>NC_086444.1:960268505-961574755 GCF_028390025.1 Pseudophryne corroboree | reverse complement strand
CTCTTCTGCATTTTGTATTGCACAATAATTATTTCTATCATAATGGTGGATATTATTTACAACTCAAAGGCTGTGCGATGGGTTCTCATGTCGCACCAGCCTATGCGAATGCATATATGTTTGGAATTGAGAAGGAATGTTTTTTCAATAGAGATGTTAGAGATAAAATTCTGTTTTATTACAGGTATATCGATGACATCATATTGTTTTGGAGAGGTGATTATGCTAGCTTTGTGGAATTGGTAGATTCAATTAATGAGCGTAATTGTCCCATTAAGTACACATACACTTGTAGTCTGGAGAGCATTTCCTATTTGGATGTGAATATCACACTGCAGGATGGTATACTTACCACTTCCATTTATTCTAAACCCACAGATAGAAATACGTTACTATCTTTTAAGAGCCATCACCCAGCTGCGATGAAAAAGAGCTTACCTTTTTCGCAGCTGTTACGAGTTAAAAGGATTACAAGTGATGATCAGGTGGTAACTAGAGATCTTGAGAGAATGTCGGATAAATTTGTGGAACGTGGGTATCCTGATAATGTACTCTCTGAGGCTAGGAGAAAGGTGGATTTAATGCCTAGAGAAGTTTTGTTGAATCAAACAGATAGGAAACAGACATCTGACAAATTGCATTGGGTGAGGAGATTTAATACCTCACATGGCTCTGTGGAGAGAGCAGTGAGGACCCTGTGGCCTATAATGCAGAGTGACAAAGATTCTAAAGTTTTTAAACCTTTGCAGGTGATGTCTTGTCTGAAGAGGGGAAAGAATATTCGAGACTGGGTAGTGCACCCAGATATTACGGAACAGATGCATTATGACCCTCGAGTGCAAATTAAAAGTGGGGGCTGTTATAAATGTTCTGGGTGCACGACATGCAGTTATATGGTTGCCAGCAAATATTTTTACCATCCACATAGTGGTAAGAGATACCTAATTAGGACAGTAGTTACGTGTACTACAAGCTTTGTAGTCTATATGATCAAGTGCCCATGTGGCCTATGTTATATAGGCAAAACTATACGTACTTTTAGAGAACGGATGACCCTTCATAGGTCGTCGATTAGAGCCACTTTGATGGGGAAGCCTTCAGAGCAACCTGTGGCGAGACATTTTGTTGAGAATAATCACCCTCTATCCAGCCTGAGGTATCTTATTATTGACCATGTGCCGGAGAGCCCAAGAGGGGGGGATCGGCACAAAAGGTTGTTACAGATTGAGACCAAATGGATACAGGTTTTGGATACTGTTAAACCTAGGGGTCTCAATGACCATCTCTCTTATAATATGTATTGGTAACTTATGGGGATGTAGGTTTTTGATCTATCTATAAATTATCGTACTTGGTAGAGACACCTTCATAACCATTGATATGGGATTTGTGGCTGCATTAATTTTACCTAGAATTATACTTGCATTTTTTGATGCTTCTTTATTATTATTATTGTTTATGCACTAGCACTTTGTTGGATGTGGTTTTTATGTATTTGTTTATTGTATTTGTGGGTATGTGGCGGTATTGTACATGTCTGTGCAGTCAAACGGGTTGCCATGGATACCAGACGTATTTGCTGGTTTATGAGGATAAGCATTGTGTTGCTAAGACAACTACCACGGCGGCTGGCGAGCTCCGTGAGAGGGAAGCGGCACAGTTTAATGAAAGCGATCATGATTGACGGGTGCCATTACAGGTACGACGTCATCACTATCGGCCGCTAGTTTGTTTGATGGGTTGCTATGACAACCGGGCGCGCTATGATTCACGTGCTGAGACTTCCGGTAAAGGGATTTACCACATTGATTACACGCCTGAGATTTGAAATTGGCGCGCTCGTTTGGCTGCATGGAGGGGTATATAAGGTATGTGTATGTCATATGTTAATTGTTATGTGTATCCTGATGATGGGTTGAAATAAACCCGAAACGTTGATTAAGAGGACGTTGTCCAGTATTTTCTTGTGAGACCAGTGAGTGCCGTTTTCTGGGTGAACCTATATATATATATATATATATATAAATGCTGGCAATAAGGACGGCACTTGGAGACTTTCAAAGGTGGTAAAACAACGTGTGCTGTTTAAATAAACAGCACACGTTGTTTTACCACCTTTGAAAGTCTACAAGTGCCGTCCTTATTGCCAGCATTTGTACATTGGACGCAGTTCCAGGAGGAAAGGCACGGGAGCAGTTTAAGCTAAACGCTGGGGAGCGTGAGGAGTGCCGGGTCATTTGGGACTTTATATATATATATATATATATATATATATATATAGTAGTACAGTGCAGCATTTTGGTGACCAACAGTATATAGTTGTACAGTACAGTAGGCCATTGCAGTATCTTGCAGCTCCATGTCACTTCAAGTATCCATATCTGTGCTGCATTGTTGTGAGCAGTATATAGTAGTACAGTGCAGCATTGTGGTGACCAGTATACTACAGTACAATAGTCCAGTGCTGTTCTCGCTGCTCAGTGTCAGTTCTCCGTAGTATCATCAGTGCTCAGTATAATCAGTGATTGATCAGTATAATCAGTTCTCAGTATAATCAGTGCGCTTTTAGACGTGCGCCCGTTTTCTGCCATTAGTGCATTGGGATTTAGACAATTGATGAAGTTATTGTGTCCCCGGTACAAAATCCCATCTAGATTCCACTTCACTAGGCAGGCGATAGTGAGATTTTACCAATTAATATCAGTGATTTATAATTAATTATTAATTACAGTGATCTTGCCAAATGATTCCAGTGATTGTCATTTTCTTCCAGTGATTTGGACCAATAATACCATTGATTGGAACGAATAATTCCTGTGATTTTGTCATTTTCTTCCAGTGATTTGGACCAATAATTGATTAGAACGAATAATTCCTGTGATATTGAGGTGTTTTTGTCGCTTAGCTTAGCCATCCAGCGACCACAGTGCACCTCTTTTTCTCTTTTCTTTGCATCATGTGCTGTTTGGGGACTATATTTTTAAGTGCCATCCTGTCTGACACTTCTGTATATGTCCAGTGGTACTTCCGTTTGATATGATTCCCGACATTACTGCCATTTAATTCCAGTGATTTTGTCATTTTCTTCCAGTGATTTGGACCAATAATACCACTGATTAAAATGAATAATTACTGTGATTTTGACATTTTCTTCCAGTGATTTGGACCAATAATACCATTGATTAGAACAAATAATTCCTGTGATATTGAGGTGTTTGTGTCGCTTAGCTTAGCCGTCCAGCGACCACAGTGCACCTCTTTTTCTCTTTTCTTTGCATCATGTGCTGTTTGGGGACAATTTTTTTAAGTGCCATCCTGTCTGACACTGCAGTGCCACTCCTAGATGGGCCAGGTGTTTGTGCCGCCCTCTTGGGTCGCTTAGCTTAGTCATCCAGCGACCTTGGTGCAAATTTTAGGACTAAAATAGTATTGTGAGGTGTGAGGTGTTCAGAATAGACTGGAAATGAGTGGAAATTATGGTTATTGAGGTTAATAATACTATAGGATCAAAATTACCCTCAAATTCTATGATTTAAGCTGTTTTTGAGGGTTTTTTGAAAAAAAATACCCGAATCCAAAACACACCCGAATCCGACAAAATATTTTCAGGGAGGTTTTGCCAAAAAGTATCCGAATCCAAAACAGGGCCGCGGAACCGAATCCAAAACCAAAACACAAAACCCGAAAAATTTCCGGTGCACATCTCTATTTAAAACACCATAGAGCAATTAATTAATTAACAATCAATTCATGACCAAAGATGTCCTATACAGCACCAAAAGAACGTTCTCAATCACAATGATTATTAGAGCAGGTGATTAATGATTAGTAGCTCAATGATGCAGTTTGTTAGTGAGCTGTCAATGCAAAAGATCTATTAATTGCCACTTATATCTTTATAAGCATCCGTTCATCACCTCTATAAGAGACACAGTCGTACTGTGGATAATCCAGCAAATATTAATTAGTAAGCAGTCAGTCCAAATGACCTTTTACCCTTATTATAATCTGTATCAGAAACTGTTAATGCAAGCATGGTCACATGTAGCAAACAAGGGATGGATGGTTAGTTAACCATCTTTATCCAAAGTAATTATCGTTGTTTGATATAGTAAACTTGAAAATAAGCACAGTCAATAAAATCCACTTAAGCTGTATTAACTGCATTTCAGTAACAATTATACATAGACCCCTGTGAGTTGGGGTATACACACACACACACACACACACACACACACACACACACACACACACACACTCTGTCATGGACTATGGTGGTCCTTGTAGGTCAGCTTACTATACAGGAATCTCTCCATGGAACTGTGCATCACACTTGGATATATTCCTTCTTGGAGTCCCGCCGCACCATAAGTCCATTTACAGAAATGCCCCACGGAGTCTTTAGATAGGATCCTGGATACACGTGTAGAGGCTCGATGCGTTTCCCCGTCTTTAAATTCAGCAGCTTCCTCAGGAGTAGGAGTAGCCACTGAATTTAAAGGCAATGACTGCTGACTAACAAACTGCATCATTGAGCTACTGTACTAATCATTAATAACATGCTCTAATAATCATTGTGATTGAGAAGGTTCTTTTGGTGCTGTATAGCAGTGGTTCTCAACCTCAGTCCTCAAGTACCCCCAACAGTTCATGTTACTCACTGACACATTATAAAAGACTCACAGGTGGAGTAAATTATTTCACTTGCAATCCTGTGATGAGACCTGGAAAACATGAACTGTTGGGGACAGGGGCGTAGCTAAGACATATGGGGCCCCACAGCAAATTTTTCTCAACCTCTTCCCCCCTTCCCGCTCACAGCCCTGCTGCATCAGCTCACCGCAAACCCGCCCCACCACCACCGCCGGACACTGTGCGGGCGGGCACTCACCACCTGTACCCCGCGGCTTCTCCTCTATTAGCAGTGTGCTGCTGCAGGCACTTCTGCTGTCAATGTCCCGGCCGGCTGGCTCCGTGTTTCTCCATCCTCGCTGATGCTGGGAGGAGCCAGACTAAGCAATGCCATGCCTCCTCCCAGCATCAGTGAGAACGGGGAGCCAGAGTCATTCGTAACACTGACAGCAGATGTGCCTGCAGCAGCAGCAGCAGCAGCACACTGCTGGTAGAGGAGAAGCCACGGGGCACAGGTCTGTAGTAAGTGTGTGGCTAGCAAGTAGGCATATTATCCAGGTCCTGGGGCAGTAGAGGGCCGGGCCCTGGACATGGCCATGGCCCTGTAGCACCCGCACTCCCTGCACCTATGATACCTACACCTATGGTTGGGGATACTTGTGGACCGAGGTTGAGAACCACTGCTGTATAGGACATCTTTGGTCATGAATTGATTATTAATTCATTATGTATTCTATGGTGTTTTAAATATTTCATTTAATTAACACCGACCGTGTGTATGCATGTATTTTATATGGTTTTGTTGTTGTTGTGGGATTAAAAAATGAAAATTAATTGATTCTGGTAATACAGCGCTTTATTATTCTGTTGTTCCTCATAAGCACAGCACGGGCACACATGAAAAAACCCTAACAAGACAGAAAATAAAATGCACAGCAGATATAAATTGATACAAACTGTTAACTAAGAAAAGACAACACACAAAAACACAAAACAACTATAAAAAATCTCTATAGAACTCACCAAACTGCTCTCCAAACTCAAATCTCCTACCACCAACTCACTCCATCACCTCACTAGACCCTCTTAATGTGCTTGGGTGGTTGGAAGCATTTTTTTTTCTAAAAGGGGATTGCATGTGTTATGATCTGGCCAACAGAAAAGCACTACAAAGTGTTTGTTGGTTTTTGGCAGGTTTTGATCAGTTTTCAGATGGCTTCTCATTTCTATTTGACATCAATTATCCAATAAAAACAACAAAACCAACACACTATAATGTCCACTGTCCAGCATTGGTTTTCACATGAAAAACTAATGGATAGAAAATACATATTTTTAGACACAAACACATTATCTACAGTAGACCCATCAGTTTTTTTGCGGTTTTAAAACTGATGCAGAATCAACGGTTAGTAAATTTACCTCTTAGAGTTGGATGCCCAATTTTTTCAATAGTACATAACTGATTAAAAACTAGTGATGTGCACCGGACATTTTTCGGGTTTTGTGTTTTGGTTTTGGATTCGGTTCCGCGGCCGTGTTTTGGATTCGGACGCGTTTTGGCAAAACCTCACCGAAATTTTTTTGTCGGATTCGGGTGTGTTTTGGATTCGGGTGTTTTTTTCAAAAAACCCTAAAAAACAGCTTAAATCATAGAATTTGGGGGTCATTTTGATCCCATAGTATTATTAACCTCAATTACCATAATTTCCACTCATTTCCAGTCTATTCTGAACACCTCACACCTCACAATATTATTTTTAATCCTACAATTTGCACCGAGGTCGCTGGATGGCTAAGCTAAGCGACACAAGTGGCCGACACAAACACCTGGCCCATCTAGGAGTGGCACTGCAGTGTCAGGCAGGATGGCACTTCAAAAAAATTGTCCCCAAACAGCACATGATGCAAAGAAAAAAAGAGGCGCACCAAGGTCGCTGTGTGACTAAGCTAAGCGACACAAGTGGCCGACACAAACACCTGGTCCATCTAGGAGTGGCACTGCAGTGTCAAGACAGGATGGCACTTCAAAAAAATTGTCCCCAAACAGCACATGATGCAAAGAAAAAAAGAGGCGCACCAAGGTCGCTGTGTGACTAAGCTAAGCGACACAAGTGGCCGACACAAACACCTGGCCCATCTAGGAGTGGCACTGCAGTGTCAAGACAGGATGGCACTTCAAAAAAATTGTCCCCAAACAGCACATGATGCAAAGAAAAAAAGAGGCGCACCACAGGTATAGAATGTAGATGGATAGTATACTTAATGACGACACAGAGGTAGGCACAGCAGTGGCCTTCCGTATCGTACTGCTATATATAGTATACTGGTGGTCACTGTGTCAGCAAACTGCAAAACTAAAATGCACCCCAGGTATAGAATGTAGATGGATAGTATACTTAATGACGACACAGAGGTAGGCACAGCAGTGGCCTTCCGTATCGTACTGCTATATATAGTATACTGGTGGTCACTGTGTCAGCAAACTGCAAAACTAAAATGCACCACAGGTATAGAATGTAGATGGATAGTATACTTAATGACGACACAGAGGTAGGCACAGCAGTGGCCTTCCGTATCGTACTGCTATATATAGTATACTGGTGGTCACTGTGTCAGCAAACTGCAAAACTAAAATGCACCACAGGTATAGAATGTAGATGGATAGTATACTTAATGACGACACAGAGGTAGGCACAGCAGTGGCCTTCCGTATCGTACTGCTATATATAGTATACTGGTGGTCACTGTGTCAGCAAACTGCAAAACTAAAATGCACCACAGGTATAGAATGTAGATGGATAGTATACTTAATGACGACACAGAGGTAGGCACAGCAGTGGCCTTCCGTATCGTACTGCTATATGTAGTATACTGGTGGTCACTGTGTCAGCAAACTGCAAAACTAAAATGCACCACAGGTATAGAATGTAGATGGATAGTATACTTAATGACGACACAGAGGTAGGCACAGCAGTGGCCTTCCGTATCGTACTGCTATATATAGTATACTGGTGGTCACTGTGTCAGCAAACTGCAAAACTAAAATGCACCACAGGTATAGAATGTAGATGAATAGTATACTTAATGACGACACAGAGGTAGGCACAGCAGTGGCCTTCCGTATCGTACTGCTATATATAGTATACTGGTGGTCACTGGTCAGCAAAACTCTGCACTGTACTCCTCCTATATAATATTAATTATACTGGTGGTCCCCAGTCCCCACAATAAAACAGCACACTGAGCACAGATATGGAGTGTTTTTCAGGCAGACAACGTATACTGGTGGTCACTGTCAGCAAAACTCTGCACTGTACTCCTGCTATATAATACAGCTGCTCCCCAGTCCCCACAATTAAGCAGTGTGAGCACAGATATATTATGCAGCACACTGAGCACAGATATGGAGCGTTTTTTTCAGGCAGAGAACGGATAAAACTGGTGGTCACTGATCAGCAAAACTCTGCACTGTACTCCTCCTAACAGCTGCTCCCCAGTCCTCCCCACAATTAAGCAATAAAGCAATCAAGTTCAACAATAAACGGAGAGGACGCCAGCCACGTCCTCTCCCTATCATCTCCAATGCACGAGTGAAAATGGCGGCTGCTTATATAGAATCCGAATCTCGCGAGAATCCGACAGCGGGATGATGACGTTCGGGCGCGCTCGGGTTAGCTGAGCAAGGCGGGAAGGTTCGACCCTGCCTCGGACCCGTGTAAAATGGGTGGAGTTCGGGGGGGTTCGGTTTCCGAGAAACCGAACCCGCTCATCACTATTAAAAACACAAACACAGTTTTGCTACTAAGCTAGAGTTGGTTCTCATTATGACTGAATGACTAAACACTGTACATTTCCAGCAAAGATTACTGTTTTAGCAGGGCACACCATGCTTGTTATGACCATGCCTTAGCAATAATCAGGCCAAGCCTAATTCACCGATGTTAATTATTCATTTTGAGAAATGTCTTTAACAAGAAAAGTTAGGATGATTAACTGGGAGATCAGCTGAAGATGGTCTCATCTGAAACAACAAAGGACCTCATTCAGAGATGTATGCTAAAAGCACAGCAGATGCATCTTTGGACATAGCTGCTGTGTAAAAATATGCTAATGCCTCATGGGGTGTCTGAAGGCAAAAGACAGCCACTGCCAGCATTGCAGATCAAAGTGACCATCGGTGGTGGCATCAGCTATCTGAGGGGGCCTAAGTATAGACCAGAGGGGGTGTGTTACACCGGCAATTGTGATAATGATCTGTAATGTACTGTACACTGTAACTGTATCAGTCGGTGGTGCTCCCTAAGTCAGTGGGTCATAGATCATGTACAGAAGGAAAAATAAAGACTCTTTGTTGGGACACTCTTATCTTGTGATTAAACTGTAACTTTTACTCTTAATTATTAAAATTGTATCAATATCTTAAAGACAAAAAAGTTTAAAAGTATTACACAGATATTAGGTGTTTTATACACCTGAAAGTTATCCACTTTTCAGTGGAGATAAATAAGCCAAGGTGAAAATATTAAAAGTTAGCGTAAAGGGTACACTCAGTCTTGCTGTAATGTCTCCTAAACTCATAATTGCCAGACTGTTTGTTACCCCTGGGGTACTGGTAGTGGTAGTGTACTGTGCCACTAAGTGAGATAAGTGTGATGGTTTGTGCTAGACTCTAAAAGTGAATATGGTGATGAAAGTGCCTGGGGTCAGTATGTAATGTACTGTCCCAGGACAATAGGCACAAGTTTGATATCTAGGTCAAACACTCACATTTATGGTTCTTTGTCTCTATGTGTCTGGGCTAAGGAGAAGGAAAAAACATATATCCTGGTTTTGACAACCTGTAGCCAAGCTTGCTTAAGCACAAGAGGATTCACAGTTCTATACCAATTTCAAATCATATATACAGATAAAATATCACACAGAAAGATCGTGCATGTAAGGCAACAGGATTATACATGTAAAGTTCAACAACATGTAGTTTTTTTTGACCATGTATACAAGTGGATAGCGTACAGGTAGATGTCTCACATTGACAGTGAGGTCACACTGATAGTGGTAATTTAATGACATCATGAGCTTGATCAGTTTCAGAACACAATAAGTGTATGGAAAACCGGTATCAAAAACCAAACTATTTGAGATGTTGCAGCATCCCAGACCCTTGATTCTGATTAATCAGTGTATAATTAGTAGAGATGAGCGGGTTTGGTTTTACTCGGTTTTACTCGGATTTACCCGAATCTCCTTATTGGCTATCGGATGTCACATGTTTTGGTTAGCCAATAAGAAAAATACAGAAAATTAGAAATGGCGATAATTCTGGTGTAAAGAACCGAGTAAATCCGAACCCGCTCATCTCTAATAATTAGCAGCAGTATAGTGGTGTCAGATCCTAAGTGGAATATCAATGGGGTAAACCGTGGAGACTGACCTTTTGTATATTATCTCAATGGTGTGTCTCAAGAGAAATAATGGTAAATGAATAGAAAGATAGGGAACTCTCACAGTGAGTATGGAACTTCTTCTGCTGCTTTCCACCACAAGGGGGTACGGCAAATGGTATTACCAGGAGGTCTCCTTTCCAGGTACTGACCAGGCCTGCCACTAATTAGCTTCCAAGATCGACTGAGATTGGGCGTATCCAGTGGAGTATGGCCGTAATCTTCTGAATGAGAGAGTATATGTTCGTTCCACTGTGAGAGAGAGAGAGTGTGTCATATCCTGGGTCCCTATGAACTTAGCTGGTGGTTTGTGAGATTGAGTTACTGGGCTAGAATGCCATAACAAACGTGGGGGACGAATACAGGATTTCTTTATGTATTGCTAGTACCAGATGTTGATGAGACCTGCCCAGAGGCGCCGAGTCTAACCCACCGGAAGGTTTTCACCAGTAACCCCCTTCTATGGGGTTTGGGTTTTACAGGTCTCTATAGGTAGGTTGTGGCCCCTTGTACAGGTAGCCAGCAATAGCTGAGGAATCCGAGGAGAACTAGCTAGTGGCAGGCTGTGGTAAATGAGAGAGTCTTTGATGAGGCTAGACACTGAGAGTAACCACTGAGAAGATCATGAGTTTTGAAGAATGGTAAAAACAATCCAAGAGATAACTGATGATATCCAGTGCTGAAGATAATGAAGAATCAGAAGAACTTGAAGGAACAATTGATGGTGACCGATAGAAACTGAAGAACTGGAAAACACTTGAAGAAACAATCGATATTTAACTGATGCAACTCGGTACTTGATATATTGAAAAACTGGAAGACACTTGAAGAAGCAATTGATGTTTGACCAATAGCACTCGGTACTTAAGAAACTGAAGAACTAGAAAATACTTGAAGAAGCAATCAATGCTTAACCGATGGCACTTAGTACTTGAGAAACTGAAGAACTGGAAGACACTTGAAGAAGCAATCAATGTTTAACTGATGGCACTCAGTACTTGAGAAACTGAAAAACTGGAAGACACCTTAAGAAGCAATCGATGTTTAACCAATGGCACTTGGTACTTGAGAAACTGAAGAACTGGAAGACACTTGAAGAAGCAATCAATGTTTAACTGATAGCACTCAGTACTTGAGAAACTGAAAAACTGGAAGACACCTTAAGAAGCAATCGATGTTTAACCGATGGCACTTGGTACTTGAGAAACTGAAGAACTGGAAGAAACTTGAAGAAGTAATCAATGTTTAACCGATGACACTCGGTACTTGAGAAACAGAAGAACCTGAAAATACTTGAAGAAGCAATGATGTTAAATCACGCTGAGTGATGATCAATGCAGAATCGATCTTGGTTCGATGTAGAATAACACTAAGTGATAATCAATATAGAAACACTCTGGGAAACACGTGGAGACACAGAGTGGAGCCTGGAACCTGGAACAGCAACACACAGCAGCATGCACTGAAGGAAAAAGTTGTTCAGGTGACTTCCTGTTCCCAGGAGGATCTCACTTATATACCCTGAGACAATCAGCTATTGGAGAGAGTAATCAGCTGAGCACTTCCCGGATTCCCTTTCGACATTACTGTGGTCATCTAACTCTGTGACATGGCTGCCCAGCATTCTGTATACTTCATGCATTCCACTAAAATGTACTCTAAGATAGACCAGAAGCATGTATTGTGGCCACCAGCCGATGCCGCAGCTGATGACTGACAGCACCTCTGGGCCACAGAAACCGTCACAATGGTGAGTAGTGGCTGGCTCTAGCCCAGATCATGACAGTGTGTACTTCTGCTGTCCAGAAATTGGTGTGCTCATGTATCCCTGTTACTTCTGCATTGCAGGGATTTTAAACTGGCACTTTCCAGATGAGAGAGCACACAAAAATAAATCAGAAGAGAGAGAAGAAGGAAGATTTTGGAGATCCAACACTGTCACTTCTGCTTTCACAATATCATATAGAGAGATAGAGGATAATGGATGAGAGAGCATCCAGCATTTGGTCTCCAACAGGAAATAAGTTTACTTATTAGGCAAGAAACAGAGGGGGTAATTCTGAGTTGATTGCAGCAGGATTTTTGTTAGCAGTTGGGCAAAACCATGTGCACTGCAGGGGAGGCAGATATAACATGTGCAGAGAGAGTTAGATTTGGGTGGGTTATTTTGTTTCTGTGCAGGGTAAATACTGGCTGCTTTATTTTTACACTGCAATTTAGATTGCAGATTGAACACACCACACCCAAATCTAACTCTCTCTGCACATGTTATATCTGCCTCCCCTGCAGTGCACATGGTTTTACCCAACTGCTAACAAAATTCCTGCTGCGATCAACTTGGAATTACCCCCAGAATGCAGTATTTTGCTTTAGTTTAACACTTAATGTTAACACTTGAAACAGCTTTAAATGTGTGTGCCCATTTCCTATAGTGTATCTCTCTCAGAAACCGTTGTATAGTGCAAGGGTCTGAAAATGCAGTGATTTTACCATATATCTGTATCCTTTAACAGACCTTTCTTATTGTAATGAACACATAGAGCATATATAGAGTGAGTGGTATAGGTCAGTGGTTCCCAACCTCGGTCCTCAAGTACCCCCAACAATTCATATGTTCCAGATCTCCTCACAGGATTGCAGGTGAAATAATTAGCTCCACCTGTGGGTCTTTTACAATGTGTCAGTGAGTAATAAATACACCTATTCAACTGCTTGGTGACCTTGAAAACATGAACTGTTGGGGGTACTTGAGTACCGAGGTTGGGAAAAACTGGTACATACTGTATAATCCAGTCGATAGCATTATACAGAACTCAAATGTGTGTATACAATACCAGTGTACCCTTGGAGTGGGCCCTGGCTGTGCACTGCCCAGTACCCTCTCAAGATGGTGGTATCACCTATCAGGGTGCTTATTCACTGTGTGGTGGGCTGCCAGGCACCAGATATTATAGTAATAGTGCTGTTGATCAGCCAAATATGGAGGGAGGAACAAGTTTCTTTCCGCCCTAGTGATCCCTGCTGGAACAGTCTCACTCACTGACTTCCTGTTGCGGCGCCAAGTGTTTCCGACAAATTTTACTCCCTGACCGCATCACTTCCGGGTTGCGTCACTTCCGGTAGGATGGGCCTGGCTAGTAATGCATCCTCATCTGTCAGTTTAACTGGGGAGGATACCTTATCACTAGTCATGTTGGGAGGTTGTCTACTCGTTTCTCACAATGCTAGGCATTCGGCAGCCATGTTTTTTTACACATGCTCTGGGGCATGACAAGCAATTTTGCAGTATAAGATATGCACGTGCACAGCACAGATCCTGAGCATGCGCAGATAAACAACCATCTGATATGTGTGAAAATGAACGGGCTTGCATTCATCTCTGAGTGAGGCCAGATTACAGACAGATATCAGCCTGATTCTCCAGAATCACCAATTCCTAGTACACAGTCAAGCTATGTATATCTCACCAGAATCCGTATATGATCTATAGGGCAGGTTCCCAACCCTGTTCCTCAAAGCACACTAACAATCCAGGCTTTAAGGCTATCCATACTTAAGCACAGCTGACTTCATTAGTACATAAGATATTTTTATTTAACCATCTGTGCTCATGGATGGATATAACTAATACCTGGAATGTTAGTGTGCCTTGAGGACTGAAGTTGGGAAACCCTGGTCCACATCTTAGTTGTAGTTCAAATGTTTTATTGCGACATTCACAGTTGGAATCTCTGTTGCTAGTGATTTATCTAAAAGCTTATAATAATATAACTTTAATAGAACTTAATACTTATTGAGGGCTTCATATTTGTGGAATATCAAAATTATGGATCATTTATGATTCCTGGTACATATGGAAAAGAGTCTATTCTATATCCTGGGGGGTCATTCCGAGTTGTTCGCTCGCAAGCGGATTTTAGCAGATTTGCTCATGCTAAGCCGCCGCCTACTGGGAGTGAATCTTAGCATCTTAAAATTGCGAACGATGTATTCACAATATTGCGATTACACACCTCGTAGCAGTTTCTGAGTAGCTCCAGACTTACTCGGCATCTGCGATCATTTCAGTGCTTGTCGTTCCTGGTTTGACGTCACAAACACACCCAGCGTTCGCCCAGACACTCCTCCGTTTCTCCGGCCACTCCTGCGTTTTTTCCGGAAACGGTAGCGTTTTTTCCCACACGCCCATAAAACGGCCAGTTTCCGCCCAGTAACACCCATTTCCTGTCAATCACATTACGATCACCAGAACGATGAAAATGCCGTGAGTAAAATTCCTAACTGCATAGCAAATTTACTTGGCGCAGTCGCAGTGCGGACATTGCGCATGCGCATTAAGCGGAAAATCGCTGCGATGCGAAGATTTTTACCGAGCGAACAACTCGGAATGACCCCCCTGATTTTCATTTTCTAAACTTTACCATGAACATGACAGCTTTATTCTAATATGTTGCCATGGGTTACAGCACATTTGCTGAGCACCAGTTTTAATTAATGCACATATTATTGTACAGTGAATACTGAGGAATCTTTGCGACTCTGTTAAAAGATAGAAAATAAAATCTCTTTAGTGTCTACTTTGTTAATTTTCTAAATAACTATTTTAGTTTAATACGGCTACTTGCAAATGGCAGAACTCCAAAATACTTGTATTTGCTAAAAAACACGTTTAAAAGGATATTTTTACAAATTTATATGCATGATGTATAATAGTTATTGCTGAGCAGTTATACTAGTTTGCTATATTGACCTTCTAGGCACATGTTGCTTCTTCCCATGGCCTAAATAATGAATAAATGTTTCATTATAAAGTGCCGCCACTGTTTTACTATCTTTCTCCAACAATACATTGTCAAAGATTTCATAATAGACCTATTTTTCTGCATATACCTCCCATCCACAATACTAATCTGTTCATCAGACATTTGAACGAAATTGAAAAGAATGGGGTCTAGTTCACTGTGGCAAATATAACTAAAATCTCCAAAAGTATTATAGCAAGCAGAAATGGAATTATTCATCTGCTACTGGGCGGCCGTATTAATGAGCTTTCAGCACTAAAATGAGGAGTGTGTAATAGAAAAGGAGATGGAATTGAATTCATTCAATTTTTCCTCAAGGCTTTGCACATTTTATGTAGTCGCCAGCCAATAACTGTATTTTGTTCTTTGTTTGCAGGAGATCAGTAATTCATTGTAGCTTTATTGATGAAATTTCACAATTAGGAAAAAGAAAGACTACAGTGGTGTTAAACAAATATTTGCACTCTATCGCTTTCATTTTGAACATAAGAATTGATATGGAACATTTTTCTAATACTCCAACTGAGATGTGTTCTTGTGGATGATTTAAATGGGGGCGTCAAACTTTTGTGATGAGATGGATTAAAGTAAAAAGCAAAAAGCAATTTTAGGGAAAGCTGCAATTACAGAGCTGCTATTTTTTCTTAATCTGCAGATTAGAATGGCAGTACACAGGAAAATAAATGCCTCTACGATGGTGCCAAATTCTGCATCTGTTGGCAGCTTAAAATGGGACTTGGGCGTAATTCAATAACAAACGTACCTTTAGAAATCCCAGCCACTGCTTTTTCTCATTACTTAGGGTTGCAGAATTAAATTCAATGTGTTTACTAGAACCGTTTATCCTAATATAACAAAAGGCAATAAAAAAAAAGCAAAGTGCAGCGTATTGGGCTGCAAGCAGCAGAGAATAATAATTTACATCATTTGTTCTCCTTTTGGAAGTATTAAAAACTTTACCAGTAAAATGTTTAGAAATGTCCAAACTGCATACCTCACCTTAACGATCTGTTATTGTATTACCATCTTCCTTTTCAGAAAGCACAGAAATATATCAGGCAATTTCTAAATAGCTAAATTAAATCCATTACTGCAAAAAACAGGCAATTTTATGTGACCTTTGTTTTGTGCTGTGAAATAGAAATGTGGTTTTGTACTTTACTCTTATGATGCTTTTGTGAAATGGCTACAGATTATACCATGTAGTATTAACAATTTAATCTCGGGGTAATGCAAGTTTGTGGGAGTCGATTAAAACACATTTAAGATTAGTAATTTACTGTACTACTAGACATTAATATATACTAAAGCCAAATTTGCATTGATGGGACTTAAAAATGGATGTCTTTAGTGGATAACCAGATCTCTTTGTGGGGCAGATGCAGAGGCGTAACTAGGGTTTTTGGAGCCCAGGGCAAGATCAATAATGGCGCCCCCCCCCCCCCCAAAAAAAAAAGGAAAGCATGTGCGCACACTACCGGTGTCACTGTATATAAAATGTCAGGGTGTGTATGTATAGATGTAGGTGCAGTGGTTGAAGTGGAATTTTTGAAGAGGGAATGAAAAAGTGAAGGTTGCAATTATGCGCCAAAGGCGCGCGCGCTGCAGAAAAGGGGACGTGGTCACTCAAAAGGGTGCGTGTCCTTCAGTGTAGTAGGTCCCCTTATACTATCTAGTACTGGGGCCAATTTCACATTATAGCACATGGTATGAGCCGAAATTCACATTATAGCACCCGGTATGAGCCAAAATTCACATTATAGCACCCAGTATGAGCCGAAATTCACATTATAGCACACGGTATGAGCCGAAATTCACATTATAGCACATGCTATGAGCCAAAATTCACATTATAGCACACGGTATGAGCCGAAATTCACATTATAGCACACGCTATGAGCCAAAATTCACATAATAGCACACGCTATGAGCCAAAATTCACATTATAGCACACGCTATGAGCCGAAATTCACATTATAGCACATGGTATGAGCCAAAATTCACATTACAGTGTGAGGTGATCCTACCCCCTTAATTAACAAGGCCTGTGGGGCACTGTGGTGAGGGGACCCTACCCCTTTAATTGACTAATTGCAGAGTTTAGCAGCAGAAGGGTTGCAGCGGTTTCTCACCACAAGCTGAGGCGCTTCTGCCACCTCCGACACTCCAGGTCTTCGGTGCCACCCGGGATGCAGAGCACCGCACCGGGGATGCACCCTTTTCACTGTGGTCTGCTGCACTCCGAAGGGGGATCTTCTCTCCTGCTGCAGGATCCCGATGTGCGCCGTCCTCCCCGCTGTTCCGCGCCATCTTTTTTAAGCCAGCCAGGGTCTTCTGCGGGTCCTTGCTCCGGTAAGCGGGTGTCCTCCGCGATGCCGGTGCTCCCGTCGCTGGTCAGTCTCCTCCCTTGCTGCAGGGTCCCGGTCCACTGAAGGTTGGATGTCCTTCCCCGGCCTGCGGCTGGCTGGACTCCTCCTCTTCTACGGCGTCTTCTCCACTCAGCGCGGACGGCTCTGGTAGCTGTGGTGACAGGCAGTTCCTCCCTGGCGTTGGTCCTCTCCTGGTCCTGCGGCTTTCTTCCTCGCGTCTCTTCAGCTGGTGCGCATGTCTCCGCTCCTCCTCCAGTCTTTGTTGAGTCCTCCAGGGCTCCTTTGTACGTGCTGCTGCTGTCTGCTAATTAATAAAAATATATAAACTTCCGGGTCTGCCGCTACTTCGATATATATATATATATATATATATATATATATATATATATAGACATATACACACACACACACACACACACACACACACACACACACACACACACACACACACACATAAAACACACACATGAGACACATACACAGAAAATACACAATATACGCACAGATATACACACACATAGACGACATACACACAAACATTATGTACACAAACACACACTTACACTGTCTGTCACCACCACTCTGTCCTCCAGCGGTCCAGCGCCGGACACACACATACACACGCATACTCCTGCTTACCTCTCCAGCGCCAGACACACACGTACACAGAAACACGCGCATACTCCTGCTTACCCCTCCAGTGCCGGACACACACATACACACACAGAAAAACACACATACTCCTGCTTAGCCCTCCAAGTGTACACACACACATGCACACTTCCACTTACCCCTCCATGCTGGACACACACCCACACCAGGGACCATGCGGTGACACGCACACTCCTGCTTACCCCTCCAGGCAGTACACACACACAAACACACGCACACTCGTCCTTACCCCACCAGTGCTGGACACACAAACAGGCACACGCACCTCCAGCAACACACATACACACATCCTTGCTTACCCCTCCATTGCTGGACACATACACACCCCTGCTTACCCCTCCAACAACATACATATATACACACACACACACACACACACACACACACACACACACACACACACACACACACACACACACCCTGTTCACCCCTCCATTGCTGGACACACCACACACACACACACACACACACACACACACACACACACACACACACCCCTGCTTACCACTCCAACAACATACATATATACATACACACACCCTGCTCACCCCTCCATTGCTGGACACATACACACACACACACACACACACACACACACACACACACACACACACACACACCCCTGCTTACCCCTCCAACAACATACTTATATACACACACCCCCACCCCTGCTCACTCCTGCTCACCGCTCCATTTGTGCAGCGCTTACCCCTCCATCATCACCCACAGGCATTCGGCAGGTGGCAGGTCCGGGGCTCTCTGTGCACACTGGCGCTCACAGCGGTGGGCGAGAGGCAGGTGGCAGGTCCGTGGCGGGGGCCCTCCTCCTACGTGCACACTGGCGCTCATGGTGGCAGGCGGGAGGCAGACGGCAGGTTCTCCCTGGACCCTCCCACATCTGTAGGAGTAGCGCTGGACTGGGCACTAGTAATAATAATAATAATAATTTTATTTATATAGCGCTCTTTCTCCAACAGGGCTCAAGGCACTTTACAGATATCAGAAACAATGCACATGATACAGAGGATTTGAGTAATACAACAATAATCAAGCAACTCAGACATAAAAGAAAACCTTAAGCACACAGAAAGCATAATGCAGGATTGGTGTAGGCATTTTGGGTAATAACTTCCAAGGGTTGTTTATTCCACCCTCACAAGGTACCAGGTGCGGCAGCCATCTTGGGCGCTCAGCGTAGGATTACCCAGGGTGGAATAGTCCACCCCTAGAAGAGATGACTCAAAATGGGGGTGATTTCAGAGTGCTACAGTTCAGAGTAGGGTTCCATCAAAACCATCAGGCCTATGTATTTTTCATCCCATCCACAAGTGTACCATATAGGGCAGCCATGTTGGGCGCACTTTGAAGGTTACACAGTGGGAGGTGAGCCATACAAGGGCCAAGTTCATATTTGGGAAGACTGATGCTTATGTAGTAGTATGATGTACCCTGCATGTAGGGCACAATGGAAAGGTGTGCAATCAGTGGAGGTTAACATTACAGGAAAAACACATGGTGGGGTGGAAGCGAGCAATGGAAAAAAAATAAGAATTTACTTACCGATAATTCTATTTCTCATAGTCCGTAGTGGATGCTGGGGACTCCGTAAGGACCATGGGGAATAGCGGCTCCGCAGGAGACTGGGCACATCTAAAGAAAGCTTTAGGACTATCTGGTGTGCACTGGCTCCTCCCCCTATGACCCTCCTCCAAGCCTCAGTTAGGATACTGTGCCCGGACGAGCGTACACAATAAGGAAGGATTTTGAATCCCGGGTAAGACTCATACCAGCCACACCAATCACACCGTATAACCTGTGATCTGAACCCAGTTAACAGCATGATAACAGAGGAGCCTCTGAAAGATGGCTCACAACAATAATAACCCGATTTTTGTAACAATAACTATGTACAAGTATTGCAGACAATCCGCACTTGGGATGGGCGCCCAGCATCCACTACGGACTATGAGAAATAGAATTATCGGTAAGTAAATTCTTATTTTCTCTAACGTCCTAAGTGGATGCTGGGGACTCCGTAAGGACCATGGGGATTATACCAAAGCTCCCAAATGGGCGGGAGAGTGGGGATGACTCTGCAGCACCAAATGAGAGAACTCCAGGTCCTCCTCAGCCAGGATATCAATTTTGTAGAATTTTACAAACGTATTTGCTCCTGACCAAGTAGCTGCTCGGCAAAGTTGTAAAGCCGAGACCCCTCGGGCAGCCGCCCAAGATGAGCCCACTTTCCTTGTGGAGTGGGCATTTACAGATTTTTGGCTGTGGCAGGCCTGCCACAGAATGTGCAAGCTGAATTGTACTACAAATCCAACGAGCAATAGTCTGCTTAGAAGCAGGAGCACCCAGCTTGTTGGGTGCACACAGAATAAACAGCGAGTCAGATTTCCTGACTCCAGCCGTCCTGGAAACATATATTTTCAGGGCACTGACAACGTCTAGCAACTTGGAGGCCTCCAAGTCCCTAGTAGCCGCAGGCACCACCAATAGGTTGGTTCAGGTGAGACGCTGAAACCACCTTAGGGAGAAACTGAGGACGAGTCCTCAATTCCGCCCTGTCCGAATGGAAAATCAGATAAGGGCTTTTTCAGGATAAAGCCGCCAATTCTGACACGCGCCTGGCCCAGGCCAGGGCCAACAGCATGACCACTTTCCATGTGAGATATTTTAACTCCACAGATTTAAGTGGTTCAAACCAATGTGACTTTTGGAACCCAAAACTACATTGAGATCCCAAAGTGCCACTGGAGGTACAAAAGGAGGCTGTATATGCAGTACCCCTTTTACAAACGTCTGAACTTCAGGGACTGAAGCTAGTTCTTTTTGGAAGAAAATTGACAGGGCCGAAATTTAAACCTTA
Source organism: Pseudophryne corroboree (assembly GCF_028390025.1). Classification (NCBI taxonomy): domain Eukaryota; kingdom Metazoa; phylum Chordata; class Amphibia; order Anura; family Myobatrachidae; genus Pseudophryne; species Pseudophryne corroboree. Next base: position 961,553,961 of record NC_086444.1, on the reverse strand, counting down.
ATGGACCCCAATTTCAGGCCCATAGACACTCCTGTTTGCAGGAAATGTAGGAATCGACCCAGTTGAATTTCCTCCGTCGGGCCTTACTGGCCTCGCACCACGCAACATATTTTCGCCAATTGCGGTGATAATGTTTTTGCGGTTACATCCTTCCTGGCTTTGATCAGGATAGGGATGACTTCATCCGGAATGCCTTTTTTCCTTCGGGATCCGGCGTTCAACCGCCATGCCGTAAAACGCAGCCGCGGTAAGTCTTGGAACAGACAGGGTCCTTGCTGGAGCAGGTCCCTTCTTAGAGGTAGAGGCCACGGATCCTCCGTGAGCATCTCTTGAAGTTCCGGTTACCAAGTCCTTCTTGGCCAATCCGGAACCACGAATATAGTGCTTACTCCTCTCCATCTTATCAATCTCAGTACCTTGGGTATGAGAGGCAGAGGAGGGAACACATACCCTGACTGGTACACCCACGGTGTTACCAGAGCGTCTACAGCTTATTGCCTGAGGGTCCCTGGACCTGGCGCAATACCTGTCGAGTTTTTAATTATGTGGAAGACTTCTGGGTGAAGTCCCCACTCTCCCGGGTGGAGGTCGTGCTGAGGAAGTCTGCTTCCCAGTTGTCCACTCCCGGAATGAATACTGCTGACAGTGCTATCACATGATTTTCCGCCCAGCGAAGAATCCTTGCAGCTTCTGCCATTGCCCTCCTGCTTCTTGTGCCACCCTGTCTGTTTACGTGGGTGACTACCGTGATGTTGTCCGACTGGATCAACACCGGCTGACCTTGAAGCAGAGGTCTTGCTAAGCTTAGAGCATTGTAAATGTCCCTTAGCTTCAGGATATTTATGTGAAGTGATGTCTCCAGGCTTGACCATAAGCCCTGGATATTCCTTCCCTGTGTGACTGCTCCCCAGCCTCGCAGGCTGGCATCCGTGGTCACCAGGACCCAGTCCTGAATGCCTAATCTGCGGCCCTCTAGAAGATGAGCACTCTGCAACCACCACAGGAGGGACACCCTTGTCCTTGGTGACAGGGTTATCCGCTGATGCATCTGAAGATGCGATCCGGACCATTTGTCCAGCAGGTCCCACTGGAAAGTTCTTGCGTGGAATCTGCCGAATGGGATTGCTTCGTAGGAAGCCACCATTTTACCCAGAACCCTTGTGCATTGATGCACTGAGACTTGGCTCGGTTTTAGGAGGTTCCTGACTAGCTCGGATAACTCCCTGGCTTTCTCCTCCGGGAGAAACACCTTTTTCTGGACTGTGTCCAGGATCATCCCTAGGAACAGAAGACACGTCGTCGGAACCAGGTGCGATTTTGGAATATTGAGAATCCAATCGTGCTGCCGCAACACTACCTGAGATAGTGCTACACCGACCTCCAACTGTTCCCTGGATCTTACCCTTATCAGGGAATTGTCCAAGGAAGGGATAACTAAAATTCACTTCCTTCGAAGGAATATCATCATTTCGGCCATTACCTTGGTAAAGACCCGGGGTGCCGTGTACCATCCATACGGCAGCGTCTGAACTGATAGTGACAGTTCTGTACCATAAACCTGAGGTACCCTTGGTGAGAAGGGTAAATTTTGACATGAAGGTAAGCATCCTTGATGTCCCGAGACATCATGTAGTCCCCTTCTTCCAGGTTCGCAATCACTGCTCTGAGTGACTCAATCTTGAATTTGAACCTCTGTACGTAAGTGTTCAAAGATTTTAGATTTAGAATCGGTCTCACCGAGCCGTCCGGCTTCGGTACCACAACAGTGTGGAATAATACCCCGTTCCCTGTTGCAGGAGGGGTATCTTGATTATCACCTGCTGGGAATACAGCTTGTGAATGGCTTCCAAAACTGTCTCCCTGTCAGAAGGAGACATCGGTAAAGCCGACTTTAGGAAACGGCGAGGGGGAGACGTCTCGAATTCTAATTTGTACCCCTGAGATATCACCTGAAGGATCCAGGGGTCTACTTGCGAGTGAGCCCACTGCGCGCTGAAATTCATTGAGACGGGCCCCCCACCATGCCTGATTCTGCTTGTAAAGCCCCAGCGTATACTGAGGGCTTGGCAGAGGCGGGAGAGGGTTTCTGTTCCTGGGAACTGGCTGATTTCTGCAGCCTTTTTCCTCTCCCTCTGTCACGGGGCAGAAATGAGGAACCTTTTGCCCGCTTGTCCACAAAAAGACTGCGCCTGATAATACGGCGTCTTCTCATGTTGAGAGGCGACCTGGGGTACAAACGTGGAATTCCCAGCTGTTGCCGTGGCCACCAGGTCTGAAAGACCGACCCCAAATAACTCCTCCCTTAATAAAGCAATACTTCCTAAAGCCGTTTGGAATACGCATCACCTGACCACTGACGTGTCCATAACCCTCTACTGGTAGAAATGGACAACGCGCTTAGACTTGATGCCAGTCGGCAAATATTCCGCTGTGCATCACGCATATATAAAAATGCATCTTTTAAATGCTCTATAGGCAAAAATATACTGTCCCTATCTAGGGTATCAATATTTTCAGTCAGGGAATCTGACCACGCCAACCCAGCACTGCACATCCAGGCTGAGGCGATTGCTGGTCGCAGTATAACACCAGTATGTGTGTAAATACCTTTTAGGATACCCTCCTGCTTTCTATCAGCAGGATCCTTAAGGGCGGCCATCTCAGGCGAAGGTAGAGCCCTTACAAGCGTGTGAGCGCTTTATCCCCCCTAGGGGATGTTTCCCAACGCACCCTAACCTCTGGCGGGAAAGGATATAATGCCAATAACATTTTAGAAATTATCCGTTGTTATCGGGGGAAACCCACGCATCATCACACACCTCATTTAATTTCTCAGATTCAGGAAAACTACAGGTAGTTTTTCCTCACCGAACATAATACCCCTTTTTTGGTGGTACTCGTATTATCAGAAATGTGTAAAACATTTTTCATTGCCTCAATCATGTAACGTGTGGCCCTACTGGAAGTCACATTCGTCTCTTCACCGTCGACACTGGAGTCAGTATCCGTGTCGGCGTCTATATCTGCCATCTGAGGTAACGGGCGCTTTAGAGCCCCTGACGGCCTATGAGACGTCTGGACAGGCACAAGCTGAGTAGCCGGCTGTCTCATGTCAACCACTGTCTTTTATACAGAGCTGACACTGTCACGTAATTCATTCCAACAGTTCATCCACTCAGGTGTCGACCCCCTAGGGGGTGACATCACTATTACAGGCAATCTGCTCCGTCTCCACATCATTTTTCTCCTCATACATGTCGACACAAAAGTACCGACATACAGCACACACACAGGGAATACTCTGATAGAGGACAGGACCCCACTAGCCCTTTGGGGAGACAGAGGGAGAGTTTGCCAGCACACACCAGAGCGCTATATATATATACAGGGATAACCTTATATAAGTGTTTTTCCCCTTATAGCTGCTGTATAGTTAATACTGCGCCTAATTAGTGCCCCCCTCTCTTTTTTTAACCCTTTCTGTAGTGTAGTGACTGCAGGGGAGAGACAGGGAGCTTCCCTCCAACGGAGCTGTGAGGGAAAATGGCGCCAGTGTGCTGAGGAGATAGGCTCCGCCCCTTTTTCGCGGACTTTTCTCCTGCTTTTTTATGGATTCTGGCAGGGGTTAAATGCATCCATATAGCCCAGGAGCTATATGTGATGCATTTTTTTTGCCATCCAAGGTGTTTTTATTGCGTCTCAGGGCGCCCCCCCCAGCGCCCTGCACCCTCAGTGACCGAAGTGTGAAGTGTGCTGAGAGCAATGGCGCACAGCTGCAGTGCTGTGCGCTACCTTGGTGAAGACAGGATGTCTTCTGCCGCCGATTTTCCGGACCTCTTCTTGCTTCCAAGCTGGGCCTGTGATCGTCCCTCTGGAGCTAATGTCCAGTAGCCTAAGAAGCCCAATCCACTCTGCACGCAGGTGAGTTCGCTTCTTCTCCCCTTAGTCCCTCGATGCAGTGAGCCTGTTGCCAGCAGGTCTCACTGAAAATAAAAAACCTAATCTAAAACTTTCACTAAGAAGCTCAGGAGAGCCCCTAGTGTGCACCCTTCTCGTTCGGGCACAGAGATCTAACTGAGGCTTGGAGGAGGGTCATAGGGGGAGGAGCCAGTGCACACCAGATAGTCCTAAAGCTTTCTTTAGATGTGCCCAGTCTCCTGCGGAGCCGCTATTCCCCATGGTCCTTACGGAGTCCCCAGCATCCACTTAGGACGTTAGAGAAAAACACAATAGCAGGCAGCTAGTGGCAGAAGTAGGATTGGGATAACATTTTGATCAGATCTTAGTACGGGTGAGTAGGAGAATGTGGGGGGACATACTCATAAGCAATGGGGATGTCCCTGCTGAGCTTGGTCCTGGTGCTGTGCCCCCACAGTTCCCTGCTCATCTTGATGGTTAGGCCCAGGGGCAGACTTGATGTTCTCAGCCAGAGAGGTGGTAAGCCTGGTCTTGGTGTTCTCATGTTTGAGGCGAGGAGAGGCCACATAAAGTTCCAGAGTTTTTTGGTTCTAATGCAGTCTTTCTGTTAATTTGTAAGTTTGTTTGCCTTCTATTTTCCTTAGGTTTAACACAGGTATAACACTGCTGTTGTTTTGAGCTGCCACTTGATAACTAGCCACTTCATAAAATAGCCACTGCAGCGTCCTATTAGGCCTGGCGTCCTATGCTATACTTAGTAAATAAGTCTACAAACACATGTCCTTTCTGATTACAACCACCTCCCCCACACAGCAACCCTCCCACCAAAAGGTGTTAACTACCAATTGTGAGGTTTGTAAACCCCAGTCAATCACTATACGTTTTTGCACACTACAGATATTAATCCACTTAAAACCATTTTCTAAACATGCAATGTAATGTGCTATGGTCTGCAATAATTACCAAGTAGATCTTTACTAAAAAAGTAGCAATGGTCTGCAATAATTACCAAGTAGATCTTTACTAAAAAAGTAGCAATAGTCTGCAATAATTACCAAGTAGATCTTTACTAAAAAAAGTAGCAGTGGTCTGCAATAATTGCCAAGTAGATCTTTACTAAAAAAGTAGCAATGGTCTGCAATAATTACCAAGTAGATCTTTACTAAAAAAGTAGCAATGGTCTGCAATAATTACCTGTTGATGAGAAGGAGAGACAGGAGTCAATTTTGAATATCAGTTGAAGATGTAACTAATGACATATAGGTATAACACTGCTGTTGTTTTGAGCTGCCACTTGATAACTAGCCACTTCATAAAATAGCCACTGCAGCATCCTAATTGGCCTGGCGTCCTATGCTATACTGAGTAAATAAGTCTACAAACACATGTCCTTTCTGATTACAACCACCTCCCCCACACAGCAACCCTCCCACCAAAAGGTGTTAACTACCAAATGTGAGGTTTGTAAACCCCAGTCAATCACTATAAGTTTTTGCACACTACAGATATTAATCCACTTAAAACAATTTTCTAAACATGCAATGTAATGTGCTATGGTCTGCAATAATTACCAAGTAGATCTTTACTAAAAAAGTAGCAATGGTCTGCAATAATTACCAAGTAGATCTTTACTAAAAAAGTAGCAATAGTCTGCAATAATTACCAAGTAGATCTTTACTAAAAAAGTAGCAATGGTCTGCAATAATTATCAAGTAGATCTTTACTAAAAAAGTAGCAATGGTCTGCAATAATTGCCAAGTAGATCTTCACTAAAAAAGTAGCAATGGTCTGCAATAATTACCTGTTGACAAGAAGGAAAGACAGGAGTCAATTTTGAATATCAGTTGAAGATGTAACTAATGACATACAGGTATAACACTGCTGTTGTTTTGAGCTGCCACTTATTGCAATGGTCTGCAATAATTACCAAGTAGCTCTTTACTAAAAAAGTAGCAATGGTCTGCAATAATTACCTGTTGATGAGAAGGAGAGACAGGAGTCAATTTTGAATATCAGTTGAAGATGTAACTAATGACATACAGGTATAACACTGCTGTTATTTTGAGCTGCCACTTGATAACTAGCCACTTCCTAAAATAGCCACAGCAGCGAGTGGGCCGTGCAGGTGCAGGTGGCTCCCCCTTCTGCTGGGGTTGTCACTGTGCCCAGGGCACGTGCCTTGCTCGCCCCATGCTAGTTATACCTCTGCTCAGTGGCACCCCCTTCCCAGATCCTGGCACTTTACATCCATCTCTTTCTATTTCATTCTATCTCTCATACATACATATATACACTGCCCCTTTCATACATATATACATCCATACACTGCCTCACCCATACATACATACATACATACATACATACATACATACATACACTGCCTCTCTCATACATACATACATACACTACCTCTCTCATACATACATACATACATACACTGCCTCTCTCATGCATACACTGCCTCTCTCATGCATACATACTGTACATACATACACTGCCTCTCTCATACATACATACATACATACATAGCCTCTCTCATGCATACACTGCCTCTCTCATGCATACATACTGTACATACATACACTGCCTCCATACAAACATACATACATACATCTATACACTTCCTCCATACATACATACATACATACATACATCTATACACTGCTTCCATGCATACAGCCATACACTGCCTATATATCACCATACACTGCCTCCATACATACACTGCTTCCATACATACAGCCATAAACTGCACACATATATATATATATATATATACACACACATGTACAATATATATATATATATATATATATATATATATATATATATGGTATCTCCATACATACATCCAACCTCCCTCCTCCCCCATCCAGGGCAGACTTTGGTCGCTACCATTTACCTGGGGTGTGACTCCAGGCAGTCACTTCTCTGGAGGGCCCCACCATCATATTCACACCAAAGGGGAGGTTGCATCTTACCGCTGGAACCGTGGAGGATTTACTGTTCCACTGTTACCATCTCCTGGCTCACGGGCCCAACCTGGTTAGCACTGTTTCTGCTGGCAGTGAGGCACTGCTCCTGTTGCTGCTGCTGGCTCCATATTGGTGTGGTTGGCGCTGCTGCGGGCGGGCTGCTACTGCTGGTGAGGTGGCGGGCGGCTGCTGCTGGTGAAGGGGTGGGCGGCTGCTGATGGTGAAGGGGCGGGCGGCTGTTGTAATTGCCGGTGCTTACCCTCAATCCCCCCTGCCCTCCGTAACCCGCAAAAATATAAATTAAAACAAACTGGTACGGTGGGTTGCGGGGGTACAGTGGCTGCCGCCCTCCAGCCACAGCCAGTGGAGACAGGGAGAGCCGTGGCACCGAATCCCTGTCGCACGGGGCGAGCGGACCGTGCAGGTGCCAGTGGCGCCCCCCTCTGCTGGGGCTGCCACAGTGCCCAGGGCATGTGCCCTGCTCGCCCCGTGCTAGTTACGCCTCTGGGCAGATGTATTAAGCCTGGAGAAGTGATAAAGCAGTAATAAATGCAAGGTAATAACGCACCAGCCAATCATTACGGGTTTGAAAATGACAGTTAGGAGCTGATTGGCTGCCCTTATCACTTCTTTATCGTTGCTTTATCACTTCTCTCCATATATACCATGCTCCTTAGGGCTGATGTTAATTAGCATCAATAGTCCATGGATTTATTACTAGATTCTTTAGATCACAGAATAACCAGGAAGATCAGGAGATGTTTAGAATGTTTTTCATTAGTCATTCAAAATCATAAAATGGTGACGTATAAGTGGAAAATTGAGCAGAATTATTCTGTGCAAACTCAGCCGAGGGTGACAGTGTTTAAGTCAGCCTCCCAGGCATATTAGTTAACTGATAATAAATAATATTTTGGATGAAGCCAATAATAATGTGAAAACTGTGTGAATAATGTTGTTAGAAAAAAAATAATTCTAATACCATACCAATTAATTATAGTAAAATGTATCTTTCTGCTGTTAGAGTTTAATTATAATTATTTTATGGCATCTGTGCAAAAGCTGAAATTCAACTTCTTTTAATTGAGGAATTTTGATTGACCTTATTAGAAATATATAACATAAACAGTAAATAAAAACAAAAATAATACAAAAATCAGAGATCCTTACAATTACTGAGGCATGCAAATATAGCTATAAAATTGGTGTGTTCAGTGTGGAAACCAAAGAAATTAACAATACTTGTCACAATTTGCTACCAGGAAGAACCAACTCATATAATCAAGTGTGGGGTCATAAATTACAGTAAATCATATCCAAGTAGAGATAAAATAATAGGAAATAACAACATCAGAATAATCAGCACAGGGTACATTGTGTCATACACCAATACCCCATCAGAGGAGACAGTGGATCTCCAGGAATGCAGAGGCCACTCCACCAAGCACCCACGGCAAATAGCAACTCAAAGCTGCATTGACCGGTCTTTTAATGGGAGTAACACACCAGAATAATGAATACAGTGGGAAAAAGAACACAACATTTCTATGTTAACCCACTAGGATGGAGACATAGGAGGAAAAGACTCAGAGATCTCAACCTCTAAATAATCATATAGTGATTGAGTCAATTTGTGCATGGGATTATAGAGGTACGTATACAGCATATGCACAGTGCCTAACCATATCATTAAATTGGCAATATAACATATAAATGGATAAAAGAAAATGGCATTAGCTATGTTTGTAGGTGCAATGATTATACATGTATAAAGGGCTAACCATTAGTAACCCCGCTGAGCCCATATAAATACCCTCCAACATGACCCATTCCATTAGGTACAAAATGCTCTGTTCCCAGACTTCCTTGCCAGTTGCATAGATGGGGCTGCAGCACAGTCCATATTCAAATAGAGGAGCCACTCCCGCTGCCAACCCAAACGCTGCCAAACATCGCCGTTCGGGACTCTCTGGCAGTTGGTGTGGCTCCCCTATTTGAATTTTGGACTGTACTGCAGCCCTACCTTTGCAACTGTCCAGGAACAGAGCCCTACCTTTGCAAGGAAGTCCAGTAACAGAGCATTTTGTACCTAATGGAATGGGCCATGTTGGAGGGTATGCATATATCCCCATGTAAGCGGAATACTTACAATTGTTTATAATCCCTTTCTGCCAGTGTATTTATACCATGAGATTTAATGCTGCTTTAATTAAGTCATTATGTATAGTATTGTGCCTGTACAGTATATAAAATATTGTTTGCCTCCTTTAGATTTGTATGTTTGTACAATCTGTTTTGCTATGGTGATGGGCACAGGGTGATGACGTAATACAGTAGCTCAGTGTTGCTGGCTCCTAGCATGTGGTGTTGTCCGGGATATAGGGTAAGAGAATGTTTTATGTTTAATTTGTAACCCTGAATATGATGGATTAACATTGAAACATTGTTGAATATATAAATATATATATTTATTTTCAACTTGAGACCAACAGCACACACTTATATATCAAATGTCTAGTGTCTAGCAGTAATGAATAGCAGCATCACATGAACAGCAGCACCTTGTATATACTTACCAAAGTTTCAGAGAATAAACAGGCAAGCCATCCTCCTGTGGTAGCAGCTCAACAGCTGTTTCGGTGTCAAACATACACCTTCATCATGTGCAGTGCCGTTTCTTGGGGCGGGCGAGCCGTGCAACCACATGGGGCTCCCACCACGGCACTGACTGTTGCTCACTGCGTCATTCCGTGAAACTCCACCCCCCCATCCCCCGAGCGGAGTACTGATGAGGAGGGGGAGCCAAGTTATGAAGAGGGAGAGGAGGCCAGCTCAAGAAGCGACTGGGAAGGCGGGACGAAGAGAGGGAATCGCCTCTGTAAGTATACCCTATCTCTCTCTGTCTCTCTCTTGTAAGTGTACTCTCTCTCTGTCTCTCTCTTGTAAGTGTACTCTCTCTCTCTTGCCTGCCATAATGTGTACAATGGGGACACCTGCCATAATGTGTACAATGGGGACACCTGCCGTATTGTGTAAAATGGGGACACTGCCATAATGTGTAAAATGGGGACTCTTGCCTGCCGTAATGTGTAAAAAGGGGACACTGCCTGCCGTAAAGTGTGAAATTGGGACTCTTGCCTGCCGTAATGTGTAAAATGGGGACTCTTGCCTGCCGTAATGTATAAAATGGGGACTCTTGCCTGCCGTAATGTGTAAAACAGGCCTGGCCAACCTGTGGCTCTCCAGCTGTTGCAAAACTACAAGTCCCATCATGCTTTGCCACAGTTTTGCTATTAGGGAAAGATATACCTGTGACAGGGCATGCTGGGATGTGTAGTTTCACAACATCTGGAGAGCCACAGGTTGGCCAGGCCTGGTGTAAAATGTGGACTCTTGCCTGCTGTAATGTGTAAAATGGGGACTCTTGCCTGCCGTAATGTTTAAAATGGGGACTCTTGCCTGCCGTAATGTGTAAAATGAGGACTCTTGCCTGCCATAATGTGTAAAATGGGGACTCTTGCCTGCCGTAATGTGCAAAATGGGGACTCTTGCCTGCCGTAATGTATAAAATGGGGACTCTTGCCTTCCGTAATGTGTAAAATGGGGACTCTTGCCTGCCGTAATGTGTAAAATGGGGACTCTTGCCTGCCGTAATGTTTAAAATGGGGACTCTTGCCTGCCGTAATGTGTAAAATGAGGACTCTTGCCTGCCATAATGTGTAAAATGGGTACTCTTTCCTGCAGTAATGTGTAAAATGGGGACTCTTAATGTGTAAAATGGGGACTCTTGCCTGCCGTAATGTGTAAAATGGGGACTCTTGCCTGCCCTAATGTGTAAAATGGGGACACTTGTCTGCCGTAATGTGGAAAATGGGGACTCTTGCCTGCCGTAATGTGGAAAATGGGGACACTTGCCTTCCGTAATGTGTAAAGTAGGGACTCTTGCCTGTCATAATGTGTAAAATGGGGACTCTGCCTGGTGTAATGTGGGGATTTAATGTATCAAGGGCATTGCGGTGTGTGGCATAATATGCTGCAGGGGGCATTACTGTGTGGGGCTTAATATGGTAGAATTTTTTTTTCCTATGGTGGCCGTGATCTGTTGTAGCAGGGTCAAAAACTGGGGTGTGAGGTAGTCTTTTCAGATGAGGCCATGCCCATTTAAATTAGGCCACGTTCCTTCAAATGAGGCCATGTCCCCTTGCCGGGAGCACGCGTGCAAGTTTTTTTTTAATCTAGGTGTGAGGGGGGCACCTTTTTTATGTCATGGCGCATTTTTACATCTCGCACTGGTAGCCAAATTGGCTAGAAACAGCCCTGAACATGTGCATACCACACAAGTGTCCACAACCTCCACAAACACTGTATGTGCATCGCAATCAAACAAACCAAACTCAACCGTCAGTGTCCCTGAAACAGGAAGTGATGTTCCAGGACTGGGACTAGTCATCAGGTGCCATAGCCACCAGTAAACTAGAAGTGAGGAGCATTAAATGACACAGCCATTACCATAGTAACCTGGACAAATCAGAAAATATACCTTTAACAGTCCGGGGCTGACATATTCACTGCCATAGCAACTGGACACACCTATTATACATTTTAAAACTCAATCTAATAACGAATATAAGAAATTTAATGGAACACATAGTGGAATCTGTGGGATTGCTTGCAGTTACAAGGAAAAACATGCAAAATATATACATAACAACACCACAACACAAGTTGTCCCCTGCATGCACATGCAAGAGAAACAACATACAGGTTGTGTATCCCTTATCCAAAATTCAAAATCACAAATTTTTGGGTCCCCTACCGAGATAATGACACATATATATAGAAATATTATATATCTATATAATATATCTATATATACACATAATATATAATAATAAGAATTTACTTACCGATAATTCTATTTCTCGTAGTCCGTAGTGGATGCTGGGGACTCCGTAAGGACCATGGGGATAGCGGCTCTGCAGGAGACTGGGCACAAAAGTAAAGCTTTAGGACTACCTGGTGTGCACTGGCTCCTCCCCCTATGACCCTCCTCCAAGCCTCAGTTAGGATACTGTGCCCGGACGAGCGTACACAATAAGGAAGGATTTTGAATCCCGGGTAAGACTCATACCAGCCACACCAATCACACCGTATAACTTGTGATCTAAACCCAGTTAACAGCATGATAACAGAGGAGCCTCTAGAAAAGATGGCTCACTACAGCAATAACCCGATTTTTGGTAACAATAACTATGTACCAGTATTGCAGACAATCCGCACTTGGGATGGGCGCCCAGCATCCACTACGGACTACGAGAAATAGAATTATCGGTAAGTAAATTCTTATTTTCTCTGACGTCCTAGTGGATGCTGGGGACTCCGTAAGGACCATGGGGATTATACCAAAGCTCCCAAACGGGCGGGAGAGTGCGGATGACTCTGCAGCACCAAATGAGAGAACTCCAGGTCCTCCTCAGCCAGGGTATCAAATTTGTAGAATTCTACAAACGTATTTGCTCCTGACCAAGTAGCTGCTCGGCAAAGTTGTAAAGCCGAGACCCCTCGGGCAGCCGCCCAAGATGAGCCCACCTTCCTTGTGGAGTGGGCATTTACAGATTTTTGGCTGTGGCAGGCCTGCCACAGAATGTGCAAGCTGAATTGTACTACAAATCCAACGAGCAATAGTCTGCTTAGAAGCAGGAGCACCCAGCTTGTTGGGTGCATACAGGTTAACAGCGAGTCAGATTTTCTGACTCCAGCCGTCCTGGAAACATATATTTTCAGGGCCCTGACAACGTCTAGCAACTTGGAGTCCTCCAAGTCCCTAGTAGCCGCAGGCACCACAATAGGTTGGTTCAGGTGAAACGCTGAAACCACCTTAGGGAGAAACTGAGGACGAGTCCTCAATTCCGCCCTGTCCGAATGGAAAGTCAGATAAGGGCTTTTACAGGATAAAGCCGCCAATTCTGACACGCGCCTGGCCCAGGCCAGGGCCAACAGCATGACCACTTTCCATGTGAGATATTTTAACTCCACAGATTTAAGTGGTTCAAACCAATGTGACTTTTGGAACCCAAAAACTACATTGAGATCCCAAGATGCCACTGGAGGCACAAAAGGAGGCTGTATATACAGTACCCCTTTTACAAACGTCTGAACTTCAGGGACTGAAGCTAGTTCTTTTTGGAAGAAAATTGACAGGGCCGAAATTTGAACCTTAATGGACCCCAATTTCAGGCCCATAGACACTCCTGTTTGCAGGAAATGTAGGAATCGACCCAGTTGAAATTCCTCCGTCGGGCCTTACTGGCCTCGCACCACGCAACATATTTTCGCCAAATGCGGTGATAATGTTTTGCGGTTACATCCTTCCTGGCTTTGATCAGGATAGGGATGACTTCATCCGGAATGCCTTTTTCCTTCAGGATCCGGCGTTCAACCGCCATGCCGTCAAACGCAGCCGCGGTAAGTCTTGGAACAGACAGGGTCCTTGCTGGAGCAGGTCCCTTCTTAGAGGTAGAGGCCACGGATCCTCCGTGAGCATCTCTTGAAGTTCCGGTTACCAAGTCCTTCTTGGCCAATCCGGAGCCACGAATATAGTGCTTACTCCTCTCCATCTTATAATTCTCAGTACCTTGGGTCTGAGAGGCAGAGGATGGAACACATACACTGACCGGTACACCCACGGTGTTACCAGAGCATCTACAGCTATTGCCTGAGGGTCCCTTGACCTGGCGCAATACCTGTCGAGTTTTTCCCAACGGTTTATACTCATGTGGAAGACTTCTGGGTGAAGTCCCCACTCTCCCGGGTGGAGGTCGTGTCTGCTGAGGAAGTCTGCTTCCCAGTTGTCCACTCCCGGAATTAATACTGCTGACAGTGCTATCACATGATTTTCCGCCCAGCGAAGAATCCTTGCAGCTTCTGCCATTGCCCTCCTGCTTCTTGTGCCACCCTGTCTGTTTACGTGGGTGACTGCCGTGATGTTGTCCGACTGGATCAACACCGGCTGACCTTGAAGCAGAGGTCTTGCTAAGCTTAGAGCATTGTAAATGGCCCTTAGCTTCAGGATATTTATGTGAAGTGATGTCTCCAGGCTTGACCATAAGCCCTGGAAATTCCTTCCCTGTGTGACTGCTCCCCAGCCTCGCAGGCTGGCATCCGTGGTCACCAGGACCCAGTCCTGAATGCCGAATCTGCGGCCCTCTAGAAGATGAGCACTCTGCAACCACCACAGGAGGGACACCCTTGTCCTTGGTGACAGGGTTATCCGCTGATGCATCTGAAGATGCGACCCGGACCATTTGTCCAGCAGGTCCCACTGGAAAGTTCTTGCGTGGAATCTGCCGAATGGGATTGCTTCGTAGGAAGCCACCATTTTTCCCATAACCCTTGTGCATTGATGCACTGAGACTTGGCTCGGTTTTAGGAGGTTCCTGACTAGCTCGGATAACTCCCTGGCTTTCTCCTCCGGGAGAAACACCTTTTTCTGGACTGTGTCCAGGATCATCCCTAGGAACAGAAGACGAGTCGTCGGAACCAGCTGCGATTTTGGAATATTGAGAATCCAACCGTGCTGCCGCAACACTACCTGAGATAGTGCTACACCGACCTCCAACTGTTCTCTGGATCTTACCCTTATCAGGAGATCGTCCAAGTAAGGGATAACTAAAACTACCTTCCTTCGAAGGAGTATCATCATTTCGGCCATTACCTTGGTAAAGACCCGGGGTGCCGTGGACCATCCAAACGGCAGCGTCTGAAACTGATAGTGACAGTTCTGTACCACAAACCTGAGGTACCCTTGGTGAGAAGGGTAAATTGGGACATGAAGGTAAGCATCCTTGATGTCCAGAGACACCATGTAGTCCCCTTCTTCCAGGTTCGCAATCACTGCTCTGAGTGACTCCATCTTGAATTTGAACTTCTGTATGTAAGTGTTCAAAGATTTTAGATTTAAAATCGGTCTCACCGAGCCGTCCGGCTTCGGTACCACAACAGTGTGGAATAATACCCCTTTCCCTGTTGCAGGAGGGGTACCTTGATTATCACCTGCTGGGAATACAGCTTGTGAATGGCTTCCAAAACTGCCTCCCTGTCGGAGGGAGACGTCGGTAAAGCCGACTTTAGGAAACGGTGAGGGGGAGACGTCTCGAATTCCAATTTGTACCTGAAGGATCCAGGGGTCTACTTGCGAGTGAGCCCACTGCGCACTGAAATTCTTGAGACGGGCCCCCACCGTGCCTGAGTCCGCTTGTAAAGCCCCAGCGTCATGCTGAGGGCTTGGCAGAGGCGGGAGAGGGCTTCTGTTCCTGGGAACTGGCTGATTTCTGCAGCCTTTTTCCTCTTCCTCTGTCACGGGGCAGAAATGAGGAACCTTTCGCCCGCTTGCCCTTATGGGAACGAAAGGACTGCACCTGATAATACGGCGTCTTCTTATGTTGAGAGGCGACCTGGGGTAAAAACGTGGATTTCCCAGCTGTTGCCGTGGCCACCAGGTCTGAAAGACCGACCCCAAATAACTCCTCCCCTTTATAAGGCAATACTTCCATATGCCGTTTGGAATCCGCATCACCTGACCACTGTCGTGTCCATAACCCTCTTCTGGCAGAAATGGACAACGCACTTACTCTTGATGCCAGTCGGCAAATATTCCGCTGTGCATCACGCATATATAGAAATGCATCTTTTAAATGCTCTATAGGCAATAATATACTGTCCCTATCTAGGGTATCAATATTCTCAGTCAGGGAATCCGACCACGCCAACCCAGCACTGCACATCCAGGCTGAGGCGATTGCTGGTCGCAGTATAACACCAGTATGTGTGTAAATACATTTTAGGATACCCTCCTGCTTTCTATCAGCAGGATCCTTAAGGGCGGCCATCTCAGGAGAGGGTAGAGCCCTTGTTTTTACAAGCGTGTGAGCGCTTTATCCACCCTAGGGGGTGTTTCCCAACGCACCCTAACCTCTCGCGGGAAAGGATATAATGCCAATAACTTTTTAGAAATTATCAGTTTTTATCGGGGGAAACCCACGCTTCATCACACACCTCATTTAATTTCTCAGATTCAGGAAAACTACAGGTAGTTTTTCCTCACCGAACATAATACCCCTTTTGGTGGTACTCGTATTATCAGAAATGTGTAAAACATTTTTCATTGCCTCAATCATGTAACGTGTGGCCCTACTGGAAGTCACATTTGTCTCTTCACCGTCGACACTGGAGTCAGTATCCGTGTCGGCGTCTGTATCTGCCATCTGAGGTAACGGGCGCTTTAGAGCCCCTGACGGCCTATGAGACGTCTGGACAGGCACAAGCTGAGTAGCCGGCTGTCTCATGTCAACCACTATCTTTTGTAAAGAGCTGACACTGTTAATTCCTTCCAACAGTTCACCCACTCAGGTGTCGACCCCCTAGGGGGTGACATCCCTATTACAGGCAATTTGCTCCGCCTCCACATCATTTTCCTCCTCATACATGTCGACACAAACGTACCGACACACAGCACACACACAGGGAATGCTCTGATAGAGGACAGGACCCCACTAGCCCTTTGGGGAGACAGAGGGAGAGTTTGCCAGCACACACCAGAGCGCTATATATATACAGGGATAACCTTATATAAGTGTTTTTCCCCTTATAGCTGCTGTATTGTTAATACTGCGCCTAATTAGTGCCCCCCTCTCTTTTTTAACCCTTTCTGTAGTGTAGTGACTGCAGGGGAGAGCCAGGGAGCTTCCCTCCAACGGAGCTGTGAGGGAAAATGGCGCCAGTGTGCTGAGGAGATAGGCTCCGCCCCTTTTTTGTGGACTTTTCTCCTGCTTTTTTATGGATTCTGGCAGGGGTTAAAATTCATCCATATAGCCCTGGGGGCTATATGTGATGTATTTTCGCCAGCCAAGGTGTTTTTATTGCTGCTCAGGGCGCCACCCCCTAGCGCCCTGCACCCTCAGTGACCGAAGTGTGAAGTGTGCTGAGGAGCAATGGCGCACAGCTGCAGTGCTGTGCGCTACCTTGGTGAAGACAGGATGTCTTCTGCCGCCGATTTTCCGGACCTCTTCTTGCTTCTGGCTCTGTAAGGGGGCCGGCGGCGCGGCTCTGGGACCGGACTCCATGGCTGGGCCTGTGTTCGATCCCTCTGGAGCTAATGGTGTCCAGTAGCCTAAGAAGCCCAATCCACTCTGCACGCAGGTGAGTCCGCTTCTTCTCCCCTTAGTCCCTCGATGCAGTGAGCCTGTTGCCAGCAGGTCTCACTGAAAATAAAAAACCTAAAACTAAACTTTTCACTAAGCAGCTCAGGAGAGCCACCTAGTGTGCACCCTTCTCGTTCGGGCACAAAAATCTAACTGAGGCTTGGAGGAGGGTCATAGGGGGAGGAGCCAGTGCACACCAGGTAGTCCTAAAGCTTTACTTTTGTGCCCAGTCTCCTGCGGAGCCACTATCCCCATGGTCCTTACGGAGTCCCCAGCATCCACGTCAGAGAAATATATGTTATTATCTCAGTGGGGGACCCAAAAATTGTGGGATTTTGAATTTTGGATAAGGGATCCTTAACCTGTATTATGATTGATTGTTGATTTTCTGAATATATACACTTTACTGTATGATACATTGATTATATCTTCTTGGTGTGGAGGGAAGAAGGGGCAGGACTTCTTACCCAGTTTATTGACAGTCTTAATGCTGTGGACACAACCATCAGGCTTCCTTTAGCATTTATTGAAAGCACCATCAACTGTCTTGACTTTTGTGTGACTAGGTAGGGCAGTGGTCAGGGAACCGGGGTAAATTACCCCAAATGGGGTAAAAATTAGATTCCTGGTGGTAATGGATGGTCGTGCTGCCGAGAAATAGCCAGGCATGCATATGAATCTATATGCTCGCCCGGCTGTATCTTGGCAGTTCGACCATCCATTACAACCCAGTCATGATGAACATAGATATGTGTGTGCTTTTCTTGACAGCAGCCGCACTGGGTTGGTACACTCATCTTCCCCGCTCTGCCACTCGAAGTGATGTCACACCGCGCATCCTTCCTCCTCGGCCGCATGCGATCCTACTCTTTCCTCCCACCTGCACTCTCCTGGTAATATCCTGGATATAGTAGCTAATTCTGAGATTGGTCCTATTAATACTGGCATGTGGCTGCAACCCCAAAATTATGTCATTTGCCAATACCTCAATGTGAGTATGCACTTTATTGATCCTGTAAAGAAAAGAAAATGAAGTGTGGGATCTGACATATTTGACATGTGACATTTTATAATTTACCTAATTCTGTGCCCCTGTCATCTTTTTAATGTGGAGAAGACTATAAGATTGCTCAAAGAAAGGATAGCACTGTGTCGGTCCTCTATTGAGAAGGCTATACAAACAGTGGACTTGAATAATCTGCCAGTGGCAACACATTTTGCTTTGTGTAAAGACACATTAAAATAGTTTGTTTCATGCTTATAGATTCCCTCCCCTAGAAGTAGTAGGGAATGTAACAAATTATTGCTACAGAGGGAGTTCTTCTGGATAAATCAACTTAATACCATTGCACCACATGGCTTAAATGAAGGACAGTATCTCCATTGTTTTCTGTAGATATGATCTAGATGATACTGTCCGCTTCACTATTTTTTCTGAATTGTATTTTTTGACTTTCACAAGTACAGCTTTGTCTTTCTTTTTACCATCTTTTTTGGCAGTGGCTATGTCAGCCCCGTACTCTAGCATTGTTTTATGTATGTTTGCTGGTTTGTCCAAGTTACTATGGTAACAAATGTGTCGCTTCCTGCCCCTCACTTCTTTTACACTGGTTGCTATGGTGCCTGGTGACTAGTTCCGGTCCTTAGACATCACTTCCTGTTTCAGGGACGCTGACAGGCGAGTTTAGTTTGTTTGATTGTGATGCAGGTAATTATGGAGGTTATGAATGCTTGTGTGGTATGCTCATGATGAAGGTGTATGTTTAACACCAAAAACAGCTGTTGAGCTGATACCACAGGAGAATGGCTTGTCTGTTGATTCTCTGAAAACTTTGGTAAGTATATACAAGGTGCTGCTGTTCATGTGACACTGCTATTCATTATTGCTAAGCTTCCTCTTGACTGTTGCACTTTTTGATATGCACTTTATTTGTGAATGCACCTGACGATTTGGATATGAAAGCATTTTTCTATGGATGTGCTGGTTCCTGTTTTCTCTCACTCTTTTATCACTGCTGTCACGTTAATCTGTCTGTTATTTTGCCACACTGACACACAGTAAAGAAATGTAGATTATGTTTATTAAATATAATTGCCAGGTAGCAGTACCAAGAAACAATCATTATTTTACACAGAGATCCAGCTATATCTCCGATTGTATTTTTTTTTTTTTTACATATTTCTGACCTTATAAATTCCTATTTAAATACCTAGGTATATCTAATGCCCCTTAGCTACTTGCTTGGCATGGTCGTATCAGATGTTACCATGCCAAGCTGGGCATTTCTCTGCTGAACACTTCCAGCTGCAGTAAATAGGCAGCCCAGTGGCACCCACCCTCCATCCGAACTCAGTGGCTGCACAATGAAGAAGCTGCTATGGAAATGTAACGTGGTCAAGTGTGCCTTGAAGTGTTAATTACGTCGACTAAATGTAAGTCTAAAACTAATCATTGATGAAGGTTTTTTTCATGACTAAATTATAACGATAACGAAAACAGAAGATTCCTAATAACGAAAATGATGATGAAATATTAGTCATCGAAGTCCTGACGAATAATGATGAAACAAAAAACCTGTGTCTATTTTGTTTGGATGTCGCCGGCCCCGCCCGCAGGTCTCGCGATAGTAACTACCCAGGAAGCACTGCAGGACGCTGGACGTGGGATATGGAACTCGTGGCGTGGTGTGGTGTGACTTGAGTGGAGTCTAGATTCAGAGTGGGGAAATGTGAGTCACTGTGTGGTGGTCACACTGCAGTGTCACCGTCACTGTGACCGAACGGACAGATGAAAGGCTGAGGCTGCTTTCACAATTTTAAGCAGTACAGGCGCCAGAGCACTGACCGGGGGTCGGACTCAGGAGTGGGACATTCTTTTAAGTTTAACATCATTTCAGGCTGGGTAAGAAACAAAAGAATTACTCAGAGGAGATGCTTTTACACATACATGTATTACAGTGTGTTGCGGTGGTATGATGTATGATGTGAACTGGGGTGGGTGGGGCATATATAATGTAACTAAATATATATATATATATATATATATATATAGAACACAATCTCCCTTATTGCGCTATATTAACAAATATGTGGATAAGGATTTGTAGGCTGCCTTATTACACTAGGTTCTCTGCTAGTCAGAACCAAAGCAAACCACAGACACAACAATAGTGAAATTAGCGCCCTAGGGGAGGTATACTCCTGACCTCTCTTTTGTTGGTATCCCTTTCAATATATCTTACAGAGAATATAAAATACACAGTGAGTTCCAATATACAGATTTTTTTATTAAAACACTGCTAATTACCAATAATGTCCTTATATCCTTAGATGTATTAACAGATGACAGCCTCCTCACATAACATGGAGGTTTGATTTCTCATAGATGAACAGATTGCTTCTTTCATGAGAAAATTTAGTCAATCAGGCCAGCTACAGCTCATTTAGATGTGTGGTCCAAAGTGCCTCATAAGATCTTTCTACTCAGGAGTCACATGGATCTTTCACTGGATGGTTGAATATATCCTTTGAGAATCCCCAGATGATTGAATCTCCTGAGTTATATATGTCTTTACGCATTTTATGAGGCACTTTGGACCACACATCTAAATGAGCTGTAGCTGGCCTGATTGACTCAATTGTCCAAGAGTATTTGAATTTTGAAAGTGATATATGTCTCTACTTATTTTATGAGGCACTTTGGACCAAGCATTTAAATGAGATGTGGCTTGTCTGAGTAATACACTTGTCCTTGGCGGTCATTCCGAGTTGATCGCTTGCTAGCTGTTTTTAGCAACCGTGCAAACGTTATGCCGCCTCCCACTGGGAGTGTATTTTAGCTTAGCAGAAGTGCGAACGAAAGGATCGCAGAGCGGCTACAAAGTTTTTTGTGCGGTTTCAGAGTAGCTCAAAACCTACTCATGACTTCAGACTGTTCAGTTCCTGTTTTGACATCACAAACACGCCCTGCGTTCACCCAGCCATGCCTGCATTTTTTTTAACACTCTCTGAAAACGGTCAGTTGACACCCAGAAATGTCTACTTAATGTCAATCACTCTGCGGCCAGCAGTGCGACTGAAAAGCTTCGCTAGACCTTGTGTGAAACTACATAATTTTTTGTAATAGTACGTCGCGCGTGTGCATTGCGCCGCATACGCATGCGCAGAAGTGCCATTTTTTTGCCTCATCGCTGCACAGCGAATGAATGCAGCTAGCGATCAACTCGGAATGACCCCCCCAAGAGCAGTCTGGTGTGATAGACTAATTGCATATGGTAACTTTCTATGTATCAAGACACCCCTGAGGAAGTCTTGTGGATGAAACGCGTTGGGTGTTAATCTTAGACGAAGTGGGTGGACAAGCTGTCACAGGAGCTACTCCGCAGCTGGGGTAGACAGCGAGTTCCAAGTGATACCAACTAACCCATTTATGTTAAGACTAATCGTCTATTTCAGAGTTACCAGTTCCCTCTCCATCTGATCTTTGGTCTGAAAGAAACTGCAAAAGGGATCTTTAAAGGGCCCCATACACTACAACGATATGTCTGAAGCTGAAGTCGGAGGCGATTTCCCTTGAACTGACCCAGGAGCTTCCCGGGAGTGGTTCCTTACGATTTCATACGATTTGGTACATTTTGCATGCGATATATCATATGCGATCCCAGCCATGCCTGTGGGAACCGACATATCATGAGTGCAGCACTAACGACCTAGAGGAGTCGAACCGATGCTCACGGGGCCGTGCATCGGAACGGATTGGATTGGATACGCAGCCAAAATGCCCGATTTTACCCAATATATCGGCCCGAATGCCCGAATTGGGCTGAAATCGGGCATAATCGTTCTAGCAGGGCTGAAACTAGGGGGGGGCTAGGGGGGCAGGCGACCTGGGCGCCGGATTGGAGGGGGCGCCGAGACCCCCTAACACCCGCCGCGGCACTTTTAAACCCCCTTCTCCCGAGTGCCCAGCTCGGGGGGCGGGGTTTCGCGGAATGACACGATTGCGTCGTGACGTCACGGCGCAAACGCGTCATTCCACGAAACCCCGCCGGAGAAGGGAGAAGGGGGAGCCGCGCAGACGAGGAGCGAGAGGCGGCTGAAGAGCGGCGAGAACCGCTTCAAATGTAAGTCAGCCCCTCTCCTTCCTCTCTCTCTCTCTCCCTCCACCACCTGCCGCAATGTGTAAAATGGGGACCTGTGCCTGCCGCAATGTGTAAAATGGGGACACTTGCCAGCGTACTGTGTAAAATGGGGACCTGTGCCTGCCGCAATGTGTAAAATGGGGACACTTGCCAGCGTACTGTGTAAAATGGGGACCTGTGCCTGCCGCAATGTGTAAAATGGGGACACTTGCCAGCATACTGTGTAAAATAGGGACCTGTGCCTGCCGCAATGTGTAAAATGGGGACACTTGCCAGCGTACTGTGTAAAATGGGGACCTGTGCCTGCCGCAATGTGTAAAATGGGGACACTTGCCAGCGTACTGTGTAAAATGGGGACCTGTGCCTGCCGCAATGTGTAAAATGGGGACACTTGCCAGCGTACTGTGTAAAATGGGGACCTGTGCCTGCCGCAATGTGTAAAATGGGGACACTTTTTCCTGCCGCAATGTGTAAAATGGTGACACTTTTTCCTGCCGCAATGTGTAAAATGGGGACACTTTTCCTGCCGCAATGTGTAAAATGGGGACACTTGCCAGCGTACTGTGTAAAATGGGGACACGTGCCTGCCGCAATGTGTAAAATGGGGACACTTTTTCCTGCCGCAATGTGTAAAATGGGGACACTTGCCAGCGTACTGTGTAAAATGGGGACACGTGCCTGCCGCAATGTGTAAAATGGGGACACCTGTCTGCCGCAATGTGTAAAATGGGGACACCTGTCTGCCGCAATGTGTAAAATGGGGTCACCTGTCTGCCGCAATGTGTAAAATGGGGACACTTTTTCCTGCCGCAATGTGTAAAATGGGGACACCTGTCTGCCGCAATGTGTAAAATGGGGTCACCTGTCTGCCGCAATGTGTAAAATGGGGACACTTTTTCCTGCCGCAATGTGTAAAATGGGGACACCTGTCTGCCGCAATGTGTAAAATGGGGTCACCTGTCTGCCGCAATGTGTAAAATGGGGAATGGGGACACTTGCCTGTCGTACTGTGTAAAATGGGGACACTTTTTCCTGGATATGAAATTTATGTTAGAAAAGGCAGTTTTTCAGGTAAAAAAGTTCTGAAAGAGAGATATATATATATATATATATATATATATATAATATTTTTATTCATTTATTTATTTTATTTTTATTATTTTTATTTATTTATTGTAAAAGATTTTTTTTTTTTTTTGCGGGGGGGGGGGGGGGGGGTGTCAAATGACTACCTTGCCCCGGGTGACAAAAAATCCTAGTTTCGGCCCTGGTTCTAGTGTATGGGGCCCTTAAGAACTTTCAGTTGTCTTTAAGCGCTCATTGACAACCATTGTACTCCATTACATTTCTGGTTTTCCACTGGCAAGAGGACCTATCTGGGATAAGCCGCCAACTCCACTAAGGATTATTGTATTTTAGGTGGTTTATAACTAAGTGTCATCGCATTTTGGTTAATTTGTCTGTGTGTATATATATATATATATATATATATATATATATAGTGTAGCAGTGGCATGTATAATGTGAACTGGGGCAGGGGGAACATGCACATACAGTGTGTGGCACTGGCATATAATGTGGGGGCATGCACAGGCATATATATATAAACACAGTGTGCTGCTGTTGCGGTGGCATGTATAATGTGAACTGGGGCAACGGGGGGCATGCACATAAAGTGTGTGGCATATAATATGGAGGCATGAACAGGCAGTGTGGCATATTATATGGGGGCATGCATTGCACAGGTGGTGTGACTGTAGCATCTATATATATATATATATATATAGGGAGTAGAAATTGGCGGCACTCAAGCAGGCTTAGTAGATGTAAAGATAAAATTTCCTTTATTCGCCTACATGTTTCGGGGAAAAGCACCCCGTCCTCAGGGCTTAAACAACAATAAAAGCATATGCACATAACACTTAAATACACCACAGACAAACGACATTAATGCAGAGATTGTACTCACCTGTCCTCACGGCGCTGCCGCCCGTCCGCACAAGCCGCACGCTTCCGTGTCGCTGAGCGATGACGTCACGGTGCGCCGCGGGGCAGGGAGATCGTCATGGAAACCAACATTAATCAGTTACAGGCATCCAGATACCCTGTGCAAAAAACATACAGGATAAAATAAATCAAACAAAATACAATAAAAGACAACACATTTAAAATACATATAAACCATCGCTTAGAGAGAGGTCCTAGCGAAACCTAACTGTAATAATATTGTAATGAATTCCTCTGTACCTAGACGACCAGGATATTACCAATTAGCAGATGGCCGACTCCATTATAAGGAATATATAACCCTACAGAAAACATTGAAGACCCAGATTTTCATTAAGGCCACCAGGGGATAATGTTCCCAACTTAAAAATCCAACGGGACTCCTTTTGCAGAAGTAGTCTATCCCTATTGCCACCCCTCAGTGAAATGGGGGTATGATCAATAAGGATAGCCCGAATGCTGGCCACCCCATGTTTGGATGTCAAGCAGTGACGTGCAAAGGGCTGGTCACTCGTGCCCTTCTCAAATGCTTTTTTGATGGCACTCCTATGAAGTGCCATCCTTTCCCTAAATTGCCGTATGGTTTTGCCTACATAGGCCAAACCACAGGGACACGTGAGCAAATATATTACATGAGTAGTAGTGCATGTGAGGCGATGTCTAATGGGAATTTTCTGGCCAGTTTGAGGATGATTAAATGTAGTGCCAGTTTGTAGAGTATTACATGTGGCACATCCAAGACACCTATAGCACCCCATCTTAGGTCTAAGGAAATGGGCTTGGTTACATTTAGACATATTAGTGACATCAAGGCGAACAATATGGTCCCCTATATTGCTGCCCCTAGTATGGCTGGGTAGCAATCTAGTATTGGATAGATGACTCAAAGCAGTTTCTGTTTGTATAATAGGCCACAGCTGTTTGGCCTTGCTCACTATTCGTTTTGAACTCGTAGTGAATCTGCTCACCCAAGGTAATCTATCAGCTTCTATTTTCTGGTTAGATCTGGGGTTTAGTAATTGTTGCCTCGGGATACGGAGGACTGCCTTCTTTGATTTCTCTAGTTCCCTGATGGGATACCCCCTTTGTGCAAATCTCAGTAGCATTTCATTAGGGGCCCTATTGGTTTCTTCGGGATCTGACGTAATACGCCGCACTCGCAAAAATTGCGAGTACGGCAACCCCTTCTTTAGTGCCAAATGGATGGGAACTTTGGTAATTCAAAAACGTATTCCTATCGGTGTTCTTAACAAAAAGTGAGGTTCTAAGCTGACCAGAGCCAAAGGTAATGGAAACATCTAAGTAATTGATTTGCTTATCATCAATCACGTATGTAAATTTTACTACATGTTCTAAAGCATTGTGTTGCTCCCACAATCTGATTAGCTCCTCTCTAGAACCACCCCAACAGACCAGAAGATCGTCAATATAGCGCCTGTAATAAACCACATGGGGCTTACCCAAAGGGTCCAAATAGAACATACTATTTTCAAGCTGGTACATGAAGGCATTAGCGTATGATGGGGCCACGGCGGACCCCATCGCACACCCAGAGGACTGTAAATAAAACTCCCCGTTAAAGATAAAATAATTTCTCGTCAAAACCAGATTCAATAAATGCAAAAAGAAAGACACCTCTGGGCCCTGATATAAGGCATTACCTTCAATAAGTGCTCTTACAGCCTCCACACCTGCATCATGTGGGATGCAAGTGTAGAGGCTAGTCACGTCTGCGCTACACAACAGGGTATTACTCGGTATCGACTCTAGTTGCTGTAATTGCAGCAAGAGAGACGATGTGTCCTTTAGAAAGGAGGGCAGTGCTTGAACACAGGGATTAAGGAAGGCATCCAGGTAGACCGCAATGGGCTGATATAACGATCCCCTTGCCGACACATATTAGAGATGAGCGGGTTCGGTTCGTCAAGATACGAACCCCCCCGAACTTCACCTATTTTACACGGTTCCGAGGCCGCCTCGGATCTTCCCGCCTTGCTCGGTTAACCCGAGCACGCCCGAACGTCATCATCCTGCTGTCGGATTCTCGCGAGATTCGTATTCTATATAAGGAGCCGTGCGTCGCCGCCATTTTCACTCGTGCATTGGAGATGATAGCGAGAGAACGTGGCTGCGTTCTCTCAGTTTCTGTGTTCAGTGTGCTGCAAATATCTGTGCTCATTGTGCTGCAAATATCTGTTCTCAGTGCGCTGCAAATATCTACGTTCTCTGCCTGAAAAACGCTCCATATCTGTGCTGCATTGTAGTATATAGTAGGAGGACAGTACAGAATTTTGCTGACCACCAGTATATATATAGCAGTACGGTACAGTAGTCCACTGCTCTACCTCTGTGTCGTCAAGTATACTATCCCATCCATACCTGTGGTGCATTTAAGTTTTGCACAGTATATATATAGTAGGAGGACAGTGCAGAATTTTGCTGACCACCAGTATATATAAAGCAGTACGGTACAGTAGTCCATTGCTCTACCTCTGTGTCGTCAAGTATACTATTCATATCTGTGCTGCATTGTAGTTGTGCGCAGTATTATAGTAGGAGGACAGTGCAGAATTTTGCTGACCACCAGTATATATATAGCAGTACGGTACAGAAGTCCATTGCTCTACCTCTGTGTCGTCAAGTATACTATCCATCCATACCTGTGCTGCATTGTAGTTGTGCGCAGTATATAGTAGGAGAACAGTGCAGAATTTTGCTGACCACCAGTATATATATAGCAGTACGGTACAGTAGTCCATTGCTCTACCTCTGTGTCGTCAAGTATACTATCCATATCTGTGCTGCATTGTAGTTGTGCGCAGTATTATAGTAGGAGGACAGTGCAGAATTTTGCTGACCACCAGTATATATATATATTATATATATTTATCTCTGCATCATGTGCTGTTTGGGGACTATTTTTTAAGTGCCATCCTGTCTGACACTGCAGTGCCACTACTAGATGGGCCAGGTGTTTGTGTCGGCCACTTGGGTCACTTAGCTTAGCCATCCAGCGACCTTGGTGCACCTCTTTTTTTCTTTACATCATGTGCTTTTGGGGACTATTTTTTTAAGTGCCATTCTGTCTGACACTGCAGTGCCACTCCTAGATGGGCCAGGTGTTTGTGTCGGCCACTTGGGTCGCTTAGCTTAGCCATCCAGCGACCACGGTGCAAACTTTAGGACTAAAAATAATATTGTGAGGTGTGAGGTGTTCAGAATAGACTGGAAATGAGTGGAAATTATGGTTATTGGGGTTAATAATACTATGGGATCAAAATGACCCCCAAATTCTATGATTTAAGCTGTTTTTGAGGGTTTTTTGTAAAAACACCCGAATCCAAAACACACCCAAATCCGACAAAAAAATTTCAGGGAGGTTTTGCCAAAACGCGTCCGAATCCAAAACACGGCCGCGGAACCAAATCCAAAACCAAAACACAAAACCCGAAAAATTTCCGGTGCACATCACTAATATATATATATATATATATATATATATATATATATACATAAATCTAAAAATATTTATTATGTGTTTTTTTAGAGTGTTGGCCAAGTTTGGACTAGCTGACGTGAACAATGTGGCAGCATAACAAATAATGTCAAATGATGCTGAAAATTCTGAAACTTTGCCTGCGACTACAGCATTGGCAGTGGGAAGGAAATGGAGAGATGATTTATGGACACACTTCAGTTATTGTAAAACTGAAAGAAAGACACTTTGGGTGGTATTCAAATGATATACCATACCCAATCTCCTTTCTAAAATGATCCCCGTTATCACCCATATTGCGCCCATAGTAATCAGGTTTAGCTGTGCAAAGGTTTGGGTGCCTCGTTACCCTGACACAGAATGGGTGTGGAAGGGGGTGAAAAGAATTGAATACCGCCCAATGTATTATTTCTAGTGAGGATGGATTGCTCTGTGGAATTAAGATGGATGGAAAAAACACTACAAATTTGAAGAAACACTTAAAGACACATCATCCTTCAGTGTTTTCTAGAGTATATATGAGTTGTTTTATGTGTTGATTGATTGATATTTCAATAACATAACATTGCCCAAGGAAAACTCATATATTGGCCTGCCCTGTATGTACTATGATCAATTGCAGTCGCACAGGCACAGCAGTGTTGGACAGGGGTCAGGAGGAGGAGAATGTGGAAGTGAAGAAAGAGAAAATATGTGTAGAGTGGAGTTGGGAGGACTGTGTAGGCTGGGTATGTAATTAGATAGCTTGTGAAGCGTATGTCAGTGGTTCTGGAATTTGATTAGCTGCCCTGAAGAACCAAGTTTTCAGGAAATGCTTAAACTTGAAGGGTTGGAGTTGAGAGACTATTAGGAAAGTCTTTTTATGTGTGTGGATGACTGGATGTAATCTGTGACATATTGAATCTGGGAAACAAAAGGACAATTCAGAGAGTCAAGGATGACACCACCTAAGCAGCGAGCTTGTGGTGTATATTGTACATACAGTAGAGTTAACAACAGTTCAGTTCAGGGCAGCATTCAGTGACGTGGACCAATACAGATAGTGATAATAAATCTGGGGAGGAGCATTGTCTACATAGAATGATTATGGAGTAATTAAATGGGCTCGGCTGTACCAATAATATAAAACACTTTTTAAAACCTTCAGATTCCAGAGACTATCGCTGTACAGAAAATAGGCTGGGAAAAAGATAAACAACAGACAACTCTTCTGAATGTGATTGCTTTGGCTTCAAAGTACCATCCAGATGCAAAAGAACAACAAACTAAAGAGAGAGCTCTAGCCTTGTGGATAGGTCGTAGTGGTCTTCCAGCCCGGACAGTGGCTGCGCATTGTACACAACAACTCTTTGTCATCAGAATCACTCAGTTGAGCTAAATAGCTATATATTATCATATGGTGATATGCATCCTTACGGCTTCATTTTTTTTGGAGTAGTTGTACTACTGTACTACTACTTACTTGTATCAGGATCAACCAGGTTGTATTTTTCTAGTGATTGATTTTTGTATTCTTTAATTAATAAATAATACTGTATTTTTATACAGTTTTATCCATCCTCTCTGGCCCAAGATTTTCTTGCGCTGCGCAACAACTCTTTATCATGAAAATCACTCAGTTGAGCTAAACAGCTATATATTATCATCATGGCCAGTTCTAGACCTTGTGGCGCCCAGGACGAAAGTTTCCTGTGGCGCCCCACCGGGTAAAATAGAGTTGGTGCGCGCCGAAGGTGCACGGTCATAAAACAGGGGCGTGGCTTCTTCATAGGGAAGGGGCATAGCCACAGTTATCCCCCTGTAGCTGTGCCCCCCTGTAGCTGTGCCCCCAGTAGCTGTACCCCCAGCAGCTGTGCCCCCAGTAGATTTGCCCCCAGTAGCTGTGCCCCCAGTAGATTTGCCCCAGTAGATTTGCCCCCAGTAGCTGTACCCCAGTAGCTGTGCCCACAGTTGATTTGCCCCCAGTAGCTGTTGCCCCTGTAGTTGTGCCCCTAGTAGTTGTGCCCCCTGTAGATTTGCCCCAGTAGCAGTGCCCGCTGTAGCAGTGTCCCCTGTAGTAGTGCCCCAAGCAGCTGTGCCCCTAGTTGATTTGCCCCCAGTAGCTGTTCTCCCATAGCAGTGTCCTCTGTAGTAGTGCCCCCAGTATGTGCCCTCTGTAGTTGTGCCCCCTGTAGTAGCACTGTTTGCAAACAAGAAAAACAAACCAAAAAACAATACTTACCAGCCCCGCTCCTGCTTCCGGATCGCTGCTGCTGTCTCTGGCCCGCTGCCAGCTCCTCTCTATGGGAGAGACGTCATGATGTCTCTCCCATAGCAGCGCCACACTGACACTAGGGGTCAATTGTGACCTCTAGCGTCAGTCAGTGATGCCGGCTGCAGCGGGCGCCCACACAGCCCATGGCGCCTGCTGCAGCCGGGAAGAGGGGGTCAGGAGTAGCGGCTCTTGCCATGGTGGTGGCGGTACCCTCGGGGTAGCGGTGCCCCGGGCAAAAAACCTGCATGCCCTTGGCAAGAGCCACTACTGATTATCATATGATGATATGCATCCTTACGGCTTAATTTTTTTGCAGAAGTACTGTACTACTACTACTACTACTTTTTATCAGCCAGGTTGTATTTTTCTAGTGATTTATTGTATTCTTTAATTAATACTGTATTTTTATACATTTTTATCAAGCTTCTCTGGCCCTAGAATAGATTTACTTGCAACAAGTTGCAATGCCTGCTGCTGCATCACAGACTTTTGCCTGTCAAGCAGGTATATTTCTGTTGTCATCATTACAGGGCACTGGGCAGAGAGGGTCCCAAGTGATCATCAGGGCCCATTGCAACAGGGGGGTCAAGGGTCATAAGAAAGAATAAAACAGTTTTATTTATCAATATGTATATGTACTAATATATATATATATATATATATATATATATAAATATATATATAAACAAAGAATAAAGAACCCTTTTTTGCGCTAATGTATAATATAGCTCACACCACTAAGAAATGCCTCCTGTCAGACAAGGCACAAAATTGGGAATAGGAAAAAAAGAATTCTCATGGGAGCTGAACCACCTCAGATGTCACATATAAATGTATTTATTCTTAAAATATAACAGTAAATACTGCAATGTTACATAAAAACATCAATAAAATTTTGTTGGATGATATCTACACTTGAATAGGATATCAATTCTTCCACCAGAGAGTTCAGATGTATACTCAAATTCACAAACATGTAAAAACCCAACGCGCTTCGTCAATATATGACTTCATCAGGGGTCGTGATCTGGGTGGTTTATAGGAAAAGAATACATAGTTGGTATGTTCATTGGGCCTACCATTACTAGATTCTAATTGTCTACATACATACCAAAAAGTCAATATTTGCAAATTTCAAAATCCCATCCAGCCAATGCCGTGGGCATGAACAGTATTCTCAAAGGTAGAAAATCTGAAAATATCATCATCAAATAAGATGTTAAATTAAAATGACCATATATTCACAAATAAAGAAACAAATCAGAGAAGGAGGAGAGAACAGGGTCGGATTATGGAAGAACTAATATCAATATCATTCTACCGTTGGCTACAGTAAACATCTGATTAATCACTAGTTAATTAATTTTAATATTGTTTTTTTATAACCAGATAGTGAAATCCAAAACAAGGATTTTTGTTATAATTGTTACAATAAATAATCCCAATTAAATTAGGAGTAATTGAACGGAATTACTTACATTACAATATTCGTGCGTATCACATATAGTTCACCAATATGCAATAAAAGAGTAAATAATGCTGTGACAATGACCTATGAATTGATAATGCAAAAATCCATTGTGATTGACTATATATTAACAACAATAGTTATATTACAAAATCCTCATGTAATGAGCATGACTGAATCCAACATGGCCTTATAACTCCAAAATTGTCCTTTACAATATTGTCTTTTACAAAGGATACAAAAAATTATCATAATCAGACAATACTTATGCATATAATTGATACATTTTTAGTATTTATAAGGGACCATGTTGAACATGAAAACTAATCAAAATATATCAAAATTGGGGATTCTCATTCCCATACACAAATTGTAGTATGTAATGCCCCACTAGTATTATTGAACCTAGTACCAAGTTGTATAGAATAGAGGTGGAACATAATTGTGTTCCACCCTATTCTACGGCATGTATCCCGCGCCCGCTATTTCCGGTTCCGGCTGTGAATAATATCTGTCACTTCCGGTTTTGGCGGGACCGCGTCGGGGTGTACCCCGCAAAAGATGTGACCCAATTGTGCATAATGGATGTTTTTCCATGGGCTGTTAATATTATCAAAAAATGGTGTCAATACATCATAATTATTATCAGCTCTATTAGTTATATACATTTGATCCATTAGTTAATTAAACACTTCTGATTTTTCAATATTATATATTCAATTAAAAAAATACTTTTTTAATAATAATAGGCTCACCTTTTAAGTATAATGATATCAACTCCAACTTTAAGTGAGAGCAATAAGATAGGCTCAAATTTCGGTCAAATAAAAACCCTATAAGAGATTTTTAAATAATCTTATTACAAAATGGATTCTCTTTTCAAATGGTACTATAAACCACTGGTAAAGTGCTCACCTTAGTAATGCCTCAGGATTCGCTCCACAGCTATAACTGAGAGTGAAACTGGGACTACTATATATACCTCCCATAGGATTACATCATTTGCTGTTGGGGTCAATTAATAGATTTGGAACTCCTACTATATAATCATTCTAATCTCTATACCTACGGTACACACCTACTAATCAACACTAGATAATGCGGAGGGGTAATCGAGCTAATCCCCCTCAAATGAAAAATTCGCGTTCCACCATCGTTAGTGGCGTGCGTTTCACGGCCGATACTTCCGGTTCCGGCTGGGAGCTATAATCGTCACTTCCGGTTAAGGCATGACGGCGCAATGCGATCCATGTTTCTCTACATGCCAATTGTGCGTTTTCAACCTGCCATTAGTGCGTTCCATCACGCCAGCTAATTCCAATTCTAACTGGGAGCTACATATCATCACTTCTAATTATAATGTGGCAGCGCAAATGTGATCCACATTCCATTACTGCATTCCATCATGGGGCTAAACAATCATAAACATTGTGAGCTCCGCTGTATATGTATGAATAAACCGAATACATCTATTTCAATTTTACTGGTGCTATCAATTAGAATAAATACAATGTGAAACTTTTAATAATCTTATTATTTTTGTTAATATATTTAAGTGCAATCAATTAGAATGTATATATATGAAAAATTTATATAATCTCATTTTTTTATTATTAAATTAAATCATAATGCTATTAATTGTTGTCCCTAATTAATTAATTTATCCTAATTAATAAAGTGATGTGCAATTTATTTATTAATCTAAATATATTTGATTACTATCAAAATACAATTACTGGAATAATATTAATTAAATGCGTGACTAAGTGACTGATTAACTATCTAAAATATAACTTTATTAGTTGTTAAGTGATAATTAAATTTTTTCTTGCTAACTTATTTATTTTAGAATTACGATCAATGTATATGGTTTATTCATCATTTCTATATCCTATCATATTGACTGTTTAGATCAACATGATCCCTTATTTACAGATTATTAATACCACAGGCTTAACAATTTAAAAGACAACCAAAATTATCGATAAATACCACTATTTGAAAGGACTAATGAAGTCACAAACCTAATCATTCGTATATCAACCAATTATCTTTTATAATGAAATATCAATTACTCTATTGTTACATAGTAAGAAAGATATCTCTAATGTGGAAAACGACTACAATACAGTGGTCTATTGATTGAGATACAAATGAAAAAGAGAAATTAAAAGTGACTATTAGGGATTTTTAAAGGAAGGGAACAATGTCCACATTTTCATTAAGGCCATTGGGAGCCAAAGTGTCTAATGTGTATATCCAATAAGTTTCACGTTTGGATAACCTGAGGTCCCTACTACCTCCTCTTGGGTCTACCGGTATATGTTCCAATACAGTGAATGAGAAATTATCCTTAGTCACTGTAGCATTATGCTTCTCAGCATAGTGTCTCGAAAGACTATGGGAAAGAAATTTGTTTTTCACATTTCTCATATGCTCTTGAATTCTGATCTTTGTAAGCCTTTTCGTCTTTCCCACGTACGTTAAACTACAGTCACAAGTAATTTTATACACAACATATTCTGTGTTGCAATTGACTAAATGCATCAACCTATAGCATCTCCCAGTCTCAGATTTAATGCTAAAGGATTTACGGTCCATAAATTTACAGCATATACATCTAGAACATGGGAAGCATCCTTTCGTAGGTATAATATTGTCAGTATCTTTATTGAGAGAATATGGTCTTGGCAGCCTACTAGGTGCCACTATATTTTTTAAATTAGTGGCTCTCTGAAAGACTAAATTCATTTTTTTAGGTAGAGTAGAACCCAAAATTGAATCCCTCAAAAGGATGCTCCAATGTCGTTCCAGAATTTTTCTAATGGCTACATTTTCCTGATTGAATTGTGTAACAAAAGGTCTGCAGAACCGCTGATCTGTCTGAGCTTTGATTTTGGGACATAACATTTTATCTCTTTTTTGCAGAGATGCTCTAGACTTTGCTGCTTCAATGGTGTCGAGATTGTATCCTCTTTCAACAAACCTTTTACCTATCAAAGTTGCCTGTTCCCAGTAATCTTCCATATTTGTGCAATTTCGTCTTATTCGAAGAAATTGCGCGTATGGAACGCTATTTTTCCAGGCTGAGTAATGACAGCTAGTTTGAGAGATATAGCTGTTGGTGTCTACTTCTTTGAAAAATGTTTTCGTTTTTACCTTTTCGCCTGATACACCTGTTAAAGTCAAATCCAGAAAATCAATATCTGTTGGATTTTTTTGATAGGTAAATTTCAAGTTGAATCCATTAGACTGTATGGATGTCATGAATCTGATGATACTACTTTTGTCACCTTTCCAAACAAGGAGGAGATCGTCTATATACCGTTGATAGAGTAAAATGTTGACTTGAAACTCTGAACTGTATATATAGATGTCCTCCCATGCCTTCATAAACAAGTTGGCATACAATGGGGCAAATTTAGTCCCCATCGCCGTGCCCTGTTGTTGCAAATAAAACTTGTTCTCGAACTCAAAGAAATTATGATTTAGAATAAATGAGATGCTGTCCAACAGGAACTGTACCTCATTCTGAGATAAACTTGAATCGTTCAAAAAAACCAACCTAATGGCCTCTAAACCTTTACAGTGAGGGATAGATGAGTACAATGCTTGTACATCAATAGTCAACCAATAATATTCATCGGACCAAACAAATGTCTCCAACTTTTGTAATACGCTAGTGGAATCTTTGAGATAAGATCTCATTTCTGTCACATAGGGTTGCAATCTCATGTCTAAATAATGGGACAAATTCGCCATCAGGGAATTAATCCCTGCCACTATAGGTCTTCTTTGTGGGGCGGTCTTGCTTTTATGGATCTTTGGAATATGATAGAAATTAGAGACCACAGGCTGTTTGACATACATATAGTCGAATTCTTCCTTACAGATCAAATTCTCCTTCAGGGCTTTCGAAAGTAAACTAAATAACTCCTCCTGGTATGGTATAGTGGGGTTACTCAATAATTCAATATACGTCTGCCCATCTAATAAAATTTTGGATGCCTCGTTTAAATACGCAGTTTTTGTTTGCAAAACAACTGCTCCACCCTTATCCGCCCCTTTGATCACCAAATCAGTGTCCTTTTTCAGGGATTTCAAAGCTCCCTTTTCTTGTGGATTAAGGTTGGTACCATACTTGTTGCTCTTAAGTTTCAATTTCTTGAAATCTTCCCTAACTGATTCATAAAAGATGTCCAGATTGCTACCTCTGGACTCTACAGGGTAATACTTAGAAGGCAATTTAACCAAGTAGTTTTATCCTGTGTACTAGCGCCTGATGGAGGGTTGTTAAGAAAATGCCTTTGTATCATTAATTTGTGAATATATTTATTGAGATCAATAAATAGATTGAATTTATTCACATGTAAATCTGGTGCAAATATATATATGTACATTACTTTTTACATCTTCTTGTGTGAACTTCAACTACTACTAGTACTTTAATTAAAGAACATTTGTATTCTTGAATTGATATTTGCAGAAAACCAATTACCTGCTGTGAAGGAAGTATCATTGTGTTGCACTTGTCTGTTACCTTAGATTACTAAACACATAGTGAAAGGTATACAACATACTCAAGGGAATAATAGAGAAATGTTCTTCATTAAACTGCAAAGTTATGACTAAAACATTGACTAAAATTAGACAAAATGTTAACTGAGATCCCTGAGATCCACTGACTAAATCTTGACTAAGACGAAAACAAAAAAAAGACTAAAATGTGACTTTTAATTTAGTCACA
The DNA here is from genome assembly GCF_028390025.1 of Pseudophryne corroboree. Lineage (NCBI taxonomy): Eukaryota > Metazoa > Chordata > Amphibia > Anura > Myobatrachidae > Pseudophryne > Pseudophryne corroboree. The sequence continues at coordinate 961,517,756 of NC_086444.1, read as the reverse complement.
TTTTAAGAAAGTGACTAAGACTAAAACTAAATTTAAAATCCTTCACAAAATTAACACTGGTGCCTTGTATATAGCCGGTGGCTGCATAGAGGAGCAGCTGCTGGATAAAATACATCCATAGGTCATTTCTGTTCCCATCTTATTCCCAGCTCTCCCACTGGGGAGATGTAAAAAGTCAGCTGCCCCCTGACAACCAACCAGGCAGGACATTGTCCCTCTCTCCTCCTGTGTATACAGTACATATTAGCATAGTAATAGAGCCCTTGTCGCTGTTGATTATCTACGTGCATCATTTTTTAATGATATATCTGGAAAATGTATAGTATTGTTATTATTTTAATTAATTAATTAATTAATTATTAGTATTTTTTTTTACGTTCTCTTTCATGTTAGGGTTGGTCATCAACCATTGATGATTTTACAGCCATCGATGGTCTATAGCAAACAGCAAGCAGGTTTATACTATCAGCCTAAAAAAAAAAGAATAAAAACATATTGGTGGTTCTGACCTGATGTTCACACATGCGCACAAACCAACCATCAATGGCTACAACATCAATGGGTTTCTAGCAATGGTTTAAAACTATAGTACAGTATACCATAAAAATGCTATTTTTATGGAATACTGTGTGTAAAAAAAAGTGTTGTTTTTTTAAATAAAAATGTGTTGGAAAAGTGTTAAAAAGATTTTCTTGATGTAATTCAATCATAAAAAAATGTAAGCAGTTTTTAAAAAAAATCTTAGCAATTGAAGTGGGTAACATTGATCAGGCATCTGAAGCACAGCTGAAAAGTTTCATACTCAGGGTGAGATGTATCAAGCTGGTGAGAGAGGCTGTTTTTGCAGGCTGCATTTGAAAATGACAGAAGCTGATTGGATGCTGTTTTAGATCTCTCCACTTTATCTCTCTCCAAGCTTTGATACATCTTCCTCACAGAGCTATCTCAGTTATTGACCAGTTTGTTGTCTCATTGACACAAAGACTTACTGCATACAAATTTGTTTCTTCCTGCTGTGAATTTTGGCCCAGGCTGGATCGTCTGAACCCTCAATAACAAAAGAAACCATCATTCTTGTGAACACCAATAAAGAAAACTTAATGAAAACCTTGCAGTTGAACTAATGCAATTTTAATCATTTTGCTACGATTTTAAAGAAGCTGAGTGGGTAATTCCGAGTTGATCGCAGCAGCAAATTTGTTAGCAGTTGAGCAACACCATGTGCACTGCAGGGGGGGGGGGGGGGGCAGATATAACATTTGCAGAGAGAGTTAGATTTGGGTGGGTTATTTTGTTTCTGTGCTGGGTAAATACTGGCTGCTTTATTTTTACACTGCAATTTAGAATTCAGTTTGAACACACCCCACCCAAATCTAACTCTCTCTGCAAATGTTATATCTACCACACCTGCAGTGCAAATGGTTTTGCCCAACTGCTAACAAATTTGTTGCTGCGATCAACTCGGAATTACCCCCTATGAGCACAAAGGACTTACAGAAAGTCAATAGTGTTGGATGTACAAATTATTTTTGGAATAGCAAGTTAAGGATATTTTCTTAATGTTGAAACTGTTAAATTTGTCATCTAAATCTTTACAAATATAGTAATTGTTGACAACAATTTATTTCATGACTAAAATTAGATTAATTTAGACTAAAACGAAAACTGAAATCCACTGACTAAATCTTGACTAAAACAAAGCAAAAACAAAAACAAAAAACAAAAGCTACTAAGAGTAAAACTAAATTTTAAATCCTTATCAAAATTAACACTATTATGTGTTCTAGATATTTGCAGAAAAAAAAACTTAAGGCACTAATTTGTATATGATATAGGAGAGTAAGTCAGACTCCGTACGTAACACAGTCTACTGAGCATAGATTACTAAACACATAGTTAAGGTATACAAACTTCTCAATGGAATTTTAGAGAAATGTTCTTTAGCATAATTCATTACAGTATCATTAAAGTGATTGCAAAAGTTATTACTAAAACATTGACTAAATTTAGACTAAATACACATGGTGCGATGCACTCAATGCCCGACATTGACTATGTGAAGGAAAGTGTCAACAATACAAATATGTTACTGTCATAGGTGTCAGAACCAAGGGGGGGGGGGTGACTCCCCACCCCCTAAATATTTGAGAAGTGTCAGTTAATATACTGGGTCATGGGCCGCCATCTAAGGTTAACAAAGGCAGTGGCATGATGGAAATAATCCCCTTTCTGGCTGCTCCACCTCCTCCCTCCAACTGCCCTTCTGCAAACACCTCATGGGTGCTCCTCCACCCTGTTCTATCCCCTAAAATGTGTGGCTATTTACTGTGGGCTCGACCCTCCACTAGGACCAGCCCTGCACCCTTCTCACCTCCCACATTATATTTTCTTTCTCCCTACACCCCCTCAGCTCCTCTGCGTCCTACTCCCATCGCAGCACCACCTCCGTAGATGCATAGAAAGAGATTTGTAAACAAAGAGGCGATCTCCCAGCGATGCTATATATACGTTCCAAATCGATGAGACTCTTGTTCCTCAAATAAAGAACATATTTTACAACATATTTGTTAGTTGCTCTGAATGTGTCCACAAATGACTTCCAAGGTCGTCACTCCCGGCAACTGACCTGTGCTAAATGCGATGCGTTCCCATAAAGGTTTCTTTAACACTTTAATTAGTCTTCCAACCCCCGACTTATCTACACCAGGCTTACCTTAAATATAAGCCCTATGTGCAATGAAAGGTATCTTTTTCCAGTCCTGTTATTGGTATCCAGTCATTACGTTCTCCCCACACGAAAAGTTTCCAATGACAGCAGATATGGTGAAAAAAGTGTCTTTTTTATTCCAAAAATCGTTTCCCCAAACAATAGGGATAAAAACAGTTCACAAAATATAAAAACAAAATCAAAGGGGTACCCTATTTTTAAAAGAACAAGGGCCACTTCCAATGGTACCGGTAGGATGGACTAGGTAAATTTAACCAACTATGAGGGATTCATAAGGGAAAAAATTACCCACAAGATGATGCCAACCACCATGGAAGATAGCTGCCCAGGGTCCTCCTTTAAACAACCAACGCGTTTCGGATTAACAATCCTTCCTCAGGGTATGCAGTGGAAGTGCACCTCTAGTCTTTTTATACCTGTCTGACTATGTCACATGTCCACTATAGCCAATCGGGTTCCACTGTTTCTAAAAAGGCTTACAATTACCAAATATTTATCTAAAAATGTCATAAAACGTTCGCATATATATATACATCACCATATTAAGCTATCTAATGTCCTTAAATAACTAACATAAATCCATAAAAAATCGTTATTTCATATAATTGGTTAAATGCATAATCTGATACAGATCACTGGAACAATCCTTCATTATAGGGAGACATCCCTCATCCCGGGTATGAGTAGCCACAATTTACATAAGGTCCATAGATCATGTGACACCACGTGTGTCCGCCCGGAAGTCCCTCTCCGCCTTGTGTATGTTGGTTTCCTTGGAGACCGCACGTCTCCTCTCCCCGCCGTCTATAGCAAATAGCAGCCGGAAGTATTCATCACGTGATTCATATCACTTCCGGTGACTGGACCGCAATGCGGAAGTCCAGTGCCGTCAATTGAACCGCAAAGCAACATTGTCCTCCATCCGTATACAATGGAAACAAAGGCAAATGTCAGTGTTTTATATTCCACCTCATAACCCTTATATTCATACAAAATACATTATATAATCCCGGAATCCCGTTGATCTCTTAAAATATTCCCACATCTCACTGTTTATGTTGATATAGATATTGTACCCTACATCTTCTCCCTATATGGGTATTGAAATAATTTACATATACTCATTAATAGGATCATCCTTAATATGCAAATGAGGATTCCCTACTTATTATTTACTGTGCACTTTGTTTCCTAATGCAAACTGATAATATTCCACAGATTCCTTTATCAAAAGAATGCATCCAGACCAAAAGAAAATCTACAAGAACCACTTGGTCTCAAAGTCTAAATTGAGACCTTTTGGATATAATGTTTTAAGTTCGTAGATCTTCCTCATTTCGGCCTTAGCTAGTCTTTCTTCATCGTCGTTTCTACGCCAATTAGGATGAATACTCATAATGGCGCAGAAACTCACAAGATGACTAATATTGCAGCTGTGTACATTTTTAAAATGTTGAGACACACTATGTGTCTCCAGGCCTTTTTTGATATTGCGGACGTGTTCCGCCATCCTAACCTTCAGTGCCCTGGTTGTGCGCCCTACATATTGTGTGCCACATTCACACTCTAAAAGGTATACACAATTCTTGGTAGAACAGGTCAGGAACTGTCTAATGGGATATACCGAATTGGTCTGTGTGGATCTATATTCCGTTATCTTACTACCACTGCCTCTACAGCTTCGGCACTTAATGCACATACCGCATCTATAGAAGCCTTTTGATCTAACCCTAGTTTGCATTTTTGGGGCAACCACCACACTACTCACAACATTTTCTTTTAGATTTTTAGCTTTCCTATACACAAAGCTAGGGTGGACCGATATGTGCTCTTTTAACATGGGGTCTCTAATCAGAATATCCCAATGTTGTCTCAGAATTTTCTCAATCTGTTTATGCTGGCTATTAAAATCTGTTACAAATGATATCCCCCTATTGTTAATAGTATCCTTCTGTTTATCCCTACTCTCATTTAAACATGTATTCCTATCCAATTTTGCACCAAGATCTCTAGCTGTTCTTATGACTCCTAAATCATATCCTTTCTGTTGAAACTGATCCTGTAGAATGTCTGCATGTCTCTCGTATTCCCCAATATCTGTACAATTGCGTCGAATACGATGAAACTGACTCTTAGGGATACTATGTAACCAATTATGGTGGTGAATATTGGTGTAATTAATAAACGAATTGCAATCGGTACTTTTCATATAATTACTGGTTTTAACTACCCCATCCTCTAAATAAATCCTCAAATCAAGAAAATTGACCTCAACGTCACTAATCTCAAAAGACAGTTTTATATTAAATTGGTTATCATTAAGGTGTGTACAGAAGGCATCGAGGGAACTCCGGTCACCACCCCACACAAAGATGATGTCATCGATATACCAATACCTGGACACCAGACTGGCACCCAGCTGATGGCCACTCCATATTTCAATACCCATATAGGGAGAAGATGTAGGGTACAATATCTATATCAACATAAACAGTGAGATGTGGGAATATTTTAAGAGATCAACGGGATTCCGGGATTATATAATGTATTTTGTATGAATATAAGGGTTATGAGGTGGAATATAAAACACTGACATTTGCCTTTGTTTCCATTGTATATGGATGGAGGACAACGTTGCTTTGCGGTTCAATTGACGGCACTGGACTTCCGCATTGCGGTCCAGTCACCGGAAGTGAGATGAATCACGTGATGAATACTTCCGGCTGCTATTTGCTATAGACGGCGGGGAGAGGAGACGTGCGGTCTCCAAGGAAACCAGCATACACAAGGCGGAGAGGGACTTCCGGGCGGACACACGTGGTGTCACATGATCTATGGACCTTATGTAAATTGTGGCTACTCATACCCGGGATGAGGGCTGTCTCCCTATAATGAAGGATTGTTCCAGTGATCTGTATCAGATTATGCATTTAACCAATTATATGAAATAACGATTTTTTATGGATTTATGTTAGTTATTTAAGGACATTAGACAGCTTAATATGGTGATGTATATATATGCGAACGTTTTATGACATTTTTAGATAAATATTTGGTAATTGTAAGCCTTTTTAGAAACAGTGGAACCCGATTGGCTATAGTGGACATGTGACATAGTCAGACAGGTATAAAAATACCAGAGGGGCACTTCCACTGCATACCCTGAGGAAGGATTGTTAATCCGAAATGCGTTGGTTGTTTAAAGGAGGACCCTGGGCAGCTATCTTCCATGGTGGTTGGCATCATCTTGTGGGTAATTTTTTCCCTTATGAATCCCTCATAGTTGGTTAAATTTACCTAGTCCATCCTACCGGTACCATTGGAAGTGGCCCTTGTTCTTTTAAAAATAGGGTACCCCTTTGATTTTGTTTTTATATTTTGTGAACTGTTTTTATCCCTATTGTTTGGGGAAAGATTTTTGGAATAAAAAAGACACTTTTTTCACCATATCTGCTGTCATTGGAAACTTTTCGTGTGGGGAGAACGTAATAACTGGATACCAATAACAGGACTGGAAAAAGATATCTTTCATTGCACATAGGGCTTATATTTAAGGTAAGCCTGGTGTAGATAAGTCGTGGGTTGGAAGACTAATTAAAGTGTTAAAGAAACCTTTATGGGAACGCATCGCATTTAGCACAGGTCAGTTGCCGGGAGTGACGACCTTGGAAGTCATTTGTGGACACATTCAGAGCAACTAACAAATATGTTGTACAATATGTTCTTTGTTTGAGGAACAAGAGTCTCATCAATTTGGAACGTATATATAGCATCGCTGGGAGATCGCCTCTTTGTTTACAAATTTGTGTCTATAAAGGAGTGGTGTTCCTTTTTTGGGGATCTGCCGAGTTGAAGCTAGGGCGCAAGTTACTTTTTACCTATTTTTAGCATAGAAAGAGATATCTATAAGTATAGTAGCAAGTATGGCACTCCAAGACTTGACATCATGCAAAAAGTAGATGTATTATGCTGGCAATGTTTTGTGGTGTAAACCCCTTTATCAAGCCAACACCATAAAATACAAACAAGTTAAATCAGCACAATATATATATTTATACAGTATGTCAAGTAGGTAGTGTGGTGGGTAAGTCCATCTGCCTCTAAGGGGACAACATTCAGCAATTTTAGGCTGCCACAATTAAATATAATATATTTACCCCAACACACATACACCTAAAAACAGTTTGGCACCCCTGGTTAATGTCATAGTATGTTAGTGAAAATGATACTATAGAAATGCAATTCAGATTAATTTAAAAATGCATAACCTTTATTATAGTAATATAAAACACATTTGCATGTAAGCTATGTAAGGACTATGTAGGAACTTTACCATTGAGGATTGATACACCTTCTATTCAGCTGCTTGTTGGGTTGGTATAGTTACAGTATTAGAGTTATAGGGACTAGCACAGTTAATAGGAGATTGTCACGTACAGTACATCCCCTTCATGTTGCTCTAAAAGAATTAAAACCTAAGGGTATTCTTTTGCATCAAATTATGAATGCCTGTCTTTGTAATTTTTATTAACATACATTTACATAGCACACAATTGAGTACCTAGAAATGAGTGTAACGTTCAAAAGAAAAAATCTAAACCAATTATAGTTACATAGCTGCAGTACCTGACTCTGCTCGGGTGGAAGTCGGTTACCTAGGGTTTTCAGATTTTGGTAATACTGTATATAGGGGGTCATTCCGAGTTGATCGTAGCTGTTCAAAATTTAGCACAGCTACGATCATTCATGCTGACATGTGGGGGGACACCCAGCACAGGGCTAGTCCGCCCCGCATGTCAGTCGCCGCCCCCCCCCCCCTGCAGAAGTGCAAAAGCATCTCAGAGCAGCGATGCCTTTGCACTTCAAGAGTAGCTCCCGACCAGCGCAGCTTTAGCGTGCTGGCCGGGAGCTACTCATCGCTCCCCGGCCCGCAGCAGCTGCCTGTGATGTCATGCAACCGCCGCGGCCCGCCCCCCCAATAGTCCAGCCACGCCTGCATTGGCCAGACTGCGCCACCTATATGGCGGCTTAATGCCGCCATCCAGCCCCCTCCCGCCCAGCGGCCGCCTCTGTCTTAGAGGCGATCGCTAGGCAACGACGGCTGGCATGTGTGGCGCACTGCGGGGCCGGCGCATGCACAGTTCCGACCCAATCGCTGCACTGCGAGAAACTGCAGCGAGCGATCGGGTCAGAATGACCCTCATAGTGTGGGATGGAGGGTGTTGGGAAAGAGTGTTATGCATGAAAAGGTATTGAGAAGAATGTCTCTTTTTCTTCTAAGAGGTGATGTTCTCCAGGCTATCCTCATTCCTTCTTGCAGTGCGCACCATTTTAGCCGCAGCATGACCTAGTGAAGATTTTCTCAGAAATATTGTAAAATCTCCATAAAAAATTAACCGGTTAAAAAAATAATTTATAGCTCTTTGACCTTCATTTATAGATGTTAGTCCAAAGAAATATTAGTTAATTATGCTTAGCTACAAATAAGTCTATCACGGTACACAGTACACATGCGCCATGAAGTTCTGATTGGTCGCTAGTAAGGTGCATAGGCCTGTCACTGCCAATTTGCTCAGAGCAGTGCAGGGGACACCTTCTGCACAGCCCCCTGATGACTGATCAGTTGCTATTGAGGAGTGTATGCCTGTCGCAGCCGACTTGCTGAGAGCAGTGCATGGAACCCCTCCCTGTGGAGCCCTTCCGACAGCCCCCTGAGAACCGTCATGATTCTTAGCTTAAAACCTGCCTTAGAACATTACCTACTGTACACAATGATGAAAACTGCATTGCAATCGGTTCAGTGGTTTCAGAGTTTATTACAATCAGACATTCTCATTTATAAGATGTATAGATTCTGTCTATTCTACTGGGTAATGAGCTGGTATATACAGTATAAGGATAATACTCCTAATTTTGGGACTGGTTAACGCTTGTTGCCCATGGTTCCATTTTCCACAGGTCCCCCACAGTTTTTTTTTGACTGTTATGGAACTCCAGTACTATTGGTGTGAGACCCCTAGAGCCCTCAAGAGGGTCTTCTGCCAACAGCAACCCCACGCGGTTCCCTTAGTGCTTGATATGTACACCCGAACTTAGGGGCCCCCCTGTACTTAAAACTTCCAGCAGTAGGGGCTCACCCAATAGACTGGAGACTACTGGATCATGGACTGGCAAATAACTGAGGGTGAGGACACACAGAAACATGGAGGATGAGGTCCGAGCAGAGTTAAAATCTCAGTCAGGGCTGATTAGGCATTGTGCAGGTAGTATACAGGCACTGAGTGGATGGTGTGGTTATGGTACACTGGTATGGATTTGTATAATACTCTAGCAGATGATGAGCAGGCCAGGAATACCAATTAGGGCTGGGAAGTTGCAGCTCCTAACATACAGTATTCTGGCAGGTGGCAACATGTTAGAAATGCTAGATACAGCTGAGGGTTGCAGGCCTTGCGGCTCCAGCTGTACAATATTATGGCAGATGACAGCATGCCAGGAATATATGTTATAGCTGAAGGTTGCAGCTCCAGCCATGTAGGACTCTAGCAGATGACAGCAGGCCAAGCATGCAAGTTATAGTTGGAGGTTGCAGCTCCAGCCATGTAGGCCTCTGGCAGATGACAATAGGCCAGGTTTACAGGATCAGCTGAAGGTTGCTGCTCCAGCCGTACAAGACTCTGGCAGATGACAGCAAGCCAGGTATACAGGATACCCGGCAGGGCATGGCTGGACTGATTGCAAGATAAAGGGGCAGTAACCAATCAAAGAGCCCCAGCAGCCAAGCCCACTTTGAGTAACACCGTACAGCTAGAACGCTGCACATATCCCACAGTCTCTTGTCAACCCAGTAGCTCCATCGGCCGCCCAGTGTCTTGGTCACCTAGTGATCACAGGGAAGCCACTGGGACCTGCTGGGAGTGCAAGTCTCCGCTGCTCATAACAATGCCTAGGGGTCCAGCACCTTAAATCCAGCCCTTCACACACTAGCATACTTGCTCACTCTTTCAGAACATCTGGGAGACACATGAATATTTGGGGAGTCCATGAACTCCAAGAAGAGTGAAACACCCTCTGGCATCTTGCTCATTCCCTATTGAAATGGGTAGGACCACTTGCATGATGGCACAATTCTTGTAAATTTGCAATTTCATTGTCCAGCCCTTTCTGCATGATGCTAAAACTCACTGCAATATGTAATGGGGGGCATGGTCAAAAATGCTATATGCCTGACCTCTCTCTCCCCCATGAAATGTACAAACTCTGACCACCTACATCTCCCCTCTGGGAAGTCTTCAACGTGGGGAGTAATAATTGTTGGTAAGTAATTATGTACACTAGGCTTGTAAGTAATTTTTATTGAGTCCTGGAAGTTGGCAACACATTATTTTTTTCAATATTTGATGGGTATTTGCAAGCTGCCTCCAGATAAGAACTTACATAAAGTAAATGTATTACATATAAACACAAAAACAATGTGCTAAAGGGGACAAGTATAGTAAAGTAGAGCAATAATGTAATAAAAAAACTATTTTGAGAGTAAGACTAAATAACCTTTGTCCTAATGTAAACAGATTGAATAGTTCCACAGAAAGGAATTCAATAAGGTAAGGTAGCTGTGGGGCCCTGTGACAGTAGTTTATACAAAGTATCAGAACAAACAATTGTAGGAATCAGGGTAGAAAATGTGCATAATTTTGTTACAGCACAAAACCATGTTTACCTTTCAATATGTAGAACAGATTGAAATCAACCTTTGGAATAAATAGTAGAAAAACCCCCAACAGACAATAGGAGTTGGAAGCTAAGCATACTTTTTAAAGTAGAGGACTGTGAGCATAAATAATTGAGTTAGACAGGTGTTGCTCTTTGCAAATATCTACTTCTTATTCTGACCACGAAACTAGTATTACAATTTTCGTTTTATTGTTAAAGCAAGAAAAATGTTTCATTCACAAATGGCAGAAAAGTATACATAATGTAACTGAAATGTGATAATAACTACAACAGGTTAAAGGAATAAAAAAAAATATCCATCAGAATCAAGTTATGTTTGTACAGTTCTCTAGAAGAAATACATAATGAAAAAGCATTTTATATCACATACAGTATATCATATACAAATATATTTAAAATTAAAAATACTAAATACCAAATACTTTAACAGTATACTCTTTCAAGTCATTTAACTATTTTTGTCATTATTTCTTTCATACAATCGGTCTTATTTCTCAAAGTGCAACATCAATATAGTGTCTGTTGCTGCTTATACAATTCTGTTTTTGCTGCAATATTGCTTGACCAGCTGAGTGATATTTAGAGATGCTACTGTATTTAACTTGCCCCAGTGATGGGCCCATGTTGGGGCATATGGCATGCATGACCTGGGTAGCACTTTGGCTATGCTTACTGCTGCCTGCTGCAATACAGAGTGACTAAAAAATGGCTGCGTGAACATATGCAAGATTTTTCCAAACCGCAATAGCTCTCCTTTATAATAGATGGCTCATGCCAGTGGATCATCCAGTGGTGACAGCGCAACTAGTGAGTAACCTTAGTGCCACCCCAAGATGCACTATGTGTTAGTGGGCATGCAATGACAAGCTCAGCTTTTTATAGCTTTGTAAGTGCCCATAATGTACTGTATTAACTCGGCATTGTTTAACGTAATAGAAGGGGTATGTAACAGAAAGTTAAGATGAGAGATGGCAGGGTTTGGTGAAGAAGTGGGTCTTGAGAGCACATTTAATGTTTTGCAGAGAGGTGGAGAGTCTGATAGGGAGAGGTGGAGAATTCCAGATATAGGTAGCACCATGGCTAAAATCTTGGAGGCAGGAATGGGAGGAAGAACAAGTTGGCAGGAGAGGTGGCATGTATTATTGGAGCGAAGATGTCAGGTGGGAGTGTAAAGGGAGATAAGGTCAGATATGTAAATGGGAAAGCAGGTTACATTTGAAAAGAAAAAAATATTTAAAAGTCCTAAATTGGTGACAAGGCTGGTTCTATACCTTGTGGAGCTCATGATGAAAGTTTAATTTGGGTGTCCCCATGTTTAAAATAGGGTCAGTGCATGCTGAAGGCTTGCGACAACAATATAGGGGCACGGCAGTATGGATGGTGTAATGGTTAGCATTACTGCCTCACAGCACTGAGCTCATAAGTTTGATTACCACCATGGCCCTAACTGTGTGGAGGTTGTATATTCTCCCTGTGATTGCGTGGGTTTCCGCTGGGTACTCCGGTTTCCTCTCACAATATAAAAATATACTGGTAGGTTAATTGGCTCCCCCAAAAAATTAACTCTCTTATTCACATTACACCTCACAGTAATATCTTTTATACACATTACAATACACAGTAGTACCCCTTATTCACGTTATGCCACACAGTAGAGCCCCATATACATATTACACCACACAGTAGTACCCCTTATTCACGTTATGCCACACAGTAGAGCACCTTATGAATGTAACACTATGGTTGAGCCCCTTACACACATTACACCATGGTAGAGCCGCTATGGAAGTAGCTGTAGTTAACTATTTACTTGTTTATTTCAAATACATTGAAAACCACTATATGTGCCCCGACTAACCTGACCTAACAACCCCCCAATTCCTCAATGAAAGTAAAGCCCCAAATGTGATCCCTGACAGACCTGATAACCCCACAATCTCTGAATGAAAATAATGCCCCAAAACCGCCCCCAGATCTGAAAATGTCCCAATGCCTCCATGAAAATAATTCCCCAAATGTGACCCCCCCACAGACCTGAAATCCTCCTAAACTCTCAATGAAAATAATGCACCAAAATTGCCTCCCCCCCCCACCCCCACCAGATTTTATCATCTCCAAATGCCTCAATGAAAATAATATCCTAGAACTGCCATTCCTAGAACTGATAATATCCTAGAACTGATAATCCCACTATGCTTTAATGTACCAGAATTGATTGGGGGGCAGAGAGAGCTGTGCTACAACAGCCTCAGGTACAGAGAGAGCGGCGCCTAAGCAGAGAGGTTCTGCAACTTCTAATGCAGAGAGAGGTGCTGCAGCAGAGAGAGGTGAAGCAGCATCAATGCAGAGAGATGTGCTGCAGCAGCCAGGACAGAAAGAAGTGCTGCAGCAGTTGATAGAGTTACTCCAGCAGCAGATGGGGTAGAGAGGTGCAGCAGCATCATTGTAGAACGAAGTGCTGCAGCAGCTGGGGCAGAGAGAGGTTCTGCAGAAGCCGGGCAGGCAGAGGTGCTGCAGCACCTAGGGCAGAGAGAGCTGCTGCAGCATCTGAAGTTAGGGACATAGAGAGCCACGCCAGGCCCCAGTAAAGGGTGGAGGGCATGGCTTAATAAAGTGGATGTGACGCCCTTTAATATAAAAATATTTTAATTCCCATTTTAATATACGTAGGGGCAAGGGGGGTGGGCGCAGGGGAGGGCACCGGCTTCCTACTTTACTTGGTCTGGAAGCGGGTTCCTCCTCCCCGGCCAGTGCCATCTTCCCAGTGATATTTGGGAAGATGATGCTGGCCACTACAGAGCAAAAGCTCTGGCACAGTAAGCCCGGGCCTGGGCCCGGGTAATTTATACCCACTACCCTTCCTCTTGGCGCCACTGTCTGAAGTAGAGACATGTGTTGCAGCTTTCAGGAAAAAGAGAGAGGTGCTGCAGCAGCTGAAGATGATAGTGGTGCTGCAGGACAGAAGTAACCCTGCTGCACAGTTACAAGCAGACAGTGAGACATATAAAGAGGGTGGGCAGAGCTCCGGCATGTGCCGGCTGTCAGTGTCTCCTGCTATCGCCTCTGGCCTGTCCTGTTCCCTACCTAGTCTCCGAATCAGTGTACTCCCCTATGCTTCTCCTGCTCTGCAGCTGCCAGTACAGTGGCCTGTGGGAAGGGGGGCTGTAACTTTTTTGGTGCCAGGAGCTCCACCGGAGTCACCCTCGCTACACCCCAGGGGCTAAGTAAAACAATTAATTTGATTTTGTATCACTTTTACTGCCTCATGAAACATATGTTATTGTAATAACTTAAGTTGCCCATACACTAGTGCGGTTTTGCCCGATTTCATCCAATTCCGACGTTTTGGGCCAATAATTTGGATGAAAACTAGCAAATCGCATGTGTTTTACCGCCTATCCAATGCAATGTCCCAGGAGCATCAGATCGGAGCCCCTAGATCGGAAGTACTGCACTATACATATATAATACCGGCAGCCTTAGCTGGAGTCGCATACGATACATCGTATGTAAAATGACTGCATACGATGTATCATATGCAATCCTGACACCAAGAAGCTGCCGGGCGGTTCAAGGGTGATCATATGCGACTTCTCCCCTCCGAGAAGTCGCATAAGTGTATGGCCAGCTTAAGACTTCTAAAGCGACTCAACTGGAAGCATCCACATCTTTCTGTACAACGGTTCACGCACAATGGTTTCAATGTTACATTGGCTGATATTTAGCATTTTCACCCAAGGTTGATGTGGACCACACATTGGTTTTATACTAAAATATACAGGTAGTCAAGAAAAACTCAATACCCCCAAAAATTATGTTCATGTTTTATTTTAACGCTTACACATAATAATTTTTTCGTTATTTGAAGGAGGAATGGAAAAATCTAATAATGAGGCAATCACAGTAACCGCTGTCCCTGATTATAACCTACTCAGTGCTTCTATTTTTTCCATCCCCATTTCTTTTGCACAATCTTATTTGCGCAAACATATTTAATACATACTTGTCTTCTCTCCTGGAAGATGTCTGAAATTTTTGTGGGGTACCACATTCTCCTTTAAGAGTAGGTCATTGTCCCACATTCCACCCTTTTCTAAGTGAAATGTTGGGAAGGAAGGAGCGATGGACTGATTTCCGAGAATGACGAGAGGAGCCTGTCCTTTCTACATGATTAACAGATGCAATTTCCCTCTCATCAGAGAGTATACTTACACTTCTGATATACAGTATGAGCTGAACAATCCAGTTAAATGCTGCTGATATTAGGAGTCCATTCACTGCTAACAATGTGTTTTTACCCCTGGGCACAGTGGCCATCTGGTGTCTGTCAAAAGCTGCTGTGTGCATGATAACTCCCTGCCAGTCTTTCTGTAGTACTCACCACTATGATGCAGTTCTTCAATCACCAATCTCCAAGCAGCACTGGTGTCCATATCCAGCGCTATCACAATTAAAAGTGGACTCAATGATAAGCACTCCAAAGTAGCCAGGTAACAATCCACCAGTGTAGATGAACTCTGAGAACATTACTTTTCTCCCAGCTCTGAAAAAATTATAGCCTAGTGGTTCTTTCCTGGGATCAACCATCAAAGTACAACATTAACTCTTGGGGGCTAAGGGGCTGATTCAGAGGTGGACGCTATATGCATTGCTGCTGCATCTGTGAAACGACAACCAATGATGGCCTCTGTGATCCACTGGCTGTGCCTGAAGAACCAGCATCAGATCACCATCGCGATCATTGGGCAGGCATCGGCCATCTGAGTAACCCCAATGTTACACAAAATGGGCACCACATCTCCACTGCTGAGGCCAGTATACTTGAAAGACACAGTCACTGCCTCTGGCACTGCCATAAAGCAATCCTCTATTTTGGGCAATAGTTCCATCAATTGGGCTGCAGCTACCCCCCAGAGTCGCAGCAGTGTCACAGAACATGCATACAGTACTGCAGGTCTGGAGCAGTTAAAAAAATATTGGACAGCCGTGACCATCCAGAAATCGGCTTTCAAATTACTGTCAAGATGGAGTTTGTGATTTTACATTTTTGATTAAGTATGGTGGTGAAGTCAATTACTTAGATATTGCACATTTTGAACTAAAAATAAAAAACTATGTATTTTTAATGCAATTTTTAACTGCTGGAAACACATTTTTAATTTTTTATATGGAGATAATCTGTGTTGCTGTAATAGGAATAAATGTAGCCTGATTTATATGTACTGTAATTAAACACACTGCACAGTATATTTATTGTTCTACCCCTAGGTTTATTGGAATGGACTTTGTACTTTGCTTTGCAAACTTTAGAACTACAGTAGATAATGTGTTTAGCATTGATTGTTAGTAAATGTTCATTTTACATTCGTAGTACTACTTGATGTGAGCTGATTTACCTTAGAATCAATACAAGCCTTGATGTTGCACATTCAATTCACTTATGATTACTATCAGAAGGTGTTTGATGCTTACGTTGTGTTCTCCTTTCAAATAGACTTTTCTCCATTGTATTCCTTTGACAGTATTCACATAATATACAGATTTTTTTCTTATTCTACATGTCTTGACTCCAGGCCAAGTGGTATCCCTACTGTCAGTTTTTCTTTTTTTGTGGCTGCATATAATAATAATAATAATAATAATAATAATAATTATTATTATTATTATTATTCTTTTATTTCTATAATACATTTTTTCCAATACAACGCAGCATGCTTTTCAATTGCAGAATAAAATAAAATGTGCTTCAAAAACTTATATAGGATTAACAGAGTACAAAAAGAGAGCTAAGCATTGGTCATAGTTTAAATCACTCATTTATAACAGAATTTGCAACATCTTGAGAGAGAAGCCAGGGTGAAGAGCACTAGAGAAAAGAAGAAAAGTTTGGAGATCTGGGTGGTAACTAGTGGCTAGCTGCATGTTAACATGTCAACGGTGGCTAGACATCTTTTTCTTCGTGCCAGTAGTGGCGAATGGGCAGTCTGCATTTAGACGTTGGTCTGGAAGGATCATTCCCAGATAGGGATGCTATACATCCTGGCTTTTCTGGAAACATACTGATTTTACCATCTGTCCAAGCATCCGTGTTCAGGATGCACAAATGTCCTGTTTTACGTTGGAGCCAGGGCTGGGCACAGGAGCTCAGAAGAAAAGCTGTAGGGAGAGCATTGGAGAGTGGAAGAGAAGGTTTGGTGATATGGGGGGAGGTGGTCAGTTGTCCCCCATGTTGATGTCATGAGGTCAATGGTGGCTGGCTATCTTTTTCTTCCTACTGTGAGTGGGCAGTCTGCATTTAGGCATTGGTCTGGAAGTATCATTCCTTCCCAGACCAGGTCCAGGTTCCAAATTAGAGACCCAGAGACAGCTCAGAGAGCATAGTATAGGAAGATGGTGTCAGAGAAAATATAGATAGAGAGAATATAGATATACAGAGAGAATAAAGGTAAAGAGCCAAAGAACAACCATAGATAGACTGCACTACTGAGGCTGCACATAGTGCATTATATCATACACATCTAGGAGGAGCGCCATGGTAGTAAAAATGAAAACATATATAAAGTGACATAGTGCAATAGTGCAAACTACAAATCGGATCAAACAGTAAATATGTGTAATAAAAAACCAAGCTGGGGATCTTAAGGACATATAAACACATCTAGATAAATATAGTGTATAAACAGCTCAGGTAAATTAATCTCCATGGATAAATGAGTTTATAAGTAAAACACAGTATGTTCTGGGAGAATGCATAATAAATAATAACTTGGGCACTAGCCCCATCTTGTGGTCACAATATCAAGAAAGTATTAAAGAAGCATTAAAAAAGCATTAAAAGAAGCAGCTAAAGACGATCATATTCAGTGAAAGGAATAATTTCAAATAAACTGAATAAGACCTAAAGAATCAATGAGTCCCTTGGAGGATTGCATGTCCAAACAAAAGATCCACATAGATTCGAGTTGTAAGAGTTTTTTGGACCTGTTACCCCCACGTAAGGAACCCAGAACACGATCAATGATCTTATACTTTAATGTTGCCATATTATGTCGTTCCTGCATATAATGACGGGCAACAGGTTGGTCGCTCTGTCCAGACTGTAATGCTGCACGAATGGCTGTACGATGTTGTGCCATCCTTGTATTAAACATACAGTCTGTTTTATCTACATAATACAGTCTGCATGGACAAATAATTATGGAGATTACATATGTGGATGTACAGGTAAGTGGCCATTTGATCTGTAATCTCTTTCCTGAGTGTGGATATAAAAAAGAATCACCAGGACTTAAATATGAGCAGGTGGAACAGCCCAGACATTCAAAAATATTTTTTTTCTACTCAGGAGAGATCCTTATCAAAACTAGTGATGTGCACCGGAAATTTTTCGGGTTTTGTGTTTTGGTTTTGGATTCGGACGCGTTTTGGCAAAACATCCCTGAAAATGTTTTGTCGGATTCGGGTGTGTTTTGGATTCAGGTGTTTTTTTTTACAAAACCCCCTCAAAAACAGCTTCAATTAGAGAATTTAGGGGGCATTTTGATCCCATAGTATTATTAACCTCAATAACCATAATTTACACTCATTTCCAGTCTATTCTGAACACCTCACACCTCACAATATTATTTTTAGTCCTAAAATTTGCACCGAGGTCGCTGGATGACTAAGCTAAGCGACCCAAGTGGCCGACACAAACACCTGGCCCATCTAGGAGTGGCACTGCAGTGTCAGACAGGATGGCAGATTAAAAAAATTGTCCCCAAAAAGCACATGATGCAAAGAAAAAAAGAGGCGCAATGAGGTAGCTGTGTGACTAAGCTAAGCGACCCAAGTGGCCGACACAAACACCTGGCCCATCTAGGAGTGGCACTGCAGTGTCAGACAGGATGGCACTTCAAAAAAATAGTCCCCAAACAGCACATGATGCAAAGAAAAAAAGAGGCGCAATGAGGTAGCTGTGTGACTAAGCTAAGCGACCCAAGTGGCCGACACAAACACCTGGCCCATCTAGGAGTGGCACTGCAGTGTCAGACAGGATGGCACGTCAAAAAAATAGTCCCCAAACAGCACATGATGCAAAGAAAAAAACAGGTGCAATGAGGTAGCTGTGTGACTAAGCTAAGCGACCCAAGTGGCCGACACAAACACCTGGCCCATCTAGGAGTGGCTCTGCAGTGTCAGACAGGATGGCAGATTTAAAAAATAGGCCCCAAACAGCACATGATGCAAAGAAAAAAAAGAGGTGCACCAAGGTCGCTGGATGGCTAAGCTAAGCGACCCAAGTGGCTGACACAAACACCTGGCCCATCTAGGAGTGGCACTGCAGTGTCAGACAGGATGGCACTTCAAAAAATAGGCCCCAAACAGCACATGATGCAAAGAAAAAAAGAGGTGCACCAAGGTCGTTGGATGGCTAAGCTAAGCGACCCAAGTGGCCGACACAAACACCTGGCCCATCTAGGAGTGGCACTGCAGTTTTCTAGCGAGAGGATGAGTGCTTCCATCCTCATGTGAATCTGAACAACTAGCCATGAACATAGGCCAGGGCCTCAGCCATTCCTTGCCACTCCGTGTCGTAAATGGCATATTGGCAAGTTTACGCTTCTCATCAGACACTTTTAATTTTGATTTTTGGGTCATTTTACTGAACTTTTGTAGTATACTTGACGACACAGAGTTAGAGCAATGGACTACTGTACCGTACTGCTATATATATACTGGTGGTCAGCAAAATTCTGCACTGTCCTCCTGCTATATACTGCGCACAACTAAAATGCAGCACAGGTATGGATGCATAGTATACTTGACGACACAGAGGTAGAGCAGTGGATTACTGTACTATACTGCTATATATATACTGGTGGTCAGCAAAATTCTACACTGTCCTCCTACTATATACTGCACACAACTAAAATGCAGCACAGGTATGGATGCATAGTATACTTGACGACACAGAGGTAGAGCAGTGGACTACTTTACCGTACTGCTATATATATACTGGTGGTCAGCAAAATTCTGCACTGTCCTCCTACTATATACTGAGCACAACTAAAATGCAGCACAGGTATGGATGCATAGTATACTTGACGACACAGAGGTAGAGCAGTGGACTACTGTACCGTACTGCTATATATTATATACTGGTGGTCAGCAAAATTATGCACTGTCCTCCTACTATATATATACTGCGCAAAACTTAAATGCACCACAGGTATGGATGGGATAGTATACTTGACGACACAGAGGTAGAGCAGTGGACTACTGTACCGTACTGCTATATATATACTGGTGGTCAGCAAAATTCTGTACTGTCCTCCTACTATATACTACAATGCAGCACAGATATGGAGCGTTTTTCAGGCAGAGAACGTATACTGGTGGTCACTGGTCAGCAAAACTCTGCACTGTCCTCCTACTATATAATACTGCTGGTCCCCAGTCCCCACAATAAAGCAATTAGCACACTGAGCACAGATATTTGCAGCACACTGAGCACAGATATGGAGCGTTTTTTCAGGCAGAGAACGTAGATATTTGCAGCACACTGAGCACAGATATTTGCAGCACACTGAGCACAGATATTTGCAGCACACTGAACATAGAAACTGAGAGGACGCCAGCCACGTCCTCTCACGATCATCTCCAATGCACGAGTGAAAAATGGCGGCGACGCGTGGCTCCTTATATAGAATACGAATCTCGCGAGAATCCGACCGCGGGATGATGACGTTCGGGCGCGCTCGGGTTAACCGAGCAAGGCGGGAGGATCCGAGTCTGCTCGTACCCGTGTAAAAAAGGGTGAAGTTCGGGGGGGTTCGGATTCCGAGGAACCGAACCCGCTCATCACTAATCAAAAACTGTGATAACTGTTTTTAACACTGTATCCTTGATGTTTCTGCCATGTTTAAAACTAGGCATAATTCGAGTGTGATGAAAACATTTTAACTCTGGGTCAGATGCCACAATTTGCCAGAGGTCTTTCATTTTCTTAGAGGTCTGTGGACTAATATTATTAAATTCATTAACCCAAGGGATTTTAGTTTGAACCAAGGTAGTGTTTTTCTTTGACTTACTGTTGCTATTAGCAACTGATTTATCCCTGGACTTAATTAACTCCCTTAGGAGATATCGTCTCTCACAGAATTTGTTAGTCATACTCTCTAGTTGTACATCTCTGGCCTCCATGTTACTGGTAATTTTACATACCCCCAGGAATTGGGAGTATGGCAACCCCTTGACCGTCGAGATGGAATGAAAACTCTGATGAATGCATTAGTGTATTACGGTCTGTCGGCTTAGTATATAAACATGTGTCCATTCGCCCATTAGTTAACCGTATGCAGACGTCTAGAAAACAGATATCACAGGTTTTGATAAGGATCCCACTGTTAAAAATGTCCTGAGTAGAAAAAATGAATGTTTTAAATGCCTGGGCTGTACCACCTGCTCATATTTAAGTCCTGGTGATTCTTTTTTTACATCTACACACAGGAAAGAGATTACAGATCAAATGGCAACTTACCTGTACGTCCACATATGTAATCTTCCTAATTATTTGCATATGCGGACTGTATTATGTAGGAAAAACAGACTGTATGTTTAAGACAAGGATGGCACAACATCATACGGCCATTCATGCAGCATTACAGTCTGGACAGAGCCACCAACCTGTTGCCCGTCATTATATGCAGGAATTACATAATATGGCAATATTAATGTATAAGATCATTGATCATGTTCTGGGTTCCTTACGTGGGGTAACAACTCGAATCCAAGTGGATCTTTTGTTTGGACACGCTATCCCCCAATGGACTCAATGATTCTTTAGGTCTTATTCACTTTATTTGAAATAATTCCTTTCACTGAATATGATCGTCTGTAGCTGCTTCTTTTAATGCTTCTTTAATACTTTCTTGATATTGTGACCACTAGATGGGGTTTGGCCCAGGTTATGTTTTTTTTTTAAAATACAATTTTTATTGTTCAAAGATTAAGGAGTGTACAATCAGAGGATACATCGTCAATTGCATACAGTGCATGAATCCAAGAGTACCAAGACTTTTAACATGAAAAACAATTCCAAGTACTGCACATTAATTTAAGGAGAAACGACAACAAATGCGGTGCAGATTGGGCTTCAAATTGAGGATCCAGTTACAATTATCCACACACAACTGGGACAATTACGTAGAATAAAAATAATTCTGAAAAGGAAAAAAGAAGAAAGAAAAACAGAAGAAAATGAATGTGAGGGGGAGGGAGGGAGGAAGGAAGGGGGGGGGGAGGATCTAATCTTTATTATCGGAAGAGGGTTGAAACGGATCATAATCACCTAAACAGAGTTAACTAGTAGACCAATGTTGAGTGGGATTAGGAGTTTGCGACAATACGCAAATGATGCCAGTCCGTATTTTCGTACACTTTCATAATTCTGTCTTGAGTAGACGAGTCTAAAGAATGTATGAATGGGGACCATTTGGTGTAAAATCGATCAACATGTTTATCCATATCGGGAAAGGAACTATATCTATCAAAGTAAAGTAGTTGTAAGAGTTTTAATTTCAATTCTTGCAGGGAGGGAGAGGAGGAGGAGATCCAATGAGTAAGAATGATTTTCTTTGCAAGTGTCACAATGGTGGCCAGCAATGGAATATAGGGAGAGAGATCTCTGTTAGGGAGCCAATTTTTAAAGTTTGCACATAGACAGGCTAATGGGTCAGGGAAAACATGTGTGGAAAATAAAGAGTTTAGGTACACAATTATTTTATTCCAAAAGCGTTTTATTTTCCCACATTCCCAGAAACAGTGGAAAAAATTAGCGTGAGAGTAATGACATTTAAAACAGGAGCCTGATGTGTCTGGAATCATATGACTTCTTTGAGCAGGGGATATGTAAGCTCTATGCAATGTTCTCCAATGGACTTCCTGAAGGTAGGAGGATTTCAGGAATTTCAGGGTTTTAGAGCTATGTTCAGTGAGAATCGAGGGGGAATCAATGTCATGGATATCTTTTAGCCAGGTTAATGTCAGTGATTGCCATGATTTCGTATCGGAGGTCGGTAATAATAGAGTATAGATAAATTTTATACGATAGGGAGAAGAATTTAAGAGACGTAGCAGAGTATTAATGGGATCAATTGAATTTAGATGTCTTGTTTTAGGATCCAGCGAAAAGACGTAGTGCCGTGATTGTAAGTACATGAAGAAGTTAGAGGTGTGTAGGGAAAACTGTGTTTGAAGAGTAGAGAAAGACAGTATTTGGCCTCCTGGGTCAAAAACTTGGGAGGTAAGTGAAAGGCCATTATCTTTCCATGTGTGGAATATAGGGTTGGATTGCGAAGGGTGAAATAATGGATTACCCCAAAGTGTGTTATATGGAGAAGAAGTCGGGTTTCTTGTTAATTTTTTATTAATAGAGATCCAAGATGAATAAGTGACTTGAAACATAATATGGTGCAAAATATTAGGAGGAATATCGGATTTTTTGGAGTGAAGAAGGGCACTTGGAGAGTATGGACTGAAAAGAGCTGAGTCTAAAGAAGATGAAGTGTAAGTAGATTTAGAAAGAAGCCAGTCTGAAATGTATCTGAAATGGGTCGCTAGAGTATATAATTTTAGGTTTGGAAGGGACATACCTCCGTGAGATTTGTGAGTCTGTAGTTTGTGGAAAGCAATTCGAGGGCATTTGTTTTGCCAAATAAATCGAGAGGTAATCTGATCAAAGCGTTTCAAGTCGGAAGTAGAAAGACCAATTGGAAGCATTTGGATTAAGTAAAAAATTTTAGGAAAAATTATGCTTTTAATTACCACTATTCTTCCAATGATAGATAATGGGATATTTAGCCATGAGTCATATAGTGAGGAGATTTTGGAGAGAGACGGAGTAAAGTTTAGTTTGTACAGAGAGGAGAGATCTGAGGGAATGCGTAAGCCTAAATATTTAATTTCTGTTTTGAGTAATGATGAGATGAGAGGGTTTGTGGGAATTTGAGTGAGTGTGTTAGGACCTTCTAATTGTAGGATTTCTGACTTAGTCATGTTTATCTTGAATCCTGCTTGAGTGCCAAAATTAACTATCAATGAAAATAAATTAGGTAGAGAAGTAGAGGGGTTAGACAGAAAAAGTAATAGGTCGTCTGCGTATAAAGCAAGTTTTAATGGGATATTTCCGACTTGAATACCATGAATGTTAGGGGAGTTTCTGATTGAGATTGCCAGAGGTTCAATAGCGATGGCGAAGAGTAGTGGAGAGAGGGGACAACCCTGACGTGTACCTCGAGAAACCGCGAAGGGAGTGGATAGGTGACCATTACAATAAAGCTGTGAGAATGGAGAGGCGTACAGGGACTGGATAATCGAAATAAAGGATGGGGGATAACCGAAAAGTCGCATGGATCGAAAAAGATGCGGCCATTCCAAGAGGTCAAATGCCTTTTCTGCGTCTAAGGCTAATACAATGTTATCTGATGAGGTAGGGTGAATTTTCAAATGTTGGATTACGGAAAGAACTTTGCGGACATTAGTCACAGAGTGGCGGCCCCAGATAAACCCGGATTGGTCTGGATGAATTATGTGAGGGAGAGAAATTTTAGACGGTCAGCTAAGATTTTTGCAAAAATTTTATAGTCTGAATTTAATAGAGAAATTGGGCGATAGGAGCTTGAAAGGGAAGGGTCTCGTCCTGGTTTCAAAAGAACTTTGATTGTAGCTCTATTAAAATATAGGGGAATGGATTTGGAAAGAATTATTGAATTAAACAATGCCAAAAGGTGCTTATCAATTTTGTCAATTAATAATTTATAAAACTCATTAGAAAAGCCGTCCGGGCCTGGAGCTTTATTAGGTTTCAAGTGGGTGATAGCTGAACAAACTTCTTCTAGTGTAATGGGTTTATCCAAAGAAACAAGAAATTCAGAGGGAATTTGGGGTAAAGGGGGAAAAGACCAAGGTTGGGGGAGCTCAGCAGAGGGGGGAGAATGACCGGAATATAATGTTTCATAAAATGATTTCATGATAGATGCTATGGTTTGGGGGTCATTAGTTAAGGACCCATCAGGAAGCTTTAGTGGATGAACTATCATGGGAGGAGAGGTACCTTTTAACATATTTGTGAGGAGTTTACCTGTCTTATTTCCAAATTTGTGGAACCGGTAATCGACTTTAAATTTATATTTGTCACCCATCAGAGAGAGAAATTCGTTAAACTGGAGTTTTAATGTTAAATATGAAGATTTATTAGACTGGGAGGGATGGGATTTGAAAACTTAAAAGGCTGTGGATAGAGCACGTTGTATTTCTAAATAAGATTTAGCATATTTTTTCTTTAAGGCCAAGGAGTATGAAATAATATTGCCCCGAAGGACCGTTTTGGCAGCTTGCCAAAATATAGGGGGGTTTAATATTGAGTGTTGTTCATTTGAAAAATAAAAGGAGTCCCAAGACGCCTGTAGTGCGTCACAAAATTTTGTAGAGTTAGAAAGGTGAGAGGGAAATCTCCATTGGGGGGTTAGGGAATGAGAGGGACGTAAAATGAAAGAAAACCAAATTAAAGCGTGATCAGAGATAATAATGGGTTCAATGGCTGAGTCTGTGACTGAGGGAAAAACTGGTGAGAAATAAACACATAATCGATTCTAGAAAATGTATCGTGGGCGGAGGAATGGCAAGAAAATTCTCTTTCTATGGGGTGAAGTGCACGCCATATATCAATTAGTTGTAAAGACTCAGAAAAGGTAGGTATACCGAGTTTAGGAAGGAGTTGGGGGTTCCTAGAAGTGTTAGAGTGGTCTAAATAATTGGAAGAAACTAAGTTGAAATCACCACAAACAATGAGGTTATCATTAGAGAATGGGGTTAATTTAGCCAGTAGCAGCTGAAAAAAGGATTTTTTTGTACATAGTAGGAGCGTAAATATTGCAAAGGACCATAACTTGTGAATCAATAGAGAGATTGACGATTAAATATCGTCCGTTGGGGTCTATGTCAGAGGACAGTATCGTGATGTTGAGATTACGTTTTGCTAGGAGGACAACACCTCTAGATTTAGAGTTAAATGGGGCTGCCGCTATGAGGGACCAGTGTGACATCTGCAATTTCATGGATTCCTGGAGAGTCAAGTGAGTTTCCTGCAGAAATGCTATATTTAAATTCATCTTAGATAAATACATGAGGATTTTGCGACGTTTAGCCGGGGAATTAATTCCACCAACATTCAGAGTGCCAATTTTTAGGTCATACATTTAAATAACCATGAGAGGAAGAAAAATACAAAGATCAACCGAAAATCAAACGATCGGATCTGAAAGAGGGAATAGGAAATGGGGATAGGGGGGGGAGGGGCATGGGAAAAATACGGATACCTACAAGAAAATTTGGTTAACGTTTGGCAAGCAAACATACTTCCGGGCCAAAAATTCAAAATAATAACAGAAATTATTCTAAACATCACTACTAGTCCGGAGCGGAGCTCCAGATGATTTCCCGACAACGGCAACTGGGGAAAGTTACACTATAAATTATGATAGAGCTAGACCAAGATATGTAACAGTAAGTATATGATATAATTTGAAACACACTAATTTTAGATAAAAACATCAATAAGTGTAAATATTGTGATAATCACAAAAGAGTTATAAGGTAGCTTGACCACAAGAATTGACATGCAGGAATCTATAATGAATCTAGAACCATGTAGGACAATGACCAGCATGTTGAGGATTATCACAAGATTTAAAGCACAATAAAACTTTTCTAGTTTAAATGAGTTAAACAAGAACAAATGGGAGGGGGTGATCCCTAATGTAACAAAAGTATGGGGTGGACCTGAAGATCAAGTGTCAGTGGTAGGGGTGGCATCTGCGATGTCATCGCGGTCATCTGTAGGCCCCTCTTGGAGGAAGGACGCTGCGTCTTCTGGAGTGGAGAAATCCAGGTGTTTGTCTCCATCGTAGATTCGAAGTTTCGCTGGATAGAGTAAGGAAAACTTACGCTTGGCAACCACCAGTCTTGAACAAATCGGGTTAAAGGCCTTCCTAGCTCTCGATAATTCAGCAGAAAAGTCTTGGAATATGAGCAGTCGATTGTTTTCCCATTGTAAGGATCGAGTCTTCCTAGACGCGGTCCAGATGGCAACTTTGTGAAGATAGTTGAGGCATCTGAATAAGGTGACCCTAGGGCGTCCCTCAGAGGAGCGAGGCAGAGGACCAACACGGTGCACGCGTTCAATTACTAGGTCCTTGCAAGTGTCAGCGATACCCAGGAGGGTAGGGAGTGTCACTTTGTTGAATTGAGAGAGATCGTCCCCTTTCACCGTTTCTGGGAGGCCCACCAGGCGTATATTATTTCTTCTGGACCTATTTTCTGCGTCGTCTAGCTTCATCCACAATTGGTAGTTCTCTTTTTCAAGATGTTTGACCAGCCCTGGACATCAGCTATGTCGTGACAGAGACCTCCAATTCTGTTTTCATTAATAGAAACTTTATGTGAGAGGTGTTGCAGTTGGAGTGATATATCTGAGACTGCTTTTGATAACAGGGGTGATATAGCTTGTGTTATGGCTTCTGTCAGATCCGCATAAGTAATTGGTGAGTCAGGAGATCGGGAATTTGGTGCGTTACGTGAGGGAGATTGCGATGCAATTAATTTTTGGGGGGCTGGAGATGAGGGGGGCGGGGTAGTAATGCCGGGAGCCATGGTTGAGTTGGCTCTCCTTTTTTCCTGTCTAACAGGGAGGGAAGAGGGTAGAGCCGAAGGTGAAGGATTGGGGGATAGAAAATGGTCCATCAGCAATGAGGGGTGGAGAGGGCACAGCTAATTAGCCTCTGAGTTAGTGAGGAGAAGGAAAACTGGGTGATGTATAGAGAAGGCCTGTTTGTGGAGGCTATAAAGCCGTCTGGTGATCACTGAGACTGAGCTTTTATCGAGGATTGTCCCTGGGAGATACAGGGAGTTGGACAGAAGAGTAGAGATTTGTTATGAGAGCCGTACCTTAAATTAATCTTCGGTGATGTTTTGTGAACGTCTGAGACGTAATAAGTGTGTGTAGCCAAAGGGGGTCCGAGGTGAGGTGACCAGACTATTTATTTTCAATGCGTGCAGCTGGAGTAGCCTTTTATCAGGCTGAGGAATTCAGCGGCAGCCAGGAGAGACAGCGTGGTAGACAAACGCCGGAGACAGTCAGAATGGCCTTGCTGCGGTTGCTATGGATACCGCACCTGACCGTGTGAAGGCCGATCGTTGTGTCCGTCTGCAGGGTAACTTGCTGGCGGTTCCCGAGGCTGGACGGAGTGCCGCTAGGATCGTTGCAGACCGTGGCGTTCGGTCTGGTACACTGGAGGCTCTGTGAGTGACGTCGCAGCGACACACCAGCCAGCGGGGGGATTCTCACGGCGGGAGAGCAGCTTGACGAGGGAAGGCAGATGCCGGAGGGGTCATTCGGAGCTGGTCCGTCAAGGATATAGTAGGGTTAATGGCTCCAGGAGACTGATGAATCAGTCGTTATAGCGGTGCCAGGGTCGGGAATCACCGGAGCTCTGCTGTGTTGCGTCTTCACAACATGAGGCCGGAACCGGAAGTCTGGCCCAGGTTATGTTTTACGTATAAACTCATTTATCCATGGAGATTAATTTACCTGAGCTGTTTATACACTATATTTATCTAGATGTGTCTATATGTCCTTAAGATCCCCATCTGGTTTTTTTATTACACATATTTACTGTTTGATCTGATTTATAGTTTGCACTATTGCACAATGTCACTTTATATATGTTTACATTTTTACTACCATGGCGCTCCTACTAGTTGTATATGATATAATGCTCTATTTGCACTGTCATAATGTTCATCTTGTACTGTCTTTTTGTATTATAGCGGTCACCATGACAGCCGATTGCTGGATGACATCACTTCCGGTTTCGCTGAGGTCCCGCGACCAGAAGTGCCCTGTGCAAGGAGTGTGGCTGGCAGTAGCTATGGAAAAACGCTGGGGAAGTCACAAGGGGGGTAAGTTACACTTATGGTTTTCTTGTATATATGTGCACTGTTATATGATGTGTTATGTCCTGAGGAAGGGACAGGAGCCCTGAAGCGTTGACAGAATAAACACGTTTGTGTGGTGATATTTAACTTTGTCCAGTCTCTAGAGTGCTGCCTCTCTCTGTACTCGGCATATTTAGGGGTGCAATCCCCTTTAGGAGAACACTGGAGCATAGCTAGACCTGGATAGGTCAGTGGAGTGCCGGGGCATTTAGGATCTACTATATATATATATATATATATTGTAGAATGAGGGCGGCACTCACGCAGGCTGATGCAGGTAAAAAAAAAAGGTCAGTTTTATTGATCCGACATGTTTCGGGGACTAACCCCGTCCTCAGGGCTTTAACAACCCAAACTGAGCATAAAACAGACATATATACCCTACCCAAAACCAAACAATCATGATAAAATGCCACTCACCTGCTCCACGGCGCCATACTGTGCATCCGGACGCCGAGCAGCGTGTTCACGTCGCTCACCACTGACGTCATCCAACCGCGCCACGTCACCATCACCTAGGTAACCGGACGCTACTCACGCTGGAAGCCCAGGAGTAATCAGTGATCCACGCTGACAGCCCGTGATGTCATCAGGTGGCGCTTTGCGGTGCGGTTACCGTGACAACTACAACATAAACAGAAAACAAAACACAATATACATACAATAAGTGCATGGCATAACGATCCTACCGCCTAGAAAGGCAATACATGACAACTACCATATTATTAATAAGACATATGTCAAAAAATGTACTGCTGATGTACTGACGTGTGTATCCGCCACTATTACATAACAACTGAACCTACATTAAAGCAGTTCGATATCAAGGTAATATACATATTAAGAAAGTTTATAAAAAAACACTGAAGGCCTAGGTTTTCATTCAGGCCATGAGGAGAAAGGGTACCCAGTTTATATATCCATCTAGACTCATGTTGTAACAATACTCGATCCCTATCCCCTCCTCTGATGGTCTTAGGGACTTGATCAATCAAAATAGCCCTAATACTCGCCACCCCATGTTTATATTCTAAACAGTGACGGGCAAAGGGTTGGTCACTATGGCCCTTCTCCAAAGCTTTTTTTATGGCACTTCTGTGTAAAGCCATACGCTCACGAAACTGGCGTATGGTCTTGCCCACATAGGCAAGACCACACGGACATGTCAAAAGGTACACCACATGTGTAGAAGTACATGTGAGACGATATTTGATGGGAATCATCTTCCCAGAAAGGGGATGGTTAAAGGTATTACCAGTCATAAGTGTGTTACAGGTGGCGCAACCCAAGCACCTAAAACAACCCAATTTAGTTCTCAAAAAGTGGGATTCCTGTGTACTAGTCAATTGGGTGACATCTAGTTTAACTATATAATCACCAATGTTTCGGCCCCTAGTATAACTAGGCAATAATGAAGTGTGGGCCAATGATGACAGAGCTCCCTCCGTCTGTATAATTGGCCACAATGCTTTAGCCTTTTTAATGTTCCTGTTAGTGGCCGTGGTAAATCTATTAACCCAGGGCAATTTATGGTTATCCTTACTGCGGGATTTAACTTCAGGGCTCAAGGCTTGTTCACGAGGAATACTAAGAGCCTTAGATTTCGCTTTTACAAGTTCCCTCAGGGGATAACCCCGTTGTGCAAATGTATGCAACATACTGTCCATAGCTATCTCAGTATCCCTAGGGTCTGATGTAATACATCTAACCCGCATAAATTGTGAGAAGGGTAATCCCCTTTTCAATGAACTAGGATGAAAACTACGATAGTCAAGTAACATATTCCTATCAGTGTTCATAACAAATAAGGAAGTAGACAGCTTGCCCTGACTAATGGTGATGGCCACGTCTAAATAATTAACAGTGGCACCATCAATGACAAACGTAAATTGTACCGGGTGCTGGGTTGCATTGTGACCCTCCCACAGGTTAATCAGATCCTCTCTAGTACCCTGCCATAATACTATCAAATCATCAATGTACCTTCTGAAATAAATTACCTTAGACTTAATAGTAGGGTCCAGATAAAACATTCTAGTCTCAACCTGATGCATAAATGCGTTCGCGTACGACGGGGCCACAGCGGACCCCATCGCACACCCTGCAAGTTGTAGGATAAATCTGCCATTAAAGACAAAATAGTTCCTTCTTAGAATTTTGTTCAACAGAGACAAAAAGAAAGATATCTCCGGGCCTTGATAAATAACATTATCTTGAATAAGGTCTCTCACAGCTTCAATGCCCGCCTCATGCGGTATACACGTGTATAAACTCGTGACATCCGAGCTGCACAGCAACACCCCCTCAGGTAAATCACCCAGGGCCTGCAGCTGTAACAGGAGGGATGTCGTATCTTTTAAATATGAGGGAAGGGATTGAATGCATGGATTCAAAAAGGCATCGAGATACACAGAGACAGGGTGGTATAGAGACCCTCTGGCAGACACAATAGGTCTGCCAGGAGGGTCCACCAAGGACTTATGAATCTTAGGCAACGTATAGAACAGTGGGGCCTTAGGATGTTCAATAGTAAGAGCCCTTACTGTATCCTCTGCAATTATGCCCTGGTCCTTGGCGTTTAACAAAAATGCATCCAACTCTCTTTTATATTCTTTAGTAGGGTCCATTGTGAGCCTCTTGTAAACCCTGGTGTCTTTAAGTTGACGTTCACATTCATTAATATATTCATCAAGGTTTTGGATCACAATGGACCCGCCCTTATCAGCCTTGCGGACCACTATGTCCGTTCTAAGGGATAGGTTGCGTAACGTTACCATCACAGATCTAGAGAGATTAAGGTGGACCTGATCTAACATAAACATAGTGTCCTCAGATTCTAACATCCGCAAAAACGTCCTGATTGAAGGGTTCAGGCTGGGAGGGTCAAAATTTGATCGTGGAGCAATCCTTCGTAGCTGTAATGGAATCTGCGACTCTGAATTATCCACAGGTCGCGAGTTGAAATATTCTTGTCGCCTCAAAGTTCTACCTAATCGGTGTAGTTCCACTTTCCTTTCCAAAGGATCCGGAAGAACCGTGGGCACAAAGGACAGTCCTTTTGCTAATAGATGGTATTCTTGATCAGTTAGTGGTACGGAGGATAGGTTAAAAACCAATTCTTTTAGGCTCGCGGCGGTTTTTGAGCGAATGATCCTTTGATTTTGTTTCTCCCTCCGCGACCTCTCCCTCTTCCTGGTTGCGGGGTACGATTGGATCGGGTACGGATTCCTTGGTCTCCATGGCCTAAAGGGAAAACCCCTTCAGACTGAGAAGTACCACCAGAGGGACCTTCCGAATCACTGGCTGATACGGAAGGTCCCTCTGGTGGTACTTCTCAGTCTGAAGGGGTTTTCCCTTTAGGCCATGGAGACCAAGGAATCCGTACCCGATCCAATCGTACCCCGCAACCAGGAAGAGGGAGAGGACGCGGAGGGCGAAACAAAATCAAAGGATCATTCGCTCAAAAACCGCTGCGAGCCTAAAAGAATTGGTTTTTAACCTATCCTCCGTACCACTAACTGATCAAGAATACCATCTATTAGCAAAAGGACTGTCCTTTGTGCCCACGGTTCTTCCGGATCCTTTGGAGAGGAAAGTGGAACTACACCGATTAGGTAAAACTTTGAGGCGACAAGAATATTTCAACTCGCGACCTGTGGATAATTCAGAGTCGCAGATTCCATTACAGCTACGAAGGATTGCTCCACGATCAAATTTTGACCCTCCCAGCCTGAACCCTTCAATCAGGACGTTTTTGCGGATGTTAGAATCTGAGGACACTATGTTTATGTTAGATCAGGTCCACCTTAATCTCTCTAGATCTGAGATGGTAACGTTACGCAACCTGTCCCTTAGAACGGACATAGTGGTCCGCAAGGCTGATAAGGGCGGGTCCATTGTGATCCAAAACCTTGATGAATATATTAATGAATGTGAACGTCAACTTAAAGACACCAGGGTTTATAAGAGGCTCACAATGGACCCTACTAAAGAATATAAAAGAGAGTTGGATGCATTTTTGTTAAACGCCAAGGACCAGGGCATAATTGCAGAGGATACAGTAAGGGCTCTTACTATTGAACATCCTAAGGCCCCACTGTTCTATACGTTGCCTAAGATTCATAAGTCCTTGGTGGACCCTCCTGGCAGACCTATTGTGTCTGCCAGAGGGTCTCTATACCACCCTGTCTCTGTGTATCTCAATGCCTTTTTGAATCCATGCATTCAATCCCTTCCCTCATATTTAAAAGATACGACATCCCTCCTGTTACAGCTGCAGGCCCTGGGTGATTTACCTGAGGGGGTGTTGCTGTGCAGCTCGGATGTCACGAGTTTATACACATGTATACCGCATGAGGCGAGCATTGAAGCTGTGAGAGACCTTATTCAAGATAATGTTATTTATCAAGGCCCGGAGATATCTTTCTTTTTGTCTCTGTTGAACAAAATTCTAAGAAGGAACTATTTTGTCTTTAATGGCAGATTTATCCTACAATTTGCAGGGTGTGCGATGGGGTCCGCTGTGGCCCCGTCGTACGCGAACGCATTTATGCATCAGGTTGACACTAGAATGTTTTATCTGGACCCTACTATTAAGTCTAAGGTAATTTATTTCAGAAGGTACATTGATGATTTGATAGTATTATGGCAGGGTACTAGAGAGGATCTGATTAACCTGTGGGAGGGTCACAATGCAACCCAGCACCCGGTACAATTTACGTTTGTCATTGATGGTGCCACTGTTAATTATTTAGACGTGGCCATCACCATTAGTCAGGGCAAGCTGTCTACTTCCTTATTTGTTAAGAACACTGATAGGAATATGTTACTTGACTATCGTAGTTTTCATCCTAGTTCATTGAAAAGGGGATTATCCTTCTCACAATTTATGCGGGTTAGACGTATTACATCAGACCCTAGGGATACTGAGATAGCTATGGATAGTATGTTGCATAAATTTGCACAACGGGGTTATCCCCTGAGGGAACTTGAAAAAGCGAAATCTAAGGCTCTTAGTATTCCTCGTGAACAAGCCTTGAGCCCTGTAGTTAAATCCCGCAGTAAGGTAACCATAAATTGCCCTGGGTTAATAGATTTACCACGGCCACTAACAGGAACATTAAAAAGGCTAAAGCATTGTGGCCAATTATACAGACGGAGGGAGCTCTATCATCATTGGCCCACACTTCATTATTGCCTAGTTATACTAGGGGCCGAAACATTGGTGATCATATAGTTAAACTAGATGTCACCCAATTGACTAGTACACAGGAATCCCACTTTTTGAGAACTAAATTGGGTTGTTTTAGGTGCTTGGGTTGCGCCACCTGTAACACACTTATGACTGGTAATACCTTTAACCATCCCCTTTCTGGGAAGAAGATTCCCATCAAATATCGTCTCACATGTACTTCTACACATGTGGTGTACCTTTTGACATGTCCGTGTGGTCTTGCCTATGTGGGCAAGACCATACGTCAGTTTCGTGAGCGTATGGCTTTACACAGAAGTGCCATAAAAAAAGCTTTGGAGAAGGGCCATAGTGACCAACCCTTTGCCCGTCACTGTTTAGAATATAAACATGGGGTGGCGAGTATTAGGGCTATTTTGATTGATCAAGTCCCTAAGACCATCAGAGGAGGAGATAGGGATCGAGTATTTTTACAACATGAGTCTAGATGGATATATAAACTGGGTACCCTTTCTCCTCATGGCCTGAATGAAAACCTAGGCCTTCAGTGTTTTTTATAAACTTTCTTAATATGTATATTACCTTGATATCTAACTGCTTTAATGTAGGTTCAGTTGTTATGTAATAGTGGCGGATACACACGTCAGTACATCAGCAGTACATTTTTTGACATATGTCTTATTAATAATATGGTAGTTGTCATGTATTGCCTTTCTAGGCGGTAGGATCGTTATGCCATGCACTTATTGTATGTATATTGTGTTTTGTTTTCTGTTTATGTTGTAGTTGTCACGGTAACCGCACCGCAGAGCGCCACCTGATGACATCACGGGCTGTCAGCGTGGATCACTGATTACTCCCGGGCTTCCAGCGTGAGTAGCGTCCGGTTACCTAGGTGATGGTGACGTGGCGCGGTTGGATGACGTCAGTGGTGAGCGACGTGAACACGCTGCTCGGCGTCCGGATGCACAGTATGGAGCCGTGGAGCAGGTGAGTGGCATTTTATCATGATTGTTTGGTTTTGGGTAGGGTATATATGTCTGTTTTATGCTCAGTTTGGGTTGTTAAAGCCCTGAGGACGGGGTTAGTCCCCGAAACATGTCGGATTAATAAAACTGACCTTTTTTTTTTACCTGCATCAGCCTGCGTGAGTGCCGCCCTCATTCTACAATATATTCATTGAGGAGATTTACCTCTGGGAAGGCACCGCAGCAACTTTACCTTATTCAAAGTGGAGTGCCGGGACTTTATGCCTGTATATATATATATATATATATATATATATATATATATATATAGTTATAGTAATACAAGTTTGTACTTTGGCTTTATGCACTTTTTCAAGACTACTAGCATCAAACGTATACTAGTAAATGTAAACTGCACTATTATACTGCAAAAAGGGTGAAAATATAATACATATATATTTTGTATTTCAACATGGTCTTGGGCAGAGGTTCCCAAACACGGTCCCAAATGCACCCCAGCAGTCCAGGTTTTAGGTATATCCATGCCTCAGCACAGATGGTTACATCAAATTGACTAAGGTGCTAATTAAGGCACCAGTGGCCAAGCATGGATACATTTAAAACCAGGACCGTTGGGGTGCCTTGAGGACCTCGTTTGGGAACCTCTGGTCTTGGGTCTTTTGACTCAAAAGACTGTCTCCCATCATTTATATTAAATCTTTTTTTTTTACGTTTAAGCTCATAGTTCTAATTTATATTTTTTTAAGAATGTTACCACCTAAGAGAAAATGTCAGTTTATTGAAAAATTGTGTAATGACTTTCAGTTTAATAAGAAATTGAAAGAGAACGACAATAAAACTGTTATGCTTAATGTAATGTGAAATCCCTTAAATTATTAATATTGATGTTATTAAAATATCGTTATTTACAAATGTCTTTGTCTACAGGCTGTATGGGGGCGGAGCTGCTGCTCTGATTTGAGGTAATATATCACAATCAGGAAAACAAATACAACATATCCACACGATATCGAAATAACCAATATGTATTTTACTTTTAATAGCGTTGGTTAAGCATATCAATATGTCTGATATACTGGAACTTGACACGCATCAATGATTGGAACACACTAGGGAGCAGATGCATTGCGATTTTTATAATCCCCTGTGGCTGCTCCTCTCTGCTCTGTAATACAAAGGATTGAGGGAGATTGTAGGCAGATGCCAGACCCTAGGCCACAATCGACATTAACACCTGCCGCTGAGCTCTCCAATTTGGGCCAACAGTCCCAGTTCTGGCTAGACTTCCCCTATCCCTGTCCAGACACCAAGAAGATCAGTGCAGCAGTTGGTTTGTTGTCCTCCTCGGCCTGTTGTTACGTGTGCCCAGTGAAAATGACTTCAGTGGTGATCTCCTCCAGATTTGGATTGTAGCTGGAGCCAACAATTGCCTGTCTTTCTAGTAAAAGTGTCAAAACTATGTAGCGTTTCTTGATGCTGAAATGTGGCAAATGTCTTTATGTTTTTGGGCCCTACTTGGCCCAGGAATTTTGTAGCATTTTGGCCTTTTAAAAAATAGAAATATACTAAAAAGTAATTATTTTGATATGTGAAACAGTTGTCTGTGTGTGATGGTCCCCATACATTAGTAGCCCCAATTCCCTGAACCACCCAGCACCACTGATTCACCAACCAGATTCGTTAGCTGTTTCTGCCGTTCAACGGCCAGTGATGATAAGCGAACCATTAGGGAATTAGGGGAATTTAAACATGCTAAACATTCCCAATTTGCTGATTTAAATTGTTTTTGTTTGGGATAGAGGAATCAGGATTTTTAAACCTTTTAAATATTAGCAATTCCCCAACCAGACCGTCATCTGTAATGTATGGGGGCCATTACTTGCAATTATTTTAGGTGACGTTCATGTAAAATAAGCCATAAAAATAAGAATGGGATATGAGATATGTAATTTATGTTAATAATAACAATATTTAAAGTATGCTATAATGGTCTTGTGCAGTAGGAGTTAGGTAAAGCACCAAACAAGAGACTGTTGTATCTCTATTGTGGTAATACACAGTAACAGCTGCTGATACTAGACAGTTAGGAGCCTCCAACACATCCACAGGAACTCCTTTGTAGTCATAACCAGAAAAGGTCTGTCTGTACCAGACCTGTTTTATTTATAACAAAAATAGCGTGTTTACTAATACTGTTTTTCTGACAATTTATTGTGGTTAATAAATATATACCATACCATTAATTTCAACTTACCTGGAGTGACATTTTTTAGTTCTGTGCCACACTTACACTTACACTTACTATTTACCCTTTCAATGCTGGTATTATTATACCATTAGATTTGTACATTTTGGGATTTTAGGAGATCCCAATCAGCTACCTAACAGCTTCTTTTCTATTTATCCACTTTTTAGCTGTAAGATTGCCCTTTTTTACCTTGGCTTACACTTTTTCCTTCATAGTTCTATACGTAGAGCGTAAAGCTTTATATCTATTAATAT
Organism: Pseudophryne corroboree; assembly: GCF_028390025.1. Classification (NCBI taxonomy): domain Eukaryota; kingdom Metazoa; phylum Chordata; class Amphibia; order Anura; family Myobatrachidae; genus Pseudophryne; species Pseudophryne corroboree. The sequence continues at coordinate 961,480,576 of NC_086444.1, read as the reverse complement.
AATAAAACTTGTATAGTATAGGTGTTGTATAGGTATTTTTTTTGAAAATACAAAACAATGGGATAAATTTACTAAGATGGGAGTTCTATTTGAGATGGGATGTTGCCCAAAGCAACCAATCAGATTTTAGGTATCATCTTCTAGAAGGTGCTAGGTAAATGAGAAGAAATGATTGGTTGCTATAGGCAACATCCCATCTTAAATAGAACTACCATCTTAATAAATTTACCCCTATGTTTTTTGTTTTGGCTGTCCATTTTTTAGTATGTTAAGATGCAGAATCTGAAAAAAATGAAATACCCTATTTAAAGAAGAGATATACACAGATATTGTTTAAAATAACAAATGTCTATGTGCAAGTCCGGATCTCTGAGAAACGGACCCACCCAAACATTTCGATCCGATGTGGGATCCGAATCCGACTGACTGACTGATCCCAAAACGAGTCAAAACGTCATCCTTCCACTGTTGGATTCTCGCAGGTTTTGGATTCTAGAAAAAGTCCCTGGTGATTGCGTCATTTTCACTCTGGCTGTGGAGCTTATATAGTGAAGATGTGCCCGTGCTGTATCTGTCCAGGGGTGCTGTGTTGTCCAACAAGGGGTGCTGCTATGTTTTCAATCAAGGGGTTGGGGCTGCTGTGTCCAACCAGGGCTACTCTGTCTGCGCAGGGGTGCTGTGTTGTCTATCCTGGGGGGCTGATATTCTGTCCATCCATGGGCTGAGGCTGCTGTGTCCGACCAGGGGTGCTGTGTTGTCCATCCAGGGGTGCTGCTGTGTTGTTCATCAAGGGGCTTCTGTGTCCAGCCAGGGGTGCTCTGTCCGCCCAGGGGTGCTGTGTTATCCATCAAGGAGCTGCTGTGTGAGACCAGGCATACTCGGTCGGTCCAGGGGCGCTGTGTTGTTCATCCAGGGGTGCTGCTAGGTGGTCCATCAAGGGTCTGCTGTGTCCGATCAGGGGGGCTCTGGCTGTCCATCCAGGTGCTCTGCCCAGTGTAAAAAAATAAAAGCTTAAATTATATATATATATATATATATATATATATATATATGTACTAGTTGAATACCCGTTCACTACGGAATTTAAAGAATAATGCCAATCTTTTTCAGGTCACAGCTCTGGGCTTCCCCAGATTGAAGCTGTCAAAATGCTGGTACTGAGGAGAATAATCCGCCTCTTTCTTTACCCAGCCCCACCTCTGATGCTGCCCTGCTCGGTACTGTAAATGCTGGGATGACAGGCCAAGCTTCGCCAGCTGTATGCAAAATATGTTAGGTTTACAGGCTGTATGGTCAAAAGGCCCTAGGTCTTCTTGCTTAGCTTTGACACTAACGTATGCCTCTGCCCCCACCTGTGTGTGCCTCTGCCCCTACCCATGTGTGCCTCTGCCCCTACCCGTGTGTGCCTCTATCCTTACCTGTGGGTGCCTCTGCCCCTACCCATGTGTGCCTCTGCCCCTACCTGTGGGTGCCTCTATCCTTACCTGTGGGTGCCTCTGCCCCTAACTGTGTGGGTCTCTGCTCCTACAAATGGGTGCCTCTGCCCCTACCCATGTGTTCATCTGCCCTTACCCGTTGGTGCCTCTGCTCCTACCTGAATATCTATGCCTCTACCCGTGTGTCCCTCTGCCCCTACCCTTGTGTGCCTCTACACTTACCTGTGGGTGCCTCTGCCCCTACCCATGCGCCAGTCTGCGCCGGGCCAGGGGGGAACGGCACCTGTAACTTCTACCGCCTCAACTTGAGATGAACGGCTGGGGCTGTAGAGATAAAGGCTGCAGTGCAAATGTTCCTGACTGCAGTGGTTGAAACCGGGCTCCCATCCACAGTTCTATATGGATTAAAGGCAAACAGCGGTGTTGATCCTTGAGATGCAAAGCCTGTATCCTTAACGCGTTTCAACACCAGTAGGGGTAAGGACGTTAACCACCTAGGAACATCCTCCCTTAAACGTCACCTGCAGTGCATTCATCAGAAGTCATTGTCAAGTTCAGAAAATTTATATAAGAGTGTAAGCAGTCCACTGACACCTAAATCCCTTCTTCCTCTTGTACCCAAGCTCCTGCAAGCCACACCGCCAACTCCCTCAATGTCAATTTCCTCCTCAGTCAGGAACGGTAGTAGTCCTGCAGGCCATGTCACTGGCCTGAGTGACAAGTCCTCTCCTAACCGGGATTTCTCCAGAGGATCCTTGAATGCTATGCCTACTGCTGCTGCTGCAGCTGCTGTTGTTGCTGCTGGGAGCCGATCATCATCACAAAGGGGAAGTCAGAAGAGCCCTTGTACTACTTCAACTAATCAATTGACTGTCCAACAGTCCTTAACGAGGAAGATTAAATATGACAGCAGTCACCGTGTTGCAAAGCGGATTACTGAGGCCATAACAACTATGCTGGTGTTAGACGTGCATCCGGTCTCCATTATTAGTGCAATGGGATTCAGACAGTTGATGGACGTACTGTGTCTCTGGTACCAAATCCCATCTAGATTCCACTTCACTAGGAAAGCGATTCCTGGATTGTACATGGACATTAGGAAAAGTATCCTCAGTGTCCTGAAAAATGCAGTTGTACACACTATCCACTTAACCACGGACATGTGGACAAGTGGAGCAGGGCAAACTAAGGATTGCATGACAGTGACAGCCCACTGGGTAGATGTATTGCCTCCCACAGCAACAACAGCAGTGGCACAAGTAGCACCATCTCACAAACACCAACTCGTTCCTAGGCCAGCTACGCTGCGTATCACCGGTTTCCGTAAGAGACACACCACTGACAACCTCTTACGGAAACTGAGGGACATCATTGCTCAATGGCTTACCCCTCTTAGACTCTTCTGGGGATTTGTGATATCAGACAACGCCACCAATATTGTGTGAGTATTACATCTGGGCAAATTCCAGCATGTCCCATGTTTTGCACATACAATTTGTTTGTGCAGAATTTTTTGAAAAATGACAGGGGCTTGCAGGAGATGCTGTCGGTGGCCTGAAAAATTACGGGCCACTTTCAACATTCAGCCACTGCGTGCCAAAGACTGGAGAGCCAGCAAACACTCCTGATCCTGCCCTGCCATCACCTGAAGCAAGAAATGGTAACGGGGTGGAATTCAACACTCTATATGCTTCAGAGGATGGAGGAGCAGCAAAAGGCATTTCAAGCCTATACATCCACCTACGATATAGGGAAAAGGAGGGGGAATGCACCTGACTCAAGTGCCGTGGAGAATGATTTCCGTCTTGTGCAAGGCTCTCCAACCCTTTGAACTTGCCACACGTGAAGTCAGTTCAGACACTGCCAGCTTGAGTCAGGTCATTCCCCTCATCAGGCTTTTGCAAAAGCAGCTGGATAAATTGAAGGAGGAGCTAAGATGAAGAAATTCCGCTAAGTATGTGGGACTTGTGGATGGAAATCATTCATTCACTTTACAGAATTCAAGGGTGGTCAATGTGACCTGTCAACAGCTCCTCCTACATTTTCTCCCGCAACTGGGGCAACGAGGAAAAGGATAAAATTTCCTAGCACACCCGCTGGTGGTGATGCAGGACAGTCAGGAGCAAGTGTTGACATCTGGTCCAGACTGAAGGACCTGCCAGCGATTACTGACATGTCTAATGTCACTGCATACGATGCTGTCACCATTGAAAGAATGGTGGAGGATTATATCAGTGACAGCATCCAAGTAGGCATGTCAGACAGTCCGTATGTATACTGGCAGGATAATGAGGCAATTTGGAGGCCCTTGCACAAACTGTTTTTATTTTACCTAAGTTGTTAGCTTCTACGAGGAAGTGAGCAAGAATATTGACCATGGAAAAGTTGTGGACGTGGTGTATTTAGATTTTGCAAAAGCATTCGATACAGTGCCTCATAGGAGACTGACCAACAAATTACGGGAACTAGGTCTAGGTTCTATAATTTGTACATGGATAAGTAATTAAAAACACAATGAATTAATTAATGAATTAATTAATTAATTCAAGGGAGCGCTGGAATAAGGGTAAATTTATATATCATATTTATTTGATACACTCCACATTTAAAAACAACAGTTAAATAAATAAAAAATATAAAAATATATATAATTTATCCGAATACATTTAAACCAGTAATGTGCAATTAATTTCCAATCCCATGCCAAGAGCAAATTTTATAAGTGTCCGTTCAATTGAACTCTGCTTGTTAGCATCCACTATAGTAGACTGAAGCCAAGTTGTAATAGTATTATAGATGAATACACAGAGTCTCTTTGCATTAATTGAATGGATACAGTCACTTAGTAGCCGTTGATATAAAGCAACGAAAGGGGTAGAGCGCTGTGTGATGAATATGTGTACAGCGGTATGCTACGACCCCTTTTATTTATGCTACAATTTATCCCACTGCCACGCGGAGTGTTGCTGAGACACAGGACTGGGGACAAAGCATAAAATGCGACCGAGCAAAGGTGGTCCGTACCCCATGCACGGGAAGCCTAGGCGGCTGTGAGTATCCGTTTAATCTGTGCTGCGGCTGGGACGTAAAAGGGGTCGTAGCATACCGCTGTACACATATTCATCACACAGCGCTCTTCCCCTTCCGCTGCTTTATATCAACGGCTACTAAGTGACTGTATCCATTCAATTAATGCAAAGAGACTCTGTGTAGTCATCTATAATACTATTACAACTTGGCTTCAGTCTACTATAGTGGATGCTAACAAGCAGAGTTCAATTGAACGGACACTTATGAAATTTGCTCTTGGCATGGGATTGGAAATTAATTGCACATTACTGGTTTAAATATATTCGGATAAATTATATATATTTTTATATTTTTTATTTATTTAACTGTTGTTTTTAAATGTGGAGTGTATCAAATAAATATGATATATAAATTTACCCTAATTCCAGCACTCCCTTAAATTAATTAATTAATTCATTCATTCACTGTGTTTTTAGTAAAAATTGGTGGAATAGTACCACCGGTGGGAGCTGTAGGAATTTGGTGTTTAATAATCAACAGATTTTTTGGTAGCTTCATAAAGCGCTGTGTTTATATTTATCTGGATCAGTAATTGGCTGGATAACAGAGTGCAACGATTAGCGGTCAATGGGATGTTCTCCAGTTGGGCATCAGTAGTCAGCGGAATACCACAAGGGTCAGTTCTTTGCCCACTGCTCTTCACTATATTTATCAATGATCTAGGAATAGGCCTGGAAATAACAGTATCAATCTTTGCATATGATACTAAACTGTGTAAAGTAATTAATTCAGTTGGCGATGTGGAGTCTTTACAGAATGACTTAGTTAAACTGGAAACCTGGGCGTCTAAATGGGGAATGAGGTTTATTATAGACAAATGCAAAGTTATGCATTTTGGGGGGGAAAAACACACATGCATCCTACACTCTAAATGGGGAAAATATAGGGGTAACCGTGGTGGAAAAAGATTTGGGGGTGCTTATAGGTAATAGGCTTAATAACAGTACACAAAGTCAAAGTGCAGCAAAGAAGGCATGTAAAGTGCTTGCGTGCATTAAAAGGGGCATAGAGACAAGCGGCGAGGATGTTATCCTGCCACTGTACAAATCATTGGTACGTCCGCACCTGGAATATTGTGCTCAGTTCTGGGCACCGTATTATAAAAAAGATATCGGGGATCTAGAAAGAGTTCGAAGAAGAGCTACTAAACTGATAAAAGGGTTAGAGTCTCTGGAGTATGAGGAAAGGATGGCTAGGTTAAATATGTATACACTAGAAAAGAGGCGTCTTAGAGGAGACATTATTAATATCTTAAAATATGTAAAAGGTAATTACAAGGAGCTAGCAGCGGATTTGTTTATTAAAAGAACTCGGGTGGTCTTCAGTATGCCGACTGTCGGGACCCCGGCGCACAGTATACCGGCGCCGGAATCCCGACAGCCGGCATACCGACACTTTTTCTCCCTCGTGGGTGCCACGCCCCCCCCTGGAGGGAGAATAAAATAGTGTGGCACGCGTAGCGCCCCACCGTACCCGCAGCGTGGTGAGCGCAGCGTGGCGAGCACAGCAAGCCAGCAAGGGGCTCATTTGCGCTCGCCACGCTGTCGGTATGCCGGCAGTTGGGCTCCCAGCGCCGGTATGCTGGTTGCCGGGAGCCCGGCCACCGGCATACCATACTATACCCAAAGAACTCTATATAGGGCAGCAGGGCACTCGCTAAGGTAAGAGGAGAGGAGATTCCGTACACAACATAGGAAAGGGTTCTTCACGGTAAGGGCAATAAAGATTTGGAACTCCCTGCCGGAGAGGGTAATAATGGCAGACTCTGTAAATGTATTGAAAAGCGGATTGGACAAATTCCTAACTGGTAAATGTATCCAGGGCTATAGCATTTAACATATGGACAGTACATTATCCGGGAGTGGTAAGAATCATTGTTTTCATTTGGTACTAAGCCATTACTTCAACAGGCACATAATATGAATAGATTAACAAAATACAGGTTGAACCTGAGTTTGCCTCTTTTCAACCTCACTGACTATGTAACTATGTAACTATGTCCCCCTCCAGTGTGTACTCCAAAAGAGTGTTTAGTGCAGCCGGTATCCTTGTCAGTGATCGTCGTAGGACGTTACTGCCACAAAATGTGGAGAAGATGATGTTCATCAAAATGAATGATAAATTCCCCCAGGAAGACCTTTACCAGCAATTGCTTCCAGAAAGTACACAGGGACCTGTGATGGTGGATTCCAGTGGGGATGAATTAATACTCTATGAGGAGGAAGATGTACACACTGAAAGGGATGAGGAATTGGAGGATAAGGATGAGGACAACATCTTGCCTCTGTAGAGCCAGTTTGTGCAAGGAGAGATTAATTGCTTCTTTTTTGGTGGGGGGATTAATTGTATATTTTTTGTGGGGGCCCAAACAAACCAATCATTTCAGCCACAGTCATGTGGCAGACCCTGTCGCTGAAATGATCAGTTTGTTAAAGTGTGAATGTCCTGTTTATACAAAATAAGAGTGGGTGGGAGGGTCCAAGGATAACTCCATCTTGCATCTCTTTTTTTCTTTGCGTTATGTGCTCTTTGGGGCCTAGTTATTAAAACTGCCATCCTGTCTGACACTACAGTGTCACTCCTAGATGGGCCAGGTTTTTGTGCTGCCCACTTGTGTCGCTTAGCTTAGTCATCCAGTGACCTCGGTGCACCTCTTTTTTTCTTTGCATTATGTGCTCTTTGGGGCCTAGTTTTTAAAACTGCCATCCTGTCTGCCACTGCAATGCCACTCCTAGATGGGCCAGGTGTTTGTGACGCCCACTTGTGTTTCTTAGCTTAGTCATCCAGCCACGTTGGTCCAACTTATTGGCTTAAATAACATGGGGGTCATACTGACCCATTCACACGCAGCAGTTTTTCGCTGCAGTGCGAACGGGTGCAGAATGCACATGCGGGGCGGCCTTAATGCATGTGCGTGACGTTGCCCAGCAACAGGGGTCGCCGGGTTACGTCGCGGCTACCAATGGAAGCGGTCGCAGAGCCGACCGCAAAGAAGATTGACAGGAAGAAGGCGTTCCAGGGCGGATCCGGACCGTTTGGAGCTGTTTTTGGGGAGTGGTGAGTAAAATGCAGGCGTGTCCAGGAGAACAGAGGGCGGATGTCTGATGTCAAAGCCGGGCCCATCATCGCTGGATCCATCGCACAGGGTAAGTAAGTATAGGCCTAGTCTTCTTTTGCTTGAATTTTTTTTAGCTTAACAGGGCTGCACAAGCAATCGCAGCCTTGCTAAGCTAAAGTACACTCCCCCATAGGTGTGTACTAGTTGATCACAGCAGCAGCAAAAAGTTGCTGGCTGCCATCAACTCAGAATGACCACCCATATTGTGAGGTATGAGGTGTTCAGAATAGACCAGAAATGAGTGGAAATGAATGTTATTGAGGTTAATAATACCATAGGATCAAAATTACCCCCAAATTCTGTGATTTTAGCTGTTTTTATGTTTGTTTTTTTAAATCATCCTGATCCAAAACCAGAACCCGAAAGGGTGTTTTTGGCAAAACCAATCCAGATCCAAAACACGAGCGGGGATTCAGATCCACGATCAAAACACAAAACATGAAAACTGCCTGCCGCACATCTCTAATTGTGACTAGGGATGTGCACCGGGCCATTTTTTCGGGTTTTGGATCTGGATCTCCTTGGTGTTTTGGATCTAGATTGGTTTTGTCAAAACCTCCCTTGCGGTTTTTGGTTTTGAATCTGAATTTAAAAAAAAAAAATCATCAAAACAGCTACAATTACAGAATTTGTGGGTGTTTTTGTTCCTACAGTATTATCAACCTCAATAACATTCATTTCCTCTCATTTTCTGACTATTTTAAACACCTCACAGCTCACAATATTGTTTTTATCCAGTTTAGACCAAAAGGTTGCACCAATGTAGATGGACGGAGCAGCAGCAGCAGCCCTTGAATGTATATACTGGGAGGACAAAATATATAAAAAAAGAATGTATTTAAAAAAAGATGCATTAGGCAAGGCTCAAGATTTTAGTTCACAAAGATATAATTAAGGCAAAGAAGAATAAAAAAGACAGTACTTTGGATTTAATTTATTTTAATTTCAATTTATTGTAATTTATTTTATATAGAATCAAATTCTTAATTTCCTTCAAGATATCTTCAATATGCAGTAGTTCACTTTATGAGTGTGGAGATTTTATTTGTATTCATTTAATTTAAATGTATCCAATTTATAATTATTATTAATAATATTAATTTGAATTAATTACAATTTGGTGATAAGAAGAATTATGAAAACAGGACAATAAGTTATAATAGGAATATGAGCTACAGACACCACACCCTGAAATGGACAGAGCATGCCTGAATGTATTCTGGTAGGATACAGAACAAAATATATAAAAAATTATGTCTTTTATTTTGGGTGGACTGACAGAAAGAACACCCCTAGATGGACAGAGCAGCTGCAGTACCTGGATGTATACTGGTATGACATAGCACAAAATCTTAATTTAAATCAAAGTGCACCAATAGAAATATATATTTTGCTTTGGATCACACACAGAGGATATATAGCTGTAGTGTACGGCAGCCGCTCTACTAGTAGTCAGAGTGGTGCACCAATAGAAATATATATTTTGCTTTGGCTCACACAGAGGATATATAGCAGTAGTGTATGGCAGTACTGGTAGTTGTCACTGAGTGATGCACCAATAGAAATATATTTTTTGCTTTGGATCACATGCAGAGGATATATAGCATTAGTGTACGGCAGCGCTGATAGTCGTCACTGAGTGACGCACCAATAGAAATATATTTTTTGCTTTGGATCACTTACAAATATATAGCGGTAGTGTATGGAAGTACTGGTAGTCGTCACTGAGTGACGCACCAATAGAAATATATTTTTTGCTTTGGATCACACACAGAGGATATATAGCAGTAGTGTATGGCTGCCGCTGTATTACTAGTCAGAGTGATGCACCAATAGAAATATATTTTCTGCTTAGGATCACACATAGAGGAAAAATAGTAGTAGTGTATGCCAGTACTGGTAGTCATCACTGAGCTATATATTTTTTGCTCTAGATCACACAGAGGATATATAACAGTAGTGTACAGCAGCTGCTGTACTATTAGTCAGAGTGATGCACCAATAGAAATATATATTTTGCTTTGGATCACACACAGAGGATATATAGCAGTAGTGTACGGCAGTACTAGTAGTCGTCATGTATTCATGTGTCTTTTATTTTGGGTGGACTGACAGAACACCCCTAGATGGACAGAGCAGCTGCAGTCCCTGGATATATACTGGTATGACATAGCACAAAATCTTAATCTAAATCAAAGTATATATATTATTTTTTATATCACACACTGCGGTTACAGTGTCACACAAATGAGTCAAAAATATGTAGAAGTATTTTTTATATCACACACCAGCAGTTACAGTGTCGCACAAATGAAACAGAAATATATATAATAATTACACACTGCGGTTGTCTACACCGACTGCATCGCACAATGAGTTTATGAGTTTATGTGGTCTAACCGGCAGTATCACAGTACTTATGAAAATAAAATAAAAATTGTGTAGAACACTGGGGTATAGTACAAAAAAAAAAAATTATGATTAGAATTTTAGGCTTTTTGTTTTTAGCTTTTATTATTTTAATTTTACACTGGGGTGGAGCCCCTGGATGGATGGACACATCACCCCTTTCAGATACAGCAGACAGAGCAGCTCTTTCAAATGCATAATAGAAATATATTTTTGGATTTGGATCACATACAGATGCATAGCAGTAGTGTAGGCAGCCGCAGTACTAGTTGTCACTGAGTGACACACCAATAGAAATATATTTTTTGCTTTGGATCACACAAAGATATATAGCAGAAGTGTACGGCAGTACAGATAGTCATCACTGAGTGATGCACCAATAGAAATATATATTTTGCTTTTAATCATACACAGATATATAGCAGTTGTGTATGGCAGTACGGGTAGTGGTCACTGAGTAACGCACCAATAGAAATATATTTTTTGCTCTGGATCATACACAGTGGATATATAGCAGTAGTGTATGACAGCCACTGTACTAGTAGTCAGAGTGGTGCACCAATAGAAATATATATTTTGCTTTGGATCACATGCAGAGGATATATATCATTTGTGTACAGCAGTACTGATAGTCATCACTGAGTAACGCACCAATAGAAATATATTTTTTGCTTTGGATCACACACAGATATATAGCAGTAGTGTACAGCAGTACTGGTAGTGGTCACTTTTTTGCTTTGGATCACACACAGAGGATATATAGCAGTAGTGTGCAGCTGCCACTGTACTGGTAGTCAGAGTGGCTCACCAAAAATTTTGTTTTGGATCACACACAGAAGATATATAGCAGTAGTGTACGGCTGTACTGGTAGTCGCCACTGAGCAATATATTTTTTGCTCTGGATCACACACAGAGGATATATAGCAGTAGTATACGGCAGCCAGTGTACTAGTAGTCAGAGTGATGCACCAACAGAAATATATATTTTACTTTGGATCACACAGAGGATATATAGCAGTAGTGTATGGCAATACTGGTAGTCGTCACTGAGTGATGCGCCAACAGAAATATATTTTTTGCTTTGGATCACATACAAAGGATATATAGCATTAGTGTACGGCAGTACACAGCCCCTTATAGATAGAGAACAACACCTGGTCCTATACACAGCCACAGTATGCATTATGCAGTGCCCTAACACAGTGACAGTCACAGCAAACCTACACAAGCAGCAACCCAGGTTAACTCAATTCTCCTGCTGCAACCGCTCTGCTCTTTCCTGCCCCTCTTCCCTAACCTGTATATCCGATTACAGCACAGAATACAGCACAGAAGGACTATGTCCTTACTGTGCACTCTCCAAGTCCAGAGTAAAGATGGTGCTGATCACCGGGACTATAGATACAATCCAAAACCCGCAAGATCCCACAGCGGGATGATGACATTTTGCCTCGTTTTTGGATCTGAGTCAGGCGCGATAAACCGAGCCTGACTCAGATCCGGGCTCAGATCTCAAAGTTCAGTAGGGTTCGGTTCTCAGAGAACTGAACCCGCTCATCCCTAATTGTTACACTGTAGTGGTACAGCAATGTAATATTTATACACATATTGTGACGCTGCAGGTCGTACCCCAATTTCATCCAAATATTCTGACACTGTAGGTGGTACCACAGTGTAATATTCATACACATATTGTGATGCTTCAGGTCATACCCCAATTTTATTCAAGTATTGTGACACTGTAGGTGGTACCGCAGTGTAATATTCATACACATATTGTGATACTTCAGGTCGTACCCCAATTTCATTCAAGTATTGTGACACTGTAGGCAGTACGACAGTGTAATATTCATACACATATTGTGACACTGTAGGTGGTACCTGCAGTGCAACATTCATACACATATTATGATGATGCAGATTGTACCCCCATTGTAATTCAAGTATTGTGGCAATGTAGGTGATACCACAGTGTAATATTCACACATGTGTTGTGATACTCTTGGTGATACCACAATGTCATGTTTATATATATACTGTGATACTGTAGGTGATAAATCAATTTCATCCAAATCTTGTGACACTGTAATATTCATACACATATTGTTACACTCTAGGTGGTACCACAGTGTAATATCCATACATGTATTGTGACACTGTAGGTGGTACCGCAGTGTAATATTCATATACATATTGTGACACTGTAGGTGGTACCCCAATTTCATCCAAATATTGTGACACTGTAGGTGGTATCACAGTGTAATATTTATACACATATTGTGACACTGTAGGTGGTGCCCCAATTTCATCCAAGTATTGTGACACTGTAGATGGTACTGCAGTGTAATATTCATACACATATTGTGATGCTGCAGGTCATATACCCCAATTTTATCTATGTTTTGTGACACTGTAGTTGGCACTGCAGTGTAATATTCATATACGTATTGTGACATTTCAGGTCATACCTCAATTTCATTCAAGTATTGTGACACTGTAGGCGGTACCACAATGTAGTATTCATACACATATTTTGACACTGTAGGTGATACCGTGGTGTAATATTCATACACATATTGTGATGCTGCAGGTCATACCCCAATGTCATCTAAGTATTGTGACACTGTAGGTGGTACTGCAGGGAAATATTCATACATGCATTGTGACACTGCAAATTAATTTTCATACACATATTGTGACACTGTAGGTGGTACCCCAATTTCATCCAAATATTGTGACACTGTAGGTGGTACCATAGTGTAATATTCATATGCATATTGTGAAACTGTAGGTAGTACCACAGTGTAATATTCATACACGTTTTCTGACGCTGCAAGTCATACCCCAATTTCATCCATGTATTGTGACACTGTAGATCAGCGGTGGCCATCCCACGGCTCTCGAGCCACATGCAGCTCTTTCATCCTCCGCATGCGGCTCGGTCAGCTCGCAGCCACCGCTGCCCAACACACACATGTCTCTCCCGCCCCCTCCAAGCGCTGTTCTTCACACTACTGCTGTGAGAGGAGGAGAGCGCAGCATGCTCCTTGCCTGCCCCACAGTGTCTATCTTCAATTTGGCACTGGCCCATGAGCCAATCAGAGCTCGCAGACTGGCAGCTAAGGCTCCTGATTTGCTGCCGGACCATGAGCTTTGATTGGCTCACAGACCGGCACCTAATTTAAGATAGACACCCGCACTGCCGCAAGAGACCGAGAGGTAGGAGAGGCACAGGCTGCACTTTCCTCCAATAACAGCAGCAGTGTGGTGAACAGCAAACTGGCACGGTGGGGACATGGGTATCTGGCACTGCGGGGACATGTATCTGGCACTGGGGGCATATCTGGCACTGTGGAGATGTGTATCTGGCACTGGGGGCATATCTGGCACTGTGGAGACATGTGTATCTGACACTGGGGGCATACAGTATCTGGCACTGTGGGGACATGTGTATCTGGCACTGGGAGCATTTCTGTATCTGGCACTGGGGACATCTCTGGCACTTGGGGCATATCTGGCACTGTGGGGAAATGTGTATCTGGCACTGGGGGTATATCTGGTACTGTGGAGACATGTGTATCTGGCACTGGGGGCATACCTGTATCTGGCACTGGGGGCATAGCTAGCAGTGTGGGGACATGTGTATCTGGCACTGGGGGCATTTCTGTATCTGGCATGGGGACATATCTAGCACTTGGGGCATATCTGGCACTGTGGGGAGATGTGTATCTGGCACTGGGGGTAAATCTGGTACTGTGGAGACATGTGTATCTGGCACTGGGGTCGTATCTAGCACTGGGGGCATATTTGTATCTGACACTTGGGACATATATGTATATGGCACTGGGGGCACATCTGGTACTGTGGAGACATGTGTATCTGGCACTGGGGGCATACCTATATCTGGCACTTGGGGCATATCTAGCACTGTGGGAACATGTGTATCTGGCACTGGGGGCATTTCTATATCTGGCATGGGTACATATCTGGCACTTGGGGCATATCTGGCACTGTGGGGAGATGTGTATCTGGCACTGGGGGTATATCTGGTACTGTGGAGACGTGTATCTGGCACTGGGGTCATATCTGGCTCTGGGAGCATATTTGTATCTGACACTTGGGGCATATATGTATATGGCACTGGGGGCATATCTGGCACTTTGGGGACATGTATATCTGGCACTGTGGGCATATCTGTATCTGGGACTGTGGGCATTTATGTATCTGGAACTGGGGACATATCTGGCACAGTGGGGGCATGTGTATCTGGCACTGTGGGGCATATATGTATCTGGAACTGTGTGGAATATATGTATTTGGCACTGGGGGCATCTATGTATCTGACACTGTGGGGCATATATGAATCTGGCACTGTGGGGACATGTATATCTGGCACTGTGGGACATATGTGTATTCGGCACTGTGGGGCATATGTGCATCTGGCACTGTGTGGACATGTGTATCTGGCACTGGGGGCATATATGTATCTGTCACTGGGGGGCATGTGTATCTGGCACTGGGGGCATATATGTATCTGGCACTGTGGGGACATATGTGTATCTTGCACTGTGGGGGCATATATGTATCGGGCACTGTGGAGGCACCAATTTTATTCGCATTTTTAAATGTATGTGGCACTGTACTCGGGCATTATATGTATGTGGCCATGTACAACATGACTAAAAATGGGGTTATGACACAAGGTCATACTCCTACAAATATACCGAAAGGTGTGCACACAAAAATGCGGTGTGGCTTTGTGACAACTAGGCCACGCCCTGCACATGAGAGTGGCTCTTGCTCTTTACTACAGATCTTTTCTGGCTCTTTGCTTGTGACTGGTTGGCCACCACTGCTGTAGGTGGTACCTCAGTGTAATATTCATACACGTACATTGCTGACTGTACTCTTGTGTAAACAACAAACATTTGGAAGGTTTATTAAACTTACAACCTGTCTGCCACTGCAGTGTCTTTCTGTTTCCTAGATGTGCCATGTTGGAAGTTTAAGTGCCACTTGCTTGTGCCACCCACTGCTGTTGCTTAGGTTAGTCATCCAGCTACTTTGGTGCAACTGTTTGGCTAAACTTGATGAAAACAGTAGTGTGAGCTGTGAAGTTGTCAAAATTGATTGGAAATGAGTGGAAATTAATGTTATTGAGGATACTAATAATATAAGAACAAAAACAGGCTAAATGTGATTTTTTTTAAAACTGTTTTTATGATTTCAAAAATAACATCTACAGATGCAAAACCAAAACATGCAAGGGAGGTTTTGGCAAACCCAAATTCAGATCCAAAACACAAAGCATATACAGATCCAAAACCTGTGATGGGATTGCTGAGGCCTGAGTATCAAAGGATTGTATGATCCATCATCATATCATGCTTTTCACCAACCCTGACCTAGTTGCAATGAATCACTTCAGTTGCCAGCAGATGACAAAGTGTGTGTTGCTAGAAGTTTAACATTGTTCCATGCACAGGGGGGTTAGGGTTAGGCTGAGGGATGAGAGATTTTTGTTAGGCACTAGGGCGAGGGTTAGGGTTAAACTGCAGATATGGAGGGTTAGGGTTAGGCTGTGGGAGGGGATGGTTAGGGTTAGGCTATGGGTAGGAAGGGTTAGGTTGAAGGATAGGGTAAGGTGTAGGGTTAGCTTACCTTCAAAGAGTGTTGGGATTCTAACCATCAGAATCTGCTGCTGTTGGTATTCTGACTGTTGGCTGGGTACACACTAGACAATATTTTGAACGTTTTTCCCAATTTGACGAATGGAAATCACAAATTGTTAAAATTGTCCAGTGTGTACGCACTATGAGCCTTATTCAGGTTTGATAGCAAACCAAAAAAGTAAGCAATTGGACAATACCATGTTGCACTGCTGTTGCTCACTGTGAGGATATTGTCATTGACAGCATACTCCTGGATGTGGCCACTAACGATATATCTTTAGGTCTTTCTCATACGTCCTAGAGGATGCTGGGGTACACTTCATGACCATGGGGTATAGACGGTTCCGCAGGAGCCATGGGTACTCAAGACTTTTCAACTCCTTCACTGGCTCCTCCCTCTATGCCCCTCCTCCAGACCTCAGTTTTAGAAATGTGCCCAGGCAGACTGGATGCACTCTGAGGAGCTCTACTGAGTTTCTCTGAAAATACTTATGTTAGGTTTTTTATTTTCAGGGAGAACTGCTGGCAACAGACTCCCTGCTTCGTGGGACTGAGGGGGCAGAAGTAGGAACCAACTTCCTGAAGAGTTTCATGGCTCTGCTTCTGGCTGACAGGACACCATTAGCTCCTGAAGGTTACTGAATGCTAGCCATGTCTAGATGCTCACTCCCTCAGCACGCCGTCACCCCGCTCACAGAGCCAGAAGTCAGAAGACAGGTAAGTAGAAGAAGACAGATCTTCTATCAAGAAAAGTGACGGCTGAGGAACAGCGTGGCTGGCGGGAGCGCAGCGCGCCATTGCTGCCCACACACACAGGCACTGCAGGGTGCAGGGCGTGTGTGTGTGTGTGGGGGGGGGGGGGTGCCCTGGGCAGCAAAAACACCTCTATAAACTGGCAAAAAGGAGGCATAAGATGCCCAGGCACAGCCCTACCCCCGCCAGTATAAATATTATGAAAAGTTTCTGAGGTAAAAAGGGCGGAGCTTCTTCCTCGGGCAGCCAGCACACTGCTCAGTGCCATTTTCTCTCTCCTCAGGCTGCAGAGACATCGCCGGTCCTCCTTTACTTCTGACTACAAGTATCAGGGTGCAAAATGGGGGGGGGGGGGGGGGGGGGCACGAGCGAATTTGGTGCTTTACAAGTGTGTTTTACTGTGTAAAAAGCGCTGCATGTCAGTGGGAATTCTGTGTTCACAGGCATTAGATACTGGCACTGGGGTTGTGAACTGGCTGCTCCTAAACTGTGTCCCTCTGACAGATTTTACTGTGGGTCTGTCCCCTATAAGTCCCAGTGTGCCTGTGTGTGTGTGTTGTACATGTGTGTAAGACATGTCAGAGGCAGGGAGTTCCTCCCCGGAGGAAACCATTTTAGGGACACAGAAGTGTTATGTGGTGGCGCTGCCGGCACACCAAGAGCCTGCATGGGTGAAAGAAATACATGATAGTATGCATCATATCAATAGGAGATTAGATAAGTCTGAATCTCATGCTGAGTGCTGGAGAAAATCTGTGGAGGATATGATTTTTCAGGGCTCTGTTCTTCCATCCACAGGCGACCCCTCTGGGTCACATAAGAGATCATTTGCGAATATTGTGAATACTGATACCGACACGGACACTGATTCTTGTGTCGACAATAGTGACTCCAGAGAAATAGATCATAAATTGGAAAAAAATATACAATATATGATTGTAGCTATAAGGGAAGTTCTGGAAGTCACGAAGCCACTCCTGTACCTCAGGAGAAGGCTTATTTCTATAAAGAAAATAAATCCAAGGTCACTTTCCCTCCTTCCCACGAGCTCCCAAGAGAATTCAGATAGCTTATCCTTTCCCGGTGGAAGACAGGAAAAAATGGGAGTCACCCCCTGTGTTAGACAGTGCACTGTCCAGGTTGACAAAGAAGGTAATTCTCCCTGCACCTGGCACGGCTTCACTAAAAGAGCCTGCACACCGAAAGATGGAAACTACATTGAAATCCATTTATGTTGCCAATGGTACGCTGCTCAGACCAACAATTGCTTGCGCGTGGGTGAGTCGCGCTATTGAAAAATGGTCAGAAAGCGTGTCATCAGAAATTGACACGATTGATAAAGATGAGATACTCCTTAAGTTAGGGAATATCAAAGATGCTGCCGCATACATGCTAGAAGCGATTAAAGATATTGGAGTCTTGAGTTCACAAGCCGCTACCATGGCAGTATCGGCTCGGTGGGCATTGTGGATTCGCCAGTGGACGCGGATGCAGATTCCAAAAGAAATATGGAGGCTCTCCAAATATAAAGATGAGGCCTTATTTGGCGATGCACTGGATGCGTTAGTCTCAGCGGTTACCGCAGGTAAGTCTAAATTTTTGCCCTCTGCGCCTGCACCGGCAAAAAAGACATATCACCCGCACATGCAGTCCTTTCGACCCAATAAATACAAAAAAGCGAGAGGTTCCCCCTTCTTTGCAGGAAGGGGAAAGGGAAAGAAGTCCACAGCAGCTTCAGGTTCCCAGGATCAGAAGTCTACCCCTACTTCTGCCAAATCTCCAGCATGACGCTGGGGCTCCATTGCGGGAGGCTGCTCGTGTGGGGGCACGTCCCAAACTGTTCAGCCAAGGTTGGATTCTGTCTGGCCTGGATCCCTGGGTGTTGCAAATAGTGTCCCAGGGATACAAGCTGGAGTTTCAAGATGTTCCCCCATGCCGATTTTTCAAATCGACCTTGCCAGCTTCTCTTCTGGAAAGGGAAGCAGTAACAGCGGCAATCCAAAAATTATGTCAGGATCAGGTCATAGTCCTGGTACCTTTGTCACAACAAGGGGAGGGGTTTTATTCAAGCCTTTTTGTAGTTCCAAAGCCGGACGGCTCGGTCAGACCGATCCTGAACCTAAAAAATCTGAATCTCTACTTGAAACGATTCAAGTTCAAAATGGAATCACTGAGGGCAGTGATTTACAGTCTGGAGGAGGGGGACTACATGGTGTCTGTATACATAAAAGATGCTTACCTGCATGTCCCCATTTATCCTCCTCACCAGGCTTATCTGAGATTTGCGGTTCAGGATTGCCATTACCAATTGCAGACATTACCTTTCGGTCTCTCCACGGCGATGAAGGTATTCACCAAGGTGATGGCGGAGATGATGGTTCTCTTGCGTCAAAAAGGAGTCAATATAATTCCTTATCTGGATGATCTCCTGATAAAGGCGAGATCCAGGGGGCAGTTGTTACAAGACATCACACTCTCCCTGTTAATACTCCAACAACACGGTTGGATCATAAATTATCCAAAGTCACAGTTGGAACCGACGACAAGATTGTCTTTTCTCAGGATGATTCTGGACACAGAAGTTCAGAGAGTATTTATTCCGGTGGAAAAGGCTCTGGAAATCCAGAAAATAGTAAAACAGATATTGAAACCATCAAGTGTGTCGATCCATCAGTGCATTCGGTTGTTGGGGAAGATGGTGGCGGCCTACGAGGCTATACAGTTTGGCAGGTTTCATGCCAGAGTATTCCAGTGGGACCTGTTGGACAAGTGGTCGGGATCCCACCTACACATGCACCGGAAGATAATCCTGTTGTCAAAAGCCAGGATTTCGCTCCTGTGGTGGCTACACAGTTCTCACCTACTAGAGGGACGCAGGTTCGGGATTCAGGGCTGGGTTCTGGTAACCACGGATGCAAGTCTCCGAGGCTGGGGAGCTGTCACTCAGGGGGAAAGCTTCCAAGGAAAATGGTCAAGTCAGGAAGCCTACCTTCACATAAATGTGCTAGAATTGAGAGCCATTTACAACGGCCTTCAACAAGCGGTACATCTTCTTCAAGATCATCCCGTGCAGATCCAGTCAGACAATGTAACAGCAGTCGCGTACATAAACAGGCAGGGCGGAACGAAAAGCAGAGCGGCAATGGCAGAGGTGATGAAGATCCTCCTCTGGGCAGAAAGACATGTAAAGGCTCTGTCGGCAATTTTCATTCAGGGAGTAGACAACTGGGAAGCAGACTTCCTCAGCAGACATGATCTCTATCCAGGAGAGTGGGGCCTCCACCAAGAAGTCTTTGCAGAGGTGACAAGTCTTTGGGGAGTTCCTCAAATAGACATGATAACATCTCGTCTCAACAAGAAGCTTCAGAAATATTGTTCCAGGTCGAGAGACCCTCAAGCAATAGCAGTGGATGCGCTAGTGGCCCAGTGGGTGTACCGGTCGGTGCATGTCTTCCCTCCACTTCCACTGATCCCAAAAGTGCTCAGGATCATAAAAAGAACAAGAGTTCGAGCAATCTTCATTGCCCCAGACTGGCCAAGGAGGGCTTGGTACCCAGGAGTTGCTCATAGAAGATCCTCAGCCTCTTCCTCTTCGGGAGGACCTGCTGCAGCAGGGGCCGTGCGTGTATCAAGACTTACCGTGGCTACGTTTGATGGCATTGCTGTTGAGCGCTCGATCCTAGCCCAAAAGGGTATTCCCAAGGAAGTCATCCCCACCCTTATTCAGGCCAGGAAAGGAGTAACGTCGAAACATTACCACCATATTTGGAGAAAATATGTGTCTTGGTGTGAATCCAAGAAGGCTCCTATGGAAGAGTTTCAGTTGGGACGTTTTCTCCATTTTCTGCTGGCTGGTGTGGAGGCGGGCCTCCGATTGGGGTCAATCAAGGTCCAGATTTCGGCCTTGTCAGTGTTCTTCCAAAAACAATTGGCCTCTCTTCCAGAGGTTCAGACCTTCGTGAAAGGGGTTCTGTACATTCAGCCTCCATTTGTGACTCCAGTGGCACCATGGGACCTTAACGTGGTGTTGCAGTTCCTTCAATCAGATTGGTTTGAACCTCTACAAGAGATAGAGTTGAAGTTTCTCACTTGGAAAGTGGTGATGCTTTTGTCATTGGCATCAGCACGGCGGGTGTCTGAATTGGGGACCTTGTCTCACAAGAGCCCTTACTTGATCTTCCATGAAGATAGGGCAGAGTTGAGAACTCGTCAACATTTTCTTCCAAAGGCGGTTTCATCTTTCCACATAAACCAACCTATTGTGGTGCCAGTAGTTACTGACACGTTCACTGAGTCAAAGTCTCTAGATGTGGTTAGGGCTTTGAAGATTTATGTCGCTAGAACAGTTCAAATACGGAAAACAGAGTCTTTATTTGTCCTGTATGCTCCCAACAAGATTGGGTGTCCTGCTTCCAAGCAGATTATTGCGCATTGGATCAGAAGTACGATTCAGCACGCTCATACGATGGCTGGATTGCTGTTACAGATGTCGGTGAAGGCCCATTTCACTAGGAAGGTGGGCTCATCCTGGGCGGCTGCCCGGGGGGTCTCGGCATTGCAACTTTGCCGAGCAGCCACTTGGTCAGGGTCAAACACATTTGCATAATTCTACAAGTTTGACACCTTGGCCGATGAAGACCTCAAGTTCGGTCAATCGGTGCTGCAGGGTCATCCGCACTCTCCCGCCCGTACTAGAGCTTTGGTATAAACCCCATGGTCATGAAGTGGACCCCAGCATCCTCTAGGACATATGAGAAAACAGGATTTTGATACCTACCAGTAAATCCTTTTCTCCTAGTCCGTAAAGGATGCTGGGCGCCCGTCCCAGTGTGTACTTTACCTTCAGTTTTGTTATTAGAGTTACACAAGTTGTGTTATATTAGTTTCAGCATGTTGCTGTAATTGGTTCATGCCTGTTGGCGTGTGTTCTGTTGAATGCCATGTTGTGCGGCATGGTTGAGGTGTGAGCTGGTATGTATCTCACCACTAGTTTAAAGTAAATCCTTTCCTCGAAATGTCCATCTCCCTGGGCACAGTTCCTATAACTGAGGTCTGGAGGAGGGGCATAGAGGGAGGAGCCAGTTCACACCCATTGAAAAGTCTTAAGAGTGCCCATGGCTCCTGCGGAACCGTCTATACCCCATGGGCATGAAGTGGACCCCAGCATCCTCTACGGACTAGGAGAAAAGGATTTACCGGTAGGTATCAAAATCCTGTTTTTGCAGTGTGTACACACTATATAGTTTGTCTGGGAGTTCAAGGTAAATCTGTATGATCATCGTATCATCTAATGTGTACCCAGCTTAATTGTCGGGATCCCATACCCAACTAATTTTTATATGTTTTTTTAAAATAGATTTGTTTTTTTTTTGTGTGGAATAAAAACCTTGAATACCTTTAATACTCTAGATGCATTTAAAAAAAATTCTTTCAGGTACTACTCATTGCTATATTACTGGAAAACTAAGTGTTACAAGAGGAAAAACCTGAGGGTATTTCCATCAATGAAACTAGAATAAGGGAAGGATATGTGATCAAGCTTCCAGGAAGCAGTCTGAGATGGTTCATCTATAACAGTGGTTCTCAAACTCGGTCCTCAGGACCTCACACAGTTCACGTTTTGCAGGTCACCCGGCAGGTGCACAGGGGCATTCATTACTCACTGACACATTTTAAAAGATCCACAGGTGGCGCTCATTATCTCACTTGCGGTTCTGTGAGGAGACTTGGAAAACATGAACTGTTGGGGGTCCTGTGATCTATATAAAAAAGCGCATTAGAAATAAAAGGACATAGGGGGTCATTCCGAGTTGTTCGCTCGCAAGCGGATTTTGGCAGATTTGCTCATGCTAAGCCACCGCCTACTGGGAGTGAATCTTAGCATCTTAAAATTGCGAACGATGTATTCGCAATATTGCGATTACACACCTCGTAGCAGTTTCTGAGTAGCTTCAGACTTACTCGGCATCTGCGATCAGTTCAGTGCTTGTCGTTCCTGGTTTGACGTCACAAACACACCCAGCGTTCGCCCAGACACTCCCCCGTTTCTCCGGCCACTCCTGCGTTTTTTCCGGAAACGGTAGCGTTTTTTCCCACACGCCCATAAAACGGCCTGTTTCCGCCCAGTAACACCCATTTCCT
This sequence comes from Pseudophryne corroboree, assembly GCF_028390025.1. Classification (NCBI taxonomy): domain Eukaryota; kingdom Metazoa; phylum Chordata; class Amphibia; order Anura; family Myobatrachidae; genus Pseudophryne; species Pseudophryne corroboree. The sequence goes on along the minus strand of NC_086444.1, from coordinate 961,457,956 downwards.
GTCAATCACATTACGATCGCTAGAACGATGAAAAAGCCGTGAGTAAAATTCCTAACTGCATAGCAAATTTACTTGGCGCAGTCGCAGTGCGGACATTGCGCATGCGCATTAAGCGGAAAATCGCTGCGATGCGAAGATTTTTACCGAGCGAACAACTCGGAATGACCCCCATAGTTCTTTATTTCCATAAAACCAAGGGAGGTGAAGACAAAGAAGAGGAAGTTATTTTTGTCTGGAAGTTTTAAAATATTAAGAATATCAGAACTTTTTCATTATGTGAAGTTCCTTACTAAATTGTACATAACTAGCGCCGCTCTTCAGTTTGTCTTGTTTGTTTTAATCCTTGCATTATTATGTCCATTGTATCCGTTATATTCACAGTTTTTGATTTGTTTTCTTCTTTCAGTAATATTAAATCCCTGTGATTTAAAGATACTTTGTTGTAAAGTTTCTTTGAGTCCTGATTGAGAAAAGAGCCATATAAATAACACTATAATTATTATTATCATTATTATTATTATTACACTGATGGCAATCAGACTAGTTCCTGGATATTTTACATATAGGGGTTATTTAGAGGTGGATGCAGTTGACCAAAAAACGCAAACAGCTGCAATGCGCATGAGCAGACTTTCACTATTCATTCGTATCCTGGAAGGATGCGATCACATACTGATTGAAAGATGACTGGCGTAGTGTGTGGGGGGTGGTGGTTGCGGGAAACGCAGCTGTGACATGGTGACTTTTGGAGCTGGCCAATGACATTGCCTGCCTTTCCTGCTGTCTGAAACATGTTGGTGGTGGGCGTGCCTAAGCAGCACAGGGGTCAACCTCTATTTGAGATTTTTGCAATGTGATCACAATTGAAACAGTGCAGCGCCACACATGCTAGACGGCCCCCAGCATGTGATTTTAGTGGTCACAGATTTTGCTAAAATGCTAAATCTGTGACCAACTCTGACTAACCCCCATTGTACATTTTCAATATCTGTGATAAATGTTTTACTCTTGATTCTCAAGCGCACAGTGGGCCAGATTCAGATGTGGTAACAAATGTGATGGTGTTGCAACTAAGCGATTATTGATAGATTGCGCATGCTTCATGGCCACAGTGCACACAAGGTTCCTTTGCAATGTCACTCGCAGTAAGGAATCAGTCATTTGGGGGGAGGTAACAGGGTGTGTCTGCAAAAATGCAGTCATGTTGTGACCGTTTTCAGGGTATGTCTCAGTATGCAACTGCGATCTCATACACATAAAACATGGCACCAACATTGCAGCTCCAGTGGCCATTCTGTGCAACCATGGAGGCACTCAGAGAGTCGATTTTCCTCACATTAGCATTGTGTTTGCAACAGAGTATGCAGTTGCTGAGATTACTGCGATGGTTGCTCACTTGTGGAAGGCTGCTTCACTTACGATGCCTCAAAGTTCTGTCACTGGACAAGATCACTGCTGCATCTGCATTGCAACCACATCTGAATAAGGACCAGTAATTGTCCAGACTTTTGTGACATTTAGGACTTTATCTGCGGCATTTACAGAATCACGACTTTACTGATTTGAACCAGCTTTGGTCCATGTGCCAGCAATCTTTGCATGGACTAATTTAAAGTGGTCAGATTCCTTTAAATTGTGTCCTGTGGATGTACAATACTTGCACATGGCAATTTCACATACAAAGGGGATCGAGCTGTACAAAATAAATTAAGTGTCGACCCAGAGATTACTGAAGATAAGAATAAGTTTATCTCCAGATGCCTAGAATTTGCCCTAAAATATTATTATTTTAGTATTCTTGAGGAATGGTACCAGCAGATCTGCAAAACTGCAATAGGCAGTTTTATGCACCCAGTTCACAAAAAAAATTATATATATATTATTTATATATATATATATATATATATATATATATATATATATATATATATATATATACAGTTGTGCTCATAAGTTTACATACCCTAGCAGAATTTGTAATTTTCTGGCCATTTGTCGGAGAATATGAATGATAACTCACAAACTTTTCTTTCACTCATGGTTAGTGGTTGGGTGATGTCATTTATTGTCAAACAACTGTGTTTACTCTTTTTGAATCATAATGACAACAGAAACTACCCAAAGATAGAATAGACCTGCTGGAATACAAAGAAAAAACTAGTAATAAGAAATAAGTCTTTTGCACCTTCGTCACTCAGTTTAATAGTGTCTATTGAGATTTAGAAAAAATAGCTAGAAAGAATTGGCATATTATGCTATTGGAACCAATATTGGGACCACAATTACAAAAAAAACATGATATTATATATACTAAAGCTAGAAATATAAAATTGATAGTAGCTTAAAGCTGGTTAGAAAAAATAGTCTCAGATAATAAAGAAAAACATTTCTGGGTAAAGTAAAAGGTTTCCATGCTTGTGAGAGTTGTAAAGTATGCAGTTTAGGAGAAAAGTGTGCTAACTCCTTTGAAGGAAATGGAGACATTAAGGGGATTATTCAGTATAGATTGTAGATTCTGCTAAAAAGCAGAAATAGGCGTTTGCACCCACTGTGTTCTGAATGCATTTGGCGGATGTGTACGCACAGGCCGGCATCTGTGTGTGTGCACTGCCGGGGTTATTGTGGTGATGCGACCTGAATAACCCCCTAAGTCTAGAGACATAAAAACATTTATTAACTGTAACCTATGCTTAATTGCCCATGTGGGCTTAAGTATATAGGAAAGACCAAGAGGTCACTTAAGATTAGAATATTACACACCAGAAATATTAAGAATAGGGTTAATAGCCAGTGTCCCACAACATTTTGCTTAACATCATGGGTGAGATACAGGTGCTATAAGATATAAAGGAATAGAGCACGTGTTAGTGGATAAGAATTTTGGTAATAGGGAGCAAATATTACTCAAGAGAAAAACCTTTTCGATTCTAACCATGGACACGCTAATACCAAAAGGATTGAATGAGAACTATGATATAGCTCAGCAAGTGTAATCTAAGCCTCATTGCTTCGATCTTTATAAAGCTCGTATTATTTTATCATCATCATTATTATACATATTTTATATTGTTTTAAAAAAAGTTTTTTTATATATTCCCAAGTTTTGGATGGTGCATGATAAATATATACAGTATGTACTTGGAGATCGAAGCTGATCTGATACTAATGAATAGTAATCTTGGTATGAGTACACTAGTTACATTCTATTTACACATTGATATGTTGTTTTTCTTTTTTCTTCTTTTTTTTAGTGTGTTGTATTAATCTTGCTATTCATGTATGGAGATGTCTCTCTCTTTCCTTCCGGAGGACACAAAAAGTATTTGGAAATTGAGTAGATCAGTAATATGGTTTAATTATAAAAGGATTGCTGTTAATTAATGGAACAATAATGCCCCTAATATAAATTGGAAGCTAATTGCTTCAAATTATTTTTCAGCCAAGAGATATATGTGGAATTACTGTATCAGATAGTCATTCTTGTTGGCTTTTAGCACATATAGGTTAATCATTGCAGACTGCCATGTATCGTGCAGGTGTCTATATACTGTAGCTTAGTGTTTAAATTATAAAACTTGAAATTAATGTTCATAGTAAGTCACTCTAAAAGGGTCAAGAAGTGTTTTTAAGCAAAAGGTTCTTTTAAAGTAAAGATGAGACATCTCTTTGGTTTAATTATGTAATGGCTGTTGGTGGCTGTAACATCTGTAAGCATGTGAAACAGGCCAGCCCTCTAATGAATTGTGATATGAAATGCGTAGGGGCATGGCTTGCTGACGTAGAGTTCCTGCCTGGGTCCGGTCCTTCAATCTGCTTGTGGAAACTGTGTCCTGACGGGCGGTGGCTTGGACAGTGAGCTGGCATTGTAGTGGGTGTTCCCGGTTCAGCTGTTGATCAGTGTTATTTTGCATCTTGTGGTAACCAGTTCACAGCAGTAAGCTACTTGGTATGTGTTCTATCTGAGTACCTTGAGTGTATACAAGTTTGTTTTTATTTATGTTAAACAAATTGATCTACACTATGGGCAAACTCTTTTCTTCCAATTATTCAGACGTTTGATCTCCAGGAGTCCGGGGATTAATAAAAGAGGAGCAGTGATTCAGAAAAGAGGAATCAAGTGTAACGTTGTGGCTTCTTATTATTAAATTGACGGGGCTGGCATTCAGACCGTTTAAGCATAAATTGGAATCTGTAGCACTAGACGTGATTATTCCATATATTGTGTATTTGTGGGTTGTGGACACAAATGCTTTAAATGTCTGTCTCTTTTTTATTGAACACAGGTTAACTTTTAAAGGAAAAATATGCTCTTTTTCTGAGTGATAGAATCAGGGCCGTTTCTAGGGGCAGGCGAGCAGTGCAACTGCACTGGGCGCCCGCCGTGGCACTAACTGTGGCTCCCTGATTCCCCCTCTTATTTCTCCCCTAGTAACCCGCTCGGGGGGCGGAGTTTCACGGAATGACCCGGTTGCGTCGTTACGTCACGACGCAACCCCGTCACTCCGCAAAACTCCCCCCCCCCGAGCAGAGTACAGAGGGGGATCCAAGTTAGAAAGAGGGAAAGGCCGGCGCGAGGAGCGACTGGTGAGGCGGGCCGAAGAGCGGTAATCGCCTCTGTAAGTATTCTCTCTCTCTCAATGTGTAAAATGGGGACACCTGCCGTAGTGTGGGGATTTTATGTATCAAGGGCATTGCGGTGTGTGGCATAATATGGTGCAGGGGGCATTACTGTGTGGGGCTTAATATGGTAGAATTTTTTTTTCCTGTGGTGGTCGTGATCTGTTGGGGCAGGGTCAAAAACTGGATTGTGAGGTAGTCTTTTCAGACGCGGCCACACCCATTTAGATGAGGCCACGCCCCCTTGCCGGGTGCACGCTCAAGTTTTTTTTTTAAATCTAGGTGGGGGGGGGCACATTTTTTTATGTCATGAGGGGGCGCATTTTTAAATCTCGCACTGGGAGCCAAATTGGCTAGAAACAGCCCTGGGTAGAATATTGAGTACTATGGGCAGTATCAGTCGTTTTTAATTTCTAGTAGTGCCCTCTGATATTGTATGTATGTATGTAGATATATATATATATATATATATATATATACACACATGCGAACAGCAGGCACTTTCCCTCCTTCAGTGTATGGCCGCGGTGCACATTGCAAACAATTCATTCATTCAAACAGATGTATGGCACTCAGCGGACTTTTCGATGTAGGAGTTCACCAACAACAGCTTGTTATAGCAACATTTTGGATTTCTTACCATTTTTCAAGCAGCATCAAAACTTTATTACATTAAGAACAGTTTAAATACCCTTACCTCCGCACTGGGAGCTCCCTCCCACCTCCGTCCGCGTGGGTCCAACTTCCGGCTCGGTCAGTGATGTCCAGCTGCTTCTGCCCAGTAGGTGTCACCATAGCAACCCATGGTTGCCAACACAAACCACGGGTGTTCTGTCCCACCTCCGGTTAGATTGCATCTGTGCACTGATTGTCCGCCAGGTGTCACAATTTCGCACTGCTCCATCAGTGAAGTTTTTAGCTCTTCAGCGCCTGTAGCAGCAACAACAAACACCATCATGTGTTTACAAAAATGTACAAAAATTAACATTTACAAAAATACCACGTATCACCTATACAGAAACACAGTATACTTTAAAATAAGTGATAGGATATAAGAGTATCAGTATGAACTTCTACCAGGCTATATTGGTACATACTGTAGTTTCAAATTCTCTAACAAGTCAATAATACCAAGACAGATACTGTACATAATGTATAAAAACCTACAAAACCACACTTACTGTAAATTCAGTTGATCATTTAGAACTCTAGGTTTGACAGTATCGAGTGCATGAATCCACTTAGCCTCACATTGTATCAACTTTTTGTCTGTCACCTCACCTGCCACCATCAGGAATGTGATCAATTATTATCTGTCTTAAGTTTGCAATATTGTGTCTAGCTTCTTTAAAATGTTTGGCTATTGGCTGGTCGGATCCCTTTCCATTGATGGCTGCTCTTACAGCAGATCTGTGTAGTGCCATACATTCTCTATAAGAACGTATGGTCTTCCCTACTTAATGTAACCCACAGTGGCATTTAATCAGATAAACAATGTATGTGCTCATGCAGGTCAAAGCGTGTCTAATTTCATACCTTCGCCCTGTGTGCGGATGAAAAAAACATTTGCTCGCCATTATATGGCTGCAAGTGTTACAGCCGGTAGACACTTATGGCTATCATTACTTGCAACCGTTATGGCAACTGTTAGAGCAAGAAGGATAACTAGTGAGGAGAATTCAATTGATCATAGCCATGGATCATAGCCTGGATGCTCCGCAATTTCTTCTTGTTCAACTGGGAGAGGCTCCGGTCAGCATGCTGGGCGGCCTTGCCCTGCAATGGGCAGCCCCCAGCATTTGATCCATAGGATAGCAAAATCTGCTGATTAGCATAATTTGCTATCCTTACTGAATTAGCCCCATTATTCTCTCATCTAAAAACTTTAAATTCTGTAAAATATAAAAAAGTGTTAATTGATGGATTCAGATGTCATATTCAAACACATTCACAAACATCTCTCCTAACAAAATACACTATAATACTCTAATTCGTTATCTGGTTTTAGTTTTGGTTTTGGATTTCAGCCTTTACTGGTTATGGATTTTTTTTCCAAAAATTGACAAAAAAGCTAAAATCACATCATTTGGGACTTTTTTTTATTCCTAAAGTATTATTAACCTCAATAACATTAATTCCACTCTTTTCCAATCAATTTTGATCACCTCACAGCTCACAATATTGTTTTCGTCCGCATTAGGCCAAAGGTTTGCTGCAAGCTTGCTGGTTACTAAGAGAAAGAGCAGCAGCACAAACACAAGGCAGTTCATAGCACATCTAAGAAACATTGCCACACAAAAGTGGCAGAAATGAAAAGTGTTGCAAGATGGTATTGCCCTTGAAAAAAGTGAACAAAGTTGCATTAGGGTAAAGCATACTGGGGTGCCGCTTACTGGGGTGCAGAGCACAGAACAGAACAAATTATACAATAAAAAAAAAAAAAATATATATATATATATATATATATATATATTTATTTTTGTTAACTGTCAGCTCAGACTGCTTTTTTGCATGTCTACTGGGGTACAGAGCTTACTGGGGAGCAGTGTACTGTGGTATAGTGTGCAAAACAGTACAAACAAATTATACAGCAATATTTACTTTTTATTCAACTGGCAGCTCAGCTTCCACTGTGTGGAGTCATACTGGTTTTCCACACACACACTGGGGTACAGAGTGCACTGGAGTATAGCGTACTGGGGTGCAGTGCACAGAACAGTACCAACAGGTTATAATTTTTTTTATATTTTTTACATTTTTTTTACTTTCTTTTACTTTTTTTAACTTACTGCTGAAGTGAATGTGGTGGGTGGTGCCTACAGAGTATTAGTCACTCTGTCTGGACTCCACACAGCTACTAAATTTAGGAGAGCAGAGAGCAGCTTACAGCAGCGTGACTTGCATAAGTTAAGAACAGCTACTTGTATCGGTCACTCTGCCTGGACACTGCACAGCCACTTAAATCAGCAGAGTAGAGTGCAGCATACAGCAGCATGTCTGGACTGTAGTGAAATGGCACTGCTGCGGCCCCCTTATATCGAATCCAAAACCCACGAGAATCCAACACTGGGAGGATGACGTTTTGCCACGATCTGGAATCCGAGTCTGGTGGCACCACCCAAACTGCGGTTTGGAGCGATTTGGATCCCGGAAGTTCAGAGCAACACAGATTCCAAGTAGTCTTAACCACTTTGCTCTAAATAAAACAAAGGTAATTAAAAATCTGTGCAAACACTTGTAATTGCAGCCTGTGAATGACAAAATGGAGCCTTCACTTTTACCTTTTACAATTAAAAACAATTTGGTAAAAAAAAGTAAAACAATGGTACACCCACAGTACACATAGATCTGCTTATTAAAAAAAAGTCTTATTCATTGAATGGTTCAAAAGTTGATGTGTTGGACTTGTGGTTGAATGCAATCCCTTTTATATGGCAAAATATTATCAATGCACACTCCCATTTTGATGTATTTTTACTCTCAAAAGCAAACAGAAAACAGGAAAAAAGTACAATACTGCAAAAAAATAAAATAAAGTTACAGTTTATTAATCTGTTGCACACATATTTAACATATCTATAACAGCATATATCACCACAATAGTGGGTTTAATTCCCAGGGGGAAATTGCAATCAGCTGCCACATGATTACCCTACTCCAAAGGAAACAGAGCTGGAGCTTCCAAGTCCCGGACACTGGAGCTCCTGCTCACTGGTCAGGCAAAGGTAGGTTCCCCCAGTGGTCTCCTAAAGTCTCCAAATGTCACCTGTTAGACAAATTCGGACAAAGGTCCTTCATCAGAAGCATGGTGTCAGTTCCAACAGAACAGCTATAAATACCTCTAGCTGATAAACAACCCCATCCCCCATGTGTGTCAATTTTCCCACCTTTTTGTGGTTCAATTTGTGGCTGAGTATTACAAAACCCTAGGACAGGAAGAAGATGGCCACTGTTTTGTTCCACCATGTGTTCCACAGATAGGAAGTGGCTAAATTCCTGTGTAAATAATACAGCAGATTTCTAAGGTATGTAACTTTCTTTGGCCTTGTCAGATCACTGATCATTTGTCCGCAAATTGTCCATATATACCCATTATACACTGCTCAAAAAAATAAAGGGAACACTAAAATAACACATCCCCGATCTGAATGAATGAAATATTCTTATTAAATACTTTGTTCTTTACATAGTTGAATGTGCTGACAACAAAATCACACAAAAATTATCAATGGAAATAAAATGTATTAACCCATGGAGGTCTGGATTTGGAGTCACACTCAAAATTAAAGTGGAAAAACACACTACAGGCTGATCCAACTTTGATGTAATGTCCTTAAAACAAGTCAAAATGAGGCTCAGTAGTGTGTGTGGCCTCCACGTGCCTGTATGACCTCCCTACAACGCCTGTGGATGCTCCTGATGAGGTGGCAGATGGTCTCCTGAGGGATATCCTCCCAGACCTGGACTAAAGCATCTGCCAACTCCTGGACAGTCTGTGGTGGATGGAGCGAGACATGATGTCCCAGATGTGCTCAATTGGATTCAGGTCTGGGGAATGGTCCATAGCATCAATGCCTTCGTCTTGCAGGAACTGCTGACACACTCCAGCCACTTGAGGTATAGCATTGTCTTGCATTAGGAGGAACCCAGGGCCAACCGCACCAGCATATGGTCTCACAAGGGGTCTGAGGATCTCATCTCGGTACCTAATGGCAGTCAGGCTACCTCTGGTGAGCACATGGAGAGCTGTGCGGCCCCCCAAAGAAATGCCACCCCACACCATTACTGACCCACTGCCAAACCGGTCATGCTGGAGGATGTTGCAGGCAGCAGAATGTTCTCCTTGGCGTCTCCAGACTCTGTCACGTCTGTCACATGTGCTCAGTGAGAACCTGCTTTCATCTGTGAAGAGCACAGGGTGCCAGTGGCGAATTTGCCAATCTTGGTGTTCTCTGGCAAATGCCAAATGTCCTGCATGGTGTTGGGCTGTAAGCACAACCCCCTACCTGTGGACGTTGGGCCCCCATACCACCGTCATGGAGTCTGTTTCTGATCGTTTGAGTAGACACATGCAAATTTGTGGCTTGCTGGAGGTCATTTTGCAGGGCTCTGGCAGTGCTCCTTCTGTTCTTCCTTGCACAAAGGCGTAGGTAGCGGTACTGCTACTGGGTTGTTGCCCTCCTACGGCCTCCTCCATGTCTCCTGATGTACTGGCCTGTCTCCTGGTAGCGCCTCCATGCTCTGGACACTACGCTGACAGACACAGCAAACCTTCTTGCCACAGCTTGCATTGATGTGCCATCCTGGATGAGCTACACTACCTGAGCCACTTGTGTGGGTTGTAGACTCCGTCTCATGCTACCACTAGAGTGAAAGCACCGCCAGCTTTCAAAAGTGACCAAAACATCAGCCAGAAAGCATAGGAGCTAAGAAGTGGTCTGTGGTCACCACCTGCAGAACAACTCCTTTATTGGGGGTGTCTTGCTATTTGCCTATAATTTCCACCTGTTGTCTATTCCATTTGCACAACAGCATGTGAAATTGATTGTCAATCAGTGTTGCTTCCTAAGTGGGCAGTTTGATTTCATAGAAGTGTGATTGACTTGGCGTTACATTGTGTTGTTTAAGTGTTCCCTTTATTTTTTTGAGCAGTGTATATGCAAATACAGAAAACACACTAAATAAAAGGGATATAAAAAACATTTAAGAGTACAAAAATTGTTACAAAAAAGATGTATAAAATATAAATGATGCATATACAAATAAATACGTCATTAAATATTTTAATAAAATAGAGGCTATAAAAGATAATACTTAAAGCAGCTAAAATCATACAATATCATAAAAAACACTTTAAGTCAAAATCCCCATTTAGGCCATTGGGGACCAGGGTTTTCAGTTAACAAATCCATCTAATCTCTGATTAGGACAATCTAATCTCATATATGATTGACTTGTTGGATGCCCCAGAAGGGTTTTTGTCTGACATGCATTACAATTATGTTTTTGTTTAATATACACCAAGATAGTATGCGTCTCTAGGCCCATTTTAAGATTATACACATGTATTTTAACTAGAGATGAGCGGGTTCGGTTCGTCGAGATCCGAACCCCCCCCCCCCCCCCCCTCGCCCCCGAACTTCACCTATTTTACACGGGTCCGAGGCAGCCTCGGATCTTCCCGCCTTGCTCGGTTAACCCGAACGCGCCCGAACATCATCATCCCGCTGTCGGATTCTCGCGAGATTCGTATTCTATATAAATAGCCGCTCGTCACCGCCATTTTCACTCGTGCATTGGAGATTGAACGGAGAGGACGTGGCTGCATTCTCTTCCTGAAAAGCTCTGTATCTGTGCTCAGTGTGCTGCAAATATCTGTGCTCAGTGTGCTGCAAATATCTACGTTCTCTGCCTGAAAACGCTCCATATCTGTGCTCAGTGTGCTGCAAATATCTGTGCTCAGTGTGCTGCACTGTGGGGACCACCAGTATATAATTATAGTAGTACAGTACAGTAGGCCATTGCTGTATCTTGCAGCTCTATGTCAAGTATACTATCCATATCTGTGCTGCATTATTGTGAGCAGTATATAGTAGGACAGTGCAGCATTTTGGTGACCAGCAGTATACATATAGTACAGTACAGTAGGCCATTGCTGTATCTTGCAGCTCTGTGTCACTTCTAGTATCCTGATCAGTGTATAATATCTGTGCTCAGTGTCAGTGCTGCATTGTGGTAACCAGTATACTGCAGTACAATAGTCCAGTGCTGTTCTTGCTGCTCAGTGTCAGTTCACCGTAGTATCATCAGTGATCAGTATAATCAGTTCTCAGTATAATCAGTGCGCTGTTAGACACGTGCCTGTTTTCCGCCATTAGTGCAGTGGGATTTAGACAATTAATGAAGTTATTGTGTGCCCGGTACAAAATCCCATCTAAATTCCACTTCACTAGGCAGGCGATAGCGAGATTTTACCAATTAATATCATTGATTTGAAATTATTAATTACAGTGATCTTGCCAAATAATTCCAGTGATTTTGTCATTTTCTTCCCGTGATTTGGACCAATAATACCATTGATTAGAACAAATAATTCCAGTGATTTTGTCATTTTCTTCCAGTGATTTGGACCAATAATACCATTGATTAGAACAAATAATTCCAGTGATTTTGTCACTTTCCTGTGATATTGAGGTGTTTGTGTCGCTTAGCTTAGCCGTCCAGCGACCACAGTGCACCTCTTTTTCTCTTTTCTTTGCATCATGTGCTGTTTGGGGCCAATTTTTTTTAAGTGCCATCCTGTCTGACACTGCAGTGCCACTCCTAGATGGGCCAGGTGTTTGTGCCGCCCTCTTGGGTCGCTTTGCTTAGTCATCCAGCGACCTCGGTGCAACTTTTAGGACTAAAAATAATATTGTGAAGTGTGAGGTGTTCAGAATAGATTGGAAATGAGTGGAAATTGTGATTATTGAGGTTAATAATACTATAGGATCAAAATTACTCCAAAATTCTATGATTTAAGCTGTTTTTGAGGGGTTTTTGAAAAAAAACACCCGAATCCAAAACACACCCGAATCTGACAAAATAATTTCAGGGAGGTTTTGCCAAAACACGAACCCAATCCAAAACCAAAACACAAAACCGAAAAATTTCCGGTGCACATCTCTAATTTTAACTACACTAGACTCTTCACTGAGAATATATTTATACTGCAATAGGAAGCGCTTTTTTCTTGTCATTATTGTGTCTAGCTTTACTACCGATGTGAACGATTGAAACCACACAGGAAGCGCACCACATAAAAAGTTTGTAATTTAATATGTATGTACAGTTTGTATCATGTATTAATTTCTAATTATAATTTCTAATTATAATAATTGTATTATTTAATGTTAATGTGATATTTTTGTGCCTGAATTACAACTGTATTTATATATATATATATATATATATATATATATATATAGCAAACAGAGTATCCGGCACTAGGAACTGTCCCAAAACGAGACTGGCTTGCTCGGGTGCCCTCCCCTAGGGACCAGGCCCTGGTATGTAATCGATAAACAGATGAGGCGGCACTCGGAGACTTGATTTCAAGTCTCCGAGTGCCGCCTCATCTGTTTATCGATTATATGTATATATATATATATATATATACACACACATATGTATATCTATCTATCTATCTATCTATCTATCTATCTATCTATCTATCTATCTATCTATCTATCTATCTATCTATGTAATAGATACAAACAACCTCCTATTTACCATGAAACTGTATAACAGTACCCTTTCGGTAGTCCCTCACTAGTGGGGACTAAAAATAGATATGCAGAACAAAAGTATCTCAGGTGTGCTGTATGATAAGGAGATATATCCTTAATACACTTTTCTCTGACGTCCTAGTGGATGCTGGGAACTCCGTAAGGACCATGGGGAATAGCGGCTCCGCAGGAGACTGGGCACAACTAAAAGAAAGCTTTTAGACTACCTGGTGTGCACTGGCTCCTCCCACTATGACCCTCCTCCAAGCCTCAGTTAGATTTCTGTGCCCGGCCGAGCTGGATGCACAAAAGGGGCTCTCCTGAGCTCCTAGAAAGAAAGTTTATTTTAGGTTTTTTATTTTACAGTGAGACCTGCTGGCAACAGGCTCACTGCATCGAGGGACTAAGGGGAGAAGAAGCGAACCTACCTGCTTGCAGCTAGCTTGGGATTCTTAGGCTACTGGACACCATTAGCTCCAGAGGGATTGACCGCATGGAACTGGCCTTGGTGTTCGTTCCCGGAGCCGCGCCGCCGTCCCCCTTACAGAGCCAGAAGCAAGAAGAGGTCTGGAAAATCGGCGGCAGAAGACATCAGTCTTCACCAAGGTAGCGCACAGCACTGCAGCTGTGCGCCATTGCTCCTCATGCACACTTCACACTCCGGTCACTGAGGGTGCAGGGCGCTGGGGGGGGGGGGGGGGGGGGGGCGCCCTGAGCAGCAATAAAAACACCTTGGCTGGCAAATATATCACAATATATAGCCCCAGAGGCTATATATGTGATAAATACCCCTGCCAGAATCCATAAAAAAGCGGGAGAAAAGTCTGCGAAAAAGGGGTGGAGCTATCTCCCTCAGCACACTGGCGCCATTTTCTCTTCACTGTGCAGCTGGAAGACAGCTCCCCAGGCTCTCCCCTGTAGTTTGCAGGCTCAAAGGGTTAAAAAGAGAGGGGGGGTACTAAATTTAGGCGCAATATTGTATATACAAGCAGCTATTGGGAAAAATTCACTCAATATAGTGTTAATCCCTAAATTATATAGCGCTCTGGTGTGTGCTGGCATACTCTCTCTCTGTCTCCCCAAAGGGCTGTGTGGGGTCCTGTCCTCAGTCAGAGCATTCCCTGTGTGTGTACGGTGTGTCGGTACGGCTGTGTCGACACGTTTGATGAGGAGGCTTATGTGATGGCAGAGCAGATGCCGATAAATGTGATGTCGCCCCCTGTGTGGCCGACACCAGAGTGGATGGATAGGTGGAAGGTATAAACCGACAGTGTCAACTCCTTACATAAAAGGCTGGATGACGTAACAGCTATGGGACAGCCGGCTTCTCAGCCCGCGCCTGCCCAGGCATCTCAAAGGCCATCAGGGGCTCAAAAATGCCCGCTCCCTCAGATGGCAGACACAGGTGTCGACACGGAGTCTGACTCCAGTGTCGACGAGGTTGAGACATATACACAATCCACTAGGAACATCCGTTACATGATCCCGGCAATAAAAAATGTGTTACACATTTCTGACATTAACCCAAGTACCACTAAAAAAGGGTTTTATGTTTGGGGAGAAAAAGCAGGCAGTGTTTTGTTCCCCCATCAAATGAGTGAATGAAGTGTAAAAAAGCGTGGGTTCCCCCGATAAGAAACTGGTAATTTCTAAAAAGTTACTGATGGCGTACCCTTTCCCGCCAGAGGATAAGTTACACTGGGAGATATCCCCTAGGGTGGATAAGGCGCTCACACGTTTGTCAAAAAAGGTGGCACTGCCGTCTTAGGATACGGCCACTTTGAAGGTACCTGCTGATAAAAAGCAGGAGGCTATCCTGAAGTCTGTATTTACACACTCAGGTACTAGACTGAGACCTGCAGATAGTGCTGCTGCAGCGTGGTCTGTAACCCTGTCAAACAGGGATACTATTTTGCGAACATAAGACGTCGTCTTATATATGAGGGATGCACAGAGGGATATTTTGCCGGCTGGCATCCAGAATTAATGCAATGTCCATTCTGTCAGGAGGGTATTAGAGACCCGACACTGGACAGGTGATGCTGACTTTAAAAGGCACATAGAGCCTTATAAAGGTGAGGAATTGTTTGGGGATGGTCTCTGGGACCTCGTATCCACAGCAACAGCTGGGAAGAAATTTTTTTACCTCAGGTTTCCTCACAGCCTAAGAAAGCACTGTATTATCAGGTACAGTCCTTTCGGCTTCAGAAAAGCAAGCGGGTCAAAGGCGCTTCCTTTCTGCACAGAGATGAGGGAAGAGGGAAAAAGCTGCACCAGTCAGCCAGTTCCCAGAATCAAAATTCTTCCCCCGCTTCCTCTGAGTCCACCGCATGACGCGGGGGCTCCACAGGCGAAGCCAGGTACGGTGGTGGGCCGCCTCAAAAATTTCAGCGATCAGTGGGCTCGCTCACAGGTGGATCCCTGGATCCTTCAAGTAGTATCTCAGGGGTACAAGCTGGAATTCGAGGCGTCTCCCCCTCGCCGTTTCCTCAAATCTGCCTTGCCGACAACTCCCTCAGGCAGGGAGGCTGTGCTAGAGGCAATTCACAAGCTGTATTCAGAGCAGGTGATAGTCAAGGTGCCCCTACTTCAACAAGGACGGGGTTACCATTCCACACTGTTTGTGGTACCGAAACCGGACGGTTCGGTGAGACCCATTTTAAATTTGAAATCCTTGAACACATACATAAAAAAATTCAAGTTCAAGATGGAATCGCTCAGGGCGGTTATTGCAAGCCTGGAGGAGGGGGATTACATGGTATCCCTGGACATCAAGGATGCTTACCTACATGTCCCCATTTACCATCCTCACCAGGAGTACCTCAGATTTGTGGTACAGGATTGCCATTACCAATTCCAAACACTGCCGTTTGGACTGTCCACGGCACCGAGGGTCTTTACCAAGGTAATGGCAGAAATGATGATACTCCTTCGAAAAAAGGGAGTTTTAATTTTCCCGTACTTGGACGATCTCCTTATAAAGGTGAGGTCCAAGGAGCAGTTGTTGGTCGGAGTAGCACTATCTCGGGAAGTGCTACAACAGCACGGATGGATTCTATACATTCCAAAGTCACAGCTGGTTCCTACCACACGCCTACTGTTCCTGGGGATGGTTCTGGACACAGAACAGAAAAAAGTGTTTCTCCCACAGGAGAAAGCCAAGGAGCTGTCATCTCTAGTCAGAGACCTCCTGAAACCAAAACAGGTATCGGTGCATCACTGCACACGAGTCCTGGGAAAAATGGTAGCTTCTTACGAAGCAAAATTCCTTTCGGCAGGTTCCATGCAAGAACCTTTCAGTGGGACCTCTTGAAAAAAATTTGGTCGGGATCGCATCTTCAGATGCATCGGCTGATAACCCTGTCTCCAAGGACCAGGGTATCTCTACTGTGGTGGCTGCAGAGTGCTCATCTTCAAGAGGGCCGCAGATTCGGCATACAGGACTGGGTCCTGGTAACCACGGATGCCAGCCTTCGAGGCTGGGGGGCAGTCACACAGGGAAGAAATTTCCAAGGACTTTGGTCAAGTCAGGAGTCGTCCCTACACATAAATATTCTGGAACTGAGGGCCATTTACAATGCCCTAAGTCTGGCAAGGCCTCTGTTTCAAAACCAGCCGGTACTGATCCAATCAGACAACATCACGGCAGTCGCCCTTGTAAACCGACAGGGCGGCACAAGAAGCAGGATGGCGATGGCAGAAGCCACAAGGATTCTCCGATGGGCGGAGAATCACGTCTTAGCACTGTCAGCAGTGTTCATTCCGGGAGTGGACAACTGGGAAGCAGACTTCCTCAGCAGACACGACCTACACCCGGGAGAGTGGGGACTTCATCCAGAAGTCTTCCAACTGTTGGTAAACCGTTGGGAAAGGCCACAGGTGGACATGATGGCGTCCCGCCTAAACAAAAAACTAGATATTGCGCCAGGTCAAGGGACCCTCAGGCAATAGCTGTGGACGCTCTAGTGACACCGTGGGTGTACCAGTCGGTTTATGTATTCCCTCCTCTGCCTCTCATACCAAAGGTACTGAGAATAATAAGAAAACGAGGAGTAAGAACGATACTCGTGGTTCCGGATGGGCCAAGAAGAGCTTGGTACCCAGAACATCAAGGAATGATATCAGAGGACCCATGGCCTCTACCGCTCAGACAGGATCTGCTACAGCAGGGGCCCTGTCTGTTCCAAGACTTACCGTGGCTGCGTTTGACGGCATGGCGGTTGAATTCCGGATCCTAAAGGAAAAAGGCATTCCGGAGGAAGTCATTCCTACGCTGATAAAAGCCAGGAAAGAAGTAACCGCAAACCATTATCACCGTATTTGGCGAAAATATGTTGCGTGGTGTGAGGCCAGGAAGGCCCCAACAGAGGAATTTCAGCTGGGTCGTTTTCTGCACTTCCTACAGTCAGGAGTGACTATGGGCCTAAACTTGGGTTCCATTAAGGTCCAGATTTCGGCTCTATCGATTTTCTTCCAGAAAGAACTGGCTTCACTGCCTGGAGTTCAGACATTTGTAAAGGGAGTGCTACATATTCAGCCCCCTTTTGTGCCTCCTGTGGCACCTTGGGATCTCAACGTGGTGTTGATTTTCCTAAAATCACATTGGTTTGAGCCACTTAAAACTGTGGATTTGAAATATCTCACGTGGAAAGTGGTCATGTTATTGGCCTTGGCTTCGGCCAGGCGTGTGTCAGAATTGGCGGCTTTGTCATGTAAAAGCCCTTATCTGATTTTCCATATGGATAGGGCAGAATTGAGGACTCGTCCCCAGTTTCTCCCTAAGGTGGTATCAGCTTTTCACTTAAACCAACCTATTGTAGTGCCTGCGGCTACTAGGGACTTGGAAGATTCCAAGTTACTGGACGTAGTCAGGGCCTTAAAAATTTATAGTTCCAGGACGGCTGGAGTCAGGAAAACTGACTAGCTTTTTATCCTGTAGGCACCCAACAAAATAGGTGCTCCTGCTTCTAAGCAGACTATTGCTCGCTGAATTTGTAGCACTATTCAACTGGAGCATTCTGCGGCTGGATTGCCGCATCCTAAATCAGTAAAAGCCCATTCCACGCGGAAAGTGGGCTCATCTTGGGCGGCTGCCCGAGGGGTCTCGGCTTTATAACTTTGCCGAGCTGCAACTTGGTCAGGGGCAAACACGTTTGCAAAATTCTACAAATTTGATACCCTGGCTGAGGAGGACCTTGAGTTCTCTCATTCGGTGCTGCAGAGTCATCCGCACTCTCCCGCCCGTTTGGGAGCTTTGGTATAATCCCCATGGTCCTTACGGAGTTCCCCGCATCCACTAGGACGTCAGAGAAAATAAGATTTTACTCACCGGTAAATCTATTTCTCGTAGTCCGTAGTGGATGCTGGGCGCCCATCCCAAGTGCGGATTGTCTGCAATACTTGTATGTAGTTATTGCCTAACTAAGGGTTATTGTTGAGCCATCTGTTGCTCAGTTATATTTCATACTGTTAACTGGGTATAGTATCACAAGTTATACGGTGTGATTGGTGTGGCTGGTATGAGTCTTACCCGGGATTCCAAATCCTTCCTTATTGTGTCAGCTCTTCCGGGCACAGTATCCTAACTGAGGCTTGGAGGAGGGTCATAGTGGGAGGAGCCAGTGCACACCAGGTAGTCTAAAAGCTTTCTTTTAGTTGTGCCCAGTCTCCTGCGGAGCCGCTATTCCCCATGGTCCTTACGGAGTTCCCAGCATCCACTACGGACTACGAGAAATAGATTTACCGGTGAGTAAAATCTTATTATGGTGTATTGACTTCTATTTATTTAAAAAAAAAAACTTTAATAAAATTTTCTTAAAATAATTTATTCATGTTCAGTAAACAGAGGAATGTAGTACCTTCACATGAAGCATAATACAATATATTTGATACAATGAATTTATATGCAACAATAACATCAAACCTGCTGGTTTGTGAGGATATGATGTTATTTTGTTTTCACCTCACCCTAACGGGTGTGAGCTCATAAGGTGGGTTACCCTACAGAAGTTGCAGGCTGTTATGTAGATGACCCAACATGTTTCGTCCTCTTAACAGACTTCTTCAAGGATATAAATCTTAAACCTTATTTTTCATTTTTTAAGATTTATAACCCTGAAGAAGTCCGTTAAGAGGACAAAACGCGAAAGGTGTTTATTCCTAAATCAGCATCTTTTATAAAAAACAATGAATTTATCTTTATACTGGGTACACACTATACAATATATTAGCCAATTTTGCGATCTGCTATGTATAACAACAATCATTGTACAGTATTATGTGTACACCCAATTCATTGTTTGATGAATTATGTGGTCACATCTTCCCATCTGATGCGATGCTTGTCAAATAGGATGATGCAATGTATGATGTAGTGCAGTAACTTTCCCCCTGCAGCGATATATTATGTCATCATACAGTGGATTTTGTATTGTGTACGCTGACATGACATATTGTTACATCAGTGGCGTTACTTCATCTCAGTTTCCCGGAGGCAAGATAAATTTTGTGCTCCCATTACAAAAAACTATTCGTATTTTAACTGACTCCTCTATACCCGCCACTACTTCACTGACCCCTCAATACCCGCCACTACATCACTGACCCCTCTATACCCGCCACAACATCACTGACCCCTCTATACCTTGCAAAAAATCACTGACACCTCTATTCCGTACACTAAATTACTGACACTTCTATACCCTACATTAAACTATACTACGTTACTTACCCCATTGTACCCTACACTGCATTACTGACACCATTGTAGGTAAAAACACACACACATTGGCGCAGATAGGAAAAAAAACACACACATTGTCACTAATAGAAAAATAATAAAGCACATAGGCCACCCAAAAAAAAACCACATAGTCCCCAACAAGAAAATAATAAAACACATCGGCACTGATAGTAAGGGCCGTAAGAATTTGGAACTCTCTGCCAGTGAAGGTAGATAAATACATTTAAAAAAATAATACAGCACAAAGGCCACCACAGGAAAATAATACAGCACATAGGCAACCTCATTTAAATAATACAGCACATAAGCCACCACAGGAAAATGATACAGCATATAGGTCCCTGCAGAAACACAATACAGCACATAGGCCAATGCAGAAACATAATAGAGCACATACTGTAGGCCACCAAAGGAAAATTATGCAGCACTAAGAGGTGGAGAGGGGGGAGGAGAAAAACAGTCGGTAAGAGTAAATAAAGGAAAACACTTCTAAGTAAGGAAATGATACGAACAAAAATACAAACGGATAATGAAAATACTAAACTAAAATGTATTCTTGCAAATGCAAGATGCCTATCAGGTAAAATGAGGGAATTGGAAATGCTTGTGTTAAATGCTCATTATGATATTATAGGTATAACGGAGACATGGTGGGACAACTCTCACGACTGGGCATCAAACTTGGAGGGATATACTCTTTTCAGGAGAGACAGGGCTAACAAATGGAGAGGAGGTGTACGTCTTTATGTTAAGCCATTTCTAAAACCATATTTAAAGGAAGTTATTCATGAGGGGACTGGAGATAATGTGGAGTCATTATGGGTTGAAATCTCAAGTGGGGGTAAAAAAAGCTAGTAATAGGCACATGCTAAAAACAGCCAGATATTAGCATGCATAAGGAAGTACAATTCTTGCAGCAAATCGAAAAAGCTGCAGGGTCGGGGGATGTCTTTATCATTGAGGATTTTAATTATCCGGACATAAACTGGAGCAATGAGTCATGTGTTCAATCTAGGGGAAACATGTTTGTAAATACGTTAAATGATCACTACTTGTATCAAGTAATCGAGGACCCAACTAGGATCTAGTAATAACCAATAATGTGGATATTATATCAAATACTAAAGTAAGGGAGACATTGGGAAACAGTGATCATTATATGATTACATTCCACATTAGTTTCCAGAAACATTGCTATAAGGGTTCAACTAAGACATTTAACTTTAGAAAATCTAACTTCAATATGCTGAGACGTGCACTAATTGACATTAATTGGGAAGTTTTGTTACATGGTAAGAACACTGCTGAAATGTGGGATGCTTTTAAAGGGTTGCTCAATAAGTATATTTTTAAATTCATTCCCATGTGCAGTAAACACAGGAGTACTAAATTCAAAATGATGTGGCTTAATCAGAAGGAAGAAATGGATAAAAAGAGGCAAACTTTCAGAGCGTTTAAATCTGGGGTCATTCCAGTACTACAAGGAATGTAACAAAAAATGCAAAAAAGTAATCAGAGCAGCTAAAATGGAAAATGAAAAGCAAATCGCTATGGAGAGTAAAACCAATCCTAAAAAGTTTTTTAACTATATAAACAGTAAAAGGTTAAAAAAGGAGAATATAGGACCAGTCAAAGACAAATTGGGAGTCTTGATTAATGATGATAAAGAAAAAGCAGAAATACTGAACAAATTTTTTTCATCAGTGTTTACTAGAGAAGGTCAGATGGTGGGAGTAGTGCATAACAAAAGTGACAGTAATGGCCCCGTGGCTTAGTACTTCTTTAAGTGAGGAAGTAGTCCGCGAGAGACTAAGCAAAATTAAGATTAATAAATCTCCTGGTCCAGATGGACTTCACTCGAGGGTTCTTATGGAGCTAAACTCAGAACTAGCAAGACCCCTATACTTGATTTTCTATGAATCAATTACATCAGGTATAGTACCGAAGGACTGGCACATAGCTGAGGTAGTGCCATTATTTAAAAAGGGGTTTAAAACTCATCCTGGTAACTATGGACTGGTAATTTTGACCTATACAGTGGGAAAAATACTGGAATATTAAGGGATAGCAAACAGGAGTATCTGCAGACCTCTAAGATTATTAGTAAGAATCAACATGGGTTTGTGAGGGATAGGTCATGTTAAACTAACTTAATTAGCTTCTATGAGGAAGTGAGCGACAATCTTTACCAGGGAAACGCAGTGGATGTGGTCTATTTAGATTTTGTAAAAGCCTTCGATACAGTGCCTCACAGGAGGCTGATTATCAAATTAATGGAACTTGGCCTAGTTAACCTAAGTGGTGGTTAATGGGATGTTCTCCAACTGGGCATCAGTACTCAGTGGAATACTGGAAGGGTCTGTACTCAGGCCACTACTGTTCAACATATTTATTAATGACCTAGGAATAGGTCTGGAAATCATAGTGTAAATTTTTGCAGATGATACTAAACTATGTAAGGTAATCAATTCGGGAATTATATGTTGAGTCTCTACAGAATGACTTATTTAAACTGGAAATTTGGGCATCTAAATGGAGAATGAGGTTCAATATAGAAAAAATGTAAAGTTATGCACTTTGGGATAAAGAATAAACATGCAACCTAATATATTAAATGCGGAAAATCTAGGGGAAACAGTAGTTGAAAAAGATTTGGGGGCGCTCATTGATAATAGGCTTAATAGCAGTACCCAATGTAAAAGTGCAGCAATGAAGGTAAAAGAAGTTTTAGCATGTCTAAAATGGGGAATTGAGACAAGAGATGAGACTGTAATCCTGCCACTGTATAAATCATTGGTGCATCCACACCTGGAATATTCAGGGCACCGCATTATAAAAAAGATATCTGGGAACTCGAGAGAGTTCAGAGGCGAGCTACAAAATTGGTTAAGGGGTTAGAGGCACTGGATTACAAGGAAAAGATTACTAGGTTTAATATGTATACACTATAAAATGAGGTGTCTAAGAGGAAACATTATTAATATCTTCAAATATATAAAGGGACTTTACAAGGAGCTACCAGGCGATTTGTTTATTGAGAGAACTCTGCACAGGACACGTGGTCACCCGCTGAGGCTAGAGGACAGAAAATTTCGTACCCAACATAGGAAAGGGTTCTTCACAGTAAGGGCCGTAAGAATTTGGAACTCTCTGCCAGTGAAGGTAGATAAATACATTTAAAAAGAGATTAGATAATTTTCTAACTGAAAAAGATATCCAAGAATATAGCATTAAAATAATTATATTTTGGGAAGAGCACAAATTATAGTTGTTAATTAGTCTTAAAACATCAATTCAGCAGGGACATTATAGTAAACTCAGCTTAATATAGAATAGGGTAGGAATTATAACATAGGTTGAACCCGATGGGCAATTTGCCTGTTTTCAACCTAACTATGTTACTATGTACAGCACATAGGCCACCGCAGGAAACTAATACAGCACATAGGCCACCACAATGAAAATAATAAAACACATTGGCTGCAAATAAAATATAACTAACACACTGGCGCTGATAGGAAAAAACACACACATTGGCACCAGTAGGAATATCAAAATTTACAATCTCAATGAGTATCTAAGCCTAAGGCTGTGTTGTCCTCTACATGGCTGCTTGGTGTCTCTCTTCCTATTATTATAACTAGGAACCCCTGTGTCCTCCCTTCTCTTGGCCCCAGTGTGAGCCATGTCCCATTTCTTACCCCTGTGAGAGCTATGTAGCACCCTTACCCTGGCCCCTGTGAGATCCATGCCATTGTGTGAGTGATATCACCCCTTCCCCCTATATGAACCATGACTTCTTGTTCCTTTTTGTGAGTGATATACCCCCTTTCCACTGTGTGAGCCATGTCTCTCAACCACACTATCATTTCCCGCCTGCGTCTCTCAGCCACAACATCTCCTCCCTATGTCTCTCAGTCACACCATCATCTCCCACCTGCGTCTCTCAATTACACCATCATCTCCCACCTGCATCTCTTAGCCACACCATCATCTCCTCCCCACATCTCTCAACCACAGCATCGTCTCCCCCTGTGTCTCTCAACCACACCATTATCTCCTCCCTGCATCTCTCAGCCACACCATCATCCCCTGCCTTTGTCTCTCAACCACACCATCATATTCCCCCTGCGTCTCTCAGCAACACCATCTTCTTCTCCCTGAGTCATCTCTCAGCACACAATCATCTCCCATCTGGGTCTCTCTTTCATGCCATCATCTCACACCATCCCCCTCACTTTGGGTCTCTCAGCCTTCCCCATTCACTCTGTCTCAGGATTCCCACATTCACTCTGTGCCTCCTCTCAGCCTCCCACTCTTCACTCTGTATCTCTAAGCCTTCCCCTTTAACTCTGTGCCTCTCAGACTGCCCATTTCACTCTGTGCTTTTCAGCCTCACCCTTCACTTTGTGCCTCTCAGCCTTCACTCTGTACATCTCAGTCTGTCCCTTCACTTTGTGCCTCTCAGTCTGCCACCCTTCGATCTATGCCTCTCAGCCACCCCCTTCACTCTGCGCCTTTCAGCCTGCAAAACTTCAGTCTGTGCTTATCAGCCTATGACCCTTCACTCTGTGTCTCTCAGCTTGCTCTCCTTTCACTCTGTGCCTCTCAGCCTACCCACCTCTTCACTCTGTGCCTCTCCACCTACCACACTTCACTCTGTGTCTCTTAGCCTGCTCCCCCTTCACTCTGTGCCTCTCAGATGCCCCCCTTCACTCTGTGTCTCTCAACCTGCCCTCCTTCACTCTGTGCCTCTCAGCCTACACCCCTTCACTCTGTGCTTCTCAGCGTGCACCCCTTCACTCTGTGCCTCACAGCCTGCCCTTCCCTTCATTCTGTGCCTCTAAGTTTACAACCCTTCACTCTGTGTCTCTTTGCCTGCACCCCCTTCACTAAGTGCCTCTCAGATGCCCCCCTTCACTTTGTGTATCTCAGCCTGCTGCCTCCTCTTCACCCCCAAGTTTTTCAATCTGCATCTCACCCCTCTATCCCTTGCCTTCCCCACCCCATTCACTGTTAGGAGCCCTCACCTGTAATACAGTGAGCCGGCAGACACACAGTGAGGGCAGGCGCTGCTTCTTCACTGCAGGATCAGACAAGGCAGGCAGTGGTGCACGCAGGGGGGTTTCCGAGTATTTGGAACCCCTCTGAAGAGTTGGATTTCTATTTTTGAAGCTTTAAACATCAGTTGCCCTATCACACACTGTCCAGGGTTGTTTGAAGTAACTCCAATCCTATCAGCATGTTGCTAGTTTTTCTCCAGTCATGATACAAGAACATCCTAGCTGCGAGTTTCCCTGTTAAATTGAGGGTGGCCCACCCTGTCATAGCCTGGTGCTGTTTGCATGCTTTTGTAGGGGGAGTAAATGCTGTTTATACATTGTATCACAGGTAATCATCCCAGGCTATGAGCGCAGGTGCTCGATAACTTTAGGGGGAGACCAACCTAATATTTATAAATTACACCTATGACCACACGTAATATTCAAATCAAATTATAGACAAATTAGAATTGGAGTATCCTGGAAATACAAACTATTTACATTTAGGAGCATATTTATTGACACTATTTTGAGGGATCTCATCATCAGAAAACAGCTGCTTTTGGAGGAAGCCAATGCAAAAAGTGAGTATTCTTGGAATGTAAGAAGTCATGGGTGTAGCTACAATTGGTGCAGAGAGTGCAGTACACATGGGCCTTACACTGCACACCCTGCACAAATACATTAGACTTAAAGATGTTTGCATGTACAATAGAGAAATCACTGGGAACTGGCACTGGACACCTGCTTTTTCACAATAGACTAAGGCATAGCGTTTACTCAGGAATGGTGACATCAAGAGGGGGGTGGGCAATATTTTCTTAAACTGCCAATGTAAGATGGGCTGACTGCAGCAAATATCTTAAATGCATGTTGCAGGTCCTCAATTTTTATGTGCAAATGCAGCCTTAACATGCAATGCTGTCAAGGTATACTGTGGGCCCTGGTGCTTGATAGGTGCATGGCCAAACATGGGATGTGACCACAATCACTTCTTAAAACATGTAAGAATAAATACCATGTGTGCCAAGAGCAGACATTCCTCCTCCTCCATGGCCGGCTCAGGACCCCGAGACAAGCCAAGGTAATTAGTACCCAGTACACCTCCTCTTGTGACCCTGCCCATAAATGTCTATGGAGGCTGCTAGGTTATAAAAGTTTAGCAAGCTCATATGCTTTGATGGCATTAGCCATTGTAGACTATAGGTTGCATTTCTGCAATTATTTTTAAAGAAGGATATAAAAGTAATGTCCACTCGTACATGCGTCAAGCATATGGCATCGGTTGAGGGAGATATGATGTCAAAATATCTGGTTAAGTGCTTGTAAATCCAGAAGACCCATTATACACAAAAGGAAGTGATGAAAAACTGTTTCTTTTGCAACCAATTGTTTGCTGCATTAATTGACTATCGGTTTAAATATATATTACAGATGTGTGGTTAATTTTTTTTTTTTGAAATCCAAAGTCACTCAAATTTAGGGTATCCATTTCAAACTGAGTCCTGGTTTGGAGCCCTTTAGGGAATGGAGTCCCGGTTTGGAGCGTCCCTCTGTTCCGAACTCAGATTTAAACTCCAAATCTTGCATTGCTTTTAAGTCCCTCCCTTGTGATTTCAGATGCCATTTCACACAGGAGAGTGTGGTCAAATTGACTGGAAATGAGTGTTATTGATGTTAATAATTCTATAGGAACAAAAAACAGGTCCAAATTACATGATTTTAGCTGTTTTCATCAATTTTCAGGAAATTCAAACCAAATCCGAACCAAAACACTTGAGGGTTGTTTTGCCAAAGACAAAAAACAAAACACTAAGGGTGGTTTTTGCAAAACCAAAACATGGGGGCCTGTGCACATCTATTCTTATAAATAGGGTGGCCGATCCTGGGATTGGGATTGGTGGGATCCCGGGATTTAAGCTAAAAATCGGGCGGGATTCAATCCCGGGAATGGAAGCTCCAATCCCGGGGATTTTGTGATCAGGCAGCCCATTTTTTTTTTTATGCCGGGTAGCGTTGAGGGTCCTCAGGAGGCTCAGATGCTGCCTGGCTCTCTCCTCCTGGCTCCCCCTGCACAACGTGACGTGAAGTCAGAGGTCGCACTGTGCAGTGTGAAGTGACCCACCCACCCTTCCAGGTATCATAGTGAGTTATCTGTGCGGGTCGGCGTGGGGGGCTACACTGTAAACAAACCAATCCTGGGTATCCGATCCCTGGAATTAAAAAAAATCCCGATACCTGGGATTGAAAAAATGGTGCGGGATTGGCCACCCTACTTATAAGTCCCTCCCTTGTGATTTCAGGTGTTATTTCACACAGAAGAGTGTGGTGAATATCGTCTGGAAATTAATGAAATTGATATTAATAATACTGTAGGAACATAGCTCTAAATTACATGATTTTAGCTGTTTTTATTAATTTTCAAAAAATCCAAAACCAAATCTGAATCCAAACCAAAACACTTGAGGGTGGTTTTGCTAAAACAAAAAAAGCAAAACCAAAACAGTGAGGTTGCTTTTAGCCAAACCAAAATTAAAACACAAAGGTCTTCGGACATATCTCATATATAATTCCCCAAATGTAATGGATTCTATACTTGTATAGGTATAGATTGAATTCCTGTCAGATCCTTTCCTATGGAAAGGTTCCGACAGGTCAGTATTCAATGCCATGGCCAAACCCGACAGGTTTGGCCCGTTTCCAGCAATGCCCATCCGACTTTCTTTAACGTCGGATTGAGATTTTCGGAAACAGGGCTAAAACCTGTAGGGTTTGGCTGTGCTTCCAACAGCAAACATGGATTCCGACAATCAACGTGGTGTCCGACAAGTCGGAAAAAAACAGGCGCCATTGAATAGGTCGGAAATCCTTCCAACCTAAACCTGTTGGAAACTGCCGTCTTTCTGACAAGATGGCAGTTTTCCGACAATAATTGAATACACCCCATAGCTTCATTGTGCAGTCAGAATATTCTCCTTCTATCCTAAGTGAGTGGAGGAAGATCGCTAACTATTTCAGCTTTTGACTGCTGCAGCCCGCTGTGATGGCTTGATTTCAAAAAATCTTCAGGACAACAAATTTCGCCAATCTTACCTTTGCATTATGTGGTCTGAGAATGTGTAGCTCATCCCTCACATCTCTGAGGTCAAAGTCATCTACAACATGTCATACATCCCACAGGTGTACTAACTGAGTACTAACACGTTTATCCAAGTCTTCTTGCAAGGTTTTGACTTCATTTCTCTTTCCCTAGGGCAGCATTTTCAGCTGTCTCTGGATTTGTATTATATTGTCAGACTTATTTCAACAAGTCTTGTAAAGCTTTATTTAGTGAGATAGTAAAAGATGATGAACCTTATTAGAAACTTGATCCAGGCACATATGTGGCCTGCTTACATGGCTCAGAATTAATAAAGTATGTATCAGGACCACCTCTACTAATGTATGTATCTTGTCTGAATTTTGCAAAATATATTTTGTTTTAATAAAGCCAGAGTTTGGTAATTATTTATTATTTATTTATTACCAGTTATTTATATAGCACACATATTCCGCAGCGCTTTAGGTACTTACTTTACAACAACAACAATTAAATGTTTGTATTTATTCATTTATTTTTTATTTTACAAAAATATAATTGTGTTAATCTATATTCAGTGTGAGCAACATAATGGTAAAAACAAGCTATAATAACTTCATTCATTTTCAGCTCAATTATCCTCACTGCCTAGGTATGTGATGCTGCATAAATTAGTTTTCCCACAGTAATCTAGTTAAATCCAGCACCATTCAAAGAATGCCAGGAATGATTTTAAATAAATAAATAAATTAATAAATATTCTTGCTGTTGCAGATATTTTAAAAGATCTGTCTCAAAAAGTTTAATTTTATTTTCATTGTATTGATCTGTAATAATCATAAAACACTACACAGAACACACTGTAGTTATTTATTTCCTAAAGTAAATTCTTAATGTTTTAGAATATATAAAAAAATAGTGACCTCCTAAGATTATCTTATATTTAAGTAATTCTATAAATATTTACTTTATTTGAAATGTAAAATGGAAGCTGACAAGGCAAAAATGGTGTGGTTAATAAGATTAATACATCTAATGGCCCATTCACACGGTGAGATTCGGGCTATGCCCGATTCTCACTATGCGACAGGGGCTAGGTCATCACATAGTTAGTATCGCAAGCACACTCATTATGTGCTTGCGATACTGACAATGTGCTATTTTGACTAAGGGGTATATTTACTAAAATTCATATTTGTCCCGATTTGGAGAGAGATTCATCACGAATGACATCGAAAGTGTAATTTTGCAACTTTTTGAATTTGTTACGCCTCATTTACTAAGCTGTCGTATTTTTTTTTCCTGTTGTCCGATGTCGATGTCATTCGTATTTTTGTAAGGTATAATGCGGCCGATTTAGTGGTTTGTCGGCCGTGTTATGAGGTTTTTTTTACGACTGCGTCACAATTCGGTTACGGCAGTGTTTATCCGTTCCCGGCCGCGTTTTTTTTTTAAGTTTCGATTTTGTCACTCGTCCGTGATTGGTTTGATTCGTGATGGAGGAGTGTCTGTGCTCATTGCTATAAAAACGCCCCATCCGGCCGCACCTCGTGGGTTTAGCTAGTGGAGAGGAGAGAGGAAGGTGTGTTAGGAGTTGGTGAGCTTTGTGGAGTTTGTGGAGGATTTGAGGCGGAGTTTTGCGATTGTTTAGTGCTGTACTGTGTGTGTAAGTAGTCTTGTCATACTAGTTGTGTAGTTATTTAAAAGTCTGTCTAGTTTTTTGTCTTCGTTTTTTTTTTACGTCTATTGTCATTGTTTGTGAGTGAGTGTGTGTGTGTGTTTGGTGTGTGGTGTGTAGTGGTAGTGGAGGAGTGTGTTAATTGTTTTTTTTTCTCAGTGTTATTTGTTGTTTGTCCTGATTATGTCCCAGTCAGAGGTGAGTGTGGTGGAGGAGGTGAGTGAGAGGGAGGAGGTGAGTGAGGTGGAGTAGGTGAGTGAGAGGGAGGAGGTTAGTGAGGTGTAGGAGGTGAGTGAGAGGGAGGAGGTTAGTGAGGAGGAGGGGGAGGTTGCTGCAGCGGCTTCCACTAATAGTGATAGTGATGGTGTTGTGGCTCCGCAGCCACGCACGACTACAAAGACGGGCCGCAATGTTAAGTTCAGTTACGCTGAAAATATGGCTCTGGTGCGGGAGCTGATGAGGCATCATCGCCAGTTGTTTGGACATGATGCTGCAAAGGTGTCGACATGCAGGAAGACTGTTCTGTGGGGGAAGGTCGTTGCGGCAGTGAATAGTGAGGGTGTGGTGAGGCGGACCGAGGACACCTGTCTTAAGCGCTTCTACGACATCAAGCGCCGTGTGAAGGCGAAGATGGCGAAGGAGGCTAAATCAGCCTACCAAACCGGGGGTGGACACCCCTTCCGAGCTTCTTATCGAGATTGAGAGGAGCCTGTTCGTACGCTGATTCCGCCTGAAGTGGTTGGTGCAACTCATGTCCGGGATTCGGATTGGCCAAGGCAGGATGGTGAGTTCGTTTAATTTTTTTTATGTAATTTAAACATCTGTGCTTTGTCCTTAGTTGTGTGAAATGTCTTTGCGCTAATTGTGATTGTTTCTTTCTTCTAATGTGTTGGTGATGTAGTGCAGGCCTGGGCAACCTGTGGCTCTCCAGCTGTTGTAAAACGACAAGTCCCATCATGCCTTGCCACAGTTTTGCTATTAGTGAATGCAAAATGTGTTGCCGGGCATGCTGGGATGTGTAGTTTCACTACATCTGGAGAGACACAGGTTGGCCAGGCCTGATGTAGTGTTACTCTCAATTCTGTTTTTTTTTTGGCTTATGTATTGTCAATGTTTCTGGTTGGCTTGTCCTTTTTCTGGTGTCTGATTTTCCAAGTAAATGTTAGTCGGTGTATTTTAAAGAAGTGTGATTACTGTGTTTTATGCATATGTTTATATTTTATCAATTTCAATGGACGTATGTTTATTTTGTGTTGTTCTGGGTTGTCATTTGTGTTGATTATGTGTTTTTTCATGCATTTGTGGATTTGATGTTTTCAATTTTGTGCAGATATTTGTGGCTAGTGTTTTCTTGTTAGCGTCTAAAATTGGTAACTTAGAGTGCAATATTGTGGCTGTGTAAAGCTACGACGTTTGGGTTTTAAGTAGTATAATATTGTGCATTATGCGCCTTTGTGTATGTATAGTTTGGTGAAATTGTTTCGCATTTAAAGTACACACCCAATGAAGTCATGCATTCAAGCCTAAGCATCGTTTAGTTTACTTCTCAGCAGGTACCACATATGTTTACATCCCAATAAGTAATTTGCATAAACATATCAACCAAAGAGTATGTTCATATCGACATTCTTCATATTTCTACAGTACGCCGGAGAAGCAGCACAGCCAGGCCACATCCAACATTGCCAAGAGATGCAGATGGTGGCAATGCAGGTAAGATTTAACTGTAACCACATATTCTGCAAACACATAGAAACACAAAATGTTAATGATTATCTTATCACATAGGTTCTTCGGCTAATCCACCTCCACTAAGGCGCCCATCACAGGGCTCGGATACTGTGGCTACGAGGCCACCCAAGAGGCCCCGTCTTGAGGCTCAAGCTCCAGCACCAGCATCACCACCCCAACGGCGCATCTCCGCAGTGTCGGCCGTGCCACCACTAGCTCTTTTGGCCAGCCCCCAAAGTGAGGATCCACAATCCCCTCAGTTGTCTGGTGAGTAAACCTAACAATTACGTGTAAATAAGTTAAAAAACAGTGGTGTAGATTTATTAACCTGGAGAAGGCATAAGGAAGTGAAAAAACACTGATATGTGCAAGATGATAAAGGCAGCAGTACAAAATAAACACAACTGTTAATGTACATATTGGAGCTGTTTGCCTTGTGCCTTTAGCACCTTGCACATATCACTGGTTTTTCACTTCCTTATGCCTTCTCCAGGTTTATACATCTGCACCACTGTTAGTACTGAAAAAACAATAAACCAAATGACCAGTCATACTTGCAATAATAAACAACAACAAGCAGATGGTGTTAAGGTATTTTTAGACGGTTAATTGTTATATGTGATGTTGGCCATATCAACACATTTTTGTATTTGTTTTTTTGGCCTAAAAAAAATACATAAATGTTAAGTCTCATCCAATTGTTTTGCATGGCCAAAAACAACACTTCTAAACATAGGGCACCTTAAAACTTTTTCACCCATTGTTAATGTGTACATTTTAGACCACTATATTAGTTAACGTTTTGGCCAGACCACTGACTGCCTTGAACAATGTATGAGTGTATTGGTCAACACATTTATTGTATTGTGTGTGTTGTTCCAAAGAAAGCTTCATACCCAATATGTAAATGTAGTACTTTGTATTTGTTAGAGTTCTTCGTGTTTAAACAGTAATTATGGCTCTGAATCCTACTATTTCCAAAAACTTTAAACAACTGAGTAGTGAACGTTAGAAGCCACATATTTTAAATAAAAGGTGACCAACATAGTTAAGTTTAGGCCACAATCTATTTAGCTATTACATTAATATTAAGAAGTAATGCATGTTGACGTAAAGCTATCGTAAGACCAATGCTACATATGTACTAAATAGTGGCTGTCTTCAACCCCATACAGACCCAGGCATCATCACCGAGGATGTCCAGCAGGACCGTGACCAGGAGACCTTCACACTCCACCTGCAGCCCATCGATCCGACACAGCCAAACATGCCTCAGGACATACCCAACCACCCCAAACATCCCAAAGCCCCCAATTGAGCACAACACAAGGCCACACACAAATGGGCCCTGAGTTTTGGAGCCGTTGGTCATCACAACAGGCACAACACTACGCGTGCCTCACCACCCACAGCCAATACCTGTCAAGTCTGCCCCATCATTTGCCTAGACTGAGTCGCAAATCAGGCAGACTTATAGTGCAGGTGGGCCGAATTGCGAACTCCATGGAACAGATGAGGGCAGACAACACCCAAATGCACTCAAACCTACAACGCATCTTGGATGATCAGCAGCGCCAGCAACAAACACTCATCCAGATCATCCAACATAATCAAATGATCAATGATAATCTCTCAAGAATGATCGCAAACAACACTGCCGCTAATACGCAGCTCACAGCAAGTTTTAACAATCTTAGCCAAAGCCTAAGTGTGTTGGCATCACACCATGTGACATCGAGCTCGGGGACAACAACACCAAGCCACACCCCAGTTCAATCCCCAGTTCGACGCTCAAGTCGAAGCCGCGCCAACGAGCCTGCACAATCCTCCGCACCCAGCACCCAAAAAAAAAAAGAAGATAATAATGCATGGCCAGAATATGGTGACCATTTAATTTTTTTCAGTTTTTGTTGTGCCTAAATTGGTGTGTTAAAAAAAATAAATTGTGAACACAGAATATGTGTATTGCTTAATTCGCAACACAAACAACCTCCACATTAGTGTCTAGGGCCAGATGTGTATTGCTATAAATATATTGCCTACCCCTAGGTGTCCTCAGCTCAACGTATGTCTAATCTATGACACCCAGCACATTGGCCATGGCCGCAAGATCACATAAAGCTACCCTGACTGCAGGCCACTGCGACTCCTGGGTAGGGAAGCAGAGAAAGGCATCTATGTAGCCATCCAAGACATCCAAAACATGAGTGGCCATTCCAAAATTAAAGGTGAGTGTCATGACCTGTAAGCAATACAATACTGTGTTCTATTACATTACAGAAGCAACACTTAGACGTAGACGTGTATGTATGTGTTAACTCACCTGAATTACATATTTTAAAAAGGTAACCTGTTAGATACTAATTACATCGGCAGTCACAGCCTGGAAGCTGCCAGTAGCCAGAAAGTGCAACACAGGCAGGAGTTTGTGCAGGCCTGAGACAGAGCGAGAGCGTACTGTCTCAGGGTCTAGGTTCAGTTTGACAAGGTCATACAGAGTTAAAATATTATTTACATTTAGTCTGCTCATCTGTATAACATGGTCATCAGCAATTTTGTTATCGTTTAAACGCCCACTAAAAAAACAAGCCATGGCCAGCCTACGCGGAACATGTACAACCTGCTGACCCTGTTGATTTTCCTGGCCTGGGTTTATTGTAGCCTCATGGAGCAGTGTCAGGTATCCCCCAGCTAACAATACAGCAGTACTACACACAGTAGCAGCCATTTCAGATTGAGAGTGTTGAAAAATGTGTTGGGGCCCCTTTTAAAGGTCAAAAAAGTCAGGTGTGACTAATGTAGAATTGACAACACATGTAAACACGCTTCTCAAAAGCAGATCTACTTTTTTTAGGCTTTTTGTACGATTAGTAATTTTTTGCGGCCGCAATTCCATTTTCACAGTAGAAATTACAAATACGAATGCTTAGTAAATG
Source organism: Pseudophryne corroboree (assembly GCF_028390025.1). Lineage (NCBI taxonomy): Eukaryota > Metazoa > Chordata > Amphibia > Anura > Myobatrachidae > Pseudophryne > Pseudophryne corroboree. The sequence continues at coordinate 961,423,864 of NC_086444.1, read as the reverse complement.
ACCGAGTTCTATATCTAAACAGCCGCGTTTGACCAATGGTGTATTCATTCGTACTTTTACTACACAGCCATAATAAAAATACGAATGCCCTCATCACTGCCGAGATTTGTGCTTAGTAAATTCCCGAGATGACACTTTAAAGAAAAAACACCATCTCGGTCAAAATCGGGAGCTTAGTAAATATACCCCTAAGTGTCAATTTTGACTATCTCTTCTATAGAGATAGTCTAAATTGACTTGTCTGCACAGTCTATCTTTTCTTGCGATGCTGACTGCGTGGGACCGCACATTGGCATCGAATCAGGATCGCAAAGTGACTTTCACCTTGCGATCTGCACTAACTTTTCTTACGATTTTGACTATATAGTCAAAATCATAAGAAAAAATCTCACCATGTGAACACACCATAAGAAGCAGTCTCTATCCAGAAGAGAATGCAGGTTTAAGAGATAAATTCAACCCAAAAATCCCATGTTGCGTGATACTAGAAGAATGTATATGTAACATCTAGACTTGTTACATCCATATTCTTACAGTAGATCATATAATATGGGATTTTTGTATCCCTAATTTAGGAATATGTTTTTGGATACTCATTTTATTACAACTAATTAAGACATTACCCTCAGCCCTACGTTTGTGAGAGCATTCAACATCTCTAGTTTCAGCATTTGCATCAACCCTTGTTAAGTAGAGATCCGACTGAATCTGATGCATCTCTACTTGTTTTATTAACTGTATGACAGGGCGAGATATATCAAGCCATGGAAAAAGATCAGGGCCATCTTAACAGCATTGTAGGCTCTGTGCAAAGCAAGGCACTGTGGCCCCTACAAACCCATTCATGGGGAACAACAACATACAGTGAATGGCCATCAGCACTCTGATCGGTGGATAGCTCCAGCCATCCACCAATCAACATGCTAACATCCATTTACTGTGTGGCTGCAGGCTGGGAGCCAGAGAGAGAATGCTGGCTCACCGTTCTGAGTGTGTGACCACCACCCACTCCTGTTCAAAGTCCCCCAGATTTGTGGAGCTCTAGGCAGTGGCATAACTATCGAGGGTGCAAAGGATGCAGCTGCTGTGGGGCCCTGGCTGCTTCCATGGCCTGCAGCTCCCCCTGCACCCTACCACTGGGTACCTCTGAGTCCCGCCGCTCCCCCTTCACCCCCAGCCACAGGTCAGAATGGCCTTGGGGAATGTAGCAGGGTGTGAGGGGGGCCCACACAACAGCAAACATTGTCCCACTCCCAGCCTCTCTTGCCCTCTACCTGGCTATAAGCAGGGAGTGCAGTGCCATGATTTGTGGGGATTTAGGGGGCGGGGCCTAATGCTGTGAAGTGCCTGCCCCCATCAGAGGCCTGTGCAGTGCTCTCTTTCCCCCACTCTCTCCTGCTCAATGACATTCACTCTCTCTCTCACCCTATCTTCTGCTCACTCCATCTCCTCCCTCTCTCTCTCCTGCTCACTTCCACTCTCTCCCTCTGTCTCTCTCTCCTGCTCACTCCCCACTCTTTAACTACACTCCCTCTCCCCTTCCTCTCTCCCCCTCTCTCCTGCTCACTCCTACTCTCTCTTTCCTTCTCACTCCCCTTTTCTTTCTCCTCTCTCCCCCCTGACACAATCCCTCATATTCTCTCTCCCTGACACCCTCTCTCACTCGTTCTCTCCCTGACACTGTATCTCTCTCTCCCTATTTCTCTTTGACACTGTATCTTTGTCACTGTCTCTTTCTCCCTGACCACTGCCTCTCTCTCTCTGACACGTTGTCTCTCTCTCTCTCCCTGACACACACACTCTCTCTCTTTCTGTCTGACACCCTCTCCCTGATACTCTCTCTCTTCTTCCTCTCTATTTCTTTACCTCCCTAACACTCTTTCTCTCTCTCTCCAACTTACTCCTCTCCCTCTCTCTCCCTTGCTCCCCCTTCTCTCTCTCTCTGACACTGTCTACCTCACTCTCCCCCTTACACTGTCTCTCTGTCTCTCTCTACATGACACTGTGTCTCTATCTCTCCCTCTCTTCTCCTGACACTGTATTCCTCTGTTACAGGCACTATTTCTCTCTCTCTCACACTGTGTCTCTCCCTCATTCTCCCTGACACTGTATATTCATATCTCTGTCTTTCTGACACTGTATCTCACTCTCACTCCCTGACACTGTTTCTGTCCCCCTGACACTCTTTCTGCCTGACACCCCCTCTCTCACTCTCTCTCTCTCTCTCTGATTCTCTCTCTCTCTCTCTGAACCCCTTCATATCTCCCTCTCTGTCTCTCACTGACACTCTTGCTCTCTCATTCCCGTCTTTCTCTTTTCTCCCTCCCTGACACAGTCTCTCACTCCCGCTCGCTCCCCTCCCTCTCTCTTACAACTCCCACCTCTCTCTCTCACACACCTGCTCTCTCTCTCTGATGCCATCTTTTCCCTCTCATCCCTTTCTTTCTCTGTCTCCCTGACAACCTCACTCTCTCTTGCTCCTCTCTCTTACTCTCATTTTCTCTTTTTCCATGAGACCATCCTCTCTCTCTTTCTCACGCCTCTTTCTCTTTCTTCCCCTGACACCCTCTTTGTCTCTCTCTCACTTCCCTCACACTCTTTCTCTTGTTCCCTTATGCGGCATTATAGTGACAATGGGAGGGCCCTTTCAAGATTTTGCTATGTGGCCCCCCATGGCCGGATTAAGGGAGGGGCGACAGGGTCAGCCGTCCGTGGGCCCCCACATATTAAGGGCCCCCACAAAGGGTTGTGCCACCTTGCTGGGACATGTAGGGATGTCCAATGCCGGCCGCTGCTGCACCTGTCAAACTATATGACAGGCAGCGGTGCCAGTGCACACATTAAGGGCCCCCACACAGTGACATTTTACCTGGCTGGGAGTGCAGGGATGTCCAATGATGGCTGCCGCTGTGCTTGTCAAACTCATCTAGATTTCTCTGCTTCGCCTAGCTACACCAAGGCTTATTAGCATAAGCCTTTCATCTATTGCTCTCAACTGCACTACATACAGAGAGAATAATACAGCAGGGGATTAAGTTATTACAGCAGGGGATTAAGTCCGACTGCCCTGGCTCAGTTAATCCTATTAAAGGGATAGATGAGGAGGGCTAAATCTGTATATGACAGGCAGCAGCGCGGGTGACCTGTGCGGCGCGGCTCTATTCTTCAGTACCCAACCTCCGCTCCTCCACAATGCTTCATTCTGTCATCACTGTCAAGACACGCCTTTCTGATGGGGCAGTACATGTCCGCCCTGATTGGTGTTACCTTCATAATCTCCCTGAAATACTTTTTCTAAAGTAGGCAAGTATGGTGTTGTCAGAATTGCTCACTATTCATACACTGCACGAGTTGTGCTGTATGTATGCATTCTGAATGGCAAATTCAGACTGGTCTGCAAACCTTAGTGTTGTCTAGGTGTAAATTCTAACGATAATGATTTCAACTGCTGCCTCATATGAAAGAAGTGGGGCGGTGTGTTCAGGGCAGCCAAGAGAAATCCTGGGCCCCGGTACAACAACTTCCTGGGCCCCCCTGCCCCAACTGGAGGTGGTGTGACCACAGCATGTGCGGGCATGGCCACTCCTCTTTGAGGCCGTGTCTAGCATATCAGTGGCACCCACTCACAGGAGCATGGAATGCCTCCCAGCCAGGGCAGTATAGAGCCTGGCTGGGCCCAGGTACTTTTCAGTGGGCATGGCCTAATCAAAGGAGGCATGGACCTGGGCCCCTCCACAGGGCCCCTCTATCAGACCTGGGCCCAGGTAATTTGTACCCTCCCCCCCTCTCTCGACGCCACTGGGTGTGATCACATAGATGTGTACTGATTAGGACGTGCCTATAGTTACATTAACATTCTGTTTGCAAACCTTTCACATTCAGAATGCAGTTGCGTTTTATACTACAGTACGTGTGACTCAGAAACAGGAATAGAACAATGAGTTTGAAGAGGAAATTAGTTTAGCAGATGTTGCATTTTCAGCAGATAACGTTCAAGCTTAAATAATTCATTAAGGTTATCAGTTTGCTGCATTTGTTCATGTAAAATACAGACAGCAATGGTAAAATGATGAACTTACACGTGAATAAATTCATAGAGATGTCACTCATCTTGAGCTCCCATGAAAAACTGATAACATTAATATACTGTACATAGCTCATCTGCAGTATACAAGTGTAGATCAATGTAAATGTATTTGGAAATATAGCAGTTTCCAGCTTGCCTAACTATTAGATCTGGATGCTCATACATATAAATGTTGGTCCAATTGGTCAAATGATATAACATGTATGTAATCATTGTTTGTGAAGATTGAATTCATTAGTGACCATCTAGATACTTCTGCTACAAACCTACCCTTATTTTTTATCACTTGGCTTCTAGAATACAGCTGCCTTTGTTTATTTCTTTCTAGTATGGGATGGGAGTAAAAGAGAGCTTTTTAGTAATAATATAAATGTAATTTTTATTTAGCTTAATACTTGCCCAACCAGAGAGCTGACCCAGAAGGACCCTGCCAATTGTAGAATATCTCAAAACAGCAGAATAACACAAAACATCTTGGCACATAAGCACCCGTCACAGTGAGATTGGACAGTTCAAGTGTGTCACACAGTGTTTCCAGCAGGATGGAGATAAGATTGATTGGTTAGACTAATTTTTATGTTCCTTTAGGCTTCAGGAAATGAATGAAGCATACAAATTAGATGACAGCACATAAAGTTTGAAGTAAATCTCTAATGGTGGTTGCTTTCAATTTATCACATCATTAGTGAGTAGTGATTAAATAGTTTACTTGACTGCCATAAACTGTTAGGAACACTTTGCATTGCTGTTTTGAAAACCAAATAGTGAATTGTGAATGTACAATGAGAAGGAATGTATAGCCAATATGAGAATTTCTGTTATATCAGTGTTCCATTTCTTTTTCTTCTTCCCAAATGTTAAACATAACTGGTCCACTTCAGTAGAGACCGACATTTCAGGTAACAAAATGCAAACAAATGAAACTGCAGATAATTATATTCAATGTCTTACTTAGCTTTTCATGTTTACTTGACTAGAGTCCAACAATATCAGTTGACTTTAGATGGAAAAATATAAAATAGTTAATTGATGCAGTTAAACTTTATAATATGCAAAGTAATACACTAAACACTTGACCAGTTACATAAAGATACAGCTGGTTGTTTAATGAAACACTAATAAACAGTCTTGTAATAGTAGAATATAGCCATATCTACTAACAGAGTTCAGTATGAGATACTAGTTACCAGCTCGTCAAAATGATGGAACAACATAACAGTAAAGTCAGAGCCGGCGGCTGTGCCTGCCCAAATGGAGCAACACTTGAATTGTTCCATTAGGTGCCATCTAGTGGCCGCCAGCGTGCAAAACACTTGAATTCTCCCCAGAGAGGTGCAGAGCAGCGTTAGCCTTTTATTATATATGATAGTTTCTTATAGATCAAGATTACATATTATTATTATCTTTTGTTTCTTAGGCACTACAAGGTGTATGCAGCACTGTAAGAGAACAACAGTTGTGGATGACTTGTGCCAGAAGTGTCTGAAATTCTTTAAGACCAGGGATATGCAGCCTGGCATGTTAGAACTGTAGTTATAGGAAGTTTTGTCCTGATGTCAGGGCTGGATTAAACCTCTGGTTGGGAAGCTTTATCGGAGGTCATGCAATCTGTTACTCTTGTGGCTCTGCCTGCACTGCATACTGTCCTTCTTACATTCTAACTGCCTGGTTCGGCTGCTGCACAAGACCGATAGCTAGTGATGTCAGTATTCTCCAGCCAGGGGGTCCAGGTACAGTATCTTCTTCTTCCCTCCCCCTTAATCCGGCTATGCCTGTCACTTTCTCTGTTTTATTGGTGTGTAAAAGAAATATACAGTAATGTTCTCCCAGCAATGCAGTTATAAAATGAAAAGAAAACAAAATCATAGGGAGGAATTCAATTGGGTGTGAGGTTTAGCAAGGTAAAAAACCTTGCATACCTCACACCAAATTTTGGAGTACTGCACGTATTGCGCACTCCCGATACCTGAGTAAAACATTTTTTTTAAATGGTGGATGCATGGAAAAAAAAGATACTTACCCCACTCCGCAGCTCCCGATGATCTCCCTTCATCTTCCAAGTGGGGAGTTGCTGCTAGGAGGCTCTAGGGGTGCTGGGAAATTTAGTTTTTCCAGCAGCATCTTCGGGGACAATATGTTGACACTCCAGTCAATTGGGAATTGTGGTTTGCCAGGAGAAATCTTTGACTATAGGATTTATTGTACCTTGAAGCCTTTGGAATTTACAGTTGCAACTATAATGTCCTTCTCATGAGGTGAGGAATATTGGTTAATAATAAAAGGTTCTAATAAAATAACATGAAAGGAAGAGTCATGGTAGACTTACCTTTGGTAATACTCTATCTTCGAAGTTCATACGGTCCACAAGGAACATCGGAGTTGTACGTGGTGGATGAGAGTCCGAACACCAAACAGTTAAAGTTTTCAGTGTATCCCAAACTGCACGGTTCCTCTCTACTATAATCCCGCCTCCGTGCTCAGGCAATCAGTTTTGTTAACCAGCTCAAAACAGGCAAAGGAAAGGAGAAAAGAAAGAATGTAGGTACATAAGAACACATTCTCGCAGACAGGAGATAGGAACCAGATATCAAACTTCAAAGAGAGAGAGTTAACAAAGCTAAGTCTACCAGATCTCTAATTTTCTTCAGAGTTCATAGGGGTTCCACAGGGAACATCGGGGATGTCCTAAAGCAGTATTTCAAGAGAGGGGACACACCTGAGAGGATAAAAGAATCCGGCATCCAAAAGAAGCATCCTGGGAGGAGAATGTATCAAAAACATAAAACCTAAGAAACCTGTGGACTGAAGACCACGTAGCCACCTTGCACAATTGTTTGGTGGATGCATCACAGCATGCCACCCAAGAAGATCCTACAGACCGAGTAGAATTGGCAGAAATTGAAGCAGGTACAGGAAGGTCAGCTTGAACATAGGCTTGTGAAATGACCATTCTGATCCATCTGATCAGCAGACCAACCACGCTTGTGAAATCCAAACAGAATGAACAGAGTATCAGACCATCTGATGAAACTAGTACGGTCTATATAGATATGTAGAGCATGAACCACATCCTAAGAACATTCTTTTGTTGATAAGTCCAGTGAGACAAAGGCCAGAACCACAATTTCTTGATTAAGGTGGATTTATAAACCACTTTAAGGAGGTAACCAGGCCTAGTTCAGAGGGAAGATGTACAGTAGATGAAAGGTCCACTGGACTGACAAGGCATCCAAATACCGGAACTTTGTGGTTCCGGTGTGAGTGCCACCTTGATGATTGATATATGCTACTGTAGTGGCGTTGCCTGACTGAACCTGAACAGGTCTGCCCTGAAGAACAGTGCGGCCTAGAGTTAACGCATTGTACACTGCTCTCAATTCCAACAGGCTCCATCGCCCCTGAAATGAGTGTTGTTCTATTACAGCTCTCCAGCCGCGAAGGCTGGCATACACTGTGAGCAGTACCCAGTTGGGGATCCAGAAGGGTCGTCCCCTGTCCAGCTGCTGGTCGTGGAGCCACCAAGTCAGTGAAAGTCGAACCTCCGAAGTCAGAGTTTTTTTTACTTGATGCAATGATTCTGACCGTTCCACTTGGCAAGAATCAGCCACAGAAGAGGGCATCTGTGAAACTGTGTGAATTCAACCATGTCGAACGTGGACACCATCAAACTGAGAACTTGCATTGCTGAATGAACGGACACTCGAGGATGGTGAAGGAACTGGCGTATTTTGTTCCTCATTTTCAAGATCTTGTCTGATGATAGGAAAAGTCGTTGACTTTGAGAGTCAAGAAGTGCTCCCAGGTGTAATATCCATTGGATTCAGTATATGATCCGGATGGCCAGGATCCAAGCGGTCATAAGACCGATGCTGGAATCCTGACAGGCGGTATCCCGACATCCATGATGTTGTAGGAAGTCTACTGCAAGTTGGAGATGATGGAGAAGAACCTCCTGTGAGCTTGTCAGGATCAGCAGGTCATCCAGGTACGGGAAAATTCTGATTCCCTGATGTCGAAGGTGTGCTGCCATGACAGCCATGACCTTGGTAAATATCCTGGGAGCCATAGCTAGGCAAAATGGCAGTGCCTTGAACTGATAATGTTGGTTGCAAACAGCAAACTGCAGGAATTGCTGATGCAAGAGTGCAATAGGAATATGCAGATATGCATCCTGTATATCCATGGAAACCATAAAGTCCCCAGATTCCATGGCCAAAACTATGGATCACAGGGTTTCCATGTGAAACTTGGAAACTTTCACAAACCTGTTTAAAGATTTGAGGTTGATAATTGGCTGGTGTGACCCGTTGGACGTTGGTACCAGAAATAGGGTCAAATAGTAGCCTCTTCCCCGTTGAGACTGAGGAAATGGCACTATCACCTCAGAGTGCAAAAGTGAACTGACCACGTTTTGTAGTATCTGAGCCTTTTCCTGATCTAATGGAAGGCCAGTGGTGAAGTACTGTTGAACTTTGAATGATACGGTATACCTGTGAGAGACTACTTCCTGCACCCAAGCATCTGAAGTGGTTGTGGTCCAAATCTTTGCGAAGTGCAGTAGTCGGCCTCCCATCCTGAGGTCCCCCAGGGGGAGGCATGCCCCACCAGGCTGCAGGCTTGTCAGGCTATGCTGCAGGTTTACGTTCAGCCCAAGATTGCTTGGACTTGGGCTAAGAGGTCTTTATAGTGTGTGTCTGCCTAGGGAACACATGTCCTTTCACTTTTCCTTGGGGACGAAAGGTACAAAAAGTGGAACTTTTGACCCACTGAGTAAGTGGGCAAAAAAGGCTGTTTTGGCAGCTGCCAATGATGCTACAATCTTGTTCAGCTCTACTCCAAAGAGAATATCACCACTCAAGGGTAGAATTTTCTATGTTTTCTTGGAATCTAAATCCATTTTCAAAGAATGTAGACAAATAATATGGCATGCCAGCACATATTTTGCAGGCGCCTTTGCTTCTAGAACGCCAGCCTCTGATAATGCTTCCCCAATGTAAGAAGTCACTGTCTTAACATGTGTCAGGCACATTCTGCATTTATCAGACATATATCTGTAGGCAGTTCCTCTTCAAGTGCCTGTAACCATGCTTCAGTAGCCTTTGCTGCCCATGAAGCTGCCACTGTAGGCCTTTGAATAGCCCCCATAAGGTAATTAATATATTTCAGACAATTTTCTATTAATCTATATGTTGGTTCCTTCAGTGAGGAGATGGCTGTGACAGGCAAAGTAGTCGTCACCACCAGACGTGTGACATGAGAATCCACTGGATGCAGAGTTTCTCTTTTTGCACACACTGCTGCTGGGAGAGGATAGCGAGCTAACGAATGCTTAGACAATATATTTTAAAATATATTATTATTATTATTATTATTATTATTTGTCTATTGTTAGGTCGATTATTGATCGATTTTACAAATCGACTGTAAGTAAATCTATTTGACTCCAAAACATCAATGGATCCATTGTTCAATCTTGGTTGTTGTTTGTGGGGGGAGGGGGGGTCCAGTTTGGTTGAATTTTACCTTTATTAAATTTCCAATATGCAAAATCGACCAACAAATAGTGGAAAACACAAAATCAACCTTTAGTTAATATACCGTTACTGTAAGAGTTCATTGAAAGGCGATACTTCCCTTACTCACAGTTATTGTCACTATAGCAAAGAAAACTGTACTACTGAAGCAGACAATCAAATCTGTACCACTTTTGTCTAATTGACGGAATTTGTCATTACAAATGTTTTTTTTTTATCGTCCGAAAAGCCTGTTGTCTAAAAAGGAGGCATTGCTTTAAAAAAGCAGGTCAACTATATATTGTCCTAGAGAGATGAGCGCAGGGGTTAACGTAGTGGGTGGTGGGATGAAGTGGAACTGAGTTCCACCACCTGTAATGGTAGGGGGAACTATTTCCCCCTCCTCCATTGCCCTGCATTGGCCTGGAGGAACAGTAATTCCAATAGAAATGCCAGCCCATCACCTACATGAATTAATGATGCAGGCTTTGCTAGTGTTACTGATAAGCTGCAGCCACCTCCCCTACCTCAGGTCCTGGTGGCTCCATGGTCATCCTCAATCTACAACCCACCCCTCCTGGTACTCCCACACTCTGTGTCTGTTGGACAGCATTCATCTCCTCCTTTGGTCCCAGTAGCTTCCTTTTCTGGCACTATGTACTGTATGTGATGTCATGCTGTCACTGCTCTTGAAGCGAAGAAGAGCCATGAAGAGGAGCAGGATCTGTGCATCTTGAAGACAATGGGATCCGGTCTGAAGATCGACAGTGTCTAGGTCGACAATGTTTAGGTCGACCACTATAGGTCGACAGTCACTAGGTCGACATGGATGGAAGGTCGACAGGGTTTCTAGGTCGACATGTGCTAGGTCGACAGGTCTAACGGTCGACATGAGTTTTCAAATTTTTTTCTTTTTTTGAATTTTTTCATACTTAACGATCCACGTGGACTACGATTGGAACGGTAAAGTGTGCCGAGCGAAGCGGTAGCGGAGCGAAGGCACCATGCCCGAAGCATGGCGAGTGAAGCGAGCCATGCGAGGGGACGCGGTGCACTAATTTGGGATCCCGGTCACTCTACGAAGAAAACGACACAAAAAAAAAAAAATCCTCATGTCGACCTTTAGACCTGTCAACCTAGCACATGTCGACCTATAAACCCTGTCGACCTTCCATCCATGTCGACCTAGTGACTGTTGACCTATAGTGGTCGACCTAAACATTGTCGACCTAGACACTGTCGATTTGATGAACCACACCCAAGACAGTATGGGAGTGAACTGGAGGGAAAAGAGAGGTGAGGGAGCTGCTGGAGGGATACAGGACATGGAGCTGCTGGAGTGTCAGAGGCAGAGATGTTTATAAGGGACACTAGTGCGGACATTATGTGTATAAGGGGCACTACTGTGGTCATTATGTGTAAGGGGCATAACTACTTTGGGCATTCTGTATATAACCGGCACTACTACTGTGGGCATTTTGTGTATAAGCAGCACTTCTGTGGTCATTATGGGTAAGGGGCACTACTAATGTGGGAAATGTGTGGAAAAATGGCACTACTGTGTGGTATAACATGTATAGAGGGTACCATTGTGTAAAGCAATGTGAATAAAGGGCAATACTGAGTGATGTAACCTGAATAAGGGGCCTTACTATATGGTGAAATATGAATCAGGGACACTACATGTGGTGCAATGTGAATAAGATTGTGCTACTGTGTGGTGTAATTTGAATTGGTGTTACTATTTTGTGACCACGCTGCTTCTATATGAGATCAATGTCCCTTTAAGAAGTATGGGAAGTAGGACAATAATTTATAGTTTGCAGGGGGTGCTGAAAACACTAGCACTGGCCCTGGCTCCGCATAATGTGAGGAGGGAAAGGGGGAAGGGGGGTAGGTGGCGGGTTGATGAGTTCCACCACCTCTCCAGGACCACTTTATTCCCTGGATGAGCGGGTTTGGTTCTCAAAGAACTAATCCCCCCCAAACATCCCGTTCCGAGCTCGGATCCGAGTCCAGCTCAAAACATCCCGTCAGACCCAGAAATTAGAATGAGGCAAAATGTCATCATCCCGCTGTTGGATTCTCGCAGGTTTTGGATTCCATATAAACAGCAGTGCCTCACCGCCATTTTCACTCTGGACTTGGAGAGTTAGGTAGACAGACCTCTGTCTTTCTGTGGGTGGTGGCATTGGGTGGGGTCAGTGTGTGCTTTGTGCATTTGCTGCTCCAGTCACTGTGGTGTTCTTGTGCTGTTAGGGGTGCTGTCCTGGCTGTCCCTGCTGTCACTGGTGTTTCATGTGCTGTTAGAGGTGCTGCAGCTGTACATGGGTGTTGATTTCCTGGCTGTCACTGTGTTGTACAGGGGTATAGGACACTGTCCTTCTGTATGCTGTAAATATTAAGGGGTGCAGTTGTTCAAATAGAAGCACACTGGTCCTGTATGCTGTGAAAATACAGAGGTCCTGGCCCAGTATTGTATGCTGTAAAAATTCTGTTCAAACAAAAGCACACTGGTCCTGTATGCTGTAAAAATATAGTGGCTGCTAAAATAATATTACACTGGCCCTGTATGCTGTAAAAATTCAGGGGTGCCTCTGTTGTTCAAATAAAAGCACACTGGTCCTGTATGCTATAATAATATAGGGGTGCTGCTGTTAAAATAATAATACACTGGCCCTGTATGCTGTAAAAATCAGGGGTGCTTCTGTTGTTCAAATAAAAGCACACTGGTCCAGTATGCTGTAAAATATGGGGGAGCTGCTGTTAAAATTATTTTACACTGGCCCTGTACAAAATAACCCACCCAAATCTAACTCTCTCCGCAAATGTTATATCTGCCACACCTGCATTGCACATGGGGGGTCATTCCGAGTTGTTCGCTCGGTATTTTTTTTCGCATCGCAGCAATTTTCCGCTTAGTGCGCATGCGCAATGTCCGCAGTGCGACTGCGCCAAGTAAATTTGCTATGCAGTTAGGAATTTTACTCACGGCTTTTTCATCGTTCTGGTGATCGGAGTGTGATTGACAGGAAGTGGGTGTTACTGGGCGGAAACTGGACGTTTTATTGGTGTGTGCGGAAAAACGCTACAGTTTCTGGGAAAAACACGGGAGTGGCTGGAGAAACAGAGGAGTGTCTGGGCGAACGCTGGGTGTGTTTGTGACGTCAAACCAGGAACGACAAGCACTGAACTGATCGCAGATGCCGAGTAAGTCTGGAGCTACTCAGAAACTGCTAAGAGAGGTGTAATCGCAATATTGCGAATACGTCGTTCGCAATTTTAAGAAGCTAAGATTCACTCCCAGTAGGCGGCGGCTTAGCGTGAGTAAATCTGCTAAAAGCAGCTTGCGAGCGAACAACACGGAATGAGGGCCATGGTTTTGCCCAACTGCTAAAAAATTTGCAGCTGCGATCAACTCTGAATTACCCCCATTATGCCACACAGTACCCCCAATTCACATTATGATATATAGTGCTCCCCGTTCATATTGTGCATCATTACAATTCTCCAGTTCATATTATATAACATTAAAATGCCCTCCAGTTCATTTTATACCACACTACAATGGCAAGGTCCAGGGGCATACATAGATATATTGCAGGCCTAAAGTAAAAAGATTGAAAGGACCCCTACATACCACCCAATGGCAAAAAATGTATATAGCACATGTAACTGTGACAGGGCAGGTGGGCCCCTCTCAGCTTTGGGCCCCATAGCAGCTGCACTGCCTGCACCCATGGTAACTATGCCCTTGAGGGGTACTGCTGTTAAAATAATATTACACTGGCCCTGTATGCTGTAAAAATTAAAGGGTGCTTCTGTTGTTCAATACAAGCACACTGGTCTTGTATGCTGAAAAAATATAGGGTGCTGCTGTTTAAATAATATTACACTTGCCCTGTATGCTGTAAAAATTCACGGGTGCTTCTGTTTTTCAAATTAAAGCACACCGGTCCTGTATGCTATAAAGATATGTGGGTGCTGCTGTTAAAATAATATTACACTGGCCCTGTATGCTGTAAAAATTCATGGGTGCAGTTGTTCAAATAAAAGCACACTGGTCCTGTATGCTGAAAAATAATATAGGGTGCTGCTGTTAAAATAATATTACACTGGCTCTATATGCTGTAAAAATTTAGGGGTGTAGTCATTCAAATAAAAGTATACTGGTCCTGTATGCTAAAAAAATTTTTTAGGGTGCTGCTGTTAAAATAATATTACACTGGCCCTGTATGTTGAAAAAATGCAGGGGTGCTTCTGTTGTTCAAATAAAAGCCCACTGGTCCTGTATGCTGTAAAAATATAAGGGTGATGCTGTTAAAATAATATTACACTGGCCCTGTATGCTGTAAAAATTCATGGGTGCTGTTGTTCAAATTAAAACACACTGGTCCTGTATGCTGTATAAATTCAGGGGTGCTGCTGTTAAAATAATATTACACTGGCCCTGTATGCTGTAAAAATTCAGGGGTACAGTTCAAATAAAAACACACTGGTCCTGTATGCTGTAAAAATATAGGGGCGCTGCTGTTAAAATAATATAACACTGGTCCTGTATGCTTCAAAAATTCAGGGGTGCAGTTGTTCAAATAAAAGCACACTGGTCCTGTATGCTGTAAAAAATATAAGGTGCTACGGCTGTAGCCAGAACTTTGTGGGCCCCATAGCAACATCTTGAAGGGGCCCCCATCCCAATGCTTCTAAAGAGACACTTCTCTGCAGCAGTTGTTAATTTTATGCCCTATAATAGTGCTCTAGTTCATTTTCTGAACCATAGCAGAGTCTTATTTAATGTTATGCCTCATAGTAGTGCCCTAGTTTCTTTTATGAATCGCAGCAGCACATTTGTTAGCAGTTGGGCAAAACAATGGGGTCATTCCAACCTGGTCGCTCACTGCAGTTTGTTGCAGCGCAGCGATCGGGTCGGAACTGCGCATGTGCCGATGCCGCAGTGCGCCAGCACATGGCAGCTTTCGTTACCTAGCGATTGCCTCTGAGACAGAAGCAGTCGCTAGGCGGTAGGGGGCTGAACAGCAGTGTTAAGCCGCCGTTTAGGGGGAGCGGTACGGCCAACGCAGGCATGTCACGCAGCCGCTGCGGCCAGCGGGAGCGATGAGCAACTCCCGGCCAGCCGCAGGAGCTGCGCTGGCAGGGAGTTTCTCCTCAAATACAGAGGCATCGCCTCTGTGCGATGCTTTTGTATTTGTGCGGGGGGCCGGCACTGACATGCGGAGCAGTCTAGCCCTGTGCTGGGCATCCCCCTGCATGTCTCATGTCTGAGTTAATGATCGTAGCTGTGCTAAACTTTGCACAGCTATGATCAACTCGGAATGACCCCCAATGTGCACTGCAGGGGGGGCAGATATAACATGTGCAGAGAGATTTAGATTTGGGTGGGGTGTGTTCAAACTGAAATCTAAATTGCAGTGTAAAAATAAAGCAGCCAGTATTTACCCTGCACAGAAACAAAATAACCCACCCAAATCTAACTCTCTCTGCAAATGTTATATCTGCCACACCTGCATTGCACATGGTTTTGTACAACTGTAATGAGTGTGGATCCGTACCAGTCACATGAATGTGTGTAAATGTTTGAATGACATGATATAATGACCAATATATGGGCAGTTTACAAAAAGATTCTGAACTGCTTATTGATTGGTGGTGCTCCCAGGAAATTTTTAGATAAACTACATTGAAAAATAGGAGAATAGCCAAAAAATCCTTGTTTGGGATCACTCTTGATTATTAAATATATGTTATGTAAATGGAAATCTCAAAATTAAAACTTAACCTTTAATTAATTCTTGAGTAAAAGATATGAAAATTTACAATCAAATAATGCTAATATTAAAAAGATCTTGTTGACCTTTTTAGCAAATATGGTGCAAGATCGTTATGTAGGTGAAAATATATGCCTCGGATAAGCTTCACCGGTTAGGGTGAGGGACAAAGAATTGTAGTTAATCAAAGGGATGTGGATGGTGTCTAGCTGTAGATGAAAATGGAAGGAAATAGGAGTGAGTTGAATAGTAGTCTCCTTGGAAAATGGCCCACTGCACCTGGTATTCTCAGGAGGTTCCCCTTCCTAGTACTGACCAGGCCATAGCTGCTTAGCTTCCGAGATTGGACAAGATTGGGCGTATTCAGGATAGTATGGCCGTGGGCCGTTGTTAAAGGAGGAGAGGTGGCCACTTCTGCTTTCTGTACTCAACATAAATCAGAACTTTGATAGTTCGAAATTGTATTTCCAGATGAGAGAGTGTGTGTGGGAACACTTCTGCTGTCTGTTGTGACGGTGAGATGTTCACTGGTCAGAGCATAATGTCCTGGCCAGAGTGCCTGTAAACCAGATGAGAGAGTGTAGAGAATGGAGATTTGGAATGAGCGTTTGGAGACAGGAATATAGATAAATAGATTGTTTTACATAATGGAAATTCTGAGATCCTGAAACCTGTCTTTTTACAATGTATAAAGACAAATAGTGCTCTATCAGAGCTTGATACTGGCTCAGTCAAAGCTCAATGCTGGCTCAATGTTATCAGTGTAAAGTGACTGTGCATAAATTAATAAGTAAATAAATAAACAATTGATTCATGAAAGATACTGTAGGAACAAATTCATAAATCATAAAAAGAAATAACAATCCTTATGAAAGCCAACCAATCAGAGCTATGCTGGCTCAAGACAATGTTGTCAGTGTGAAATGAACTGTGCATAAATTGATAAATAAATAAACAATTAATTCATAGAAGATAAGGAGAAATTGATCATTCTTAGAAAGAAATCAAATAAAAATGCTTGAGAAAACCCAGTCAGGGCTCAACGCTGGGCTTAAAATAAATCAGCTGATTGGTACAAAATAAGTTCATAGAAAAAACCAAGTTCATAGAAAAAGACACACGGTAGAGCTTAAGGCTGGCTCCAAACAATGACTTTGATCCCTATGGTATTATAAGGTGGGGTTTGGCATTGATTGATATCCGGTTGTTATCCTTGGCATGTGCGGAGAACTCAAAATAATTATAAAGTATGTCCTTGTGGCAAAAACTCTGCAGGGACTGTTGGCCCCAGTGCTGTGTTGTAATGGATTGCATTCGCAGGTGCATGCAGTGCCACTAGTGGTTTGGACTAAGTTCGGGGGAGAGGGGCACGCAGATCATGTAGGCAAGTAATGTTCAATTGCCCTGGTGGTCTAGTGTACTTTACCCCCACCACTGTGTAAGTGATGTCTCCTAGACGTCCTCCGGAGTTCCCCGCTGCAAGCGATGATTGCCGCGGCCGCCCGCTTCTGGACATGGTTTTGCCCAACTGCTAAAAAATTTGCTGCTGCGATCAACTCTGAATTACCCCCATTATGCCACACAGTACCCCCAATTCACATTATGATATATAGTGCTCCCCGTTCATATTGTGCATCATTACAGTTCTCCAGTTCATATTATATAACATTAAAATGACCTCCAGTTCATTTTATACCACACTACAATGGCAAGGTCCAAGGGCATACCTAGATATATTGCAGGACTCAAGGAAAAAGATTTAAAGGACCCCTACATACCACCCAATGACAAAAATTGTATATAACACATGTAAATTTGAAAGGGCAGGTGGGCCATTCCCAGCTTTGGGCCCCATAGCAGCTGCACTGCCTGCACCCATAGTAGCTATGCCCTTGAGGGGTGTGGCTATTAAAATAATATTACACTGGCCCTGTATGCTGTAAAAATTAATGGATGCTACTGTTGTTCAAATAAAAGCACACTGGTCCTGTATGTTGAAAAAATATATGGTTGCTACCGTTAAAATAATATTACACTGGTCCTGTATGTTGTAAAAATTCAGGGGTGCAGTTGTTCAAATAAAAGCACACTGGTCCTGTATGCTGTAAAAATATAGGGGAGCTACTGTTTAAATAATATTACACTGGCCCTGTATGCTGTAAAAATTCAAGGGTGCTTCTGTTTTTCAAATTAAAGCACACTGGTCCTTTATGCTGTAAAAATATGGGGGTGCTGCTGTTAAAATAATATTACATTGGCCATGTATGCTGTAACAATTCAGGGGTGCAGTTAATCAAATAAAAGCACACTGGACTTGTATGCTAAAAAATATAGGGTACTGCTGTTAAAATAATATTACACTGGCCCTGTATGCTGTAAAAAAATCAGGGGTGCAGTTCAAATAAAAGCACACTGGTCCTGTATGCTGTAAAAATATATAAGGATGCTGCTGTTAAAATAATATTACACTGGCCCTGTATTCTGCAAATATTCAGGGGTGTTTCTGATGTTCAAATAAAAGCACACTGGTCCTGCATGCTGTAAAAATATAGGGGTGCTACTGTTTAAATAATATTACACTGGCCCTGTATGCTGTAAAAATTCAGGGGTTCTTCTGTTTTTCAAATTAAAGCACACTGGTCCTGTATGCTGTAAAAATAATATTACACTGGCCATGTATGCTGTAACAACTCAGGGGTGCAGTTAATCAAATAAAAGCACACTGGTCCTGTATGCTGAATTTTTTTTTAGTGTGCTGCTGTTAAAATAATATTACACTGGCTTTGTATGCTGTAAAAATTCAGGGGTGCAGTTGTTCAAATAAAAGCACACTGGTCCTGTATGCTTTAAAAATATAGGGATGCTGCTGTTAAAATAATATTACACTGGCCCTGTATGCTGCAAAAATTCAGGGGTGTTTCTGCTGTTTAAATAAAAGGACACTGGTCCTGCTTGCTGTAAAAATATAGGGGTGCTGCTGTTAATAGAATATTACACTGGCCCTGTATGCTGTAAAAAACAGGGGTGCTGCTGTTGATCAAATAAAAGCACACCTGTCCTGTATGCTGTAAAAATATAGAGGTGCTGCTGTTAAAATAATATTACACAGGCCCTGTATGCTGTTAAAATTCAGGGGTACAGTTGTTCAACAACCCGTCAACAGCTCCTCCTTCATTTTCTCCTGCACCTGGGGCTGCAAGGAAAATGATTACATTTCCTAGCCCACCCGCTAGTGGTGATGCAGGGCAGTCAGGATCAAGTGTTGACATCTGGTCCGGACTGAAGGACCTGCCAACAATTACTGACATATCTACTGTCACTGGATATGATGCTGTCACCATTGAAATAATGGTGTAGGATTATATTGGATCCTCCAAGTAGGCATGTTAGACAGCCCGTATGTATACTGGCAGGATAAAGAGGCAATTTGGAGGCCCTTCCACAAACTGGCTTTATTTTACCTAAATTGCCCCCCTTCCAGTGTGTACTCCGAAAGAATGTTTAGTGCAGCCGGTAACCTTGTCAGTGATCGGTGTAGCAGGTTACTTTTACAAAATGTGGAGAAAATTATGTTCATCAAAATTAATTATAAATTCCTCCAGGAAGACCTTGAACAGCAATTGCCTCCAGAAAGTACACAGGGATCTTTGATGGTGGATTCTAGTGGGGATAAATTAATACTCTGGGGCAGATGTATTAACCTGGAGAAGGCATAAGGAAGTGATAAACCAGTAACATGTGCAAGGTGATAAAGGCACCAGCCAATCAGCTCCAGTATGTAAATTAACAGTTAGGATCTGATTGGCTGGTGTGTTTATCACCTTGCACATATCACTGGTTTATCACTTCCTTATGCCTTCTCCGGTTTAATACATCTGCCCCTCTGTGAGGAGGAGGATGTACACTCTGAAAGGCGTGAGGAATCGGAGAATAAGGATGAGGACGACATCTTACCTCTGTAGAGTCAGTTTGTGCAAGGAGAGATGAATTGCTTCTTTTTTTGGTGAGGGGATTAATTGCTTCTTTTTTTGTGGGGGCCCAAACAGACCAATCATTTCATCCACAGTCGTGTGGCAGACCCTGTCACAGAAATGATTAGTTTGTTAAAGTGTGCATGTCCTGTTTCTACAACATAAGGGTGGGTGTAAGGGCACAAGGACATTTCCATCTTGCACCTCTTATTTTTTTTCTTTGCATCATGTGCTCTTTGGGGCCTAGTTTTTAAAACTGCCATCCTGTCTGCCACTGCAGTGCCACTCCTAGGGGGGCCAGGTGTTTGTGCCGCCCACTTGTGTTGCTTAGCTTAGTCATCCAGTGACCTCAGTGCAACCTTTTGGCCTAAAAACAATATTGTGAGGGGTTCAGAATAGACTGAAAATGAGTGGAAATTAATGTTATTGAGGTTAATAATACTGATAATGATCAAAATGACCACCACATTCTGTGATTTAGCTGTTTTTATGTTTTTCAAAAATCATCCAGATACAAAACCAGAACCAAAACAAAAACCCGAAAGGGTGGTTTTGGCAAAACCAATCCAGATCCAAAACATGAGCGGGGATCCAGATCCTAAACCAAAACATAAAACCTGAAAAGTGTCCACCGCACATCTCTAATTTCTATATACTGTATATGTACAGACAGCTCCACTGATATCTCTGGATGGGTGCTCTGCTGTCCCACTTTGATTTTGCCTTCATTCAGAATGAACTGTATATACTGTAGATATGATCCCTGTAATCCTTCCACTTATTTATGCTTTATGCACTGGTTTGATTAGGCAGCCACCAAGCAGCATCAGGCCACAGTTTGCTATCACCCATGTGTTTTAGCCTTTGTTTGTGTGTTTATGTTTGTGTATATTTGTCTGTCTGTTGATACCTGTGTTCCAAAGCCGAGAATTCCAGGAGACTAAAACACAATGACAAGTTTCACGGTGCTCCACCATGTCCTGTCTATGCAAAGCTAGGAATACAACTTCACAGGGGCCACAATGACACAAATTGCAGTGCTCCACCCCCATCTCATTTGCCTTCTCCTCTTCTTGACCCTCCCAGATTGTCATTTGACAAATTCAGCAAGTATGGGTAGGGGTAGCACTGGGTCTCAGTAAAGTTTACGACCATCAATCTTGACTAAGACTGAAGCTTCCAGTCTTGCCTTCCCATCTTACAATTTGTTGTCTGTGCCACTGGGGCACCAGCATTCTTTGTCTATGTAAATCTGTGCAAGGAATGTTCTGAACTACCTTAGATCATTGACTATTCTGTGAGTGTGGTCTATTGTGTATTCGCAGACTAAAACTACACTAAAGAAATATGGATATTGTATATACATTATGCAGAAAGTGTTTTTTCTTTTTTTTGTAGGGTATGGCAGGCCCCATGACAGTTTTAAATCTGAGACCAGTAATTTGTAATTAGACTATGGGTAATGGAGTGGAGAAGGTGCACTGTTAATACTGTTCTTTGCCATGTAGAATGCCACATGTTCTTTATATTGTGTTATACTCTAAATGGCATATTGGAGCTTCCAGTTGAACAACATTCTGATGTGGTTGGAAGGACTATTGCTGCTGCTTACATAATGTTAAAACAGCAGCGTTAGCACTAATATGCTAATACAGCAGGGGGCATCAGGAGGCATCAAGCCAAATGGCTTCAGACTGTAATTCACTGACAGTCTGATGCCGTAATGCGACTGATGTCACAGACCCGTACTGCACATGCGCAGTATGAGTCTGGCGAATGGGCAAATTACTAAACATCAGTACTTTGCTGCAGGAGATGCTACTCCGTCCACATCTGAATGAGGGTCAGTTTCATTAACCCATAAATGAGTGTAAAGTGAATTCCATAACAGATTTTTTTTCTATCTAATGGGAGGAGTAGCAGGTTGGACTGCGGAATTGATATTAGAGATGTGCAGCGGGCACTTTTGTGTTTTGGTTTTGGTTCTGGTTCCATGCTCGTGTTTTGGATCTGGATTGGTTTTGCCAAGACCACCCTTTCGTGTTTTGGTTTTGGATCTGGATGATTTTTGAAAAACAACAACTAAAAACAGCTAAAATCACAGAATTTGGGGGTAATATTGATCCTACGGTATTATTAACCTCAATAACATTCATTTCCACTCATTTTCAGACTATTCTGAACACCTCACAATATTGTTTTTAGGCCAAAAGGTTGCACAGAGGTGGCTGTATGACTAAGTTAAGCGACACAAGTGGGCGGCACAAACACATGGCCCATCTAGGAGCTGCACTGCAGTGGCAGACAGGATGGCAGATTTAAAAAATAGGTTTCAAACAGCACATGATGCAAAGAAGAAAAAGAGGTGCAACGAGGAAGCTGGATGACTAAGCTAAGCGACACAAGTGTGCGGCACAAACACATAGTCCATCTAGGAGTGGTACTGCAGTGGCAGACAAGATGGCACTATTCAAAAACTAGGCCCCAAATGGCACACCATGCAAAGAAAAAAAAGAGGTGCAATGAGGTAGCTGTATGATTAAGCTAAGCGACACAAGTGTGCGGCACAAACACCTGGCCCATCAAGGAGTGGCACAGCAGTGGCATACAGGATGGCACTTTAAAAAATAGTCCCCAAATAGTACATGATGCAAAGAAAAAAAGAGGTGCACCAGGGTCACAGGATGGCTTAAGTGTGCGGCAGAAACACCTGGCCCATCTAGGAGCGGCACTGCAGTGGCAGACAGGATGGCACTTAAAAAAATAGTCCCCAAACAGCACATCATGCAAAGAAGTAAAAGAGGTGCAATGAGGTAGCTGTATGGCTAAGCTAAGTGACAAAGTGTGCAGCACAAACACCTGGCCCATCTGGGAGCGGCACTGCAGTGGCAGAAAGGATGGCACTTAAAAAAAATAGTCCCCAAACAGCACATCATGCAAAGAAGTAAAAGAGATGCAATGAGGTAGCTGTATGACTAAGCTAAGCAACACAAGTGTGCGGCACAAACACCTGGCCCATCTAGGTTTGGCACTGCAGTCCCACTGCACTAATGGCAGATACCGGATGCACATATAACATCAACATAGCTGTCAAGGCCTCAGTTATCCGCTTTGCAACAGGATGACTGTTGTCATATTTAATCTTCCTCGCAAAGGACTGTTGGACAGTCGTTTGCTTAGTTGAAGTAGTACAAGTGGTCTTCCGACTTCCCCTCTGGGATGACGATCGACTCCCAGCAGTACATGGGACTAAGAATAATCGGGCAGCCTATAAATTAAATGAGGAAAATGTAGGGATAACCGTAGTTGAAAAGGATTTGAGTGTGCTCATCGATAATAAACTTAGTAGCAGTATGCAGTGTCAGAATGCAGCAACAAAAGCAAATAAGGTGTTAGCATGCATAAAACGAGGAATGGAGACAAGGGATGAGAGTGTAATCCTGCCACTGTATAAATCATTGGTGCGGCTGCACCTGGAATATTGTGTACAGTTCTGGGCACCACACTATAAAAAAGATATTTTGGAACTCAAAAGGGTTCAGAGGCGATCCACCAAACTGGTTAATTGGTTAGAGGCACTGAATTATGAGGAAAGACTAACAAGGTTAGAGGGGACATTAACATTTATAAATACATTAAGGGACAATGCAAGGATTTATAAGACAATCTGTTTATCAAAAAAAGCTACACAGGACACGAGGACACCCCCTGAGGTTAGAAGTAAAAAAAAATTCATACACAATGTAGGAATGGGTTCTTCACAGTAAGAACAACAAATATCTGGAATTCTCTACCAGAGAAGGTAGTAATGGTGGACTAACTAAATAAGTTCGAAAATGGTTTAGATAAATTCCTAACTGATAGAAATATACAAGGCTACAGCATCTAAGTGATTTATAATTTATAATACAGGTTGAACTCGATGGACATCTTGTCTTTTTTC
This sequence comes from Pseudophryne corroboree, assembly GCF_028390025.1. Taxonomy (NCBI): domain Eukaryota; kingdom Metazoa; phylum Chordata; class Amphibia; order Anura; family Myobatrachidae; genus Pseudophryne; species Pseudophryne corroboree. Next base: position 961,400,564 of record NC_086444.1, on the reverse strand, counting down.
AACTTCACCATCTATATAACTATGTAACTCCAGCAGTAGCAGTAGGAGAAAGTGGTTCTTGATCTTTCCCTATTTTATGCTCTAAATTTTTGTTCTCCATTATTTTTTTGGAGTTATATAACAAAATGCAGCAAAGGAGAGCGTACCTCTACACCACACAGGGCAAACCATGTAAAAATTATTTGGATTAAATATTAATAACCCCTTTATTTTGAGTAAATAATATACAGCACTGGATTTATATGGCAGTACCACTGGACTGGATTTATATGGCAGTATCACTGGATTTATATGCCAGTATCTCTGGATTTACATGGCAGTACCACTGGATTTATATGGCAGTACCACTGGAATTATATGGCAGTAACAATGGAATTATATGGCAGTATCACTGGAATTATATGGCAGTACCACTGGACTTATACGGCAGTACCACTGAAATTATATGGCAGTACCACTGGACTAATACGGCAGTACCACTGGACTGGATTTATATGGCAGTATCACTGGATTTATACACCAGTACCTCTGGAATTATAAGGAAGTATCACTGAAATTATATGGCAGTACCACTGGATTTATATGGCAGTACCACTGGACTGGATTCATACAACAGTATTACTGGATTTATATGCCAGTACCACTGGAATTATATGGCAGTATCACTGGAATTTTATGTCAGTGTTACAGGAATTATACGGCAGTACCACTGGAATTATATGGCAGTACCACTGGACTGGATTTATATGGCAGTATTACTGGATTTATACGCCAGTACCACTGGAATTTTATGCAGTATCACTGGAATTATACGGCAGTATCACTGGAATTATACGGCAGTACCACTTCACTTATGCGGCATTACCACTGGAATTATAAGGCAGTACCACTGGATTTATAGGGCAGTACCACTGGAGTGGATTTATACGGCAGTATCACTGGATTTATATGCCAGTACCACTGGAATTACACGGCAGTATCACTGGAATTATACATCAGTATCACTGGAATTATACGGCAGAACCACTGGATATATACGGCAATACCACTAGACTGGATTTATACGGCAGTTTCACTGGATTTATATGCCAGTGCAGCTGGAATTATACAGCAGTATCACTGGAATTATACAGCAGTACCACTGGACATATAAGGCTGTAACATAGTAACATAGTATTTTAGGTTGAATAGAGGCAAATTGCCCATCGTGTTCAACCTGTTTTAAGTTGTAATGAGTATCACTGGAATTATATGGCAGTACCACTGGACATATACAGCAGTATCAGTGGACTGGATTTATACTCCAGTACCACTGGAATTATACAACAGTATCACTGGAATTATATGTCAGCATTACTAGAATTATATGGCAGTACCACTGGACTGGATTTTTATGGCAGTATCACTGGATTTACGCCAGTACCACTGGAATTATACGGCAGTATCACTAGAATTATATGGCAGTATCACTGGAATTATATGGCAGTACCACTGGACTTATACAGCAGCACCATTGGACTGGATTTATACGGCAGTATCACTGGATTTATATGCCAGTGCCACTAGAATTATACGTCAGTATCACTGGAATTATACACCTGTATCACTGGAATTATACGGCAGTACCACTGGATTTATATGGCAGTACCACTGGACTGAATTTATACAGCAGTATCACTGGATTTTTTCGCCAGTACTCCTGGAATTATATGGCAGTATCACTGGAATTATTCATCAGTATCACTGGAATTATATGACATTACCACTGGACTGGATTTATATGGAAGTATTACTGGATTTATATGCCAGTACCATTGGAATTATATGGCAGTATCACTGGTATTATACGGCAGTACCACTGGACATATATACGGCAGTATCACTGGACTGGATTTATATGACAGTACCACTGGATTTCTATAGCAGTACCACTGGACATATATGGCAGTATCACTGGATTTATACGGCAGTACCACTGGACATATACGGCATTATCACTGGACATACTGTATACGGCAGTATCTCTGGACATATACGGCAGTACCACTGGACATATAAAGCAGCACAGGAACACCACCACTGGACTAATGCAGGATAACACAGCACCACTGCAATGGACTGGACTTATACAGCAGCACTGGACATATGGCAGCAGAGGACACCACCACTGTGTCTGGACTGAAGCAGAACAAGAGACCACCACTGAACTGATACAGCACAACACAGCACCACTGGACTGGACTTATAAAGCAGCACTGGACATATGCAGCTGAGGACATTACCACTGTGACTGGACTGTTGCAGCACAAGACACTACCACTGTACTGATGCAGGACACTGAGGACGGAGACACGTCCTCTCTCTACACTCTCCAATGCCAGAGTGAAAATGGCGGCGATGCGTGGCTTCTTATATGGAATCCAAACCCCGCGAGAATCCGACAGCAGGATGATGACGTTTTGCCTTGTTCTGGTTTCTGAGTCAGGCGGGAAAATCCGAGCCTGACTCGGATCCGGGCTCAGGTAGTGAAGTTGGGGGGGTTCGGTTCTCAGGGAACCGAACCCGCTCATCTCTAAAAATGATATTTGTGAACTCTATACCACTTTGGGATATTCTGCTTCTCCACACACCTACTGTACACACTTCTCATTTCCAGAGGTGTAACCCAGGAGAGGATTATACAGTAGGAATGCAGCTTGGTGAGTGCGGGTAGACCATCATGGTACTTAACCAAAGCTCTTAGCACTGTACTGTATATTGACTGTGCCATGAAACGAGGTGCAGTGTAGGCGAACAGCAAACAGCAGCAGGATAACATGCTTATTATTCATTTATTATTTTAGTTCAATATAGTAAAACAGCAGGGGAATGTAAACTTCATATTAAGTACAGTACATGACAAAATGTATTGTAGAAAATGTATTCGAATAAAATACTTAATTTCAACCTTCAATTTTTTTTACTACTGCTTCATAAAATATGTATTCATTTGAAATTCCAAGGCTCTTTATATGTAAGATGCATAGATACAGTGAGTTTATAAGTAGAATTTCTCGAAATCCTCATACAAATTTGATTGACCTCATACATATTTATTGTTCGATCCTGACTTTGGCCTGGTGTCATTTTGTTCTAATGGTACTGACTGATTGAGTTCACAACTTGCTATTAAACAAAGGGCCTTATACCAACCTATAAAATGTTGTCTACTTGAGCCGTGGGCGTTTTAAGAGATGAGGGGACCCAAGTGCAACGTCCATTGTGAGCCCTCCTCTCCTTGTTACCGGGGACATCTCCAGTGCGCAAGAGCAAAACACTTGGAAATGTGCGTTGCAGCCATTTTCCAAGTGATTTGTGTCCACACTACAGGGCCAACGCCATGGGACTCCGAAGGGGTAAGTATATTATATGTGTGCAGGGTGTGCGGTGTGGGCCCCCATGACCTAGGGGCCAATGTGCACACTGCATCCATTATAGAAACGCTTATGACTTCAGCCTAACTGGCTACATTCTATAGCTTTTTATTTTTAATATGAACAATGAACACTGATTTGTTCTAGATCAAAGTGCTAGTAGTTGAAAAATGATATAAAAAATATTATTAATGTGTACAAATGTATGCTGGTAAGGAACTGCACTGACAACTTATTATTTTTATATTTCATTTATACTGCAAGACAAGCGGCGAGTAGGCTGAACTTTGCATCCCCCGTGTCCCAATGCTTCTAGATAGACACCTTTACACAACAGTTATTAATAATTGTGCCTATGTTCATTTTCTGAACCATAGTAGTGCCCTAGTTAATGTTATGCCATAGCAGTGCTCTATTTTATTTTATGAACAATAGTGTTGTCCTAGTTCACATTATACCACATTGTAGAGCTGCCAGTACACATTATGCCACACAGTACCCCCAATTCTCATTGGGCCTGATTCTGATTCATAAGTAAAGCAAACAAAAAAAAGGCAAGTAACTGTGCACCTGGGCAAAACCATGTTGCACTGCAGGTGGGGCAGATGTAACGTGCAGAGAGTTAGACTTGGGTGGAATTTGTTCAAACTGAAATCTAAATTGCAGTATAAAAATAAAGCTGTCTAATATTTGTGGGCTACATGCAAAAGCAGCCAGCATTTACCCTGCACGAAAAAAATATATAAATGTATTACATTCCCTTGCATTGCAGCATGATTCTTTCTAAATACAAAGGGCTTAATTCAGACCTGATCACTGCTGCAAACTAGTTAGCAGTTGGGCAAAACCATGTGTACTGCAGGTGTGGCCGATATAACATGTGCAGAGAGAGTTAGATTTGGGTGGGTTATTTTGTTTCTGTGCAGAGTAAATACTGTCTGCTTTATTTTTGCACTGCAATTTAGATTTCAGATTGAACACACCCCACCCAAATCTAACTTTCTCTACACATGTTATATCTGCCACACCTGCAGTGCACATGGTTGCTGCTACGAGTCGGTCTGAATTAGGCGCCAAGTTACCTGCATTCTTTGCTTTACTTCCAAATCAGAGTCAGGCTTATTAAGACATACAGTCATATTATGCCATACTATGGTGCTTTAATTTCATACATTACAGGGACCCAGTTAATATTTTGTAACCGTACAATGCCTTCCAGTACATCTTATACATCATTACAATGAGCTGAGCAGATTATGCTACATTACATTGTCCTCTGGGTCTTGAGCCCCCTAAGCCTACTGCAATGACAGCCCCTGCATACACTATAACTAAAACCCATTATTTATTATGGTGTGGTATTATAGTGAGTGCAGAGCCTCTGTGAATTTTATTTAAACATTGTGTACAAGTAGGTTAACTCCAGTAGGCGCTTATCCAGATTACTTGTGATAAACACCAATGGTCAAGAAGCAATTTGTGGCACCTAAACCTTTGTATCAAATGACAAATGCCTTACTCTCAGTCACGCCCCATAAAATGTGGGGTAATGGGGCTAGCATACCACCGAAACTCCACATCTGTTCCTCCTTTATGTTATATATGAGTGTAGACTTGATGGAGTTTATAGATCATCCAAATCATGGACATGCGGTGAGGTAGATGGCTCAGGAGGCACTGGCTAGTACCAGAGCCAGATTTACAAATAGTATATGAGCCCAAGGGTACATGTGGGCATTATACACAGTCATACTGCTGGAGGTTTGGTAAGCTTTGATCACAGATGTGCGGAACAGATAGGCAGCGGAGGCAGTGCCTGACTTTTTACTACAGAGTTTTGACTATAAAAATGATCAGAATAATACAAAGAAGATATTTCTAATATATTCTTTGTATTTTTAATATACTTTATATAGTCAATACCCTGGCATATACAGAAGTATGACAGAATAGACTCTGCCTCACCTGCCTCATTCGCACGTCACTGATCCAAATCCTTCTCTTTTCCCAGTGTAGATCAGGATCATATATTGGTGTGTTGCTGGCCTTTTGCTATTGTTCTAGTCACAGGAGCCACATGTACTTCATAATGACAGCCGTGAGATGATTTCTGACTAGACTCTGAAGTGACATATATAATGGTAGATGATCAATCAGCTTAATGATATCATTCAGGTGCTTGAAAGGGAGGGGTATTTCTAAGCAAGAAAAAAAGAGAGACATTGTTTCCCCCAGCACCCTGAATGATAACAGTAACCAGTTATAAATCACACATAATATTAGAATTCAGAGATCTTGGTTACACATATATGCACAAATATTTGGGGTCCCTAGCGCTATATATAGGTGCAGGGTGTGGCTGGTGTTTTGGGGTGCCACACCCTGCACCTAGATATGGTACTAGGGACCCCAAATATACAGAGATGCCTTGATGTGGCTTTGGGGCTTATTCACACATTTGCGCAAATATGTGTAACCAAGATCTCTGAATTCTAATATGTGGGATTTATATCTGGTTACTGTTATCATTCAGGGTGCTGGGGGAAAAATGTCTCTCTTTTTTTCTTGCTTAGTCTCTGAAGTGAGAAGCTTCCACATCCTGTGATATGATCATACAGCAGCTACCTGCACAGGTATTTGGTGCAGGACACTCTTGCTATTAGCTAGTGGTCATAATAATTTAACAAATATAATGTAACTTGACTGTGTATATAAGGCAACATTGAAAACCCTCTTTCTTAGCTTTTTTAATTATTTTTTTTATTTTGTATGTATAATTTCTATTTTAAAATGGACACATACAGTATGCCCTAAGCTCCAAACAGACATAACTGTCCAATTTTACTGTCTACATGTGTGGTCAAATTTTAAATGCAAAAAATACAGAGTTGGGTAACAAGATGGGAGCTAATAATCACAAATGTTACTTAAAATTTTTTATTAGTGCAATTCATATGAGATAAAGTGCATGTGCCAGCACCTAATTACATTTTTCAAACAATGAACAGTTAAAAACAATCAAATAAAAGGATCTGTTACATAAAGTGCAGGTTCAGATCTCTCACCATACATAAAGTGCAGGTTCATATCTCTCACCATATGAAGGGAGTGTGGTGGGCTAAGCTTTTAAAAGCGAAGAAGAAAAGGTCTCGGTCTAAGAGAACGGCACCACCACAGATGGTTTATAAGCACCAAAGGTGAGTCCCTCCTGCATAAATTCTCTCCTGGTCCACAGCAAACAGGTCCGTGTGACGCGTTTCGGTCTAAGAAGACCTTTTTCAAGAACAGATAGTTTGCTGTGATAGATGCCGGCTTTTTAAACCCCTATTCCGAAAGTTCATATCATTTCCATTTCCGCTTAATGGCGGAAATTACATTTGCGGTTCACCATCGTCCACCGCTTGCGTTCCACTGTATTTTCTACCAAGTAGTATTCAGGAAGTCTGTATCATTTCCGTTTCCGCTTAATAGCGGAAATGAAATTTGCGGTTCACCGTCATCCACCGCTTGCGTTCCACTCTGTTTTCTACCAGGCGGAAGTAATGCGTGCGGTTCAACTCCTCCTTCCTGTCACTGCTCGATCTTCCATATTTCCAAATCACTTATGAATATATTCTTTTCATACGTGTGCTGTAGTGTTATATCTTCATTAGTTATTGAAATGCCACGTTTCTTAATTTATGAAACAGTATACATCCCCATGCCATAGAAACTATTGCCGTACTTTGTATTCCCGCAAAGTCATACCCTAATGTGGAATGGGGAGGTTCCTGTTTCTTTTGGGGATGCATTATCCAATGACATGCAGAAAGACAAAATAAAAATGATTAAGATTAATATAACTAGAATAATTAAAATTAATACATAAAAGAGAAAGACATTCGTCAGATGATATAACAAAATATGTCACTTCAATCTAAGAACCATTTTAGTTCAAAGTCAACATTGTGCCCCATTGGTTTTAAAGTATCTAATTCGAATATCCATTTCATCTCCCCCTGTGCTAATAACTTTTCTATGTTTTTATTTCGCCAATTGGATTTTACCTGTTGGATTCCAATAAAACGTTTTATATGTTCTGTTCTATTATTGTTTATTTTACAAAAATGTTCCGACAATGGATGTGTCACAGGTCCTTTGTTAATGTTATATGTGTTTGGCTGCCCGGGTCTTCAAAGCTCTGGAAGTCTTGCCTATATATATTTGTCCACAGCTACATTCCAACATATATAAAACATTTTTAGAATGACAAGTTATGAAATTATTAATTTGTAAAAAATTTTTTTTTTCCTTTCACAATCCAAGGGGATTGTGACGCTCCTTCAGCATTGCCCATTGGCCTGTAAAACTTATGCCATCTCTCACTCCATATCCGAGCACTGCCACGTGCTGGGGGTTCACGGTCGGCGGCCATTTTGTCAGGTTGCTGTGCGATCGAGCTCGGTGTAACGTAATGTGCATAGACCTCGCTTATCCCGGTGTATTTTAGCTAGGGGATTGTGACGCTCCTTCAGCATTGCCCCTTGGCCTGTAAAACGTATGCCATCTCTCACTCCATATCCGAGCGCTGCCACGTGGTGGTGGTTCATGGTCGGCGCCCATTTTGTCAGGTTGCTATGCGATCGAGCTCGGTGTAACGTAATGTGCATAGACCTCGCTTATCCCGGTGTATTTTAGCTAGGGGATTGTGACGCTCCTTCAGCATTGCCCCTTGGTCTGTAAAACTTATGCCATCTCTCACTCCATATCCGAGTGCTGCCACGTGCTGGAAGTTCACGGTCGGCGGCCATTTTGTAAGTTTGCTATGCGATCGAGCTCGGTGTAACGTAATGTGCATAGACCTCGCTTACAGTATCCCGGTGTATTTTAGCTAGGGGATTGTGACGCTCCTTCAGCATTGCCCCTTGGCCTGTAAAACTTATGCCATCTCTCACTCCATATCCGAGCACTGCCACGTGCTGGGCGTTCACGGTCGGCGGCCATTTTTAATGTGCATAGTCCTCGCTTATCCCCATAGGCCCCTGTGTTTTTTAACTACCATATTGAGATGCACATTTCTAGGCCTACAGTATTTAATATACAGTAAGCAGCATTGTTGTTAGGCAATAATTGAAGAATTTACATACAGTACTGACATGTACTGTATGTAATGCTTGTACATCATGTCAGTCGCCCCTTATGCTGTACACTACTGTAAGTCTTACAGGGCCATGCACTTCCAAGGAGGGTTATTTACTGTATCTGTTTTATACAGGAAAACTAATTGCAGTCCATAACACTGATGTGGTATTTTCAGTACTGTACAGTATACAGTACTAAAATGTGAACATCAGGTACTAAATAGTAAACATGTACAGTATTAACTTTTATCATAAAACTCTTACAAATTTTCAGATGTGTAAATTTTAGACTACAGTATTCACAAATGTTTTTTCTCCATACAGGAATTACAGTTGGACAACATGCCAGTAACTATCAACAAAACTATGAGCAAGATAATCGCCAACATGAAAAAAGAAAATAAAACCATCCAAGAGATCCATGCATGGCTCAAGGAAAGTGGCATTATAGTCACTTTAGAAACGGTGCGCTATCATGCTTTCGAGAGAACAACGCCCAGATTTGTATTTCCTACAAAATGCACATGGGGGGTAATTCCAAGTTGATCGCAGCAGGAATTTTGATAGCAACTGGGCAAAACCATGTGCACTGCAGGGGAGGCAGATATAACATGTGCAGAAAGAGCTAGATTTGGGTGGGTTATATTGTTTCTGTGCAGGGTAAATACTTGCTGCTTTATTTTTACACTGCAAATTAGATTGCAGATTGAACACACCACACCCAAATCTAACTCTCTCTGCACATGTTATATCTGCCTCCCCTGCAGTGCACATGGTTTTGCCCAGTTGCTATCAAAAATCCTGCTGCGATCAACTTGGAATTACCCCCATGGTACGTACTGTTCAGTACTGTAATGTTTAAATGACTTGCTGTATACAATAGACAATTTTTTGGAAATAAAAAAAACCACTTCATCTAACTGTGATTGTGCTGTTCATTAATTCATATTTTTCATACTGTATTGTACTGTAGGAGAGTGCAACAAATTGTGGAGGAACTAACTCGTGAGGATGATGAGCGTACTGCTTTGCAAATAAAACGAATTCTCCATTCCAAGTATGACCTGGTCATATCGGCCACCAGCGTCAGAAGGATGCGACGGAAAATGGGATGGACCTTTGGCGCAACAAGGTAAAATACTGAAAGCAGTATAAACCATACAGTAAATGCACACTTATTCACTGTTAATAATCCCTTAATAAGTGATATAACAATGCCATAAATCATTATACAGAGTGTGTACTTTATACTATATACAGTATGCGTGTGTATGTGTATATATATAAATATATATATATATATATATATATATATATATATAATCTATCCCAAAAGAGATACCTACTGTATAGCACTCAGAGACAGCAATGAAGCATTGCCGGCTTATTGTGATGATTGCATACTGTATACTGTGTGTGTGTGTGTGTGTGTGTGTGTGTATGTATATATATATATATATATATATATATTACTCTGTATATACTGTAATGTATGTACAGTTTAATGTATACAGTAGGTATATAATACAGTATACTGCACATACAGTCTACTGTATATACAGTAATCTCTTTCATTACTGTATCTGATTCATTATTTTTGGCTCTTCACAGGATATCTCCCATGAAAAGAGATGTGAATAAAGAAAAGAGAGTGGAACAGGCACGGCGATGGATTGAGAGTGGTGAAAAATTTCATGATGTCATTTTCACAGATGAATCGTCTGTTGCCCTTGAGCGGTTCTCCAGAATGTCATTCCGGAAACGTAACCATATCTCATTAAAACCATGCCCAAAGCATCCATTGAAAGTCCATGTATGGGGAGGCATAACACGATTAGGAGCTGGTCCCCTATTATTTTTCAAAGGTACAGTACTATACTTTATTCTGTGCCTGTGTTCTGTAAAAATACATACTGTACTGTAGAGTACATGTAACTGCACAATAAAATGAGTTGCTTATTAATGAACAACATTTTTTTTCTGTAGGGATCATGGATAAGAAATTTTTCCAAGAAACAATAGTAGAGGGATGTATGGTGCCATTTGTGAATAAATATTACCCAACTCACCATAGGATATTCCAAGACAATGATCCTAAACACTCCGCATCAGCCAAATTTATGGAAGAGAAAGGTATGAATTGGGAACGCACACCACCAGAGTGAGTATTCTTTCAACAGTGTACAAGTAAAATTTTGGATAGCACTCTAGTACTGTAAATAAATTTTTTGGTTTAATAAACAGTACAATACAGTATGTTTAATTTTCTCTATTTAATTACATTAATTGACTAACTTTTTTCTATACTCTTTTTTTTTTTTTTATAGATCACCAGACATGAATCCAATTGAATTAGTGTGGGCTCAATTGAAGAGGTACATTAGGAGTGTTGCGAAGCCAACAACAAAACAGCAGCTGTTGGATGGGATAAAGAAATTTTGGCTAGAAGTACTCACACCTGAACATTGTAATAATTATATAAATCACCTGTATAAAGTATTACCTGTTATAGTCGAAAGAAATGGTCAAGCCACAAATATGTAGTTCTGTACTGTATTTTCTGTTTAAAATTTTAAATTGGTGCATTATTAAAAATGTTTATAAAATTGCCTTTGTCTGATTATTGCATAAACTAATGTAGAATATTATACAGTAGTAATGTTATTGATGTGTATGAACAGTTATTTTCTGTTTTATAAGTCCTGAATAAGAGTACATTTTGATCAGTACAGTACATGCAATCGGATGTTGTAATAAATACTTTTTTTACATTAATATTGATGCTTTTCCAATAAATATTCCATTATACAGTATGGTACGGTACAGTACGTGAGGGTAACTGTACAGTATGATATGCCATTATGGGGGAGAAATACTGTATCCACTAAATGTACAGTAAAATGTTTTTTACTTGTAATAAACACACAAATGCATCCCAGATGGAAATCTGCTATACACAGCAGACAGCTTATGGTGACAGAACTTACCTACTGTATCCCCACCCATAGTCGTGGTATATTTTAGATTGCCTAATGAGACACTCCTGCAGCATTGCCAATGATTCATGTAAAACCTGTGTGCAAACAGTATCTCTATTGAATGCAAAGTACAGTAAGGGTACAGTATACAGTATTATCAGAGCCATACCTAACCAACATGATGCCATAGGCTAGATTTTGGCTGATGCCCTCTTGCACAGATGCTAGTTCCACCTCTAACCCTGCACCCCTTTCCCAGCACCATCACCCATTTTGGCGCTCCTACCCCCTATAATTTAAATAGGAACAATGTGCACATTTAGTGCCAACCCAAAACAGTGCATGTTCTTGCTGGGAAGGGGCATGGTAACACAATAATTCCTTAAGATGAAATGACACAACACAGTACTGCAACTTTATTCACATTATATCATGCAGTAGTGTCTCTTATTCTCGTTACATCATATGATAGTACCACATTACTCCTAACAGTATTGCCCCTTATTCACATTACACCCCACCACTTTGATCTTTATTTACATTAGACCACAGGTTCTCAAACTCAGTCCTCAGGACCCCACACAGTGCATGTTTTGCAGGTCTCACAGAATCACAAGTGAAATAATTAGCTCCACCTACTGTATGGACCTTTTAAAATGTGTCAGTGAGTAATTAATACAGTACACCTGTGCACTTGTTGGTTTACCTGCAAAACATGCACTGTGTGGGGTCCTGAGGGCCGAGTTTGAGAACCACTGCATTAGACCATGCAGTAGTGCCCTTTCCTTATGTTACGCCAGAAAATATTGTAGTACACCTTATACACATAATGCCGTACATAAGTAATGCATTTCATATTTAAATTTTCAGATTTCATTTCATAGAGCTGCAGTCACACACAGAATATAGGCATGTACTGTAGTATCTCAATTTATTCAGCAGAAGCTGATTATTCCCGTTTGGCTAGTTTGCTGCCTCTGTATATTACAATAGAAAAAAATAATAGTGTCAGTGAAAAAAACACCTCATGACAGATACTGTACACAAGCTCATGTCTAAATATGGTATATGCAATTGCGGTTGAATTCCGTCTGGAATTCGACCGTTTTTAAATTCGACAGTCGAATTCCGGCCGCCGGGGCCGGAATTCGACATATTCAATAAAAAACGGATTCGACAGTTCCGCTGTCAAAAAAACGGACCAATTGACGGATATGTGCGTCCTGTATTCGACTTTTTGGACGGCACAAAAGTGTTTAAAAAACCCCGAAAAAAAATGCGTGGGGTCCCCCCTCCTAAGCATAACCAGCCTCGGGCTCTTTGAGCCGGTCCTGCTTTTACAAATACGGGAAAAAAATTGACAGGGGATCCCCCATATTTTTAACACCAGCACCGGGCTCCACTAGCTGGAGAGATAATGCCACAGCCGGGGGACACTTTTATATTGGTCCCTGCGGCCGTGGCATTAAATCCCCAACTAGTCACCCCGAGGCTGTCCCCCCAATCCATGGGCTGCCTTGTGTCAAAAAAAAGAATATTGTTTTTTGCAGCACAACTACAAGTCCCAGCAAGCCTCCCGCAAGCTGGTACTTGGAGAACCAAAAGTACCAGCATGTGGGGGGAAAACGGGCCCGCTGGTACCTGTAGTTCTACTGCAAAAAAATACCCAAATAAAAACAGGACAAGCACACCGTGATAGTAAAACTTTATTACATACATGCCGACACATACTTACCTATGTTGACACGATGTTCGGTCCACTTCTCCAAGTAGAATCCACGGTGTACCTGAAAATAAAATTATACTCCCCAAAATCCAGTGTAGCATCTGTCCTCTTCTTTTTTGTAATCCACGTACTTGGCAAAAAAACAAACCGCATACCCGGAAAACGTCAGTTTTTTTGTCAAAAAGTACTGTATTGCATTGTCGAATCCAATTCGACATGTTTTTTTGTCGAAAATGCCCCGTTTTTCGACTTTTGCAGCAATTCGACCGCAATTGCAATGGCTAGGGGACTTGGCCGCTGACTTACTGTACTGTACCACATCCCTGACTTTAATGAACCACACTATTGCTTAAGCTCCTTGTTTTGGGTCTGTATACTGTATATTATACAGCATTTATTATTTGATCATTCTACGGGACCTCATTGCCTCTGTGTACTGTTATTTAAGCGAGGGGATTTTGACGCTCCTTCAGCATTGCCCCGTAGCCTTCAAGACTTCTGCTATCTCTCACTCCATCTCCGAGCGCTGCCTGCCACGTGGTGGGGGTTCAGGGGCGACGGCCTTATTTACAGTGTGCTATGCGATCGAGTCCGGTGTACCGTAATGTACATAGACCTCGCTTATCCCTATTGCCCCTGTGTATTTTAGTGAGGGGATTGTGACGCTCCTTTAGCATTGCCCCGTAGCCTTCAAGACAACTGCTATCTCTCACTCCATCTCCGAGCGCTGCCTGCCACGTGGTGGGGGTTCAGGGGTGATGGCCATTTTGACAGTGTGCTATGCGATCGAGTACCATAATGTGCATAGACCTCGCTTATCCCTATCGCCCCTATGTATTTTAGCGAGGGGTTTGTGATGCTCCTTCAGCATTGCTCCGTAGCCTTTGACGCCCCTGTGTGTTGGCAAGGGGATTGTGACGCACCTTCAGCACTGCCCCGTTGTCCGCAAAATCTATGTTGTCACTCGCTCCATGGCTGGAGCAAGGACTCCATGGGGCAAGGAGTCACAGGTGGTAGCCATTTCGATTGAGTCTGCCCTGCTACAGAATTGTATGTGTACAAGATAAAGGTGGCTACATCTGTATTGTTACCAGCATTTGTGTAATAATGGGCCTGACTCTGATAGCATACAGGTCTGAATGGGGTTACATTCTGAATCTGATCGGATTGCAGATTGAATGCTAATGTGGCTAAGTGCACGTCCTAATATGTACACAACTATTAGATCACACTGCCCCATTTTTTGTGCAGCCTTCACCATTATCATTGGTGCTTTGATAGGTGCAGGAGATCCATCAATGCATACACACCTCAGAATATAGTGAGTAGCTCAGGCTACATGCCTACAACACAGTTTGACACACCTATAAGATAACTTACCACCAGGGGTTAAAGTGAGCCGGAACGGGGTGGAACTGCATTCCATTAGCTCAATTTGGAGACGGAATCAGTTCCACCTCCGCTGACCCACCTAACTCAGGATTGTCAGCCGGTGGCACAGGGAGATGCTGGGCGCCCCCTGAAATTTTGTTAACAATGGGTACTCTGTTCCTTCTCCACTCCTGAGTTCTCCCCTGAGCTGTGGCTTCCGGCTCTTAAAGTGTGCACTATGGGAGAGATGTCATGACATCTCTCACACAGTTCCAAGGATGGGTGGCAAGAAGGACTGCAGTGATCAAACAAAGGAGCAAGACTTAAGGTAAGTATTGTGGGGGGATTTTGTGTGTCTGTCTGTAAGGGGCACTACTACAGGGGGAATTACAAGTGGGTGCACTTCGACAGGGGGCATTACCACTGGGGGTACTACTACAAAGGGCACTACTACAAGGGGAATTACAAGTGGGTGCACTAGTACAGGGGGCATTACTACTGGGGACACTACTAAGGGGGCATTGCATAGGGGCACTGCATAAGGACCATCATTCTTGGGGATATAAGGGGCACCACTAATATGGGCTCTGCAAAAGGGGCACTACAACTGTGGACATTGCATAATGGGCACTACCAATACAGTGAACATTTCATAACAGGCACTACTGTTGTGGGCATTGTATAAGGGCACTACTACTGTGGGCATTATGTGTATTAGTGGCACTACTACTATGGGCATTGTGTATAAGGGGCACTAATGTGGCATTATATAAAAGGGGCACTACTATGTGGTGTAATGTTAATAAGATTGTGCTACTGTGCAGCATAATTTGAATTGGGGATAACATTGCATAACTATGCCCCTTTCTTTTCGAGACCACGCCCCTTTTAGGCCACACCTTTTTTGTGATGCACGCAATCACTTTATGTAATAGGTTTCGGGGGGGGGGGGGGTTTCCAACACCTCTCTAGGACTATTTTAAGCACTGGTTGCCACCCAGAAACACTCATTTAATGACCATGAAATGGCATAAATGCATACAAACCCCAAATTATGTGTATGTTTTCAAAGGTGCGTAACTCAGACGCAGTATGTAAAAAAAAAATCACTAGATGCAACCACATTTGGACCTATTTATGGCACAGAATCAGGCCCATTTAGCTTTATATTGGTAGTGTGACAAGTTGCTATGGCAGCCATAACAAAGATGGCTCCTTATTTCTCAATTTTAATCATTGCAGCTGAAGATAAGTTTGATGTTTTATTTATACAAGGACTCCAGCACCTAACAAAGTCATAAACAAATGAGCAAAACAAAAAAAACAGTAACTTACAGCACAAGACAATGTAGGACAAGTACATGGTACATAGACATATCTGCATCAGTGCAAACAACAGTGAAATAAGAATCAGGGTGGCAGAAACCAAGGGTTAAGTGCCATTGTAAAGAGTATGGAGTAGAAGATAGTCTAAGTAAGAGAAGGAAAAGCACATGAGGGAAGAGGGCCCTGCGTATGAGAGCATATATTCTACACGGGAGGGGCAGACAGACAGGGGTGACACAGATGAGGTAGACAGTGAGTATGGAACAGAGGGTTAGGATGAGACAACTAGGTTTGATGAAGTAAAGGGTCTTGAGAGCACATTTAAAGATTGTAGAGAGGGGGAGAGTCTGATGGGGAGAGGTAAAGAATTCCAGAGATGGGGAGGAGCAAGTGATGTGAGGTAGGAGTGGGAGGAAGTTATCAGTAGGCAGGAGAGGCTGCATGCATTTATGGAGGAAGGGTGGGAGTGTAAAGGGAGATAAGGTCAGAGATGTAAATAGGAGAGGAATGTGTGAGGGCCTTAAAGGTGAGTGAGAAAAAATGTTTGGAGAGAAAATATAAACCGGTCAGCAGCATTGAGGATAAATAGGAGTGAGTCACACTCCGGAGTACTACAAATTTCTTACCCTTGCAATATCTGTCTTGGTTGGCGCGGCGGGCTGGTCGCATAGCTTCCATATATCACTCCCGGTTCAAGCAGGGGTCTGCCGCAGTATTTGTGAGTGTCGCTGTACAGTGTCTGCTGTCACTGCCCGCTGTCATAGCATTATCCTCCATGATGTCTGTTTCCTGGTGTTTGGGCCTAAATTAGAGTTCCCTCCAAAACCCGACCTGGATGCTGCCATCTTGGATTCTGTCAGCTGATAGTCCATTGTCTAATCCTGGAGCCCCTTCCAGTCAGCTGATCACAGCATCCAATCCCTGAGTACAAGTATGTATAAAGGTGATTTCCTGCTGACATCCTGCAGTCAGTACAAAAGTCTCTTCTCAGGAAGTAACAGCTCTGTGCTAGTAATCAGTGTTTGCTTTGATCCAGTTACAGTCTGGTGATTTTCAAGTACTAAGTGTATCTGCTATTATACCTGCATCTTTCAAGGACTTCTTCAGCGTTATCACTGTGGACCCAGCCCGGTCAACACCTCAGTCTGTTATGGTTTTATTCCGGTTTGCATTTCCCACAAGTACATTTGCTTCTATTAAGGATTTATTTAGTATCATCATTCTGGACCCAGCCCAGTCCGCACATCAATCCATTCCAGTTCTATTCCAGTTTGCATTTGCCACAAGTAAGTACATTTGCATCTGTTAAGGCTTTCTTCAGTGTCATCATTCCAGACCCAGCTCGGTCAGCAGTTCAGTCTGTTCTGGTTTCATTCCAGCCTTCATTTATTTCAAGTACATTTGCATCTTTCAAGGACTTTTTCAGTGTCATCATTCCAGACCCATACCAGCTAACATTTTAAGTTGTATTTTATTCTTCTTTCATAATCAACAGTGATCTACAGTATCAGTTGTAATAAAGTATTGCTCATGTTTCATTTACCTTTGAAATATCTGCCTAATTTTGAGTTTCATGCGCAAAGCCTGGTTAAAGCCTCCTTACTTCACTCACACTCCTTCCAAGCTAGCTCCATCTACAAACCCAGAATCCAAAACATGCAAGACCCAAGGAAGAAAGAAATCCACCACATTCCACCATACTTTTCTATTTCTTATGTTGACATCTTAAATTGTTTAGTTTGAATTTTATGAAAAAATGTACCAACTTGTTGCCATAATGCCTTGTTCCCTGTTTTTCCCTTCCCCTGTTTTTCCCATTCATGATGGTACAGATGTAAGTCAGGCTCATCACTGCTGCAATGTGTATGCATGTGCATACACATCGTGGCAACAACTAGCTGCACCTGGCTGTGCCTATTCAATGCAATGCCAGTGTGCGCATGCATCATGGCAACCTAGTTGCGGGTGCAACCAGGTGCAGTCACAATGAGTGTGGCTATATCTGTATATCATATGTGCTATATGTTGGTCACCAATAAACATATATTGCATAAAAAAACAAAACTAGAGGCAGAATAATACACTCTTGAGCATTTGAGCTGAGTGAAGTATGTAGAAACCAACTACCAGTTTGTCATATTGTATCACTATTATCATTGTGACTTTGTTTCATTGCTCTTTATTATACTGTATAGACTATTTTGTTGAAAAACATTTTCTGGTTTTCATTTGTTCATGAAAAATATAAAAATCAACCATTTAACACCCTTTTGAAACCTCCAATACGTTTCATATGGCCTACTATATTGTCCTGCTTTCTCAATAGCCACTTTATTGGGGTTCAGGATGATTTTCCCACTTTTTCATCATTCTTAATTCATTTTGTATTTCTCAGGTGATTTCACTTTTAACAGAATTGGCCCTTGGGATGTTGACATGTTAACAAATAGGTACAATTGGTCTAATGCATTATAAGGGGAATAAGTGGTCTTGGGGTTATTTAGTACACTTTTAATGTTAATGAAATGGTTTCTGCTCCATTATTTATCCAACAGGTTATTTTTTTTCAGTTATTACATTCTGCCAATTTGAAAATAGAAGCAACATTTATGCAGTAGCCATGACACTTTTAGTATGCAGTTCAGTTTTCATTATTTACATGGCTTCATTAACTGCAGTATTGTTGTTGTGTTGGACCAGAGGAATATAGGATATGACTATACAGAAAACAATAATTGATTGGATTCTGTGTTCTAGGGTTAGATACCAGCAGGGGCTAATACCTGTCTGGCCAGGGGGTCTATCTGCTGGCTCCCTGTCCTCCCAAAGATTGATTGCTGACATCACCAGGAGGTGAGGCTTAAGTCCAGTCGCCGCAGGGGCAAGACTTAAGCCCGGGGGCAGGGCTTAACCCAGGAACTACTAGGAAACAGCCTGGCTACTGTGAACTGCATCAGCTGCAGCCCGTAGAAGCCAGGAAAAGCTGACATATTAGTATTGGAAGCACTCTCTGCTATTGCATTATGGACTGGCAGTCAACACCTCCTCCTAGGTCTGCCTGTCTGGCTGTGATTAACTCCCTGTTCCTATGGGAAGTCTTTGCCACTGCTAGTCCCTTCAGTTGGCAGATTTCATACCCTCTAACAATTTACACATAAAAATCGGTACACATTCGAAAAGTGGGCGTGGCCACGGGTAAAGTGCCGTGGCCATTCCCCTTTTCCTATACTTTCAATGGAAGTTAGGAGAGACAAAAATCAGTACAGACCATAAAAAAAGGTACTGTACCTGCCAAAAAGGTACAGTTGGAGGGTATGAGATTTTACTATGTAGACTCTGCTACTGCTAGATACTGTTTCCTTGGGTCCTGCTGGTACTGCGGCACTACTGTGTGTTTGTGTCACTCCTCTGTTGCTTAGTTTAGCCAGCCAGCCTTTGGACAAAATTGGTGAAAACAATATTTTGAACTGTGAAGTGGTCAAAATTGACTGGAAATGACTGGAAATGAGTGTTATTGAGGTCAAGAATACTGTAGGAACAAAAACAAGCCCAAATTACATGATTGTAGCTGTTTTTAGCTTTAAAAAAAAAAAATACAGATCCAAAGCCAAAACCAAAATATGTGAGCAGTGTCATGTTTTGGTTTTTGTTCCAGTCTCAGCCTTATGCTTTGGTTTTGCAAAACCACCCTAAAGTGTTTTGGTTTGAATTGGATTTTTTTTTTTAATTGCTAAAACAGTTAAAATAATTTTTTTTTTTTACAAAACCTGAAATTCAGATTTAAAATCCTGATTATGAACCGAGTGATGATACGTACCGGGACTTGGTTCAGATCGGATCACCTTATGAGTTCTGTACTAGTTTCTCACATCTAAATCTCTCCAGCAGTGCAACATGGTTTTACCAAGTGGCAAAGTTTCTTATTTTTTTTGCTTTGATCCCAACTCGGAACCTTTACTGAAATGCTCAGCCTGACTACAGTCTGTTTGTTTTGAATGTCTTTTACAGTATGTAGAGATGAGCGGGTTCGGTTCTCTGAGAACCGAACCCTAGACAGTCCGGCTCAGGTTTTCCTGCCTGACTCGGAAACCAGAATGAGGAAAAAATCTCGCTGTCGGATTCTCATATGTTTTGGATTCCATATAAGGAGCCGCGCATCACCACCTTTTTTACTCCAGTCCTGGAGAGTGAAGTGAGAGGACATGTCTCTCTCCTCAGTATCTGTCAGTGCCTGTCTGTGCGGGAAAGTGGTGTGGCAACCTGCTCTGTCGTATGTGTGTCATTCCACTGCTGTGTTGTGCTGCAACAGTCCACTGGTGGTTTATTGTGCTGCATCAGTCCAGTAACAGTGGTGGTGTCCTCTGCTGCTATATGTCCAGTGCTGCTGTATAATTCCAGTCCAGTGGTACTGTGTTGTGCTGCATCAGTCCAGTGGTGATGTCTTGTGCTGCATCAGTCCAGTCTCAGTGGTGGTGTCCTCTGCTGCCATATGTCTAGTGACTCTGTATAAATCCAGTCCATTGCAGTGGTGCTTTGTTGTCCTGCATCAGTCCAGTGGTGGTGTCCCTGTGCTGCTGTATAGGTCCAGTGATACTGCCGTATGTGTCCAGTGATATTGCCGTATATGTCCATTGATACTGCCGTATGAGTCCAGTTACACTGCCATATAAATCCAGTCCAGTGATACTGCCGCATAAGTCCAGTGATACTGCCATATATATGTCCAGTTGTACTGCCGTATAAATCCAGTGATAATGCTGTATAAATCCAGGGCAGTGGTACTGCCGTATATATATGTCCAGTGACACTGCATTATATGTCCAGTGGTACTGCTGTATAAATCCAGTGTTACTGCCGTATATGTTCTGTGGGAATGCCATATAATTCCAGTGATACAGCCGTATATGTCCAATGGTACTGTCATATAAATCCAGTGGTACTGCCTTTTAAATCCAGTCCAGTAGTACTGCCGTATATGTCCAGGGATACTGCCGTATATGTTCAGTGGTACTGCCATATAATTCCGGTGGTACTGCCGTATATTTCCAGTGGTATTACCATATAAATCCAGTGGTACTGTCGTATAAGTCCAGTCCAGTGGTACTGCTGTAAAAGTCCAGTGGTACTGCCATATAAATCCAGTCCAGTGGTACTGCCATATAAGTCCAGTGGTACTGCCATATAATTCCAGTGGTACTGTCATATATGTCCAGTGGTACTGCCATATTAATCCAGTTCAGTAGTACTGCCATATAAATCCAGTGGTACTGCCAAATAATTCCAGTGATACTGCCGTATATGTCCAGTGATACTGCCGTATAAGTCCAATGATACTGCCGTATAAGTCCAGTCCAGTGGTACTGCTGTATTAGTCCAGTGGTATTGCCGTATAAATCCAGTCCAATGGTACTGCCATATAAGTGCAGTGGTACTGCCATATAATTCCAGTGGTACTGCCATAAAATTCCAGTTGTACTGCTGTATAAATCCAGTTCAGTGGTACTGCCATATAAGTCCAGTGGTACTGCCAAATAATTACAGTGATACTGCCGTATATGTCCAGTGATACTGCCATATAAGTCCAGTGATACTGCTGTATAAATCCAGTACAGTGGTACTGCTGAATAAATCCAGTCCAGTGGTACTGCCGTAATACTTTAGTGGTAATGCCATATAATTCCAGTGATACTTCCGTATATGTCCAGTGGTACTGCTGTATAATTTCAGTGGTACTGCCATATAAATCAAGTCCAGTGGTACTGCCATATAAGTCCAGTGGTACTGCCATATAATTCAAGAGATACTGCCATATAAGTCCAGTGGTACTGCCATATAAGTCCAGTGGTACTGACGTATAAATCCAGTGATACTGCCGTATATGTCCAATGGTACTGCCATATAAATCCAGTGGTGCTGCCGTATAAATCCAGTCCAGTGGTACTGCCATATATGTCCAGTGATACTGCCGTATATGTCCAGTGGTACTGCCATATAATTCCAGTGATACTTCCTTATATGTCCAGTGGTACTGCCTTATAAATCCAGTGGTACTGCCATATAAATCCAGTCCTGTGCTACTGCGGTATAAGTCCAGTGATACTGCCGTTTAAATCCAGTCCTGTGCTACTGCCCTATAAGTCCAGTGGTACTGTGATCAACTAGTCAACGCCTATGGGGAGTGTATTTTAGCTTAGCAGGGCTGCGATCGCTTGTCCGCTCTGCGACCGCTTTGTTCTCTAGACGTGACGTAACCCGGCGACCTCTGTCACCAGGCAATGTCGCAAAAAACTGCTGCGTGCGAACAGGTCAGAATAACCCCCATTGTTATATAACTCCAGAAAATTAATGGAGAACAAAAATTTGGAGGACAGAGTTGGAAAAGATCAAAAACCACTTCCTCCTACTGCTGAAGCTGCTGCCACTAGTCATGACATAGATGATTAAATGCCATCAACGTCGTCTGCCAAGGCCGATGCCCAATGTCATAGTAGAGGGCATGTCAAATCCAAAAAACAAAAGTTCAGTAAAATTACCTAAAAATTTTTTTTTTTAATGGTCTGAGGAGAAGCGTAAACTTGCCAACATGCCATTTACGACACGGAGTGGCAAGGAATGGCAAAGGCCCTGGCCTATGTTAATGACTAGTGGTTCAGCTTCACCTGACGATGGAAGCCCTCATCCTCCCGCTAGAAAAATGATAAGAGTTAAGCTGGCAAAAGCACAGCAAAGAACCTTGCGTTCTAAGATGTTATCACAAATCCCCAAGGAGAGTGTGTCGGCGATTGCAATACCTGATCTTCCCAACACTGGACGGGAAGAGGTGGCTTCTTCCACCATTTGCACACTCTCTGCAATTGCTGGAAGGAGAAACCACAGTCCAGTTTCTGATATTCAAATTGAAGATGTCACTGTTGAAGTACACCAGGATGAGGATATGGGTGTTGCTGGCGCTGAGGAGGAAGCTGACGATGAGGATTCTGATGGTGATGTGGTTTGTTTAAATCAGGCACCGGGGGAGACACCTGTTGTCCGTGGGATGAATAAGCCCATTGTGATGCCTGGGCAAAATACCAAAAAAGCCACCTTTTCTGTGTGGAATTATTTCTCCACATATCCGGACAACAGGTGTCAAGCCGTGTGTTGCCTCTGTTAATCCATCATAAGTAGGGGTAAGGATGTTAACCACCTAGGAACCTCCTCCCTTATACGTCACCTGCAGCGCATTCATCAGAAGTCAGTGTCAAGTTGTGAAACTTTGGATAAGAGTGTAAGCAGTCCACTGACACCTAAATCCCTTCTTCCTCTTGTACCCAAGCTCCTGCAAGCCACACCACCAACTCCCTCAACGTCAACTTCCTCCTCAGTTAGGAATGTCAGTAGTCCTGCAGGCCATGTCACTGGCAAGACTGAGGAGTCCCCTCCTAACCGGGATTCCTCCGGAGGATCCTTGAGTGGTGCGCCTGCTGTTGCTGCCGCTGCTGTTTTTGATGCTGGGAGTCGATCGTCATCCCAGAGGGGAAGTTGGAAGACCACTTGTACTACTTCAACTAACTAAATGACTGTCCAACAGTCCTTTGCGAGGAAGATGAAATATGACAGCAGTCATCCTGTTGCAAAGCGGATAACTGAGGCCTTGACAGCTATGTTAGTGTTAGACGTGCAACCGGTATCCGCCATTGGTACAGTGGAATTTAGACAATTGATGGAGGTAGTGTGCCTCCGGTACCAAATCCCATCTAGATTCCACTTCACTGGGAAAGCGATTCCCGGACTGCACAGGGACATTAAGAAAAGTGTCCTCAGTGTCCTGAAAAATGCAGTTGTACCCTGTGTCCACTTAACCATGGACATGTGGACAAGTGGAGCTGGGCAAACTAAGGACGACATGACTGTGACAGCCCACTTGGTAGATGTATTGCCTACCACAGCAACAACAGCAGCGGCACCAGTACCAGCATCTCATAAACGCCAGTTTGTTCCTAAGCAGGCTACGCTGTGTGTCACCAGTTTCCGTAAGAGGCACACCTCTGACAACCTCTTATGGAAACTGAGGTACATCATCGCACAATGGCTTACCCCACTTAGACTCTCCTGGGGATTTGTGATATTGGACAATGCCACCAATATTGTGCGTGCATTACATCTGGGCAAATTCCAGCATGTCCTATGTTTTGCACATACAATTAATTTGGTGGTGCAGAATTTTTGGGAAAATGACAGGGGTGTGCAGGAGATGCTGTTGGTGGCCTGAAAAATTGCGGGCCACTTTCGGTATTCTGCCACTGCGTGCCGAAGACTGCAGCGCCAGCAAACACTCCTGAACCTGACCTGCCATCACCTGAAGCAAGAAGTGGTAATGAGGTGGAATTCAGCATTGTATATGCTTCAGAGGATGGAAGAGCAGAAAAAGGCCATTCAAGCCTATACATCCACTGACAATATAGGCCAAGGATGGGGAATGCATCTGACTCAAGCACAGTGGAGAATGATTTCCGTCTTGTGCAAGGTTCTCCAATCCTTCAAACTTGCCACACGTGAAGTCAGTTCAGACGCTGCCAGCTTGAGTCAGGTCAATCCCCTCTTCAGGCTTTTGCAGAAGCAACTGAAAAAATTGAAGGAGGAGCTAAGATGGAGCGATTCCGCTAAGTATGTGAGACTTGTGGATGGAGCCCTTCATTCGCTTTGCCAGGAATCAAGGGTGGTCAATCTGTCGAAATCAGAGCACTATATTTTGGCCACCGTGCTCGATCCTAGGTTTAAAGCCTGCGTTGTATCTCTCTTTCCGGCAGACACAAGTCTGCAGAGGTTTAAAGACCTGCTGGTGAAACAGCTGTCAACTCAAGCGGAATGTAACCCATCAACAGCTCCTACTTCATTTTCTGCCGCAACTGAGGCTGCAAGCAAAAGGATAAAATTTCCTAGCCCACCTGCTGGCGGTGATGCTGGCAGTCAGGAGAAAGTGCTGACATCTGATCTGGACTAAAGGACCTGCCAACGATTACTGACATATCTACTGTCACTGCATATAATATTGTCACCATTGCAAGAATGGTGGAGGATTATATGGGTGTCAGCATGCAAGGAGGCATGTCAGACAGTCCGTAAGTATACTGGTAGGAAAAAGAGGCAATTTGGAGGCCCTTGCACAGACTGGCTTTATTTTACCTAAGTTGCCCCCCCTCCAGTGTGTACTCTGAAAGAGTGTTTAGTGCTGCCGGTCACCTTGTTAGTGATCGGTGTAGGAGGTTACTTCCAGAAAATGTGGCGAAGATGATGTTCATGAAAATGAATTATAACTTCCTCCAGGAAGACATTCACCAGCAATTGCCTCCAGAAAGTACCAAGGGACTTGTGATAGTGGATTTTTTTGTGGGGGCCCAAACAAACCAATTATTTCAGCCACTGTCATGTGGCAGACCCTGTCGCTGAAATTATTAGTTTGTTAAGGTGTGCATGTCCTATTTATACAAAATAAGGGTGGATAGGAGGACCCAAGGACAATTCTATCTTGCAATTCTTATTTTTGTATTTTCATCATGTACTGTTTGGGTACTAGTTTTTAAAAGTGCCATCCTGTTTGACACTGCAGTGCCAGACCTAGATGGGCCAGGTGTTTGTGCCGTACATTTGTGTCGCTTAGTTTAGTCACCCAGTGATCTTGGTGCACCTCTTTTTTTCTTTGCATTATGTGCTCTTTGGGGCCTAGTTTTTAAAAGTGCCATCCTGTCTGCCACTGCAGTGCCACTCTTAGATGGGCCAGGTGTTTGTGCCGCCCACTTGTGTCGCTTAGCTTAGTTATCCAGCGAACTTGGTGCACGTCTTTTATTTCTTTGCATTATGTGCTCTTTGGGTCCTTGTTTTTAAAAGTGCCATCCTTTCTGCCACTGCAGTGCCACTCCTAGATGGGCCAGGTGTTTGTGCCGCCGACTTGTGTCACTTAGCCTAGTCATTCAGCGACCTCGGTGCACCTTTTTTATTCTTTGTATTTTGTGCTCTTTGTTGACTAATTTTTAAAAGTGACATCCTGTCTGCCACTGCAGTGCCACTCCTAGATGGGCCAGGTGTTTGTGCCACCCACTTTGGTCGCTTAGCTTAGTCATCCAGCCACCTCGGTGCAACCTTTGGCCTAAAAACAATATTGTGAGGTGTGAGGTGTACAGAGTAGACTGGAAATGAGTGGATATGAATGTTATTGAGGTTAATAATACCGTAGGATGAAAATTACCCCTAAATTCTGTGATTTTAGCTGTTTTTAGTTTTTTTTCAAAAATCAACCATATCCAAAACCAAAACCAAAACCCGAAAGGGTGGTTTTCGCAAAACCAATCAGATCCAAAACATGAGTGAGGATCCAGATCCAAAACCAAAACACAGAACACAAAAAGTGCCCGCCGCATATCTCTACTTTTTTGCTGTAGGTTCACATAATGCATAAAAATGTGTAAAATTAAAGATGGAGAGTTAAGAGTTAGTTCAGAAACATGTCTACGGTCTTCCACAGAATAAAATGTTTAAATAAATGATATCAGCGACTGAATGAACACCTGTCTAGTACCTTCCAAATGTTACTGGCCCTCAGATAAACACAACGAATGAGAAGGCTGAAGGCTGTAGCAACAAAACTGCACCTTGTGATTCTCTCTTTGTTTACATGATGCCCACGGCATTGATCTGTTTAAAATTCAGCTCTTGTTCTTTTCTTCCAGCCAACTCTGTACTGAAGAACTGCAATCCAGAGATTGCGTGTTTTTCATTTCTTTTCTTTTTTTTTTTAATATCTTTCCCGTGTCAGTCTATTTTACTTCTGGATAATGCCAGGAAGAAGCATTGGTACCTGTGGATTGCGTTTTGATCAATGGTTTCTTACTTTTTTTTTTTTTTTTTTGCTCCTTACCTTTTTATTTTTATAAATATGTGACTATGTTTATTATATAAATAATATTTTCTAGACTGTGCCTAGCTTGCTGGTGGAACACACTAAATACTGTATGCTGCTGAATATACTGAGTACAAAACAGTTTCTCTCTATAAAATGTAGTAAATGTTTACTTCAGATATTTTTTATTCTAATTTCAATTCAGTTTTTTCTTTTAAATAAGTGTTTTATTTCACGATATTGCATTTAATATACTTTCATTAACTGTCATGATCTGCTTATTACCTAAAAGCATTAGGAAATGTGCCTAAAGATGGGCATATACTATACAATTATCTTTCAGATTATTTGATTGGAATGAAAATCTGGTAATGGATGAGAGCAAATGACAATCGACCATTTGCTACCAAACACTGGAAAATGGCCAAAACTTGCATTTCAGAAAAATTGGTTAAATCATAATTTTAACCAATTTGTTTGAATGACAGGTTTTGTCCCTAATACAAGTGTTTGGGAGCAAATGGTTGATTGTCATTGCTCTCATCCATTAACAGATTTTCATTCCAAGAAGCCAGATATGGCAGAGGATCTGCCAAATACAGTAGTTGTATAGTGGAGAGGTTCTCAAATGCAGTCCATGTTTTACATTTATCCATGCTTGGCCACAGGTGACTTAAGGCCAGTACTCACTGGCAGATGTGGGGAATGATGTGTGCTGAGCGAACCGCTCAGCACACATCTTTCCCCCCACTCAGCACAGCATGATGTGTGCTGAGCGTGCGGGGGGCGCTCATTTTACCCAGTTGGTGAAGTGAGTGACCCGCTAGATAGGCCAATCTAGCAGCAGCGATAGCGATTCGCGGGGCTGCGCATCGCTATCGCTGTGAGTGGTACATATGGAGAGATCACTGCTTAAAATCTAAGCAATTTAGTCAGATTGCTTAGATTTTAAGCAGCGATCGCTCCGTGAGTACCCCCCTTTAGAGTAATTAGCACCTCAGTCAATTTAACCATCTGTGCTAAGCCATGGACATTCCTAAAACCAGGACTGTTAGGGTGTCTTGAGGACCTTGTTTGAGAACCGGTATATTGTATGCCCAGCTTTAGGAATAGATCAGTAGTTCTCAAACTTGGTCCTCAGGACCCCACACAGCTCACGTTTTACCGGTCACCCAGCAGGAGCACAGGTGTATGCATTACTCACTGACACATTTTAACATCCACAGGTGGAGCTAATTATTTCACTTGTGATTCTGTAAGGGCTGTAACACACACTCCGGTTTTTCCCGGATGGCAAAAAGCCGGACAAACTTTGTCCGGCTTTTTGCCATCCGGGAGAAACTGGCAGTGTCTGTCACACAGGACGGCTTTTAGCCGTGTGTGATGCTGTGCGCATGCGCAGCATCATACACGGCTACAGTAAAAACCGTTGTGTGTGAAAGCTCCCCTTCACACACACGGTTTACTGGCTCCAAAGACGGCCCGGCGGCCGCCCGGCCGCCGGACCTTCCAGTGGTGAGACCCGGCTGCAACCCGGCAGCCGGGCCGGGGCCGTGCAGTGTGAAGGCACCCTAGCCCTCACACTGTTAACTACAATGCCGGCACGGGAAAAAGCCGTCCGGCTTTTTCACGGCCGGCAAAAGCCGTGTAGTGTGTTTCAGCCCTAAGGAGACCAGGAAAACATTACCTGTTTGTGCTCCCGAGGACTGAGTTTGAGAGCAAGTGTAATAGATAATAAAATATATGATTTCTGGTGTGTTGTACTTATCACAATTCATTTTTTTTACCTATAGCAAAAACATTATTGCTATGTTTTGTAGTTAATGGTGTCAGAAAACGGCAAAGCTTCTAGAATTTGAACCGATTCTTGAACATGTTATTTAACTTTTAATTCAAGGATGATTGGATGCCTATATGTGCTCTGTTCTTCTTAGAGGGCCATGAAGCATAATCTTAAGGGAATACATACTGTATCTCGGTGGTCTGGATGCCAGCGGTCACATGACTGATTGCAGCATCCCGACATTGAATAGCCCGACATCGGAGGGGGTAAGTATCTCTACCCCCTCTGTCCCCTACCCTAAGCCTTGAGGGGTGTCGGCTAGGGCTAACCACAATACTCACCTTTGAGATGGTGGCTGTTGGTGATCTGGTCTGCTGAGTGGTGTCAGGATTCCAGCGTCAGTCACATGACCACTGGCATCCCGACAGACAAGATGCAAAACACATCCCATATTTAGTATAAAGTTAATTCATATGCTTATTGAGACAACACTGGGCCCCTATTAGAGTTGGACAGAAGTCCTTTTTTAGCTCTAAATATAAATTTTCATACTGTTTGCAACTGCATACATCAAAACTGTGTAACCTTTACACAATTACTTTATGCATGCATACCTCCCAATTTTCACGATTTTGTCGGGACAATCCCATTTTTCACAATCTGTCCCACTGCTCCACCCGCGGGGTCACAGTGCCCTACAGTAAGGGGGGGGGGGTTTCAGTTGGGGGGTCTCCCCCTCTCACTCACTGCTCTGAGCAGAACAGTGGTGAATTGGTGCTGTGCGCAATCACACAGCGTCTATTCCCTGGCAGAGAGGAACAGGGGACACAGCCAGCAGCTCACTGAGTGCTGTTCATTCCCCATACTGATGAAAATGAGGGTGTGGCTTGCAAGCCAAGCTCTTGATGCAAAGGCCATGCCCCCCTACCCGCTAGGCCATGCTCCCTAATTATTGTGAAGATGTCCCTAGAGAGACAACTTGAGAAGTATGCCTTATTACATTACAGATCCAAATGATTCCTGGATGTCAGAGTGTGCTGACACTTATAGTTCTACCAATTTTATGAATGCAAGGGCTTGCAACAGGGAGGGGGCTGCACTCATCGTACTGCAGCCCCTATATATCACCCTCAACACACGGTGCCCAGACTGGTTAGTGAAGTGGAGCCAGGGAGCGGTAATTTCACTCCCATGGGTTGCGGTCTAACTGTCTCCCCTGAGCTGGGACCTGGATTACCAGGGGCGGCCGTTGCAGACTTCCAGGAGTGCCGAGTTGTGTCTACTGCATGGGGATTGCTTGAGACCACAGCACAAGCATTTACTCCTTGCAGAGGCAGCTGTGTAGAGGGCATTAGAGGTCCCTCTGCGGAGGTCAGTGTTGGCCTGAGTTGTATCTAACAGGCTGCAGTACTTGTACAGCATTTCAGTGGTGGCCATCTTGGGACTTCCCTTCCTCACAAGCCTTTACCTCAGCCAGGCTGGAAACCCTGGAAAGGTCCATTGAGTACTGGTGGAACCGGGTTTAGCACCCTCCAGACATTATTTGCGGGTCTGGAGACTGGTGAGTACCTGAGGAATTTTTACCTTCAAAGGTCCATTTAAAATTGAAGGGGGAGACTTAACATGCAGATACCCTGCTATACTTTAATACACAGAATCTCATTGAGTGCGTGTCTTGGGTACTGGAAGAGGGTATCTTGAATCTCAGTGTTTACTCCTATCAAACAGCCTGTGCTGTTAATCTCTTCAGACATAAAAAAAAGTTTAATATTGGAATATTATACATCATCCTATATTACTTCTCTCAACTGTATCCTGATATATGCAAGTTTAGGAGCACCATCTATAGGCCTGAATTTGCAAGTGCATATATTCTATCCATGTCTACATAGAGGGTCATATTGAGAGCAAGCATGCTATTAACTTTCTGGCAAAATGTCTACCATCACCTATCTTGCCTGTGGAATGATATAACGGTCCATTACTTACATGTAGCCTTCCCTGGTTGATATAACAAGTGACACCTTCGCTATACTGTTAATATTTTACAGCTATATCATGCCTCCTAAATGTTACAAATCGGTCTCTCAAGCCACCAAACACAAGAATGGCGGGAGTCTACTTCGAAGAAAGATCTTCCTGCATTACAGTACCTCCTAAAACAAATACTTTCTCTACTATAGATTACAAAGCTATGGAACACATTGAGGATAGTGCTGCCCTTACTGAGGGGAACTATGAAGTATCTATTGTCACACGAGGAGGTTGTCGTGGATTTTCGGGCTACCCTTTCAGGCTTGTCAGCAGTCAATAGATGACTTAGGGGGGGGGGGGTGCACTGACCATTTAGAGTCCAAAATGGGAGAGGTCATCAGCTCACATAATGACTTGATTTCCTCCCATGAGGCATTTGCAAGCAGAGGTTACAGCTCTCAGGGACAAGATATCTGATTTAGAAGACAGGTCTCAATGCAACAATGTAAAACTGCGAGGTGTTCCTGGGTCAGTTTCCACTAGTAGCCTTAACGACTTTGCTGTCGACCTCTTTAAAAAACTTCTTCCTACAGCCAGGTCTATGGATTTCTTGAACTCCGTACTTTGCATACTGTACATAGACTCCCCAAGGCTAGAAGAGGGTGTGCCTTGTGATGTACTTATGAGGATGCACTATATTCATGTAAAAGAGGAGATCTTAAGAGCTGCTAGACCTTCTAAAGATGTTTCAGAGATTCTTGGCTCTATTTAAATCTTTGGAGACTTGTCTCAAGAGACACTAGCCAAAAGACATTCCTTTTATCCCATCACTGCAGCTCTGCAAAAGGAGAACATTCCCTACAGATGGAGTTTCACCACGAGGCTGTTAATTTCCTGTGAAGGCTCCACTGCCGTGATCACTATTCTGGAGGAGGGTATAAATCTTCTCTCTAAATGGAACATTGCAGGATCTTCATCAAACTCATCACCTGAATGGAGACTTCAGCAGGACTGGTCTACGGCAAGCTCAAAAGCATAAGTATTTCTTGCTTGCAATACCTACTTGATTGTCTTAATGGGGTGGTTAGATTTTACAGCAGCAGGTTTTCTACGTTTCCTATGTAAAGTGTAGATTATTGTATCATTCCTCAGTTTTAGAAGAGTTATTTCTCTTTATTGTTGTTCCGCTGGTGTATTTAGTGTATAGCCAGTAACATGTTTCCTGCTTCGGATACTCCAAATGTGTTATGATGCCATTCTTTTTTTCTGATTAAGTGGGAATTGTTATCTTTGGAATTCTAATCCTCTGTTCCATGAATATTTGGAACGTCTGAACCTAGGAAAAGAGGAACTCTGAAATAAAAACATTATCAGAGGTGATGGGGGACTAGCCACTACCCCCACTAGTTTGTTTACGGGTTACCATGTTACGGTGCCTATGGGTGTCCCCAAGAGGGATCATTTCAATTTGTAAGATGCCCATACACCTAAAGATTTATTGTGAGATCTGGCTGGTTGGGATGAAACCCTGGTAATGGGTGAGAGCAAATGTAATTTCTCTCTTCCATTACCAGATTTTCATTCCAACCAGCCAGATCTCACAATAAATCTTTAGGTTTATGGGCAGCATTAGTCTTCTTCTTTTTTTAAAACAATTTTCTATCCCTATCCCTATAGTTTTCATTTTGTTCTTGCCAGGAAATTGATCTATATTGGATATGCCCTTATACTGACCGATGTTCTTAAGTTTTTATAATAGTTAATTATGGTTAACATCATCTCTATAAATGCAAAGGGACTAAACTCCCACCAGAAAAGGAGATTAGATTTGAACTATTTCCACAAACTTAAAGCCCAGATAGTTGCAGTTCAGGAGACTCATTTCAAAAAGTCAGCCCCACCGATTTTTAGCAACTAGAGATTTCCCCACTGTTACACGACAAATGGCCCAGCTAAGAGAGTTGGTGTGGCCATTTTATTATCACACCAGTGTACATTTACCCTTATTTCACAAAATGCTGATCCTCAGGGAAGATATTTGAAATTGATTGGCCGGCTTCAGAATGTAGAGGTTACCTTAGTAGCTTGTTACACCCCA
This sequence comes from Pseudophryne corroboree, assembly GCF_028390025.1. Classification (NCBI taxonomy): domain Eukaryota; kingdom Metazoa; phylum Chordata; class Amphibia; order Anura; family Myobatrachidae; genus Pseudophryne; species Pseudophryne corroboree. Next base: position 961,367,899 of record NC_086444.1, on the reverse strand, counting down.
AACAACTATCTTTTTGCAGGTAGCTCTGCTCTACATTACAGTAACATCTTAGAGGCACCTTGTTAATACTGGGAGACTTTAACATGGTTTTAGATCTATTAATTGATAGATCATGAAAACAGGTACCACTCTCCAGTTAGTCCTTGAATTTGCTAAGGGTTTCGACAATTATTTGTGGAATACGATCTCTTTAATGTATGGTGTACTAAACATCCCTCAGAGAAAGATTTTACATTTTATTCCCATGTCCACTGAACTTATTCTAGAATATACCTTGCTTTATCTGACAGGTGGCCTTTACCTTTTATTAGTAAGGCAAATATTTTCCCTATGACATAGTCAGACCATTCCCCTTTATTTCTTGTGTGGGATATTGTAGTGAGACAGACTTCCCCTAATCCTTTTCCAGCCAGAGGCTTAACAGGCCATTCAATCCTCCTTAGACTTTTATTTATAAGAGTACTATCCTGAGGAAACATTACTTTTATCTTCTGGTGCTCTCTCAAAGCAGTGGTTAGCGGATCAGCAATTCACATAGCAGCTAAGCTTAAGAAAGACTATAAGAAATGGTTTGAGCAGGCCGAATTAATAGAAGTGGCCAAATTAGAAGGTGCACACAAAGCTAACCCTTCAGATAAATTGATATTGAAATCATTAATTGCGGCTAGAGATAGAGTAAATGCTTTTTCTCTTGCTGAAGTTCAGCGTAATCTCAATAAGCATAACCAAAAATTCTATGTGTTTGGGAATCGGGCTAGCAGATTGTTGGCAAGAAAATTGAAAGGTAGGAAAGTTAGGGAGAGGATTCAGATTATATATATTCTGATAAGGACGTGAAGGTATCAGACCCTACTGAAATTGGTGATCTTCAGTAGGAGTTCCATCACTTGAAGGTCTTCAGGCTATAACCCCTGTAATCTGGGGTTAAGACTCATAGAACAGTGCACAGCAGGTCTTTTAGCCTATAAGAAATGTTTTCCCACAAGACTTAATGGGAGGAATTCAAATACTTGAAATGTCGGTTGGGTGTCTGTTTTTTCCTGTCTATTAGATAGGAAAAAACAGACACCCAACTGACTTTTCAAACAATTGAATACCCCTTATGAGTCTACCGGTACCGGTACTGGCAGTAGTATGAGCTCAACTCCAAAGTGACCTGAATTAAAGTCGGCTGGAACAGATACCCTAAGATGACTAAGTTGGCTACTGGAACTGACAGAGAGAAGGGAAGGCAAACTATGGCTGGATAACTGAAACTGACGTACAGTGGGGAGTTGGGACGGAAAGGTCTGGGAGAGGTTAAACTATAGAAGGTTAACACAAATAATACCCCTAACTGGAGGTAACCTCCAGACTGGGAGGAATAATATAATGGCAGATAACTAGAACCTAACTAAAACAATAAGCAAAGGCTGAAAGTACAGTATTATGATTAGCTAGATGGTGAAACAGAAGGCTGATACGGAGCTGAATCTGGAGACTGGAGCAGACTCTGACCAAACGTGCTAAACATACTGTAACTGGAGACTGGGACACAGTGATGAGGCTCCCACAGCAACCATGATCTATGACCAGCAGAGAGCCATGAGAAGAGTAGGAATATAAAGGACACCTCCACCAATCACATCCCCAGCACAGACCAGCCCTTCCTTAATGACAAACTGCACGTCCACAGCCCTCCTTCCACCAGTGTCCCTGGTTGCTAGGGTGCTGGTGGGCAGGGAGAGCGGAAGTTCAGGGCAGCATCTGGTTGCCCAGCGACCAGACACCAGAGCCGCATGACGCGGCTTGTAACAATATTATTCCAAACTATATAATCTGAAAGACGATTCTTCAACTATTCAACCTAAAATGTCTGAGGTCTGTCTGTCTTTTAACATTAGAAGAAGCACTAGACTATTTGCCACAAGATAAATCTCGGGGACCAGATGGGTATCCCTCTAACCTTTATAAGACTTTTAAAGAGAAGTTGGCCCCAGTGTTTCTCTCTGTATTTAATGAAGCCTCAGAATCAAAACAATTTCAAAAAGAAATGTTAGAAGAATAAGTTATTGCCATTCCTAAGCCAGGGAAAAAATCAAACTTCTGTTCAAAACTATAGGCCCATAGCCTTGCTTAATACTGATGCTAAACTATTTGCCAAGTTAGTGGCCAACCATTTATGTCCCCTTCTTCTGACCCTTATTAAACCTGATCAGGTGGGATTTGTGTTGAACATGCAGGCCCCAGACAATAAACATAGAGTGATTAATGTTAATGAACACTGTGTTTCTAGGATGGAACCCCTATTAGTTCTTTTTATTGATGATGAAAAGACTTTTGATAGACTACATTGGGGGTTTTGCAATTCACTTTAAAAAAATGTGGCTTTGACAGCAGGATGCTGGCACTCTACTTGACACCATCATCTAAAGTTTTTGTAAACAGATGTCTTTCCTCAGCATTTGATATTTCTAATGGCACACCTCAGGGGCACCCTTTGACCCCCCTTATTTTTGCATTGGCAGTTGAGCATCTGGCTGAATGTATTAGGACTAGAGATGAGCGCCGGAAATTTTTCGGGTTTTGTGTTTTGGTTTTGGGTTCGGTTCCGCGGCCGTGTTTTGGGTTCGACCGCGTTTTGGCAAAACCTAACCGAATTTTTTTTGTCGGATTCGGGTGTGTTTTGGATTCGGGTGTTTTTTTCCAAAAAACCTAAAAAACAGCTTAAATCATAGAATTTGGGGGTCATTTTGATCCCAAAGTATTATTAACCTCAAAAACCATCATTTCCACTCATTTTCAGTCTATTCTGAATACCTCACACCTCACAATATTATTTTTAGTCCTAAAATTTGCACCGAGGTCGCTGGATGACTAAGCTCAGCGACCCTAGTGGCCGACACAAACACCTGGCCCATCTAGGAGTGGCACTGCAGTGTCACGCAGGATGTCCCTTCCAAAAAACCTTCCCCAAACAGCACATGACGCAAAGAAAAAAAGAGGCGCAATGAGGTAGCTGTGTGAGTAAGATAAGCGACCCTAGTGGCCGACACAAACACCGGGCCCATCTAGGAGTGGCACTGCAGTGTCACGCAGGATGTCCCTTCCAAAAAACCCTCCCCAAACAGCACATGACGCAAAGAAAAAAAGAGGCGCAATGAGGTAGCTGTGTGAGTAAGATAAGCGACCCTAGTGGCCGACACAAACACCGGGCCCATCTAGGAGTGGCACTGCAGTGTCACGCAGGATGGCCCTTCCAAAAAACCCTCCCCAAACAGCACATGACGCAAAGAAAAAAAGAGGCGCAATGAGGTAGCTGTGTGAGTAAGATAAGCGACCCTAGTGGCCGACACAAACACCGGGCCCATCTAGGAGTGTCACTGCAGTGTCACGCAGGATGGCCCTTCCAAAAAACCCTCCCCAAACAGCACATGACGCAAAGAAAAAAAGAGGCGCAATGAGGTAGCTGTGTGAGTAAGATAAGCGACCCTAGTGGCCGACACAAACACCGGGCCCATCTAGGAGTGTCACTGCAGTGTCACGCAGGATGTCCCTTCCAAAAAACCCTCCCCAAACAGCACATGACGCAAAGAAAAAAAGAGGCGCAATGAGGTAGCTGTGTGAGTAAGATAAGCGACCCTAGTGGCCGACACAAACACCGGGCCCATCTAGGAGTGTCACTGCAGTGTCACGCAGGATGTCCCTTCCAAATAACCCTCCCCAAACAGCACATGACGCAAAGAAAAAAAGAGGCGCAATGAGGTAGCTGTGTGAGTAAGATAAGCGACCCTAGTGGCCGACACAAACACCGGGCCCATCTAGGAGTGTCACTGCAGTGTCACGCAGGATGGCCCTTCCAAAAAACCGTCCCCAAACAGCACATGACGCAAAGAAAAATTAAAGAAAAAAGAGGTGCAAGATGGAATTGTCCTTGGGCCCTCCCACCCACCCTTATGTTGTATAAACAGGACATGCACACTTTAACCAACCCATCATTTCAGTGACAGGGTCTGCCACACGACTGTGACTGATATGACGGGTTGGTTTGGACCCCCACCAAAAAAGAAGCAATTAATCTCTTCTTGCACAAACTGGCTCTACAGAGGCAAGATGTCCACCTCATCATCATCCTCCGATATATCACCGTGTACATCCCGCTCCTCACAGATTATCAATTCGTCCCCACTGGAATCCACCATCTCAGCTCCCTGTGTACTTTGTGGAGGCAATTGCTGCTGGTCAATGTCTCCGCGGAGGAATTGATTATAATTCATTTTAATGAACATCATCTTCTCCACATTTTCTGGATGTAACCTCGTACGCCGATTGCTGACAAGGTGAGCGGCGGCACTAAACACTCTTTCGGAGTACACACTTGTGGGAGGGCAACTTAGGTAGAATAAAGCCAGTTTGTGCAAGGGCCTCCAAATTGCCTCTTTTTCCTGCCAGTATAAGTACGGACTGTGTGACGTGCCTACTTGGATGCGGTCACTCATATAATCCTCCACCATTCTTTCAATGTTGAGAGAATCATATGCAGTGACAGTAGACGACATGTCCGTAATCGTTGTCAGGTCCTTCAGTCCGGACCAGATGTCAGCATCAGCAGTCGCTCCAGACTGCCCTGCATCACCGCCAGCGGGTGGGCTCGGAATTCTGAGCCTTTTCCTCGCACCCCCAGTTGCGGGAGAATGTGAAGGAGGAGATGTTGACAGGTCGCGTTCCGCTTGACTTGACAATTTTCTCACCAGCAGGTCTTTCAACCCCAGCAGACTTGTGTCTGCCGGAAAGAGAGATCCAAGGTAGGTTTTAAATCTAGGATCGAGCACGGTGGCCAAAATGTAGTGCTCTGATTTCAACAGATTGACCACCCGTGAATCCTTGTTAAGCGAATTAAGGGCTCCATCCACAAGTCCCACATGCCTAGCGGAATCGCTCCGTGTTAGCTCCTCCTTCAATGTCTCCAGCTTCTTCTGCAAAAGCCTGATGAGGGGAATGACCTGACTCAGGCTGGCAGTGTCTGAACTGACTTCACGTGTGGCAAGTTCAAAGGGCATCAGAACCTTGCACAACGTTGAAATCATTCTCCACTGCGCTTGAGACAGGTGCATTCCACCTCCTATATCGTGCTCAATTGTATAGGCTTGAATGGCCTTTTGCTGCTCCTCCAACCTCTGAAGCATATAGAGGGTTGAATTCCACCTCGTTACCACTTCTTGCTTCAGATGATGGCAGGGCAGGTTCAGTAGTTTTTGGTGGTGCTCCAGTCTTCTGTACGTGGTGCCTGTACGCCGAAAGTGTCCCGCAATTCTTCTGGCCACCGACAGCATCTCTTGCACGCCCCTCTCGTTTTTTAAATAATTCTGCACCACCAAATTCAAGGTATGTGCAAAACATGGGACGTGCTGGAATTTGCCCATATTTAATGCACACACAATATTGCTGGCGTTGTCCGATGCCACAAATCCACAGGAGAGTCCAATTGGGGTAAGCCATTCCGCGATGATCTTCCTCAGTTGCCGTAAGAGGTTTTTAGCTGTGTGCGTATTCTGGAAAGCGGTGATACAAAGCGTAGCCTGCCTAGGAAAGAGTTGGCGTTTGCGAGATGCTGCTACTGGTGCCGCCGCTGCTGTTCTTGCGGCGGGAGTCCATACATCTACCCAGTGGGCTGTCACAGTCATATAGTCCTGACCCTGCCCTGCTCCACTTGTCCACATGTCCGTGGTTAAGTGGACATTGGGTACAGCTGCATTTTTTAGGACACTGGTGACTCTTTTTCTGAGGTCTGTGTACATTTTCGGTATCGCCTGCCTAGAGAAATGGAACCTAGATGGTATTTGGTACCGGGGACACAGTACCTCCAACAAGTCTCTAGTTGGCTCTGCAGTAATGATGGATACCGGAACCACGTTTCTCACCACCCAGGATGCCAAGGCCTCAGTTATCCGCTTTGCAGTAGGATGACTGCTGTGATATTTCATCTTCCTCGCAAAGGACTGTTGAACAGTCAATTGCTTACTGGAAGTAGTACAAGTGGGCTTACGACTTCCCCTCTGGGATGACCATCGACTCCCAGCAGCAACAACAGCAGCGCCAGCAGCAGTAGGCGTTACACGCAAGGATGCATCGGAGGAATCCCAGGCAGGAGAGGACTCGTCAGAATTGCCAGTGACATGGCCTGCAGGACTATTGGCATTCCTGGGGAAGGAGGAAATTGACACTGAGGGAGTTGGTGGGGTGGTTTGCGTGAGCTTGGTTACAAGAGGAAGGGATTTACTGGTCAGTGGACTGCTTCCGCTGTCGCCCAAAGTTTTTGAACTTGTCACTGACTTATTATGAATGCGCTGCAGGTGACGTATAAGGGAGGATGTTCCGAGGTGGTTAACGTCCTTACCCCTACTTATTACAGCTTGACAAAGGCAACACACGGCTTGACACCTGTTGTCCGCATTTCTGTTGAAATACTTCCACACCGAAGAGCTGATTTTTTTGGTATTTTCACCAGGCATGTCAGTGGCCATATTCCTCCCACGGACAACAGGTGTCTCCCCGGGTGCCTGACTTAAACAAACCACCTCACCATCAGAATCCTACTGGTCAATTTCCTCCCCAGCGCCAGCAACACCCATATCCTCCTCATCCTGGTGTACTTCAACACTGACATCTTCAATCTGACTATCAGGAACTGGACTGCGGGTGCTCCTTCCAGCACTTGCAGGGGGCGTGCAAATGGTGGAAGGCGCATGCTCTTCACGTCCAGTGTTGGGAAGGTCAGGCATCGCAACCGACACAATTGGACTCTCCTTGTGGATTTGGGATTTTGAAGAACGCACAGTTCTTTGCGGTGCTTTTGCCAGCTTGAGTCTTTTCAGTTTTCTAGCGAGAGGCTGAGTGCTTCCATCCTCATGTGAAGCTGAACCACTAGCCATGAACATAGGCCAGGGCCTCAGCCGTTCCTTGCCACTCCGTGTGGTAAATGGCATATTGGCAAGTTTACGCTTCTCCTCCGACAATTTTATTTTAGGTTTTGGAGTTCTTTTTTTACTGATATTTGGTGTTTTGGATTTGACATGCTCTGTACTATGACATTGGGCATCGGCCTTGGCAGACGACGTTGCTGGCATTTCATCGTCTCGGCCATGACTAGTGGCAGCAGCTTCAGCACGAGGTGGAAGTGGATCTTGATCTTTCCCTAATTTTGGAACCTCAACATTTTTGTTCTCCATATTTTAATAGGCACAACTAAAAGGCACCTCAGGTAAACAATGGAGATGGATGGATACTAGTATACAATTATGGATGGACTGCCGAGTGCCGACACAGAGGTAGCTACAGCCGTGAACTACCGTACTGTGTCTGCTGCTAATATAGACTGGTTGATAATGAGATGTAGTATGTATAAAGAAGAAAGAAAAAAAAAACCACGGGTAGGTGGTATACAATTATGGATGGACTGCCGAGTGCCGACACAGAGGTAGCTACAGCCGTGGACTACCGTACTGTACTGTGTCTGCTGCTAATATAGACTGGATGATAATGAGATGTAGTATGTATAAAGAAGAAAGAAAAAAAAAACCACGGGTAGGTGGTATACAATTATGGATGGAGTGCCGACACAGAGGTAGCTACAGCCGTGGACTACCGTACTGTACTGTGTCTGCTGCTAATATAGACTGGATGATAATGAGATGTAGTATGTATAAAGAAGAAAGAAAAAAAAACCACGGGTAGGTGGTATACAATTATGGATGGACTGCCGAGTGCCGACACAGAGGTAGCTACAGCCGTGAACTACCGTACTGTGTCTGCTGCTAATATAGACTGGTTGATAATGAGATGTAGTATGTATAAAGAAGAAAGAAAAAAAAAACCACGGGTAGGTGGTATACAATTATGGATGGACTGCCGAGTGCCGTCACAGAGATAGCTACAGCCGTGGACTACCGTACTGTACTGTGTCTGCTGCTAATATAGACTGGATGATAATGAGATGTAGTATGTATAAAGAAGAAAGAAAAAAAAAAACCACGGGTAGGTGGTATACAATTATGGATGGACTGCCGAGTGCCGACACAGAGGTAGCTACAGCCGTGGACTACCGTACTGTACTGTGTCTGCTGCTAATATAGACTGGATGATAATGAGATGTAGTATGTATAAAGAAGAAAGAAAAAAAAAAACCACGGGTAGGTGGTATACAATTATGGATGGACTGCCGAGTGCCGACACAGAGGTAGCTACAGCCGTGGACTACCGTACTGTACTGTGTCTGCTGCTAATATAGACTGGATGATAATGAGATGTAGTATGTATAAAGAAGAAAGAAAAAAAAAAACCACGGGTAGGTGGTATACAATTATGGATGGACTGCCGAGTGCCGACACAGAGGTAGCTACAGCCGTGGACTACCGTACTGTACTGTGTCTGCTGCTAATATAGACTGGATGATAATGAGATGTAGTATGTATAAAGAAGAAAGAAAAAAAAAACCACGGGTAGGTGGTATACAATTATGGATGGACTGCCGAGTGCCGACACAGAGGTAGCTACAGCCGTGGACTACCGTACTGTACTGTGTCTGCTGCTAATATAGACTGGATGATAATGAGATGTAGTATGTATAAAGAAGAAAGAAAAAAAAAACCACGGGTAGGTGGTATACAATTATGGATGGAGTGCCGACACAGAGGTAGCTACAGCCGTGGACTACCGTACTGTACTGTGTCTGCTGCTAATATAGACTGGATGATAATGAGATGTAGTATGTATAAAGAAGAAAGAAAAAAAAAACCACGGGTAGTTGGTATACAATTATGGATGGACTGCCGAGTGCCGACACAGAGGTAGCTACAGCCGTGGACTACCGTACTGTACTGTGTCTGCTGCTAATATAGACTGGATGATAATGAGATGTAGTATGTATAAAGAAGAAAGAAAAAAAAAACCACGGGTAGGTGGTATACAATTATGGATGGACTGCCGAGTGCCGACACAGAGGTAGCTACAGCCGTGAACTACCGTACTGTGTCTGCTGCTAGTATAGACTGGATGATAAATAATGATATAAAAAATATATATATATCACTACTGCAGCCGGACAGGTATATATTTTATAATGAGGGACCTGCTGGACACTGTCTGTCAGCAGAATGAGTTTTTTAATTTTTATAGAATAAAAAAACACCACACAAGTCACACGACGAGTGTACTTTTTCAGGCAGACAATCACAATATACTATACTGGTGGTCAGTGTGGTCAGGTCACTGGTCACAGTGGTCAGTGGTCAGTCACACTGGCAGTGGCACTCTGGCAGCAAAAGTGTGCACTGTTTAATATGTACTCCTGGCTCCTGCTATAACCTATAACTGCTCCCCAGTCTCCCCCACAATTAAGCTGTGTGAGCACAGTCAGATATTATACATAGATGATGCAGCACACTGGGCTGAGCACAGATATGGTATGTGAGTGTGACTGAGTCACTGTGTATCGTTTTTTTCAGGCAGAGAACAAGAACAGAACGGATTATTAAATAATAATAAATTATAAAACTGCACTGGTGGGTCAGGTCACTGGTCATCAGTCACTAGTATAACTCCTCCTAAGCTCCAGTAAGTAAATGAAGTGTCTCACTCTCACTCTCCTATCTATTTTAATTTCTAAACGGAGAGGACGCCAGCCACGTCCTCTCCCTATCAATCTCAATGCACGTGTGAAAATGGCCGCGACGCGCGGCTCCTTATATAGAATCCGAGTCTCGCGATAGAATCCGAGCCTCGCGAGAATCCGACAGCGTGATGATGACGTTCGGGCGCGCTCGGGTTAACCGAGCAAGGCGGGAAGATCCGAGTCGCTCGGACCCGTGTAAAAAAACATGAAGTTCGGGCGGGTTCGGATTCAGAGAAACCGAACCCGCTCATCTCTAATTAGGACTCAGGAGTCAATTAGAGGCCCGGTAATTGGAGGTCACTGTCATAAAATTAGTTTGTCACAGACAATATTTTATTATGTGTGTTAGATCCTGAAACCTCTCTTCCGGAGATACACGTGGCTTTGCAAAGATACTCAGAAGTCTCTTATTGCAAATTAAATACCAATAAATGTGAAGCCCTCTCCTTTAACATCCCTTTTGACACTCTCATTAGATTAAAAGAGTCCTATAGTTATGCATGGCAGGGGCATTCCCTGAAATATTTGGGGATTAACCTAGCAAATTATGATAATATAATTGACTGTAATTATTATACCCCCTTATTAAGGGCTTTTGAGGGGTTGACTGGAGAGTGGCTGATGCAGGAGGTTTTATGGTGGGGTAGGATTACGGCAGCATAAATGGTACTCCTGCCTAAGATAATGTATTTATTATGTGCTATTCCCAAACCACTTCCAAAGTACTTAAATAATAGATTCAGATTCAGATTCTGACCAGATACATTTAGAAGGGCTCTAAACCTAAAATCGCAAAGAGTACCTTAGCTCTGTCTAAATCCTCAGGAGGAGTAGCTTTTCCAGACATTGAGAAATACCACTCTTTATGTCTCCTGAGCTAAGGTAAAGATTGGTTTGATCTGGAAGCCCCAAAGCCATGGGTTATTATTAGAGATGAATGGGTTTGGTTCCCTGTGAACCGCACCCCCCCCCCCAAACATCCTGTTCCGCCAGACTCAGAAACCAGAAAGAGGCAAAACTCCATCATCCCGCCATCGTATTCTCGTGGGTTTTGGATCCAATATAAACAGCTGCGCGTTGCTGCCATTTTCACTCCGGACTTGGAGAGTGAGGGAGATAGATCTCTGTCTCTCTCTGTGGGTGGTGGCGTCGGGTGGAGTTAGTGTGTGCTCTGTAGGGGTGCTGCTGCAGTCACTGTGGTGTACCTGTGCTGCGTTAGGGGTGCTATCCTGGCTGTCACTGGTGTTTCATGTGCTGTTACAGCTGGGTGCTGCAACTGAACATGAGTGTTGCTGTCCTGGCTGTCACTGTGTTGTACAGGGGCACCGTTCTCCTGTATGCTATAAAATATAGGGGTGCTGCTGGCCCCGTATGTTGTGAAAACACAGGTGTGCAGTTGTTAAATATTAAAAGCACACTGCTCCTGTATGCTGTAAAATATAGGGGTGCTGCTAGCCCTGTATGTTGTAAAAATTCAGGGGTGCAGCTGTTAAACATTAAAAGCACACTGCTCGTGTATGCTGTAAAATAAAGAAGTGCTGCTGGCCTTGTATGTTGTGAAAATTCAGTTGTGCAGTTGTTAAAATTAAAAGCACATTGCTCATGTATGCTGTAAAATATAGGGGTGCTTCTGGCCCTGTATGTTGTAAAAATTCAGGGGTGCAGTTGTTAAACATTAAAAGCACACTGCTCCTTTATGCTGTAAAATATAGGGGTGCTGCTGACCCTGTATGTTATAAGAATTCAGGGGTGCAGTTGTAAAACATTAAAAGCACACTGCAACTGTATGCTGTAAAATATAGTGGTGCTGCTGGCCCTGTATGTTATAAAAATTCAGGGGTGCAGTTGTTAAAAATTGAAAGCACACTGCTCCTGTATGCTGTAAAATATAGGGGTGCTGCTGGTCAAAAACCATTGCACTGGCCCTGTATGTTGTGCTGCTGTTAAAATAACATTGCACTGGTCCTGTATGCTATAAACATTCAGGGGTGCAATTGTTAAACCATAAAAGCACCCTGCTCCTGTATGCTTTAAAATATAGAGGTGCTGCTGGCCCTGTATGTTGTACAAATTCAGGGATGCAGTTGTTAAAAATTAAAAGCACACTGCTACTGTATGCTGTAAAATATAGGCGTGCTGCTGTTCAAATAACATTACACTGGCCCTGTATGTTGTGCTGCTGTTTAAAAAAACATTACACTGGACCTGTATGCTATAAAAATTCACATTCTGCCAGTCACAGCCCCTGATACACATTAAGCCAGGTAGAGCCTGCATTATGCCAGTTACAGCCCCTGATACACATTATGCCAGGTAGAGCCTCTGATACACATTATGCCAGTAAAAGCACCTGGGTGTGTGTGCAGTGGCCGATTGGAATGAAAAACCAGTCCAGGAGAATTCTGGAGACAGCCCTAAATGTGGAGGGGGAGATAGACACATACAAAAGCATGTACTAGAAAAACATTGTCAACTTTTTTCAAATATGTGCTTACCAACCAGCCTCCTTCCTCCTCTGGTCCTGTGTGGCACTGACCTGCGATTTGTTCACAATTTAATTGCAAATGCATTGATTAGTGGATGACCTCTCTGCACTGGCAAGCCCTTTTTTTGTGGAGAGGCTGCGTTTCACATCATGCAGCCGCCCCTAAAAAGGTTCGGACACGCATGCATTGTCCGGACCATGCCCACCAAATGCCATAGTGAGACCCACTCCTGACGGGATGTGTCTGCATCGTGAAGGGATGCGCATGCACACCATGCCCAATGCACGTGTGCAGACCCGATAGATATGGCAACTGCATGTGAATGTAGCGGTTGCGCCCATCTCTGAATAACCTCCTTTGTGCTGTAAAGCAAATTCTCAGTTCTGGTTGTGAGGAAGATTACAGAGAAGGGCGAATCCCACCATCTGTCTCCGCACCATGGGAATGTTGTCGGGCTGCACTGTAACTGTAAACGTCAGTGGCGGCGGGTAAAGGGGTAAGGGGGCAGTATGGCCACCATCTGTCTCCGCACCCTGGTAATGATCGGGGGACCAACAGTGGGGGAAGAGGGCATCACAGCCTGCTGCTCACTGTAAACTCGGTGGAGAAGGGAAGAGAGACATGACTGCCTGCAGTTCAGTGGGAGTTTACGGGCTGCACTGTACCTCTGGCGGTGGGGGACGGGCAGTATTGTCTGTGGCTCACAGTAACCTCCGGTGGGACTGTAAACTCCAGTGGCAGAGGGGTGGAGATCAGACAGTATTGCCCATGGCTCACTGTATCCTCCCATCGGGGGAAGGAGTGGTCAGGCTGCAGTGTAAGCACTTGTTGTTAGGGCTGGGAGTGTCTTGGCTGCAGCTCAGTGTAACCTCTGTTAGTTGTCTGGGCTGCACTGTAAGCTTTTTGTGGCAGGGGGTGGGATCGGGCATTGCTGCCCGCAGCTCACGGTAGCCTCTGGTGGGTGGTGGGGTGAGGGGAGGAGAGGGTGGTCGGGCAGTATTTTAAGCTCCAGTTTTCATGGTGTGTGTTGACCAGTACTGCTTGCAGCTGCACTGGAACTACTGCAGACACACATTGTGGTGCGGAACTATGGGTGTTGCCGGTGGTACTGCACCCACAGTGCATATGAGCTTTGTGCCAGGCACCACTGCCACACACCTACGGCCCTGGTAAATACATTTTAGAATTACTATGTGTATATCAATACAATTAACTTTACCATTTATATAAAAATAGCAGAAGTTGGTAAACTGTCGCTGTGCACCTGCTAGGTGACCTGCTGGGTGGTCTGTAAACTGTGACAGTTATTTGCAGTCACACACTAGGCAGGGATTTTTTGACTGCTAAGGGGGTGAAAAGGGGGGGGGGTGCAGTTGTTAAACATTAAAAGCACACTGCTCCTGTATGATGTAAAATATAGGGGTGCTGCTGGCCCTGTATGTTCTAAAAATTCAGGGGTGCAGTTGTTAAAAATGTAAAGCACTCTGCTCCTGCATGCTGTAAAATATAGGGGTGCTGCTGGTCAAAAACCATTACACTGGCCCTGTATGTTGTGCTGCTGTTCAAATAACATTACACTGGCCCTGTATGCTATAAAAATTCAGGGGTGCAGTTGTTAAAAATTAAAAGCACACTGCTCCTTTATGCTTGGAAAATATAGGGGTGCTGCTGTTCAAATAACATTACACTGGCCCTGAATGCTGTAAAAATTCAGGGGTGCAGTGAAAATAAATGTGCACTGGCCTTGTCTTGTATGTTGTAATAATTCTAGGGTGCAGTGAAAATCAATGTACACTGACCCTGTCTTGTATGCTGTAAAATTCAGGGGTGCAGTGAAAATCAATGTACTCTGGCCCTGTTTTGTATGCTGTAAAAATACATGGGTGCAGTGAAAAAAATGTACACTGGCCTTGTCTTGTATGCTTTAAAATTACAGGGGTGTTGTGAAAATACAGGGGTGCTGGCACTGTCTGCATTTGTGATGTCTAGGCCTGACCTTCCCAAGACTGTATGGGAAGAGGAGGCTCCTATCAACATTTGCACGCCCCCTGCAAGTGCTGGGAGGAGCATCGCCAGTCCAGTTGCTGATATTGACATTGAAGATGTCACTATAGAAGTACAACAGGATGAGGAGGATATGGGTGTAGCTGGCAATGCGGAGGAAGTTGACGATGACGATTCTGATGGTGTTGTGTTTTGTTTGAATAAGGCACCAGTGGAGACAGTTGTTGTCCATGGGATGAAAAAGCCCATTGTCATGCCTGGGCAAAATACCAAAAAAGCCACCTCTTCGGTGGGGAATTATTTCTCCACAAATCCGGACAACAGGTGTCAAGCCATCTGTTGCCTTTGTCATAATAAATAGGGGTAAGGACGTTAACCACTTAGGAACATCCTCACCTTCAGTGCATTCATCATAAGCCTTTGCCAAGTTCTGAAACTTTGGATAATAGCATAAGCAGTCCACTGACACCTAAATGATGTGGTTTTGTTTGAATATTATTTCTCTGTGAGGATGTAAACACTGAAGGGGGGGGGGGTCTGAGGATGAGGATGACATATTGCCACTGTAGAGCCCGTTTGTGCAAGGAGAGATTAATTGGTATTTTTGGTGGGGTCTCAAACAAACCAATCTTTTCAGCCACAGTCATGTGGCAGACCCTGTCACTGAAATGTTTGGTTTGTTAAAGTGTGCATGTACTGTTTATACAACATAAGGGTGGGTGGGAGGTCTTTTCTTTGCCACATATTTTCTTTGCCACATCATTCCAGGGGTGCTGTCCTCTATGTGTTGCTGCCCCTCTGCCCTATCAGTCCAGGTGTGCTGCCTCACTGCCGTTTAATTCCAGGGGTGCTGTTGCCTGTCTGCTGTGCTGTGTAATTCTCCAGAGGTGCTGCTTATGCTGTATAAGTCTAGGGAAGCTGCTGTACTTTATCCTAGGTTTAAATGAAAGCCTAGAGCAGATATGAAACAAGCTTCAACATCACAAACAGATTTGTGAAATCTAGCCGCAAAGGTGGAAATGGAAATTGCCGAAGTGCTTTTAAATAAAGTGGTGAGAGACCATATTTATGGCCAAAGTCATTGTGACTCAGAAGAGACTGAATCATAATGAAGCGCAACTGCTGTAGACATAAAAGAGAGATTTTCTGCTGGAGTATTAGAGAGAGATTCTTCTCAGTTATTTCATGTTAGGAACTCACTCAAATGAATGGCTCCAACTAGTCAACCTTAATTTTGATTTATTATACTTGTCAACACTATGCCTATATTCAAGAATTTTTCTGTCTATTTAGGGCAATTTGAGGGTGCTGATTCTGAATATGACATTGGTTTTCCCAGATTGGCTCTACTTGTTCCTCACTGTAGTCTCCTAAATTAACTGGGAATCTGTCCAAGTGACTGTGAAGAAAGTGGAATTTTATGCTCATGTTTGCCCATATCTTCTGCAAAATCTTTAGCATGTTTTCAACCATTACTTGATAATTCTATGCTTTTATTTCTCAAAATATTCTTAATGACAGAAACATAACTGGTCCAGGTAGAAGATTCAACAGGATTCATAGATTTTATAAAATTAGAATCATTCACACATTTTCGAATTTGTGGACCATTAAAGACACCAGCTTTTATTTTTTCAATGCTTAATCCTGGAAATGACCTGCAAATATACTTGTAGCAATCACCGTCTATATTCAGGGCCTTAACAAATTGCTTCATTAATTCCAACTTTATATGGAGAGGTGGAAGTATGATATTTTCTCGATCAATCAGTGGCTCGTTAATGATGTTTGTGAACAAAGAAACAAGTAACTAATGTATCAGATGCAGTAAGTACACGATGAAGATCAAACCACAACTACTAAAACAAGCAGGTCTAAAGCGCTTATGGGAAAAATGCAATTTTAGGGTATATGCAATATCTCAAAAAATTAGAGCGAATCTTGGAACGCCAATGGGATATTTGGAATTAGCACCCTCAAATTACCCTAAATTCATTCAAATATCCTTGACTATTGAAACAATTTTTTTGAGCGGTGTTATTGATGTTCCACATTTTGGGATTATTTATTTAGAAGATGCGCATTTGTTGCACATTGATCTTCTTTTTCTAAGGACTACATAGGGTTATTGCAAGACCTCATGGGGTTAGAAGAACAGAATTTCAGTGATCTTGCATTTCATCAGCTTTCCATTGCACTGCAGCACTAGATGGGCCAGGAGCTACTGTGAGGCACAAACAGTTACTTAATAAGGCCAAGCATGGAGTCTCATGGTGGCTTACAGCCAGGAAGATGTCTGGCTTGCCAGACTGAGGCATGCTGTGGGCACAGAGGTTAGTATTGCTTCCTCCCACAGTCCTACTTATTTATTTTATTACCCATTATTTATATAGCGCTCAAATATTCCACAGCACTTTACTTATAATATAAAATTAATTTCGACTGTAGAGTGGTAAGCTCCACTAGGGCAGCAGCTCAATAACAAAAAAAATGTACTGCACAGTAGTGCTTAGTACTTTACCGAACCCATCCAAACTCAACTTGCTGGGGCTGCTGTAGGGTCTCAGGAGGGGCTGCTAAAACATCTAAGGGGCTGCAATATTTAAAAATAAAATATGAATAAAATAAATAACAAGACACACAGGTATGCTGACATGCGTGTAACTGGGACACACAGGTATGCTCACATGCGTGTAACTGGGAGCTGTGAAAAACAAAAATAAGGCATCTGCCACAAAATATGAAAATAAAAATCCAAGAAAAAAAAAGAAAACCAAGAGATTTTCACAAAATAGGTCTCCAGACTCTGTGGAGGAGAAAATATCAAATCTTGATCCTGTGGTATACACCAGTTTATTTGCATCCTAGCACTAAATCCAAGATTATCTTAATCCCTGAAATGGAGAAGGGGGTACAATTTTGGAGACTTTGGCCCCTAGTTTTTCAGTTTGTCCAGTAATGTGGCAATTAATAATTATATATTTGCTTGGTTGAAGTCCTTTCTGTTCCACACCAATATAGGAGTGGAGGGGAAAGCTTGTGTGTTGTTCCTGATTGAATGTGTCTCTCTAAATTTTTATTCACCTTCTTGACACTGTCCTCTTCTTCTTGCCTCTTCTCATAATGTGAAAAGTCATCAAACATATATGTGGTATGTTTGTAGCTACCTATGATTCAGAGAACTTGGCAAGCTTTTTCCAGGGGGAACCACCTGTCGCTGAAATGATGGGTTTAATATACTGTCCATGTCCTGTTTAAACAACATAAGGGTGGGAGGGCCAAGACAATTCCATCTTGCATCTCTTTTTTTTCTTGCATTATGAACTCTTTGAGGCCAAGTTTTTAAAATTGCCATCTTGTCTGCCACTGCAGTGCTACTCCTAGATGGGCCAGGTGTTTGTGACGCCCACTTGTGTCGCTTAGCTTAGTCATCCAGCGACCTCGGTGCACCTCTTCTTTTTCTTTGCATTATGTGCTCTTTGGGGCCTAGTTTTTAAAAGTTCCATCCTGTCTGCCACTGCAGTGCCACTCCTAGATGGGCCAGGTGTTTGTGCTGCCCACTTGTATTGCTTAGCTTAGTCATCCAGCAACCTCTGTGCAACCTTTTGGTCTAAAAACGATATTGTGAGGTTTGATGTGTACAGAATAGACTGGAAATTAGTGGAAATAAATTTTATTGAGGTTAATAATATCGTAGGATCAAAATTACCCCAAATTCTGTGATTTTAGCTGTTTTTATATTTTTTTTCAAAAATCATCCAGATACAAAACCAAAACCCGAAAGGGTGGTTTTGGCAAAACCAATCCAGACCCAAAAAACGAGTGGTGGTCCAGATCCAAAACCAAAACACAAAACACGAAAAGTGTCCGCTGCACATCTCTAGTTATTATTGAAAGTTGTAATATCCGTTTGGTAGCTCTACCAGATTTATTGTGGATGCCGCCTTCTGCTATGCGTAAATTGCAGTTTTCTTGTAAAGCAATTAGGACTACAATGGATGTGTGGCAAAGACTGGTCTTATCTTGTGATGAGACAACTTTACCATGTGATTTTTTTGTCCATGAATTCCTTAATGACTTTAATCCCGAACTTAACATTAGACAATTGGCTGAGTGGTGGTCTACATACGATAGGAGATCTATTCATAAAAGATAATCTAACATCTTTTTCCCATCTGCAAGAACAATATAACATTCAGAAACATTACTTTTTTAATTATTTACAATTGAGAAACTGGCTCCAGTCATATCTTCCCTCTCCTTTTAAGGAAACCAATTATTCCTTAATTTATTAAAACCCGGCTTAATTCATCCTCATATAAAGGAGAATCTCCTGGTGGTATCACTATCAACTTGGAAGTAGTAAGAAGGGCAAACTAAATTCTCAGATTAAGTGGGAGAGAGATTTAGCTAGGACCTTTCAAGAAGACTAGTGGGACACTAAATTTAACACTTGTTTTAAACTCTCCAAGTGTATCAACCACTAAGAAATGTTTTTTTTAATTAATTCAGAGCGGCAACATAAAATGTTGCCCTCTATCTCTAAATACTGCTGGAGGAAGTGCGGTGGGATAGGTGATATTTATCACATATTTTGGGTATGTCCTTTTCTACAGCCACTTTGGAGGGAAGTGTTTTGTATGATTAGTATGATTGTTGGAATAGACATCCTGGCAGATCCGGCTATACAGATGGAGCCACGCTAATTGTGGCTGTGTCTGTGCCTCGGCCCCCCCCACCTAGGCGCACCTATCGCAACACCTGTGCCAAGTGCGCACCCGTGACCCGCACACACCCCATTCACTGCAATGGGAGTGTCTCTGTGCACTCCCATAGTGGGGATAGGCGCCGGATTGCTACTAAAGCTGCTATTGCGCAATTGTGGAGATCTGAGTCAATACCATGTATCTCAGCTATTTAGAATAAGTTCCATAAACATTATATGTTTGATACACAGCAGAGGTTAAATATTCTTCCTTCTCCGACCTCTATTCTTGTGAAGCGGTTTTGCTGGAATCTCTATAGGGAAAAAATGGGTCACCCAACTTTTTATAGTTGCCCAACTGATATTTCTGTGCTATGCTCTCCTCATTCAGACTCGTAAACTTGTTTTGTGTAACATATGTTCATATGATCAGAAATATTCTGTATACTGGTTTAAGTGATATGTATAAAATGTACATGGGCCTCGGCTTTTGTGTTTATATTGTATCTGGCTCCCGTAATATCTTTCCTTTTTTTGTTTCTGTACCCTCATTTACTTGAAATTTTTTTTCAAGAAAAACCAAGAAAATGATGGTTGACTATGATGTATGTTTCTGCTGTGGAAGAAGCAAGTTTTGTTCTTAACAGTTACACACTATTGAATTTTAGTACAGCGGGACACTGTCCTTAGGGGATGTGGTCAAGACTCCGGCTATCGGTATCCTGGCAGTCGGCATACTGACGCGGAATCCCGATACCTGTCAAAATGCCATCAGCGGAATCAAACTGATGCCGGAATCAGGTCAGGAGACTGATGCCAGAATCCTGACAGCTGGCACCCTGACCGTAAGTAGAGCGGGCGGGTTAGAGTTAGGGCTGGGGAGGGAGGGTAGGTTTAGGCAACACCCAGGGGGTTTAGGGTTAGGCTGTGGGGTGGGGGAGGTTACGGTTAGGCTGCAGGGAGGGGGGGGTTATGGTAAGACACCACCAGGCAGAAAGGGGGTAACACACTTACTCCGCCCCTGTTGTGATGTCACAGAACGGAATTCCGGCATTGGTATTGTTACCGCTGTCATCCCGTTGGGCAGTCAGTCATACTGAACCCGTCCTAACTTAGCTGCTGCTTACAATGTGACTGTTCTTTTAATCTGACTTGAATATTTTGTTTCAGTAACATACTATAAAAATACAATAACATATGTATTACACTACAGATGTCAGCTCATTCACATCTCAGTGCTGTGCTCTTTTTGACATATTTAAAGGTCATCTGAATACATTTACTATACCCTGACCAATTTTAGAAATGTGTATTATTTTATTGAAAACAACATATTGTAAAAAATGGACCATACATTTGTAATCCATTTTTTTGTAGATTCAGTGTTTTTACTTTATTGCTGCAGCAGTTATGGTGATGATACAGTTTTTGGCATTGTAGGATTCCATCCTCATTGTTAGTTGATTGTTCTGCGTCATGTTGAGAGGTAAGGTACTGTAGTTGGCCTGATTTAGAGGTGTACACAAACTGGCTCACTTCTGCGTCTTCGGTTGCAGTTTAATCTGAAAAGATATGCCAATGCCACAGAAGCCATTTTTCTAGCAACTTGACATATACTCCACTTGCAACCTCAGCTGCAGCATTGGTCACACATTGGGAATACCGTTTGCATCACTGGACTTCTGAGCATCTCCAACGCGTGCACACACCACAAAACACAAATCACTTGTGACCAAATCTAAACTGCGTCAATGGCTAAATCAGGCCTTTAAGGGTGAATGATGTGATCTGACTGACTTTGAATGTAGAATGATTGTTGGAGCTTGCAGCAGTGGTGCAAAATGGTTGCACTGGTGAATAGGTTGAGGGTATTAGTTTTTAAAGTGCACATAGAGTGGACTAGCTACAAAAACTGTTTCTTAGTGCAAGGCATGTGGTTGTAAATGGCTGAATGCTTCAGCAGAACAAAGAGTTGTTCAGAGTCCCAGATATGAGCTATAGGGTGAAATGCCTCCAGTTTGCTCAGGAACACAGAAATTGTACAGTAAATGATTGAAAATGGGTCATGTGGTCTGACAAATAAAATATAGCGTTATACCATATAGATTGTAGGGTGGGCATATGGATACAACAGCAAGAAAGCATGGATCCTTCCTCCTTCCGGATCTGCTACCATCAAACCTTCAGGAAGTAGAAGATGCAGTTCACCACATTTGGGCTAATATCGCTAACAAAATATACCATCAGTTAGTGGAATCCATGCATCAAGGACTTCAAGCCTCATTAAGGGCAAAAGGCGGTCCAGCAAAGTACTAACCCATTCGTCATAATAATCTGCCCGCTCAGTGTATATATGTAACAAGCATGACATAAACACCTGCTGTATATTTATTAAGTGTCTGTTTTGCATTTTGTGTTGGTTTTCCTGTGATTTTGCTATTCAAGGATTTAATAAAGTGTGATGGGAAACAGCAGAGAAACCACATTTTAGAAAAGAAGGAGATCTGCCATCAAAACATATTCTACTGCTCAAGGCAGCATTGTGATGCTTAATAAAGGGAAACAAGCATGTACTGTACAATAATGTGGCTCTAGGCAATATGGCTCTTACATGTTACAGTATGCTCACCCATAGGTGTGCGCAGGGGGGGTGCCTGGTGCGCACAGGCACCCCCTAATGTCTGGCACCCCGATCTCACATGCCTGATGCAGCGATCACCAAGCAGGCTGATTACTGTCCCCTCTGCGCTGCACCCTGTCAGGACTGCATTACTGACCGGACGCCTGGGTTAATCAAGGGTGCCACTGCCACTGGCTTTCAAACTCCCGGTTCCACCTCAATGTACATAAACAGTGTGATGTGACGTGATGACATCATGCTGCTCGCACGCCCACCCGTCACATGCCCACCTCTGTCCTTCTATTCTATGCCAACGCCAGCCACTGATGAGGAGCAGCATGCAGCCAGCGTTCATTTTAGGAAGACAAATTCAATACTGGCAGGCGGTCGGCAGCAGCATTGACACGTCACTCATTTTTCCAGCAGCAGCAGTACTAGTCTGCGACTGTCAGTGTCAGTGAGTGACTGCAGCTTGCAGGGGAAAGAGAGGGGGAGCCAGACCAGGCTGAGGAGGAGCAGTGTTATTGCAGTGAGTGCCATCAGGGGTGTTTGTTTGGTGCACGCCACAACATCTGACAATGCATCTGCATTATTAGGATTGGTACAAGGGTGGATATTTTATATTACGTTGACCGTCAATAGATGGTGCTAGACACGCCCAAAAGGCGGTGCTAGACACACCCCTCCAACAGTACACCCCCTAATAAAATGTGCTGTGCACGCCTATGTGCTCACCACTTACGAGACATACAGTATTGTATGCAGCAGTTCACTAACTAAGAGGAACCAGAATGTAGAAGCGTGTGCTCCTAGGATCAATGAAGATGTGTCATAATGCCAGATGCCATCTCCGAGCTTTCCCAAAAAGTTACCATTATTCTCCTAAGAGGAGTGCAGTTTGTGAGTCACTCAATGCATCATAAGACGAAGAGGGGCAGCATTGGCCTCTCTTTTTGCTTTCCATCCTAATTATCTTCACCCTCGGAAAGCTGAGAATGGAAATGGAGAATGGAAAGTAGAATGGAAAGTGCAGTGATTTTTATTTCTGTACTATGTGAAATACACCATCCAGTTCTATTACTTATTGTGGTGGCAAAATATGGTCATTAATAAGTGAGGTACAGGAAGTTTGGGTGCTTGATGGGGGGTATATGATGATAATGAAGGAGACTGGGTGGGACGTGATATTGGCATATTTTAATTTCAAAATCAAATTCGATGTGTGTCGATTTTGACTAGTGATTTTGTGTTCAGTTTTGAATGTCCATTTCAAAATCGACCATAAAATCATGTATACAATTGAATATAAAATCAAATGAAATAGATTAAAAATTGACAAATAATTTCTTATGTATTCTTATTGGACAAAACATATTACATGCAAGAAGCTGCTGTGTTTCCTCTAATTCTGGTTTGTGTACATCTCCGATGGTGGGGTACCTGCATTGGTTTGCGCACATCTCAGATGGTAGGGTACATGTATAAAATTATAGAAAACGCCCAGCAGCCCTGAAAAGTACAGAGACGCCCAGTGGAGCAATCGCAAAGGTACAGCAACTATATACACATTCCCAGTGCACACGCACATCCTTCAATAATCATCAACTCGATTAAGTCAACGGCCACGTAGCATGTCAGCCTGAACAGAGATGTTGGAGGAATGCTGCTTACTGTAGGTACAGATTCGCAGGCGCACCCAGTGACATGCCCAAAAACAGCCGCAACACGTCTTTGTTTTTGCAACCACTCCCCTGTCAATGACCACAAATGGTGAATGACTGTCAATCACTCTGCTTAAAGGTAAGCACTGCGAGCAGCATCACTATTAGACTTTGGTGCATATGCAGTGCAGAGCATATGTATACGCAATTTACCAATAATTGTTCAATTGCAAAAATATTGGCATATCATCCATCATTTCTACTTCTATAGGCATTATAATAAAGGTTTAGGGAATAAAATGTTGTCGTGAAGCTAAAATCACCCGTCTGCTATTAGTCTATTATTTTGTGGATTTGTATTGTGTGTTGATTTGTGTTAGATTTTTGTTCAATTTTCAAATCAAATATTAGTAAATCAGTGGACCCTATATTTGTCTATGTAAAAGTACAGATGTTTTGTTGATATTCAATTTTGAACGGGATATATTTCAATTTTGCCTTTAGTAAATCTCCAAATTGCAAAATTGAATGAAACTTGAATACATATACAGCAAAAAAAAAAAAAAAAACCCACAAAATCAACCAAAATCAAACATTAGTAAATGTATAGATATAAATGCGAAAGCTCTCACTCATTCACTGACTGGCTGATTCATCACTAATTCTCTTATTTACCGATATGTTAGGAGGCTGAAATTTAATATAGGTATTCTTCAGGCGGGAAATAGGAAAACTACGTGATTAGAATTTTAATAAACCTCCCCTAAGGGGATGAAAGGGGGTTGACATAATGACATCATTACTGATGCGTGGCTTGCATTGCGTGAACGATAATGCCCAAACAGACAATCGGTTCAACATTTGGATTTCACCTCCAGTGTGTAGAATTTAATAAACTACAAAAATGCAAAAGCCCTCACTCACTGACTGACTCATCACTATGTCTCTTACTTCCTGATATGTTAAGAAGCTGAAATTCAACATAAGTATTCTGCAGGTGGGAAATAGGAAAATTACATAATTAGAATTTTAATAAACCATCCTATGGGGATGAAAAGGGGGTTGACATAATGACATAATTACCGATGCATGGCTTGCATAGCTTTAAGGATAACCCCCAAATGGATATTCGGATCAAAATTTGGATTGCACCTCCAGTGTATAGAATTGAATAAACTACATAAATGATCCTATCACTTTTAACTGTATCTGCTATGAGTGCTCCTCGGCTAACGACAAGAACCATGGATTAATATTTACTTACATTAAGATGTCTCAAATTTACATTGCAAAAGATTTATCAAATTTTTAACACTCAATTATATTTACAACCATGAAAATCAGAAATGGTTAGAACAGCTAGTATACCCCTCAATGTGATGTGTACAGTAGTATACTCATCATCCTGAAAGCTTCATTTATCCACAATCTATATGCCTCCTACAATAAGGCCCACATTTAAATTATTGTACAATTACAGTAAGTAAAAATTGTAATATAGTACCAATCTAAAGTAAAGGGTTACTATAAAAGAAATAGACACTTTCAACGTTTTATATAAAACAAAATATTATTAATATAGTCAAAATACTTACATGGATATGTAGTATATGTCTGTAAGTTTCTATGACTAAGTTACAAATGTTCTCTGTGTGAGCCTTTTGTCATACAATAAATTTCAATACGACAATTACAGTAGGTAGAAAGTGCTTTGTTCCAGGGACTATCTTGCCAGTGGCAGTTGGAGAGATGCGGCTGCAGCGCATTCCAAAATTCAAATATGGGAGCCACACCAACTGCCACCCCAAACACTGCCAAACATCGCTATAGGTGTGGCTCCTCCAATTGATTTTGGACTGTGCTGCAGCCCTACCTCTGCAACTGTCACTGGCAAGGTAGTCCAGGAACAGCACTTTGTACCTGATTTTCGTATTGTTATCTGTTGCATGACAAAAGGCTCACAAATAGAACATTTGTAATTTAAGGTGCATAAACACTGGCCGATAAATCGTCTCTTTCAATTTAATGGCCGATATATCACTTGTCTGTCCAGAAGTGTGCACCAACGATATGTTTGCAAACGTGAAATATCACATCGGCCCTGCAGCCCAGCGGATGGCAGATATCTTGAAGTATTGAAGTAGCAGCTAATGAAATGTGGAAAAAGACTTTTTCATAAAAATGAACTACAAATTCTATGCAATAAAGTACAGAGACTTAAGTAATGGAGGATTCCAGTGATGCCAATTTTATATTTTTCTTGCTTTGTATATTTGGGCTTCAGCAAACCATATTTTTGGAAGGATTACCTCCGATCACTAAGGAGGAGGTAGTTGATGAGGGTGCTAATTACATTATAATCTTGTAAAATATATTTAATGAACTCGCTACAAATGATATAACATGGAGGAGGAACCTAGATGGTTAACATCCCTACCGCTACTAACTTTGGCCTCACAAATGGAGCAGATGTCTTCGTAAATGTTGTCAGGATTTGAGAAAAAATAATCCCACACCCAAGAGGTGGCTTTTTTAGTTTTATGCTTAGGCATCACAATGGCTTTATTTATTTTTTATTATGGCCATGAACTGCTGCCACAGGTGGCTGACTTACACAAACATTATCAACATCCTCATCCTCCTTATTAGCGTCAGATAGTAGTAGTACATTATTATCCCCCTCATCCTGTTTCACTCAATTTCTATTAAATCCTCATCACCATCTTTACTTGTACTGCTCCTCACATGTGCAGATGACAGTGTGATAAATGTCAGACTCACACATAGCTAATGTGGACACCCCATAGATTCTCCTCAGGAATTTCTGAACACACAGTTTGAGCCTAAGGGGTATATTTACAAAAGTGCGGGTTTACAAAAGTGGAGATGTTCCCCATAGCAACTAATCAGATTCTAGCTAATATCTTCTAAAAGGTGCTAGATAAATGATGAGTAGAATCTAATTGGTTGCTGTTGGCAACATTTCCACTTCTTTAAACTTGCACTTTAGTAAATATCCTCTTAGTGTTCTTTTTTTGGGCACTGATTTGTCGCTTTTTAAGGTGACACTTCTACCACTTTTTTAGACCCTGAAAGATTTCAGTTTCACTTACCCTTTCCTAAACTTTCTGCTCCTTGGACCACCTTTAGTAGATGTTGTAAAATCATGACTGTCAGCAGCTGCAGTGCTAGTAGCCTCGTCTTTTTTATATTGATAAACTCTACCAAGGGTGGATTGAGATAGAAAACCAGCCCAGGAAATTTATGCCAGCAGGGGTCAGGGTCTGTTGTGGGGTTGGGGTCTGTTGAGGGGGTGGGATTTCTCCTCATAGTGTCTGATTCTGAGTTGGACGCAGTTGTGGCCTTTGCATATTTTGCTGTAGTTATGTCTGTGACTTCATGCTAATGATGCTAAAGTGTAGTTCCCTAGTGTACATCCAAATATGTAAGGACTGGGATGCCCACTGTCAATGTCTGCAAGCACTGCAATCATGCTTTATGCTAGACGCAGATCATCCATGTGAGTATGACCTCCAATGTGAGCAATTCAACTATATGCAACCACTTTAAATAACATACTCACACTTCGTTACATCTGTGTCAGATTAGCCAAATCACTGTAACTACACAGAAATGTGGAGTGCAGCACACACAGGTTAAACAAATTTTTTTTAAACTTTTTTGACTTTTTTTCTGCAAATGACAACTGACACTGCATAGTCACACACTTATATTTTTGTGAAAGCAGTGGGGTATGGCCCGTGGAGTCCCAGTACAGCACCAGTGTAATGCACTTAGACAATAGATTTCCTGTACTATAAAAAAAATTAACAATGACCATGCTAACTGCTGAACTAAAATCTGGTGTAGTTTGAACAATATTATCACTTAGGAGTTTGAGGGGACTGCGAGGACAGATTGGTTAGCTTAGCACTGGATGGATGGACACAGTGGACAGATAGGTCAGGTCAGCTCAAGCACTGTGTCAGGTCAGCTCAGCCACTTCAGAGGGACACAGCATGGAGTCAGCACAGCAGCTACAGAAGCTAGACACAGCATGGTGTCAGCACACCAGCCACTAATAGAAATGGACACAGTATAGAGGACCATTCATAGGGGAATTGGGAGCCTTCAATACAGTGCCTCACAGGAGGCTGATTATCAAATTAAAGGAACTTGGCCTAGGATATACTATTTGTATTTGGGTAAGTAATTGGCTGGATAATAGGGAACAGTGATTGGTGGTTAATGGGATGTTCTCCAACTGGGCAGCAGTACTCAGTGGAATACCGCAAGGGTCCGTACTTGGGCCACTATTGTACAACATATTTATTAATGACCAAGGAATAGGTCTGGAAAACACAGTGTCAATTATTTGCTGATGATACTAAACTGTGTAGGGCAATTAATTCAGAAATAGATGTCGAGTCTCTACAGAATGACTTTTTTAAACTCGAAATTTGTGTATCTAAATGTAGAATGAGGTTCAATATCGAAAAATGTAAAGTTATGCACCGCATTATAAAAAAGATATCTTGGAACTCGAAAGAGTTCAGAGGTGAGCTAAAAAATTGGTTAAGGGATAAGTCACTGGATTATGAGGAAAGACTTACTAGGTTGAATATGTATACATAAGAAAAGACGCATCTAAGAGGTTACATTATTAATATCTTCAAATATATATGGGGACAGTACAAGGAGCTGTTTATTGAGAGAACTCACAGGGCACGCGGTCACCCCCTGAGGCTAGTGGAGAGAAAATGTTGTACCCAACTTAGGAAGGGGTTCTTTACAGTAAGAGCCATAAGGATTTGGAACTCTCTGCCAGAGAAGGTAGTAATGGTGGACTCTGTAAATATTTTTAAAAATGGTTTAGATAAAACTGAAAAAGATATTTTTTGGACATAGCATTTAAAATAGTTATATTTTAGGAAGAGCACAATTTATAGTGTTTAATTAGTCTTAAAACATTCTTCAGCTGGGACATTATTGTAAACTTCAGCTAAATACAGAATAGGGTAAAAATTATAATACAGGTTGAACTCGATGGGCATTTTGTGTTTTTTCAACCTCATTAACTATGTTACTATGTTACAGCCAGCACAGTGGTCCTGTATAAAATGGTGCCATATCACCACCACGGGGACTTATATAGAATCCAAAACCTGCAAGAATCCGACGCTGGGATGATGAAATTTTTCATCAATTTTGAATCCATAATAGGTGGGAAAACCCAAGCCAGCACGCAGATTGCCACGAATCCCAGATGTTCAGGTGGGCTTTTTCTCAAAGAACTGAACCCACTCATCTCTACTTATGTGGGCAGTTCATTGTGTGCGACCCCTTGGCCTGAGTCTTGGGTTCAGGATGTGTGTCAATGAGCTCCTCCTTATAGTTGGGGTTCAAGCTTTGCAGCTTGTGAAATTGACTTAGAGGATTTGCCATTGTGAACCCTGTACCCCGTGAGATCACTCTGGTGCATATTGCAAGAACATGTCTTCCTTCGGAATTCTGGTCATTCAGCATTCTTATATTAATACACACTGCATTATGAGTAATCCACTCCTAGACTATGCTCATTGCTAGTTCATTGAATCTTGTTTAATCAGTCTTTCATTTTTCCCTGCACTATAACCTGTGAGTTAATAAACATCAATGTTCCACCTATAGTATAACATCAGTATTGCTTGTATCATTCATTGCAAGTACACACACATGGGGAATTCCTAGTGATGTGACAACCACCACTTTTCATTTTTTGAAGCATTAGTTAATCTACCCCTTGGTGTGCCTCATCTCCCCATGCTACACCTTGGGGAAAACAATTGGGGCAGAAGAAAATATGTGGATCTGATTTCGACCATTAGGGATGATTTCGATTGTTGACTAAATGTTTGAATGATACTCAGGTTTTGAGTCTGATATTGTGCCCAGGCATTTCTAGAGCTATTTGAATGGTGGGAAAGCAATGAACAGGCTTGAAAAAAAGTTAATGTGAATGTAGGTTGGTGATGAAAAGTTGGTTTGGTGTGTATCACCCATTGCTCTGTTACTGTTATGTTTATCAAGTGAATATTTAGGATACTTTACGAGCATTGAGCGGGTGGTAGTTTTGTGTCATGTTGGAGGTTGTGTAGTGGTTTCTAGTGTTGGGCTGTGGTTCCAATTGGGAACCTAGCTTTAGTGGTAATGCATGCAATTAGTGACCACATTTAGCACTAGGTAATGTTCTGAGAACCTTGATGATCAGTGGTACTTGTGGATAGCACTCACACAGAGGTCCTTGGACATAATTTTTCCAAGTGTCTAAGGTGGTGTTAATAATAATTTTATTTATATAGTACATTTCTCCCATAGGACCTAAAGTCCCTTTTTATACACCAAAAGCATTATACATAACACAGAGGATTTAGGATTACAACAAATACAACACGACACAGAAAAAAATTAAGAACAACTAAATCTAGAACACACCGTAAGCATATAGTAATTGCAGGGTTTGGTGCAGACATTTTAGATAATAACTACCATGGGTTGTACATTCCACACACATAAGGTACCAGGTGAGGCAGCTGTCTTGAGCACACTATGTAGAATTACCCTGGGTAGAATAGGTTATACATTACCAAAAGAAAAGAACAATGTTAACGCAGAGGTAGTTATCAGTGGTGCAAGTAGAATTTTTTTCTTAGTGGTACTGATAGTAAAAATGGCCATGGTCACATGTCACGAGGGGTTTGGTCACATAAAACTAGGGGTGTGGCTACATGACAATAGGGGCATGGCCACATTATGCCACACACCATAATGCCCCTTACACATTATGACAATCACCGTATTGGCCATTAGACATTATGCCACACACCGTAATGCATATTAAACATTATGCCACACACCGTAATGCTTATTACACATTATGCCAGACACCGTAACACCCATTACACATTATGTCTCACACCGTAATGTCTATTACACATTATGCCACACATCGTAATGCCTATTACATATTATACCACACACCGTAATGCCTGTTACATAATATGCCACACACAGTTTTGCCACTGAAACCATTTTACAAAAATGCCCCTTATAAAGTATGCCCCAGTGGTGGGCTGGTGGTACTGCGTACCACCACCATATTTCTTATTGGTACACCGTACCACCCTGTACAACCCTACTTTCAGCACAGGTAGTTATATTAATCACCGCTTTTGTGATTGGGAAGTAAGGATTTAGTGGTCTACGTTGGCTGCTTAAAGCTCTGCTCAGCACTCAGCAGAAGAAGAGGGACTAAGCAAAAGAGGCTAGGTGGTGCAAAGGAGGCTGGATGGAGCAGGGGAGGCTGGATGGAGCAGAGGAGGCTGGATGGAGCAGAGGAGTTGGAATGGAGAAGAGGAGACTGGACAGAGCAAAGGCCATGCTATGTAGCAGAAGAGGTGGAATGGAGCAGAGGCGGTTGAGGTTTCCAGATACTGCACATCCTAGGCTGATAGCATTCTGAACTTTAGATATAAGTTTTGATTTGTGTCTGGAGTAATCTTGGCCAGATGTTTACTTTAGTGAATGGATTTATAAAATTTAAAGGGATTGCATTTGGCATCTCGGCGGTCGGGATACCAGTGTCCATGTGCATGATGATGGAATCCAAACACCACTCAGGAGACCGGCACAGGGACACCGATAGCTGATATCACAAAGATTCCTTACATCCATAAAGTGTTGGGATTCTTGGGTCCAGGATACCAGGGTGTGTCATGTGCCGCCTGCATTCCGAATGCTGGTATATTGTATCACAGCCATTTAAAGAACTTGATAAAATCTAATGATAAAACATGAAATGTGCATTTGAAATATAATTTATCTTATGGATATAAATATTTACTGTATGCTGCCAGTGTACTAGTTTGTGAATTTATATCTTGGTGTACCCTGACCCTTTGACCTTCTCCTCCCCTTCACCCCTTCTTTGTTATTTATGTTGTTATTCTTATTTTATTATATGCTATCACTGTATATTTACTATGTGAAATGCATATTGCTGTATTATGTAATTTCAATAAAAAAATTATTTTGAAAAAAGAGAAACAATATATCACTGTGTATTTATGTTTCACTAAGGGAGTTGCATATAAAGGCTGTGAAAATGTTTATCTCTATATTTTAAACTTTCAACAATGCTTACTTCATATTTGACAACTTTGCCAGATGTGCAGAAGTCGCCAGGACTTCCAGATGAGCAAGTCATCACCCACATGCTGTCCACTTTCTAGTGAAATTGCAAGATTGGGTTTAGAACCTTGATGTGGTTTGGGTGAACCATTCACCACCATTCCCTCCAGGGGAATACATACAAAATGCCTGCGGTCGGGATGTCGGTGGTCACATGACTGACCGTGGCACCCGACACTGAAGATGTCGACGATGGGGAAGTTAAGTATTTCTACCCCCCATCCCCTACCCTAACCATAGGGGGTGGCAGCTAGGGCTTACCCTCTGGGGGTATCAGCTAAGGCTAACCCTCAGGTGGCGGTGACTAATGCTAACCACCCCCCTAACTTGACCCCCTCCCCCGGAGCCCTAACCCTAACCCTGAATGCCTATACTCAGCTTCGGTGATCTGGCGCCGGTCTCCTGAGTGGTGCTGGGATTCCGGCATCAGTCACATGACCGCCGGCATCTCGACAGGCGGGAGGGATGCTAAATACATCCCCCTCCAGGTACACATCTCAAGTTGCCAAATAGGCTTATCTTTTGTATAATTTGATTTCCTTAATGTATGTTCTATGTATATTTGTTCCAGAATCCAGAGACATATTACTGTATTGTACAGCTCTAGATGACACAGCTTCAGGATTAGGCAATTAAAAAAATTTTTTAAATCCACACAGGCGTCATTATTAGTTAATGGCGTTACATTTATGAAATGCGTAATTCATAGCTTGAGTGCTGATACTCATTGTGTGCCTAATTGAGAACACTACAACTGGTAAATAAAGATAACTTAATAACTCAGCTTAAGGGTCCCCCCTCCCCTTTCAAGCCGTACAGTTTGTTTCTCTTGTGGAAATAGCTTTTTGTTCTAATCCCAGCCATCTCCTAATGATGTGGCAATCCAGCTATTGCCAGAGTACAATTGGGCTATGAGAGAGAGGTTTTGCCAGGAGCAGTATGGCTAAAGTGAGAGCAATCATTGCTAATTCATAATGTATTTTAATAATAAATCTCCTCTTGTAGAAGCAATTTACTTTAGTGAAGCCTAATGCATAACCAATTAAATAATTTGCATATGTTGTGCAAATTGAAAACATAAACACAATGGCATCTTATTTTAATCTTGTGAAATACTTTAAAATAATTGTAAACAATCTTGAATAATAAAAATCTTGCACAAATTGTCCATTCATAGGCATTTATGAAATGGGATCTGGACTCTAGGTCGACAGTAACTAGGTCGACCAGTATTGGTCGACAGTAACTAGGTCGACAGTGTCTCTAGGTCGACATGTTCTTGGACGACATGAGTTTTTCACAATTTTTTCTTTTTTTGACCTTTTTCATACTTAACGATCCACGTGGACTATGATCGGGAATAGTAACCTGTGCTGAGCACAACGATAGCGGAGTGAGGCACCTTGCCCAAAGCCGCAAGGGGACACGGTGCACTAATTAGGGTTCCCGGTCACTGTATGGAGAAAACGACACCCCAAAAAATAAAAAACTCATGTCGACATTTTGACCTGTCAACCTACACAATGTCGACCTAGAGACCCTGTCGACCTAGAGACCCTGTCGACCTAGTTACTGTTGAACAATAGTGGTTGAACTAGTTACTGGTGACCATGCATACCACACCCTTATGAAATAGGCTACTTAAAGAAACTTGTGGATCAAGACACAGGACAAATGCAATGGAACACACACAGAGGGTATCCTATTACTGTATCTACAAAAATGTGTTACTTTATCGCAGGTCAACTGTTCGCGCCTATCACATGAAGGTTGCCATAAAAACGGATTATCAGGAATGCGCGATCCCATTTTTTGCACATATCCAAAATTGTGAAAATGGGATTCACACAATCGTGACTCTAGCCAGCAAAAACAGAGATAAGTATAAGAGAAAATGGGGAAATCTGCCTGCACCCTCAAAAAAAGCTAAACTACAGATGGGTCCTCCGTTATCTTGTCTGACTGAGGCGTTAGTCGCGATCAGGCATACGCAGTGTGCCTGGGTGCAAGAAGGCACGCCTAGTCGAAGGGAGGCGCACAGAACGTTTGGCATTACCTTTGAGTGTAATACCTAAGATCATCCACCAGATGTCGCTTTTTAAAATCACCAATGCGCAAGCGTGTGGTCTCCATTAAAATACAATACTGAACTACAGCGTAAGAACTACTTTACTGGTGCATCTCATTACGCTACATTATGCTACAGTATGTCATACAGTCTATAACAGTATATACAGTACAGATGCAAATAGTACAGCATATACAGATGCAAACGAACAAGTTACAGATACAGTATGGTCTATTGATGTTAGGGATATGTGAGCATCCAAATCCCGTAATATTAAGTATAATGAGGAGAGATAAAAGCTCATCCCTAAGTTCCTATATGCCAAATCACTGTGTGTATAGTTTATACAGACGCAAATGAACGTGTTAAAACACTTGTGTATGCAGACGCAACTAATGTGTGAAAGGAATAATGTAGATCATTGACTTTACAGTATGTACAGTGTTAGGCGCCGAGGGTCCGCCCGTCAGTGCGGCCCGGCGCCTAGCAACTAGGGACGCCGCAGGCAGACAGCCGCCGGCTCCCTAGCAACGCTAGACGCCGGGCGCACGGAGCCGCTCAGACCCTAGCAACGGGGACGCCACGGTCAGACCGCGTTCCCCGTTGCTGGGTCTTAATTAATCAGTGCTTGTGTATTCTGGCCATGCAGCATGCAGCTGCACGGCATCATTATGTGATTACCCTGTCTGGATCATGATTGGAGGGCTCCCAAATTTAAGCACTCTCAGGACTTCTCACAGACGCCGGTGATAGCTTCCTGTTTGCTGTGTCAGTTACAGAGAGTTTCCAGTCCTGCTCTACCCGGTTGTTCCTGTCCTCAGTGATCCAGTACTCGGAATTTGTCATCTATTCCTGGAGTCCGACCGAGCACCTTTAACATCCTGTGGTGTTCGTGAGTCGCGGCGTAGCCGTGTGTTGCGGCTTGACCGCTTACTATTTATTATTTAGTTTATTGTGTTCTGGAGCTTTTGCGGAGGATTCCGCTCCCACAAATCCACTCTGGTATCCAGCGGTGCTGGATAGGAGTAACGGATCAGTGGATCTTTGGTTGTCCTTTTCCCTGGCGGTTTGTCCGCACATACTTTTGGTTTAAGTTAGATAGCTTGTAACCCCTGGCCTGGTTGCTTAGTCAGAGGGCCCCTTGTTATCACCCTGTCTCGGATTTCCCTTTGTCTCCCATTAAGACCTGAGGGGGCATCGGGGTTGGGCAGACATAATCCGCCCTTCGAACGCGGCTGCCATGGGCTCAAGCAACCATAGTCTCGCAGGGGATTTCTGATAACACGGGCGAGACAACGGAGTTAGGGCGCCAGGGGTTACTAGGCTTTCCTGCTCCCGTACCAGCATATCCTTCCAGTACTCAGACCTCTGCCATAAAGATCTCCTCTGGTCTGGAGTACGGGAATCATAACATTATCACCGGCCCAACTAAAATTTAAAAAATTAAACAGGAGTTAATTTTTTTTCCCTTATTCTGTTGGGAGATTTGTCAGCCTCATGAATCCCTCCGGTGTTGGGCCAAATCCTGGCCAGCTTTTAGTTAGCCAGATTCAAGAGCTTACTCAGATGGTTCAAGATCTGTCCCTTCGGGTGAGGTCACAGGAAGATCTGTTACGGACTTCCCCGAGGGTCATTCCTGAACCAAAAATGCATCTGCCTGACCGTTTTTCTGGGGATAGAAAGCAGTTTTTTAATTTTAAAGAGTCTTGTAAACTGTATTTTCGTTTAAGACCAGTCTCCTCAGGTACGGAATCTCAGCGGGTAGGAATTATTATTTCTTTGCTACAGGGGGATCCTCAGACCTGGGCTTTTGGCTTAAAGACAGACGATCCGGCTTTATTGTCTGTAGACGCCTTTCTGGGGTCTTTAGGGCTATTGTATGACGACCCTGATAGAGAGGCATCCGCCGAGAGTCAGTTGCATGCTCTCAGACAGGGTAGGAATCCCGCAGAGATTTATTGTACGGAGTTTCGCCGTTGGTCGAACGACTGTGGATGGAATGATCCAGCCCTGCGCAGTCAGTTTCGCCTCGGCTTATCCGAGTCTATAAAAGACAGTCTCCTTCAGTATCCCGCTCCTGAGACTCTCGATAAACTCATGGAGCTCTCTATTAAGATTGATCGTCGTCTCAGAGAGCGGAGGGCTGAAAAAGGAGCATCTGTTGGGTCTTCTCCTTGTGTTTTTTCCATTCCTGTGGACATAGAGGAGCCCATGCAGATAGGCCTCTCCAAACTGTCTCCTGAAGAAAGAACCAGAAGGCAAAATTCTGGTCTTTGTTTATACTGTGGGGGTAAGGGACATTTTGCCCGTAGTTGTCCGAACAAGTCGGGAAACGCCTCGACCAAGTGAGTTGTGAGGGGGTTCACTTTGGTCTGCAGCTTATCTCCTCAAATAATTCACTGTTGGTTCCAGCTAAAGTTTCCTTTGGCAGCCTCTGTTCCTCGATCTCGGCTTTTGTGGACAGTGGAGCTGCAGGGAACGTTATGGATTTAACATGGGCTAAGGCCTTAGGTATTCCTCAGTTAGCCTTGGGTAGGTGTATCACCATGCATGGTTTAGATGGGAGTCCCTTGTCCAATGGGGTTATTTCTCTCTGTACACCTCCTGTTCTACTTTCGGTAGGAGCTCTGCATTCTGAAAAGATTGAGTTTTTCCTTACCCATTGTCCAGCAGTTCCTGTGGTTCTGGGTCACCCTTGGCTGGCCTTTCATAATCCCATCATTGATTGGCAGTCGGGGGAGATCTTACAATGGGGTACCATCTGTAATAAGGAATGTATTACGCTTCCCATCAGAATAGCTGCTGTCATTCCCGCACCCATTCCTGTGGAATACCAGGATTTTGTTGATGTATTTTCCAAGGGCAATGCGGATATTCTGCCTCCCCATAGGCCTTATGATTGTGCTATCGAGTTAATTCCTGGTGCCACTTTGCCTAAGGGAAGGTTATATGCATTGTCCGGACCTGAAACTGTGGCCATGAATGAGTATGTTAAAGAAAGCCTAGGGAAAGGATTTATCAGGCCATCTAAATCCCCTTTAAGTGCAGGCTTCTTCTTCGTGGAGAAGAAGGATGGATCACTCAGACCTTGCATTGACTTTAGAGCCTTGAATAAAATCTCAGTAAAGAATACTTACCCTTTGCCGCTTATTTCTGTCCTCTTTGATCAGCTACGTTCGGCTGTGATTTTTTCTAAGATTGACCTGAGAGGAGCATATAACCTCATCAGAATCAAGTCAGGGGATGAGTGGAAAACGGCATTCAGTACTCAATCAGGCCACTATGAGTATCTGGTTATGCCATTCGGCCTGTCCAACGCTCCGGCAGTTTTCCAGGATCTCATTAACGATGTGCTCCGTGAATTTCTTGGAAGATTCGTTGTAGTCTACTTAGACGATATTTTTATATATTCTGACTCTATTGAACAACATGTTACCCAGGTGCGTCAGGTTCTAAAAAAATTACGTGAAAATCACCTATATGCCAAGCTGGAGAAGTGTGAATTTCATGTCACGGAGGTATCCTTTTTAGGGTACATTATTTCCCCTCTGGGATTCTGTATGGAACCAAAGAAGCTCCAAGCCATCCTTAGTTGGGCGCAACCCACCAATTTAAAAGCAATTCAGCGCTTTTTAGGGTTTGCGAATTACTATAGAAGATTTATTCACTCTTTCTCTGACCTAGTTGCTCCCATTGTGGCACTGACTAAAAAGGGAGCAGATCCTACCAACTGGTCACGTGAAGCGGAGTTATCTTTTCAGGCCTTGAAACAAGCCTTTGTCTCAGCCCCGGTCCTCAGACATCCCAACCCAGAATTGCCTTTCATTGTTGAGATTGATGCCTCGGAGGTTGGAGTAGGGGCTATCCTATCTCAGAAGGATCCGGATTCCCTGGAATTACATCCTTGTGCCTTCATGTCCAGGAAATTCTCATCTGCTGAATCCAACTACGATGTTGGTAACCGGGAATTACTGGCTATTAAATGGGCTTTTGAGGAGTGGAGGCATTGGCTTGAAGGAGCCACTCATACCATTTCAGTTTTGACTGATCACAAAAATCTTCAATACATTGAATCAGCTAAACGGCTGAATGCCCGGCAAGCTCGTTGGGCTTTATTTTTTACTCGTTTCAAGTTCATTATCACCTTCAGGCCAGGTTCCAAGAATACCAAGGCAGATGCCCTGTCACGCAGTTTTCTTCCAGTTCAAGACAACAGTCCTGTTACTCCCATACTTCCGTCTTCAGTCATTCGGGCAGGTCTCACACAAGATTTATTTACCCAGTTAAAGCAGCTTCAACATCAAGCTCCTGGAAATACTCCTGCTGGTCGTCTTTTTGTCCCCGAGTTTTTGAGAGCAACGGTTTTGATGGAGTTTCATGATAGCAAGGTTGCCGGGCATCCGGGGATCGCTAAAACTTTTGAATTAGTTTCCCGCTCGGTATGGTGGCCTGGTCTTTCCAAAGACATTAAGGAGTTTGTTTTTTCTTGTC
The DNA here is from genome assembly GCF_028390025.1 of Pseudophryne corroboree. NCBI lineage: Eukaryota > Metazoa > Chordata > Amphibia > Anura > Myobatrachidae > Pseudophryne > Pseudophryne corroboree. Next base: position 961,329,986 of record NC_086444.1, on the reverse strand, counting down.
AGGTCTGTGCACAGCATAAGGTTCCCCGTTCCTTGCCTATCGGTCAACTTATGCCCTTGAATGTTCCTCTTAGGCCATGGTCTCATATTTCCATGGATTTTGTGGTGGACCTCCCTCTGTCAGCCGGATGCCGAGTCATATGGGTGGTAGTGGACCGTTTTAGCAAAATGGCCCATTTCATTGCTCTTCCCCGATTGCCATCTGCCCAGGGATTGGCAGTCTTGTTCCTCCGCCATGTTTTCAGACTCCATGGGTTACCCACTGATATTGTTTCTGATCGGGGTCCACAATTCATTGCACAATTTTGGAAGTCTTTTTGTGCCTCATTAAAGATGAAATTATCTTTAACGTCTGGCTACCATCCCCAATCCAACGGGCAGACTGAGCGAGTTAATCAATCATTAAAACAATATTTGCGTTTGTACTCGGCCAAACTCCAAAATGACTGGTCTGAGTTTCTTCCCTTTGCAGAGTTTGCTTACAACAATGCCTGTCATTCCTCCACCAATGTATCTCCATTTTTTACAGTTTTTGGTTTTCACCCCAGAGCTAATTCCTTTTTTCAACATTCTTCTGTCTCCTCACTGACCTTGACCTCTCATCTCAAACTCATTTGGAGAAAAGTGCACCTGGCTCTCAGAAAAGCGGCATTTCGGGAGAAAAAATTTTCTGACAGGCTCCGGCGGCCGTGCACTTTTAAAGTTGGAGATAGGGTATGGTTGTCGACTCGCAACATTAAACTTCGACAAACCTCAGCCAGATTGGGTCCTAAATTTATTGGACCATTTCATATTATCAAAAAAGTCAATCCAGTGGCTTTCCGGTTACGTTTACCAAAAACTTTACGGATCGGAAATACCTTCCATTGCTCCTTGTTAAAACCATATGTTTCGTCCAGTAGATTTCCTCGCAAGATCTCTCAGGGGAAATCACCAATAGATGTACAGGGTCAGCAGGAGTTCTTAGTGGAGAAGGTTCTCGATTCCAAGTTGTCCCGGGGTCGGCTTTATTTTTTGGTACATTGGAGAGGTTATGGTCCAGAAGAAAGGTCTTGGGTCCTGGATGAGGATCTCCATGCCCCGAGGCTCAAAAGGGCATTTTTTCGAGAATTTCCTCAGAAACCTGGCCTTAGGGGTTCCTTGACCCCTCCTCAAGGGGGGGGTACTGTTAGGCGTCGAGGGTCCGCCCGTCAGTGCGGCCCGGCGCCTAGCAACTAGGGACGCCGCAGGCAGACAGCCGCCGGCTCCCTAGCAACGCTAGACACCGGGCGCACGGAGCCGCTCAGACCCTAGCAACGGGGACGCCACGGTCAGACCGCGTTCCCCGTTGCTGGGTCTTAATTAATCAGTGCTTGTGTATTCTGGCCGTGCAGCATGCAGCTGCACGGCATCATTATGTGATTACCCTGTCTGGATCATGATTGGAGGGCTCCCAAATTTAAGCACTCTCAGGACTTCTCACAGACGCCGGTGATAGCTTCCTGTTTGCTGTGTCAGTTACAGAGAGTTTCCAGTCCTGCTCTACCCGGTTGTTCCTGTCCTCAGTGATCCAGTACTCGGAATTTGTCATCTATTCCTGGAGTCCGACCGAGCACCTTTAACATCCTGTGGTGTTCGTGAGTCGCGGCGTAGCCGTGTGTTGCGGCTTGACCGCTTACTATTTATTATTTAGTTTATTGTGTTCTGGAGCTTTTGCGGAGGATTCCGCTCCCACAAATCCACTCTGGTATCCAGCGGTGCTGGATAGGAGTAACGGATCAGTGGATCTTTGGTTGTCCTTTTCCCTGGCGGTTTGTCCGCACATACTTTTGGTTTAAGTTAGATAGCTTGTAACCCTTGGCCTGGTTGCTTAGTCAGAGGGCCCCTTGTTATCACCCTGTCTCGGATTTCCCTTTGTCTCCCATTAAGACCTGAGGGGGCATCGGGGTTGGGCAGACATAATCCGCCCTTCGAACGCGGCTGCCATGGGCTCAAGCAACCATAGTCTCGCAGGGGATTTCTGATAACACGGGCGAGACAACGGAGTTAGGGCGCCAGGGGTTACTAGGCTTTCCTGCTCCCGTACCAGCATATCCTTCCAGTACTCAGACCTCTGCCATAAAGATCTCCTCTGGTCTGGAGTACGGGAATCATAACATACAGTGTACGAAATGAGCGTCCGAGTCCCCTAATGGCATAAACAAACCCCAATGGGAAGGAATCGCTCTTTGCAGTACTTTTACACATGAACTTGAGAATCTTCCATGCAGTGTTGTGGGCTAGCGATGAAGGATCCCATCTGCCACACTGAGAGTCCCGGGTTCGATTCCCAAAGTGCCAATCTTTTTTTTTGTGTGTTCCCGTGACATTCACTTTATTATTTTTTTTTTCTGTGTAATCCATTGTAAAACTTTCAAAGGAAGGGTGCACACAGGTTTCACACAAATCGGGGTAAATCTGCAGGAGCGACTCATTCGCTATCTAAAATACACAGCAGTAATGAGTGCCTACAGATATAACAGTAAATATAAATTTGTGTATTCTAAAGCAAATAACTGTTCGAGCAACACAGTACTGTAGATCGTCGGCATCAGAGAATCTGTGTTGTGAGAATCTGTGTCGTACGTTACAAGTTGTTCGTGCTAATTAGTACACTAATAGAACATACTGTACAGAGATACTAAGGACGGTGATTTGGCATCCAGGAACCTAGGGAGGAGCTTTTATCTCTCTCCATTGTAATCTTTCTAATTATAGCAGAGAGAGATAAAAGCTCAGCCTAAGTTCCTGTATGACAAATCACCGGCCTTAGTATCTCTGTACAGTATGCTCTAATAGTGTACTAATTAGCACAAACAGCTTGTAACATACAGTGGCAAGTTTAATCTTTCTATGTATAATGGAGAGAGATGAAAGCTCCTTCCTAAGTTCCTGGATGCCAAATCACAGTCCTTAGTATCTCTGTACAGTATTTTCTATTAGAGAACTAATTTGCATGAACAGCTAATTAGTACCCTAATAGAACATACTGCACAGAGATACTAAGGACAGTTATTTGGCATCCAGGATCTTATGAGGAGCTTTTATCTCTCTCCATTATACATAGAAAGATTAAACTTGCTACTTTATGTTACAAGCTGTTCGTGCTAATTAGTACACTACTAGTGTACTAGTTACAAGATTTTATTACCTAAGCTCTCTGGTCCAGGAAACAGCTGTCAGTTTTTCCCACCTGACAGCTTAGCCAGCCTAAGAATAAATGCCCTGGTTCTGTCCTATCACCCACCTATGTCAGACAGACTTTGCCTACAAAAGGATACCATGCATGAGAACACAAATAAGCAATACTCACCAGGGTTATTCTAGTCACAGTGATGGATACGTCACTCAGCTCAGTAAGAACATACACATCCCACCCTCACAGCTGCACTATTCTATCTAACAGGGCAGTATATCCAATCTAGACTAACTAATTGCACATGGGCCCGACAGCTAAGCCCTAGTGTGGAATAACAGAACTTCAGGCTAGCTGTACTGTATTCCATCCAAATAACAATGCAAGAAATACAATATAGCAAATAATACAGAATATTATGCAAAACCATAAAGAACACTAAAATACAGGCCGAACATACACCAGCAACCTACTTTTAATGGTGCTCTGACTGCTGGCAGATATACTGTAGTGACAGGTGTCAGACAGTCTTCTGTGAATGCTATTACTTAAGTGGCCCAATCAGGGCAATCCTGGTGATGGTACCAGCTCTGTTTCAACAGGAAATGGGATGTGGCCCATTAAGCAAAGGTGCATGAAGCAAAGGCACCTCAAGCCTTGAGGCTCAAGAACTGAACATTTGTCAGCATGCCTCTCATCGGGTTGGGTATGTGTGACCGGTGGCCAGAAGACCGCCAGTCACAATACTGATGGCGGGACCCCGACTGTTAAATGGCGAGCAAGAGGGGGGGCAAGTACAACGATGCCCCTTGCGGGCTCGGTGGCTCACTGCACTTGCCATAGGTTCTATTCCCACTCTATGGGTGTTGTGGAATAGAGGGAATAGTCCCTGTTGATCAGCATGCCGACCGGTGGGATTTTCAGATGCCGGGATCCCAGCGTCGGTATGGTGACAAAACTGCATCCCCTCGCATTGACTGCTTAACTCACATTGCTCTTCACCTGTACAGCAAAGGGCAAGAATCAGCTCTTTTCCAATAGTCTCCATTTATAAGAGTCTGCCAGTCATCAGGGATTAGGTGACCTGGTGTTTCTGTCCATCCTTTCTGTTCTTTTGTCATCTAGTGTCTTCTCCCATCTCTCTTCTTATGTCTAAGCGTACTTTCCTCTTTAATGTTGAACAGTGAGTAAAGTGGTGTTGTGGACTTTTATATCCAAAGATCTGTGAAATTCTGAGTCATGCATTTCGGGAAGAGAAGTCTATTACTAGCATGACGCTGTAATGCTGCGACTACTTGAAAGCAGCATCATATTGATAATTAAATGTGCCCATTTTCATTTGTTGATTAAATTGAAACAACATCAGCTGCTGAAAACTTTTCATTTCCCTCTAAAACAGAAACATTGTTAATTATCAGTATACTATGCTGATGATACTCAAATCTACCTGTCCTCCCCTGACTCTCTCCGGCTCTCCTTGCTCGTGTATCCAACTGTCTCTCTGCTATTTATTCTTGGATGTCCCAGCGCTTTCTTAAACTTAACATGTCTAAGACTGACCTGATTATCTTCCCACCCTCCCGCACAACCTTACCTCCCACAATTTTATTATCTATAGATGGCACTACTACCTCTTCTAGCCCCCATGTGCGCTGTCTTGGAGTAATCTTTGACTCCTTTCTCTCCTTCAACCACACGTTCAGCACTAATCACAAACCTGTCATTTTCATCTCAAAAATATTTCCAGGATCAGACCCCTTCTCACCCAGGATGCCTCTAAGACCCTTATCCACTCACTGGTCATCTCCAGACTGGACTACTGTAACCTCCTCCTTACTGGCATCCATAACACATACATCTCTCCACTTTAATCTTCACTGGCTCCCTTTCCCCATCAGAATCCATTTCAAGCTTCTCACACTCAGTTACAAAGCCCTCGCCCACTCCTCTCACAGTTGAACTTATCTCCCTTTACACTCCCGCCCATCCTCTTCGCTCTGCTAATGCACGCCGCCTCTACTGCCATCTGATTACCTCCTCACACTCCTACCTCCAAGATTTTGCACGTGCTGCTCCCTTTTTGTGGAATTCTCTACCTCTTCCCCTCAGACTCTCCACCTCTCTACAAAACTTCAAACGGGCTCTCAAGACCAACTTCTTCACCAAACCCAGCTGGTTCTTATCCTAAGCCTTCTGTGATCCACGCTCACTTTCTACCCCATTTGTTTCACCCCTGTCTGTGTGCCCCTCCCCTTTAAAATGTAAGCTCTCACAAGCAGGGTCCTCTTCCCTCATGTGATTTTACATCTCTTACTTAACCTATCTTCTTTTCAATACTCCCTTTGATGGCACCAAATCCTTCAGTTTTCTGCCACCCCAATATTTATTTCAGTGCTGTTTACTGACGCAGCTACTGTATGTTTATATACCCTGTACTTGCCCTATATTGTATTGAACTGTAAGTCACTGTCTTCATGTTTTGCTTATTTGTTTACTCTGTAATTGGGTGCTGCAAATCCCATGTGGCGGCATATAAAGAAATGATGATTATGATAATAATAATAATAATAATAATAATAAAAAGTATATGCTTTTGCTTCCATTTTTTCTTTTACAGTACATTATCAAAGACGACAAGTATAAATATATATATATATATATATATGTATATATTTTATATATATAAATATATATATATATATATATATATATATATATTTTTATTTTTTTTACTGCTTTGGGTTATTGTCTCTTTCAATTTACTTTTAACCTTCCAGCTAGTGTTATGTCACTTTAAAATTCTCAGTATTCTCAGTTAGCAAATTTACCTAATAGATTCTTATGTTGCATTATGCCTTGTTTATCTGATGACTTCTCAGGATGACACAAGGTGCACCCCTAGGGGTAGTGACTACTCCCATCTGTAGTTCATTTATGGAAATTCATCCTTAGACTGTCTCTATATGTTAAGCAAATAGGCAACTTGTGTTGCCTCAAAATTTAGAAGTATATTTCTAAATTGTATCATATCATGATATAGTCTTGACAACTTCTCAATGAGTTTATGTTATCTTGATGTAATTATGTTTAAACTAAACATTATGAGCAGTGACAAATTTTCCATTTAATGTCTGTTACAAAATGTTAAAATTTATTTTATACACAACTCTCGGCAGAATAACATGCAGGTGGGGCAGATGTAACATGTGCAGAGAGATTTAGATTTGGGTGGGTTATATTGTTTCTGTGCATGGTAAATACTGGCTGCTTTATTTTTACACTGCAATTTAGAATTCAGTTTGAACTCACCCCTCCCAAATCTAAATCTCTCTGCACATGTTACATCTGCCCCACCTGCAGTGCAACATGGTTTTGCCCATTAGTGTGTTTTTTTGGTTTGCTAACAAACCTGAATAAAGCCCAAGTTTATGAAAGTTTATCTCACACAAAGCATTGGCAACCTGTACACAAAGGAAACCCCAAGCTGTCTATCTACATGGCTTCTAGAAACAAAAGTGCTAGGCTGCTACTTAAAAGTACAAACCTGCAGACCCACACAATTTGCACAATGGCATCTAATTATCCAGCAAGTGCTTTTTTTAATTTTTAATTTAAGATTTGGAAATTCACAAGAAAATAAATCAAAGTGTTTGTAGTCATAATTAACATCACAATATAATAAATGCAATACAAATATGAAGGCAATAATCTTAAATTTGAGAATTGTGAATAGGGGAGTAAGTTGTGGTGTGGCAGTCCACCAAGGAAAAAGAGAGTAAAGAGAGGGATAGGGTGTTATTCTAGGAGGGCATAAAGGGTGGCAAAAAGAGCATAAGGAAATCTTCTGGAAAGAAATCGTCTCCTAATCACTAGAAAGGAATTTGTCCCAGCAAGCCTCCCCCACATGCTGGTACATGGAGAACCACAAGAACCAGCATTCAGGGCATTAAATGTAAAATAAATATTACAATAAACACAGTACACATGCACACACTGTACTAAGTACAACCTTATCAAAACATACATGCACACACACTCACACATACTTAACTGCATCACCCATTGCCCTTCACGTCTTCACCTGTAGAAATCCATGTCACCTGTCAAAAAAACAAAACACAATACTCACCTATTTCAGTGTAGATCGTTCCTCTTCATTCCATGTAGGCAATGTTTTCATATATTCTGGAAAATGGTCATGGTGGAAACAGTAAAAACATAACCTTGAGGTCCACCCTAAGAGGGTAATTCAATTGTCAGTGAAAGAGGCGAATTGCCATTGCACCATAAACAATTAGCACCCTTTGCCTGGTCCAAATCGTATCCCTTTCACTCAAAAGTGCTTGCTACCCCACGGGGTGGTAAACATTTTGAATGAGATCCCGCCACTGTAAAGTTATAGCAGCAGGTGTCATGAGAAGTCGGCCAGGCGAGCAAGTCACTGGCAATAGAATTTTCCCTTAGTGCATTAGTACACTATTGGTTGTAAACAGGGCTAGGCCTAACATTTAAAGCACACATGCCCACCTCACGTCAAGATATGGCTCCTGGCATGATTTTTTTCCCTTACTATTCCTGTCTCCTCCTCAGTCTAAGTCTATGCTCTTACAAATATAATTAATATTAGAACAAGATAGAAGTGTACATCATTCTCTGTATTTAAAATATACACAACATAGCTCATCCTGCAGAGGATTCAAATATGTGCCATAGTCAGACATACAAGTGTAGCCATACTCATCATGGCTACATCTGCACTAAATTAGAACTCTCAATGTGGCTAGGTGTGCCTGCGCCTAGCCGTGCTGAGCTGCGTCATTTGCCACTCCCATTCATTCTAATGGGGCGTGTGAGCATCTACCAAGTACTAGCTTAGCAGTTATAGAGGATTGGATAGTTTACACTGTAGAATTTTTTTTAGGGCAGAGTTATTGAACACAGAGGACACATCTGTGCACACCAAAGCAGAGCCATAAATACACATTTTGGTGCCCTGTGTACATAAAAGTATAGGTGCCCCCCTCCCTATTTGAATCAGGGAGAGCATGTGTGCCAAAAAAAGTACATATGTAGCCATGCTCATCGTGGCTTCACCGCAGCAATATGTGTACGCCGGACACACCTAGTCGCACCTATGCCTGGCTGTGCCTAGCTGCGGCAATTGCTGCTCAATATTTTATTAATGGATGCGGGCGCGACTAAGATGCATGCGCATGCCAGGAGTGCACGCAGTCACAGCAAATAAGGCACATTTGCACCTAGATGTAGCCACGATGACCATGGCTTCATCTGTATGCTTTTGCTAGCGATATCGAACAGTATGTATGCCCGCCGTTGGGCGTCCCGGGAAGGGAAACACTAGGTGTGGTCGCTCACCGAGCACATCGCCTAGTGTGAACCCACCTTGAAGTCACCTAATACAATATTAATACATAATAACAAAAGGTCAAAATATTGTAATAATACTGCATAAACATAAGCTCTTTGCAACAGATCTTATCAATTTTCTACTTACGCAAACAGTAATTATACAGCTCACCTCTGAATTTTAGCCTTGACTCTCATCAACACTACAGTATTTGCAAAAAAACAAAATTGGCCAAATGTAATAGAGTGAGGCTTTCAAAAAGTGAGAGATTTGGTAAGGTTTTGCAGGCTTTTTTTTTTAAAGTAGCAATCATTTACATTGCAAAACCAGGTTGATCTTGCTGTATAAATGATTGCCACTTTAAAAAAAAACTGCAAAACCTTACCAAATCTCTCACTTTTTGAAACCCTCACTCTATTACATTTGTCCCAATGTATTCTTTACATCTCCAATAGAAAGCTAATAAAATCCCATATCATATATGCAAATGCTTACTACAGTATTTCTGGTGACACTTTCATCTCCAACCTACAGGCAGTCAGTCACTGTACAGTCACACCATACTGTATATTAAAAGAGAATTACATACATCATTACTGAACAGAGGGGTAACTAAGGGGGGTAGAGCAGGGCACGTGCCCTGGGCGTCTTGGCAGGCCCAGCAGAGGGGGGCGCAGCCGGCGACCAGGGCATCATGCCCACTCGCCCCCGCTATTGTAGCTTTGCCTCCGGGCCGTTCCCCATCCAGCTGCTATGTGAGGGGAGGAGAGCACAGTGCCTCTCCTGCTCCTCAATGTGCTGTGTCTGGTTTCCTTGGTTTGGTTTGTTATCCAATCAGAGCTCGCGGACCGTCTCCTGATTGGCTGCCGGTCCGCGAGCTCTGATTGGCTAATGAACCGGCACCAAGATACCCGCGGCTGGAAGCCAGAGACCGGACTTCATGGTGCATTGAGGGGCAGGAGAGGCGCTGCGGAGGACCTTCCTCCCCTCCCTCACATAGCAGATAGCAGTGGCCTGGGCAGCGTTGAGAGCGGTGAGTGGGGGGGGGGGAGCAGGGGGCGGAGGGAATGTTTATCTGGAAATGTGTATCTCTGTGGGGCAATGTGTATATCTGTGGGGCAATGTGTATCTGGCAATGTGGGGCAATATGTATATCTGTGGGGCAATGTGTATCTGGAAATGTGGGGCAATGTGTTTCTCTGTGTGGTAATATGCATCTGGAACTGTGGGGTAATATTTATCTGGCACTGTGGGGTAATATGTATCTGCCTGGCACTGTGGGGTAATATGCATCTGGCAGTGTGGGGCAGTGTGTATGTGACCACACCCCTTTTGTTGCATGACCACGCCCATTTTTCAGCGCACACATACTTTTTTTTAAATATACATTTATTTTATTTTTTTGAGGGGGGCACCACTCTGATCTTGCCCTGGACTCCGAAAACCATTGTTACGCCTCTGTTACTAAAGGTCATCAGCTTTTCTCTCCTGATATCTTTAGCTTTTGATATCCAGCCTATCCCTCTATCATCTGTTCCATTTGTGTTTCTCTTAGAATTATTAAAAGTAATCTTTTTGTCTTTTCATTTTCTGACTTGGCATCACTTATAGTTATACATATAAATTTCCCTTTATAAACCCTGTCTATATTTTTATTATTCCTCTTCTCCACATATGAAATATAAGTTTGCACCAAAAAAAATGATTTATTTATTGTTATACTAAAGTTGTTGTTTTTCTATTAAAAAATGTATTATTGGCTTTAGAAAGCACCGATGCAGAACACATTAAATTGCTACGCTAAAGCATTACAGGTAAGGCCTCTTGTCACTTGTACAAGGGATTTCACAGATCTAGATTTATGATGAGGTTCTGTGCGTATATTCTGGTAAATATTAGTATTTGTTTGCTACCTCATACAGTTGTTTTCAGTGAACATTTTGTATTGGCTGTATGTATAGATTCATATGTCTTAATTTTTAGAACTCTTTCACTAAAGGAAAAAAAATATTTGCAGAGTTGTGTCTGAAGTATCTATAGATTCATATGTCTTAATTTTTAGAACTCTTTCACTAAAGGAAAAAAAATATTTGCAGAGTTGTGCCTGAAGTCTTTTCAGAATATCCTGACCCTAAGCTACTTGCGGTTTTGTAGATTTTAAAGATGCACTAATTACTGTACTTTACATGTTTATTTAAATCTCTGCTCCTGTTTTATCAATGACCCTAATTTACACGAGTCTCAGGTGGCTGGTAACAAGAGTAGCTTGGCCTTCCATGTGATTTGTACCCTGATTATTACTGCAATCATGTTTTTCACTTTCTGCCATGTTTCTGATTATTGTGCTCTTCAAATCAGATGAAATGCTTAGCCACATGAAATATGCATCACGTCTAAGGTTTTCACTTTCATTTACATCATATTGCAGCCTTCATTTTAATTAGTCCTGGATCATTACTTTGTCACATCATGTGCCTCATGTGCCTCATGCATCTAATTGCTATCAAACTGCTGATAAAGGTTAAATAGCTGTACCAGAAATCACGTAATACATTATTATGACTATTTTGGCTGACTTAAACAGCTTATATCCCTAACAGCTCTTGGAAGAAGATTTAACTCTATATCCCTGTAGTACTGAAAATAAAAATACCTTTCCATTAACACTATAAAGATGACCTTTGCTAACAGGAGAACAATGGGGGTAATTCAGACCTGATCATAGCAGCATATTTATTAGCAGTTAGGTAAAATCATGTGCACTGTGGTGTTCCAGATATAACTTTTGCAGTGAAAGTTAGTTTTGGGTGGGTTATTTTGTTTCTGTGCAGGGTTAAATACTGGCTGTTTTATTGTTAAATGGCAATTTAGATTTCAGTTTGAACACCCCCCACCCAAATCTACTCTCTCTGCAGGCTCGGACTGGGCCACCGGGGAGTCGGTGAATCCACCGGTAGGCCCTGCCGAGCATTAGCCACGCCCTCTTTTGTGTGAAGGCGGGGATGTGCTCTCCTCCCCAGCTCCCGTCCGAGCCACAGGAGCTGATCGCAGAGTTCGGCTGAGGGGAGGGGCAGCGCGTGCTGCGCTCTCCTTCATGGGCCCCAGGACCAGCCCCAGCAACGGGAACAGCAGGTGCTCCCGGGTGGTGGTGATTGAAGATCAAAGTCGGACTGAGGGGAGGAGAGGCGCGCACTGCGCTCTCCTCCCCGGCCCCCAGCCCTAGCAGCGGGAGCAGCAGCAGCAGAGCACAGGCGTCGGCGGAGGAGAGCAGCACTGTGGGGGCATCTGGCACTGTGTGGGCAGTACCTGTGTATATGGCACCACTGGAGGTGTATGTGTACCTGGCACTGCACTACTGGGGGCATCTGTGTATCTAGCACTACTGGGGGTATCTGACACTGCACTACTGGGGGCACTGCTGGTGGCATATGTGTATCTGGCACTGCACTACTGGGGAAATATGTGTATCTGGTACTACTGGGAGTATCTGGTACTGCACTACTGGGGGCATCTGTGTATCTGACACTGCACTACTGGGGACATCTGTGTATCTGGCATTACTGGGGGTAACTGGCACTGCACTACTGGGGGCATCTGTGTATCTGGCACTGCACTACTAGGGACACCTGTGTATCTGGCACTGCGCTAGTGGAGGCGTATGTGTATCTTGCACTATTGGGGGTGTATGTGTATCTGGCACTACACTACTGGGGGCATCAGTGTATCTGGCACTGCACTACTGGGGGCATCTGTGTATCTGGCACTGCACTACTGGGGACATCTGTGTATCTGGCACTGCGCTAGTGGAGGCGTATGTGTATCTTGCACTATTGGGGGTGTATGTGTATCTGGCACTACACTACTGGGGGCATCAGTGTATCTGGCACTGCACTACTGGGGGCATCTGTGTATCTGGCACTGCACTACTGGGGACATCTGTGTATCTGGCACTACACTACTGGGGGCATCTGTGTATCTGGCACTGCAGTACTGGGTACATCTGTGTATCTGGCACTACTGGGGGTATCTGGCACTGCACTACTGGGAACATCTGTGTATCTGGCACTACTGGGGGTATCTGGCACTGCACTACTGGGAACATCTGTGTATCTGGCACTACTGGGGGTATCTGGAACTACACTACTGGGGGCAGGGCCGGCTCCAGGCCTACTAGCACCCTGAGCGAGAAAATGTAACAGCTCCCCCCCTATGCGCGCGCTCCTGGAACAGTGGATGTGGTCTCTGGAAAAGTGGGTGTGGCATCTGGAAAAGTGTGCGTGGCCTCATAACTTCATATCATCACACTATAAATAAATATATTATATATATATACACACACACACACACGCACATATTTTCTTGACTGCAGAAACCTCACTGCTGCGTTGTACCTTACCATGTAATAACTACACACACAGACTGCTTTGTTTGCAGGTTGCAAAGATAACGTTACAAAAATGGTCCCCCATGCCCCCTGACCCCTGGCTTCTGGCAGAAATACACTTCTTTGTACCTGTGATTTCACACGACAATACAGGACCTATTAATTACACCAGCCATTTATGGAGGTAGGGAAAGGCTGGGAGCACGCACAGGCCTTGAAATGTGACTTTTTATTTTTTTTTCTTATACAGGTTGCTACACGTTCCCTCCCTCCTGACTGCCATCCATGCGGCTAAGCTTTGTTATAATGCACTGGTTACTGTAACTGGGAACGCCCCACAGGAGAGGGTGGGAGGGAGAGACCGGGCTACTTTAGGTGATTCAAAAATAAATAAAAAAGGACTTGAATCCATTTACCTTCAGCCGTTCTAAAGGGCCGTCGGTTACAGATAAAACCGAACGCTTGTATCAGCCCAAAGCACATCCCCTCAGAGAGTAGCCCCTCTGCCCCAAGCAGCTCTGGGAGTTTTCAATAGACTCTGTGTCCCTTTAAAAAGTATGCTAAACCCAGAGCACAGAAATGAATATGTAAAATAAGGAGTACCAGGGGGTGGAAATCAGGGCTTTAAACACAGAGGAATACAGCTACATACAGGCTGATTTGTAATGCTCTATGGCACATTTATTAATACTTCAAACTATAGTTTATACATTTCCTTAAAATATTTTACTTTGCTCGATCGTGGGATTAGGACGCAGTACGTTTAATACCAAACGAATTGTTTAGCATGTATTTATAGATAAAATAAATAAAAAACAATAATAATTTTTACAGATCTGGAAACAGTGTCACCAACTTCTGTGCACTGCGAGCTGAAATGCTGCCGGTGACACTGCCAATGTCACCCCCCCCCCCCCAAGCAGCTCCCAGGCAATATACACATAATTTTTATTTTTAATACATACTCATACAGTATATCCATGTAACAAGGCACTGTGTAACAGAGCGCTGCTGACAGCCACTAACACATACCGATGAATGGTACAGCATAACGGTGCAAACGCATTATTACTATTATCATAATTATTATTAATAGGGTAACCTAGTGCTCCAACCACATACACACCGCGGCCCTCTCTCACCTCAGGGCAGCTACCTGGACACTCCGTCCCATCCATGTAAGACACACACATGTATAATATATATATATATATATCTTTCAAAGTGTTCAGGTGTTGCGCAACAGGAACTGTTGTGAATCAGAGTTTATGATATCACCAAGAGTGCAGCTTCAGATCCCCTCCAAGCCACTGGAGTAAAGGTAAAGACTGTCGAAAAATGGAGAGCGCACTCTTGATTATATAAGAAGTAACAACTTTTACTTTGTAGCATTTGATTACATACATTAAAGGTTAAAATTCATCAGCATGGTGTTTCCACCGCAACTTAGCCGGTATATCTCCCGAACCACTGCTCGTCTGATCTCCGGCTCTGAATCCGGAGGATGACGTCACGGCGTCTACGTCACTTAGCCACGCCCAACGCGTTTCGTACGTCAGGTACTTCGTCAGGGGGTGTGGTTCATTAACAACTTGATCTCCTTATATATAAGGGATTCTATGCATGTACTAAATGTAAGGTATGCAAATATGTTAATAAGGATCATAAACAATTTTCTAATTCCAATAATACCAAATCATGGAAAATTAAGGGAAAATTAAGCTGTCTTAGTTCATATGTGATTTATCTTTTAGAGTGTAAGTGTGGGAAACGCTATGTAGGCAAAACTAAGCGAGTGCTTAAATTGAGGATTTTGGAGCACACACGTAATATCATTCACAAAGTTGAAAACCATAGTGTGCCACGACATTTTACAAATTGTTGTGATTCACAATTACAAGGTTTTTCATTTAAAGCTATTGAGCGGGTAGAGTTGGATGAGAGGAAAGGTAACATCCTCAATTTGCTTTCAAAGCGAGAAACCTTCTGAATCTATACACTAAACACACTGGCTCCAGATGGTCTGAATGAAGGCTGTGATATTGTGCCGTTCTTGGAAGGCTGACTCTGTGTGCATGTATGTTAGAGTGTACCAGTGGCAGCGGCTACGTCCCGACTGGTGTTCTCGAATGGCATATACGCGGCGGATGACTGAAGAGAATAAGCACATTAATTCCTTAAGAATCAGAATGATTTTTAGTAATCTCCACCGGCATTTTCTAGAAGAGAAATAGGGTATGAAAGTATGACACATAGGACAGGATGCAGACCTTTGTGTGAATGGATCTTATGAACTAATTTGCTGTTCATCTATGTATGAGATGGACTCCAGCTGTAATGTTAATTAATAGGTTTATTGATGTGAAACCGTGTAAGGTTATTATTAGTCTTTGATAATCGATATTGAAAATATGGATAATTTGAGCTTATCTTTTGTGAAGTAGTTGTAAAATGCCAATGGTTCATAAGCTGTATGAATTGTCTATTTGTATTTTTAAGTGAAATCATGTTGTAATTAATTCATTGAGAACAATACCTAGAACGGGTATATAAGGAGATCAAAATGTTAATGAAGTTGTTAATGACGAAGTACCTGACGTACGAAACGCGTTGGGCGTGGCTAAGTGACGTAGACGCCGTGACGTCATCCTCCGGATTCAGAGCCGGAGATCCGACGAGCTGTGGTTCGGGAGACATACCGGCTAAGTTGCGGTGGAAACACCATGCTGATGAATTTTAACCTTTAATGTATGTAATCAAATGCTACAAAGTAAAAGTTGTTACTTCTTATATAATCAAGAGTGCGCTCTCCATTTTTCGACAATATATATATATATATATATATATATTTAAACAAAACCACAATAAATAAAATGCAATGAATAAAACTGAATAATCATGTCTTCAACTCATAAAATAAAGATGGAGAAGAGCAGAGAAGAATGTAGAATTACATCTCCAGGGCTGTACCCCGATAATACAGGTGTGCACCCTGCTATAAAACAGTGACACTAATATAATAATGCAATAAGTCAATATATTAACAATTTAAAAAAAATAGTGAGGGGCAATAAATGAGTGGGTCTAATGCAAATAATAAGGGGGTAGATAGGTGCTCACTATAATAATAAATTGATGGATGGTGGGGTAAATACTAATAGGGGGCAGATAGATCATGAGCATACAAATGATAATGAGAGTTTTGAGGCACAGTGGTCCTGGCTATTATAATAATAATAATAATAATAATAATAATAATAATAGAGCTGAGGGGCAGATGGGTGCATTTTAGAATAAGGATGATGGATGAGGGCATAATGAGGATAATAGGGGCAGATGGATGGTGGGGTAACAGTACTACTAGTAATAACAATATTAATAAGATGGCTGAGTAATAATACTACTACTACTAAGATGCTGGAATAATAATAAGGGCAGATGGATGGTGGGGTAATAATATTAATAATAGTAATAATAATAATAATAATAATAATTGTAATAATACTGGATAATAGTAATAATGATGGGTGAGGAAACAGCACTAATACTACCACCCCTGTGTAACCGGGTAATAATGGTAATAGTGAAGGGTGAGGGGGGTATATAATAATACTAATAATAGTAATAATCCAGGAGCCACTCTCATTGTTCAGGGCGGGCAGCCCCGTCGCATGTGAGGAGAGCCCGGAGGGGCCCCGTGGGCCCTCACCCCCTGACTGGCCGGGCAGCTCCCCCCCTCCGCAGCGGGCTGGGTGAGGGCTGTTGCCCGCTGCCAGCGTCCTCTGCCTTCTATAGCTATTCGGAATCCCGTGTATTTGCCTCACACTCGCCCCCCACCCGCGGTAATTATAATAATCCGGACTACTAATAAATTATGCTAAGTGGCGGCGCGTGTATGAATATGAATATGTAAAACGCGGTAATGATTACCTGCTGCAGCCACCGCCGCCGGACTCTCAGACTCATCCTAGGCGCCGATCCGCAAGCCAATCAAAGCTCGCGGTCCGGCAGCCTATCAGCCTCAGCTGCCGGACCGTGTGCTCTGGTAGGCTCACGGGCCGGCGCCGGTTAGCGTGCGGGGGGGATCACCGGGCTTTGCATGTAGTGCACGATGGACACTGCAGTGCTGAAGCTGTAGGGACGGCTCCAGGCTCCAATATGGCGGCCAGAGCTAGCGGCACCCATAAAGTGCGGCTCCCTGTTCGGCCGCTCTATTGGAAAATGCCTGGAGCCGGCCCTGACTGGGGGCATCTGTGTATCTGGCGCTGCACTACTGGGGGCATCTGTGTATCTGACACTGCACTACTGGGGACATCTGTGTATCTGGCCCTACTGGGGGTAACTGGCACTGCACTACTGGGGGCATCTGTGTATCTGGCACTGCACTTCTGGGGGCATCTGTGTATCTGGCACTGCACTACTGGGGACATCTGTGTATCTGGCACTGCACTACTGGAGGCGTATGTGTATCTTGCACTATTGGGGGTGTATGTGTATCTGGCACTGCACTACTGGGGGCATCAGTGTATCTGGCACTGCACTACTGGAGGTGTATGTGTATCTGGCACTGCTGTGGGCATCTGTGTATCTGGCACTGCACTACTGGGGGCATCTGGGTATCTGTCACTGCACTACTGGAGGCGTATGTGTATCGTGCACTATTGGGAGTGTATGTGTATCTGGCACTACACTACTGGGGGCATCAGTGTATCTGACACTGCACTACTGGAGGCGTATGTGTATTTGGCACTATTGGGGGTGTATGTGTATCTGGCACTGCACTACTGGGGTCATTATTTGTATCTGGCAGTATACTGGGGTCTTTATGTGTATATACTGCTCTCTCCCAGTGTAACCCAGGCATATATACTGATGCTCTCTCCCGGTATAACCCAGGCACATATACTACTGATCTCTCCCGCTGTAACCCAGGTGCATATACTACTGCTCTCTCCCGGTGTAACCCAGGTGCATATACTACTGCTTTCTCCCGGAGTAACGCAGGAACATATACTACTGCTCTCTCCCGGTGTAACCCAGGCGCATATAATACTGCTCTCTCCTGGAGTAACCCAGGCATATGTACTACTGCTCTCTCCCGGTGTAACCCAGGCGCATATACTACTGCTCTCTTCCGGTGTAATCCAGACACATATACTACTGCTTTCTCCTGATGTAACCCAGGCACATATACAACTGCTCTCTCCCGGTGTAACCCAGGCGCATATATACTACTGCTCTCTCCCGCTCGTAACCCAGGCGCATATACTACTGCTCTCTCCTGCTGTAACCTAGGCACATATACTACTGCTCTCTCCTGCTGTAACCTAGGCACATATACTACTGCTCTCTCCTGCTGTAACCTAGGCACATATACTACTGCTCTCTCCCGGTGTAACCCAGGCGCATATACTACTGCTCTCTCCCGGTGTAACCCAGGCACATACACAACAGCTTGAAGTGGGCAGCGAGGTAGAGCTCTTTTTCTTTATATACTATGCTAGGTGGCGCCAATAATGGCTGGTCACTCCTCTCTGGTCACTTGGCCACACCCCTTCCAACATATAGCAATGCCCCTTAGTGGGCCTCTGTGATTGCATTTCCCTGTTGGGCCCTTCATGCCCCAGTCCAACACTGTCTCTCTGCACATGTTACATCTGCCCACCTGCAGTGCACATGGTTTTGCCCAACTTCTAACAAATTTGCTGCTATGATCAGGTCTGAATTAGGCACAATGTTTAGTTTCTCTTGTCCTGTTCTCTGTAAGATATCAATTGTCAGATGTACTTACTCTTGGAGAGAGATAAAGTGCCAGCCAATCAGGATTTGTTTGAGAAATCACAGGAGCTGACTGGTTGGTAGTTCTTGGTAAATTCTGTTCAATTCCATGGGAAGTGACTTCCCATGGAAGGGGGGGTGGTCTTCAGTGTGCCGGCAGCCGGGCTCCCGACGACCAGCATACCGGCGCCGGAATCCCGACCGCCGGCATACCGACATCTTTTCTCCATGGAGGGAGAATAGATAGCGTGGCGCGCCACCGTACCTGCAGCTTGGTGAGTGCAGCGAGCCCGCAAGGGGCTCATTTGCACTCGCCCAGCTGTCGGTATGCCGGCGGTCGGGATTCCGGCACCGGTATGCTGGTCGCCGGGAGCCCGGCCGCCGGCATACCCTACTA
Organism: Pseudophryne corroboree; assembly: GCF_028390025.1. Classification (NCBI taxonomy): domain Eukaryota; kingdom Metazoa; phylum Chordata; class Amphibia; order Anura; family Myobatrachidae; genus Pseudophryne; species Pseudophryne corroboree. The sequence continues at coordinate 961,310,906 of NC_086444.1, read as the reverse complement.
GACACCGTAGAGGCACTTTCTAAGTGGTTCAAAATCAAACAGGTCATTGCTAAAGGGGGCAATAATAATTTATTTCTATTGCATGTACTGTAAGCTTCATTTATAGCGCACACTTGTGGCAGTGAACTCATACAGTAGGTGTTGCCCTCATCATAAATAAATTCTCATTGTCCCAATAGCAATGTAAAATGCTTTGTAAAACAAAAAACAGTAATTGTAAAACAGTGTTTTTTTCCTTAAGTAATCTGGTGGTTTTTAAAATGAAAAAAGAAATAGAAAAAAACAACATCACAAAGCAGCACAAGTACATTTTGGGGGTCATTCCGAGTTGATCGCAGCCAGCAACTTTTTGCTGCTGGTGCGATAAACTAATCTCCAACTATGGGGGTGTCATTCCGAGTTGATCGCTCACTAGCTAGTTTTAGCAGCCGTGCAAACGCTATGCCGCCGCCCACTGGGGAGTGTATTTTAGTTTAGTAGAAGTGCGAATGCTTGTGCAGCCAAGCTCTACAAAAAAAGTTTGTGCAGTTTCAGAGTAGCTCTGAATCTACTCAGCGCTTGCGATCACTTCAGCCTATTCGTGTCCGGATTTGACGTCATACACCCACCCAGCGAACATCCAGCCACGACTACGTTTTTTCAGACATGCCTACGTTTTTGCAAACACTCCCTGAAAACGGTCAGTTGACACCCAGAAACGCCCCCTTCCTGTCAATCTTCTTACGGCCGTCAGTGCGACTGAAAACTTCGCTACAACCTGTGCACAACCACAACAGGCTTTGTACCCGTACGACGCGCGTGCGTATTGCGGCCCATATGCATGCGCAGAAATGCCCATTTTTAGCCTGATCGCTACGCTGCGAACAACTGCAGCTAGCGATCAACTCGGAATGACCCCCCATGGGGGAGTGTATTTTAGCTTAGCAGGGCTGCGTTTGCTTGATTAGCCCTGCTTAGCTAAAAAAAAATTGTGCAGTAGAAGAGTAACCCTGGAGCTACTTACCCTGTGTGACGGATCCAGCAACGTTCCTACCGGCTTTGATGTCAGACATCCGCCTTCCATTTGCCTGGACACGCCTGCGTTCGGACGACCACTCCTGGAAAACGGCATCCAACGGTGAGAATCCGTCCCGGAACGCCTCTCCGCTGTCAATCTTTTTGTGATCGGCGCTGCGTCTTCTTTTTTCACTGTGTGCATCGTTGCCCGGCGACGCACGTGCACACGCCGTGCATGTGCAGTTCTGACCCGTTCGCACCACAGTGAAGAACTTCTGTGTGCGAACGGGTCGGAATGACCCCCTTTATCCTAGAAGGCAGAGCTTAAAGTGAGCTGGAACGGGGCGAAACTGCGTTCTGCCCAGAGTCGGCGCTACCAGCTCAGCAAGGGTATGAGGTGAAGAGGCGCTCTCCCTGCTCTGCTACCCTGCTGCTGCTGGCTGCCGTTGCGCCTGTCAGACTGGATGACAGGTAGCGGCACTGACAGCGGGTAGCGCGGCTCCCACCCCCTCCTTCTCCCCATTGAGACTGCAGGCAGTGTGCAGACTCACCCCTCACACAGTTCCGCTGCTTCCGCCGCCTGTATCCCGCGATCCAAATTGTATTGGGGCCGTGGCCTAATCGTGGGAGGCATGGCCACGCCCCCTTATGTAAAAAGTTTTTTTAAAATAAATTTTTATAGTGCCTGATGATCCCTGAGCCTCCAGCCCTCAGCCCCTCAGGCAGGGTCAATTTGGTGTGGGAGCATGATCAGTGTGATAACTTCCCCCCATCCCACCCCACCTGTACAGGAACAGGTAGAGGTTTAGCATTAGCAGCATGTGCTGTGCTCCCAGGATGAGACCCTTATGCTGCTGCCCAGTAAAGAGGGATGGTGGTGGAAGTGTGGCAGACCAGGGTCCTTGCTGCGCCACTCCATAAGTTCCAGGCCCGGGTAATTAGTACTCGCTCCCCCCCCCCCTCTGCATCACTTCACTGCTGCTGAAGTAACGGAGCGTGCAAGAAACCGGAGGTGGAGAAGGGAGAGGAGGAGCAGCGCCTGAGCCAGGACCTTCTGCAGGTACTGGGGCCGCACTGTGGTGTGAATGAAGGCTGTACCTGGCATAGGGGGTTATTCAGAGACGAACGCAGTTGGATGCATATGCAGCCAGATCTGCATTCATCTTTGAACATGCTGAGGGCCGCCCAGCTTGTGTGGTGCTGCCTCCCAATGCATCCGCAACTTGATTGAGGACGCATCTGATCTAAGGTTGACCTCTGCAAGCGCAGCCTGATCAGCAGCCATTTTTTTGGGGGAACGGCTGTGTGTGACGTCCCGGTCTGCCCCTGTTTTTCAGGCGTCACCCCCGCAACACCTTAACTCCGCTACGCTGTCGCCTATCAATCACATTGTGGTTGCATCCATTGGGGAAGTGACTGCAATGTGTGTGGCCTCACGCCCACTGCGCATGCACAGTTTGCTGCCACTGTGCTGCGCTGAGGTCCGCTATTGCAGTGGGGTCTCAATGACCTTCATAATGTGTATAATGGGCTGTACCTGGCATAATATGTATAATGGGCTGTATCTGGCATAATGCGTATAATGGGATCTACTCTGGTGTAACGTGTAATAGCGGCTCTCATGTATGGCGTAAGGTGTATAAGGGTACTACTGTGCGGTGTAATGTGACTAACAGACACTACTGTGAGGTGTAATGTGACTAACGGACACTGCTGTACTGTGTAATGTGACTAATGGACAATACTGTGCGGTGTAATGTGACTAACAGACACTACTGTGCGGTGTAATGTGACTAACGGACACTGCTGTACTGTGTAATGTGAGTAATGGACACTACTGTGCGGTGTAATGTGAATAACGGAAATTGCTGTGCGGTGTAATGTGGCTAACGGACACTGCTGTGCGGTATAATGTGAATAACGGACACTGCTGTGCGGTATAATGTGACTAACAGACACTGCTGTGCGGTGTAGTGTGACTAACGGACACTGCTGTGCGGTGTAACGTGACTAACGGACACTGCTGTGCGGTGTAATGTGACTAACGGAGACTGCTGTGTGGTGTAATGTGACCAATGGACACTACTGTGCGGGGTTATGTGAACAGGTACTATTCTGTGGCCCTATATTTTTGGCTTGTGCCTTCAGCGCGCACTGTCCTTGTTCTGAGCACGGCCAAAGGAAACTGTTGCCCTGAGCTCTTCAAGATCTAGAACTGGCCCTGTCATCGATTTTAAATGTGAATAAGGGGCACTATTATGTGGCATAATATGAATAAGGGCACTACATTTAGGTTATTGTGCATAAGATTGTAATACTGTGTGGCGTAATTTGAATTGTGGGTACCATTGTGGTCACGCCCCTTCCTTGTGTGACCACACCCCTTTTTGCAGTGCGCGCTATCCCTTTTTTATGGATGGGAGGGCGCAAATTTATTATTTGCAGGGGGGCGCCAAACACTCTAGCACCGGCCCTGGTTCTGCCAGTTCCATTTGGAGATGGAATGCAGTTCCGCCTCCTCTGGCTCAACTAACCTAGGTAAATGCCAGGCGTCCACTGAGACTGTGTTACAAGCGGGCGCTGGCTCTTTCCTACTAAGCGGCAGCCAGAGCTCATTCCTGAGCTCTGACGTCCATCTCAGGCAGTGAGCGGCTGGGCGGCGCCATGGGAGAGACGTCATGACGGAGGCTGTGGTCCAGAAGCAGGAGCGGGGCTGGTGAGAATTGGGTTTTTTTGTGTGTGTAAGCAGCGATACTGGATGGGGGAACTTAGGACATATCTACTGGGGGGCAAACAAACTGGAGGCATAACTACTGGGGACATAACCAACTGGGGCATAACTACTGGGGGTATAATTAACTGAGGGCATAACCAACTGGGGGCATATCTACTGAGGGGGCAAACAAACTGGAGGCATAACTACTGGAGGCATAACCAACTTGGGGCATAACCAACTTGGGTCATAACTTACTGGGGTCATAACCAACTGGAGGCATAACTACTGGGGGCATAACCAACTGGGGGCATAACTACTGGGGACACACCTACTGGGGGCATAATTACTGGGGCAAACCAACTGGGGGCATATCTATTGGGGGAAAACCAACTGGGGGCACTACAGGGGGCATATCTACAGGGGACATAACTACAGGGAGCATAACTACAGAGGCATAACTACCAGGGGCAATACTAATGAGAGCATTGCATAGGGGGCATGTAATAAGGGGCATCACTCCTGGGGACATAAGGGGAACTGAATAAGGGGCACCAATACTATGGGCTTTACATAAGGGGCACTACAACGGTGGGCACTACCACTACAGTGGGTATTGCATAAGGTGCACTACTGCTGTAGGCATTATGTGTATTTGGGGTGCTACTACTGTGGGCTTTGTGTATAAGGGGCAATAATGTTTGTCATAACATGAATAAGGGTGGTGTAATGTGAATAAGATTGTGCTACTGTGTGGCGTAATTGAATTGGGGATACTCTTGGGTGACCACACCCCTTTCTTTTCAAGACCATGCCCCCTTTTTGCACGCAATCCCTTTGTTTCACAAGCATTGGGGGGGGGGGCCGAGGGGGTTGAGAGTTTTGCAATCTCCAGATTTACTAAAGCCAACTCCAGATTTACTAAACTCCATTTTTTTAGAAGATGTCGCTAAAGACATCACTGTCCTGTTATATTCATTTGTGAAGAATAGAAAGAAACCATCAAGTTTTGAAGCTATGGTTTTGCCGCCAGTACCGCCCCCAAAAATGAAGGGGTTGTGACAGGTGCACGATAGCTCCTTAAGGAAGATTTTCCAAAATGTCTCTGTTACAGTCCAGGTTTTAAGGATATCCTTGATTGAGTCCAGGTGGTTAAATCAAATAGAAAAAGGTGCTAATTAAGGGGGTCATTTTGACCCGATCGCACGCTTCAGTTTTTCGCAGCGTAACGATCGGGTCAGAACCACGCATGCCCCAGCGCCGCAGTGCACCGGCGCATGGCTGCCCGTCGCTGCGCTATGATCGCCTCTGCCTGACTGACAGGCAGAGGCGGCCGATGGGCGGGAGGGGGCGAAACGGCGGCGTTTGGCCGCTGTTTCGTGGGCGCGGCCCGACCAACGCAGGCATGGTCGGACCGTGCGGGGAGTGTCCCGCAGCCGCTGTGGGCCAGGGAGCGATGAGTAGCTCCCGGCCAGCACGCTAAAGCTGCGCTGGTCGGGAGCTACTCTTGAAGTGCCAAGGCATTGCCGCACTTCTGCGGGGGGTGGGGGGGAAGGCAGCACTGACATGCGGGGCGGACTAGCCCTGTGCTGGGCGTCCCCCCGCATGTCTGAGTTCATGATTGTAGCTGTGCTAAATTTTGCACAGCTACAATCAACTCGGAATGACCCCCTAAGTCACTTGTGCTCAAGCATGGTTATCCTTGAAACATGCACTGTAATGGTGGAGTTTGGTAAACTCTACCTTAAGGTATTGAATAAAGATGCAGATAACATTGATAGTGCTATTAACAGGGAAAAAATATTTTATTAATATAGTATAGAGATAATGATTGTTTAATTTTATCAAGAGAGCAATACTATTTAATAATTATATTAAATGACTAATATTAATTAATTGTTCATTGTTGTTAAAAATTTTGTTTCTGTTGCTTTGGTGACATTTATTATTTTATGGCTATTTAAATGGGGCCCACATCACAAAGTAATAAATATGGTCCCCGTCATATAAACATTTTTAACACAAATGAAATAATATTGCATCTTAATGAATAAAAAATTTATAAAATTAAGCAAAAGTCCCCCACCCACTAATGCACCTGCAAGCAAAAAGCCATACAGCCCATTGATTTTACACCAGCTGCCACAACTGGCATCATTAATATTGGCAGCTGCACCAGCCTCATGCTAAGGTGCAAGAGATCCATCAGAAACAGGCTTCCCTTCCCAGTTTTCATGACCTAAAATTGCGTGGAGCTTTAGCTACACACCCATGACACTTCCATGACACTCTCACAAGGCAGAGAATATCAGAGAATATGACAGACATATGCAAAATTTTGTAAATTCGCATCTGTGTGCAAGAGCAAATGCTGGATCTCTGGAGAGGGGTTTCCAAATATGTTTTTTTAGAGCTATTGTTGTCAGACACCTGTACACATGATATGATAAAAAAAAATTGTAGTCAATATAACACTGGATAAAAACATTGGCTGAATTACTATTAAAAGGTATTTTAAAGAAAAGATTAAGAAACATACAGTATGTCAACCACACTGCACTTAACTATTTATGTAGACACTAAACTCTGAATTTTGGTTTGGGGAGGGTGTTGCAGAGCACTAGATCACAAGGGATCTTCAAATATTTGCCCTCTATGCACATTGCTAAACATACACTCTCCAAGTGTTTTTGCATACTGTATATTATGTTGGGGGTTGCAACTGTGGTGGTGAGTGAAATTGTGTAAAAGTTGCTTAAGAAATTTGCGATTGTTGCGACTGACCCTGTTGTCGCCTTGTCGTGTTCCTGACTTATCCTGTAATGCATAGCTGATGTCTGTAAGGGGTATTATTGATTGTTTGGGTGACTATTTTTGCTTTTCATGACAAATAAATCTGGGAATACAATAGTCAATGCCCTCCCCAAATGAATAATCTGCTCCAATGCTGTAGCCGTGGCTGGTTACTGCTAAAAAAGGGGGACAAAGAGCATTAGACCAAAAAGGTAATCAGCACTAGACAATTACAAGGTGGATTTGTTGCATTATAGGAGCCACTATACCACAGCTTGAGGTATCTCTGTCATAAATCTAAAATTATCCCCAATCAATATGGGTGAAATTTCCTAGGGGAAAAAGTCTCCAATACTGTGCATCCCTTCCTAAAATAAGCCTCCTGTCACCCATTATAGTATGGGTGTCAGAATAATGATTTAAAGTGTCAAAATCCATTAAGTAGCTTTGTGTAGTTACAAGCACCGAGAAGCTGGTGCAGCCACTGACTGGTTGGACATGCCTGTCACTTGTATGACTTCCAGGTGTCTACATGCCCAACTGTCCACTTTATTTATGTTTTGGTGTTTCATATAACATCAGTTGGAAATCCAGCTCTAAAGTATCTTGTGATATAAAATGGTACGCCATGTAAAATTTTTTTTAATTGAAACAAAATGCTTTGGAAAATCTCAGCGATGTATTGCAATGTGTTTCCTAATAGCAGAACAGTGTGTTAAATGAGGTGCTTAAAGTGGTCCTAGAGAGGTGGTGGAACTCAGCCCCCCTCCCCTTTGGCACCCATGTAGAAAAGGTATCGCGCGCCACCAAAAAGGGGTGCGTAGCCTCACAAAAGGGGAGTGGTCACACAATAGTAATAATGCCCACAGTGCTAGCACACCTAATACACATAATGCCCACAGTAGTAGCATCCAGTAATACAAATAATGCCCACAGCAGTAGCGCTCCTTATACAATGCCCGCAGTAGTAGTGCTCCTTATGCAGTGTCCACTGTACTGGTAGTGCCCACCGTGGTAGGGCCCCTTAAATAGAGCCTATAGTAGTGGTGCCCCTTATGCAATGCCCCCAGTAGTAGTGCCCCGTTGTGTCCCTAGGAGTGATGCCCCCTATGAAGTGCCCCCTTTACAATGCCCTCATTAGTAGTGCCCCATTAGTAATTCCCTTAATGGTAATGCCCCTGCATAGTATTGCTCCCAGTAGTAATGTCACCTGTAGTAATGCCCCCAGTCATTTAGCCCCAGTAGTAATGCCCCTGTAGTTATGCCCCCAGTAGTTTAGCCCCCAGTGGTAATGCCCCTGCAGTTATGACCCCAGTAGTTTACCCCCCTTTAGTTTAGCCTCCCAGTGGTAATTCCCCCAGTAGTTTCGCCCCTGTAGTTAAGCCCTCATGTTGTTTAGCCCCCCATGGGAATGCCCACTGTAGTCCCAGTAGTAATGCCCCCAGTAGTTTAGCCCCTGTAGTTTAGCCCCCATGTAGTTTGCCCCCAGTAGTTAGCCCCATTAGTAATGCCCCCAGTAGTAATGCCCCCAGTAGTTTAGCCCCTGTAGTTATGCCCAGTAGTTTAGGCGCCAGTAGTTTAGCCTCCTTGTAGTTTAGCCCCCTTGTAGTTTGCCACCTTGTAGTTTAGCCCCCAGTAGTAGTGCCCCCAGTAGTAATGCCCCCCTGTACTTTGCCCCCAGTAGTTTGCCCCCTTGTAGTTTAGCCCCAAGTAGTAATGCCCCCAGTAGTTTGCCCCCTTGTAGTTTAGCCCCCTGTAGTTTAGCCCCAAGTAGTAATGCCCCCAGTAGTTTAGCACCTGTAGTTATTCCCCCAGTAGTTTAGCCCCCTTGTAGTTTGCCCCCTTGTAGTAAATCCCCCAGTAGTAATGCTCCCTGCAGTTTTCCCCCTTGTAGTTTAGCCCCCCTGTAGTTTAGCCCCCAAGTAGTAATGCCCCCAGTAGTTTAGCCCTATAGTTATGCCCCCAGTAGTGATGTTCCCCTGTAGTTTACCCTCAGTAGTTAGCCCCCTTGTAGATTGCCCCCAGTAGAACCACTCACATATAAAAATAAACAAAAAGAAGCAACACACCATACTCACCAAGCCCCGCTCCCACGTCTGACAGCTGCAGTCTTCCCGTCGTCCGCTCCTCTGCACTATGGGAGAGACAACATGATGTCTCTCCCATAGCGTGCACTGACAGAGCAAGGAGCCAGAAGCCGGAGCTCAGTATTGGCTTCCACTGTGGAGAGAGAGCCAGGCACCTGCTGGTAACACAATCTCAGCGGGCGCCCGTCATCTTCCTCTGCGGCGCCAGACACACATCGGGTCAGGTGAGCTGGAGGAGGCGGAACTGCGCTCCGTCTCGAAGTGGAACTGACGGAATGCTGTTCCTCCCCATTTCGGCTCACTTTAACCCCTGGTTAAATGAATAACAGCATGATATGACATTAGTGACATTAGTCATTAGTAAGTGCAGCAAGAAGGGAGGTATTAAGTATAATGGGGGTGGAGAAGGGGGTGGGGAAGAACAGCAAGAATTGGAAAATCAGGGAATACTAAAGTAAGAAGGGAAAGGATACCAATGAATATACAAATAGATAAGGGTATTACTAACCTAAAATGTATGCTTGCAAATACAAGAAATCTTTCAGGCAAAATGTGGGAATTAGAAATGCTAGTAATGAAGGAACAATACAATATTATAGGTATCACGGAGACATGGTAGGATGATTCCCACAATTGGGTAGCTAACTTGGAGGGTTATACTCTTTTCAGGAGAGACAGGGCTACTATTAAAAGAGGTGCTGGGGTATGTCTTTTTCTTAAACCTTTTCTAAAACCATACTTAAAGGAGGTTACTTATTAGGGAACTGGAGATATTGTGGAGAAATTATGGGTTGAAATTTCTATGGGATAGAAATGTACAAAAAAAAACTTTTAATAGGGACATGTTATAAACCGCCTGATATTAATGTGACTGGGGAAGCGCAACTTTTGATGCTAATTGAGAAAGCTACATGACTGGAGGAGATCCTAATCATTGGAGACTCTAATTATCCAGACATAAATTGAGCCATCAAATCATATGATACAGCTAGGGGAAACAGGTTCTTAAATATGCTAAAGGATAACTACTTGTCGCAAATAATCGAAGAACCTTGAAAAAGCTGTTGATACAGCGAAACGTGTTGGTACAGAGGAGACAGGCACCATTGGTTATCCATCTATACCTGGAATTACGCCTAGAAGTCTGCAATTATTTATAAGAAGGGGAACCTGCTGCTATCCACAAAGGTGCACAAGACCAAGCTTTCAATATGACTAATCTTTGTCCATAATCAAGCATCTAAAGGTCTGTTTCCTAATCCTATGTGGACAATCATCTGTCAGCTTTGAATATACCCCTAGGACTGTGGCATATTTCCATGGACAATTTACAGTCGAAAAAGTTCGGCTTCCACATGTGGTAATATACCAATCAAATTGCTGTGCTTGCCCTACTACTTTAATTTTAACTCTAAATTTACATTTTTAATATCAATTGTTTATTTGTTGCAACAATGTGTATAATAAAATATGTTTTATTCCATATCCAGTTACTAGCACTGTATACATATCTTCTAGTCGAAGAACCAACCCCAGCCAGAGTAGGGACTATACTGGACCTAGTACTAACTAACAACGTGGAGATAATAGCGAATACCACAGTAGGCGAGACCTTGGGTAACAGTGATCATAATATGATCACATTCGACATTAGCATTCAAAAGCAGCGCTCTAAGGGTACAACTAAGACTTAACTATAAAAAAGCTAATTTTAACATGCTGAAACATATACTAAAAGACATAGATCTGGGAACTTTTTTCAGGGAAAGAACACTTCTGAAATGTGGGATGTTTTTAAAATGATGTTAGACAAATATACCCATAAGTGCATCCCCTTGAGCAGTAAAAATAAGAGTATTAAATTCAAACCAATGTGGTTAAACAAACAGGTAAAGAAAGAAATGGATAAAAAGAGGTGAGCATTCAAATAAAATGGTAAGGTGGAGTAATTCCAGTGCTACAAGGAATGTAACAAAAAATGCAAAAAGGAAATCAGAGCAGCTAAAATAGAAAATGAAATACAAAATCGCTAAGGAGAGTAAAACTAACCCTAAAAAAATCTTTAAGTACATAAATGGTAAGAGGCTAAAAAAAAAGAGAATATAGGACCATTAAAAAGCGAACTGGGTTTCTTGATAAATGACGACAAAGAAAAAGCTGAAATATTGAACACATTTTCTTCATCAGTGCTTACTAGAGAGGCTCAGATAGTTGGATTAGTAAGTAACAATAATAATAGTAATGATAAAGGCCCATTGCTTAATACTTATCTGTCGGGGAAAGTAGTCCATGAATGATTAAAAAAAATTACAGACTAATACATCTCTTGGTCCAGATGGCCTACATCCTAGGGTTCTGATGGAGCTAAATGCTGAAATAGCAAGGCCACTGTATCTGAGTTTCACTGATTCACTTAGAACAGGCATGGTGCCGAAGTACTGGCATATAGCAGATGTAGTCCCAATATTTAAAAAGGGTACTAAACTTCATCCTGGTAACTATAGACATCAATAGTGGGGAAACTATTGGAAAGTATACTAAGGGACAGCATACAGGATTACTTGGAAATATCCCATGCTATTAATGAGAACCAGCATGGTTTTGTGAGAAATACTGTAGGTCATGCCAAACTAATTTGATTAGCTTCTATGAGATAGTAAGTGAAAATCTTGACCAGGGTAACACAGTATATGTGGTCTATCTGGATTTTGCAAAAGCTTTCGACACAGAACCTCACAGAAGGCTGATTTTCAAATTCAGGGAGCTCGGTATAGGATGTCAGCGTCCGGAGTCTTACCGGTACGCTGGGGCCGCGGGGCTGGCTTCCTTGGTGTTGTGCGGGCAGCGGCGGAGGTGGGCTGCTGCGCCGGATCTGTGGGCAGCAGTAGCGGTAGTGAGGGGCTCCGCTCATGGCGGCGGGACGCCGCTACAGCGGGTCGCTCTTGCTGAACCGTTGCTTGGAGACCAGGGGCAGTGAGCAATGTGGCTTTGCAAAAAGGTCTGCATTACTGGGCGCCGCCATGTTGGAGACCAAGTTTTAAGCATAGTTCCTGTTTCCTGTTTCTTCCAGCCAATCCAGGGGAAGCTCTCCCTATAAAAGGGGGCTGGTTTAGGACAGGGATGCCAGTGCTTCAAGTTACAACCCTGTTGTAGGTGCTTTAGCCTGTGCTCCCAGGATTCCTGCTGTATCTTGGTTCCTCCTGATCCTGCTTGGTCGGTTCTCTGTTGCTGCTGCAGCCCTGCCATTTCTTGCCTGCTACTGCCTGTGGAAGCGCTCCTGGAAAACCCGGTCCAGTAAGACTCTTTGGGCACAGTCGGCCCCGGGTCTTCTGCCTCGTCTTTCAAGCCACACTCCACAGATCTCCTTCACCAGCCACGCCTTTGTACCACTGACCACAGCCTGCAGATTATTATCTTCAAGCCTCGTTTTCCAAACCACAGTCCACAGTCCTTGTCTCCAGCCACGTTTTCAACTACCATCCACAGTTCCACAGTTCATCATCTACAGTCTCGTCTTTCGAATCACAGTCCGCAGTTCTTCACCTCCAGCCACGTCTTTAACCATTGTGTTTCAGCCTCGGTTCTCTACCTCAGCCCTGTACATAATAAATACTTTCCATTGACTCTCAAACCTCGCCTACGTTCTTCATTGCTCCGTGTCCCATGCGAAGGAACTATATCCAGCCCCCTCATCTGGTTCATTCACAGCCTGCTACCTCCTCGGGCAAATCTCAGCTGCCGGATACTCAAACCCTGCCAGACGTGACAGTAAGCACTGGCCCAATGGATTCGACGGGTGATCAGGCCTCAGGAGGGGATTCAACTGCAGATATCTGGTCTCGCTTAAGTAAGCAGGAGGCCACACAATCTCAAATCGTGCAGTTCATGCAGAGTATGTCCGAATGTCTCGATTCTCTCTGTGTTGCCATGACGGCCCCTCAAGTATCTACAGCTGCTCCCACATTGGTACTTCCGGTCCCGCTTCCTCCTGTACCAGTACCACTTCCACGTTTGCATTTGCCACCTCCCAGTAAATTTGATGGGAATCCAAAACAATGCCGCGGGTTTCTTAACCAGTGCAAAATCCAGTTCGAACTACAGTCGGCCAACTTCCCATCAGCATGAACCAAAGTAGCTTATATAATTTTTTTACTTACCGGGCAAGCGTTGGAATGGGCTTCACCTTTGTGGGAGAGGATGGATCCCATCTTATCTAACTATCCAGAATTCATGGCCACCTTTCGAAGAATCTTCGACGAACCGGGCAGGACTTCTGCCGCCTCATTGGAGATCCTGCACCTGCGTCAGGGCACACGTACGGTCAGTCAGTACGTGATCCAGTTTCGCACTTTTTCCTCAGAACTGAACTGGAACGAGGAGGCTCTCATTGCAGCTTTCTGGAGAGGTCTCTCCGAAAAGATCAAAGATGACCTCGCAACTCAGGACGTACCTGATAAGTTGGATAAACTAATTTCTTTATGCAATAAGTTAGATCTGAGGTACAGAGAACGCTGTATGGAGAGGTTGCGGTCAGATCGCCCTAAGCCTAGAGTTGTTCTTCCACCAATACCCTCATCACCAACTGTGGAAGAACCCATGCAGATTAATCGCTCCCACCTCTCCAATGAAGAACGTCAGAGACGTCAACAAGGGAACCTCTGCCTGTATTGTGGTGCATCTGATCACTTTGTTAAAACTTGCAGTCTACGTCCGGGAAACGCCCACTCCTAGTTTGTGCTGGAGAGCTCAAGCTAGGAGAATTCTCAGAATTACATACCAAGAAAGAGTCTGTCCTGTTAACCCAATTGGAGCTCCCTTCTTCTTCTCTTTTCATCCCTGCACTACTCGACTCCGGGGCCGCCGAAAGCTTCATTACGTCAGCTCTGGTTAAACGATCTGGAATACAAACAGTTCCTTTGGATCGTACCATTTCTGTTACCGCAGTGGATGGAAGTTATATCCCAGAGGGTATTATATCCTTTCGTACTATTCCTCTCAAGATGAAGGTCGGAGTTCTCCATTCAGAAGAAATCTCTTTCCTTGTAATTCCTAAAGCCTCTCATGAACTAATCCTAGGGTTTCCATGGTTAATCAGACACAATCCCCACATTGATTGGCAAACTATGGATGTTCTCTCTTGGGGACAAGACTGCTTTCAGAACTGTTTACCTTCAGTTAGACCTCTCTGTTCTTCCAACCCTTCCAGCCTTCCTGTGGAGTACCAATCTTTTCAAGATATTTTCAGTAAGCCTGGGGCGGACACCTTGCCTCCGCATCGTACTTGGGATTGTCCCATTGAGCTAGTACCCAGTAAGACTCCTCCCCGAGGTCGAATTTACCCTCTCTCACTTCCCGAGACACAGGCCATGTCGGAGTATATACGGGAGAACTTGGAGAAAGGGTTCATCAGGTCTTCTACATCTCCGGCCGGAGCAGGGTTTTTCTTCGTCAAAAAGAAGGATGGGGGGTTGCGGCCCTGTATTGACTATAGAGGTCTCAATGACATAACAATTAAGAACAGATATCCGTTACCTCTGATTCCAGAACTGTTCGACCGTGTTAAAGGAGCTACTGTATTTACTAAGTTGGACTTACGGGGGGCCTACAATCTTATACGTATTCGCCCAGGGGACGAATGGAAGACGGCATTTAATACCCGCGACGGCCATTACGAATACCTGGTAATGCCTTTTGGCCTATGTAACGCCCCAGCTGTCTTTCAAGAGTTCATTAACGAAATCTTCAGAGATCTCCTCTATGACTGCTTGGTAGTGTATCTGGATGACATCCTCATTTTCTCTAGGGATCTGAAGACCCACCGGGAACAAGTCAAAGAAGTGTTAACTCGTTTACGAAGGAATCAGTTATTCTGTAAATTAGAGAAGTGCACCTTTGAAGTACCCACGATTCCATTCCTCGGTTACATTCTTTCAGGGCAGAGGTTACAGATGGACCCCGCTAAAGTCCAGGCGATTCAGGATTGGGCACTTCCAGCTACCCTTAAAGGAATTCAACGTTTCCTGGGGTTTGCTAACTTCTACCGAAGATTCATTCAAAATTATTCTTCTGTCATAGCTCCTATAACCGCATTAACTAGGAAGGGAGCTGATCCTGCCAAGTGGTCTCCGGAGGCTTTTTCATCTTTAAAGGAGGCCTTCACGACTGCTCCAGTTCTTCGACAACCCGATCTCAGCCGTCCGTTCTTGGTGGAGGTTGATGCCTCTACTGTAGGAGTAGGAGCAGTATTATCCCAGCTTTTCGAGGACAAGAAGGTCCATCCTTGTGCGTTCTTCTCGTGAAGATTCTACCCCACTGAACAGAATTACGCTATTGGGGAACAGGAATTACTGGCAATTAAGTTGGCCTTTGAGGAGTGGAGGTATTTGTTGGAGGGAGCTCAGCATCCAATTTCGGTGACCACGGATCACAAGAACCTCCTGTATCTACAGTCAGCCCGATGTCTGAACCCACGCCAAGCAAGATGGGCACTCTTCTTTACCCGTTTTAATTTTAAACTCAGTTACCGACCAGGTTCCCTCAACAAAAAGGCAGATGCATTATCTCGCTCCCTAAGTTCAGAAGAACCCTCTGACCATTCAAAAGAGCAATTTATCCTGGAATCCACCTCTTTTTCTGCAACTAATACCTCTCCACTTCCTCCTCCAGGGAAGATCTTCGTTGCACCAAATCTTCGCAAAAAACTTCTTACATGGGCTCACTCCTCCTCCTTTATGGGCCATGCGGGCGGTCATAAGACACTTAAATTCATTCAGCGCTCCTACTGGTGGCCTCATCTCAGGACTGACGTTCAGGAATTCGTAGCTGCCTGTCCAAAATGTGCCCAGCATAAAAGTCCCAAAGGTCCACCAGCCGGGTTACTCCATCCTTTGCCGGTACCACTAAGACCATAGACGCATATTGCTATGGACTTTATTACAGATTTACCTATGTCTGGTGGGCGGAACACCGTATGGGTCATAGTTGACCGATTCTCTAAAATGGCACACTTTGTTCCTCTGGTTAATCTTCCATCTGCATCCCAGTTGGCAAAATTTTTATAGCAGAGATCTTTCGACTTCATGGTCTACCCCAGGAAATCGTGTCTGATAGAGGTCCTCAATTTGTGGCCAGGTTTTGGAGATCCCTATGTTCTGCTCTTGGCGTGAAATTAAACTTCTCCTCAGGATATCATCCTCAAACGGATGGTCAAACAGAGAGAGTGAACCAGGATCTGGAGACTTTTCTGCGTTTATTCATGTCCTCCTCACAGGACGACTAGCTGGACTTCCTCCCATTCGTAGAATTTGTCCATAACAATCTTTATCACTCTGCCACAAAATATTCTCCATTCTTCATTAATTATGGTTACCATCCAAGAGTTCCTGACTTCCAACTTCTGCCTACGCCCGAGGTTCCGGCCGCAGAGTCAACACTTCGTCAATTTACTGAAGCCTGGAAACAAGTTCACAAGACTTTGCTCAAGACATCCAAGAGATATAAGACCTATGCAGATCTGAAACGAAAAGCTGTACCAAGCCTTAAGGTAGGAGATCGGGTTTGGGTTTCCACATGTAACCTAAGATTAAAGGTTCCTACAAAAAAGTTTGCTCCCAGATTTATTGGGCCTTACCCAATCGAAAGAGTGTTGAATCCTGTGGCTTACAAAGTGAAATTACCTCCGCAGTTAAGAATTCCTAATGCATTTCATATTTCTCTCTTAAAACCACTGGTACTTAATCGGTTCAGAGCCACTCTGCCTAAATCACCCAAGATCCAATCAGCACATGGAGATGAATTTGAGATTCACAAGATCCTCGATTCTCGCAGACATTATGGTCGCATCCAGTACCTTGTTGATTGGAAGGGGTATGGGCCAGAGGAGAGATATTGGGTAGATGCAGAGGATGTCCATGCTCCAAAACTTCTTCGGACATTTCATGCCAAGTTTCCAACTAAACCACATAGGTGTCCGGAGTCCACCCGCAAAGGGGGGGTAATGTCAGCGTCCGGAGTCTTACCGGTACGCTGGGGCCGCGGGGCTGGCTTCCTTGGCGTTGTGCGGGCAGCGGCGGAGGTGGGCTGCTGTGCCGGATCCGTGGGCAGCAGTAGCGGCGGTGAGGGGGTCCGCTCGTGGTGGCGGGACGCCGCTACAGCGGGTCGCTCTTGCTGAACCGTTGCTTGGAGACCAGGGGCAGTGAGCAATGTGGTTTTGCAAAAAGGTCTGCATTACTGGGCGCCGCCATGTTGGAGACCAAGTTTTAAGCATAGTTCCTGTTTCCTGTTTCTTCCAGCCAATCCAGGGGAAGCTCTCCCTATAAAAGGGGGCTGGTTTAGGACAGGGATGCCAGTGCTTCAAGTTACAACCCTGTTGTATGTGCTTTAGCCTGTGCTCCCAGGATTCCTGCTGTATCTTGGTTCCTCCTGATCATGCTTGGTCAGTTCTCTGTTGCTGCTGCAGCCCTGCCGTTTCTTGCCTGCTACTGCCTGTGGAAGCGCTCCTGGAAAACCCGGTCCAGTAAGACTCTTTGGGCACAGTCGGCCCCGGGTCTTCTGCCTTGTCTTTCAAGCCACACTCCACAGATCTCCTTCACCAGCCACGCCTTTGTACCTCTGACCACAGCCTGCAGATTATTATCTTCAAGCCTCGTTTTCCAAACCACAGTCCACAGTCCTTGTCTCCAGCCACGTTTTCAACTACCATCCACAGTTCCACAGTTCATCATCTACAGTCTCGTCTTTCGAATCACAGTCCGCAGTTCTTCACCTCCAGCCACGTCTTTAACCATTGTGCTTCAGCCTCGGTTCTCTACCTCAGCCCTGTACATAATAAATACTTTCCATTGACTCTCAAACCTCGCCTACGTTCTTCATTGCTCTGTGTCCCATGCGAAGGAACTATATCCAGCCCCCTCATCTGGTTCATTCACAGCCTGCTACCTCCTCGGGCAAATCTCAGCTGCTGGATCCTCAAACCCTGCCAGACGTGACATAGGAGACACTATTTGTACATGGGTGAGTAATTGGCTTGATAACAGCAAACAGCGAGTGGTGATTAATGGGATGTTTTCCACCTGGGCTAAAGTAATCAGTGGAATACCGCAGGGTTCTGTGCTGGGACCCTATTGTTTAATATATTTATTAATGATCTAGGAGAAGGACAAGAAAGCACAGTGTCAATTTTTGCAGACAATACTAAAGTATGTAGGGTAATCAAGTCAGATGTGGAGGAGGAGTCTCTTCAGAGCGATTCATTTAAACTGGAAGTTTGGGCAATGAAATGGTGTATGAGTTTTAATGTAGAAAAATGTAAAGTTATGCACTTTGGGACTAACAATAAACATGCAACCTGCCAATTAAATGGGGAAAATATATGGGAAACTGTATTAGAAAAGGATTTGGGGGTGTTCATTGATAGTAGATTTAGCAGCAACACACAGTATCAAATTGCAACAACAGAGGCAAGTAAGGTGTTAGCATGCATTAAAAGGGGAACTGAGACTAGGGATGAGAGCATAATCCTGCCACTGAACAAATTCGTTGGTACAGCCGCATGTTGAGTATTGTGTACAGTTCTGGCACAACACTATAAAAGAGACATATTAGAACTTGAAAAGGTTCAGAGGCGAGCTACCAAATTGATTAAGGGGTTGGAAACACTGGACTATAAGGAGAGGCTTCCTAGGTTAGATATGTTTACACTAGAAATGAGTGGACTTAGAGGAGATATGATTACTATTTACAAATATATAAAGGGGTAATATGCAGAGCTATCATGTGATTTGTTTACTAAGTGACCTTTACACAAAATGTGCGGACACCCGCTAAGGCTTGAGGAGAGGAAATTTCGTACTCAGCGCAGGAAGGGACTCTTCACTGTAAGGCCAATACGAATATGGAATACACTGCCAGAGAAAGTTGTAATGGTGGACTCAGCCAATGCATTTAAAAATGGGTTACATATATTTCTATAGCCTTTAACCCAAATAGAATAGGGAATACAATATAATTCAGGTTGAACTCAATGGACCACTAGTCTTTTTTCAACCTCACCAACTATGTTACTATGTTACATGCTTCTATTTAATGCTTTGTACAACTGGCGAAACAATTTTTCTTGGAAAAAAAACTACATTACCATGACTTGTTAATATTCATCCTCAACCATTTCCTGTTATTCCTCCCTCAACTCCTCTCCTTTGCCTCACCCTCTGCTCCTATCTTCCCTTTTCTTTTTTACTTTCTTTTTTACTTTTTCTGTACATTGCTGATAACTCATTCCCTCCTCCTCCTCCTCTTCCTCCTCCTCCTCCTCCTCCTCTCCCTCACTTCCCTACATTCACTACCACTTTGACCATGCAGGGGTAAAAACAAAAACAAAGCATGAATAGCCCGGGTTATTCCCAGGTTGTTGATAGGTTGACCTGGGTCAAGGTGCAGTGTGAAATCACCAAAGTAAATAACCCAGGTTGAGCAACCCTGCATTTCAACCCAAGTTAAAAGAAGGGTTAAATATGGGTCAGACCCAGGTCGATGTGCAGAAAGCCTCTGACCTGGGAAATTCAACCCGGGACTCAGAAAAAGGTGCCAATTGGCTATTTATGTGTCTGCTCAGAGCATTCCCCAGCCCCTCTTTTTATTTCCTTTGAAACCTCATCAATGTGAGCCAGAAAAGTCCATTTTAAATCACATCATAGTGTTTAACATGGGTGACCCGGGATCAGTGTGAAACGCACCAACCCGGGAATAACCCGGGTTGAAACTGCATTGTGAAAGGGTTTGAGGCTGCAGTACAAGTGGAATAAAGTGTGGATATTAAAGTAATATATTGCTTTGTATTGACTAATAAAGTAGTGTGGGGTCCCTGCTTTAAATGTGAATGTGTGTGTGTGTGTGTGTGTGTGTGTGTGTGTGTGTGTGTGTCTGGGGGGGTATAATAATTTAATCATGGGACAATTTGGGGCACAGAAGGCCTATTTTCCTTAGATCTGTTAATTTTTTTTTACCTTTTAAAGATAAAAATAGAGATTTACGTGGATCCCCACATTTTGGTTTTGGTTTTAATTCATCATCTTGATTTGGTTTTGGCAAAACAACTCTAAAATGTTTTTTTCATTTTTGGATTCCTTTAAAATCAATAAACTTTGATAAAAAGAAGTCGATAAAAATAAATAATAACTGAGAACCAAACCCTGCTAGACTTCACTGCCCGAGCCCAGATCCGAGTCAGGCTCGGGTTTTCCTCCCTGACTCAGAAACCAGAACAAGGCAAAACATCATCATCCCGCTGTTGGATTCTCGTGGGGTTTGGATTACATATAAGGAGATGCACGTCTCTGCCATTTTCACTCTGGCATTGGAGAGTGTAGAGAGAGGACATGTCTCTGTCCTCAGTGTCCTGCGTCACTTCAGTGTTAGTGTCTTGTGCTGCATCAGCCCAGTCACAGTGGCTGTTTCTTCTGCTGCCATATGTCCAGTACTGCTGTATAAGTCCAGTCCAGTGGTGCTGTTTTGTGTAGAGATGAGCGGGTTCAGTTCCTCGGAATCCGAACCCGCCCGAACTTCACCCTTTTTTGCACGGGTCCGAGCAGACTCGGATCCTCCCGCCTTGCTCGGTTAACCTGAGCGCGCCCGAACGTCATCATCCCGCTGTCGGATTCTCGCGAGACTCGGATTCTATATAAGGAGCCGCGCGTCGCCGCCATTTTCACATGTGCATTGAGATTGATAGGGAAAGGACGTGGCTGGCGTCCTCTCCGTTTAGACTTAGAGACACTTGATTTACTACTAATTTAGTAATTTTGGGGAGCATTAGGAGTACTCAGAGTGCAGAGTTTTGCTGATAGTTAGTGACCACCAGTTTTATTTATTATTTATAATCCGTTCTCTGCCTGAAAAAAAACGATACACAGTCACATACCATATCTGTGCTCAGCCTCAGTGTGCTGCATGATATATCATCTATGTATATCTGACTGTGCTGAGTGCTCACTGCTCACACAGCTTAATTGTGGGGGAGACTGGGGAGCAGTTATAGCAGGAGTACAGTGCACACTTTTGCTGCCAGTGTGACTGACCACCAGTATATTGTCTGCCTGAAAAAGTTAAACAAACACTCCTGTGGTGTTTTTTTTTTTTATTCTATAAACGCATTCTGCTGACAGTGTCCAGCAGGTCCGTCATTCATTATATTATATAAATATTTACCTGCAGTAGTGTTATATTTTTTTTGTTCATCTCTATCATCTTTATCATCTCTATATTAGCAGACGC
The DNA here is from genome assembly GCF_028390025.1 of Pseudophryne corroboree. NCBI lineage: Eukaryota > Metazoa > Chordata > Amphibia > Anura > Myobatrachidae > Pseudophryne > Pseudophryne corroboree. The sequence goes on along the minus strand of NC_086444.1, from coordinate 961,290,047 downwards.
AGTACGGTAGTCCACGGCTGTGGCTATCTCTGTGTCGTCAGTGCTCGTCCATAATTGTATACCTACCTACCTACCTACCTGTGGTGGGGTTTTTTTTTCTATCTTCTTCATACTAGTAGTTTAGGAGTCTGCTGACAGTGTCCAGCAGGTCCGTCATTATATTATATATACCTGCAGTAGTGATATATATATATTTTTTATATCATTATCATCTCTATACTAGCAGACGCAGTACGGTAGGCCACGGCTGTGGCTATCTCTGTGCCGTCAGTGCTCGTCCATAATTGTATACCTACCTACCTGTGGTGGGTTTTTTTTTTCTATCTTCTTCATACTAGTAGTTTAGGAGTCTGCTGACAGTGTCCACCAGGTCCGTCATTATATTATATATACCTACAGTAGTTATATATATATTTTTTTATATAATTAATTATCATCTCTGTACTAGCAGACGCAGTACGGTAGTCCACGGCTGTAGCTACCTCTGTGTCGTCAGTGCTCGTCCATAATTGTATACTTACCTGTGGTGGGGTTTTTTTTTCTATCTTCTTCATACTAGTAGTTTAGCAGTCTGCTGACAGTGTCCACCAGGTCCGTCATTATATTATATATACCTACAGTAGTTATATATATATTTTTTTATATCATTAATTATCATCTCTATACTAGCAGACGCAGTACGGTAGTCCACGGCTGTAGCTACCTCTGTGTCATCAGTCACTCGTCATCCATAAGTATACTATCCATCCATCTCCATTGTATACCTGAGGTGCCTTTTAGTTGTGCGCATTAAAATATGGAGAACAAAAATGTTGAGGTTCAAAAAATAGGGAAAGATCAAGATCCACTTCCACCTCGTGCTGAATCTGCTGCCACTGGTCATTGCCGAGACGATGAAATGCCATCAACGTCGTCTGCCAAGGCCGATGCCCAATGTCATAGTACAGAGCATTTAAAATCCAAAACACAAAAGATCAGTAAAAAAATGACTCAAAAATCAAAATTAAAATCGTCGGAGGAGAAGCGTAAACTTGCCAATATGCCATTTACCACACGGAGTGGCAAGGAACGGCTGAGGCCCTGGCCTATGTTCATGGCTAGTGGTTCAACTTCACATGACTATGGAAGCCCTCCTCCTCCCGCTAGAAAAATGAAAATAGTTAAGCAGGAAAGAGCACAGAAAAGAACTGTGTGCTCTGAGATGGTATCACAAATCCCCAAGGAGCGTCCAAGTGTGTCAGAGGTTGCGATGCCTGACCTTCTTAACACTGGACGGTAAGAGGTGGCTCCTTCCACCATTTGCACAACCCCTGCAAGTGGGGACAAATTAATACTCAGTGAGGAGGATTTACACTGTGAAAGGGGTGAGGAATCGGAGGATGATGATGAGGTGGACATCTTGCATCTGTAGAGCCAGTTTGTGCAAGGAGAGATAGATTGCTTCTTTTTTGGTGGGGTCCCAAACAAACCAGTCATTTCAGCCACAGTTGTATGACAGACAATGTAACTGAAATTATGGGTTTGTTAAAGTGTGTATGTCCTGTTTATACAATATAAGGGCGGGTGGGAGGGCTCAAGGACAAGTCTATCTTGCACCTCTTTTTCTTCTTTGCATCATGTGCTGTTTGGGGACTAGTTATTTTAAGTGCCATTCTGTCTGTAACTGCAGTGCCACTCCTAGATGGGCCAGGTGTTTGTGTCGGCCACTTGTGTCGCTTAGCTTGGCCATCCAGCTACCTCATTGCACCTCTTTTTCTTCTTTGCATCATGTGCTGTTTGGTGCCTATTTTTTAAATCTACCATCCTGTCTGCCACTGCAGTGCCACTCCTAGATGGCCCAAGTGTTTGTGCCGCACACTTGTGTCGCTTAGAACAGTCATACAGCTACCTCATTGCGTCGCTTTTTCTTCTTTGCATCATGTGCTGTTTGGGGACTAGTTTTTGAATAGTGCCATCTTGTCTGCAACTGCAGTGCCACTCCTAGATGGGCCAGGTGTTTGTGCCGCACACTTGTGTCGCTTAGCTTAGTCATACAGACACCTCGGTGCAACTTTTAGGCCTAAAAACAATATTGTGAGGTGTGAGGTGTTCAGAATAGACTGGAAATGAGTGGAAATGAATGTTATTGAGGTTAATAATACAGTAGGAGCAAAATTACCCCCAAATTCTGTGATTTTAGCTGTTTTTATGTTTTTTCCCAAAAATCATCCAGACCCAAAACCAAAACCAAAACACGAAAGGGTGGTTTTGGCAAAACCAAGCCAAAACCAAAACACGAAAATGGAATTAGAACCAAAACCAAAACACAAAACACGAAAAGTGCCAGCCGCACATCTCTAGTTTTGTGCTGCATCAGTCCAGTGGTGGTGTCTTGTGCTATCATATGTCCAGTGCTGCTGTATAAGTCCAGTCCATTGCAGTGGTGCTGTGTTGTCCTACATCAGTACAGTGGTAGTGTCTTGTGCTGCATCAGTCCAGTCACAGTGGTGGTGTCCTCTGCTGCCATATGTCCAGTGCTGCTGCATAAGTCCAGTCCATTGCAGTGGTGCTGTGTTATCCTGCATCAGTCCAGTGGTGATGTCCCTGTGCTGCTGTATATGTCCAGTGGTACGGCCATATATTTCCAGTGATACTGCCGTATATGTCCAGCGGTACAGCCGTATAAATCCAGTGATACTGCCATATAAATCCAGTGGTACTGCCGTATACTGTAAATCCAGTGATGCTGCCATATAAGTCCAGTGATACTGCCGTATATGTTCAGTGGTACTGCCATAAATGTCCAGTCCAGTGGTGCTGTCATATAAGTTCAGTAGTGCTGTCCTGTGCTGTATATTATTTACTCCACATAAAGGGGTTATTAATATTTAATCAAAATAATTTTCACAGGGTTTGACCTGTATGGTGTAGAGGTACACTCTCCTGTACCGCATATTGTTATGTAACTCCATTAAAATAATGGAGAACAAAAATTTGGAAGATAAAATAGGGAAAGATCAAGAACCACTTCCTCCTAGTGATGAAGCTGCCGCCACTAGTCATGACATAGACAATGAAATGCCAGCAACATCGTCTGCCAAGACCGATGCACAATGTGATTGTAGAGGGCATGTCAAATCCAAAAAGCCAATGTTCAGTAAAAAGACCCAAAAAAATAAATTGAAATGATCTGAGGAGAAACTTAAACTTGCCAATATGCCATTTACGACAAGGAGTGGCAAGGAACGGCTAAGGCCCTGGCCTATGTTCATGACTAGTGGTTCAGCTTCACATGACGATGGAGGCACTCATTCTCCCGCTAGAAAAATGATAAGAGTTAAGCTGGCAAAAGCACATCAAAGAACTGTGCGTTCTAAGATGGTATCACAAATCCCCAAGGAGAGTCCAAGTGTGTCGGCGGTTGTGATGCCTAACTTTCCCAACACTGGATGGGAAGAGGTGGCTCCTTCAACCATTTGCACTCCCTCTGCAAGTGCTGGAAGTAGCACCCACAGTCCAGCTTCTGATACTCAAATTGAATATGTCACTGTTGAAGTACACCAGGATGAGGATATGGGTGTTGCTGGCGCTGAGGAGGAAGTTGACGATGAGGATTCTGATGATGATGTGGTTTGCTTAAATCAGGCACCGGGGGAGACACCTGTTGTCCGTGGGATGAATAAGCCCATTGTGATGCCTGGGCAAAATACCAAAAAAGCCACCTCTTCGGTGTGGAATTATTTCTCCACAAATCCGGACAACAGGTGTCAAGCCATGTGTTGCCTCTGTCAATCTATAATAAGTAGGGGAAAGGACGTTAACCACCTAGGAACATTCTCCCTTATATGTCACCTGCAGTGCATTCATCAGAAGTGATTGTCAAGTTCAGAAACTTTGGGTAAGAGCGTGAGCAGTCCACTGACACCTAAATCCCTTCTTGCTCTTGTACCCAAGCTCCTGCAAGCCACACCACCAATTCGCTCAACGTCAACTTCCTCCTCAGTCAGGAATGTCAGTAGTCCTGCAAGCCATGTCACTGGCAAGACTGAGGTGTCCTCTCATAACCAGGATTCCTCCGGAGGATCTTTGAGTGGTACGCCTACTGCTGCTGTAGTTGCTGCTGCTGCTGTTGTTGCTGCTGAGAGTCAATCGTCATCCCAGAGGGGAAGTCGGAAGACCACTGGTACTACTTCCAGTAAGCAATTGAATGTCCAACAGTCCTTTGTGAGGAAGATGAAATATGACAGCAGTCATCTTGTTGCAAAGCGGATAACTGAGGCCTTGACAACTATGTTGGTGTTAGACGTGCATCCGGTGTCTGCCATTAGTTCAGTGGGACTTAGAGAATTGTCCTCAGTGTGTCCTCAGTACCAAATCCCATCTAGGTTCAACTTCACTAGGCAGGCGATACCGAGAATGTACAGAGACATCAGAAAAAGCGTCCTCAGTGTCCTAAAAAATGCAGTTGTACCCACTGTTCACTTAACCACGGACATGTGGACAAGTGGAACAGGGCAGACTAAGGACTATATGACTATGACAGCCCACTGGGTAGATGTATTGCCTCCCTCAGCAACAACAGCAGCAGCACCACCACCAGTAACAGCATCTCACAAACGCCAACTTGTTCCTAGGCAGGCTACGCTATGTATCACCGCTTTCCGTAAGAGGCACACCACTGACAACCTCTTACGGAAACTGAGGGACATCATCGCACAATGGCTTACCCCAATTAGACTCTCCTGGGGATTTGTGATATCGGACAACGCCACCAATATTGTGCGTGTATTATAACTGGGCAAATTCTAGGACGTCCCATGTTTTGCACATACAATTAATTTGGGGGTGCAGAATTTTTGGAAAAATTACAGGGGTGTGCAGGAGATGCTGTTGGTGGCCCAAAAAATTGTGGGCCACTTTCGGTATTCAGCTACCATATGCCGAAGACTGGACCACCAGCAAACTCTCCTCAACCTGCCCTGCCATCACCTGAAGCAAGAGGTGGTAAAGAGGTGGAATTCAACACTCTATATGCTTCAGAGGATGGAGGAGCGGCAGAAGTTCATTCAAGCCTATACATCCACCTATGCTATAGGCATTCAGCCACCACATGCCTAAGACTGGAGCACCAACAAACACTCCTGAACAAGCCCTGCCATCACCTGAAGCAAGCGGTGGTAACGAGGTGGAATTCAATGCTCTATATGCTTCAGAGGAGGGAGGAGCATCAAAAGGCCATTCAAGCCTATACATCCACCTATGATATAGGCAAAGGAGGAGGAATGCACCTGACTCAAGCGCAGTGGAGAATGATTTCCGTCTTGTGCAAGGTTCTCCAACCCTTCGAACTTGCCACGCATGAAGTCAGTTCAGACACTGCCAGCTTGAGTCAGGTCATTCCCCTCATCAGGCTTTTGCAGAAGCAGTTGGAGAAATTGAAGGAGGAGCTAAGATGGAGTGATTCTGCAAAGTATGTGGGACTTGTGGATGGAGCCCTTCATCCGCTTTGCCAGGATTCAAGGGTGGTCAATCTGTTGAAATCAGAGCACTACATTTTGGCCACCGTGCTCGATCTTAGGTTTAAAGCCTAAGTTGTATCTCTCTTTCTGGCAGACACAAGTCTGCTGAGGTTCAAAGACCTGCTGGTGAGAACATTGTCAACTCAAGCGTAACGTGACCCATCAACAGCTCTTCCTTCAGTTTCTCCTACAACTGGGGCTACGATAAAATTTCCTAGCCCACCCGCTGGTGATGCAGGGCATTCAGGAATGAGTGCTGACATCTGGTCCGGACTGAAGGACCTGCCAACGATTACTGACATGTCTACTGTCACTGCATATGATTCTGTCACCATTGATAGAATGGTGGAGGATTATATGAGTGACAGCATCCAAGTAGGCATGTCACACAGTCCGTACGTATACTGGCAGGAAAAAGAGGCAATTTGGATGCCCTTGCACAAACTGGCTTTATTTTACCTAAGTTGCCCCCCTCCAGTGTGTGCTCCGAAAGAGTGTTTAGTGCAGCCGGAAACCTTGTCAGCAATCGGTGTAGGAGCTTACTTCCACAAAATGTGGAGAAGATGATGTTCATCAAAATGAATTATAAATTCCTCTGGGAAGACCTTTACCAACAATTGCCTCCAGAAAGTACACAGGTACCTGTGATGGTGGATTCCAGTGGGGACGAATTAATACTCTGTGAGAAGGATGTACACAGTAAAAGGGGTGAAGAATCGGAGGGTGAGGATGATGTTGACAACTTGCCTCTGTAGAGCCAGTTTGTGCAAGGAGAGATTGATTGCTTCTTTTTTGGTGGGGGTCCAAACAAACCAGTCATTTCAGCCACAGTCGTGTGGCAGACCCTGTCGTTGAAATGACTGGTTTGTTAAAGTGTGCATGTCCTGTTTATACAACATAAGGGTGGCTGGGAGGCCCCAAAGACAATTCCATCTTGCACCTCTTTTTCTTCTTTGCATCATGTGCTGCTAGGGGAATAGTTTTTTACAGTGCCATCCTGTCTGACACTGCCGTACAACTCCTGGGATACTGCTGTATAAGTCCAGGGATACTACCGTATAATTCCAGTCCAGTGGTGCTGTCTTGTGCTGCATCAGTCCAGTGGTGGTGTCTTGTGCTGCCATAAGTCCAGTGGTGGTGTCCTGTGCTGTATATTATTTACTCCAAATAAAAGGTTATATACATTACTTATATTATTTTCCCAATAATTTTTATAGGGTTTGCCCTGTGTGGTCTAGGTGTACGCTCGCCTGTGCTGCATATTATTATAATAGCTACAACTAAAAGGGTTATTATTATCCAAATTAATTTTACATACTTTTCCGTGTGTGTGTGTGTGGTTTAGGGGTACTCTCTCCTGTGCCCACCAATATTGTGCGTGTATTACATCCAGCACGTCCCATGTTGTTTGTGCCGCACACTTGTGTCGCTTAGCTTAGTCATACCACTACCTCATTGCTCCACTTTTACTTATTTGCATGATGTGCTGTTTGGGGACTAGTTTTGTTAAGTGCCATCCTGTCTGCAACTGCAGTGCCACTCCTATATGGGCCAGGTGTTTGTGCCCCATACTTGTGTCGCTTAGCTTAGTCATACAGCTACCTCATTGCACCTCTTTTTCTTCTTTGCATGATGTGCTGTTTGAGGCCTATTTTTTAAATATGCCATCCTGTCTGCCACTGCAATACTACTCCTAGACGGGCCAGGTGTTTGTGCCGCACACTTGTGTCGCTTAGCTTTTGGCCTAAAAACAATATTGTGAGGTGTTCAGAATAGACTGGAAATGAGTGGAAATGAATTTCATTGAGGTTAATAATACTGTAGGATCAAAATTACCTCCAAATTCTGTGATTTTAGCTGTTTTTATGTTGTTTACAAAAATCATCCAGATCCAAAACCAAAACACGAAAGAGTGGTTTTGGCAAAACCAATCCAGATCCAAAACACGAGGATGGAACCAGAACCAGAACAAAAACACAAAACACGAAACGTGCCCGCCGCACATCTCTAATAATAACAGATCAAATAATGTAATTTGGACCTGTTTACATGCCCCTAAGTTTGGGAGTGTTAATATTTCAGGTAATCCATACTGCACATTTCTAGTTAAAAGCAATCTCAAACTTAACAATGCATTGATGTATATTGAATTCAACTACTTACACAGATTTTGTAAACATCAGTCAATAAACTGTGAAAATAAACATTATAGGAGATCTAATTCATAAATGTGAGTATTATTGTTTATTATTGTGGTTTGTTAGATGGATAGAGACCTAACGTTACACAGGTTACCATCATTGCCCAGTTTAGCAAACAAAGTGGGTTATTCAGAGTAGGTAGCAGTTTTTTTTTTTTGCTAAAATAGTAAAACCTGCTACAGATAAAATTGAATGCTGGGGGACCGCACAGGTCAATGCCACCCAGCATGTGTAGCGCCACAAGTGATGTGATCGCTCGCATTATAGAATCAGGAATTAGAGGTAGACCCCCTACATACACAGCCAGGTGCCATGTTTCCTATGGGTGTGGATCATCAAATTAACAGTGTCTAGGTCGACAATGTTTAGGTCGACCACTATAGGTCGACAGTCACTAGGTCGACAGGGTCTGAAGGTCGACAGGGTTTCTAGGTTGACATGTGCTAGGTCGACAGGTCAAAAGGTCGACATGAGTTTTTCATGTTTTTTTGGTGTAATTTTCTCCGTACAGTGACCGGGAAGCCCAATTAGTGCACAGTGTCCCCTCGCATGGCTCGCTTCACGCGCCATGCTTCGGGCAAGGTGCCTCGCTCCACTACCGCTTCGCTCAGCACAGATTACCGTTCCAATCGTAGTCCATGTGGAGCGTTAAGTAAAAAAAGTAAAAAAAAGTTCAAAAAAAGAAAAAAATTATCTATCGACCGAGCACATGTCGACCTAGAAACCCTGTCGACATTCAGACCCTGTCGACCTATAGTGGTTGACCTAAACATTGTCGACCTAGACAGTGTCCATCTTCAGACCGGATCCCGTTTCCTATTGCAGGAAGCGCAGGTGATGTCATCTGGCTGCACCACTCCACTCCAACACCGCGTTGCCACCCCCGAATGCTGTCGCCTGTCAATCACAATACAATTGAATTGTGTCAGGATGCAATCACATTGTGACGAGTTGCGCGTGCACAATGTAGTCGATACGCAGACAGACGAAAATCGTCTGTTTGCAATTTTGCACATCTGCATCCAGGTCTGTATAACCACCAAGGTCCTAAAAGTTCAGCATTAGGCCAAGCAGCAACATAGCTTAAAGAAACCACTGCAGGAGAATATAGTTACAGCTACAAGAACAACTAATTAGCATATTATTGTTATGATTTTAATTAATGCAATATTTTTGATGTGTATAAAATAAAATAGGTGAATTGATAAAGTGTAAGCTTTATAAATGAGAAGCAAATATACACATGACTACATAACATGATTTATAACTATTAATATTATTTTTATTATTATTAATTATCCATTTGCAAATATAATTTGCAATATACAAAAAATATCTCCGATGCTCCCTAATCGCAGCTCCGTCCAGCACCTAGGAGCACCAGTAATTATATTCACAGAAAAACTAATTGGGTGGTTCAAGAGCGCTGTTACCAATTTAGCAATGAATGTCTTCCTTATCCCCAACGACAATGTGTATCTATTGCTCTAATCTTTCTGAAAAAACAAAAGGAAATGGAACATACTGCAAATTCACATGTACAGATATGATCATCAGTATTTCCTCCTATGTCCACACTTAATGAAATAATGGTGAGTATTTGTCAGGAACTGCCCTGTCCGGATCTGTTAAGAATTTTCAGCGAACAAAGGATCAGATACCATTGGGCAGTTGCTGTGGTAACTCTATGCAATGGGCTAGCCTCTAGGTTGTTACAAATGGCTGACTGGAACCAGACTTGGACTGTACTGGAACTGAACTGAAAATATTGGGCCGAACTGGAATGGACAATGTAGCTGGACTAGAACAAGGAGTAACCCTGGCTGGACTGGAACTGGTAAGCTTCAGACAGGCAGGTATAGGTAACTGGATCTATTCTTGAAATGGATGACAAGAAAATTAGTGAGTGCGCTGTCAACGGCAGCCTGTATAGGGATGGTTAGTCCCAAAAGGTTAAAGAACAAGATAAAAAGAAATGGATACTGGCGCCGGCTGAATCTCAGAATAAAGAACGTATACAATTGTATCATTAAAAAACACACATTTATTAAAAATAGTACTAAAAAGTGTATATATAACACATGTATTTACTGAGAGATATTAATAAAAGTGATGAAAAATAAATAAATTATAACAAATTGAGAGTCTCTCAGATTGGCTGTAGACCACTTCAATATTGAAAGAGGGCAATAATCACTGATAATCTGGTTGGAACTCAGTCCTCCAAGTTTTCCTCATAGATTTGTGGTTATAAATATTACCATGATCTCAGAAGAAGGTCCCCTTGGTTCTCAATTGCAGATAGAGGTCCAATGGCAGCAGGGGAGTGAACAGAGATTCCAAGCAAAGTTGTAAGAGGTAATTCTTGAGGATTCCAAAAGTCCCAGAGTTTGCCAGAGAATTCCAAGTGAAAGCCAATAAGGTGCCCGTGGTCAAAAAAGAAGGGTGGCTCGACGCGTTTCGCTGGTACTATGTCACCGCCAGCTTCCTCAGGAGCATATGTCTTAGGTGTCCTGAGACAGACTTATATACCCTCATAATTTAGGGTGAGTTGGAACACCTGCCCACAGTGATCAGCAGGTGAACAAACACACAGAAAAAACGGTATTAAAATATGAAATATAAAATACACTTTGGATAAGATAGAAGGCAATCCTACTGTAATATATAGTATCTCAAAGACTTTATATAAAGAAACGAGCATGAGAAAGTATATAGACATTGGAAAGTAAAGTATTATTGAATTAATTACTTCCTAGTCACGTGGTCCATCCCGATCACGTGACTGGACGATAACCTATCACTGTAATGGTAGGGTATCTCTGACACGCCATGAGAGCCGGAAAATGTCCATATTAGGAGACATTCCGGTCACGTGACAGTGTTTACCTACACTCACAACACAAAACGTATTGATTTTCTGGATGTGACCCTCGAAATAATTGACAATCAAATTACAACTTCTAATTATTCAAAACCAGTCAATACTCATTCCTACTTACATTATGACAGTGCACATTATGCACCTTGGAAACATAATATACCCAAAGGTCAATTAATGCGCTTGAGACGAAATTGTTCCACTTTAGATTCTTTCACCACCCAGGCTCATGAACTAATGAATGCTCTCAAATATCGTAATTACCCTGAGGCATTACTTGATGAAGCATATAAGGAAGTTCTCTCAATGGATAGAAACAACCTATTACAAATGAAACCCCACAGACAAAATTCTCACCTTAATTCTAATACTCGAGGAACTAGGTATGAAGACCCTAGACAACTTGCATTTGTATGCAAATATAACAACTGTGCTAGTCAGATTAAAAACATCATTTTTAAAAACTATAGAGTATTGAAACAGGATAAAGTCCTGAATGAAATGTTACCCTCTAAACCATGTGTAATATATAAGAAAAATAAATCTCTGAAATCTATACTGGCACCCAGCCATTTGAGGTCGGGTGAACCGACAAATATCCCCCAGGGTTGTACATGGCTAACTACAAAACCATTAGGCTGCCATAGATGCGGCAAACCCAGGTGCACTACATGCACCTATATGCAGAAAAAGACCACTACTATAAAATTACCGGGTAACGAAGATCCCTATAAACTTGAGTCATTTATGAACTGTGACTCAGGATTTATCATTTATTTACTTACCTGTGGGTGTGGCTTGAACTATGTCGGGAGAACTACAAGAGCCATTCATGTACGTTTTATGGAACATCGTAGAAACATTATTAAACGGTACAATCTACACAGCGTCTCACGTCATTTTAGTCTTATTCATGAGGGTGACCCTAGAAGTCTCACACTAGTTTGCTTGGAACATATCGCCCCCACACCCAGAGGGGGTGACAGGTTTAACAAGCTGTGCTGTAGGGAAATCTACTGGATATTCAAACTTAATTCACTACATCCAGAGGGATTAAATGAGAATATTGAGCTGAATACCATACCCTAGGTGTTCCGTTCTGTGCTTTCAGGTAATCTCCTCTGGGGCCATCCCATTACTTTCATTAGTATTCTCATTTATAAACTTGGGGCAATCGTTTTATTACTCTGATCATTTCTGATCATTGTTTAACCTAAGAATATGAAGTACTACCACAATTTCTATTCAAGGGTTTTTGATAATAATACATGTAGGAGGTTCCTTACTCTGCCTATTTTTTAAGGACTTAACATTCAGAGCCTTTCTCTGATAGGATCACTATCCGAATAAATAAATAATAATTATATTAATTAATGAATCCCCCATCCCTTATCCTTTCTCGATTTGTCCAATAAGGATTTGAATTTTTATCCATCTTGGTGACATTCGTATTTACCACATATATGAATTGGACTCTAGATGTATATATTTTTATTTATATATATGTATCAGTTTAGCCCGTTCACTTCCATACCTTTTGTATACTCTGTCTATAGTTTTCCATGAATTTGGGTGTTCCCTGTTACCTTCTGCTTATGTTATTACATCTCTCCTCATTCCCACTTCCAGAATGCTGTATAGATATCTTTAACTTTACTGGCATTTGTTGTCTCCAATATGTTTTGAATTCGACTGAGGTCTAAACAAATCCAATAGATATATTCACTCAGTTGTATTAAGATATGTAACCATACTAATGATGAACACCAATGCCGTGTTTATAAATACAGTCTGTCACTGCACGGAACAACACAGCCTATTGCGGCGGGTTACCATGACAACCCGCGATACATACTGATCACGTCTGTGGAACGCAACGCAACGTCTCCATTATCTCATACGTGAGACCTCCCTTGTGTGAACCGCTATAATCTTCCGATCACGTGGCCGAACACTGTCACGTGACCGGAATGTCTCCTAATATGGACATTTTCCGGCTCTCATGGCGTGTCAGAGATACCCTACCATTACAGTGATAGGTTATCGTCCAGTCACGTGATCGGGATGGACCACGTGACTAGGAAGTAATTAATTCAATAATACTTTACTTTCCAATGTCTATATACTTTCTCATGCTCGTTTCTTTATATAAAGTCTTTGAGATACTATATATTACAGTAGGATTGCCTTCTATCTTATCCAAAGTGTATTTTATATTTCATATTTTAATACCGTTTTTTCTGTGTGTTTGTTCACCTGCTGATCACTGTGGGCAGGTGTTCCAACTCACCCTAAATTATGAGGGTATATAAGTCTGTCTCAGTACACCTAAGACATATGCTCCTGAGGAAGCTGGCGGTGACATAGTACCAGCGAAACGCGTCGAGCCACCCTTCTTTTTTGACCACGGGCACCTTATTGGCTTTCACTTGGAATTCTCTGGCAAACTCTGGGACTTTTGGAATCCTCAAGAATTACCTCTTACAACTTTGCTTGGAATCTCTGTTCACTCCCCTGCTGCCATTGGACCTCTATCTGCAATTGAGAACCAAGGGGACCTTCTTCTGAGATCATGGTAATATTTATAACCACAAATCTATGAGGAAAACTTGGAGGACTGAGTTCCAACCAGATTATCAGTGATTATTGCCCTCTTTCAATATTGAAGTGGTCTACAGCCAATCTGAGAGACTCTCAATTTGTTATAATTTATTTATTTTTCATCACTTTTATTAATATCTCTCAGTAAATACATCTGTTATATATACACTTTTTAGTACTATTTTTAATAAATGTGTGTTTTTTAATGATACAATTGTATACGTTCTTTATTCTGAGATTCAGCCGGCGCCAGTATCCACTTCTTTTTATCCTATTCTTGAAATGACTCAGCTGGCTGAGACCTATAGTTCTCTGGGTAGCAAAGAACAGCTGCATACTTCCCAACATGACCCTCTCCAGAAGGGACAGAAAGCTCTACTCCTGGACTTCCCTCTTAATTTACGATTACCATTATCTGTGCTGAAACACCTTTTTTATCCATTAACGTGTTCAAACAGGTTAATGGATAAGTGACGGCAATAATAAATTAAGAGAAAAGTACAGGAGCAGAGCATTTTGTTCCTCCTGGAGAGGGTCATGTTGGGAAGCATGCAGCAGGTATCACACTATATGTTGTTGACAGCTGGCTGAAATCAGTGGTATAGTAGCTGAATATAGCTAAGCTTGGGGAGCAATATAACAGTCTCTAGACACTGGAAGACAGCATCTGTGATGCAGGTACTGAAAAGTACTGAAAAAAAAAGCAAGAAATGTACAAACTGAATAATATGCTTTGGAATCAACAGGCAGAATGCTCAGGGGAAACTAACAGGTGGTGATTAGCTGGGGAAGATAACACAGCAAACAGAGTAACAGACACAAGCTGTAGTTTATTGCAAACTGGTAACTTGAATGTGCTAGAGCAGTCATTCCCAACCACGGTCCTCAAGGCACACCAACAGTGCAGGTTTTAGTGATATCCAGGCTGCAGCACAGATGGTTAAATCAAAATAACTAAGCTACTAATTAAGTCACCTGTGCTGAAGCCTGGATATCACTAAAACCTGCACTGTTGGTGTGCCTTGAGGACCGTGGTTGGGAAAGCCTGTGCTAGAGGATATAGTAGTCTATGAAGTCAGTGCAGAGCTATGAGACTGGACACAGGTGAATTGTAAAATGAACTCAGGAGACAGAGAATTTTCTTAGGCAAGGATTCCAGCAATGCAGGAACAATGAAACTGAAGTATTCTATAGACATGAGCCAGAATAAGCAGAATAGCTAAATTACAAACTGGAGCTCAGTAGACAGGTAGTGACTTACTAGGAATCAAAATGACTTATGCTCTGGCACAGAGCAAAAGGAAGACAGGGAATACATAGGAATTGCAAGTCTCTGATAGGTTGCTAATGGCAGCATATACAAGGAGCATTCTTACTGGAGAGAATGCAATAAGCTGACATGCTCCAACAGCAACAGTTCACAAGACAACATGAAACCTGACATGCAGGCCAGGCAACAAGGCAAATTTGATAAGTACCAGAACTTGATTGTTACAGAGAGGATCATAACAGTAATGTGCATCTAAAGGTTTTTTTGCTCCTCCCTATACTTTGTATAAGGAGACAATTAAAAAATGAACTAGTTGTGCCCTTCAGTGATGCACTGCAGCAAGTCACTTTAGAGAGAACATCCCTATATTCTCTTAGACATATATTAAAACACAAAAATAAGTAACAATAGCGCTATGCTTATATATATATATATATATATATATATATAAAAATATATATATATAGAAAGAGCAAAATTGGCACTCCAGACTTTGTCAAATAAAACACACACAGGCAAGTGTATGCTGGTCGACGTTTCAGGGACCGTTCTCCCTTTTATCAAGACATATAGAATAAAACAAGAAACAACATTTAAATAGACTCACCCTACGTGAAGAAACAGCCTCCGCTCCGTCCAGCTGGAGTCCGGTGACGTCATCGGTGTGACCCTGCGCCGGCGCTCCGTTCTCACTGGATAGGTGCGGTCAGCTGGTACATGGTGACCGTAACCTAGAAACCTGTATAAACAAAACAATGTGCAAATATAAAAATCCAAAACTGCCCTTGCTGACAATGCCTAGACGGAAGAAGATCGCAGCATGCCTTTTATAATTAACTCATCAAGTGCTGAATCAATCGTATTAATCAGACAGGAAAACATTAATATATAGCCTTATAGCATGCTATTAAATGGAATGAAGACATATGGTCTACCTAAGAAGGGAAAACTTAATATAGTTGCTTACTATCGTTTGTGAATACTAAAAATCCAGACTGTATAGGTCTATAGTTTAAATAAGCAACTATATAGATAGAGAAATTGAAGCAATTGGTATCTGCAGTCACTTATATGTACTCAAGACAGTCTCTGTGACGGATAAAGAATGGTTGAATAAATAAATCTATATAAATATAGTTTTAAAGAAAACAATTATAGCTCAACATTTCATTTAGACCCCATGGCTGGACAGTTTGTAAAGTATGGATCCATCTCGCCTCCCTGCATAACAGGGCTCTGCCTCTGTCGCCTCCTCGTATGTTGGGCGGAATCCAGTCAATTATCTTGTAACGTATACTTGCAAGACTATGCTGGTGCTCTTTGAAGTGTCTTGCTACGGGCTGATCTGAGCCCTTGCCCTCTAATGCTGCTCTAATACTAGAGTGGTGTAAAGCAATACGTTCCTTAAATTGGCGGATACTCTTACCTACATATAAGAACCCACATGGGCATTTGATGTAATATACAATATGTGTGGTAGTACACGTTACTGGATGCTTGAGAGTAAAAGTTTTACCCGATCTAGGGTGTTGAAACTTATTGCCTTGTTCTAGGCAACTACATGTGGTACAGCATAAACAGCGAAAATTTCCTGGTTTTCTAGACAGGAAATGCTTTGGTTTATCTGCTGTGAACTGGGAGATATCGTTATGAACAACCCTGTCTTTGATGTTTCGGCCCCTCTTGAATGAGGTGAGGATAGAGGTAGATTTCATCATGGATAGATCTTTGTCTTTAGAGATAATAGGCCAGATTTGTCTAGCAAAGTGAGTGATCTTTTGATTTGCTGTGTGGAAATCCTGGGTCCAAATGATGTTGTCAGTTTTTTGTAACTGGTATATTTATTTTTAGTAGGTATATTTTTTATTCGAAACCCTCGGGGGATGCGTTTGTCCCTGTAATAATCTGACAGGGACACCCCGTGCAAGAAAATGTCCACCTCCTTCTTTTTGAGTTTACTCAGTTGTAAAATCAGCTGTTCCGGGGTCTCTGAACCTTGTGTGTCTGAAATTCTTTCATGAAATAAAATAGCTTCTACTTCCGTATCAGTAAGGGAAAGCAGTTCATCCACAGATAGATTAAAGTCACTGAAACCTGAAACGTCCTCTTGAGCTGTCATGGCAGTGTTGCAGGATGAAACACACACATATAACCCCTCACCAGGTGATGTCCAATGAAAAACACAGGTTGCTGTGCCCTGACAGGAGTAACCTGTATCCAGATTCTCAAATGTAGTAGAAGGTTTTAGGTCCGGCACTCACAGCAACAGAATAACAACGTGTCGGGTGCCCCATTAACACCTAAGGCTAGGTGTAATAAATAGAAAGAGTAAAATTGGCACTCCAGACTTTGTCAAATAAAACACACACAGGCAAGTGTATGCTGGTTGACGTTTCAGGGACCGTTCTCCCTTTTATCAAGACATACAGAATAAAACAAGAAACAACATTTAAATAGACACACCCTACGTGAAGAAACAGCCTCCGCTCCGTCCAACTGGAGTCCGTTGACGTCATCGGCGCGACCCTGCGTCGGCGCTCCGTTCTCACTGGATAGGTGCGGTCAGCTGGTACATGGTGACCATAACCTAGAAACCTGTATAAACAAAACAATGTGCAAATATAAAAATCCAAAACTGCCCTTGCTGACAATGCCTAGACGGAAGAAGATCGCAGCATACCTTTTATAATTAACTCAGAATTTGTAGTGATCCGGTAGATGCCAAAAATCATATGAATCATATGTTTCGTAAATTCCTGCAAAGGGGGTATAAACCTAAACTCTTAAGACAAGCGATGAACAAAGCAGCCCCAATCACTCAAACACAAGCTCTGTCACCTGTCAGCAAAAAACAAAAAACTGACATCATTTGGACCCAGGATTTCCACATGGCAAGTCAAAAGATCACTCACTTTGCTAGACAAATCTGGCCTATTATCTCTAAAGACAAAGATCTATCCATGATGAAATCTACCTCTATCTTCGCCTCATTCAAGAGGGGCCGAAACATCAAAGACAGGGTTGTTCATAACGATATCTCCCAGTTCACAGCAGATAAACCAAAGCATTTCCTGTCTAGAAAACCAGGAAATTTTCGCTGTTTAGGCTGTACCACATGTAGTTGCCTAGAACAAGGCAATACGTTTCAACACCCTAGATCGGGTAAAACTTTTACTCTCAAGCATCCAGTAACGTGTACTACCACACATATTGTATATTACATCAAATGCCCATGTGGGTTCTTATATGTAGGTAAGAGTATCCGCCAATTTAAGGAACGTATTGCTTTACACCACTCTAGTATTAGAGCAGCATTAGAGGGCAAGGGCTCACATCAGCCCGTAGCAAGACACTTCAAAGAGCACCAGCATAGTCTTGCAAGTATACGTTACAAGATAATTGACTGGATTCCGCCCAACATACGAGGAGGCGACAGATGGATCCTGTTATGCAGGGAGGCGAGATGGATCCATACTTTACAAACTGTCCAGCCATGGGGTCTAAATGAAATGTTGAGCTATAATTGTTTTCTTTAAAACTATATTTATATAGATTTATTTATTCAACCATTCTTTATCCGTCACAGAGACTGTCTTGAGTACATATAAGTGACTGCAGATACCAATTGCTTCAATTTCTCTATCTATATAGTTGCTTATTTAAACTATAGACCTATATAGTCTGGATTTTTAGTATTAACAAATGATAGTAAGCAACTATATTAAGTTTTCCCTTCTTAGGTAGACCATATGTCTTCATTCCATTTAATAGTATGCTATAAGGCTATATATTAATGTTTTCCCTGTCTGATTAATACGATTGATGCAGCACTTGATGAGTTAATTATAAAAGTTATGCTGCGATCTTCTTCCGTCTAGGCATTGTCAGCAAGGGCAGTTTTGGATTTCTATATTTGCACAATTTTTTGTTTATACAGGTTTCTAGGTTACGGTCACCATGTACCAGCTGACCGCACCGATCCAGTGAGAACGGAGCGCCGGCGCAGGGTCGCGCCGATGACGTCACCGGACTCCAGCTGGACGGAGCGGAGGCTGTTTCATCACGTAGGGTGAGTCTATTTAAATGTTGCTTCTTGTTTTATTCTGTATGTCTTGATAAAAGGGAGAACGGTCCCTGAAACGTCGACCAGCATACACTTGCCTGTGTGTGTTTTATTTGACAAAGTCTGGAGTGCCAATTTTGCTCTTTCTATTTATTACACCTAGCCTTAGGTGTTAATGGGGCACCCGACACGTTGTTATTCTGTTGCTGTGAGTGCCGTACCTAAAACCTTCTACTATATATATATATATATATATATATAATATTCAGTGATGCACAGTATTACACAGCGGCGGAGAGTAAATGATTCACATGGGTAAATGTAATAGGGTGTGAAAATCAGAAAGTGAGAGATTTTGGTCAAATTCTCCTGCTTTTTAAAGTGGCAATCATTTACATGGCAAAACCAGGTAGAATTTGCCATGTAAATTATTGCCACTTTAAAACAAAGGAGAATTTAACCAAAATCTCTCACTTTCTGATTCTCACACCTTATTACATTTCCCCCATAGTGTCTATTTTAACAAAGGCAGACATTATAATAACCATTTGGTCTCAAAATCCACATCTAATCCATTTGGACACAGTGGGACTAATTCAGAGTTGATTGCAGCAATACATTTGTTAGCAGTTGGGCAAAACCATGTGCACTGCAGGGGGGGGGGGGCAGATATAACATGTGCAGAGAGAGTTAGATTTGGGTGGGGGTGTGTTCAAACTGAAATCTACATTGCAGTGTAAAAATAAAGCAGTCAGTATTTACCCTGCACAGAAACAAAATAACCCACCCAAATCTAACTCTCTCTGCAAATGTTATATCTGCCACACCTGCCATACACATGGTTTTGCCCAACTGCTAACAAATTTGCTTCTGCAATCAACTCTGAATAACCCCCAAAGTCCTCAGTTGAAAAATAGTTCTCATTTCAAGTCCCCTCTTTGATTTTTGTTCTCCGACACCTTGTACAAGTTGGATTTCACAAAAACTCTTTAGGTGTTTAATATCACACATATGCTGTTCTTTAAAGTGTAGAGACACACTTTGTTGCTTATAACATTTTTTAATATTGCGAATGTGGTCGCCCATACATTCTTTTAATATATGACTGCTGGTCATATATGCTGGTATGATGCAGCCCACAATGGCACTCAAGCAAATAAACCTCATTTTTCTACAGCAAGTTATAAGCTCCTGAGTCCTTTATATCATAAACCGGTTTAGTAATTTTTGATTGATATTGTGTGACCTTTTTCTCCATCACACACATCTTACACATAATACAGCCGGCAAATCTGTAAAACCCTTTTGATGTTATTCTCGTCGACATTTTTTCCACTGGAAGGGTACTCTTAACTAAGAGGCATCTTAAATTTTCATGTTTAGGTTTGTTAGTAATAAACCTGTTTATATCAGGGTCTTTGGTAAAAAAACAACAACAACAACAACAATGCTTTTTGATAATGCTTTCCAGCTGTTTGTTTTGTGTCATATATCGGGTAATAAACCTAATCTGATTGTTCTTACTCTCAGGTTCAGATTTCTCCTCCAAAATTTCTTTCCTTGCTAAATTTTGAATCTTATTTCAGGCTTCTTTTACATGATGTTACAGAATAATCTGTCTTTTCCTGATTTATATGCATTTTTTAATTCTTTATTAAGATGGTATTCAATAGCGTTTAGACCATGCTGATGTTGTATGATCGTATATAACGATTTAACATCAGCAGTTATAAGAAAATACCCAGGTCTCCTTACAATATCTGCCAGGTTTTTTTATTATAGCAATTGTATCTTTTAAATTGGATTTTGTCTTTAAAATGAGTGGTTGTATTTTTGAATCTAAAACCTCTGAAAAATTGGCAGTTATAGAGTTTAACGCAGCCACAAATGGGCGGCCTGGGGTATTGTGTAGGCTTTTGTGCACCTTTGGCAGGAAGTATATTATCGGAATAGGTTTATTATACAATTTAAAAAGGGGTGTTTCATTAACGCTCTCTAATGTCTGGTAAGAGAGGACTTGGAAAAATTTAATTTTAAACCCCCTAGGAGCGACAAACTTGACTTCAACACAGAGAAAAGCTATGTTATCACTCAAAAATAACTGCCAGATAGTCATCAAGCCTGCTGATAAGGATGGGAGTGGGGGGTGGGGGTGTCATCCTTAATAGAGATGACTACCATAAAGAACTGATGCAACAACTCTCTGAAAAAGATATCTATAAGAAATTGAATGCGGATTCCTCAGCTAATAAACAAAAAAAACTAAGTGTTTTTTTTAGAAATGTATACAGGCAGTGGTGTTCTGACAATGGTTGAGGCATCATATATTAAACTGTAAAATGCATCTATTCCGGTAATATACTTACTGCCAAAGGTGCACAAAAGCCTACACAATCACCCAGGCCGCCCAATTGTGGCTGCGGTGACCTCTATAACTGCCATTTTTTCAGGGATTTCGGATTCAAAAATACAACCACTCGTTTTAAAGACAAAATCCTATTAAAATATACCTCTGCTATAATAAAAAAACCGGCAGATGTTTTGTAAGGAGACCTGGGTATTTTTTTTATAACTGCTGATGTCAAATCCTTATATACGATCATACAACATCAGCATGGTCTAGACACTATTGAATACCATCTGTGTGTGACCAAGAAAAAGGTCATATAATATCAATCAAATATTACTAAACGGGTTTATGATAAAAAGTTTATAACTTGTTGCAGCTTGTTGTGGTTTATTTGATTGAGAGCCGTTGTGGGCTGCAATATACCAGCAGAACCAGATGTATGTTAAAAGAACGTATAGGCGAGCACGTTCACGCTTTTAAAAAAGGTTATGAGCAACAAAGTGTGTCTCTACACTTTAAAGAACAGCATATGTGTGGCATTAAACACCTGAGGAGTTTTTGTGGAATCCAATTTGTAAAAGGTAGTTGGAGAACAAAAAACACAGGAGACTTTAGCTAAAAAAGAAATGAGAACTATTTTTCAACTGAGGACTTTGTGTCCAAATGGACTAAATGTGGATTTTGAGACCAAATGGTTCTTGTAATGCCTGCTTCTGTTAAAATAGATACTATGAATCATTTATTGTATATGCTGATTTTTGTGATAAACTCATTTCTTTCTTTTTTTGTTTTCTTCCTCATTTTTTTCTCTATTGTGGATGAATGAGTGATTGGAATGCTAAAATGTTAGAACAAAAGTGATGTTTTTGAGAATAATCATGTATTTTCCATGTTATACTTCTCAATTAAATCTCTCTTGCCTTATGGGGGATATTTTATATTGTATATATTATTGTATACAGGCAATGGTGCGGCACTCAGGGCTTGGAGAAGGAATGAAGCAGATGACAACCACGTCTACAATGTTTCAATCTTATTTAGAAGATTTTCATCAGGTTACAATGATATTATTGTATATATGTTTGTATTAATTGTATTTAAATGTTGTTATAGAATGGCTGTGGTGTGTGAGCTTGATGATTGGCCACAGCACACCATGTGATCTGCAGCACTAGATTTAAATTCCTGTATGGAGAGATAGCACAGCACTTATTGAGAAAGGGGAGAGCTATCCCTGAAATACGTTTAAACTAAGCTGTGCCAAAAACCAGACGACCAAATACCATCACGGAGGACAGGATCCCAATTGGTGTAATCTCTACCTCTCATGAGTGAGAGCCCTGAACTGCAGCTGGGACACACCTTATGTAAGATCTTTTTACCAGAGGGACTATTGTATCTCATATGCCTGTGAACACTGGATAATTCCTTTTTTTAAACTGTGGATTTTACTGTATCATTAAAACCTTTTAAATCAATCTGAGGAAAGTCGTGGTTTGGGATCAGGATTACAGTAAAGGCAAAGATACCTTTATATGAATGCAGGAATGAAATTTGATGTGTTATTTTAATAATTCTAGAAGTCATTGTATGTTGTTGAACACTGAGACAAAGAAACCTTTAGATACCAGCAGGTGAGAACCCTGATGTAAGTGTCTTTCTGATAGGAGATGGAATTAAACACAGATCTTGCAGTGAGAAATGGAACTGGGATTGAGTATATTCTCTGTCGCTGTGTGATACTGTGCATCCTTGTATAAGGAGGACCAAAAAGAAACCTTTTGATACACATTACTCACCATTATTACATGAGTATGGATACAGCAGGAAATCCTGATGGTCATATATCTACGTTTAAATTTCCTCCTGTCTTTTTGAGAAGAAATAGAAGAATGGTTGTCGAGGGTAAAGAAGATCTTCAGTACTAAACATAATTTGCAGCTTCACCCAAGAAATATCTTTCCATAGGGTCTGGGATCCATGCAATAAAAGCTTGTACATGGGTCCCCTCATTTGCAATATGTGTTCTTTTTTTTTTATAAATGGACAAGTTAGAAGGATGGCTGTTGTGCTAGTCCTACACACACTCTGAGTTAGGACTTGAGAGATTCAAATGCAGATTTAAATGAAGATGAAGCAGACCATCAGAATCTGAACCATCTAGACACCAATCCCGATAATGGACATAACACATTAAAGAAATACTTCTACACTGTCAAAGTCGGAAAAATATCATGCTACACGTTGCCATATATTCACCTCATGCGCTTGCCCGCTGCACGTGCACATTCTCTCCCGTGCGTGCGGATACTCGCAGCTGCGTGATGGCGCCTCCTCGGCCATGCGCTCGAGCGCGTGGTATGTGCATTTACGGTAGAGTTTGTGTGCGTCTAGCGGGTGACTCAAACGTTAAATAATAAAACCAAATAGTATGTTTTATAGATAATGTTCCCCTTAATAATGACTGTAAGTTTGTTTAATGTAACTGGTCGCTGGACAGAGGAATTCCTCTTTGCATGGTATGAAGGGTCAGACAGGGTTTGAGCAGTGGTGTTTGGTACCTAACTAAAGAACATTTTATTAGAAACAATCCGGTGCTGGTTAGGTAAAGATTAATCGCTCCTGCGTATAGTTATGTCTATTAGTAGTTTCTGGACATTTACTATATTTGCGGTTCATTATCCATGCGGCGGGAATTCTCAGATTCCCTCCCACCTGAGCAGTTTAATATAGTCACAGCCCACCAGTTCAAACTAACCTATGACCTTTTGTTATGATGCGAGGAGACATTCCTGTGTCCAATGAACAATGAGATTGTAGGTCCCTTTGTAGTATACTGTACGCAGTGTATATAAGGACAGCCAGCCTGGCCAGCTCAGTCTTCTCTCCACAAACGGTTTTCATCTTGACTAACTCGGAGCTGGTACCAGAGCTGCGCAGCGATCATTCCCCAGTGTGTGTAAGTTATTCTCTGTGACCATTCTAAATCTCTGTTTGTATTTGCCATATTCTCTCTCTCTGTTATTGTATAAGATTGTGACGGTATTGTATATTTATGAGTAGTTAGCCTGCTTAGATATTGATGTTAGCCTGTAGTGTATGAACTGTTAACTGTTTTAACTTTTACATAGCTAGATATTGTTAGTAAAGGTGTTGGAACCTTAGTAAGGTATTGTGTGTTTATTACATTGCTGAGAGTATTCAGAGTGTCTCAATCGCTCAAGAGGCTTTCATACAATAGAGGTTAATTAGCATTGCATTGTGCTCACATTACAAAACCAAGGTTTACAGTACAAACTCAATCTTTCACTGTGTTGCATACAAGGTTTACTGAGTGTCATCCCGTGAGCGTCTGCGCCGCTCGTGTTCTCCTCGTGGTCACGAGCGTACGCTACGCTAGGCCGCCTATAGCGTGCTCGACACCACGCGTTAAGTTGTGAGCGAGCATGTTGCATGTGCGTCTCGACCACGGCTAAGCGTCTGCTAAGCTAAGTGCGTACCCTTACGGTACCCCATACGCCAATTGCGTACTGAGTCTCTTACCCATTTTATAGTGAATGTAATAAGATAAATAGTTAGCTTTATCAATTGGCGGCTCATCCGTCCTCCACATATCCGCACCAGCGAACACAGACTTTATCTGTCAGCAAGGGCGGGAAGGCAGTATCCCTTCGTATCGGGATACAGTAGTGCTGGCTAGATAAGCGTCTGTTTCGCTACGCTGTAGGAGTGCTGGTGGAATCCGGAACCGGAAGGTAAGAACAGTACGCTATTGTCTTTTAAAACTGTTTATTTCTGTTTTGCGTACGCACACACGCACGCACACACCTGTATTTCTTTTCATTTGTGTATTTTCACACCTCACTTTCCTGTTTGCCATTTCACAATTGATAACGTGCTGAGAAAGATTTGTTGCTATTGGTAGTTAAAAGTAATATTAATACGTTAAGGAATAATTTGTAAAACACGCGCACGGCTTGCCTAAGATACAAGGAAGTTCGGTGTGGTGTTCAGTAGATGATTACAGTTAAAGATCATCTACATTGATATAAACGTGTTAATTGTATTTCTGTGGATATACCTGGCTTGCGTACATGTGTCTCTAACAAAGGACGGGACTAGCGTACGCGACGCAAGGGCCGACGCATGGAGCGTATATTACGCAACGGAGCGTCTGGGTACGCCCATATAATACAAATAACACGATAGTATTGTTTTAGTTAGGCGATAAGGAGGCAACGCGATAATAGCGCAAATCAATCTCAGTGTCCAAAATTTTAAGCTAATAGATCCTTCTCTAGTTGCAACTCCTCGGGATTAGCCTGCGATACTGAATGAAAGGGATTTCTGCGCAGAAACGAAAGTAAAGAGTATATGAGGTGAAAGAGTGTGTATATATATATATATATATATATAAGTTTCTAAAATTTTGGGGTTGAACCACAGGAAATCATCGAGTTCTCGTGAGGTACATACGTGTAAGTGACTGCACGGTGGCTTGGGAGGCATCCCTTGTTAAACATTTAAAAAAAGAGCATTAGAGTATAGCAGACCAGGTCTACTGTAGCACAGACCAGGAGGTCCAGACAGACCAGGAGGTCTAGGTACAGCAGACTAAGAAGTCCGCTATAGATAAAGAGTAAAGAAGCACAACACCAGGAAGGGTTGGTGCGGTACCCATATAGGCCATTAAGCTCTGGCTGAAGGAATTCGCAGCCACAATTTTCGATTCCACTGGTCGCTCCGCACATAAGATTAGTTGCTTATGTGCAGAACGATTGTACCGCACGTAATTGTGTGCATTAGTTAGTAACTTGACCCAGTACCATTTGCGTACGCTAGAGGGGTCATAAACACTATTTGTACATTCTAACGTGATTTGTGTAATTTTTTTTATTTTAAGGGAGGTTCGCTGGTCACTCGGGAATTCTCTAACAACCAATAGTTGCTGGGAAGGGTTAAGTGCTCTTCGGATCACACCCACATGTTCCAGTAAATAGAGGTTCAGGTCGCAGGGGCCCTAGGTTGAGTACGCCAGCGCTAGAGCAGTGTGTGGGCGTATTGGTCGACGTGGGCGAGTGAGTGGAGGTACTCGGTAAACTTCCGCCGCCGGCCTACCCCGGACATCTTGGTTTTTGTAAGGGTTCGCTGAAGACCCTGATTTGAAGGTCAGAGGTAGTGAAAGCAACACCTGCAAAGATGGGGGCCAGTTGTTCAGGTAGGGGGCGATCAACCTCGGTTCGGGTTGACTTAGTAAACCGACCAATCGGGTCGGCAAGGTATGTAATGTGTGAGAAATACAGTTCACACACAGAGGTTTTGTGCAATGAATGGGAAAGAATGACTGTGCATGATGGGGAGAAGTTCCCACGGGTAGGCAGTTTTAGTCCCGAGGTGTTACAAAATCTAAGGAGAAGGATATGTCTCATTAAATCTGCAAAGAGTCAGATCAAACATTATGATTATTTACAGTTATGGCAACAGGAAGGTGAAATACAAAGAGGATTGGCTCAAGCGGCTGGATCTAACCCTATCAGAAAACTGATAGCCACCGCGCCACCACCACCATACATAACGGGAGAGAAGGTGGTTACAGAGAATGGCACACTGGTGAATGATAAACAGGCACTTAGTAACTGTATAAATGTTAAGAATAATGTAACCAAGATTGTTGATGCTAATATTAACCCGTGCAAGCTGTACCCTGTTTTAAACTTTCCCCAGGATTGTGACCAAGAGGATGAGCCAACAACAATATCGGCACTCTCTCTAGCAGCCACCATAGCAGAAACAACAGTGGGCACGTCCCAACCAGTAAGAGCAGTATCAAAGGCCCCTAGTGGAGGGACAGGTGAGGTCGTATAAACTGGTAAGTACGGCACCATACACTATGCTGAAACCATTTCACCACATGTTGTAGAATCTACTCAGAATGATGTTATTGAACTTAATCCCGTTAGGGTAATTGCAGTGCCAAATGGGAAAACTGACACTTCAGGACTCACTCCTGTCAGACACATCGCCATGCACTGCCCCTTTTCCTGAATGGAATTAAGATCAATGGTGTCTGAATTCCCTGATCCTAGGAAAGATCTAGTTGCAAGCCAGGAATACATTAGAGAGCTAGGAAATACTGTGGAGCCCAATAACAAAGACTGGCAGATATTGCTGAGGGCATGTTTACCCTCCAATGTCGACTCAGCGAGATTTATAGCTGACTGTAAATTAGATGAAGAGGTACCCCTTACGGATGTGTACAAACAAGATAATGTAAAGAGAATACATTTACAGTTAAAAGAGTATTTTCCAGCTGTTGTCAAATGGAACAACATTTTCTCCATCAAACAAAAAGTGGGAGAAACAGCTGCTGATTATTTTCATCGGGCACTACAGGATATGGCTAAGTATACAGGCATAGAAGACATTAAGACAAATGTGAATCATAGAGAAGTAGCAGTATCTGTGTTAATGGATGGTTTAAAGGAAGTATTGAGGACGAGGGTACAGACCACCCAACCATGTTGGCGAGGTCTGTCGTGGCTACTTTGAGAGAGGCCGCTATTGATCATGATCGGAATATCACCAGACACAGGGAGTCACAAAGTGATAAGTTAATGGCCGTAAGTATACAGGCCCTGACCACAAGGCCACCTCTGTATAAATCTCCGACCCCTGAGGGTAAGTCGAATGTGGTAACTTGTTATTACTGTCATAAGGAGGGACATTTTGCACGAGACTGTAGATCGAAAAATGCACCAAAATCATATCAACCCCCTAGACAACGACATGGCACACGAAATTGGGATCAAGGACCGCAGAGACGGAGTTATGAGCCACACGCAGGGGAAACAAAAAGGTATCCCCCAAAAAGAGACTGGCAAGTCACTGATAGTTCCCATTTACCCCTTTCACAGGTAATAGCTGCCAGCGCAATGCAGGGAGGTCACCACGCACCATAGGGGCGGGGCCACACCTGTAATCTGCAGCCAGTAAAATTAATTGCGAGCCTTGGAAGTGAACCCGAGGTCACAATTGATGTAGCTGGTAAATCTCTAAATTTCCTTGTAGATACGGGGGCGGCCAAGTCAGTGATAAATTCGACCGTGGGCATGAGAACCACTGGTAAAACAATTCCAGCCATGGGAGTAACAGGAGTAGTACAGCACTACCCTTTAAGCAAACCTGCAGAGATTATGATAGGGCCTTTGCATACCAAGCATTCTTTTCTGCTGGCTGCATCGGCTCCGACTAATCTCCTAGGGAGAGATTTACTGTGCAAAATGGGATGCGTCATATACTGTACTCCTGAAGGTGTGTTCTTGGACATACCCGAAAACCACGCTCAGGAAGCGCAGGATATGCTAGACTCCCCAACAAGATTAATGTCACACACTGTTGTTGTAAATAGGTGTCCGTCCAAGGTAGAGGAAATGATTTCCCAGATACCGGAATCACTTTGGACCAAGGATGGACAAGACACTGGATTTATGGCAAACGTAGCCCCAGTAGTTGTGCAAGTAAAAGATGGTAGGATAGCTCCAAAAATCCCACAATACCCTCTGAAGCCAGAGGTGGAGTTAGGAGTTTACCCCGTAATAGAGCGCTTGCTACAACAGGGCATTCTGGTAAGAACGTCCAGCACTGCCAATAGTCCCATCTTCCCTGTTAAAAAGAGTGGGGGGAGGGGTTACGAGATTAGTGCAGGATCTAAGAGGGATCAACAAAATAGTTGAGAGTCAATTCCCCGTAGTGCCAAATCCAGCTGTCATCCTTATGCAAATCCCTCCCACTGCCAAATTTTTCACTGTGATTGACCTCTGCTCTGCTTTCTTCTCGGTACCTCTGCACCCTGACAGTCAATACTTATTCGCATTCACATACAGAGGAGTTCAGTACACTTGGACTCGATTACCACAAGGTTTCATAGACAGTCCAAGTATTTTCTCACAGGCCCTGCATGACTGTTTACAGTCTTTCCAACCAGAGAGTGGATCAATATTGATACAGTATGTGGATGATTTACTGCTGTGTTCAGATTCACTGGAAGCGTCCCTGAGAGATACGAAACAACTCCTGTTTCATCTTTCAGACACAGGACACAAGGTTTCCAAGGACAAGTTACAATTATGCCAAACCCGTGTGAAGTATTTGGGACACTGTCTAACACAAGGACTGAGACACCTTACCGCTGATAGAATTCAAGCAATTTGTGACATGACCCTGCCACAAACCCAGCAACAGATAAGAACATTTTTAGGAATGTGTGGGTATTGCCGTAACTGGATCCCAGGTTTTTCCATACTAGCCCTACCTTTGCAGGAGATGGTCTCCTCAAACAAACCTGATCGGATTTCGCACACAGACGAATCTGTGATGGCATTTGAGAGACTTAAACAGTGCCTAACGCAGGCACCAGCATTAGGTATGCCTGACTATGGGAAACCCTTTGAGCTGTACGGAACAGAGAGTGCTGGGTGCGCAGCAGGTGTCTTAACCCAGAAGCATGGTGATGCCAGCAGGCCGGTAGCCTACTATAGCGCTCAGCTAGATACGGTAGCGCGATCCCTCCCCACATGCTTGCGAAGCATTGCAGCAATAGCATTGCTAGTCACAAAGAGCGAAGATGTAGTGCTAGGACACAACCTCACAATTCATACACCACATGCAGTGTCAGCCTTACTGAATTCGGCCCAAACCAGACACGTCTCATCAGCGCGGTTTACAAGATGGGAATTGGCATTGATGGCCCCCGTAAACATCACCATAAGGAGATGCAGCGCATTAAATCCTGCAACGTATCTCCCAGGTGTGCCTGGACAGGCACAAAGGGTGGAGGATGAGAGTGATGGTGAAGGAGGATTTAATACAGGGGATGACACGCATGATTGTATGGAATATTTGACCCAAAATTTCACTGCAAGGCCTGACATCAGTGACAACCCACTGGAAGATGTAGATTTTACTTTCTACACTGACGGTAGTTGTCACAGACAGACGGACTCGGGAGACTTGTGTACTGGATACGCAGTCGTAGATGACCAAGGTACCATAGAAGCGGAAGCGCTAGGCCCACCACACTCAGCACAAGTTGCTGAACTGGTTGCCCTAACCAGAGCATGTGAATTGGCTAAGGGCAAATCAGCCAATATTTACACAGATTCTAGGTACGCCTTCGGAGTAGTCCATGATTTCGGGGCCCTATGGCGCCTCAGAAATTTCATGACGGCAGCTGGCACACCCGTAGCGCATGCAGCCCACATCAAAAGACTTCTAACAGCGATACAGGAACCCGACAGAGTGGCTGTTATCAAGTGTAAAGCTCACAAATATATAGCCAAGACCCGGTATCACTTGGTAACAGCCGAGCAGACAAAGCTGCTAAATCAGCAGCTAGTAACCCCATACAAACAGATAGTACACGACTGATGGTATTTAATACTGTAAACACACAGAAATTGTGTGAAATGCAAAATTTGTGTTCACCACAAGAAAAGGCAGTTTGGAGGTCAAAAGGATATGGCCAGGAGTCCTCAGGACTCTGGACAGACGGACAGGGTAAGCCAGTGGCACCCAGAGCATACCTTCCAAGTCTAGCGGAAGCGGCACATGGGCTGACTCATCTAGGCAAAGAAGGAATGTGTAAATTGGTAAGAGCTTATTGGTGCGCCCCAGGATTTTCTTCCCATGCGGGTAAAAGAGCGATGACATGTCTCACCTGCTTGAGGAAGAATATCGGAAAGGCAATACCGACAGAGCCATCCCATATCCCTCCAACAGATGGTCCTTTCCAGGTAATACAAATTGATTTCATACAATTGCCACCTTGTAGAAATTCAAAATATGTATTGGTCTGTATTGATGTGTTCTCAAATTGGGTTGAAGCATTTCCCGTGGCCACAAATACCGCTGTATTTACTGCAAAGAAAATTGTGCAGGAATTTGTGTGTAGGTATGGTATCCCTAGAATCATTGAAAGTGATAGGGGTACCCATTTTACAGGTGAAGTCTTTCAAACAATGTGTAAGTTGATGGGAATTAATAGTAAGCTGCACACTCCGTACCGCCCCCAGGCGAGTGCGAAGGTGGAAAGAGTAAACAGCACTATTAAAAATAAATTGAGCAAGGTAATGACTGAAACAGGACTGTTATGGCCCGAAGCTTTGCCAATTGTATTATACAGCATCAGAACCACTCCCAGGTCCCCTCTTAATCTGTCTCCTTTTGAAATTCTGTTTGGTCGACAACCTCATGTTATGATTAACCCCCAGGATGATTTGAAATGTAACAATGAAGTAACCGTAAAGTACTTGGTTAAGATGAGTAAGCAATTGAGGAATCAGAATGATAATCTAAAGTTGGTGATTCCTGATCTGCCAGACAGTAATTGTCATGACATTGAACCTGGGGATTATGTAATGATACGTAATTATCTACGCTCAGGTTGCCTTATTGACAGATGGGAAGGACCATATCAAGTCTTATTGACCAGCACAACAGCATTGAAGGTTGCTGAGAGAGAGACTTGGGTCCATTCGTCTCATTGTAAAAAGGTCTCTGACCCAGTGAGGTCCCGTGATAAAGAACAGACGGTAGAGGTTGTATCACTAGAGTGTCTGTTCAGGGAGGTTTGAGACGACACCTGAGCACTGAGAATAATAAGACCGGAAACTTGTCGAGCCAGATTTCTTTTTCCCATTTGTTATTTTCTCCAGTTCCCACCTCCCTCCTATTTCCTTTCCCCCTTCTTATTTTTCTCCTTTTACTCCTCTAAGATGGACTTGCCCCAAGAGACTGTGATCCGGATTTTCCTGTTGACCATGATGTTGACCAGAGCAGTCTGTTTTGGTGAGAGTACCATGGAGGTCGAGAAAGGATCGGGAATGGGTTCTGATGACCAGGATGCAGGCGTAAATTTCCAAGAGCAACATAATCTCCGAGCAAAGGCGAGTATCAGAAAACAATCTGGTAGCATTGACAATAGAAGGAATTGTGAAGGATTGTTAGCTGAAGAGAACTGCATCTGTAGGCATTGTGACAATATAGTTGAGGATGGGTGCATCAAGAAATGTCAGTCCAGTTTTAATGTCCACATGGACCGGCATCCATTGAGTGACTATCACTCCTTAGTGGGTAAAGTGTTAAATCAGACAGACTGTTGGGTATGCTCTCAAGTACCTCAAGGTCATAGCAAATCAGGACTAGTACCATTCCCTTTAACTGTAGGAGAGGTACTTGAGCTAAGTGGTGGGAGGCCGGTGGACAAGAGGTTTAATATCTCTAGTCCTCCTAGTTTGAAGCTCCACCAATATCATGTGGATAGGTCCTTAGTGTGCTTTAACATTTCCAATCCCCGAAAGCCGGGAAATTGGGAAGTGTCATGGAGTAATCAAACCATGACCTTTTCATACAGACCTGACAGAATGCCCATAGATACAGAACTTATACGCCAGATAGCCGACCATGGAAAATATTTCCGGTATAGGTACACTCTAGGAAGTAGGACCATGCGAGTTGGAGACGTATCACCAGGATACTGTGCACATATCGTACAACCTGATATGTGTACTAAACAGATGGGAGAATTAGGGTTAGGAGATTTCACATGGAAAATTTGTAACATGATAATGTCATACTCCGTCCCATATGTTCTCCCCGATGATGCATATTTCATATGCGGGAGGAAGGCGTATAAGTGGCTTGTCCCAAACTCAGAGGGATTGTGCTATATTGGAAAAGTACTGCCTGAAGTAATGACTGTAACCCATAACAAAATGAAAGATATTCACCGCAGTGCCCAAGCTCTTTATACTCACACTCATTACGAGCACGTCGTTAAACGGCACCTGATAGAGAGGACAGAGCATTCAGCCTCTGATCTGAAGCATGAATCCACCGGGATTCAATTCCTACTCGCTTTAGATATCAGTCGTACCGCCAGAGGAGTGATAATTTATAAATATATATCTGCGCTTGCAAATTTATTAGACAATATCACCGAAATGTATGACAACACATTCAGGTACACTGGGAAAGAGTTACAAGCCTACAAAACAGAACTGGTTCAGCATAGGATGATTCTCAATTACCTCACAGCTGTGACAGGCGGGTATTGTGTTACCCTAGCAACTCAATATGGAATAAAGTGCTGCACGTACATTACCAACAGCACGGAGGACCCAGCCGAGGTCATAGACCAAAAGATGGATGACATTTTACAATTAAAGTGGGAGTTTCGAAGGAAACACAATATCACACTCGCTGCTGTGGGTTATGAGCTGACCAGTTGGGTGTCATGGTTGAACCCACGAAATTGGTTCTCGGGTTTAGGAGAATGGGCCCAAGATATTATTATGGATGTAGGGAAATTTCTTTTGTGTATTCTGGGAGTCGTCATATTGGTTGGCCTGATATTTAGATGCGTTCGGGTTTTAGCGAAGCGTAAAAGTAATACCAGGGTGATGAGTCTGAGGAGCGAGGACACTGTACTAACAACAACTAATTTGATTTATGACCCAACGATAGAGACAATGTTGTGATGAAAATGTGATTCCACGGTCCGTTTCTTTCACCCGTTTCTCCTTTGTTTTCCTCCAAGGTACAAAGACATCCGCTTGGAAGAAGAATTTGACAACCTCTTTTATACAGACCATTGATGAACGATGCTACAAGCCCCAAATTTCCCTAGTGACTTTAACTTTTACGATAGCCCAACACTTTAGAGACTGTAACTTTATGGACAATGGAGCAACTTTTGCTCGCTATTTATAGCAAAAGCACCGAGAGACATCAGACAACATGTACATCAAGACAAGACATCAGACAAGACCTCAATCGGCGAATGCATATTAAACTCACATAGTTTACGACTGCATTTATAATAATTGCTTCTTATTTTCACCTCTACAACCTTCAGGTAATGACACACATAGTCGATAGGGAATATAGATACAGATATCAGCACTCACATATCCCCCCATTCATGTATCATCAACTAAATGTGCTCCCCCATTTGTTGCAACCAAAAGCCGAAAAAAGCTCGGTAAAGTTTGACAGCCCATCCACAGACCCGTAATACGGGATAAGAAGGATTCAAATGTATACTTCGCAATACCTCAAAGCTTGATCTAAAACACGTACGGCACGATGATACATGACCCCTCAAACATGGATTCATACACACATGCTTCTACTATCTCACTAGGTCATACCTTTTTCCCACCTGCTCCTCTCCTCCCTTTACCCAATCATAATATTGTATTTACATTATGACATATATTTTTCTTTTTGAACTGTTTTAGGAAGTGGCAGTTATTGATGACTGCCAAAGGGTGGACTGTCAAAGTCGGAAAAATATCATGCTACACGTTGCCATATATTCACCTCATGCGCTTGCCCGCTGCACGTGCACATTCTCTCCCGTGCGTGCGGATACTCGCAGCTGCGTGATGGCGCCTCCTCGGCCATGCGCTCGAGCGCGTGGTATGTGCATTTACGGTAGAGTTTGTGTGCGTCTAGCGGGCGACTCAAACGTTAAATAATAAAACCAAATAGTATGTTTTATAGATAATGTTCCCCTTAATAATGACTGTAAGTTTGTTTAATGTAACTGGTCGCTGGACAGAGGAATTCCTCTTTGCATGGTACGAAGGGTCAGACAGGGTTTGAGCAGTGGTGTTTGGTACCTAACTAAAGAACATTTTATTAGAAACAATCTGGTGCTGGTTAGGTAAAGATTAATCGCTCCTGCGTATAGTTATGTCTATTAGTAGTTTCTGGACATTTACTATATTTGCGGTTCATTATCCATGCGGCGGGAATTCTCAGATTCCCTCCCACCTGAGCAGTTTGATATAGTCACAGCCCACCTGTTCAAACTAACCTATGACCTTTTGTTATGATGCGAGGAGACATTCCTGTGTCCAATGAACAATGAGATTGTAGGTCCCTTTGTAGTATACTGTACGCAGTGTATATAAGGACAGCCAGCCTGGCCAGCTCAGTCTTCTCTCCACAAACGGTTTTCATCTTGACTAACTCGGAGCTGGTACCAGAGCTGCGCAGCGATCATTCCCCAGTGTGTGTAAGTTATTCTCTGTGACCATTCTAAATCTCTGTTTGTATTTGCCATATTCTCTCTCTCTGTTATTGTATAAGATTGTGACGATATTGTATATTTATGTGTAGTTAGCCTACTTAGATATTGATGTTAGCCTGTAGTGTATGAACTGTTAACTGTTTTAACTTTTACATAGCTAGATATTGTTAGTAAAGGTGTTGGAACCTTAGTAAGGTATTGTGTGTTTATTACATTGCTGAGAGTATTCAGAGTGTCTCAATCGCTCAAGAGGCTTTCATACAATAGAGGTTAATTAGCATTGCATTGTGCTCACATTACAAAACAAAGGTTTACAGTACAAACTCAATCTTTCACTGTGTTGCATACAAGGTTTACTGAGTGTCATCCCGTGAGCGTCTGCGCCGCTCGTGTTCTCCTCGTGGCCACGAGCGTACGCTACGCTAGTAGCGTAGCATTACGGCAGTCGGCCGCCTATAGCGTGCTCGACACCACGCGTTAAGTTGTGAGCGAGCGTGTCGCATGTGCGTCTCGACCACGGCTAAGCGTCTGCTACGCTAAGTGCGTACCCTTACGGTACCCCATACACTAATTGCGTACTGAGTCTCTTACCCATTTTATAGTGAATGTAATAAGATAAATAGTTAGCTTTATCAACATTTAGGTATGGAAGAATTGAGGATGGACTCATAATACACTCTCATGAGGATTTTAGTATGAGTAGGTGCGTTGTTCAGACTGTTGTGATGTGCGGTCATTAATCCTGTATTTGTCTTTTAATTGTCAATGGAGCATTGAATATAACTACACGTGTGAGCATTTGTGCATGTAGTGCCTGGAAACTGGAAAGAATGGGAGTGTTCCGTAGAAAGGAAATATCCATTTCTAAAAAAAATAAAAATAAAAATACTTTAATACTTAGTGCCACTGTACTAATGTGATCAAGATAAAAACTTAACCATCCTTGTGCCATCCCCAATCACAAATGATAGTGCAGAAATCACCATTTACCCTTAATAAACAGTCACATTAAAGGGACAATGAGAACAGTAGCATGATATTAAATAAGAATTTAGGTCTGGACACTTATACAAAAACTAATTAACTTAAAATGTTTGCAACTTAAATAACTCTTGTTTTATTATAGCAGGCATGGAAACTTAGGCAATGGATACATTGTCCTTGCAGAAAGCATACAAGGTACTCTTATATTTAGTTAAAAAAAAATGTGGTGCATATGTGTTGTAAAATTGCCTCATTATCTTTTTATAATCATTGCAAGCCTATAAAAACTAAGCTGACGGGCCTCATAAGGTATGACAATATGCAGCATGAAAAAACATTCAAAAATAATGATGCTTTAATTCACTGTCATTACAACATGTCCAAGATGTTACAACTAGCAACTTCATGTGATTTATTCCATAAAAGGTTACCAGATAATGAAGTTAATGTGGCTGAAATGCCAATAAAGGCTACAAATCATTGCTAACCGTGCACATAAAATGGCCAAAATGACATGTATATTTTTCCTCTGAACTGCTTATTAAAGGATGATGATTTTTTTCCAGATAGGATGACAATTATTGTTGCAAGGCTGCAGGATGTATATTGCTGCATAATGCCTCTCTCTAGAAACCCTTTCATAATGGTGCTTTTAAAAGTACTTGGCACACACAACTGATTCCAAATTAGGTTCTAGCTAGTTATTAATTCCTGTCTAGTTAGCAGAGCTATTGTGAGACTCACGTTCTTGGAGTCCTCTGTCTTCTGTGAATTCCAGGAGGCTGTTTGGAGTGATTACCAACCTAATCTTCTGTCAATATCCTTCATAATGATTTTTACAATAAATATTTGAAGGTTGCAGAAGGTAATAAAAGGAGTGTGGAGCAGTTGAAAAGGGTAACACAAACTGCAGATTTTTAGGAAGTAAGGTCTCACAATATATCTAGCATTCTGTTTAATGTTGACATTTCTGGTGAATTCAAAACAGCCTTTGGGATAAAATACATAAGAGATGAATTAAAGAACGTATGACTAGAACGCTAAGAATGTTTGTTATCCACATTTAAAACCATACTGAGGTTTTAAAAAGGCTGTTTTGATTTTACTTCAAAACATATTTTTCTAGCTACAGTATCACAAGTACATGTTTAATTTATCCTTACAAAGCAACAGCTTTATGGGTCTATTTATTTTAAAAGTATGTGATTTTTCTACCTCCCTCTTCTGAAGTTGCACTGTAAACAGTGTGATAGATTCACTGTAATATTGACTTTGAAAAAAGGGTGTGTGGTCGCACATGGAAGGGGTGTGGCCACACAATTATACCCCGGAGGGTACAGGGAGATAGTGGGTGACTGGGGAAGCAGGAGTGACAGGTAGATTGTAGGTGACTGGGGAGGCAGGGTTGATAGGTATAGTGGGTGACTGGGGAGGCAGGGGTGACAGGGAGATAGTAGGTGACTGGGGTGGCAGTAGTGATAGGGAGATAGTAGGTGAATGGGGAGGCAGGGGTGACAGGGAGGTAGTGGGTGACTGGGGTGGCAAGGGTGACAGGAACATGGTAATGTCACTGTCCTATACTCTATATACTATTATACTGACCCAACATTCAGCACTGAGGCATTCCCGTGTGTAGGACGGGTGATGATTAGATGTTAATTAGTTGATTATTTCGTTAAATAAAAGGATTAATCATACCTTAATAATTCTAACAGAATTATCTGGATGTTTTTTTTTTTTTTCACAAAGAAACTGAATTCATTGCAAAATCCGTACTCCCCCCAAAAATGGGGGTCTTCCCTCCCAAAGAACTTCCAGACCTGGGCTGAAAGCCCAGGACTATTCCCCATGCCCATGGTGTTTAAATATTAGAAGAACTAATACTAATACTGCTACTACTAATATTACTACTACTACTACTACTAGTACTACTACTAATAATAATAATAATAAGAAGAATATTAATAATAATATTCTTTACAGGAATTAAGGGCCTTTAGGCACCTATAGTCTACTTGTGAATAAATATTACAATAAAGAAGGTACACAGACACTCTAGGTGATAATCATACTCACCAAACTCTAGGATGACCTCCTTTTCGGTCCATGTAGTAATCCAATGGTCTTCATTAGAAAAAAAAAAAAAATGGCAAACCTGAGCCCCACAGACATCTAACTGTAAATTAGTGTCTTACAGCTAAATATTGCCATGATATGTTCATTAAAAGGCAGGCAAACTTGCAGCACTACAATTTGCTAATAGATACAATATGTTAAGTCATGCCTATAATGTCTGTTTCCAGTTCCTGACAATAAATACCAGTGACCAGGATAACATGGTATTCATTAGAGATGAGGGTGGCACCCCAAGATATGGTTTTGGCAAAACTGCCTTTGGTGTTTTGCTTTTTTTGTTTTCTGGTTTTGGCAAAACTACC
Source organism: Pseudophryne corroboree (assembly GCF_028390025.1). Taxonomy (NCBI): domain Eukaryota; kingdom Metazoa; phylum Chordata; class Amphibia; order Anura; family Myobatrachidae; genus Pseudophryne; species Pseudophryne corroboree. The sequence goes on along the minus strand of NC_086444.1, from coordinate 961,251,666 downwards.
CTCACGTGTCTTGGTTTTGGATCAGATTTTTTTTGAAGATTGCTAAAAACAGTTAAAATCATGTAATTTGGGCTTGTTTTCATTCCTACAGTATTACTAACCTCAATATCATTAATTTCCAGTCATTTCCAGTCACTTTTGACCTCCTCACAGCTCATAATATTATTCACCAATATTGGCCAAAACTAAGGAACAGGGCAGCTGCAAAAACACATTATTTCTACTTAAAAAGTGTTACAAATTAGTAATGTATTAGAGCAATAACCAATAAAAATGTGTCTATGCAAAAAAGACTGTCACCAATGCCCCCCCCAATACAATCCATACTGAAAAAAAAGTGGTGCTAGATGGAATTTTCACACCCACCCTTATGTTATCCCACCCACCCTTATGTTGTATATTAAAAGGACATGCACATTTTAACAAGCCAAGCACTTCAGCGACAGGGACTGACACTTTTGTGGCTGAAGTGCTTGGTTTGTTTTGACCCCACAAAACAAGCTACCAATGGGCTTAATACAGCTAACATTGTTTTCAATCATCTTTGCAGTTGGAAGATGATTCCTCATCTGATTCCTCACTCTCATCAGTGTTAATATCATCACCCCACAATTTTAGCTCATCCGCACTGGAATCCACCATTAAAGTCTCTGTAATTTGATGTAATTGTCATTAAAATAATCCTCCACCATTTTATTGATGGTGTCAATAATTTTGGGCAATTAATTTAGTCCTGATCAGAAGTCATAATGTTGTTAAACTCTGTTGCGTCGAGTGGTCTTATTTTCATCTGTGAAAAGGTTAGTTTTTTTCCTGGCAGCAGCCACAGCACTAGTACTAGTTTGCTGCTCCTGCTCTTCTATCGACTGATCCATATCAACTCAAAGCTCTTAGTAATGGCACCTAATGAAAATTATTTAACAACACAATGCCTGAACAACACGTTTTATTTTTTATTTTATTTTTACACACTTTAACTCACAGAGATTCTAATGATGGCAGCACACTGGCACCTAATGAATGTTATTATTGTATAACACAATGCCTGAACCTGCACAACACACATGTTTTATTTTTATTTTTATACACACTGGGACTCACAATGTTTCTATTAATGGTGGCACACTGACACCTAATGAATGTTATTATTTATTTTACAATGCAATGGGGTAAATTTACTGAAATTTGTGTTTCTGTTGATGTCAGCTAAGATCAATCTTGGCCTGCCAATCCAGCAGAGCACATAGGCAATAATGGGGAGAGAAATCTTCATTGTCATCTATGGTGGGAACCTGCAGTCTACCACAGACTGCAAGGTTAATTGAGTCCAATGATATTCATACTTAATTACAAATCTCTATCTAGTGCGTGGGAAAAAATGATGACACTGTACCTTCTAAGCTGTGTGGTATGGAAGGTGTAGTATTACAATCTGAACTGGATAGTATGTACTTGTGCAAATAAATGTATTTCCTTGATTTTATCTCTGCAAATCATGCCATATATTTAATATAGATACATATCCCTATTGCACTTTATTGTGAATTGCAAGTAATCTTCAGAAAATAGTGCTGTCTTGTATTTTTTCACCTTCTTTCTCTGGATTTACATGTGTTCACTTATTTGAAAAATACCAAAGCTGCACTTTGTCAGTTAACGGTACTTACACAAGTGAACATCCATCTATTGCTATATACTGAACTATTGTATATAAGGAAAATAATCTGTTGTGCAGGGTTGTGATAATCAGAAGATTCTCAGTTGTTCATAGATTAGGCATCCTTCCCAAAATGCCCAGTTGAGAGTGCACAAAGGGGGTTATTCAGGTTTGTCAGCAAACCAAAAAAGTAAGCAATTGGGCAAAACCATGTTGCACTGAAGGTGGCACAGATTTAACATGTGCAGAGAGATTTAGATTTGGGTGGGTTATATTTTTCTGTGCATGGTAAATACTGGCCGTTTAATTTCTACCCTGCAATTTAGAATTAAATTTGAACACAGCCCACCCAAATCTAACTCTCTCTGCACATGTTACATCTGCCCCCATAGGCGTAGGTATCATAGGCACAGGGAGTGCGGTTGCTATGGGGCCCTGGCCACATCCAAGGCCCGGCCCTCCACTCCCCCTGCACCTGGATAATATGCTACCTACTAGCCACACACTTACTACAGACTTGTGCCCCGTGGCTTTTCCTCTGTCAGCAGTGTGCTGCTGCTGCAGGCACATCTGCTGTCAGTGTTACGGATGGCTCTGACTTCCCGTTCTCACTGATGCTGGGAGGAGGCATGGCATTGCTTAGTCTGGCTCCTCCCAGCATCAGTGAGCATGGAGAGACACGGAGCCAGATGGCCGGGACATTGACAGCAGATGTGCCTGCAGCAGCACACTGCTGATAGAGGAGAAGCCGCGGGTCACAGGAGGTGAGTGCCCGCCTGCGGCGGTGGTGGTGGGGTGGGTTTGCGGGGAGCCTGATGCAGCAGGGCTGTGAGCGGGAAGGGGGTGAGGGTGGAGGGTGAGAAAAATTTGCTATGGGGCCCCATATGTCCTAGCTACGCCCCTGTCTGCCCCACTACAGTGCAATTAGTTACTTTTTTGGTTTGCTAACAAATCTTAATAAGGCTGACTAATGTACTTACCCCACAAAAATATGATAAACTGGTTAAATCCATGCAAATCACTAGACGTTTAAAATTAAAACAAAAAGCAAAAACAAAAAGATTTATCAGAGACAATTCGCTATTAACAATGACACATTTCGTTGCTTGCATTGCCAGTTTTGTCTGCCACAGCTCGTAATGCTATTTTTAGGTGGTTTCACTTGTTGCTTTCAAATTTCTTTGCTATTCCAGTTGCTAGACCCCAATTTACCTTGATGTGACTCACATTCCAGCTGTTTGTTTCTAAGGGAAGCGGTTACATATGCTGGTGCACGGGATCCCGATGGTCAGCATACCGACGCTGGAATTTCGAGCACTCACAATGCCGCCAACCACAATACAGACTAACAGGGGCTATTCCCACTCGTGGGTGTCCACAACACCCATAGAGTGGGAATAGAACCTGTGATGAGCGCAGCGAGCCACCGAGCCAGCAGCGAACTCGCAAGGGGCTTAGTTGCGCTCCCCCCCTGCCAGCATTCTGCTGGCCAGGATACCGGCGTCGGTATGCTGAACGCTGGGATCCCATGCGCCAGCCACATAACCCTATCCCGTTTCTAATGATGTCTCACAATTTCAATATGGTGGTTATATTTAATGATTTCTAAATATATTGATTGTTTGTGTGTAGCCCTGGTTGACAATTTTAAGGGGTTTGGACTATTACTAATGTGATGCAAACTGAGGGTCCCATCTTTTATTATATCTCATGTGCTTCTAGCTGTCGTGCTCCAGTGCCTTTATTATTTTATTTGTGACATGAATATTCATCAATCGACTAAGTCACTTCTCGCTTCCTTCTTGGTGCCAAGTACAGTAAAACACTTGTAGATTTATGATTCCATTAATTGAACCGGGATCTTAAACTGAAAGAAAAAAACTAAGGCCTCATGTTATAATTTGCTAATAACAAATTAATTTAGAAATTATAAATCACATATTGTTTGGTCATAATTGCATTTAAATTGCAGTGAAAATAGGAAGACATACAATGTGTGTTAGTAGACACAATGTCATGTTACTTTAATGAATAATTAAAAAAAGACAGCATTAAAAATAAAATAACTGCATAAGAATATCAGTTAGATGACAGTGTAGAGTGGCAGAGGTGATGTGATGAATAAATCCCATTGCCTTCACTTTCTGGTTAGAAGATGATTGTTTTCACCTGTCATAATAAACGTCATGTTATTCTCAGTAGAATGTGCTCTTAAGCTAACACTTGATGTCAGTTCACTTTTATCTACTAATTGTCACAATCAATGCTTCACATAGGTTCCAAGAGTAGATTTATATCTCTATACACTAAAAACACTGTACAGCAGGAAGGTAACAAATGTATAAGCATAAAAATAACAAAGATCACTACAGCAAAAGACAAATTTGTCTCAGAGATTAACTACTGATTATATATTTGTCAATATATATATATATATATATATACACACATATATATATATATATATATACATACATACATACATACTGCATTTTAGTTTTTTCATTTACAGTTATTATTTTTCTTGTATTTGTTATATACTGTAGATTTGTGCTGACCCCATTGTTTCAGATTTGGGCCTTTGTATTGGTTTTCATTTTGGTTTAGCAATAATATCCTCATGTGTTTTGGTTTTAGATTTCATTAGAAGCCAATCAATTTTCTAATGACCACCTCACAACTGTCAGTATTTTCAGCAATATTGGCAAAAGGCAGCACCGAGATAGCTGACTAAAATTAGTTACAGATACAACCAAACAATATATGACTTGTATGAAACATAGTGACACACAAGTGCCAGATAGGATGGTGGGTGTATATTTTGCAACCCAAATAAATAAATGAAAAGAAAATGTTGATATATATGATTACATTTGGAAGGGTATTGTTTGAGAGGCATATCATTTTTTTATTGACATTTATGCACACAAGGAGCAAAGAAGAACAGAAAAGAAAAGGGAACAATTGCATCATAATACAGAGTGGGCCAATGAAGGGGTTTATAATATATTCACTTATACCAGGATAGATACCATAACACAAGATATATAGTATAGATGCAAGAAAACGAGATTTATGGTAAGAACTTACCTTTGTTAAATCTCTTTCTGCGAGGGACACTGGGCTCCACAAGGAATGACATTGGGGTGTAGAGTAGGATCTTGATCCGAGGCATCAACAGACTCAAAGCTTTGACCTTCTTCCCAGAATGCATAGTGCCGCCTCCTCTATAACCCTGCATCCGTGCACAGGAACTCAGTTTTTGTTAACCAGTCCAATGCAGTAGCAGGCAAAAGAGACGACAACTGTTAGTAGCCACATACACCACATTCTCACGACAGGAGAAAGTGTCAGCGGCTAATGCCATACCAACCCAAAGAAGCTAAGTGCATCAGGGTGGGTGCCCTGTGGAGCCCAGTGTACCTCGCAGAAAGTGATTTAACAATGGTAAGTTCTTACCATAAATCTCATTTTCTGCTGCAGGCTCCATTGGGCACCACAGGGAATGACATTGGGGATGTCCTAAAGCAGTTCCTTATGGGAGGGGATGCACTGTAGTGGGCACAAGAACCTGGCGTCCAAAGGAAGCATCCTGGGAGGCGGAAGTATCGAAGGCATAGAACCTTATGAACGTGTTCACTGAGGACCACGTAGCCGCCTTGCACAATTGTTCAAGGGACGCACCACGGCGGGCCGCCCAAGAAGGTCCAACAGACCGAGTAGAATGGGCCTTTATAGTAGCAGGAACTGGACGACCAGCCTGTACATAAGCATGTGCAATCACCATTCTAATCCATATGGCCAAGGTCTGCTTGTGAGCAGGCCGGCCACGTTTGTGAAAACCAAACAGTACAAAGAGAGAATCAGACTTTGCAATAGGAGCTGTCCTCTTCACATAGATACGGAGACCCCTACCACATACAAAGACCGCTCTTTGGAAGACAATTAAGGAGAGGCAAAGGCCGGAACCACGATCTCCTAGTTAAGGTGGAAAGAAGACACCACCTTAGGTAAGTACCCAGGACATGTTCTAAGAACCTCCCAGTCACGGTGAAAAATCAGATATGGGGACCTAAAAGACAAGGCACCCAAATCCAACACCCGTCTAGCAGAGGCAATAGCAAGCAGAAACAATACCTTAAGAGAAAGCCACTTAAGGTCTGCCGATTCAAGAGGCTCAAACAGAGACTCTTGCAATGCCTCTAGAACCACCGACAAGTCCCAAGGAGCCACAGGCGGGACATAAGGAGGTTGAATACGCAACACACCCTGAGTGAACGTATGAACATCAGGTAAAGTTGCAATTTTTCTCTGGAACCAAACCGACAAGGCAGAAATATGAACCTTGATGGAGGCCAGATGAAGGTCCAAGTCCAGGCCCTGTTGTAGAAAGGCCAAAAGTTTGGCCATACTAAACTTATAAGCGTCATGATTGTTAGATGTGCACCAAGCAAAGTAAGAATTCCAGACCCTATGGTTAATCCGAGCAGAAGCCGGTTTCCGGGCCTTCAACATAGTTTGAATGACCACCTCAGAAAAACCTTTGGCCCTCAAGACGGAAGCTTCAAGAGCCACGCCATCAAAGCCAACGGGGCTAAATCCTGATATACACAGGGGCCCTGAATGAGGAGATCTGGGTGCTGCAGAAGTAGAAGGGGATGCTCTATCGAGAGACCCTGAAGGTCTGAGAACCAATGCCATCTAGGCCATGCATGAGCGATCATAAGTAGGATTCCTTCTTCTTGCTTGAACTCCCTTATTACTCTGGGCAGAAGTGACACCGGAGGGAACACGTATGGCAGCTAAAAGTTCCATGGAATTGCCAGTGCATTCACAAATGCTGCTAGAGGATCCCTTGTTCTTGCTCCGAAGACCGGAACCTTGTGATTGTGTCGAGACGCCATCAGGTCCACATCTGGAAGGCCCCAGCTTTTCACGAGCAGTTGAAACACTTCTGGATGGAGGCTCCACTCTCCGGCATGTACGTCCTGATGACTGAGAAAGTCCGCTTCCCAGTTTAGGACTCCCGGAATGAATACGCCGATAAGGCTGGCAGATGGCGTTCCACCCACTGAAGAATCCTTGATACTTCCCTCATTGCCATGCGGCTTAAAGTGCCGCCTTGATGATTGATGTACACTACCGTGGTGGCATTTTCCGACTGTACTTGAAAAGGTCTGTTCTGTATTAAATGCTGGGCCAAGTTCAGAGCAATGAACACCGCACGCAGTTCCAGAATGTTTATTGGAAGGAGAGACTCCTCTTTGGTCCACCGACCCTGAAGGGAGTGTTGCTCCAACACCGCACCCCAACCTCTAAGACTGGCATCCGTCGTCAGGAGGACCCAGTTGGAGATCCAGAAGGGACGACCGATGCTCAATCGTTGGTCCTGAAGCCACCATCTTAGTGACAGATGAACCTCCGGAGACAAGGAGATCATTTGAGACCTGATCTGGTGAGGCAGGCCAGCCCACTTGGCAAGAATCAGCTTCTGCACAGGGCGAGAATGGAATTGAGCGTACTCCACCATGTCGAAAGCTGACACCATGAGACCTAGCACTTGCATTGCCGAATGTATCGACACTAGCGGACGAGATGGGAAGCATCGAATCCTGTCCTGAAGCTTCAGGACTTTCTCCTGAGACAATAACAACCGCTGGTTGTGAGTGTCCAACAATGCCCCCAGGTGCACCATTCTCTGAGCAGGAACCAGGGAAGATTTCTTCCAGTTGATGAGCCACCCGTGGGCTTACAGAAACTGGATAGTCAGATCCAGAGATGGTGTAGGAGAATTTCTGGCGAATTTGCCAGGATCAACAAGTCGTCCAGGTACGGTAGGATCCTGACCCCTTGACGGCGGAGTACAGCCGTCATTACCGCCATGACCTTGGTGAAGACTCACGGAGCCATGGTCAAACCAAAAGGTAACGCCCAAAATTAGTAATGGAGGTTGCCAACCGCAAACCTCAGGTACTGCTGATGCGACACTGCAATGGGAATATGCAGGTAAGCATCCTGTATGTCCAGGTAGACCATATAATCCCCAGGTTCCAAGGCCAGAACAATAGAGCGAAGAGTTTCCATACGAAACTTGGAGACCCTCACAAATTTGTTCAAGGACATGAGGTTGAGAATGGGCCGGGGGGACCCATTCGGTTTCGGGACTAGGAACAGCGGTGAATAGTACCCCTTGCCTCTCTGAGCCCGAGGCACCTGTACTACCACTCCTGTGTCCAGGAGAGACTGTACCACCGAATGAAGAGTTTTTGCCTTCACCTGATGTGAAGGGACGTCGGGATTCTTGAAGGATACGGCATAACCTCGAGTGACGACTTCCCGTACCCAGGCATCAGAAGTGGTCCTCAACCATTCCTGGGTATACCCTAGAAGTCGGTCCCCCACCCTGGGATCCCCTAGAGGGAGGACTGCCCCGTCATGTGGCAGGCTTTTCAGTTTTGGAAGCAGGCTGACGGGTAGCCCAGGCCCTTTTGGGTTTGGGCTTATTGGATTTGGAAGTGCAAACCTGTTTCGGGTACGCCTGACCTTTTGCTTTCCCTGAAGGATGAAAGGAGCGAAATGGAGTACTTTTAGCCTTCGGCACTGAAGGAGCAGTACTAGGTAGACATGCTGATTTAGCAGAAGCTAAGTTCAGCCACTATCTTGTTGAGGTCTTCTCCGAAATGAATGTCTCCCTTAAAAGGGAGTACCTCCAGGGTTTTCTTAGAGTCCAGATCCACAGACCAGGACCGTAACCATAGAATCCGGCGAGCCAAAATGGATGTAGTAGAAGCCTTGGCTGCCAGAATACCGGCATCAGAAGCAGCCTCCTTAATGTAATGAGAAGCTGTGACAATATAAGACAGACATTGTCTAGCATGATCAGAAGCGTTGGAAGGCAACTCCGCTCCAGCACCTGAGCCCACACTTCAACAGTCTCTGCAGCCCATGTCGCTGCAATGGTGGGCCTATGTGCAGCACCAGTAAGGGTGTAAATTGCCTTTAAACAACCCTACACACGCTTATCCATCGGTTCTTTCAGAGACGTGACGGTAGTTACCGGCAGAGCTGAGGATACCACCAGCCGCACCATCTGTGAATCCACTGGTGGGGGTGTTTCACAATTTTACTTAGCTTCGCAGCGAGGGGGTAGCGAGCCAGCATCTTCTTGTGAGGCGTGAATTTCTTTCCTGGATTTTCCCAGGACTCCTGGCGTATGTCAACTAAATGGTCAGAATGAGGTACTGTAAAACTTGTTTAACTACTTTCTGACATTTAAACCTGTCCGGTTTCTTAGGGGCAGCATCAGGCTCCAGGTCATCAGTAATTTGAGGAATGGTCCTGATAGCCTCCAACAAATCAGGAACATCCACCTTTGAAACAGATTCCCCATCAAAAGCGTCGGGATCAGAATCTGTGGGGTCAGTATAAATGCCCTCCTCATCAGACAAGGAGTCTGGGACGTTGGTGGATTATGAGGAAGTCATGGCCCGCTTAGAGGACCCCTTAGTCTTAGGTGGGCGAGGGTTAGACTTCTGAGTAGTCAGTGATTGGTTTAATTGCTGTAACTGAGCGGACAGTTGATCTGCCCATGGCGGGATAACCGCGGGGAACATAAGCGGTTGTACTGGCACAGGAGGTCCCATAGGGGGCGTTAGTCTAGCTACCAGCGTATTCAATAGCGGGGAGAAGGCAGCCCAAGGTGGGTCATTTTGAACCACCATTGCTACAGTCCCACTTGGGGGTAAGGATCCCCCAGAACCTGATCCCTCAGCTGCTATGTTTTCCTCAAATGTGTCTGCAGCGTCACCACCACGCAATGTGGGATCAGCTCCAGCACCATTGCCCTTTGTTGTTGACATATCCGAAAGCTCAATACAAGGCAACACAGTACAATGGGGGTAATTCCAAGTTGATCGCAGCAGGAATTTAGTTAGCAACTGGGCAAAACCATGTGCACTGCAGGGGAGGCAGATTTAACATGTGCAGAGAGAGTAAGACAAGAACCCCCTTGCAGTGTATCAGCACAAACAGGGAATTCAAGAGGTATATCATGACTAAAATTCACAGAGAAAAATACACACTGAGTATATCCTGTGAACTACCTATATTAAATGATAAATCTAACTCACTTAGCCCCCTCAGGTTATAGAATATAGGGATAGCAATCTGAGTGAGATACACGAAATGGAGGTCACACAGCAGCTATATGCACACACACATAGGGGGTAATTCCGAGTTGATCGCAGCATCAAATTTGTTAGCAGTTGGGTAAAACCATGTGCACTGCATGGGGGGGGGGAGAGATATAACATTCGCAGAGAGAGTTAGATTTGGGTGGGTTATTTTGTTTCTGTGCAGGGTAAATACTGACTGCTTTATTTTTACACTGCAATTTAGATTTCAGTTTGAACACACCCCACCCAAATCTAACTCTCTCTGCACATGTTATATCTGCCACACCTGCAGTGTAAATGGTTTTGCCCAACTGCTAACAAATTTGCTGCGGCGATCAACTCGGAATTACCCCCATAGTCACATTGTACAATGCAGAAATTATGGAATGCAATAAAACTGCACTGGACTAGCAATACAGAGTAGTACTATGTATAGCTATACACTCAATAGATATAACAATGCACAGTAAAAACTGGATGTATATCACAGGGTACTTGTACTATATAACCCTGACTAAATGCACTCTTTCTTAACTAACACTGTCAGCAGACATGTAGAATACTTAAGTGTCCTGTAAAATGCACAGCGCTGACATGCAGGCGGCTTTACAGGGGAGGATTTGCCCAAACAGTCCCAGGATCAGCTCTGGTTGTCCTAATGGCGCCCAAACGCTGACAGGGAGTGAGGGAGAGAGAGATATGCAGCTCCATGGCGGGAACATTTACTCTAAATGGCGCCCTGGGGCTGGGGGAGGGGCTACAGGTCAAAACCTTATCCCCCTGCTGGAATTCACCAGGTACTGTGGGTTTATATAAATGGTTTATGAGAGAAAACCAACCTGTGCCCTTGCCCTGGCGGTCTAGTGGGGTCCCTGTACTACCACAGTGTCCATACCGTCCGCGCGGGATCGCGATTTACAGCAGGTCCCGCCGAGGGGACCCACTTACCTCCTCCCTGAGTGCGGCCACACAATCCAGGAGAACAGCATTCATGTGTGTGACTAACTGGAAGAAAACCAGAGCCTCCGCTGTAGGTACCCGGCAACCAGGGCACGGGAGTGTAAAGCGCCTGCTTACTGCATGGCATCAACTACAAAACTGAGTTCCTGTGCACGGAGGCGGGGTTATAGAGGAGGCGGCGCTATGCATTTTGGGAAGAAGGTCAAAGCTTTGAGTCTGTTGGTGCCTCGGATCAAGATCCTACTCTACACCCCAATGTCATTCCCTGTGGAGCCCAGGGTACCCCGCAGCAGAAACCACAATAAGGGATGCTTACATTCTAGAGATGCGTCTTTATGTATAGTCTATCAGAAAGGAGAGCAAACCAAAAAGAGAGTTGTAGCTAAGTTCTACCTCTCAATGATTAGAACAAGGGGTATCTAGAGTGCTAAGATGGATTGACCTAATATGTAAGGAGGAGCTTCCCTGTGTTTCTTGGTACTCACTCCATCCGAACCATTTAACAAGACGAGATGAAGCAAAGGAAAAATATGTGCAATCTGCTGTCTCAAATTCAGTGTGTTTCTGTTTCTTACCCTCAGTGATGAGCATACTTGGTCCAGCAGTGGTTCTCCACAGCTGAGCAATTGTAGCTTTTGCGGCTACCAAATTAATATACCTGTCACCCAATTTCATCTGCCTCAGAGAATAATGAAACAGTGTCAAATGGGCTAAGCCACACCTGTTACTTTACCAATTAAGGTAAAAACCGCACAAATAGGCTGGAGGAGTGGGCCATTCCAAAACATATGAAAAGTACCCCCACTTGTCCATAATTTCTCCCACAAAATTTGATTATGGAAGGCAGGATTTTATGCTATATATGCAGGGTAAAATACACTCTGTGCATTAATTTTCAAAAACATTTCCATATGGTTGATACGGTATGCAGTAAGCACACCGATGGACGGGATCCCGTCTATCACAATACTGATGCCGGGATCCCATCAGGGGCACCATACTGCCGCTGGAATACCGGCGAGGTAGGTAATTCCCCTTCTTGGTTTCCACAACACCCCTAGAGGGAGAAAAGATCCTGTGGCGAGCAAACACCGTGCCCATGGTGTGGCATTCTGATGACCAGAACAAAGAGGTAATATGGTCCTGCTCATAAGCTTATAATCTACAGAGAAATAGGAATTTGATAGCTGGGGATGGGCGAGATTCAGGTTCAGTCATAGTAAACATACTATAGCGATGCTTACATATGGTAATGTAGTAGGGAGGAATCTGTTATAAGTAGAGATGAGCGGGTTCGGTTCTCAGAAAACCGAACCTTTCAAACTTTACGTCCCGCGCCCGGATCCGAGTCCGGCTCGGAACTTCTCACCAGACTCGGAGACCAGAACGAGGCAAAACATCATCATCCCGCTGTCGAATTCTCATGGGTTTTAGATTCCATATAAGGATCCACGCGTCACCGCCATTTTCACTCCGGAATTGGAGAGTGTAGCGAGAGGACGTGTCTCCGTCCTCAGTGTCTGTGCGGGAGGGAAAGTGGTACAGCGATTCCAGTGCTGTCTTGTGCTGCTCTGTGTAGTGTCTTATGCTGCATCAGTCCAGTCACAGTGGTGGTGTCCTCTGCGGCCATATGTCCAGTGTAGCTGTATAAGTCCAGTGCAGTGGTTCTGTGGTGCTGTGATGACCAGCAATGGTACTGTCTTGTGCTGCATCAGTCCAGTCACAGTGGTGGTGTCCTCTGCTGCCATATGTCCAGTGTTGCTGTATAAGTCCAGTCCAGTGGTGCTGTGTTGTGCTGTATCAGTCCAGTGGTGGTGTCTTGTGCTGCATCAGTCCAGACACAGTGGTGGTGTCCTCTGCTGCCATATGTCCAGTGCTGCTGTATGAGTCCAGTCCATTGCAGTGGTGCTGTGTTGTCCTTCATCAGTCCAGTGGTGGTGTCCCTGTGCTGATGTATAAGTCCAGTGGTACTGCCGTATAAGTCCAGTCCAGTAGTACTGCCGTATATGTCCAGTGATGCTGCCGTATATGTCCTGTTGTATTGCCGTATAAATCCAGTGATACTGCCATATAAATCCAGTGATACTGCCATATATGTTCAGTGGTACTGCCATATAATTCTAGTGGTACTGCCATATATGTCCAGTTGTAATGCCATATATGTTCAGTGGTACTGCCATATAATTCTAGTGGTACTGCCATATATGTCCAGTGGTAATGCCATATATGTCCATTGGTACTGTCGTATAAATCCAGTGGTACTGACGTATAAATCCAGTCCAGTGATACTGCCGTATAAATCCAGTGATACTGCTGTATATGTCCAGTGGTACTGCCGTATAAAAAAAATCCAGTCCAGTGATACTGCTGTATATGTCCAGTGGTACTGCCATATAAATCCAGTGATACCACCGTATATGTCCAGTGGTACTGCCATATAATTCCAGTGATACTGCCATATATGTCCAGTGGTAATGCCGTATATGTCCATTGGTACTGCCGTATAAGTCCAGTGGTACTGCCGTATAAATGTAGTGATACTGCCATATTAAATAAATCCAGTTTAGTGATACTGCCATATAATTCCAGTGATATTGTTGTATATGTCCAGTGGTACTGCCGTATAAATCCAGTGGTACTGCTGTATATGTCCAGTGGTACTGCTGTATAAATCCAGTGATACTGCCGTATATGTCCAGTGATTCTGCCGTATAAAATAAATCCAGTCCAGTGATACTGCTGTATATGTCCAGTGGTACTGCCATATAATTCCAGTGATACTGCCGTATATGTCCAGTGGTACTCCCTTATAAATCCAGTGGTACTGCGGTATAAGTCCAGTGATACTGCCGTATATGTCCAGTGATACTGCCGTATAAAATAAAACCAGTCCAGTGATAGTGCCGTATAAGTCCAGTGGTACTGCCATATAATTCCAGTGATATTGCCGTATATGTCCAGTGGTACTGCCGTTTAAATCCAGTGGTACTGCCATATAAATCCAGTCCAGTGGTACTTTGTATAAGTCCAGTGGTACTGCCATATAATTCCAGTGATACTGCCGTATATGTCCAGTGGTACTGCCATATAAATCCAGTGGTCCTACAGTATAACTCCAGTCCAGTGATACTGCCATATAAGTTCAGTGGTGCTGTCCTGTGCTGTATATTATTTCTTTAAAAAAAGGGGTTATTAATATTTAATCTAAATATTTTTCCTAGGGTTTACCCTGTGTGGTGTAGGGGTACGCTCTCCTGTGCTTCATATTGTTATATAACTCCAGAAAAATAATGGAGAACAAAAATTTGGAGGAAAAAATAGGGAAAGATCAAGAACCAATTTCTCCTAGGGGGGTCATTCCGAGTTGATCGCTATATAAAAATGTTCGCTGCGCAACGATGAGGCAAAAAAACGGCACTTATGCACATGCGTATGCGGCACAGTGTGCACGCACGACGTACTTTCACAACAGCCAATGTAGTTTTACACAAGGTCTAGCGAAGCTTTTCAGTCGCACTGGTGGCCGCAGAGTGGTTGACAGGAAGAGAGCGTTTCTGGGTGTCAACTGACCGTTTTCAGGGAGTGTTTGAAAAAACGCAGGCGTGCCAGGAAAAACGCAGGCATGGCTGGGTGAACGCAGGGCATGTTTGTGACGTCAAATCTGGAACTGAACAGTCTGAAGTGATCGCAAGCACTGAGTATGTCTGGAGCTACTCTGAAACTGCACAATATTTTTTTGTGGTCGCTCTGCGATCCTTTCGTTCGCACTTCTGCTAAGCTAAGATACACTCCCAGAGGGCGGCGGCTTAGCGTTTGCACAGCTGCTAAAAACAGCTAGCGAGTGATCAACTCGGAATGACCCCCTAGAGCTGAAGCTGCTGCCATTAGTCATGACATAGACAATAAAATGCCATCAACGTCGTCTGCCAAGGCCGATGCCCAATGTCATAGTAGAGAACATGTAAAATCCAAAAAGCCAAAGTTCAGTAAAATGACCCAAATTTTTTTTTTAAAGGTCTGAGGAGAAACGTAAACTTGTAAATATGCCATTTACGACACGGGGTGGCAAGGAATGACTTAGGCCCTGGTCTATGTTCATGACTAGTAGTTCAGCTTCACATGATGATGGAAGCCCTCATCCTCCCACTAGAAAATGATAAGAGTTAAGCTGGCAAAAGCACAGAAAAGAACTGTGCATTCTAAGATGGTATCACAAATCCCCAAGGAGAGTCCAAGTGTGTCGGTGGTTGCGATGACTGACGAAGTGGCTCCTTCCACCATTTGTACACCCTCTGCATTTCCTTGAAGCAGCACTCACAGTACAGTTTTTGATATTCAAGTTGAAGAGGTCACTTTTGAAGTACACCAGGATGAGGATACGGGTGTTGCTGACGCTGAGGAGGAAGTTGACGATGAGGATTCTGATGGTGATGTGGTTTGTTTAAGTCAGGCACCGGGAGAGACACCTATTGTCATTGGGACAAAGAAGCCCATTGTGATACCTGGGCAAACTACCAAAAAACCCACCTCTTTGGTGTGGAATTATTTCTCCACAAATCCGGACAACAGGTGTCAAGCCATGTGTTGCCTTTGTCAATCCGTAATAAGTAAAGGTAAGGATGTTAACCACCTAGGAACATCCTCCCTTATACAGCACCTGCAGCGCATTCATCAGAAGTGATTGTCAAGTTCAGAAACTTTGGGTAAGAGCGTAAGCAGTCCACTGACACCTAAATCCCTTCTTCCTCTTGAACCCAAGCTCCTGCAAGCCCCACCACCAACTCCCTCAACGTAAATTTCCTCCTCATTCAGGAACATCAGTAGTCCTGCAGGCCATGTTACTGGCAAGACTGATGAGTCCTCTCCTAACCGGGATTCCTCCAGAGGATCCTTGAGTGGTACGCCTACTGCTGCTGCTGTTTTACTGTAGCAGTCCAAATTTCTAATCTCTCATTTATTAATTTCACCTCATTTAGTAGCTAAGTGATAGGCTACACAGATGAATATAAATTGTGTATTATCAGTAATAAGTCTCATACTGTAACTCATTTTGTAACTCACTTTCTTTGTGCTCTATTGCAGTAATTGTAATAATGATTTCCTTTAAGTGTGCAATGCCACCAATGGTGGCTGAAATGATGAGCAAACCCATCACCAAGGTGAAACGTACATTTGGCAACTGACGTCATTGACAATGTCACTTCCGAGTTCCCGTGCTGCACACGATACCCAGCATCAGGATCAAGAGACAGATACTACCAGCACTGGAGGTCTGACTCTACACACTCTTCTCACAGGTACCTCTCTCAAGCATCCTCTTGTTGGGATGCAGCAGCTGAAGATTCTGCTGCAATGTCCGCAGGGATACCAGGGCAACTAGCACCTGCAGACCCTAACATCAGAGATGCAGTTTCTTCCTTCATTACAGCACCGACCAGACAACCCTCTGAACTCCCATTCACTGTATAAACACATGGGTTAGGAATTAGAAGTTGCTGGATACCCAACTCTGGTCTTTCTCAGTATATTACTATTTACATTGGATGATATTAAAAGTTCTGTACAGCAATACTAAAATATCTGTACTCATTTGAATAGACTAATACTATTATTTTGGTTTGTAGTGACTGAAAATTTGGCTTCCCACTGAATAGTTTGGAAATTATACCTCCCAGACAAATGTATTACTGATGTGGCACTGCATTCGATATTTCCCATCACTCAGAATTGCATAGAAGCTTGATATTCTTTTTGAAATTGTGATTACAGGAAATACACGTTTTTCAGAGTACACTCAGTATTAACACTGAAACGTCCTCTGAATAGGCAAATAAATAGTTGCTGACTCATTCTCCTCTTTTTAATGAGTATACAGAGAAGCTTTGAGGTTAATAAATGCCCCGCATTGCTTTGGAAGAAACGTACTGATAACTGAGAGATTACTGTACAGATAAGTATACGTATTCATTAACCCCATTATAGGGACAAAAACTCTGCCTTTATTGAAATTGTGTATGTGAATTTGTATGATAGAAGCAGACTTCCTTGGTGTACTAACTATTGTTATTTATAATTAATTGGAATATAATGCTATAAATTGTTTCTCGCTCTCCTATAATTGTTTGGTTGAAAACTTCTATGAAGTAAACATTAGATTGTTACAAACCATTCTAATACTATTTCTGTGACCAATAATCTATGGCCATTTGGTATTACTTACGTTAACTGAATATAGCCCAGGATAATATCTTTACTGAGTTGACATTTTTTGGGGATTTGTGCCAACAATACCTCCACTAAACAACAATAGGTGACAGCTGTATACATTCTCCACCATTTTGGCTCTTTTTGAGTATAAAAGTAGAATCTGCCATTTTACTTTTATTCTTTGACATACAAAAGGAGTTAATCAAACACAACATTATTTTAATACATATATAATCAAAGTAAAATTTCAACTACAAATATATCGACAAGAGTGTCCCCCCCACCAAAAAAAGAGGTTACTTTCAATGGTTTTGCGCTCTTGCAAAAGAACCCCCTGTAATTTCAATTGTAATTTTTACCTCGTGGGAACACCATAAACTATTAAGATATCCTGTGAATATGTTTCCCATTACATAACAGTACAGTTGGTTTGAGTGCTCTTACTTACTACCCTGCTCCTGATGTTTTAAAGTAGCAATCTTTTAACCACTTGCATGGTGTTGTCACATGGATGTGACCATAGACAAGTGGGCTTTCCCTGCTGTGGTTGCATCTCAAGTGACCACAGACTCAACTCCACCCCTGGGGCCACCGCAGGTAATCCCAGGCTACACTTTCCCTCTGGCACATACTGTGTAGAGAAGCTGCTGTGATGGTGGTGGTCTATGACTGCCAATATCACATGCCCTCTGTGTGCCCCAAACTTACCGGAATCTTCCCAATGCCTGCTAGTCGCAGGCTATTACATTTACCCTTATGACTTTATTAATATAGAATATATATAATTGGATACATTTAAGTGTTTCTGAACTATCTTTCAGGTGGAAAAGGGGGTGGGAGGACCCTGGGCACTACGCTGTCAGATAGATGTGAATAAATATATAAGCAGACAAACAATGGTAAATGCTCAATCATTCCTGGAGATAATTATGTATCAGGTGCTTGAAAGGGGGAGGGGTCACAGACAAACAGATAGAGAGGGGGAGGGGTTGCAAATCCCACCCCTACATTTCCCTTCAGCACACTAAAAAATTACCTGTAACCATACCTGAACCTATCTGGCAATAGAAATTCAGAGAATTAGTTTACACATTTGCAAACCCCCCCCCCCCCCACCTCCCCTGTCTGTGAATAAATATATAAGAAAATAGTATTGGGACCAGAGATGAGAGTAATTGCAAAGCTGCCAGTCTATACAGGACAGTCAGTCATCAAGATAAGTAGGACAATAGGGAAGTAAGATGGCACACTGTAGTGAAATGATTAATCTGATGGTAATAACCTATATAGTATCAACTTATTCAGATTTACCTCTGAAAATGCATTAGCCTGTTTAAAATATTGGGATACACCTTGGATATCTATGGAACATTCCTTTTATTTACTTTAACCACTTAACTGATAATTCCCCCCCCCAAAAAAAAACCAAGAAGAACATGAATTTAACCCTATCCAAAATGATTTTAGTTAAAAAAAAATATATATATTTTTATTTTTAAAATCCCCCCAACATCGGAACATCAACCAGGAACATTGGTGGTCATTCCGAGTTGATCGCTCGCTAGCAGTTTTTAGCAGCCATGCAAACACTATGCCGCTGCCCACTGGGAGTGTAGTTTAGCTTAGCAGAAGTGCAAACGAAAGGATCGCAGAGCGGCTACAAAGTTTTTTTGAACAGTTTCTGAGTAGCTCAAAACCTACCCAGTGCTTGCGATCACTTCAGACTATTCAGCTCCTGTTTTGACGTCACAAACATGCCTTGCGTTCGCCCAGCCACGCCTGCATTTTTCCTGGCATGCCTGCGTTTTTACGAACATTCCCTGAAAACGGTCAGTTGACACCCAGAAACGCCCACTTCAATCACTCTGTCAATCACTCTGCGGTCAGCAGTGAGACTGAAAATCTTCGCTAAACCCTGTGTGAAACTGCATCGGCCATTGTAATAGTACGTCGCGCGTGCGCATTGCGCTGCATACGCATGCGCAGAAGTGCCATTTTTTTCCTCAACGCTGCACAGTGAACTAATGCAGCTAGCGATCAATTCGGAATGACCCCCATTGCTACCATCGGAACATCGGTAACATCGTGACCATCGTGACTATTTTTAAAGCCCGGACAGCTGCCAGGTACACGGGGGGGGGGGCATGATTTACACTTACTAGTGGCTGCTATTGTCTGCAGCCGCTGCGGGTGGGGTCAGATAAAGCACTTGCAGGCATGATTGCATCTGATGCGACTATGCCAGGCAAGTGGTTAATCCACCATAATGAATATTGCCTCAGCAAATGTTTTGGATCCACACCTACATTCAGTGTCAGACTGGGGCATGAAGGGCCCACCGGGGGAATGGAGTGGTTATTGGCCCATGCATAGGGGTTTTGGGGTGGTATTCATGTGACCGGCGGTCGGGAGACTGATGGTCACATGACCTCCACCGACATCCCTGTCCCTCACTATCCCGATGGTCGGCATGTCGACCAACAGGGACTATTTCCACTCATGAGTGTCCACGACACCCATAGAGTGGGAATTGAACCCGTGGTGACTGCAGGCCGCCACCGAGCCCACAGTATGGCAAGCGCAGTGTGGTGAGCGCAGAGAGCCTGCAAGGGGCTTGCTGCACTCGCCCCTCCCCGCCGGGATCCCGGCGTTGGTATGAGACCGCCAGTCAGACATACTACACCCGGGGTTTTGCTATCTACCACAGAGGCTTAGCTAGCTATTAAAGATTGTGTGATTTAGGTTCATTTATAAAAAAATATAACAAACACTGTTAGTGCATGCATGATAATGTAGCAAATTAATAACAGCAATGCACTGTGGTGAATAATATAATATGACTTATGTATAATGTATAATTCAAGTGTACAGTCTAAAACCTGATCCCTAGAGGAGGCGGTGGGCCCTCAGGCCATGGGGACCACCAACCCTGTCTGCATTTCCCTCTGAAACCTTCATTGCATATGGTATTGAATCATCCTCCATTTGTCTGGCACCCAACTTCTGCAACACTCCTCTTACTATTTAGGAAGGAACTTTTCCTTGCATCAGACTTAATAATATCAATGATTTGCAGAGATTCACTATGCTCTCTGAGTTCATATACAGAGGCATAACTAAATGGCGAGATCAAAAATGGCGCCCCCCAAAATAATTAAATAAAACTATAAAAGCATGATTGAAATCTTCTGTAGATATTTAAACTGGTTAATGGCTATAAATTTGCTTTCAGAATGAAATACAAAAAATAAAAATAAAAACTTTTATTGTTGCCTTCTATTGCGGGATCCGATCAACAAGCTGCTCCTGCTCCCACACCAGCAGCATCCAGTTGCAGTGGTGGAAGGGACACAGAGACAGAGAGTGGTTGAAGGGACACAAAGTGTGACAGCAGGGACCCAGAGAGAGAGAGAGAGAGAGAGAGAGAGAGAGAGAGAGAGTGGCAGCAGGGTCCCAGATGCATAGAGAGTGGCAGCAGGGACCAAGGCATTAGAGAGAGTGGCAGAAGGAACCAAGACACAGACAGAGTGGCAGCAGGGAGACAGAAAGTGGCAGCAGGGACTCAGGCACAGTGATTGTGGCAACAGGGACCAAGACACAGAGAGAGTTGCAGCATGGACCCAAGCACAGAGAGTGGCATCATGGACCCAGTGAGAGTAGCAGAAGGTTAGACAGAGAGTGACAGCAGGGACCCAGGCACAGAGAGAGTGACAGCAGAAAAACAGATAAAGTGACAGCAGGGGCATAGAGACCAAGAAAGTTAAAGCAGGGACACAGAGACAGAGTGACAGCAGGGATATAGCAGCAGTGATACAGAGTGGTGGAAGGGACAGAGAGAGGCAGCAGAATCATACAGTAGGAACAGAGGCAACAGGGACATAGGGACAGAAAGAGAGTCAGTAGGCATGCAGGGACAGAGAGAGTCAGCAGGGACCAAGGGTCGGGGAGATAGGCAGCAGTGATCTAGGGCAGAGGGGGATATTTAATAAAACATAATTATCTAATAAAAGCTGGAAAATTTGATATTTATGTTTTTTGGAGATGGAAATAAATATCTCCTCTGTAGTGGCAGTTGCAGCATGGTCCAATATACAAACAGGAGAGCCAAAATCATCCGCCATTGTGCCCCTAACAGCAATGTCTGGCAGTGTTTAGGGTGGCAGTTGGTGTGGCTACCCTATTTGAATTGTGGACTGCTCTGCAACTACCACTGGAGAGGAGATATTTATCTCCATCTCCAGAGAACATAAATATTAGATTTTCCAGCTTTTATGATATAATTATGTTTTATTAAATATCCCCCAGAGAGAGAGACAGCAGGGATGTCAGGACAGAGGCAGCAGGGACAGAGACGCAGCAGGGATGTAGGGACAGAGGCAGAAGGGACATAGGGACAGAGAAAGAGAGAGAGGCAGCAGGGATGTAGGGACAGAGGCAAAAGGGACGTAGGGACAGAGAGAGAGGTAGCTGGGATGTAGGGACAGAGACAGACAGTAGGGACAGAGGGAGAGAGGCAGCAGGGATATAGGGATAGAGAGAGGCAGCAGGGAAATATGGAGAGATAGAGGCAGCAAGGACATAGGGACAGAGAGACAGCAGGGATGCAAGGACAGAGGCAGCCGGGATGCAGGGACAGAGAGAGGCAATAGAGACAGAGGGAGAGAATGAGTATGGAGAGAGAGACAGCAGGGATGTAGGGACAGAGAGAGGCAGCAGGGACACAGGAACAGAAGCAGTAGGGATGTAGGGACAGAGAGGTAGCAGGAACATATAATAGGGACAGAGAGGCAGCAGGGTCAGAGAGAGGCAGCAGTGATATAGGGACAGAAGCAGTAGGGACAAAAGCAGCAAGGATGTAGGGACAGAGAGGCAGCAGGAACGTACAGTAGGGACAGAGGCAGCAGGGACAGAGACAGAGCAACAGCAGGGACAGAGTGAGACAGCAGGGATATAGGGACAGAGAGAAAAAGCAAAGACATAGGGACAGAGGGAGGAACCAGGGATGTAGGGACAGAGACAGGCACCATGGACGTAGGGACAGAGAAAGAGAGGCAGCAGGGATGTAGGAACAGATAAAGACAGCAGGGACATAGGGACAGAGAGGCAGCAGGGACAGGGGCACCAGGGATGTAGGGATGGAGAGAGGCAGCAGGGACATAGGAACAGAGAGAGAGAGAGGAGGCAGCAGAGACATAGGGATAGAGAGAAAAAGGGAGGCAGCAGGGACATAGGGACAGAGAGAAAGAGAGAGGAAGTGAGAGAGAGGGGCAGCAGAGACATAGGGAGAGAGAGGTAGCAGGAACATACAGTATGGACAGAAAGAGGCTGTAGGGACAGAGAGAGAGGCAGCATGGACATAGGGACAGAGAGGAAGCAGGGACATACAGTAGGGATAGTGAGAGAGGCAGTAGAGTAATATTGCCAAACTTCTAGGTAAGGAACTGCGGTGCTGCTGATTGCTGAAGTCTCCCAGTCACAGCAGAGCATGGCAGATGCCGTAGATGAGCGGGACCCGCAGACTGTTTCCAAGTTCCGCTGCACTGTGAGGAGGAAGACCCAACAGTGAGGGAAGGGCCCTGCGTGCTGTGGCAATACAGACTGTGTCCCTGCTACTGTTGCATGGCCCAGTCACCAAACACTCCTGGCCCAACTTGGACTGTGTGGTCAGCTGCAATGCTGTGGAGCTACTTTCAGTCTCGTGAGATGATGACATCAACTCACGAGTGTTTCTCTGCAACAGGCAGCTCCGGGCACACAGTGAGGCTCTGTACAGTGACTCCCCCTCTCTTACCAGGAAGTAAACGGCCAGCCCGGAACACGAGGGTGGCTCAATACTTCTGAGCCAGCGTGCACCCCAAGTGACTGGGCCCCATAAAATTAGCATCCCTTGCACCCTCTATAAATATGTAACTGTTGTGGGGTGACAGGCTGTGAGTGGGGGTAATGGGTGTGGGATGACTGGCTGTTAGTGGTGACAATGAGTGTGGGGAGACAGGCTGTGAGTGAGAAGGGGTCGTAGTGGGTGTGGGATGACAGGTTGTGAGAGGGGGTAGTGAATGTGAGCTGACAGGCTGTTAGTTATGACAATGGGTGTGGGGTGACAAGCTGTGAATGAGAAGTGGTAGCTGGTGTGGGGCGACAGGCTGTGAGTGGGGATATTGATAATGCAGTGACGGGCTGTGAGTTTGGTTAATGGGAGCAGGGCGACAGGTTGTAATTGAGAATGGGGAGTAGTGGGGGTGGGGTGACAAGTGTGAGTGGGGTCAGTGGGAGTGGGGTGATAGGCTGTGGGGTGACCAGGAACAGAGCAGAGGACATGGGTGGTGACAGGAAGAGCAAAGAAAAAATACATTAAAAAAGATGGATCAAAAAATATACTCACCTGAAATCTAATGCTTCTCTGACTGAATCACTCTCCTCTGCCAGTGATAGGCAGCTGTCAGCAGTCCCTCTAATTGTGTGGTGACCTCCGTTCTATGGCATGGGTCCGCAGCTCCACCGAGGTTCTTCTTCCCCTGACACAGCGGAGTGCAATCAGGTGATGTTATCAGAAGGGGCGTATTTCATTCTTTAGACGGCAGGGGAGGCAGAGCCCTGACTGGATGAACATGGTGGATCGGCAATGGGTAGTCTGGTTCACAGTCCCTGGCCAGCGGCGGCCCCCTCTACTGGATCTGCCATAATGCCTATGTCACATGCGCTGCTCACCCGGCCCTAGTTACGCCTCTGGTTGGGACAGAGAGAGAGGCAGTGGGGACAGAAAGAGACATCAGGGACAGAGAGAGGTAGGGGGGGACAGAGAGAGAGAGGCAGGGGGAGAGAGAGACATCAGGGACAGAGAAAAAGAGGCAGTGAGGATAGAGAGAGAAAGCAGGGGCAGGGAGAGAAAAGCAGCAGGGACAGAGAGAGATAGAGGCAGTGGGGACAGAGAGAGACACATCAGGGGCAGGGAGAAAGAGGCAGCAGGGATAGAGAGAGACACGTCAGGGACAGAGAAAGAGAGGCAGCGGGGACAGAGAGAGACATCAAGGACAGAGATAGAGGCAGTGAGGACAGAGAGAGAGAGAGACATCAGGGACAGAGAGAGAGAGGCAGCGGGGACAAAGAGACATCAAGGACAGAGAGAGAGGCAGCGGGGACAGAGTGAGGCATCAGGGACAGAGAAAGGCAGTGGGGGCAGAGAGAGACATCAGGGACACAGAGAGAGGCAGCGGGAACAGAGAGAGACTTAAGGGACAGAGAGAGGCAGCGGGGACAGAGAGAGACAGCAGGGACAGAGAGAGAGGTAGCGGGGACAGAGAGACAGCAGGGACAGAGAGAGAGGCAGCGGAAACAGAGTGAGACAGCAGGGACAGAGAGAGAGGCAGCGGGGACAGAGTTAGACAGCTGGGACTGAGAGACAGCAGGGATATAAAGCATCAGACAGAGACAGACAGCAGGGACAGAGAGAGAGACAGCAGAGTCAGAGAGAGACAGCAGGGACAGAGAGAGGCAGCGGGGACAGAGAGAGATAGCAGGGACAGAGAGAGAGAGGCAGCGGGGACAGAGAGAGAGAGAGGCAGTGGGGACAGGGTGAGACAGCAGGGACAGAGAGAGACAGGCAGTGGGGACAGAGCATGGACACAGCAGGGACAGAGAGAGAGAGAGAGACACCAGAGTCAGAGAGAGACAGCAGGGACAGACAGAGCATGGACAATGTAGCATTACCCACCTTCTCGGTACGGAATTCCGCTCCTTGCTCTAATCTCCCAGTGAGTGCAGCCATGGATTGTTGGATGCCGTGGAGGAGGAGCGGGAGTCGGGACCCACGCCAGCATACTTCCACTACAGTGAGTGAGGAGGTGGTGTCAAAAGAGGAAAGGAGCGTGTGCTGGGTGGTGTGACCCGGTGGCTGCTGCTGCACCCCTGAATCAGCAAATATACCCGGCCCACGGACACCGCTGCCACTCACTCTGGTGGGTCACCCGCAGGACCACTGCCCCCTTCCCTTCTTCTGCTGATGCCTGCGGCAGTGCAAACTGCTTATAAAGGAGAAATGTCAATTAAACAAAACAAACACACACACCCATATGCAGAAGCCTCCGTGGTCCAGACGTCCCGCCCATCCACTGATGCTGGCTACGGTGGATACTTCCCCAGCCCCACCCTTGTCTATTCCTATTGGCCCGGCAAATGCATCGCGGGCGTGGCTACCCTGTCCCACACCACCTGCCCTGGGCAGTACAGCTTGGAGGTGGAGGCAGAGTAGTGGGAGAGTCCAGCGCAGACACTGCACGGGAACACAGCCATTGTCCGGCTGCTCCCCCCTCTGTCATATCTGTTACGGCAATCCAGTGCAAGTGCCCTGCTCGCCCTGCCCTAGATACGCCTCTGTTCATATATATAATCCAGTTGTCCCATTAACCGCCATTTATTAGGGACAAGTGCATTCATTTATACCTTTGGTTTTATATTTATATATATAATCATATTCTATAGATAATCTATGTATATTCTGTATGTGCTCCAATATAGAATTAAGGGGAAGATGTACTAAGCAGTGATAAAAGTGGAAAGGTGAGCCAGTTGAGATGTTGCCATGACAACCAATCAGCTGCTCTGTATACTTTTATAGTATGTAAATTATAAATGTTACGTCAATACTGATTGGTTGCCATGGGCAACTTCTCCACTGGCACACTTCTCCACTTTTAGCACTATTTAGTGCATCTCCCCCTACTGCTGTTTTTTTTTTTTAATGATGCATCAACAAATAATTGCTCATTTTTAACTATAGATTTTTTGCTATGGATAAGCAGTGTATATTCATTATGTGCTCTTGTATGTAACTCATACAGGTTTTTAGTGTATCAATAAAAAAATTTACTATAGAATTTTCTGTAGTCAGTATATATCATTGCTCTATCTTTCAGGTGTCCTGCTTCTATTGTCCTAATGTCAAAATGATAAGTGAACAAGATTGTTCTAATATTGAAGCTGTCATCAATTCAAAACACCCCGAAGATTGAGAGGAGAATGGTGAGAAGGAAAAGCATTAAAGGTGACAGGGGACCAGGAGAGATGCTCTCTACCACAAGTCAAGAGCTAGCAGGTGCAAGGGAGAGATACACTATCTTCTTGAGCAGAGTGAAACAAAGGAAATTAAAAATATTGAAGCCCATTTACTAAAGTGGATGAGGCAGTAAAAACAACAAAAATGGTATTTTAGAAATAAAATAGAAAGTTTTGCCAGAGCTCATTTAAAATGATATACTATTAAATGAATACCAATAAACAGAATTTTATGCTCCTATATACACTTATCATTAACAAAGCTACAAAAAGCATTGGGAACATGCCAAGTGACTCCTTGTCTATTCCATAGTAATATTCAACGTAATATAGTACTGTATGGTAATAATTGAAAAGAGCAGTGACTGTTCAGATGAACTGGGTGCTTCATCAGCTAGTGTGTGAGTGTTCTAATTATGCAATCCTTCATTCGTGTTATGTGAATTGTTTTAAAACTATATGTTAACTTCTAATATATAAATCATACAGAGACCAAGATTACTTTTTTCAATTCAAGTGTAAAAATACCTAGACATTCAAAAGACATACTATATGTGGCTATTCACACATAGCAGTGTTTCTGAAATGATCATTCTAAGCAATACATTAAAGGGACATTGGGGGTCATTCCGAGTTGATCGCACGCATTTTCACAGCTCAGTGTTCAGGTTACTATTGCGCATGCGTATGCATCGCAATGCGCACACGAGTCGTATGGGTACAAACAGCATCGTTGTTGGGCATTGCTTCTAGAGATGAATCCATTCGCTTAGGTGATCGCAAGGAGATTGAAAGAGGGCGTTTATGGGTGTCAACTGATCGTTTTCTGGGAGTGGTAGGGAAAATGCAGGCATGTCCAGGCGTTTGCAGGGCAGGCGTCTGACGTCAATTCCGGGACCAGACAGGCTGAAGTGATCGCAAGGGCTGAGTAAGTTCAGACCTACTCTGAAACTGCAAAAAAAAATTTTGTCCCGCTCGGCTGCACATGCAAAACGAAAATACACTCCCCCGTGTGTAGCGACTATGCGTGTGCCCGGCTGCAAAAAGTAGCTAGCGAGCGATCAACTGAGTGCCATTGTCTTCGAAACTACAATTATTACCTTTACAAATATTTTATTTTTCTAATTATAGTTGACAGCATTTTTTTATTGAAATGTTAAATTTGTTATTGTTTAAAGTGCAGTTGCTTTTTATTATTGCTTTTATGCCAGCCAGACGAAGAGATGTACTAATGTAATAACAGGGTATGTTTGTAGTGAAGTCGGTGCTGATGTCGGCAGTACCTGTTTTCCCGATGATGTTGGCTTCCTCCAGATCTCATCTACTGGCTTCAGGCAGAAGGATCAGGACACCCAAGAAACCCCAAAAAATCACCACGCATTTGGACGGTGACTAGATGTTTATTTTGCAGGAAAGCACTGGTCACCGCTGTGGGTTTAACTAGGTTAAATGGCGGGGTGTAACACACAGAAATTAATATAACAATGCAAGATGTAACACACAGTGGCATATATATAACAGCAGAAGATACACCGTAATAGAGGCTAGTAAAGAACACGGTTCCGGTAAAGTGGCAGATTATGCAAATCAAATCAATGCAAATAGAACATACTCCCCTTACTTATTGAAATACTATAATATCCTATATTGTCCACTGGGTGGCGTTTGACCAAGTCCTTATACCTGTGGCCCTGTGGGGTACGGTCGTTAGGTCGACCACTAAAGGTCGACATGTACTAGGTTGACAGGGACACTAGGTCGACATGGTCATTAAGTCAACATGAACTAGGTCGACAGGTCAAAAGGTCGACATGAGGTTTTTTTTTTTAAATTAAATTTTTGGACTTTTTCATACTTTACGATCCACATGGACTACAACTGGGAATGGTAACCTGTGCCAAGTGCAGCGGGAGCGGAGCGAGGCACCTTGCCCGAAGTATGGCAAGCTAAGTGAGCCATGCGAGGGGACACGGTGCACTAATTGGGGTTCCCGATCACTCTACGACACAAAAAAAGCCCCCAAACCCATGTCGACCTTTTGACCTGTTGACATAGTACATGTCGACCTAATGCATGTCGACCTTCAGTGGTTGACCTAATGGCTGTCAACCTAAGTTGAGTCGACCCAATGACCCATACCCGGCCCTGTTAAATCCCAGTTAATGTTCTGTCCACTACAGGCTCTTATAGGACACAATAAAAAGGGTAAATACGGTTAAAGTTCCTTACAAATAGAATCCGCTGCCTACTAACAGTCTGTTGAAGTGATAAAGTAAGCAGAGGCAGAGCAGTAGCAACAGTTGCAGGTTTTAGCTTATCATGCAGGCAAGTTATGAAAGTCAGTCAGAAAGCATTGTACAGCAATAGCTAATGCAGTTCCTTTCTCTTCCTCACAGTTATGCAAGCAGAAAGTTACACTGGGGGTCATTCCGAGTTCTTCGCTCGCTAGCAGATTTTAGCAGCATTGCACACGCTAGGCCGCCGCCCTCTGGGAGTGTATCTTAGCTTAGCAGAATTGCGAACGAAAGATTAGCAGAATTGCGATTAGAAAATTCTTAGCAGTTTCTGAGTAGCTCAAGACTTACTCCTACACTGCGATCAGCTCAGCCCGTTTCGTTCCTGGTTCGACGTCACAAACACACCCTGCGTTCGACCAGCCACTCCCCCGTTTCTCCAGACACTCCCGCGTTTTATCCTGGCACGCCTGCGTTTTTCCGCACACTCCCAGAAAACAGTCAGTTTCCGCCCAGAAACACCCACTTCCTGTCAATCACACTACGATCACTTCAACGATGGAAATTCTTAGTTCGGACGTGAGTAAATTTACTAAGATTTGTGCTAAACTACTTAGCACATGCGCACTGCGTACCATGCGCATGCTAATTTTCGCCTTAATCACTCCGTTGCGAAAATCGGCAACAAGCGAACAACTCGGAATGACCCCCACAGTTCACAGTTCAGTTAGGTAGCAGCAGGTGAGGAAGAAGCGGTGATTACACAGGTCAGTTTAGTGACATTAAGTAAGCATGCAGAGAGGAACAGTTAAAGCAGGGTATAATGGGGGTAATTCAGAGTTGATCGCAGCAGGAACTTTGTTAGCAGTTGGGCAAAACCATGTGCACTGCAGGGGAGGCAGATATAACATGTGCAGAGAGAGTTAGATTTGGGTGGGTTATTTTGTTTCTGTGCAGGGTAAATACTGGCTGCTTTATTTTTACACTGCAATTTAGATTGCAGATTGAACACACCACACCCAAATCTAACTCTCTCTGCACATGTTATATCTGCCTCCCCTGCAGTGCACATGTAATAGTACCCCTGTGTGTGAGTGCAATCGTACCTGCTTTCTTCAATCGACGCCTGCGGCTCTAAGACTTCTCCCGACTTCCTCTTCCTTAGCCTGTGGCAGAAGAATGATCACCCCAAGGAGGACCCCACTGATAAAAGGCAATACCAAAGGGTGGCGACAAGACGTTTATTAAATCGGGAGAGACAAACGTCACCGTTTAATATATTCAAATGACGACAAATAATTCGACCCTACTTCCAAAGGCACATGGTGGAGTATCACATATCATTTGCACAATAGGCGTTATTATGAGCACATATCATCATTTGCATAATAGGCGTTATTATGAGCACATATCATCATTTGCATAATAGGCATTATTATGAGCACATATCATCATTTGCATAATAGGCATTAGTATGATTACAACCTCAACATAAATGCTTTTCAGAATAGAGAAGAAAACTAAATATCCTTTAAACGGGATGGTTCTGGAATGTTCCAATAGTGTACTAACCAGTCACCAGTTGGCAATACGGACTTAACTAAGGAAGTCTCAGACTTTAACCCTAAGAAGTCCAAGTATCAGTGTAGCGGGATCACAAAGTCCCCTTATACATAGGGATCAACGGCATATGACTGGACTTGTAATTGGCATGGGTCAGTTTAAGGGCGATCCAGAAACAAATGTTAGTTTTCATGAGCTTCCTCTCCGAAGGTATGACATTAACTACAAGCGTCACTCTAGTAGGCAGGACAGATATTGCAAGTAATCCTGTCCTATGCGAGGCAATATGTAACCGGTAGAGCTGGAAGCCTTTGGCTTAATGGGGTTGATGGGAAGGGGAGCAAGGGGTTAACTGCCTCAGTGGCTTGGCTTAAACCCCTATGGTCCAGATCGGAGCCAGTGGTGGTGCAGTGTAGGGGCAATCTCCTTACCAGCTCCTGATGGGTCTGTAGCGGAGTCCCCAGGCGCCCTCCTGGCAGTACATTGGCTGGTGGCTCAGTCCTGCAGTGCTGTGGTAACCGGCTGCGCAGGGCTGCCTTCAGCGGCTGACAGGCGGGGAAGTAACCAGCGGGTCCCGGCTGGCGGCAGCGGCTGGCTTACTGCGGCCGGCGGCTTCTCTCTCCACTTGGCGGCAGTGTGTCCCGGCGGGCGACTCTGCTGTGGCTGGTGGCTGCTCGCAGCGGACGGGTCCCGTCTCTCTTCCTTGCTGCAGTCACTTCTCCTCGCGGCTCCGGCTCCTTCAGTGCTTGGCGCCAACAAACCCGCCGCTCCTCTCTTGCTCCTTTTTAAACGGCTCCTCCTCGTCTCTTTGCCGCATCTCGCCCTCCTATCAGGCGACTCTCAGGCTTCCCGCTCTGCAGGGACAGGGACAGCTGTTTCTGAGTCCCAGAGCCAATCTAGTTTCCCCCCGGTACTGTGGTTGCCTAGCAACTGGGACAAGGAGATTAACCCCCGCAGTCTCTTCCCCGAGGACACCCCAGTAGGCTGTTCTGATGTCCATGCTGACTCCATTAATTATAGTAGGGGTACCCCAAAGGCAGGGTACCACAAATCGCCCTGCTGGAATTATACGTGTTCTCACGCATTTTCGGTGTAGCTCAAATTCCAGAATAACAAGTCTCTTGACAAGAACTTCAACAATTAAAAGGTACGTACCGTAAGCATGAACATATCTACACTTAGTACATTATATATTCTATTCTCGGTAGCACAAGGGCAGAACGCCTTTAGTGCTGTGTTCCGACCTCCTGACACCGATTACATTGGGTTCGCTTTCAGCATCAGAAACACCTGAAGGAGAACATTGGCCGCTACTGGTGAGTCCGTCACCAGACGATTCTGGAGCCGTACTCCGGGCAATGGGGTAGGGGATGGCGCTCCCCATTAGCAACTTAATGGGGTCATCAAGTGGTATCCCTCCCTGGGGCTCCCATCCCTCCGCCACAGGACTCCTCTCCCTCTGCGGTACAGGTTCCTCGGCAGTGTACAACTTCAGTTGGTCCCGAGGTACAGTACTGAATCGACCACCTTCTCCCTCAATCTGGTAAGTATACATGTCAGCAGTCGGGACTCTTGTGATGGTGTAAGGCACAGCCTCCCACATGGTGTTGAGTTTACTGGTTCGGCGGTTCTTCTTTCTCCACACTCTGTCGCCTATCTGTAGAGGCACCGGTCGTGCGTTAGCATTGAAGTTTCTCTCTTGCCGTGCGTGTACGACTTCCAGTCGCTTTTCAACAACTTGTCTGGCGGTCTCGATGCGGTGTTGGTGCTCTTGCACCCAACCGTTTTGTGGAGTAATGGATTCGCCTATCTCCGGAGTCAACTCAAGATCCTTAGGGAGTCTGCCTTGCCTTCCAAACATCAGATAGAATGGCGTGAATCCTGTTGAACAGTGTTCCATGTTGTTGTATAGGTACGCCATTTCTGGTAGGAGAGTGGGCCACCGGGCCCTAGCTTCTGCTGAGAGGCTTCAGAGCATCCCTATGACAGTCTGGTTGGCTCTCTCGCAGAGGCCGTTTCCCTGCGGGTGATAGGCTGTGGTCCTCAATTTTCAGCATCCATACATGGAGCATAGCTGATGGAACAATTGAGACTCAAAGGCAGGGCCCTGATCCGTCAGGACCCGATCAGGATATCCGTTAGGCTGGATGAAATGCTTTATGAAGAGTTCGGCTGTCGTCTTTGTGGTTAGATCACGTGCTGGGACTACCACCAAGAAGCGGCTATAGTGATCCATGATTGTGAGGGCGTATTGGACACCGGTGGAGCTTGGTTCCAACTTTACATGGTCTAACACCACTAATTCAGCCGGACGGCTGCTGGGAATTGGGTGAAGGGGTTTTTTCTGGGTGGCTTCAGCCGAGCGCTTCAGGTTGCAACTCGCACAGTCGTGGCACCACCTTTCTACATCAGCCCGCATTCCAAACCAGAAGTACAGCCTCCTCAGAGTTGCCTCAGTTTTCTGTGTCCCGAAATGGCCGGACTGTTTGTGATAAGCGGTGAGCAAGGAGCGGGCTTGCTCTCTTGGTACCACAATCTGATGGATGAGCTGATGGGTCCCAGGGTCAAGACTTGTGCGAATGACGAGTCCCTGTCGAAGACTCAAGCGATCATGGTGTCTTGATCTGTGTTAGTTCTCTGTACTCTGGTCAACCGACCATTCCGGCGGATAAGTGCTCTAAGTTTTCGAATCACCGAACTTTCCTTCAGGAATGACTCCCAATCGAATCCCCCCTCGTCTTGAAGACTTGGTTCAGGCGAGGGGTCGGTGGTGACAACAACCGGGTCGGAGGTGACCATGCGTCCCTGTGTTTTGGGAACCTTGAAGACCGGAGTCTTGACGTCCTCATCCCAATCTCGTTCTTCCTCCTCAACATCCGCTGTTGGCAGGCGGGACAGGGCGTCCGCATTTCCATTGGATTTCCCGCTGCGATATGTCACGGTGTAGCGGAAGTTGGCCAAGCGTGACAACCATCTCTGCTCCATTGCGCCCAGCCGGGCTGTAGATAGGTGGGCCAAGGGGTTGATATCAGTGACAATCACGAAAGGGTGGCAGCCAAGTAATTTTTGAACTTCTCCGTCACGGCCCAGATCAGAGGGAGCAGTTCCAGTTTAAATGTGCTGTAGTTTTCGTTGTTGCGTTCTGTCTTTCTGAGGCCCCGACTGGCGTAGGCAATCACTCTCTCCTGACTATTCTGCATTTGCGATAGCACAGCTCCTAGGCCGCGGTGGCTGGCATCAGTATAGACCTGAAAGGGTTGCTCGTAGTCAGGGTAGGCTAGGAGGGGTGCTTCGACAAGTGACCGCTTCAGCTGTTCGAAGGATGCTTGATGGTCTTTGGTCCATGCGACCACTGTTGTGCTTCGTCTCTCCTGGCCCGCTTTTCCACGCAGGAGCTCATGCAGAGGGGAGGCTACTTTAGCAAAATTCTCGATGAAGCGTCGGTAGTATCCCACGAACCCTAGAAAGCTGCGTATGTCCTTGACGGTCTTCGGCACTTGCCAGTCGCGCACCATGCAAATCTTTTCTGGGTCTGGCTTTACCCCTTCAGCACTCACAATGTGTCCGAGGTACTGTACTTTCGGTTTCAGGAGGTGGCATTTGGACGGCTTCAACTTCAGGCCACAGCAAGTCAGTTGTCCGAACACTTCCTCCAAGTGTGTCAGGTGGTCCTCGTACGTTTTCGAAAAGATGATCACGTCATCAAGATACAGGAGGACCATCTCGAAGTTGCGATGGACCAAACAGTGTTCCATGACCCTCTGAAAGGTGGCAGGGGCGTTGCAGAGTCCGAACGGCATTCTATCAAATTCGAAGAGGCCCATGGGGGTGTTGAAAGCCGTTTTCTTCCGGTCTTCTGGGGCGATAGGGATTTGCCAATACCCGCTGGTCAAATCCAAGGTCGAGAAGTAGACAGCGGTCTTCAGGGCAGTCAGGGACTCCTCAATTCGTGGTAATGGGTATGCGTCCTTGTGGGTGACTGCATTCAACCTCCTGTAGTCGACGCAGAAACGGAGACTGCCGTCCTTCTTTTTGACAATGACCAGCGGGGCGGCCCATGGACTGTGGCTCTCCTTGATCACACCGGCCTCTTGCATCTCGCTGATCATGGTTCATACCGGTTGGTACATGGCCGGTGGAAGCGGTCTGTGTCTCTCTTTGATTGGCGGACTCACTCCGGTGGGAATGTGGTGTTGTACCCCCTCTGCTCTACCAAAGTCAGCTGGGTGTTGGCTGAAAGCCCCGGCATTCCTGCACACGACTTGGATAACACCCTCTCGCTGGTCCTCTGGTGTATCCGCATCTCCGATTTGGATCTCGTTCCACCATGGGGTGTCCGTGGTGATTAGGCTGGATTGGCTGTGCACAGTCTTCTGTTGGGTTCCGGGCATGGTTTCTCCCAACACGTCTTGGAAGTCAACCCACATCACGCTGGCTACGGGGCAGTTTCGAAACAGTCTGATCGGGTAATTGTGCGGATTGAGTACATGGACTGGAACTCTTCCACGTTCCACTCTCACCAGCGTCCTGGCCACCGCGAATGGCCGCTGCCCATCGGGGTCACAGGCTTCGATGACTGCTTCATAATCCCGCCCACCTGGACCGATTCTGGCTTTACACCATATCACGTGTTTGGCATTGGGTTGAAGTATAATGGGTCGGCGGTCCGTGATTCTGGCCTTGCCCACCTCTCCTTTGGGGTTAGCGAACCGTTTGTGTCCTTTAAGTAGGCGCATAGTCTGCTGCATTGCTTTCCGTTCTCTCAGGGCTGCGGACTTCATCTCCGTCCTGAGGGCCTCCACCAACTCGTCGGGACAATTTTTCAGCACGTTCATCCCCAAAATGACAGGCGGTAGGTGTTCATTGCAGGAAGTCGTGATCAAACAGCCTTGATGTTCTAGCCGGGCTTCACCAACAGATACATCGGCATCCCAGTAGCCACTGAACTGAATTGGTTGACCATTGCTGGCCAGTAGGCTGAGCCAGGTGGTAGGTGGTGCAACGATCTCACTCTCCTTCCAGTGTCTCCGGTACTCGGTGAGTTGAATGGTCGTTACTTGGGACCCGGTATCTAAGGGAGCTGCCATTTTTATTCCGTTGACTCTAATCTTCAAGTGGGGACACTTACCCACGTATTGTGGCCACCATTCTGGTGGCGATGGACCTATTTGCGAGGTTCTTCCCGAGGGTCGGTCCCTCGCCTCGAGGTTGCGTCGTTTAAAGGCTCGACTTCACATTCGCGCTCAACATGTCCACTCAACTTGCAGCGCCGACAGATGGGTCTCCCCTGTGCATCGAACTGATCGGTGGGACGTCGTCCGGAGCCTTGAAGGACTTCCCATTGTTGTCTGCTTCGTCCACCCGAATCGGGCTGCCAGCCTCCGCGCTTATTCCTGGCCTGTTCCAAGCGTATGTCTCGAATTTCTTTCATCATCTCTGTGACGGCACTAGTGAGAGCTCCAATCGGATCTTGGCTGGCTTGGACTTGCTGAGTGGCGGTACGTTTCGGCTTGCTGGGTTCAGGCATCAAATACAGTTGTGCCTCATCGCCCTCTTCATCCACAGTGAGTTCCGAGGTCGCCTCATGTTCTGCGTCTGTGTTCTGATTCAATCCCAGTATGTCCATGAAGGTTTCCTTAAATTCGGGGAATGTGCAGTTGGGCCTCTGTTTTCTCCACATTTTCAGCTGGGTCTTTACTGTTTCACTCTGGGCTCCTTCAATGAACAGGTCCGTCAATGTTCGTCGACATGTTCCACTTCGCTTGGAGCTCTAGCTTGGATTGCCCGCATCGCTTCTTGTAACCCCAGAGCAAAGTCTCGCAATGATTCTTGCGGTCGTTGTTTTTGGGCATATAATTACCCCTTCAGTTCTGCGATGGATTGGGAGTTATAGATGCTGGCCAGTTTCTTTAGAATTCCTTCGGCCGTCTTTCGGTCTGCGTCCGACCACGATTGTGCTTCCCGTAGCGCAGACCCTTTTAGCTGGCCGATGATGATCTCTACTCGCTGTTCCTCGCTCAGCATATATAACCGGAACATGGAATGTAACTTTTCCTTGAATTGCCTGAAAGAGCTGGTCCCGCGTACGCGGTTGTTGCCTGAGTATGTGGGAAGCCAGGGTGCCCCGAAGTAGTATGGCATGGTGATTGGTGCCGTCGGCACTGGTGCTGTCGGTATTTGTGCTGTCAGCATTACTGCCACTGGAGGTGCTGGGTTGGGTGCGTCAGGCGCTCTTCTGCGGCTCGGGGTAGAATCCGCCGACTGCGGTTGGTATCCTGTATCTGGTGCGTCTTGCGACTGCGACATCTCGCAGTTCACAAGGGTATCTGTAATCCTGTTCGTAGACACCAAGTTGTAATAGTACCCCTGTGTGTGAGTGCAATCGTACCAGCTTTCTTCAATCGACGCCTTCGGCTCTAAGACTTCTCCCGACTTCCTCTTCCTTAGCCTTTGGCAGAAGAATGATCACCCCAAGGAGGACCCCACTGATAAAAGGCAATACCAATCGGTGGTGACAAGACGTTTATTAAATCGGGAGAGACAAACGTCACCGTTTAATATATTCAAATGATGACTAATAATTCGACCCTACTTCCAAAGGCACATGGTGGAGTATCACATATCATTTGCACAATAGGCGTTATTATGAGCACATATCATCATTTGCATAATAGGCGTTATTATGAGCACATATCATCATTTGCATAATAGGCGTTATTATGAGCACATATCATCATTTGCATAATAGGCATTAGTATGATTACAACCTCAACATAAATGCTTTTCAGAATAGAGAGGAAAACTAAATATCCTTTAAACGGGATGGTTCTGGAATGTTCCAATAGTGTACTAACAAGTCATCAGTTGGCAATACAGACAGAACTAAGGAAGTCTTAGACTTTACGTATAACCCTAAGAAGTCCAAGTATC
This sequence comes from Pseudophryne corroboree, assembly GCF_028390025.1. Lineage (NCBI taxonomy): Eukaryota > Metazoa > Chordata > Amphibia > Anura > Myobatrachidae > Pseudophryne > Pseudophryne corroboree. The sequence continues at coordinate 961,214,890 of NC_086444.1, read as the reverse complement.
GGTGTAGCGGGATCACAAAGTCCCCTTATACATAGGGATCAATGGCATATGACTGGACTTGTAATTGGCATTGATCAGTTTAAGGGCGATCCAGAAACAAATGTTAGTTTTCATGAGCTTCCTCTCCGAAGGTATGACATTAACTACAAGCGTCACTCTAGTAGGCAGGACAGATATTGCAAGTGATCCTGTCCTATGCGAGGCAATATGTAACCGGTAGAGCTGGAAGCCTTTGGATTAATGGGGTTGATGGGAAGGGGAGCAAGGGGTTAACTGCCTCAGTGGCTTGGCTTAAACCCCTATGGTCCAGATCGGAGCCAGTGGTGGTGCAGTGTAGGGGTAATCTCCTTACCAGCTCCTGGTGGGTCTGTAGCGGAGTCCCCAGGCACCCTCCTGGCAGTACAGCGGCTGGTGGCTCAATCCTGCAGTGCTGTGGTGACTGGCTGCGCAGGGCTCCCTTCAGCGGCTGACAGGCGGGGAAGTAACCAGCGGGTCCCGGCTGGCGGCAGCGGCTGGCTTACTGCGGCCGGCGGCTTCTCTCTCCGCTAGGCGGCAGTGTGTCCAGGCGGGCGACTCTGCTGTGGCTGGCGGCTGCTCGTAGCGGACGGGTCCCGTCTTTCGTCCTTGCCGCAGTCACTTTTCCTTGCGGCTCTGTCTCCTTCAGTGCTTGGTGCCAACAAACCCGCCGCTCCACCCTTGCTCCTTCTTAAACGGCTCCTCCTCGTCTCTTTGTCGCGTCTCGCCCTCCAATCAGGCGACTCTCATACCATGCGCATGCGCATTTTTGCCTTAATCGCTCCGTTGCGAAAATCGGCAATTAGCGAACAACTCGGAATGACCTCCTAAGGCTGACTCTTGGCTAATAAACAGTTGCCCTCTCCCTCTATGTCAGTGCATGTCGCTTTGTTCACACAGCAATAGCTAATGACTAGGGGGTCTATTTATTAAAATAATTTTTACTAAAATAATGTGAAAAGGGTGTGAAAACACCCTTTTTCACATTATTATTTTAGTATCACCTGAATGTATTAAAGGGCATTTGGAGCAGTTTTCATGAAAAACTGCTCCAAACCCTTTAATTCACTTTTTTTTAGTAACCTACATCGCTTTCCCCATACTTACAATGGGAAATGTGATGTGGCCGAATTTGCTAAAAAAAAAAAATGTGAAAAAATACCGCTCAGCTCAGGCTGTCGAGGGAGCCGGTGTCCGCTGGTCTGGTGAGCGCTGCCGGGCGCCGGGTCCCCCATGTGCTGCAAAGTGACCTCGGTGCAGTAAAGTGATGGTGCAAAATGGCAGCGCACTTTACAACAGTGGGGGCCACCGCTGTGAACAGGATCCGGCGCCCAACAGCCTAGCAGAAGCAGCGCGGACCAGCTCCCTGGACTTGTGAGTATATTGATCTTCTGGGGTGGGGTCTGCGGTGCGCGGGGATAGTAGCGACGGGGGATAGACCGGGCGACGGCGGTAGCGGCGATGTCGGCGGGGGCCGCGCATGCGCAGCATGACATCTGTAAAGCCACCTGTCTCATCAGAGCTGTGCATTTACAGGACACTTAAGTATTCTACATGTCGTTTAGACAGTGTTAGTTAATAAAAAGTGCCTTACTACAGGTATATTTCAGTACAAGTACCCTGTAATATACATTCAGTATTTACTGTGCATTGTTGTATCTGTATACATATATAGGTTTACTTAGTATTGCTAGTAAAGTGCAGTTTTATTGTTGTTGTAATAATTTGTGCATTGTACATGTGACAGTGTGTGCCAATAGCTGCTGTGTGGTTCCGATTCCGTGTATCACACACATATCGCTATCCCTATATTCTGTACCCTGAGGGGGGCTAAGTGCATCAGGATCCTATATATATAGAGTGTTTCACAGGATATACTACCTTGGTATTTTTCTCTGTGTATTTCAGTCACCATATACCACTTAAATCCTCTGTTTGTGCTCTGCATTTGCAGTCACACTACATTGGTTTTTTTTGTCAGGTACTGTGTCTGGCTATATTGTACTGTTACACCCTAAGACTACATTCACACATAATGTCTGCTACACAGGGCGGGAGATCCGTGGCTGATTCTGCGTCATGCAGGGCTGACGCCGCGGATGCACCTGAGGAAAATATTCCAACTGAGGGTCCAGGTAGCGGGGCTTCAAAACCCACCCTGTGCTGTTTTTTTTTTCTAATTTGCTGACTACGCTAGTAATGAGACTTATGCCCCCTGTGGGACCTCCTGTGCCATTACAGCCACATATTGTCCCTGCAGTTCATCCGCCATGGGCAGATAATCTGTCAACTCAGTTACAGCAATTAGATCAGTTTTTGGTTATACAAAAACCTAACCCTTGCCCTCCTAGGACCAAAGGGAGGCTATCAAACTGATTCTTCAGATTTATGTTGAATCTGAACCTCCAGATACGTCTAAGAAACCCGATAAGTTCAAACGTCAGAAGGTCACTAAATTAGTTTTGCCCCATTCTGATCATTTAGTTGACATACGTCAGGAATCCTGGGAGTATCCAGGAAGGAAATTCTCCCTGTCTAAGAAGATGCTGGCTCGTTATCCCCTCCCTGTAGAGTTAAGTAAAAATTGGGAAACAACGCCGCCGGTGGACTCACATATCGCACGTCTGGTGGTGTCCTCTACTCTGCCTGTCACTACCGTCACTTCTCTGAAGGAACCAATGGATAAGCGTGTGGAGGGTTGCTTGAGTCTATTTACACCCTTGCAGGTGCTGTGCATAGACCCACTATAGCAGCTCTTGGGCTGTGAAGGCTATTGAAGCCTGGGTTCATGCAGTTGAAGCGGAGTTACCTTCTAATTTTTCTGAATATGCCAGACAGTTTATTTCATATATTATCACAGCCTCTCATTATATACAGGATGCAGCCTCTGATGCCGGTGTCCTGGCGGCCAAGGCGTCTACTACCTGTACGTCCATTTATGCCCGCTGGATTCTTGTCCTGGTCTGGGGTTCTGGACTCTAAAAAGACCTTGAAGGTTATCCCCTTTAAAGGAGACATTCTGTTTGGGGAAGATCTGAACAAGATTGTTGTTGACTTAGCGTCTGCTAAAACTGCATGTTTGTGGAGTACTAATCCTTCGGTTCAGAAGGCTAAGAGTACCACCTTTCGTTCATTTCAACCTCCAAGTAAAGCAAAGAGTCAGGCATACCCGAAACAGGCTCACACTTTCAAAACCTCTAAGCCCAAACCAAAACTGTCCTGGGTGGCCCATCAGCCTGCTGCTTCCAAACCAGACAAGCCTGCTGTATTACGGGGCAGGCCTCCATCTGGGGGACCCCAGGGTGGGAGGTCGACTTCTATGGTTTGATCAGGTATGGTTATAGACCACTTCAGACGCCTGGGTAAGGGAAGTCGTCACTCACGGATACGTCATCTCTTTCAAGAAGCGTCCCCCCTCATCAGTTTTGCATGAAAATTATCCCTTCAGATCCATTAAAAGCAAAAACTCTCCATTTGCTGGTACAATCCCTCCTGGACACAGGAGTGGTAGTGCCAGTGCGTCTTGCTCAGAGAGGCAGGGGGTACTAATTGATGCTGTTCCTAGTCCCGAAACCGAATTGTTCCTCCCGGCCCATTCTCAACCTCAAGCCTCTGAACAAGTTTGTGAAGGTTTCTAAGTTCCATTTGGAAACTCTTCACTCTACTGTTCTGACCTTGGAGCCCATGGACTATATGGTTTCCCTGGACATACAGGGTGCTTACCTACATATACCTATTGCCATGTCACATCAGCAATACCTGCGGTTTACTATTGGCAACCTACATTATCAATTCCAGGCCTTGTCTTTTGGACTGACCATGGCTCCGCAAATCTTCACCAAAGTCATGGCGGTTATGACGGCTCTGCTCCGCCATCAGGGTATCAGGATCCTGCTGTATCTGGACGACTTGTTGATCCTGGCAAACTCCCCAGAGGTTCTTCTCTGTCATCTGGAACTGACGGTCCAATTCCTGCAAGCTCATGGGGTGCTCATCGACTGGAAAAAAATCATCCCTCATCCCTGCTCAGAGCATGGTACACCTGGGTGCATTGTTGGACACACACAACCAATGGTTGTTCTTGTCCCGAGAGAAGGTCCTAAAGTTTCAGGACAGGATAAGATGCTTCCTTTCTCATCCGCGAGTGTCGATAAACTCGGTTATGCAAGTACTAGGCCTCATGGTGTCGGCTTTCGACATGGTAGAGTATGCTCAATTTCACTCTTGCCCTCTGAAGAAGCTAATCTTTGCCAAGTGGGATGGCCTGCCTCACCGGATCAGGTCTCACATGATTTCCTTGACTCCAGAAGTTCGTCTGTCACTGAGCTGGTGGCTACAGGACCAACAATTGAGCAGGGGTTGTCCCTTCTGGATCTCCAACTGGGTCCTCCTAATTATGGATGCCAGTTTGCGGGGCTGGGGCGCAGTGTTGGAGCAACACTCCCTTCAGGGTCGGTGGACCAGGGAGGAATCTCTATTCCTGATAGATATTCTGGAATTGTGGGCAGTGTTTAATGCTTTGAAACTGGCCCTGCCTCTGGTACAGAACAGGCCTGTTCAAGTACAGTCGGACAACGCCACCACAGTGGCATACAGAAATCATCTAGGCGGTACTTGAAGCTGCATGGCGATATTGGAAGTGTCAAAGATTCTTCGATGGGCGGAACGCCATCTGCCAGCCATATCGGCAGTGTTCATTCCGGGGGTCCTCAACTGGGAAGCTGACTTCCTCAGTCGTCAGGACGTACACGCCGGAGAGTGGAGCCTTCGTCCAGAAGTATTTCAACTCCTAGTTGACAAGTGGTGCCTACCAGATGTAGACCTGATGGCATCTCGACACAATCACAAGGTTCCGGTCTTCAGAGCAAGGACAAGGGATCCTCAAGCAGCGTTCGTGGACGCACTGGCAATTCCATGGAACTTTTGGCTGCCGTATGTGTTCCTTCCGGTGTCACGCCTACCCAGGGTAATAAAAAGTTCAAGCAAGAAGGAGGATTCCTACTTCTAATCGCTCCAGCATGGCCCAGACGGCATTGGTTCTCAGACCTTTAGGCTCTATCGATAGAGCGTCCTCTTCTACTTCCTCAACACCCAGACCTCCTCGTTCAGGGCCCTGACTGGCTTTGACGGCGTGGCTCTTGAAGCTTCAGTTCTGAGGGCCAAAGGTTTTTGAGGCGGTCATTCAAACAATGTTGAAAGCCCGTAATCCAGCTTCAGCTCAGATTTATTATAGGGTCTGGAATTCTTACTTCACCTGCTGTGCGGCTAAGAATTTTGATGCATGCAAGTTCAGTGCTGCCAAACTGCTGGCATTTCGGCAACAGGGCCTGGACTTCGTCTGGCCTCTCTCAAGGTTCATGTTTCAGCCTTGTCGGTATGGTTTTATTCATACCTTCACTTAGGGTGTTTTACGGATTCAACCTTCCTATGTTCCTCCTGTGGCTCCTTGGGATTTGTCGGTTGTTCTGGACGCCCTACAAGAGTCTCCGTTTGAACCTCTTGAGTCCGTGTACCTTATATGGCTTACGCTTAAATTCTTATTTTTGCTGGCTATTGCCTCTGCTAGACAGGTTTTAGATCTGGGTGCCGTATCCTGTAGGTCTCCCTTTCTGATTTTTCACCTTGACCGTGCGGTTCTTAGAACTCGCCCTGGTTATCTACCTAAGGTGGTGTCATCTTTCCACCTTAACCAAGAGATTGTGGTTCCTGCCTTTATCTCTCCTCATTTGTCCTCCAAAGAAAGATCTTTGGATGTGGTACGGGTTCTCCGTATCTATGTGATGAGAACCACCTCTCTTCGGAGATCTGATTCTCTCTTTGTCCTTTTTGGTTTTCATAAATGTGGCTGGCCTGCGAATGAGCAGACCTTGGTAGATGGATTAGAATGGTGATTGCACAAGCTTATGTACAGGCTGGACGTCCAGCTCCTGCTACTATCAAGGCCCATTCTACTCGGTCTGTTGGCCCTTCTTGGGTAGCCCGTCGTGGCGCGTCCCTAGAACAATTGTGCAAGGCGGCTACGTGGTCCTCAGTTAACACGTTCATTAGGTTCTTTACTTTTGATACTTCCACCTCTCAGGATGCTTCCTTTGGATGCTGGGTTCTTGTGCCCGCTACAGTGCGTCCCCTTCCATGAGGAACTGCTTTAGGACATCCCCAATGTTATTCCCTGTGGAATACCAGTGTACCCCGCTGCAGAAAAGGAGATTTACGCTAAGAACTGACCTTTGTTAAATATCTTTCTGCGAGGTACACAGGATTACACAGGGCGCCCACCCTGACGCACTTAGCTTCTTTGGGTTTGTATGGCATTAACTGCTGGTACCATCTCCTGTCGTGAGAATGTGGTTTGCTGTGGCTACTAACTGTTATCATCTATTTTACCTGCTACTGCATTGGACTGGTTAACAAAACTGAGCTCCAGTGCCTCGAGGCGGGGTTATAGAGGAGGCGGTGCAAAGCATCCTGGGAACAGTCAAAGCTTTAGCCTGTCGGTGCCTCGGATCAAGATCCAACTCTACACCCCGATGTTATTCCCTGTGGAATCCAGTGTTCCTTGCAGAAAGAGATTTAACAAAGGAAAGTTCTTACCATAAATCTCCTTATTGATCCACCCCAATAACTAGGAAGCGGATTTGCTGGTATGTGGGCTAGCAGCCTGTATTTGAGCTGACCGATCACTTCGGACACGGCTAGGACTGTTACTGGATGGTACTGATGCTGACATTTTATGTCTATCTGGCTGATGGGAGGTGGAGTGAGGGCAGTACCTGGTAATGGTGGGTGCTGCCACTCACAATGCTCCTTGAACAACTGAATCTCCTAACAATCTCTGGTCACCATCTCAATCCCGGCCGCTGTCTGTGGGTGTGTGCGATCTGCACACTGTTCTGACCGGGGCTCTGTCCCTACCACGTGGCACCATTACTTTTCATGGATGGACTCTATGCAGCTCAGCCTTCTCTTACTGTGTCCCGGACAGCTCACACTGCTCTTCCCCTAGCGTGCCCACCATGACCTGGGGCGGCTTCTCACAGTGCAGCCTTCTCCTGTCAGGTTCCCTCTGCAGCACTCTTTCTCTGCTCCTCACAGAGATTACCTCCTGGCTCTCCTCCCTATCACCTCAGGAGGAGACCCTGCCTCTTTTCAGTTGCTGCTCTCCAGGCCATGCCCCCCCGATTCCGGGGTCAGCCAACTGTCGCACAGCAGTCCTCCTCCTCTCCAGACAATGCTTCTCCACTTTCCCGGGTACTAGTGCCCGTGGTTTTTGTGCTGCTGCTGGCATAACATTGAGGAAGGTTTGTTAACCCTTGCACTGCACAAAGCAGTGAAGATATGCCAAACAAGGATGTGGCAACCCCGTAGAAGTTCTGCATGGGTTTCTGCAGCAGGGTATCACACTATGCCTTGGAGAGAGATAAAGTGAATAGAGATAAGTACCAACCAGAGATGTACGGTAGGCACTTTTCGTGTTTTGTGTTTTGGTTTTGGATCTGGATTCTCGCTTGTGTTTTGGATCTGGATTGGTTTGCCAAAATCACCCTTTCGCGTTTTGGTTTCGGATCTGCATCTGGATGATTTTTGAAACCCCCCCCCCCCCCCCCCCACACACACACACACAAAAACAGCTAAAATCACAGAATTTTGGGGTAATTTTGATCCTACGGTATTAGTAACCCCAATAACATTCATTTCCACTCATTTCTAGTCTATTCACACAATATTGTTTTTAGGCCAAAAGGTTGCATCGAGGTAGCTGTATGACTAAGATAAGTGACAGAAGTGTGCGACACAAAAACCTGGCCCATCTAGGAGTGGCACTGCAGTGGCAGACAGAATGGCACTTTTAAAAACTAGGCCCCAAACAGCTCATCACGCAAAGAAGAAAACGAGGTGCAATGAGGTAGCTGTATGACTAAGCTAAGCGACACAAGTGTGCGGCACACATACCTGGCCCATCTAGGAGTGGCACGCAGTAGCTGAATGTCAATTCTTCGGGCCACCAACAGCATCTCCTGCACGCCCCTCTCATTTTTCAAAAAATTCTGCACCACCAAATTAATTGTATGTGCAAAACATGGGACGTGCTGGAATTTGCCCAGATGTAATGCACGAACAATATTGGTGGACTTGTACGGCAGTACCCCATGACTTATACGGCAGTACCCCTGGACTTATACGGCTGCACCACTGGACTGGACTTATACGACAATACCCCTGGACTTATACAGCAGCACCACAGGACTTATGGCAGCACAGGACACCACCACTGGACTTATGGCAGCACCGGACACCACCACTGGACTTATGCAGCACAACACAGCACCACTGAACTGGACTTATACAGCAGCACTGGACTTATGGCAGCACAGGACACCACCACTGTGACTGGACTGATGCAGCATAAGACACTACACTGGACTGAGCAACACAAGACAGTACTGGAATGACACAAAAGTGCAGGTCACCACCCCATTCACCACACCACTTTCCCACACAGACACTAAGGAGACATGTCCTCTCACTACACTCTCCAAGACTGGAGGGAAAATGGCACTCATCCCTAGTACTAACTAGTTAGTTCATAACTGCCTTGTTACAGGCTGTGTTTGAGAAATAGCTGGTAGGAGCTGGTTGGCTTGTACTTTACCTCTCGCCACTTTATCTCTTCAAGACTTAGTACATCTGCCATTGTCCATTCTTTAAAATGATAGGGAGCAGCTTATTAGTTGTTATGGCCAAATTATTCACTTCTCCATTCTTTAGTAAGTGTGAAACATCTCCCCATTAGTGAGAGATATTAGTTTAAAAAAAAGTACAAAGTGCTAATTTTCTCATAAAGACTAAAATAACTAGAACTGGCAAATCTTACTACCAGCAGGGTGATTACCTCTAACACATACTTGCCTACTCTCCCGGATTCTGCAGGAGACACACTTTTTTTGGGTAGTCCCCTGCAGCCCTGGAAGAGTGGGCAGCCCTCCAGCATCCTGTCCAATTCCTAGTGAAGTGGGCAGAATGAGGAGATTAATATAGGGGAGGTGGTTGGTTGGTTGATAGATAGATAGATAGTCAAAAGGTCATCAGTCAAAAGGTCGACAGGGTCAAAAGGTCGACATATGGTTGACACGTTTTTACGTTATTTTCATGTTTTTACAACTTTTGCTGCATTTACTATCCATGTCACAAACTATTACCTCTAATTACCTCTAATAAGGTGAGCGAACCTTGATGAGTATAAAGAGCTGTGATGGGACGCATTTCAACACATTAACTATCCATGTCACAAACTATTACCATTACTAACTTTGTGGCAAGTGAAGCGGAGCGAGCCATGGACCCCAAAGCGTTGCGTGGGAATGCATTTCACCAAATTTTGTTAAAAAATATTTAATAACACAAAATAACACCCCCAAATTTTTTTTGTGTCGACCTTTTGACCCTGCAGACCTTTTGACCCTGTCAACCTTCTCACTGTCTACCCTCTGGTGTAGACCTAATGACTGTCTATCTTTTTAATGTCTATCATCTGTATCACACCCTAATATAGAGACTCAGTGGGGGGAATTCAAATGTTTGAAAATCTATCTAATAGACAGGAAAAAACAGACACCTAACCGACTTTTCAAACATTTGAATTAGAGATGAGCGGGTTCAGTTCTCCGAGATCCGAACCTCCCCGAACTTCACCTATTTTACATGGTTCCGAGGCAGCCTCGGATCTTCCCGCCTTGCTCGGTTAACCCGAATGTGCCCGAACGTCATCATCCCGCTGTCGGATTCTTGCGAGATTCGTATTCTATATAAAGAGCTGCGCGTCGCCGCCATTTTCACTCGTGCATTGGAGATTGAACGGAGAGGACGTGGCTGCGTTCTCTCCCTGAAAAGCTCCGTAATCTGTGCTCAGTGTGCTGCAAATATCTGTGCTCAGTGTGCTGCAAATATCTGTGCTCAGTGTGATGAAAATATCTACGTTCTCTGCCTGAAAACACTCCATATCTGTGCTCAGTGTGCTGCAAATATCTGTGCTCAGTGTGCTGCATTGTGAGGACCACCAGTATATAATTATAGTAGTACAGTACAGTAGGCCATTGCTGTATCTTGCAGCTCTGTGTCAAGTATACTATCCATATCTGTGCTGCATTATTGTGAGCAGTATATAGTAGGACAGTGCAGAATTTTGGTGACCAGCAGTATACATATACAGTAGTACAGTACAGTAGGCCATTGCTGTATCTTGCAGCTGTGTCAAGTATACTATCCATATCTGTGCTGCATTGTTGTGAGCAGTATATAGTAGGACAGTGCAGCATTTTGGTGACCAGCAGTATACATATAGTACAGTACAGTAGGCCATTGCTGTATCTTGCAGCTCTGTGTCACTTCTAGTATCCTGATCAGTGCTCAATATCTGCTGCATTGTAGTGACCAATATGTATACTGTACTGTGTGACGTGTGTTATACACCTGGTGATTTTATACATCCTGTAATCTGTACTGAGCGATGTGTGAGATACACCTGGGGATTATACACCCTGTATACTGTACTGTGCGGCGTGTGATACACCTAGTGATGATTATACACCCTATATACTCTACTGAGCAATGTGTGAGATACACCTTGGGATTATACACCCTGTATACTGTACTGTGCGGCATGTGATACACCTGGTGATGATTATACACCCTATATACTGTACTGAGCGATGTGTGAGATACACCTGGGGATTATACACCCTGTATACTGTACTGTGCAGCGTCTGATACACCTGGTGATGATTATACACCCTATATACTGTACTGAGCGATGTGTGAGATACACCTGGGAATTATACACCCTGTATACTGTACTGTGCGGCGTGTGATACACCTGGTGATGATTATACACCCTTTATACTGTACTGAGCGATGTGTGAGATACACCTGGGGATTATACACCCTGTATACTGTACTGTGCGGCGTGTGATACACCTGGTGATTATACATCCTGTAATCTGTACTGAGCGATGTGTGAGATACACCTGGTAATATCTGTGCTCAGTGTGCAGCATTGTGGTAACCACCAGTATATAGTAGTACAGTACAGTAGGCCATTGCTGTATCTTGCAGCTCTGTGTCACTTCTAGTATCCTGATCAGTGCTTAATATCTGTGCTCAGTTTCAGTGCTGCATTGTGGTGACCAGTATACTACAGTACAATAGTCCAGTGCTGTTCTCGCTGCTCAGTGTCAGTTCTCCGTAGTATCATCAGTGATCAGTATAATCAGTTCTCAGTATAATCAGTGCACTGTTAAGGGGGGTACACACGGAGAGATCTGTGCTTAAAATCTAAGCAATCTGACTAGATTGCTTAGAAATTAAGCATACATATCTCAGTGTGTATGCCATAAAGCGATAGCGATGCGCAGCCCCGCGCATCGCTATCGCTGATTGTAGATTGGCCTGCATGCAGGCAAAATCTAGTACAGTCGCTTAGCACATCGCTCGTGTGTACAGAATGAGCGACGTGCTACAGCGATGTACGTCACTCTCCTCTGCCACTCCGTCCTCTGCCGGGTCCAACCTCCGCCTCCTGCCTCTCCTGGTCCCGCCTTCGTCTTCTTCCTCTGCTGGTCCCGCCTCCGTCTCCGTCTCCTGCTTCACCACCACAGACTAGAGTCACACCAGCTACAGCCAGCCAGCGCAACGCACGTCAGCAGCAGCAGCAGCAAAACGGTAAGTGCCAACGGGTGCGCTGTGGGCAGCATAAACGGCATTGATGGGTGCCGGGGGGGGGGGGGGTGTTTGCGTGCGGTGCGCTGAGCCCCTTGTTATCGACCGGGCTGTATTAACAGCCGTGAGGGGACACACACACACACACACACACACACACACACACCATTTTCATGCATGTATTTATAGGGGGGAGTGTGTGTGTGTGACACTGTTATTATTAATATACTGCCGGGGGGGGGGGGGGGGGTGACACTGTTATTATTAATGTACTGCCGTGGTGGGGGGGGGGGGGGGGCTGGGTGTGACACTGTTATTATTAATATACTACCAGCGGGGGAGGGGGGGGAGGGGCGGGGGGGCACCGTTATTGATGTTAACTGGGCTGTATGTATTTACAGCCGGGGGGTGGGGTGACACCATTATTATTAATGTACTACTAGCCGGTGGGGGGGGGGGGGGGGGGGGGAGACCATTATTATTGATGTTAACTGGGCACTTGTGTGGGTTGTATTAACAGCCGTGTGGGGGGGGTTCACTACGATCTGCCGGCGACCAGCATACCGGCGCCGGGAGGCCGGCCGCCGGCTTACCGACAGTGTGGCGAGCGCAAATGAGCCCCTTGCGGGCTCGCTGCGCTCACCACGCTACGGGCACGGTGGCGCACCACACTATTTTATTCTCCCTCCAGGGGGGTCGAATAAGTGTCGGTATGCCAGCTGTCGGGCTCCCGGCGCCGGTATGCTGGTCGCCGGCAGATCGTAGTGAACCCCCCCCACACGGCTGTTAATACAACCCACACAAGTGCCCAGTTAACATCAATAATAATGGTCTCTCCCCCCCCCCCCCCCACCGGCTAGTAGTACATTAATAATAATGGTGTCACCCCACCCCCCGGCTGTAAATACATACAGCCCAGTTAACATCAATAACGGTGCCCCCGCCCCTCCCCCCCTCCCCCGCTGGTAGTATATTAATAATAACAGTGTCACACCCAGCCCCCCCCCCCCCCCCCCCCCCCGGCAGTACATTAATAATAACTGCCTCTTCCGGCGCGGCGCATGTGTGCGGTGGCTGGGTAGGAATTTCCCCTTCCCCCTCGTTCCTCCCCCGGCTCCATCCTCCCAGCCAGTAGCAGCACTCCCCCCTGTCTGTGCTAACGTCCTCCCACATCAGTGATTGCATAATATTCATTAATTTCTCTCTATTTCTCTCTCTCTATCTCTCTCCTCCTGTGGATTACTTCGTTTGTCAGTGTAATTTTAATTTTTACAGGTGCCCCTATTGGATTCTACTGGACAAGTGGACGTGACCGGCGTGGGATGTAGGTAAGTAATCTGTCTCTCATTGTTACAGGTACCCCTATTGGATTCTACTGGACAAGTGGACGTGACCGGCGTGGGATGTAGGTAAGTATGTGTGAGTGTGTAAGTGTGTATTTAATAAATTTTTACTTTCACGGTGTGTGTGTTGTGTTTTTATTTGGGTATTTTTTTTGTTGTAGAACTACAGGTACCAGCGGGCCCGTTATTTCCCCGCATGCTGGTACTTGAGGTTCTCCAAGTACCAGCAAGCGGGGGAGGCTTGCTGGGCCTTGTAGTTCCACAACAAAAAACAATATTCTTTTTTTTTACATACTCATGGCTATCAGCCCGGCACCCACCGCCCAGGGGTGCTGGGGACAGCCTCGGGCTTCACCCCTGGCCCTTGGGTGCCTGAAGGGGGGGACCCCTTGATTTAAGGGGTCCCCACTCCTCCAGGGAACCCCGGCCAGGTGTGACTAGTTGGGGGGGTAATGCCACGGCCGCAGGGACCTACATAAATGTGTCCCCCGGCTGTGGCATTATGTCCCTGGCTAGTGGAGCCCGGTGCTGGTTTTAAAAATACGGGGGACCCCTACATCTTTTGTCCCCCGTATTTTTGGAACCAGGACCGGACTAAGAGCCCGGTGCTGGTTGTCTAAATACGGGGAACCCCTGTCCAATTTTTCCCCCAGTATTTAAACAACCAGGCCCGGCTCAAAGAGCCCGAGGCTGGTTATACTTAGGATGGGGGACCTCACGCATTTTTTTTATTTTTTAACCCATTCAGACCCTTCTCCATTAATGGGGAATGTCCACTAAGTAATGTCCACTAATGGGGGGGCCATTACGTGTAACAACGCTACTAATGGGGGGGCCATTACGTGTAACAATGCTACTACTAGGGGGGTCATTACGTATAAGGAAGATACTACTACTTGGGGGGAGCATTATGTATAGGATGCTACTATTACTTGGGGGGCATTAGATATAACAATAATACTACTACTTGGGGGGCCTTACGTATAAGGACGCTACTACTACTGGGGGTGCACTATGTATAAGGATGCTACTACTACTTGTGGGGCATTACGTATATGATGAATAAGATTGTGCTACATTGTGGCGTAATTTTGAATGGGGGTACTATTGTGTGGCTATGCCCCTTACTTGTGAGACCACACCCCTTTTCCCGGTGCGCGCCAAAGGAATATGGGAGGGCGCAAATTTATAGTTTGCAGGGGGGGCGCCGAACACCCTAGCACCGGCCCTGGGTGGAGGGCTGGGTAAGTTGATGGTGGGCGAGTTTGTAAGCCATTGGCGGTGGCAGCGGGCATCGGCACAGGGGCAGTAGCGGGCATTGGCTCGGCGGCAGTAGGGGGTCATCGGCAGGATTCGGCGAACATTATGGCTGTAGTGCCTCACCAGCCACTGACCTCGCCACACGCCACTGGAGTGTGGGCTGTATTAACAGCCGGTTGGGGGGGGGGGGGGTTGTTATTAATTATGTTTTTATGAGGCTGTCCTGTGTATCGAGCGATACATATATGGGGGAGTGTGATGCGGCTGGTGATAGCGGTCTAGGAGAAGATGGATGTATCCGTATGATTAGACAGGCTGCTTAATGTGCTTTGAAGCTGTATTAGCAGGCGGGGGGGGGATAGGGGGTGTTACTATATGTTTGTGGTGCTTAAGTGGCTTTACCTGGTTGCAATGTGTGTATAAGCGGCTTTACCTGGCGCAGCGTGTGTATAAGCACCATTTCCTGGCGCAACACGTGTATAAGTGGCATGGTTTTTTTAATGCGAGGGTCAACATATTTTATTAAAGTTTTTCCTTGCTTGTTATTTAAATAGTGTTGTTTTATTTTTCTCACAGCAATGGCTTCTTACATGGACCGGGAGTTCACAACTGGATTCATTGATGTGTATCGGGCCAGCGAATGTCTGTGGAAGGTCCGTAGCAAGGATTTTTCAAACAGACAGAAGAAGGATCAGGCCTACAGACAATTGGTGGAGTACAGCAAAGCCCATAACAGTGATGCTGATCTACTTTGGGCGAAGAAGAAGATAGCAAACTTGCGGACGGTGTTCAAGAAGGAACACACACGCGTGATCGAGTCTCAACGTTCAGGAGCCGGAACTGATGATGTTTACCAGCCGACGCTATGGTATTATGAACAGATGAAGTTCCTTTTGGAGAGAGAGGCGAAATTACATGGACAGGGTAGCCTGGATAAAGAGTCTCCTAAGACGCCAGAGGAAGAGGGGACCCTTAATCCGGTAAGTTAAAACACTTTAAAATGTTCAACTTTATCATTGTTTAATCAACGCCCTAATGTTTTATTTTCTTTTTTTTTTACAGGAATCTACCCCGGAGGTAATGAACACTTCCGCAACAGAGGCAACAGAACTGGAGCTCAGTGGTGAGGAGTCAGCACCATCTCGGTCGACAGCACCACCAAGGCGGAGACAAAAGAATTCATCATTGAGTTCCGATTCTGCATCCTCCAGCACGGTTCAATTTATCCAACGGGCAGAGGAAATGCTTAATAGGCCACCAGACTTCTATCGTCAATTTTCAAACACGATAGAATCTCAGATACGTGTAATGCCCGAAACTGTTTTTAGAACTTTCAGGCGCATAGTATTTGATGTATTGAGAAGGGCCGAGGATAATGACCTATCCGATGACCTGGATCTAATGTCAAATCCTGTGCGGCGCGCACGAAATGCCCCACAGTCCCAGTATCCTTATCCCCAACCATACTATTATCCGCCGGGTAATCCTCCGCCACAGCGCCCTTTTTTTTCGCCGGGACCCCCACCTACACCCACTCTGCCCACTCCTCCCACCAGCACTTTGTCCACTGGATTGTACTCAGCAATGCTGAGTACACAGCTCCCCCCAGAGGACGAGGCTACTTTTTTCAATTATTAAATTATAATTTTTTTTATTAGTTTTTTAGTTTCCGTTGGACAAATTGTTCCATGTTTCCTCGACTCTTTTATGTTGTTCATAGTTACCATAGTGTCGTTTTTTTGTCCTGGACTTTTGAACGTTGGGATATTGGTCATTCTTATCGATGAATCCAGTTGCATAAGTGTTAAAAATTAATATATTTTTATAAGTAAATTATTTTCAAAACAAAAAAGAAGTGTTGTGTATTTTTTATGGTTTATCATTATATTTTTAATTTTTGGGGGAGTTATGATAGGAATGCTGTTGTACCAAATTTGTCCTCACTTATCCCCCCTTAAAAAATTTTTTTTTTAAGGGGAGATAAGTGAGGACAATCCTACCTTCAAGGTACTGTTAAAGGGGACATTTATTACAGAGGGATGCGGTTAAGATCTCTGCGTCGGGTTCCCAATAGCCACAATCCTGACATATTCTCCCCCTGTGGGTGTCCATGACACCCATAGAGGGAGACTAAAAATTTGGCAAGCAAAGCGAGCCACAAGGGGCTTCTTTGCGCTCGAGCCGCTGCCGGCATTCCGGTGGCCGCCATCCCGACGTTGGGATTATGACTGTCGGGATGCCTGCTGCCGGGATATCATACTGATTCCCAGGGCCAGTGCTATGGTGTCTGGCGCCCTCCTGCAAACTGTAAATTTGCGCCCCCTCAGACACAGAGGTGATACAGTGACTGGGACGGAACACAGGGGTGATGGCACACACAGGTATGCCTGACTTGGTTCACACTGTTGGATCCCATTAGTCCTCACTTATCCCCCACAAAAAACGACGCAGTCGTGAAGTGTCCTGGGTATACCTGACCCCAGAGTTCCTCATGGCTACGTTGTTTTTTAATATACATGCAAAACACACACAGGTACATACTCTGACAACAGAAGTTTAAAACAAGATACATTTTTATTTTGGAAATAAATAAAAAAAAATACAATAAAATATAAAACCAATCAAGCATATGTAATGTCTATCAAACATAAAAGCAGTTAAATGTAGGAGTCTTGCCAATCCACTGCACCTACTCCATTAAAAAAGGTCAGGTAGTCGTCCCTGACCTTTCTAGCCTTTAAAGTGGGATTAGGTGTGGACTGTGGCCTTTCAAGTCCAGGCAACCTAGCAGAGTCCACATCAGAGTTGTCGGCCTGAGCAGGCAACCTGGCAGAGTCCACATCAGAGTTGTCGGCCTGAGCAGGCAACCTGGCAGAGTCCACATCAGAGTTGTCGGCCTGAGCAGGCAGCCTGGCAGAGTCCACATCAGGGTTGTTAGCCGGAGTAGTAGATGGGGGGCATTTTGGGCCAGTCTTACGCCTTAGATAATTGTGTAGAACACAGCAGGCCAACACAACCCAGTCTATTTTATCCACCCTTAGGCCAATAGCAGAGTGGAAAATTCTGAACCTACTACTCAAGATCCCAAATGCGTTTTCAACTATGCGGCGGGCCCTTGAGAGCCGATAATTAAAAATGCGTTTCTCCTTGGATAAGTTCCTTTGTGGGTAGGGTTTCATGATGTGCTCGTGCAGAGCAAAGGCTTCATCTGCCACAAACACATAATTCAAGCCATGCATGCAGTCCTCAGCTTTCGGTAGGTCTAATTGGTTGCAAAGCAGCCTCTCATAAAACACAGTATCTTTGATTGATCCGCCATCGGATGCTCTTCCATTTTTCCCCACATCCACAAATATGAACTCATAGTTGGCATTAACTATAGCCATCAAGACTATGCTAAAATAACCTTTATAGTTATAATATAGAGATCCACTTTTTGTAGGAGGAGAGATGCGGACACAACAGAAAAAGACACACCCTCCCCTCCCCTATAATACCAACCCACTATTTAAAAAGGTCTTTTTTTTGTTTAGAAAAAGACACACTCTCCCCACCCCCCTCACTATAATACCAACCCACTATTTAAATAGTTTTTTTTTTTGTTTAGCACAGATTGCTCAGCACAGATTGCTCAGCACAGATTGCTCAACACAGATCTCACGTGTGTATGGGAGATCTAGACACCGGGATGTTCAAGGGACATCTCCCGTGATAAATTGCTCAGAACACATCTCTTGCAGAAATCTCTCTGTGAGTATGGGCCTTTAGACGTGTGCCCATTTTACGCCATTAGTGCAGTGGGATTTAGACAATTGATGAAGTTATTGTGTCCCTGGTACAAAATCCCATCTAGATTCCACTTCACTAGGCAGGCGATAGCGAGATTTTACCA
Source organism: Pseudophryne corroboree (assembly GCF_028390025.1). Taxonomy (NCBI): domain Eukaryota; kingdom Metazoa; phylum Chordata; class Amphibia; order Anura; family Myobatrachidae; genus Pseudophryne; species Pseudophryne corroboree. The sequence continues at coordinate 961,196,668 of NC_086444.1, read as the reverse complement.
ATTAATATCATTGATTTATAATTATTAATTACAGTGATCTTGCCAAATAATTCCAGTGATTTTGTAATTTTCTTCCAGTGATTTGAAACCAATAATACCATTGATTAGAACGAATAATTCCAGTGGTTTCGTCATTTTCTTCCAGTGATTTGGACCAATAATACCATTGATTAGAACGAATAATTCCTGTGATATTGTGGTGTTTGTGTCGCTTAGCTTAGCCATCCAGAGACCACAGTGCACCTCTTTTTCTCTTTTCTTTGCATCATGTGCTGTTGGGGCCAATTTTTTTAAGTGCCATCCTGTCTGACACTTCCGTATATGTCCAGTGGTGCTGCCATTTGGTATAATTCCCGACATTACTGCCATTTAATTCCAGTGATTTTGTCATTTTCTTCCAGTGATTTGGACCAATAATACCATTGATTAGAACAAATAATTCCTGTGATTTTGAGGTGTTTGTGTCGCTTAGCTTAGCCATCCAGCGACCACAGTGCACCTCTTTTTCTCTTTTGTTTGCATCATGTGCTGTTTGGGGCCAATTTTTTTAAGTGCAATCCTGTCTGACACTGCAGTACCACTCCTAGATGGGCCAGGTGTTTGTGCCGGCCACTTGGGTCGCTTAGCTTAGTCATCCAGCGACCTCGGTGCAAATTTTAGGACGAAAAATAATATTGTGAGGTTTGAGGTGTTCAGAATAAACTGGAAATGAGTGGAAATTATGGTTATTGAGGTTAATAATACTATGGGATCAAAATTACCCCCAAATTCTATGATTTAAGCTGTTTTTGAGGGTTTTTTTTAAAAAAACACACCCGAATCCGACAAAAAATTTTCAGGGAGGTTTTCCCAAAACGCGTCCGAATCCAAAACACGGCTGCAGAACCGAATCCAAAACCAAAACACAAAACCCGAAAAATTTCTGGTGCACATCTCTAATTTGAAATCCCCCCATTGTGTCATTGGGGAAGTTGCTGGGCTTAGTAATGTGTCTAAATGGAAACATGTAATTTTGGCACCACCCCTATGCAAATGCACATCAATCACAGAAATTTTGCATGAGGGGGTGGGGCCTAAAGATGCAATTAGCCCTGCTCTGCCCCTATCACCTCCCACTGGTATCTCCTTTCTGGGCTTTTCCCGGAGAGGATAATTATAAGGTAGGCAAATATGCTCTAACGATAGTACTGCTGTAGAACTGCTGTCGCCAACAGTGACACCTTGCTTTAAAGGGCAAAGCTCTTTTCTTTGCGACTGTTGTTGTATTGCATACCTCCCAACTGTCCCGATTTTCGCGAGACAGTCCCGTTTTTTGGGGACTGTCCTGCTGTCCCACCCACGGGCCGCAGTGTCCCGTGGTGGGGGGGGGGCAGATGGGAGGTTCCTGCACTTGCTGCCCTGCTTAGCAGAGTCAGAGGGAGAGGGGGCATGCCAGCGGCTCACAGAGCGCTGGGCATGCCCACTCAGTGATGAAATGGGTGCGTGGCTCACAATCGTGGGTCCTCCCATGAAGCCACGCTCCTTTTCTTAGGTCACACCCCTTTTTGGGAGCGCGCGCGGCTTAGCCACGCGTGTGTACCTCTTTATAAAGCTGAAAAGTTGGGAGGTATGGTATTGTTAATCACTCACCAAGTTTCCATCTTTTGTAATTATCATTAATATACTATATTGATACATGAGATTTGCTTAAGGGGATCCATCTAAATGTTTCCTTTTCACCCAGAGTAAGATGAGAGGGAAACATTCCGAAAGTACAAAATTGGTCAGGGCCAGTAAACTGATATCCTCAGTAAACTGAGCCTGGTTAATTGAGAAAGACAAATGAAAGTGACACCTAACAGGTCACGTAGGGGCTGAGCAAATGAAGTTTAAAAAAAAATATATAGGTTAGGAACAAAAATGCATCTCGTATTGTATATAGAGATGTGCGGCTGGCACTTTTCGTGTTTTGTGTTTTGGTTCTAATTCCACTTTTGTGTTTTGGTTTTGGTTTGATTTTGCCAAAACCACCCTTTCGTGTTTTGGTTTTGGTTATGGATCTGGATGATTTTTGCTAAAAACAGCTAAAATCACATAATTTGGGAGTAATTTTGCTCCTACGGTATTATTAACCTCAATAACAATAATTTCCACTCATTTCCAGTCTATTCTGAACACCTCACACCTCACAATATTGTTTTTAGGCCAAAAGGTTGCACCGAGGTAGCTGGATGACTAAGCTAAGCGACACAAGTGGACAACACAAACACCTGGCCCATCTAGGAGTGACACTGCAGTGTCGGACAGGAGGGCAGATATAAAAAAAGGCCCAAACAGCACATCATGCAAAGAAGAAAAAGAATTGCAATGAGGTAGTTGTATAACTAAGCCAAGCGACACAAACAATTGGCCCATCTAGGCGTGGCACTACGGTGGCAGACAGGAGGGCAGATATTAAAAAAAGGCCCCAAACAGCACATCATGCAAAGAAGAAAAAGAATTGCAATGAGTTAGTTGTATGACTAAGCCAAGCGACACAAACAATTGGCCCATCTAGGCGTGGCACTGCAGTGGCAGACAAGAGGGCAGATATTAAAAAAAGGCCCCAAACAGCACATCATGCAAAAAAGAAAAAAAGGTGCACCGAGGTTGCTGTATAACAAAGCTAAGCGACACAACCACCTGGCCCATCTAGTAGTGTCACGCAGTGGCTGAATGTCGAGGGTGGGCCGCAATTGTGCGGCACGCTGTAGTAATTTTTTAAAAATTCTGCAATTGGTAGACTTATGCGGCAGTACCCCAGGACTAATACAGCAGTACCCCTTGACTCATATGGCAGTGTCAGACAGGATGGCACTTTTCAAAAACTAGGCCCCAAACAGCACCTCATGCAAAGATGTCGAAGAGATGCAATGAGGTAGCTGTATGACTAACCCAAGCGACACAAACAATTCCAACTGGAATTATCTGTCCAAATCACTGTAATTAATTGGCAAGATCACTGTAATTAATAATTATACATCCAAATCACTAGAATTAATTGGCAAAATCACTGTAATTAATTGGCAAAATCACTGTAATTAATAATTATACGTCCAAATCTCTGGAATTAATTGCCAAAATCACTGTAATTAATAATTATACGTCCAAATCACTGGAATTATATTGCAAAATCACTGTAATTATACGTCCAAATCACTGGAATTAATTGGCAAAATCACTGTAATTAATAATTATACGTCCAAATCACTATAATTATACTGCTGAATCACTGTAATTATACGTCCAAATCACTGGAATTGATTGGCAAAATCACTATAATTAATAATTATATGTCCAAATCACTGGAATTAAATGGCAAAATCTCGGTATTGCCTGCCTAGTGAAGTGGAATCTAGATGGGATTTGGTATCGGGGACACAATACCTCCATCAATTGTTTAAATCCCACTGCACTAATGGCGGATACCGGACACACGTCTAACACCAACATAAGTGTCAAGGCATCAGTTATGAGGGCTTCCATCATCATGTGAAGCTTAACCACTAGTCACGAACATAGGCCAGGGCCTCAGCCATTCCTTGCCACTCCGTGTCGTAAATGGCATATTGGCAAGTTTATGTTTCTCCTCAGACCATTTCAATTTCTTTTTACTGAACTTTGTCTTTTTGGATTTTACATGCCCTCTACTATCACAATGGGCATTGGCCTTGGCAGACGACGTTGATGGCATTTCATCGTCTATGTCATGGCTAGTGGCAGCACTAGGAGGAAGTGGTTCTTGATCTTTCCCTATTTTATACTTACATTTTTGTTCTCCATTATGTTTCTGGAGTTATATAACACAATATGCGGCACAGGAATGACTGATGGCTGATGGCCAGGACACTACCACTGGTCTGATGCAGCACAACACAGCAACACTGTGAGGGACTTATTGTTGTTATTATTATTATTATACGGCAGCAGTGGACATAGAGCAGCAGCGTATACCACTGTGAATGCCTGGACACTGGAATGACTGAGGGCCAGGACACTACCACTGGTCTGATGCAGCACAACACAGCAACAATGTGAGGGACTTGTGGTTGTTATTATTATTATTATTATTATACTGTAGCAGTGGACATATAGCAGCAGCATATACCACTGTGACTGCCTGGTCACTGGAATGACTGATGGCCAGGACACTACCACTGGTCTGATGCAGGACAACACAGCACCACTAAAAGGGACTTATACAGCTGCACTGGATATATGGCAGCAGAGGACACCACCACTGTGACTGGTCACTGGACTGATGCTGCACAAGACACTATCCCTGGTCTTATGGAAGACAACGCAGCAAAAATGCAAGGGACTTAAATGGCAGCCAGCAGCACTGGGGACATATTTAGCAGCAGAGGACTTCAATACTGTGACTGACTGGACTGATGCAGCACAATACACTGACTACACTGGACTGGACTGAGCAGCACAACACAGCACAAGACTCGCCACCCCACTTTCCCACTTCCACACAGACACTGAGGACGGAGACACGTCCTCTCACTACACTCTCCGAGACTGGAGTGAAAATGGCCGTGACCCGCGGCTCCTTATATGGAATCCAAATCCTGCGAGAATCCGACAGTGGGATGATGGTGCTTTGCCTCGTTCGGGTTTCCAAACCGGGCTTGGAGCCGGACTCGAATGGTGATTTTCAAAAATGGGACTGTCCCGCTGTCCCACCCGTGGCCCGCAGTGTTCCACGGTGGGGGAGGGGGGCAGTTGGGAGGCTCTGTCTCTCCATGCCTTGCTTAGCAGAGCATCGGTGAATAGACGCTGTGCACATACGCACAACGTCTACTCACAGGTGACAGAGGGAGAGGGGGCATGCCAGCAGCTCACAGAGCCATGGGCATGCCCCCTCAGTGACAAAAACGGGGGCGTATCTCGATTAGGGACTTTTTGTCACACAGATGCTTATATAGTAAGTTTTCTGATGTCTTTTCTTGGCCCAATAACATTCCATGTATATCTTCACTCATTACAACTGTATTCTGACTGATATATTTCGATTGACCCTATTTCACTGTGTGGATTTCTTCTGCCTCACTGCCATGCCACGTTTGTGTCTATGTCTTTGTGTCATTCATTTTACCTGTACTGTTTGAATTTTCTCAGTAAATACAGTATCGATGAGAACTAACAGGAATGAAGCAGGAAAAATTTACTGGTTTCAGTGTGTATGTGTGTATACTTCCCTAGTTACTGTAGGTGTCTCACTCTTTATGTTTAATTGCACACTACAGATAGATAAAAAGATGGATGCTACACTGAATATTTAAAGAGATTAATTAAACAGCTAGCATGATTCTGAGCTTTGGTCCTAATCAATCTTGCACTTTTATATTATATAAGTAACACATTTATTTCACATTGCTTAGATAACCAGCCCCAATGGTATCTGCAAAATGTCTATGTTTATTTATGTATAAGCAACATTTGGTGGCTCAGCCATTCTAATTATGTACAGTTGTTAAATATATTGAGTATAAAAAAAGTGTCCAACATCGACTTTTTATGTAAGAATCTTGATGTTTTAAAATTGTTATTAAAACCAAGATTACAGTTTGCGGAACTGCATGTACAAAGAAAGATCAGCCCTCCATGGTCACTTCGGTTCACCTGATTACCTATGCACACTAGTTGCTGATAGGGAAGCTCTGGTATCACAGCAGTGAGTGTGTGTCATTTGGGAAACTGACTCTGCCTAGAGCAGAAAATCCTCTTACAGTACATAGTGATGGTATTGTTATTAACAGGAACGCCTGTACTGTATGTCTTATTTAGTGTTAGGAATCCCAGCAGGGACATATTCTTATTCCCAAAGACTTGTCTTTGTGTTAGTTAGACGCCTTACAGGCAGAATATCTATTATCATTTTCTCCAGAATGAGAATACGACTTTATTGAAAATACCATTCTAGTACAGACAGATTACAAGCTTCAAATGAAATAATACAAAATAAGTAAGAATGTTGTGGTGACACCCCATGGTATAAAACAAAGTGAAGTTTAATTGTTTGAGTATTCATACTCACAGTTTCTGAAGAACTCACCCTCATTAGATATCTATTGCAATAAAACAATAACCGTAAACTGAAATATTTTTTGGGCAAAGCTATCTAAAAGGTCTATTTAACTAATATTACTGGTAAGTGCCAAAAAGTAAAATTCCTCATTGCTGCATATTGCAGTCATTTGGAATTAATTTTCAGGGCTATTTAACTTTGCTGACATGCCTGTACATACAGTAGGCTCCAAAGACAGTCTATCCCGGCAGATTTGTGCGATTATGTTACTTTATGGTTTGTATCTCTTTCCTGAAAAAACATTGAAAATGTTGCCGTTAGTTAATTAGCTAAACTTCAAAAAGCAAAGATTTTCTGAGATTGGTAAATAAGGCTTTTACACAATGCTCACAGACCTCTATCTGCTGCAGTACACCCTTGCTAAATAGCCCTGATTCTAAAAAATGCAGCAATCACCTGGAAACAAGGAAGGAAATAGTGTTATAGAAACATGACAAACAAGTTTTAACAAATGAAGCAATTTTCTATGTTATGTTTTCAGAATATATTTATCTATCTATTTATCTATCTATCTATCAATCAATCAATCAATCAATCAAAGTCAGTCAATCAATCAATCAATCAATCAATCATATAACTACTGTATATTTCATAACATAATTAATTTTTTGTTTGTAATTGTACAAAAATACCATTTTATTATATTAAAATATTCAACTTTTTAAAAACCAATATGACGTGCTAAATCCACTTAGATATTCTCTTTAAATAATAAAAAATTTATGTCCCTGGAACTAACATTAAACGTTCAACCAAATCAAACAAACCAGGAGTGTATTTTATGATAATTAAGCATAGTGCTTGAAAAAAAAAGAGTAAATACTGTCTCCAGTCTTTACAACAACATGTGCAAATAAGTGTTTCTGTCACTTCTTACCTAGCATACCCTTATTGTGTTTCCAGCTCGCAATTTCCGTGATGAACAAAATGGTACAGCTGGGACTGAAGACTAGAAATGAGAACAAAAAAGCCGAAACAAAAACCAGAGTGTTTATAAATAATATGCCTGAGCTGAGTACATTTGAAGTTTAAATCCCAGACTGAATCGAAACCCAATTTCACAGATGTTGGCAAACTAATAAAACATTAGATTACAATTTCAACCTTGGATTAAAAATGTTTTGGTGAATTAAATAAACAAAAATCTAACATGTCTACACATTGTGGATCTGATATTCTCTTTTATTGGGAACATTTATTTAGCATTCTCTGGATGTACAAATCCCTATTTATAAATTTCCCTCCTGCTGTGAAAAGTAAACTTCTTGTTTTCTTTTATTGATTCCGCTTCCTGTGGTAGCAATACAGAATGGTAATGACTGTATAACTATGTGGTGGGAAACGGAAGGGAAAACTTTCTGATGCTTTATCAATTCTCTGTGCTGTATTACATGGAATTCAATGGTGTAAACAGCGACCTATGTACCTTCATGCAAACACTCTCCCACAACACTCTTAAGAGCCCTACACACTGGCAGATAATGCTGCACGATATGAACGTTCTCGTTCATTAATGAACGAGAACTCGTTCATATCGTGCAGTGTGTAGGCACCAATGATTAACGATGCGCGGCCCCTTGCTCGTTAATTGTTGGTGCCCCGTCGCTTATGCATGCAGGCCGATATGGACAAGATTGTCCATATTAACATGCAGTGCTATGGAGCTGGGTGACGGGGGAGTGAAGAAACTTTACTCCCCCGTCAACTCCCCCCGCCACCGGGTTGCCCGTCGGCCATATCTGCCGTCGGGCAGCTCGACGGCGGATCTGCCAGTGTGTAGGGCCAATTACATACCTCCCAACATATTTAGGGAGGAGACCGGGACCCCTATTGCACACCAGTAGCGTGCACCAAAAAGGGGGAGTGGTAATCATATGATAAGTCACGCCCTCTGAATGATGCATTTGTGAGGAGTGTCCGCATGACACTCGCCGTTTTCGCGTAACACTGGCGGCAAGCTCAGCACTCCACCAGCTGCTGGGCTGCCCCCAACCTCCTCCGTGCACTGAATAGATGCTGTGTGCATGCACGTGGCATCCATGCACCACCTTAGCCACCAAGGCTGATTGCTCCCCCAACTTCCCGACCGCCCTTGTGGTCCACAGGTGGCACAGCGGATAGTCCTCGAATTGCGGGACTGTCCCACTAAAATTGGGATGGTTGGGAGGTATGCTCTTTTCTCTAACGAGCCCTTGGCCACTGGCTAATGAATTTACTGTACATGGTAGCACACATACTATAATATTCAAGAACAGTATATTGCAAAAGAGGGTATATGGCTCACAGATTACGGGTGGGTTGGGTACTACAATGTTATTACAAGAAAGTAGAAGGGATGCAATCCTCAGCGCTATATTATAATACTTTAAGTGTACATAGATCAACAAATGCACAATACGTCCCTTTTAGTAGATCCTCCAGATTTTTCTTCTTTTATATTCTTCTTATATTCATCCGATATTATATTCCAGTGGTGTGAATAATATATAAAAGACAAAAATGGTATATGTGTAGAACAGTCTATATTTCCATACACCACACTGTATAACAAGTCCTTTAAGTGGATGATCAAAGACGTGGTCTAGGCGTACCCCAACTCACACTATGCAGCGTAAAATTGTATATATAAAGGTATCTTTATCTTTCATTCCTTCACCAGATCACCGATTTAACTGTGTTTCTGAATTGGCGTACCCCACTCACTAGGTTAATAGAATGAGGAAAGCACATAAAGGTATCTTTGTCTTCAGATGCGTACCCTACTTACAGGGTTTAAAGATGACCACAAGCGTATCAAGGTTTCTTTTCCCCTTTTGGTTTTCCACTGGTAGTAGCCTTATTCTTCTCCACAGTCTCTCTCGGTGTCAGGTATATGGGAGAAAAATTAAAAAGGACCAATGTGTAGACTGAACCAGTGAATTAGTGCAAAAAATATGTGAAGAAAAGTTTCTATTAAAAGATACCTGTATATAAAGGTATCTATATATATATATGTGTCTTAAGATATGATGATCCTTATACATAAAGTAATCATTCCAGTGTATTTAATTTCTTTATGAAATACACCCTAGTGATATAAATTAATATAATTTTATAGTGAACGTACCCCACTTACACAAAGTGGGGGAAGTGATATACATATAACGGTTTCTTTGTATAGAAGAAGAAAAGAGGTTCTAGCGGGCGTACCCCACTCACAGTCTAGCTGATTCTTGTCATACACATCAGGGTTTCTTTTATATCCTCTCTCATACAGCTCTTCTGGAAATCTTCCAGCCAAATGCATGCAATTCCATAAATTTAAGAATCCACGTGAGGATTAAAAAAATCTTATATTTTATTCCACACCACTCGCCACATGCGGGTAGGTAAAAACCAACAAAGTCCAGAACAATACAGTACATACAAAGGTATGGAGGCAGAAAAAAGATGGAAATTTTCTTCTACATCAAAACCATGAAAAATTAAAAAAATTTAAAACATTTAAAAAAACAATTCTTTACCTTACAGAGTCTTTAAAGGTAAAGCTGGAAAAAATGGCTGTCCACACTCCTCCTGTCGACGCGTTTCGGTCTGTGTTTGGACCTTTATCAAGATACATTTATATACAGGTATCTTTTAATAGAAACTTTTCTTCACATATTTTTTGCACTAATTCACTGGTTCAGTCTACACATTGGTCCTTTTTAATTTTTCTCCCATATACCTGACACCGAGAGAGACTGTGGAGAAGCATAAGGCTACTACCAGTGGAAAACCAAAAGTGGAAAAGAAACCTTGATACGCTTGTGGTCATCTTTAAACCCTGTAAGTAGGGTACGCATCTGAAGACAAAGATACCTTTATGTGCTTTCCTCATTCTATTAACCTAGTGAGTGAGGTACGCCAATTCAGAAACACAGTTAAATTGGTGATCTGGTGAAGGAAGGAAAGATAAAGATACCTTTATATATACAATTTTACGCTGCATAGTGTGAGTTGGGGTACGCCTAGACCACGTCTTTGATCATCCATTTAAAGGACTTGTTATACAGTGTGGTGTATGGAAATATAGACTGTTCTACACATATACCATTTTTGTCTTTTATATATTATTCACACCACTGGAATATAATATCGGATGAATATAAGAAGAATATAAAAGAAGAAAAATCTGGAGGATCTACTAAAAGGGACGTATTGTGCATTTGTTGATCTATGTACACTTAAAGTATTATAATATAGCGCTAAGGATTGCATCCCTTCTACTTTCTTGTACTTACTGTTTGTGTGGGAGTGTGGTGATACTCTAAGGGGGGACGCAGTTCAGGGCAGCTTGTAGGCGCCATTTTTGATAGGAGTCTCCGCTCTTTATTTTTCCACTACAATGTTCTTGTTGGCACCATAATCTCAACACCCCGATGTCTAACAAAAACATTATCTGCAATGTTCTTGTCAACATTTTGACTGCATACCATTGTAGACTATGAGTGTGGGCACAATGTGCTGCTAATGGTAATGCAGGCTCACCTGGAACAAAGAGCCTAATGGGTGACTGGTCTTCTTAAGGAATCCCTAAAATAATGTGATGGGTTTTGACATATGATGTACTGTATGTGAAGACTAAACGGGGCATACACACTAGACAATTTAAGTGGATAATATGCATGATAAAGATAAAGATACTATCACACTTATCGTCAAGTGTGTATGCACTATAAGGATGTGTGCTCCCACGGGCCATTATCATTTATCTTTATCAACTGAACATGCAGTTAAATTTAGGCTATATCTGTCATGACTGCATGTTCAGGGATGGGAAGGGTGACATCACTGAACTATATTGTTCACTATATCGTTCAGTGTGTATGCTCTATATCATTCAATCTGCTGCTGGTGACATTTCAAGGGAAATCTTTATCTTTATTGGATCAAAATGGTCTAGTGCAGTGATCTCCAACCTTGACACTCCAGCTGTTGTTGAACTGCACATCCCAGCATGCCCTGCATCAGTTTTACCATGGCCAAAGCAAAACGGATGCAGGGCATGCTGGGATGTGTGGTTTAACAACAGCTGGAGTGTCAAGGTTAGCCATCACTGGTCTAGTGTGTAACTGCCTTAAGAGTAGGAAAGGCAGCAACCAGTGCTGGAACCTTTGGTTCTCCCCTTTCTTATAATTTGTTTAGCAAGGGCATCATATTCTCTTCTTGTAGTAAAGCAAGCAGAGGGGGGGGAGAGAAAATCAGTTTGTCAGACACTAATTAAATAGAAAATAAAATAAAGCAAGTGGTGCATATGATATATTGTAAGAGCAACTGATCAGAGAGCTAACAAAGCTGCGGAAAGGGGGAAGAGGTAGAGTGAAAGAGAGAGGTAGACTCTGTCCCAGCAGTGTAAATAGAATTTTGTGGGCCCCTTAGCAAAATCTTGAAAGGGCCCACTCACCCCCAGCCATTGTCACTACAATGCCCCTTATGGGAGCAGGAGAGAGAGAGGGGAGAGAGAGAGAGAGAGAGAGGGTGTATCAGGGAGGGAGAGAGACAGGAGCAAGAAAGAGAGATTGAGAGAGGGGGTTTCAGGAAGAGAAAAAGTGAGGGTTTCATGGAAAAAGGTGGAATGAAAGAGAGACAGTTGAGAGAGAGACGAGTCAGGTGAGAAAGAAAGGGAAAGGGATGAGAGGGGGTAGAAAGAGGGTATCAGGGAGAGTGAGGGTGCCAGTGAGAGAGAACAAGGAGGACAGAGAGATGATGGGAGGGGAGTGAGAGTGAGAGAGTGTCAGTGAGGGAGCAAGAAAGAGAAAGAAAGAAAGAAAGAAAGACAGAAAGAAAAACAGAAAGAAAGAAAGAGAGAGAGAGAGAGAGAGAGGGGAGCAAAAGACAGTGAGTGTCAGGTAGTGACAGAGGGAGAGAAATAATGAGCGAGAGAGAGAGAGTGTCAGGGAGGGAGAGAGTGAGTGTCAGGGAGGGAGAGAGACAGACAATCAGGAAAGGAGAGAGATTGTCAGTGAGAGAAAGGGGGAGAGAGAGAGAGAGGCAGTGTCAGGGGGAGAGAGAGGACGTGTCAGAGAGAAAGAGAGAAGGGGCAATATCAGGAAAAGAGAGAGAGGGGGAGACTGTCAGAGAGAGAAAGTCAGGGAGTGAGTGAGGGATAGAGTGTCAGGTAGAGAGAGGGAGAACCAGTATCAGGGAGAGAGACAGTGTCAGAGCAAGAGAGTGTGACATGGCAATAGAGAAAGAGAGAGAGAGAGGAGCAAGAAAGAGAGTGTCAGCAGCTGTTCTCACCAATGCAGGGGAGAAGAGGAAACAACGGGCCTTGGAGGCAGCCCATGACTTGATGCAGGAGGTGCAGTGGGCCCTGGAAGCAGCTTGGGCTCCATAGCGGCTGCTTCCCCTGCACCCATGCTAGTTACGCCACTGCTCTGTCCCTGCTTCCAAGCTGGTATTATTTATCAGGGCCGTAACTAGGTGTGTGTGGATGGGGCACCGCACACAGCGCTGCAGGGTAGAGCGTGCTGTTGGCAGCACTTGTCAATTATCTGTTATTAATTACTTTCACTTGGAACTTCCCCCCTTTTTGAAGCCCAGCAACTCTTGACCACCCCTGTCTCCTACCCCCACCCCTTCTTTTGCTAATAACCATACATTTGTGAACTTAACTTGAGAGCTCTTTGTTATTCAGTCACACTGTCCTTTATTACATTTAAAAATGCTGAAGCACCCAGGATTCGAACCCATTGCCTGTGTCATTGCAGTCAGACAATCTATTAATTGAGCTATCTGCCTTTGCATAGAAAGGTAGATAATTCTACACTATAAAATTCTAACTATTTGAAGTTTACCTTGTACTTTGTGAAACAATGAGCAGCGTTGCGGATGAGCAGATCTATGTGGTGTGTGGCTGCACGAGATTGTATGTGTGGCTGCACACTACATAAATCTGCTCATTTGCAATGCTGATTATTTTTTTTTACAAAGTACCAGTAGCTTCATATAATGTTCATAGTTTTTATGCAGGATCAAATAGCGTTGAGTAAGAGTCATATTTTTTATTAGAATTCAACAGGTTATAGGATTGAATCCTGGGTATGGGAGTATATTGAAATGTGTTAATTATTGAAGGGCGTTGAAACGAAGTAACATCAAGCTTTCAAGTTAAGTGCATGAATGTGGTATAAAGAGGATTTGTGTCGATATCCATTTTCTTGCAGTGGTCTATAAATGTGTGTGTGTATTATTATTATTATAATGTGGGAAGGGGCATCATAGCATTGGCTTTCTCTGGGATCAATCTTGTCATGCCCCTTCCCCACCAGGCATGCGCCTTATGTCCCTATTGAAAATATTGGTGAGGGGGCGCCAATACTCTCACTGGCACAGGGCACCAAAAAGTCTAGTTACGGCTCTGTTATTTATTAATATTAACTTATACATCTTTATCAGACACTTTATATATATATATAAGCTACGGAATGCTGGTTCTTTTTGTTACATCCTTATTGCCTCGATAGACATCCCCTAGCAGCTCAACATTTCTGCAGAATGCTTAAAGAAAATAAAAGTATTCCTAGAAGGGTCATTCACAGACTAACAAAAAATATATTCTCTTCAATAGATATTGGCTTATTCTCACTGAATGAAACAATCTCTTTTGAAGAGAATACATATTTTGCCAGTCCATGAGTGCCCCTTGTAGGAATGTTTTTCTTTTCTTTAAGCATCAGTGATCAATATATTCCTGGGTGCACATCCTCAGTATATAGATATTAGAGATGAGCGGGTTCGGTTTCTCGGAAACCGAACCCCCCCGAACTTCACCCTTTTTACACGGGTCCGAGGCAGGTTCGAACCTTCCCGCCTTGCTCGGCTAACCCGAGCGCGCCCGGACGTCATCATCCCGCTGTCGGATTCTCGCGAGATTCGGATTCTATATAAGCAGCCGCGCTTCGCCGCCATTTTCACTCGTGCATTGGAGATGATAGGGAGAGGACGTGGCTGGCGTCCTCTCCGTTTATTGTTGAACTTGATTGCTTTATTGCTTAATTGTGGGGAGGACTGGGGAGCAGCTGTTAGGAGGAGTACAGTGCAGAGTTTTGCTGATAAGTGACCACCAGTTTTTATCCGTTCTCTGCCTGAAAAAAACACTCCATACCATATCTGTGCTCAGTGTGCTGCATAATATATCTGTGCTCACACTGCTTAATTGTGGGGACTGGGGAGCAGCTGTATTATATAGCAGGAGTACAGTGCAGAGTTTTGCTGACAGTGACCACCAGTATACGTTGTCTGCCTGAAAAACACTCCATATCTGTGCTCAGTGTGCTGCTTTATTGTGGGGACTGGGGACCACCAGTATAATTAATATTATATAGGGGGAGTACAGTGCAGAGTTTTGCTGACACAGTGACCACCAGTATACTATATATAGCAGTACGGTAGGCCACTGCTGTACCTACCTCTGTGTCGTCATTCATTAAGTATACTATCCATCTACATTCTATACCTGTGGTGCATTTTAGTTTTGCAGTTTGCTGACACAGTGACCACCAGTATACTATATATAGCAGTACGGTAGGCCACTGCTGTACCTACCTCTGTGTCGTCATCCATTAAGTATACTATCCATCTACATTCTATACCTGTGGTGCATTTTAGTTTTGCAGTTTGCTGACACAGTGACCACCAGTATACTATATATAGCAGTACGGTAGGCCACTGCTGTACCTACCTCTGTGTCATCATCCATCAAGTATACTATCCATCTACATTCTATACCTGTGGTGCATTTTAGTTTTGCAGTTTGCTGACACAGTGACCACCAGTATACTATATATAGCAGTACGGTAGGCCACTGCTGTACCTACCTCTGTGTCGTCATCCATTAAGTATACTATCCATCTACATTCTATACCTGTGGTGCATTTTAGTTTTGCAGTTTGCTGACACAGTGACCACCAGTATACTATATATAGCAGTACGGTAGGCCACTTCTGTACCTACCTCTGTGTCGTCATCCATTAAGTATACTATCCATCTACATTCTATACCTGTGGTGCATTTTAGTTTTGCAGTTTGCTGACACAGTGACCACCAGTATACTATGTATAGCAGTACGGTAGGCCACTGCTGTACCTACCTCTGTGTAGTCATCCATTAAGTATATTATCCATCTACATTCTATACCTGTGGTGCATTTTAGTTTTGCAGTTTGCTGACACAGTGACCACCAGTATACTATATATAGCAGTATAGTAGGCCACTGCTGTACCTACCGCTGTGTCGTCATCCATTAAGTATACTATCCATCTACATTCTATACCTGTGGTGCATTTTAGTTTTGCAGTTTGCTGACACAGTGACCACCAGTATACTATATATAGCAGTACGGTAGGCCACTGCTGTACCTACCTCTGTGTCGTCATCCATTAAGTATACTGATAGAGTCTATTATCTACCTTTTAACATTAGCTATATACTAATACCGTGTAGCCATAATGGCTGCAAAACCACGTGCACGTGCTACGCACTCCGTACGCTATTTGCATATGAAGACCTCGCACGTGGTACGCAAATTAAGTACACACGCTGTGCTGGGTGTACGGAATACACACAGCGAGCGTACACACAGATAATAACCTTTATAAACTTTAAACACAGAATATGCTTACACTGTAAACCTTAATACCGTGGTCCTATAATGGTGTAACACTGAACCTTTGTGAGTATGCAAGCTGTTTGAGCAATTGAGACATTCAGAAACCCTTTGTACTAGCTAGAGAAACATAGACACCTTGCTGAGGTTCCAACACCTTTACTAACAATATTTAGCTATGTAAAAAGGGGAAAACAGTTAACAGTTCATACACTACAGACTAACATCAATATCTAAGCAGAATAACTACACATAAATATACAATAGCGTCACAATCCTAACACTAACAGAGAGAGAGAGAGAGAGAGAGCGTGGCAAATACAAACAGAGAATAAGTTGGTTACAGAGAGAACTTACACACATGGGAATGAATCACCTGCACTATCTGGATATCCAGCTCCTAGTTAATCAGTGATGAAAACCGTTGTGGAGAGAAGACTGAGCTGGTCCAGTCTGGCTGTTCCCTATATACACTGCATACAGTACACTACAAAGGGCCCTACACTCTCATTGTTCATTGGACACAGGAATCTGTCCTTACATTATAACAAAAGGTCATAGGTTTGTTTGAACAGGTGGGCTGTGACTATTTCAGACTGCTCAGGTGGGAGGGAATCTCAGGATTCCCAACACATGGACAATGAATCGCAAATATAGTAAATGTCCAGAAACTACTTATAGACATAACTATACGCAGGAGCAATTAATCTCTACCCAACCAGCACCGGATTGTTTCTAATAAAATGTTCTTTAGTTAGGTACCAAACACCACTGCTCAAACCCTGTCTGACCCTTCGTATCATGCAAAGAGGAATTCCTCTGTCCAGTGACCAGTTACATTAAACAGACTTACAGTTATTATTAAGGGGAACATTACTTATAAAACATACTATTTGGATTTACTATGTAACGATTGAGTCGCCCGCTAGACGCACACAAACTCTACCGTAAATGCACATACCACGCACCCGAGCGCATGGCCGTGGAGGCGCCATCACGCAACTGCGAATATGCGCACGCACGGGAGAGAATGTGTACGTGCAGCGGGCAAGCGCATGGGGTGAATATATGGCAACGTGTAGCATGATATTTTTCCGACTTTGACAATACTATCCATCTACATTCTATACCTGTGGTGCATTTTAGTTTTGCAGTTTGCTGACACAGTGACCACCAGTATACTATATATAGCAGTACGGTAGGCCACTGCTGTACCTACCTCTGTGTCGTCATCCATTAAGTATACTATCCATCTACATTCTATACCTGTGGTGCATTTTAGTTTTGCAGTTTGCTGACACAGTGACCACCAGTATACTATATATAGCAGTACGGTAGGCCACTTCTGTACCTACCTCTGTGTCGTCATCCATTAAGTATACTATCCATCTACATTCTATACCTGTGGTGCATTTTAGTTTTGCAGTTTGCTGACACAGTGACCTCCAGTATACTATATATAGCAGTACGGTAGGCCACTGCTGTACCTACCTCTGTGTCGTCATCCATTAAGTATACTATCCATCTACATTCTATACCTGTGGTGCATTTTAGTTTTGCAGTTTGCAGACACAGTGACCACCAGTATACTATATATAGCACGGTAGGCCACTGCTGTACCTACCTCTGTGTCGTAATTCATTAAGTATACTATCCATCTACATTCTATACCTGTGGTGCATTTTAGTTTTGCAGTTTGCTGACACAGTGACCACCAGTATACTATATATAGCAGTACGGTAGGCCACTGCTGTACCTACCTCTGTGTCGTCATCCATTAAGTATACTATCCATCTACATTCTATACCTGTGGTGCATTTTAGTTTTGCAGTTTGCTGACACAGTGACCACCAGTATACTATATATAGCAGTACGGTAGGCCACTGCTGTTCCTACCTCTGTGTCGTCATCCATTAAGTATACTATCCATCTACATTCTATACCTGTGGTGCATTTTAGTTTTGCAGTTTGCAGACACAGTGACCACCAGTATACTATATATAGCAGTACGGTAGGCCACTGCTGTACCTACCTCTGTGTCGTCATCCATTAAGTATACTATCCATCAACATTCTATACCTGTGGTGCATTTTAGTTTTGCAGTTTGCTGACACAGTTACCACCAGTATACTATATATAGCAGTACGGTAGGCCACTGCTGTACCTACCTCTGTGTCGTCAAGTATACTATCCATGTGGTGCATTTCAGTTGTGCGCAGTAAATATAGTAGTAGTCCATTGCTATTGATACTGGCATATAATTCCACACATTAAAAAATGGAGAACAAAAATGTGGAGGTTAAAATAGGGAAAGATCAAGATCCACTTCCACCTCGTGCTGAAGCTGATGCCACTAGTCATGGCCGAGACGATGAAATGCCATCAACGTCGTCTGCCAAGGCCGATGCCCAATGTCATAGTAGAGAGCATGTAAAATTAAAAAAACAAAAGTTCAGTAAAATGACCCAAAAATCAAAATTAATATTGTCTTAGGAGAAGCGTAAACTTGCCAATATGCCATTTACGACACGGAGTGGCAAGGAACGGCTGAGGCCCTGGCCTATGTTCATGGCTAGTGGTTCAGCTTCACATGAGGATGAAAGCACTCATCCTCTCGCTAGAAAAATGATAAGACTTAAGCTGGCAAAAGCACAGCAAAGAACTGTGCGTTCTTCTAAATCACAAATCCCCAAGGAGAGTCCAATTGTGTCGGTTGCTATGCCTGACCTTCCCAACACTGGACGGGAAGAGCTTGCGCCTTCCACCATTTGCACGCCCCCTGCAAGTGCTGGAAGGAGCACCTGCAGTCCAGTTCCTGATAGTTAAATTGAAGATGTCACTGTTGAAATACACCAGGATGAGGATATGGGTGTTGCTGGCGCTGGGGAGGAAATTGACAAGGAGGATTCTGATGGTGAGGTGGTTTGTTGAAGTCAGGCACCCGGGGAGACACCTTTTGTCCGTGGGACGAATATGGCCATTGACATGCCTGGTCAAAATACAAAAAAAATCAGCTCTTCGGTGTGGAATTATTTCAACACAAATGCGGACAACAGGTGTCAAGCCATGTGTTGCCTTTGTCAAGCTGTAATAAGTAGGGGTAAGGACGTTAACCACCTCGGAACATCCTCCCTCATACGTCACCTGCAGCGCATTCATCATAAGTCAGTGACAAGTTTAAAAACTTTGGGTGACAGCGGAAGCAGTCCACTGACCACTAAATCCCTTCCTCTTGTAACCAAGCTCCTGCAAATCACACCACCAACTCCCTCAGTGTCAATTTCCTCCTTACCCAGGAAAGCCAATAGTCCTGCAGGCCATGTCACTGTCAAGTCTGACGAGTCCTCTCCTGCCTGGGATTCCTCCGATGCATCCTTGAGTGTAACGCCTACTGCTGCTGGCGCTGCTGTTGTTGCTGCTGGGAGTCGATCGTCATCCCAGAGGGGAAGTCGGAAGACCACTTGTACTACTTCCAGTAAGCAATTGACTGTCCAACAGTCCTTTGTGAGGAAGATGAAATATCACAGCAGTCATCCTGCTGCAAAGCAGATAACTCAGGCCTTGGCAGCCTGGACGGTGAGAAACGTGGTTCCGGTATCCATCGTTAATTCATAGGCAACTATAGACTTGATTGAGGTACTGTGTCCCCGGTACCAAATACCATCTAGGTTACATTTCTCTAGGCAGGCGATACCGAAAACGTACACAGACCTCAGAAAAAGACTCACCAGTGTCCTAAGAAATGCAGTTGTACCCAATGTCCACTTAACCACGGACATGTGGACAAGTGGAGCAGGGCAGACTCAGGACTATATGACTGTGTCAGCCCACTGGGTAGATGTATTGCCTCCCGCAGCAAGAACAGCAGCGGCGGCACCAGTAGCAGCATCTCGCAAACGCGAACTCGTTCCTAGGCAGGCTACGCTTTGTATCACCGCTTTCCAGAATACGCACACAGCTGACAACCTCTTACGGGAACAGAGGAAGATCATCGCAGAATGCCTTACCCCAATTGGACTCTCCTGGGGATTTGTGACATCGGACAACGCCAGCAATATTGTGCGTGCATAACATCTGGGCAAATTCCAGCACGTCCCATGTTTTGCACATACATTGAATTTGGTGGTGCAGAATTATTTAAAAAATGACAGGGGCGTGCAAGAGATGCTGTCGGTGGCCCGAAGAATTGCGGGCCACTTTCGGCATTCAGGCACCGCGTACAGAAGACTGTAGCACCACCAAACATTCCTGAACCTGCCCTGCCATCATCTGAAGCAAGAGGTGGTAACGAGGTGGAATTCAACCCTCTATATGCTTCAGAGGTTGGAGGAGCAGCAAAAGGCCATTCAAGCCTATACATCTGCCCACGATATAGGCAAAGGAGGGGGAATGCACCTGACTCAAGCACAGTGGAGAATGATTTCAACGTTGTGCAAGGTTCTGCAACCCTTTGAACTTGCCACACGTGAAGTCAGTTCAGACACTGCCAGCCTGAGTCAGGTCATTCCCCTCATCAGGCTTTTGCAGAAGAAGCTGGAGACATTGAAGGAGGAGCTAAAACAGAGCGATTCCGCTAGGCATGTGGGACTTGTGGATGGAGCCCTTAATTCGCTTAACCAGGATTCACGGGTGGTCAATCTGTTGAAATCAGAGCACTATATTTTGGCCACCGTGCTCGATCCTAGATTTAAAACCTACGATGTATCTCTCTTTCCGGCAGACGCAAGTCTGCAGAGGTTCAAAGACCTGCTGGTGAGAAAATTGTCAAGTCAAGCGGAACGTGACCCGTCAACATCTCCTCCTTCACATTCTCCCGCAACTGGGGGTGCGAGGAAAAGGCTAAGAATTCCGAGCCCACCCGCTGGTGGTGATGCAGGGCAGTCTGGAGCGAGTGCTGACATCTGGTCCGGACTGATGGACCTGCCAATGATTACTGACATGTCGTCTACTGTCACTGCATATGATTCTCTCACCATGGAAAGAATGGTGGAGGATTATATGAGTGACCGCATCCAAGTAGGCACGTCAGACAGTCCGTACGTATACTGGCAGGAAAAAGAGGCAATTTGGAGGCCCTTGCACAAACTGGCTTTATTCTACCTAAGTTGCCCTCCCTCCAGTGTGTACTCCAAAAGAGTGTTTAGTGCAGCCGCTCACCTTGTCAGCAATCGGCGTACGAGGTTACTTCCAGAAAATGTGGAGAAGATGATGTTCATCAAAATGAATTATAATCAATTCCTCCGTGGAGACATTCACCAGCAGCAATTGCCTCCAGAAAGTACACGGGGACCTGAGATGGTGGATTCCAGTGGGGACGAATTAATAATCTGTGAGGAGGGGGATGTACACAGTGAAAGGGGTGAGGAATCGGAGGATGATGATGAGGTGGACATCTTGCCTCTGTAGAGCCAGTTTGTGCAAGGAGAGATTGATTGCTTCTTTTTTTGGTGGGGGCCCAAACCAACCAGTCATTTCAGTCACAGTCGTGTGGCAGACCCTGTCGCTGAAATGATGGGTTCGTTAAAGTGTGCATGTCCTGTTTATACAACATAAGGGTGGGTGGGAGGGCCCAAGGACAATTCCATCTTGCACCTCTTTTTTCTTTCATTTTTCTTTGCATCATGTGCTGTTTGGGGACAATTTTTTTGAAGTGCCATCCTGCCTGACACTGCAGTGCCACTCCTAGATGGGCCAGGTGTTTGTGTCAGGCACTTGTGTCGCTTAGCTTAGCCATCCAGCGACCTTGGTGCGCCTCTTTTTTTCTTTGCATCATGTGCTGTTTGGGGACAATTTTTTTGAAGTGCCATCCTGCCTGACACTGCAGTGCCACTCCTAGATGGGCCAGGTGTTTGTGTTGGCAACTTGTGTCGCTTAGCTTAGTCACACAGCGACCTTGGTGCGCCTCTTTTTTTCTTTGCATCATGTGCTGTTTGGGGACAATTTTTTTGAAGTGCCATCCTGCCTGACACTGCAGTGCCACTCCTAGATGGGCCAGGTGTTTGTGTCGGCCACTTGTGTCGCTTAGCTTAGTCACACAGCGACCTTGGTGCGCCTCTTTTTTTCTTTGCATCATGTGCTGTTTGGGGACAATTTTTTGGAAGTGCCATCCTGCCTGACACTGCAGTGCCGCTCTTAGATGGGCCAGGTGTTTGTGTTGGCCACTTGTGTCACTTAGCTTAGTCACACAGCGACCTTGGTGCGCCTCTTTTTTTCTTTGCATCATGTGCTGTTTGGGTACAATTTTTTTGAAGTGCCATCCTGCCTGACACTGCAGTGCCACTCCTAGATGGGCCAGGTGTTTGTGTCGGCCACTTGTGTCGCTTAGCTTAGTCACACAGCGACCTTGGTGCGCCTCTTTTTTTCTTTGCATCATGTGCTGTTTGGGGACAATTTTTTGGAAGTGCCATCCTGCCTGACACTGCAGTGCCACTCCTAGATGGGCCAGGTGTTTGTGTCGGCCACTTGCGTCGCTTAGCTTAGCCATCCAGCAAATTGTAGGACTAAAAATAATATTGTGTGGTGTGAGGTTTTCAGAATAGACTGGAAATGAGTGGAAATTATGGTAATTGAGGTTAATAATACTATGGGATCAAAATGACCCCCAAATTCTATGATTTAAGCTGTTTTTTAGGTTTTTTTGAAAAAAACACCCAAATCCAAAACACACCCGGATCCGACAAAAAATTTTCGGTGAGGTTTTGCCAAAACGCGTCCGAATCCAAAACACGGCCGCAGAACCGAATCCAAAACCAAAACACAAAACCCGAAAAATGTCCGGTGCACATCACTAAATTAGATATAGAGGTTTATGCGGACTAAGGGGGTACTTCAGAGTTGATCGTAGCAGCAAATTTGTTAGCAGTTGGGCAAAACCATGTGCACTGCAGGTGTGGCAGATATAACATGTGCAGAGAGAGTTAGATTTGAGTGGGTTATTTTGTTTCTGTGCAGGGTAAATACTGGCTGCTTTATTTTTACACTGCAATTAAGATTTCATTTTGAACACATCCCACCCAAATCTAACTCTCTCTGCACATGTTATTAGGTATATGCAATTGCAGTCGAATTCCCGTATATGACCTCGTGTAACCTCACCGCTGACCGCAAAGTTCCCACCATTGAAGATAATGGAGCGGCTATGCGATGCGCCGTCTGACAGCTCAGACACGCACAGCCAATCAGGAGAGTGCCACGGCGTGGCGCTCCCTGATTGGCTGAAGGGACCCTCTGTGACAGGAGTCACGGGGGGTCCCGGCATTCGGGGAAAGGGGTCCCATGTGTAAACATGGGACCCCTTTCAGTGCGTGGTCCGGGTAATGCGGTTTGTTTTTTTGCCAAGTACGTGGATTACAAGCTCAGAAGAGGACCAATCTACACTAGAGATGAGCGCCTGAAATTTTTCGGGTTTTGTGTTTTGGTTTTGGGTTCGGTTCCGCGGCCGTGTTTTGGGTTCGAACGCGTTTTGGCAAAACCTCACCGAATTATTTTTGTCGGATTCGGGTGTGTTTTGGATTCGGGTGTTTTTTTCAAAAAACCCTAAAAAACAGCTTAAATCATAGAATTTGGGGGTAATTTTGATCCCAAAGTATTATTAACCTCAAAAAACATAATTTACACTCATTTTCAGCCTATTCTGAACACATCACACCTCACAATATTATTTTTAGTCCTAAAATTTGCACCGAGGTCGCTGTGTGAGTAAGATAAGCGACCCTAGTGGCCGACACAAACACCGGGCCCATCTAGGAGTGGCACTGCAGTGTCACGCAGGATGTCCCTTCCAAAAAACCCTCCCCAAACAGCACATGACGCAAAGAAAAAAAGTGGCGCAATGAGGTAGCTGTGTGAGTAAGATTAGCGACCCTAGTGGCCGACACAAACACCGGGCCCATCTAGGAGTGGCACTGCAGTGTCACGCAGGATGGCCCTTCCAAAAAACCCTCCCCAAACAGCACATGACGCAAAGAAAAAAAGAGGCGCAATGAGGTAGCTGTGTGAGTAAGATTAGCGACCCTAGTGGCCGACACAAACACCGGGCCCATCTAGGAGTGGCACTGCAGTGTCACGCAGGATGGCCCTTCCAAAAAACCCTCCCCAAACAGCACATGACGCAAAGAAAAAAAGAGGCGCAATGAGGTAGCTGACTGTGTGAGTAAGATTAGCGACCCTAGTGGCCGACACAAACACCGGGCACATCTAGGAGTGGCACTGCAGTGTCACGCAGGATGTCCCTTCCAAAAAACCCTCCCCAAACAGCACATGACGCAAAGAAAAAAAGAGGCGCAATGAGGTAGCTGTGTGAGTAAGATTAGCGACCCTAGTGGCCGACACAAACACCGGGCCCATCTAGGAGTGGCACTGCAGTGTCACGCAGGATGTCCCTTCCAAAAAACCCTCCCCAATCAGCACATGATGCAAAGAAAAAGAAAAGAAAAAAGAGGTGCAAGATGGAATTATCCTTGGGCCCTCCCACCCACCCTTATGTTGTATAAACAAAACAGGACATGCACACTTTAACCAACCCATCATTTCAGTGACAGGGTCTGCCACACGACTGTGACTGATATGACGGGTTGGTTTGGACCCCCCCCAAAAAAGAAGCAATTAATCTCTCCTTGCACAAACTGGCTCTACAGAGGCAAGATGTCCACCTCATCTTCACCCTCCGATATATCACCGTGTACATCCCCCTCCTCACAGATTATCAATTCGTCCCCACTGGAATCCACCATCTCAGCTCCCTGTGTACTTTGTGGAGGCAATTGCTGCTGGTCAATGTCTCCGCGGAGGAATTGATTATAATTCATTTTAATGAACATCATCTTCTCCACATTTTCTGGATGTAACCTCGTACGCCGATTGCTGACAAGGTGAGCGGCGGCACTAAACACTCTTTCGGAGTACACACTTGTGGGAGGGCAACTTAGGTAGAATAAAGCCAGTTTGTGCAAGGGCCTCCAAATTGCCTCTTTTTCCTGCCAGTATAAGTACGGACTGTGTGACGTGCCTACTTGGATGCGGTCACTCATATAATCCTCCACCATTCTATCAATGTTGAGAGAATCATATGCAGTGACAGTAGACGACATGTCCGTAATCGTTGTCAGGTCCTTCAGTCCGGACCAGATGTCAGCATCAGCAGTCGCTCCAGACTGCCCTGCATCACCGCCAGCGGGTGGGCTCGGAATTCTGAGCCTTTTCCTCGCACCCCCAGTTGCGGGAGAATGTGAAGGAGGAGATGTTGACAGGTCGCGTTCCGCTTGACTTGACAATTTTGTCACCAGCAGGTCTTTCAACCCCAGCAGACCTGTGTCTGCCGGAAAGAGAGATCCAAGGTAGGCTTTAAATCTAGGATCGAGCACGGTGGCCAAAATGTAGTGCTCTGATTTCAACAGATTGACCACCCGTGAATCCTTGTTAAGCGAATTAAGGGCTGCATCCACAAGTCCCACATGCCTAGCGGAATCGCTCCGTGTTAGCTCCTTCTTCAATGCCTCCAGCTTCTTCTGCAAAAGCCTGATGAGGGGAATGACCTGACTCAGGCTGGCAGTGTCTGAACTGACTTCACGTGTGGCAAGTTCAAAGGGCATCAGAACCTTGCACAACGTTGAAATCATTCTCCACTGCACTTGAGACAGGTGCATTCCATCTCCTATATCGTGCTCAATTGTATAGGCTTGAATGGCCTTTTGCTGCTCCTCCAACCTCTGAAGCATATAGAGGGTTGAATTCCACCTCGTTACCACTTCTTGCTTCAGATGATGGCAGGGCAGGTTCAGTAGTTTTTGGTGGTGCTCCAGTCTTCTGTAGGTGGTGCCTGTACGCCGAAAGTGTCCCGCAATTTTTCTGGCCACCGACAGCATCTCTTGCACGCCCCTGTCGTTTTTTAAAAAATTCTGCACCACCAAATTCAAGGTATGTGCAAAACATGGGACGTGCTGGAATTTGCCCATATTTAATGCACACACAATATTGCTGGCGTTGTCCGATGCCACAAATCCACAGGAGAGTCCAATTGGGGTAAGCCATTCCGCGATGATCTTCCTCAGTTGCCGTAAGAGGTTTTCAGCTGTGTGCGTATTCTGGAAAGCGGTGATACAAAGCGTAGCCTGCCTAGGAAAGAGTTGGCGTTTGCGAGATGCTGCTACTGGTGCCGCCGCTGCTGTTCTTGCGGCGGGAGTCCATACATCTACCCAGTGGGCTGTCACAGTCATATAGTCCTGACCCTGCCCTGCTCCACTTGTCCACATGTCCGTGGTTAAGTGGACATTGGGTACAACTGCATTTTTTAGGACACTGGTGAGTCTTTTTCTGACGTCCGTGTACATTCTCGGTATCGCCTGCCTAGAGAAGTGGAACCTAGATGGTATTTGGTAACGGGGGCACACTGCCTCAATAAATTGTCTAGTTCCCTGTGAACTAACGGCGGATACCGGACGCACGTCTAACACCAACATAGTTGTCAAGGACTCAGTTATCCGCTTTGCAGTAGGATGACTGCTGTGATATTTCATCTTCCTCGCAAAGGACTGTTGAACAGTCAATTGCTTACTGGAAGTAGTACAAGTGGGCTTACGACTTCCCCTCTGGGATGACCATCGACTCCCAGCGGCAACAACAGCAGCGCCAGCAGCAGTAGGCGTTACACGCAAGGATGCATCGGAGGAATCCCAGGCAGGAAAGGACTCGTCAGACTTGCCAGTGACATGGCCTGCAGGACTATTGGCATTCCTGGGGAAGGAGGAAATTGACACTGAGGGAGTTGGTGGGGTGGTTTGCGTGAGCTTGGTTACAAGAGGAAGGGATTTACTGGTCAGTGGACTGCTTCCGCTGTCACCCAAAGTTTTTGAACTTGTCACTGACTTATTATGAATGCGCTGCAGGTGACGTATAAGGGAGGATGTTCCGAGGTGGTTAACGTCCTTACCCCTACTTATTACAGCTTGACAAAGGGAACACACGGCTTGACACCTGTTGTCCGCATTTCTGGTGAAATACCTCCACACCGAAGAGCTGATTTTTTTGGTATTTTCACCTGGCATGTCAACGGCCATATTCCTCCCACGGACAACAGGTGTCTCCCCGGGTGCCTGACTTAAACAAACCACCTCACCATCAGAATCCTCCTGGTCAATTTCCTCCCCAGCGCCAGCAACACCCATATCCTCCTCATCCTGGTGTACTTCAACACTGACATCTTCAATCTGACTATCAGGAACTGGACTGCGGGTGCTCCTTTCAGCACTTGCAGGGGGCATGCAAATAGTGGAAGGCGCATGCTCTTCACGTCCAGTGTTGGGAAGGTCAGGCATCGCAAACGACACAATTGGACTCTCCTTGTGGATTTGGGATTTCAAAGAACGCACAGTTCTTTGCGGTGCTTTTGCCAGCTTGAGTCTTTTCAGTTTTCTAGCGAGAGGCTGAGTGCTTCCATCCTCATGTGAAGCTGAACCACTAGCCATGAACATAGGCCAGGGCCTCAGCCGTTCCTTGCCACTCCGTGTGGTAAATGGCATATTGGCAAGTTTACGCTTCTCCTCCGACAATTTTATTTTAGGTTTTGGAGTCCTTTTTTTTCTGATATTTGGTGTTTTGGATTTGACATGCTCTGTACTATGACATTGGGCATCGGCCTTGGCAGACGACGTTGCTGGCATTTCATCGTCTCGGCCATGACTAGTGGCAGCAGCTTCAGCACGAGGTGGAAGTGGATCTTGATCTTTCCCTAATTTTGGAACCTCAACTTTTTTGTTCTCCATATTTTATAGGCAGAACTAAAAGGCACCTCAGGTAAACAATGGAGATGGATGGATTGGATAGTTTACTAGTATACAATTATGGACGGACTGCCACGGTTAGGTGGTATAAAAAAACCACGGTTAGGTGGTATATATTATAATAATAATACAATTATGGATGGACGGACTGCCTGCCGACTGCCGACACAGAGGTAGCCACAGCCGTGAACTACCGCACTGTACACTGGTTGATAAAGAGATAGTAGTATACTCGTAACAACTAGTATGACACTATGACGACGGTATAAAGAATGGAAAAAAAACCACGGTTAGGTGGTATATATTATAATAATAATACAATTATGGATGGACGGACTGCCTGCCGACTGCCGACACAGAGGTAGCCACAGCCGTGAACTACCGCACTGTACACTGGTTGATAAAGAGATAGTAGTATA
This sequence comes from Pseudophryne corroboree, assembly GCF_028390025.1. Taxonomy (NCBI): domain Eukaryota; kingdom Metazoa; phylum Chordata; class Amphibia; order Anura; family Myobatrachidae; genus Pseudophryne; species Pseudophryne corroboree. The sequence continues at coordinate 961,168,729 of NC_086444.1, read as the reverse complement.
CTCGTAACAACTAGTATGACACTATGACGACGGTATAAAGAATGGAAAAAAAACCACGGTTAGGTGGTATATATTATAATAATAATACAATTATGGATGGACGGACTGCCTGCCGACTGCCGACACAGAGGTAGCCACAGCCGTGAACTACCGCACTGTACACTGGATGATAAAGAGATAGTAGTATACTCGTAACAACTAGTATGACACTATGACGACGGTATAAAGAATGGAAAAAAAACCACGGTTAGGTGGTATATATTATAATAATAATACAATTATGGATGGACGGACTGCCTGCCGACTGCCGACACAGAGGTAGCCACAGCCGTGAACTACCGCACTGTACACTGGTTGATAAAGAGATAGTAGTATACTCGTAACAACTAGTATGACACTATGACGACGGTATAAAGAATGAAAAAAAAACCACGGTTAGGTGGTATATATTATAATAATAATACAATTATGGATGGACGGACTGCCTGCCGACTACCGACACAGAGGTAGCCACAGCCGTGAACTACCGCACTGTACACTGGATGATAAAGAGATAGTAGTATACTCGTAACAACTAGTATGACACTATGACGACGGTATAAAGAATGGAAAAAAAACCACGGTTAGGTGGTATATATTATAATAATAATACAATTATGGATGGACGGACTGCCTGCCGACTGCCGACACAGAGGTAGCCACAGCCGTGAACTACCGCACTGTACACTGGTTGATAAAGAGATAGTAGTATACTCGTAACAACTAGTATGACACTATGACGACGGTATAAAGAATGAAAAAAAAACCACGGTTAGGTGGTATATATTATAATAATAATACAATTATGGATGGACGGACTGCCTGCCGACTGCCGACACAGAGGTAGCCACAGCCGTGAACTACCGCACTGTACACTGGTTGATAAAGAGATAGTAGTATACTCGTAACAACTAGTATGACACTATGACGACGGTATAAAGAATGGAAAAAAAACCACGGTTAGGTGGTATATATTATAATAATAATACAATTATGGATGGACGGACTGCCTGCCGACTGCCGACACAGAGGTAGCCACAGCCGTGAACTACCGCACTGTACACTGGTTGATAAAGAGATAGTAGTATACTCGTAACAACTAGTATGACACTATGACGACGGTATAAAGAATGGAAAAAAAACCACGGTTAGGTGGTATATATTATAATAATAATACAATTATGGATGGACGGACTGCCTGCCGACTGCCGACACAGAGGTAGCCACAGCCGTGAACTACCGCACTGTACACTGGTTGATAAAGAGATAGTAGTATACTCGTAACAACTAGTATGACACTATGACGACGGTATAAAGAATGGAAAAAAAACCACGGTTAGGTGGTATATATTATAATAATAATACAATTATGGATGGACGGACTGCCTGCCGACTGCCGACACAGAGGTAGCCACAGCCGTGAACTACCGCACTGTACACTGGTTGATAAAGAGATAGTAGTATACTCGTAACAACTAGTATGACACTATGACGGTATAAAGAAAGAAAAAAAAATACCACGGTTAGGTGGTATATATTGTAATACAATTATGGATGGACGGACTGCCTGCCGAGTTCCGACTGCCGACACAGAGGTAGCCACAGCCGTGAACTACCGCACTGTACTGTGTCTGCTGCTAATATAGACTGGTTGATAAAGAGATAGTATACAATACATACAACAATGAATATACTACTATACTGGTGGTCAGGCACTGGTCACCACTAGTCACACTGGCAGTGGCACTCCTGCAGCAAAAGTGTGCACTGTTTAATTTTAAATTAATATAATATTATGTACTCCTGGGGGCTCCTGCTATAACAACCTGCAGTGCTCCCCAGTCTCCCCCACAATTATTATAAGCTTTGCCTTTTATACATTGATGTGCAGCACACTGGGCTGAGCTGAGTGCACACAGACTGAGTCACACTGTGTGACTGGCTGCTGCTGTGTATCGTTTTTTTTCAGGCAGAGAACGGATATAGCAGAGAACGGATATATATTAAAATAAATAAAAGTTAACTAACAACAACTGCACTGGTCACTGTGGTAAACTCTGTCTGACTCTGCACAATCTCTCTCTCTCTTCTAATCTAATTTCTAATGGAGAGGACGCCAGCCACGTCCTCTCCCTATCAATCTCAATGCACGTGTGAAAATGGCGGCGACGCGCGGCTCCTTATATAGAATCCGAGTCTCGCGAGAATCCGACAGCGTCATGATGACGTTCGGGCGCGCTCGGGTTAACCGAGCAAGGCGGGAGGATCCGAGTCTGCTCGGACCCGTGAAAAAAACATGAAGTTTGTGCGGGTTCGGTTTCAGAGAAACCGAACCCGCTCATCTCTAATCTACACTGGATTTATGTGAGTATAATTTTATTTTCAGGTACACCGTGGATTCTACTTGGAGAAGTGGACCGAACCTCGTGTCAACATAGGTAAGTATGTGTGTGTCGGCATGTATGTAATAAAGTTTTACTTTCACGGTGTGCGTTTACTGTTTTTATTTGGGTATTTTTTTGTAGTAGAACTACAGGTACCAGCGGGCCCATTTTTCCCCTGCATGCTGGTACTTGTGGTTCTCTAAGTACCAGCTTGCGGGGGAGGCTTGCTGGGACTTGTAGTTCTGCTACAAAAAACAATATTCTTTCTTTGTGTCACTTGGCTAGCAGCCTCCCATCCGCAGCCCATGGATGGGGGGGACAGCCTCGGGCTTCACCCCTGGCCCTTGGGTAGCTGGAGGGGGGGGACCCCTTGATTTAAGGGGTCCCCACTCCTCCAGGGTACCCCGGCCAGTGGTGACTAGTTAGTGATTTAATGCCACGGCCGCAGGGACCGATATAAAAGTGTCCCCCGGCTGTGGCATTATCTCTCTGACTAGTTGAGCCTGGTGCTGGTGTTAAAAATACGGGGGACCCCTATGCTTTTTTCCCCCCATATATTTGGCACCAGGACCAGACGCAGAGCCTGGTGCTGGTTGTGAAAATACGGGGGATCCCCTGTCATTTCCCCCCCGTATTTTTACAACCAGGACCGGCTCAAAGAGCCAGAGTCTGGCTATGCTTAGGAGGGGGGACCCCATGCATTTTTTTTCTTGATTTTAAACCATTCCCACCCCTTCCCACTGAAAACTATGCTCTGATCTCTCCATATTATTTTAGTCAGTTAAAAAAATATATATTCTTTTAAAAAATATATAAATAATACTTGTGTCTCCTAATAGACAAACCAAGTACATAATCCCTTCTACTATAAATAGATATGCTATTAGCAACAAAAAAAACATGCAAAAAAACTTGTTTTTACATTTTTTTATTAGATTACGCCAGCAAAGTGAGGCGGAATGAAATTGATGAAATTACTGTCGAAAAGCACTGTTGTCGAATCGACATTCTTCAATTGAATATACTTTTGTCGAAAAGCCGCATTTTTACCATTGCAGACATTTCGACTCTCCTGTGGATTTGTGGCATCGGACAACGCCAGCAATATTGTGTGTGCATTAAATCTGGGCAAATTCCAGCACGTCCCATGTTTTGCACATACCTTGAATTTGGTGGTGCAGAATTTTTTAAAAAACGACAGGGGCGTGCAAGAGATGCTGTCGGTGGCCAGAAGAATTGCGGGACACTTTCGGCGTACAGGCACCACGTACAGAAAACTGGAGCACCACCAAAAACTACTGAACCTGCCCTGCCATCATCTGAAGCAAGAAGTCGTAACGAGGTGGAATTCAACCCTCTATATGCTTCAGAGGTTGGAGGAGCAGCAAAAGGCCATTCAAGCCTATACAATTGAGCACGATATAGGAGGTGGAATGCACCTGTCTCAAGCGCAGTGGAGAATGATTTCAACGTTGTGCAAGGTTCTGATGCCCTTTGAACTTGCCACACGTGAAGTCAGTTCAGACACTGCCAGCCTGAGTCAGGTCATTCCCCTCATCAGGCTTTTGCAGAAGAAGCTGGAGACATTGAAGGAGGAGCTAACACGGAGCGATTCCGCTAGGCATGTGGGACTTGTGGATGGAGCCCTTAATTCGCTTAACAAGGATTCACGGGTGGTCAATCTGTTGAAATCAGAGCACTACATTTTGGCCACCGTGCTCGATCCTAGATTTAAAGCCTACCTTGGATCTCTCTTTCCGGCAGACACAAGTCTGCTGGGGTTGAAAGACCTGCTGGTGAGAAAATTGTCAAGTCAAGCGGAACGCGACCTGTCAACAACATCTCCTCCTTCACATTCTCCCGCAACTGGGGGTGCGAGGAAAAGGCTCAGAATTCCGAGCCCACCCGCTGGCGGTGATGCAGGGCAGTCTGGAGCGACTGCTGATGCTGACATCTGGTCCGGACTGAAGGACCTGACAACGATTACGGACATGTCGTCTACTGTCAATGCATATGATTCTCTCACCATTGAAAGAATGGTGGAGGATTATATGAGTGACCGCATCCAAGTAGGCACGTCACACAGTCCGTACTTATACTGGCAGGAAAAAGAGGAAATTTGGAGGCCCTTGCACAAACTGGCTTTATTCTACCTAAGTTGCCCTCCCACAAGTGTGTACTCCGAAAGAGTGTTTAGTGCCGCCGCTCACCTTGTCAGCAATCGGCGTACGAGGTTACATCCAGAAAATGTGGAGAAGATGATGTTCATTAAAATGAATTATAATCAATTCCTCCGTGGAGACATTCACCAGCAGCAATTGCCTCCACAAAGTACACAGGGTGCTGAGATGGTGGATTCCAGTGGGGACGAATTGATAATCTGTGAGGAGGGGGATGTACACGGTGATATATCGGAGGGTGAAGATGAGGTGGACATCTTGCCTCTGTAGAGCCAGTTTGTGCAAGGAGAGATTAATTGCTTCTTTTTTGGGGGGGGGTCCAAACCAACCCGTCATATCAGTCACAGTCGTGTGGCAGACCCTGTCACTGAAATGATGGGTTGGTTAAAGTGTGCATGTCCTGTTTATACAACATAAGGGTGGGTGGGAGGGCCCAAGGACAATTCCATCTTGCACCTCTTTTTTCTTTTCTTTTTCTTTGCGTCATGTGCTGTTTGGGGAGGGTTTTTTGGAAGGGCCATCCTGCGTGACACTGCAGTGCCACTCCTAGATGGGCCCGGTGTTTGTGTCGGCCACTAGGGTCGCTTATCTTACTCACACAGTCAGCTACCTCATTGCGCCTCTTTTTTTCTTTGCGTCATGTGCTGTTTGGGGAGGGTTTTTTGGAAGGGCCATCCTGCGTGACACTGCAGTGCCACTCCTAGATGGGCCCGGTGTTTGTGTCGGCCACTAGGGTCGCTTATCTTACTCACACAGTCAGCTACCTCATTGCGCCTCTTTTTTTCTTTGCGTCATGTGCTGTTTGGGGAGGGTTTTTTGGAAGGGACATCCTGCGTGACACTGCAGTGCCACTCCTAGATGGGCCCGGTGTTTGTGTCGGCCACTAGGGTCGCTTATCTTACTCACACAGTCAGCTACCTCATTGCGCCTCTTTTTTTCTTTGCGTCATGTGCTGTTTGGGGAGGGTTTTTTGGAAGGGACATCCTGCGTGACACTGCAGTGCCACTCCTAGATGGGCCCGGTGTTTGTGTCGGCCACTAGGGTCGCTTATCTTACTCACACAGTCAGCTACCTCATTGCGCCTCTTTTTTTCTTTGCGTCATGTGCTGTTTGGGGAGGGCTTTTTGGAAGGGACATCCTGCGTGACACTGCAGTGCCACTCCTAGATGGGCCCGGTGTTTGTGTCGGCCACTAGGGTCGCTTATCTTACTCACACAGTCAGCTACCTCATTGCGACTCTTTTTTTCTTTGCGTCATGTACTGTTTGGGGAGGGTTTTTTGGAAGGGACATCCTGCGTGACACTGCAGTGCCACTCCTAGATGGGCCCGGTGTTTGTGTCGGCCACTAGGGTCGCTTATCTTACTCACACAGTCAGCTACCTCATTGCGCCTCTTTTTTTCTTTGCGTCATGTGCTGTTTGGGGAGGGTTTTTTGGAAGGGACATCCTGCGTGACACTGCAGTGCCACTCCTAGATGGGCCCGGTGTTTGTGTCGGCCACTAGGGTCGCTTATCTTACTCACACAGCTACCTCATTGCGCCTCTTTTTTTCTTTGCGTCATGTGCTGTTTGGGGAGGGTTTTTTGGAAGGGCCATCCTGCGTGACACTGCAGTGCCACTCCTAGATGGGCACGGTGTTTGTGTCGGCCACTAGGGTCGCTTATCTTACTCACACAGCTACCTCATTGCGCCTCTTTTTTTCTTTGCGTCATGTGCTGTTTGGGGAGGGTTTTTTGGAAGGGCCATCCTGCGTGACACTGCAGTGCCACTCCTAGATGGGCACGGTGTTTGTGTCGGCCACTAGGGTCGCTTAGCTTAGTCATCCAGCGACCTAGGTGCAAATTTTAGGACTAAAAATAATATTGTGAGGTGTGAGGTATTCAGAATAGACTGAAAATGAGTGGAAATTATGGTTTTTGAGGTTAATAATACTTTGGGATCAAAATGACCCCCAAATTCTATGATTTAAGCTGTTTTTTAGGTTTTTTTGAAAAAAAACACCCGAATCCAAAACACACCCGAATCCGACAAAAAAAATTCGGTGAGGTTTTGCCAAAACGCGGTCGAACCCAAAACACGGCCGCGGAACCGAACCCCAAACCAAAACACAAAACCCGAAAAATTTCAGGCGCTCATCTCTAGTTACCACCCAGAAACTACCCTTTCCTGTCAATCACTCACCGATCAGCAGAGCGACTGAAAAGCGCCGCTGGATCCACAGCAAATCTACTAAGTTTTTAGTTAAACAACTAAGCGCATGCCCCCTGCGTGTCTTGCGCATGCGCATTTAGCAACAAATCGCAGCATAGCGAAAATCGGCAACGAGCGAACAACTCGGAATGACCACCATAGTCACAGTTAGAAAAAGTTGACTATGGAACATTTATATAGTCAGCTAATGGCAATGGTTCCCAAACACAGTCCTCAAGGCACCCCAACAGCCCAGGTTTTAGTGATATACCTGCTTGTGCACAGATGGTATAATCAAACTGACTGATTTACTAATTAATCCACCTGTGCCTAAGCATGGATATCCTTAAAATGTGGACTATTGTGGTGCCTTGAGGGCTGCATTTTGGAGCTACTTGCTTATGAAAAAGATGATCATATGATGACTGTATCCCAATACTTCAAAAGTAATCAGAGCTTCTATGTGAGACACCAATTACAGTTTAGGCAATAAAGTTAAGGTTCTATCAGTAGATATAAATCAAAGTATATTTACTGACAGAATCAAGTACTTTCATTTACAAGTAAGGGTATACGGTATATTATGCTCAGGGTTTCAGATGGAAATAAGCGCACAGTAGTATGGTTCCTAGAATACTGTAAATACGTTATGTAATACTGCAGTACAATTGATTCTTTAGTGAAACTTATCAAGCCACTAAAGTTCTTCCAGATTTGCCTCTTATCGAGTTGAAACAGGAAGCAATAACGTTTAGATGTATCTCCTCATCCTCTTTGATATGTCTGCTGCCTTAGAAACTGTCAGCCACTCACATCTCCACACACAATTACATACCTCCCAACATGGGTGGTCATTCCGAGTTGATCGCTCGTTATTTTTTTCCGCAACGGAGCGATTAGTCGCTAATGCGCATGCGCAATGTCCGCAGTGCGACTGCGCCAAGTAAATTTTCTATTAATTTAGGTATTTTACTCACGGCATTACGAGGTTTTTTCTTCGTTCTGGTGATCGGAGTGTGATTGACAGGAAGTGGGTGTTTCTGGGCGGAAACTGGACGTTTTATGGGTGTGTGCGAAAAAACGCTGCTGTTTCTGGGAAAAACGCGGGAGTGGCTGGAGAAACGGGGGAGTGTCTGGGTGAACGCTGGGTGTGTTTGTGACATCAAACCAGGAACGAAACTGACTGAACTGATCGCAGTGGCAGAGTAAGCGTCGAGCTACTCAGAAACTGCTAAGAACTGTCTATTCGCAAATCTGCTAATCTTTCGTTCGCAAATCTACTATGCTAAGATTCACTCCCAGTAGGCGGCGGCTTAGCGTGTGCAAAGCTGCTAAAAGCAGCTTGCGAGCGATCAACTCGGAATGACCACCATGACCCATTCCAGGAGGGACACAATGCTCTGTTCCTGGACTTCCCTCATAATATAGGATTGCTGTCACCTGTGTTGAACAGGTTAATTGAGAACAAAGCTGTTTCACTACAGGTGAGGGTAATCTTAAATCAAGATAGAAGTCCAGGAACAGAGCAGTTTGTCCATCCTGGAAAGGGTCATATTGGGAGGTATGCAATTATCTAATGACAGCGCGACTCCTTCCTGGTTTAAGTCCCACCTCACCAATCACTGTTTTTCTGTCTACCTCTGACTCTGCCTCCCCTCACTTATTTACATGTAGGTGTTCCCCAAAGGTCCACACACATCTCTTTTCCCTTTGCACCTACTATCTTGGAAACCTCAACAGCTTCTTTGGCCTTCAATACCATATATATGCTGATGACACAATGCTAAATTTATGTACAAGAGCATGTTTTTTTCCCCTTCCAGTGTCCTGTCCACCCTCTCTCTCTGTGGAAAACTTCATCTTCTCTTCAAGTGTACACAGTATTCCTTGACTTCGCTCTCTCCACAAAAACTCTCAATCAAGCTCTCATCATTTCTCACCTAGACTACTGCAACCTCATTCTCTCTGGCCTTTCTCTCTCTCACCACTACCAATGTCAATCTATTCTTGATGCTGCTGCTCATCTCATGATCCCCTTCCATCATACGACTTCTGCCTCCCACCCCGCAATATGCTACACAGTATCACCCAGAATAAAGTTTAAACTCCTTATCCACAATTAGAAAGCAATACAGCACTCTCTTTCTGTACAATTTTAACCTCATCTATTTCCATGCTATCTTCCTCCCTCTCTGTTCCTCCTCTGACCAATGCCTCACCTCCACCCTGGTGACATGGCTCACATTCTCAGGGGTGGATCCCAGGGTGTTCAGTGTGATTGCCCCCCCATAACATTTCTTACCTGTTCAGTACTACTGGTTATTGTATAGTGGCTCAGTAGCAGGGGCATATCAGGAAGGGAGAGAGAGCAGCCTCCCTCCCCGGCCCAGTACACATTGCTACTATATGGTCTTGTCACGGTTCTGGAATCCCTTAGATCCAGCTCATGGCCTGGGTATGAGCTGAGATGTACAGAAAATAGAGAGGCTTGATGTTGCTTTGACTCATAGGTTTTACAGTAGATTAGGCACACTAGTAACACATAGTAAGCACAGACTGGTGATATGCAAGGATACTGGAGTGGAACCAGGAGCCACCAGGTCACTGGGCGACCTCTCATCTAATGATCAATAAAGACCAGTCAGACCAGAGACCCACTCCAGAAGAATGGAAACCCCTGGAACTCAAAGCAGCATAGTAATGACAGAATGGCACTGGAATCCAAATCAGGAATCTGAGTCTTATGTAACCAGGGAAGATCTTAAGGATGCTATATCCCTGGTACTGCTCTGATGTAAGACCTGGTACAGGAATCCAGATGAGGAACACAGAACAGAGGAACAATCCAGGTAAAACAGTGCTGGACTTCAGAGTGCATAGACTATAACCTGATCATGTACTCCAGTCCCGGAGCCTGCACTATTAACTGCCAGCTCAAGACAACAGCACACAATATTGGTAAATCAATAGTAATCAGCTAGGGAATGCCCCAACCTGAGTGAACCACAGAGTATAGGTAATATTTGCAAACACAGTCCATGAAAGTATCTGGCAAAATGCAGAACGGAATTTATGAGAATGGTAAGCAGTGAGTACACAAGTCTGTATGCAGTGCTGATAGATGTTGCTCAATGGTAACAAAGTTCACTGAAGGCTGGGAGTGTGGAAACAGCGGTGCTGATAGATATTATTACAGCAGCAAGTGGAATATGGATACGGGAGTAGTACACAGAGGAGCAAAGAAATCACTGGAATGATCACAGGGTACTCTGGAGCCTAGAATGATCCTTAGGAATGAACACAGTTGTTCAAGCAATGAGCTGATACCTGATACTGGTCGATAAGACCAGTGGTGTAAACTCATTGGTCTGGCTGACCAGGTGAGCAACCAAGTGAACAGATAATAACAGAGTAAGGGGTATATTCAATAAAAGTCGGATCCATTCCAACATGCATTTGTTGGAATGGATCCGACAACCCCTATTCAATGGCCGGACAAATCTGACTGTCGGATTTTAACCAAATCCGACTGTCGGATTTGGCCATAACCCGGGGTGCTGTTCTGCCGCTGTTGTCAGCTGTTGGGTGCGCTGACAGCAACGGCAGGGGGAGCAGATAGTGGCGGCTGGTGGGGGGTAGGTGATGGTGGTGGGTGGCAGGTGATGGCGGCATGTGGCAGGTGATGGCAGTGGGCATGAGGTGATGGCAGCGGAAGCTAGATGGTGGTGGACAGCAGGGGGAGCTGTACGGCAGCGGGGAGAGCTGTACGGTGGCGAGGGGAGCTGTCAGTGCCTGATCAGAGTGATGTCTGCGGCGGGTGAAGGTGCTGCATGGAGAGAGGTACCTCACATGTCCGTAGCCTGCCGCAGCGCTCCCCGTCTCCTCACCTCAATCCGACTTGTTTTCAAGTTGGATTGAGTTTGTCAGAAAGGGCCCTTAATACAAACCTTTTAATTAAAGCATACTAGCCCCATCTTGATATTTCCACCTTTCCAACATTTATTGCTCCCAGTTCATCCTCAAACTGTTCTTCCCCTTCTCTTAATACATAAGCTCTCAGGGGCAGGTCAGTTGTTCACTATAAGAATCTAATTGACAGGGGAGCTACAGCAGCTATTTTTAACCATTACCCTTTGAATGTATATTTTTAGTGTGAACCATCCGAGCCATCACAGTTTCACGTTAGAATTGCAGAAATTTGGTGTCACAAGAGACAAACACAATTATGCAAATGCAGTAAAATTAGTTGAAAAATAAAGAGCATTAATGAAGCCTGAATTAAGAAGCCTAGATTTGTGTTAGACTTTAAAGGCCACAGATTTTAAGTCTATAATTGTGAGTAGTACCAAAAAGGATGCTATTAAATTGTGAGAAGTTCTTATTTGATTATACCTGGCATACATTTCAGCGTCTGCCCTAAAGTGTAAATATAGCTGTGGATACAACAGTATATCAGTATACTGTATGTATAAATTAGTGATGAGCGGGTTCGGTTCCTCGGAATCCGAACCCCCCCGAACTTCACCCATTTTACACAGTTCCGAGGCAGACTCGGATCCTCCCGCCTTGCTCGGTTAACCCGAGCGCGCACGAACGTCATCATCTCGCTGTCGGATTCTCGCGAGATTCGTATTCTATATAAGGAGCCGTGCGTCGCCGCCATTTTCACTCGTGCATTGGAGATGATAGGGAGAGGACGTGCAGCGTTCTCTCAGTTTCTGTGTTCAGTGTGCTGCAAATATCTGTGCTCAGTGTTCTTGCAAATATCTGTGCTCAGTGTGCTGAAAATATCTACGTTCTCTGCCTGAAAAATGCTCCATATCTGTGCTGCACTGTAGTATATAGTAGGAGGACAGTGCAGAATTTTGCTGACCAGAGACCACCAGTATTATATAGCAGTACATTACAGTAGTCCACAGCTCTACCTACCTCTGTGTCGTCAAGTATACTATCCATCGATACCTGTGGTGCATTTTAGTTGTGCGCAGTATATATAGTAGGAGGACAGTGCAGAATTTTGCTGACCACCAGTATATAATATATAGCAGTACGGTACAGTAGTCCACTGCTCTACCTACCTCTGTGTTGTCAAGTATACTATCCATCCATACCTGTGGTGCATTTTAGTTGTGCGCAGTATATATAGTAGGAGGACAGTGCAGAATTTTGCTGACCACCAGTATATAATATATAGCAGTACGGTACAGTAGTCCACTGCTCTACCTACCTCTGTGTCGTCAAGTATACTATCCATACATACCTGTGGTGCATTTTAGTTGTGCGCAGTATATATAGTAGGAGGACAGTGCAGAATTTTGCTGACCATCAGCATATAATATATAGCAGTACGGTACAGTAGGCCACTGCTCTACCTACCTCTGTGTCATCAAGTATACTATCCATCCATACCTGTGGTGCATTTTAGTTGTGCGCAGTATATATAGTAGGAGGACGGTGCAGAATTTTGCTGACCACCAGTATATAATATATAGCAGTACGGTACAGTAGTTCACTGCTCTACCTACCTCTGTGTCGTCAAGTATACTATCCATCCATACCTGTGGTGCATTTTAGTTGTGCGCAGTATATATAGTAGGAGGACAGTGCAGAATTTTGCTGACCACCAGTATATAATATATAGCAGTACGGTACAGTAGTCCACTGCTCTACCTCTGTGTCGTCAAGTATATTACAAAAGTTCAGTAAAATTACCCAAAAATCAAAATTAAAAGCGTCTGAGGAGAAGCATAAACTTGCCAATATGCCAATTACGACACAGAGTGGCAAGGAACGGCTAGAGGCCCTGGCCTATGTTCATGGCTAGTGGTTCAGATTCACATGAGGATGGAAGCACTCATCCTCTTGCTAGAAAACTGCAGTGCCACTCCTAGATGGGCCAGGTGTTTGTGTCGGCCACTTGGGTCGCTTAGCTTAGCCATCCAGCGACCTTGGTGCACCTCTTTTTTTCTTTGCATCATGTGCTGTTTGGGGACTATTTTTTAAATCTGCAATCCTGTCTGACACTGCAGTGCCACTCCTAGATGGGCCAGGTGTTTGTGTCGGCCACTTGGGTCGCTTATCTTAGCCATCCAGTGACCTTGGTTCACCTCTTTTTTTCTTTGCATCATGTGCTGTTTGGGGACTATTTTTTAAATCTGCCATCCTGTCTGACACTACAGTGCCACTTCTAGATGGGCCAGGTGTTTGTGTCGGCCACTTGGGTCACTTAGCTTAGTCACACAGCTACCTCATTGCACCTCTTTTTTTCTTGGCATCATGTGTTGTTTGGGGACTATTTTTTAAATCTGCCATCCTGTCAGACACTGCAGTGCCACTCCTAGATGGGCCAGGTGTTTGTGTCGGCCACTTGGGTCGCTTAGCTTAGCCATCCAGCGACCTTGGTGCCCATCTTTTTTTCTTTGCATCATGTGCTGTTTGGGGACTATTTTTTGAAGTGCCATCCTGTCTGACACTGCAGTGCCACTCCTAGATGGGCCAGGTGTTTGTGTCGGCCACTTGGGTCACTTAGCTTAGCCATCCAGCGACCTTGGTGCACCTCTTTTTTTCTTTGCATCATGTGCTGTTTGGGACTATTTTTTAAATCGCCCATCCTGTCTGACACTGCAGTGCCACTCCTAGATGGGCCAGGTGTTTGTGTCGGCCACTTGGGTCCCTTAGCTTAGTCATCCAGCGACCTTGGTGCACCTCTTTTTTTCTTCGCATCATGTGCTGTTTGGGGCCTTTTTTTAAATCGGCCATCCTGTCTGACACTGCAGTGCCACTCCTAGATGGGCCAGGTGTTTGTGTCGGCCACTTGGGTCGCTTAGCTTAGCCATCCAGCGACCTTGGTGCACATCTTTTTTTCTTTGCATCATGTGCTGTTTGGGGACTATTTTTTGAAATGCCATCCTGTCTGACACTGCAGTGCCACTCCTAGATGGGCCTGGTGTTTGTGTCAGCCACTTGGGTCACTTAGCTTAGCCATCCAGCGACCTTGGTGCACCTCTTTTTTTCTTTGCATCATGTGCTGTTTGGGGACTATTTTTTAAATCGGCCATCCTGTCTGACACTGCAGTGCCACTCCTAGATGGGCCAGGTGTTTGTGTCGGCCACTTGGGTCGCTTAGCTTAGCCATCCAGCGACCTTGGTGCAAATTTTAGGACTAAAAATAATAATGTGAGGTGTGAGGTGTTCAGAATAGACTGGAAATGAGTGGAAATTATGGTTATTGAGGTTAATAATACTATGGGATCAAAATGACCCCCAAATTCTATGATTTAAGATGTTTTTGAGGTTTTTTTGTAAAAAAAACACCCGAATCCAAAACACACCCGAATCCGACAAAAAATTTTCAGGGAGGTTTTGCCAAAACGAGTCCGAATCCAAAACACGGCCGCGGAACAGAATCCAAAACCAAAACACAAAAAATTTCCGGTGCACATCACTAGTATAAATATATTGGGCTTGATACAGAGCTGATCGCTGCTACAACAGCAATCATACTCTGAAGCCCTTTCTATTGTGCGCATGCACAGTGCGATCGCCTCTGCCTGATTGACAGGCAGTGAGGAGGGCGCGGGGCGTGCCAATGGCATTAGAATGCTGTTGGGGGGGCAAAGTCCGGGCAACGCAGGCGTATCTGGACTGTTGCTGGGGCGACATCAAAATATGGCGGGTAGCTAGACTGCGCCGACTGGGAGCTACTCGCCCGGCGTGAAAGCATTGACGCCATGCAATGCTTTTGCACCTGTGCATGGAGGAGGGGAGAAGGGCCTGACACGCGGGACGGGCTAGCCCCTTGCTGGGTGTCCCCCCGCATGTCAGAGAATCTGATCGTAGATGTGCTAATTTTAGCACATCTACAATCAGCTCTGAATTACCCCCCATTGTCTCCAAAATAATTCACTAGGGGTTCAATGAGAACAATACAAAATATGCTTAAATAGTTAAAAATAAATCTGTAAAGTGTATTTAATTTCTAAAATGTATTTTGGTCACTAAAATATTATCATCTGTTATAGTGTCACTTATACCCCTTTCACACTAAATTATCGGGTCTAGCCACAAAGCAGGCTGGACCAGAGTTATTGCTGGGTCTTCTCCTCAGCCAGATCTCCATAGGGATTCAAACGGACCTGAGTCAGATGACCCAGTTCCCCATAACCCGTGTCAAATCCTTTTCACTGGACCTGGGTTTTTTTTGTTTTGGGATATAACCCGGTTCAAAGCAGCGGTGTGAAAAGGGGTATCAATTATACAGTTCCACACAGAGAACATGAAATAATTTATTTTAGACTCTTCCTCATTGGATTTTATTGTCTAAATTACCTATCAAAATACATATGCACAAAATATATCAGGAGTAATTTAAATTACCTGTATATTTTTGGGTGTGAGTACTGAGCTCAAGCATACAGTATGGCCTCAATGTTATGCTGCCATGCAAATATAAAACTCAATGTTCAATGGACCTAATTCTGAGTTGATCACAGCAGCAAATTTGTTAGCAGATGGGCAAAACCATGTGCACTGCAGGGGGACAGATATAACATGTGCAGAGAGAGTTAGATTTGGGTGGGGTGTGTTCAAACTGAAATCTAAATTGAAGTGTAAAAATAAAACAGCCAGTATTTACCCTGCACAGAAACAAAATAACCCACCCAAATCTAACTCTCTCTGCACATGATATATCTGCCCCCCCCTGCAGTGCACATGGGCTCTCATTCCGAGTTGTTCGCTCGCTAGCTGCTTTTAGCAGCATTGCACACGCTAGACCGCCGCCCTCTGGGAGTGTATCTTAGCTTAGCAGAATAGCGAACGAAAGTAGCTCGAGATTTACTCCTAGACTGCAATCAGCTCAGCTCGTTTCGTTCCTGGTTTGACGTCACAAACACACCCTGCGTTCGGCCAGCCACTCCCCTGTTTCTCCAGACACTCCCGCATTTTATCCTGGCACGCCTTCGTTTTTCCGTACACTCCCAGAAAACGGTCAGTTTCCGCCCAGAAACACCCACTTCCTGTCAATCACACTCCGATCACTTCAACAATAAAAATTATTCGTTCGGACGTGAGTAAATCTACTAAGTTTTATGCTAAAATACTTAGCGCATGCGCACTGCGTACCATGCGCATGCGCATTTTTGCCTTAATCACTCCGCTGCGAAAATCGGCAACGAGCGAACAACTTGGAATGACCCCCGTGGTTTTGCCCAATTGCTAACAAACTTGCTGCGGCGATCAACTCAGAATTACCCCAAATATACTGTAGAATGGGTAGTTTTCTTTTCTTTTTTTCTTCTTTCTTTCTTTCTTTCTTTCTTTCTTTCTTTCTTTCTTTCTTTCTTTCTTTCTTTCTTTCTTTCTTACATTTTTATATCAGAACATATGCTATGTGAATGAAATGTAAATTAAAAATTTAAATCATGTCAATCTGCATATCAATGTTACATTGGCAAAATCAAGCTTTAACGAAGAAGGTCTTTTGTAGTTGTAAAGTTGTACTTTTGGCAATTCATCTTGATTCTTTGTGCAAGAATAACTACTCTTAGGTTAGTCTAATCCCCACTGGCTTTCATTTCAGGGTAGACAGAATATCACATAAAGAGAAATATTTCATATTCTATGTTTTATATTTTGAAACTGTCTCTTCGTAAATTTGCATATAATGTACTGTTAATGTAAGAAGAGATTTTCTAAATGGGCAAAAGTATCTTTCAGGAACTATTAAAAAATTCCAATTTTCATGACTGCACCCAAGTAAGTTTTCTGATGATGTGATACCTTGTTTGCTGGTCTCTCCCCCTGCTAATATTTAAATAAATTATGAGAACAAACTGACTTTGGTACTGACTTTATTTCATACGTATCATACATGTGTTATGTACATGTTAATGTTTATTTTACATTTTAATTTGTGTGCCTGTTGATATGCTTTCTCTATAAATCACAATAGTTAGTGCAGAAAGTTGAGATGTGTGATTCAGATTTTTAAAAATCCAAACACGGCACACTCAAATCCCAATACGAGGCAAAACATCACGCTCCCGGTGTTGGATGTTGCATGTTTTGGATTATCCTGTAGTCAGATCTTGCGTGTTTTAGATTCCATATAAGTCCGTCCCTAATGATTGGGCACCATTTCCCACTGGAGAGCGGAGGAAGAGGGAGAGGGATGGGGCTGGAGGCTGGAGAGCAGTTTGCTTTAAAAAAAAAGGGTTAAAAAAACTCACACAGTTAGCAGCATTTATTAGGTGCTATATGGTGCTATTAGGAGGAGTAGGAGTACTGTTATGCTGCTTTCACATCGCAAACCCTGCTTTTAAAACGTTTCTTAAAACGGGTCTTGAAATGGGTCTGAGCAGTTAAACCCCCTTCACATCGCATGTTGTAACCAGTATATTATAATTTCATTACCATTTTGGTACCTTACACACTGAACCCGTTTCACCCATAGAAAACAGTGGTTGTCATTGTAAATGGACTTTTCTGGCCCACACATTATTAATATTTATTAATTAATTATTAATAATTTGGCTAGTTGTACGATGGAACCCAGCAGCTTCAAGCATCTTTACCATGTTTTTGTAGATTACTGCATCCTTCACTGTCCCAGTGATTTGTCTACATATTTCTTCATCCCCTCTGATCCTAAGCAGCTCCCTAACCTCCTCATCACTCCAATTTGCCATTTTAAACTGTATTCTGTATAATAAAATGCTTCTTCACTCTCATGTGTTTCCTCCAGTTTATTTCCTGCTTCTGCCTGGTGACATCATGCATGGAGAGAGCCTATCACCTTCTAAGGCTTGGAAATACCGTTTCTGAGCCTTTCACACTGCACAATGAAACGGGTCTGAACCGTGTAGGACCCTGCTTTTTAACCGTTTCAAAATACCGGTATTTTGAAAACGGTATATTCAAGGTGGCCCTTTCACACCGCAGCTAGAACCGTTTTGGAAGGCTTAAAAATAGGCAATTTACCGGGTTAAAGCTGCGGTGTGAAAGGGGTATTATTAATACATACAATACACTTGCTTAGTGGTGCCTGTGAACTTGAAAGGGTTACTAACTGTGAGTGTTTGCAGGGATCATCATTGTTAGTGCGCTGTTCATCACACACACACACACACACACACACACACACACACACACACACACTGCACAACTGCACGCGCACACACACACACACACACACACACACACACACACACACACACACATCTCATTATATTTTTTATTATTATTATTATTATTATTATGATTATTATTAAAGTTGACCAGTTGTTCCTGTTAAAAATTAAAACAATTGAGTTATGCAGTGTATATCATATTAGCTGGGTTGTGTTACATAATATATACTGGGAGCCTGGTTGATACGTACCACCTATCTGTCTACTAAGGAAAAATAATTCTTATTATAATTGTTGAAATTGATCAATTGTTCTTGCTCTTTAAAATTTCTGATAGAGTCTGTCATCTTTTTTTCTCGTATTCAAATGAAAAAAATTATTTGCACAGTGAGTTATTAAGAGTGATGCAGTATATATTATTAGCTGGGTTGTGTTACTGGTTGTGTGGTATCCCCATCATATGCACCCCAAAAATCATAAGTGGCAATTTTTTTTTTAGCTCTATCATTTATTTTTACTCTGGTCAATCATGGATCAGTCTATAGAAGAGCAGGAGCAAGCCAGTACTAGTGCTGCGGCTGTTGCTAGTCATAGTACTTCTTCAACATCTACTAAAATTAGTGAAGGGGTAAGAATTGTACGAGAGGGCATCTCAAGTCTAAATAGCATTTCACAATGGTTAAGAAAATCACTTTTATTTCATTATGGGTTGTATTTTTTGGAGGCATTGGTGGCAGTCTTCTGTCTCTCACAAGTCAATCCTTTACTAGCTCACACTTTGTTCTTATCATGCTGTCTTGTGTGTGATTGACTGTCAGCATATAATAAATTAATTGAATACTAATTGTATAATATTGTGTTTTGGGGAGGCATATGCTCCAATTTATTACTAATTTACAACACATTTGTAAACAGAAATAATGTTGTGCTTTACAAAAAAATTAACAGAATTATGGAGCACATTTACTATTATTCAGTAATGTGCACAAGAGACAACAGTCAACAGAAATGATTGCAAGCTTGTAGATAAAGGATAAACTGAAAAGCTCTCTGCTTGTGGGCTAGATTTAGGAGAGAAAAACAGGGAATTATCCCTCATACTCAGACTCTCTAGCGCACCTCATAAATGTATTACAGGGGTGTGTAAGATAGGCTGACAGAGATTGCATCTCTGCAGTGCAACTATTCATTTTATTGGCTTATCTTTCAGCCCTTGTCAGGATCCTTGGCTATTAACATTATGGCCTTTTCTCTTCTAAGTTGCTGAAAAATAAACTGAGTCAAATTTGATTTTCTAAATCAAATCAATCAATCAATGCTGTACCTGCCTGCCACTACATACTCCACCAACCTCCATTTCCCTGTAATGCCTCTTCTTGATTAATGAAAATATTCTTTCTATGGGGTTGTACTGGCAATCCTGTCTGCTGCTGCTGTGCCACAATGTTTCATATTGCTATTTTTGTTAAAGTAACTGCCATGTGTTCGTGTTGCTGCTCTGTTGCTTGGTTTAGCCAGCCAGTCTTTGGACAATATTGCGAGCTGTGAGGTGGTCAACATTGACTGTAAATACTGTAAATTAAAATGACTGAGGTTAATAATACTGTAGAAAGAAAAATAGGTCTCAATTGCATGATTTTAACTGCTTTTATCAGTTTTCAAGAAATCCAAAACCAAAGCCAAATCTGAACCAAAACACTTTGAGGGTGTTCTTGGCAAAACAAAAAGCCAAAACACTGAGGGAGATTTTGGCAAAAATAAAACAAAAAACATGAGGGTCATGCACATCTCTAGCAAATAGCAATTCATATAGCATACAAAGTATATCATGTAAGAGAGAATCTTTTTATTCATATTTGTATAAAGAAAAAATAAAGAGATAAATACAGTATTAAAAAAGTATTCTTGTTATAGAGCTGGGCTGTTAAGTCTTGCTATAGAGAAGCACTGTTAAGACTGCTTCTACAACACAACATAAACAAGCAATTGTTTGTACTCCCTGGTCATTTACTAGAGACTTAAATCATGTTTTCCCATGTCACTAAAACATTTTATTAGAAAACGGTAAGGGGGAGATGTTATGAACCTTTTAACCACTTAACTGACTAATTTTTCCCCCAAAAAACTGCCCAGAAATAGTTTTTTCAAATTAGTGAATTTTTTTTTTGGGTGGGGGGAGGATATTTGGAAAATAATTAGTTTCCCCAAACATTGGAACATCAGTCGACACCATCGGAACATCGGGACCATCGGAAACATTGCAATCATCGCGACTTTCCATTTAACCCCCGGAGCAGCCACCAGGTACACAAGCGGGGTTAATTTACACTTCCCCAGCGGCTGCAGCTGCTGTGTAGGGGACCCTCCCACGTTGACCGATCGGCAGTGATCGGCAGCAGGCCAAACACTGGGGCAGGGGTCGTGGAGGCAGAGGAACCTTCACGTCCCTCTGAGAGCAGCAGCAGAGGGACGTTTATCTTCCCTGCAGCTGCAAACAGTGTGTATCAATCTGACTGGTTGCATCCTGTTCGACCAGGTCAGATAAAGCACTTGCTGGCATGGTCGCATATGATGCGACCATGCCAGGCAAGTGGTTAAAGAGGACAAGTGGAGGAGTTGCCCTTAATGATAGGTAGAATTTAATTAGTTGCTATCGGAAACTTCTCCACTTGTCCTCTTTAAATTGTTTGATACATCTCCCCCAAAGTATGAACTGGGTCATGTGTTGGGCTTATTGGTTCTCTATTAGCTGCTCACATCAAGCAATATTATGGCTTACACACCTATATTATTGTCCCTTCATTTCACTTTCTTTAATGGCAAATTTGATATTCTACTGTATTCAGCTTTGTGATTTTGGGCCACTAATCAAATCCTTCTAAATTATTATTATTATTACTTGATAAAGTTTGGACTAGACCTAAAAGCAGGTCTACATATAACTGACTAGTTCAAAATTTTAGGAGTACATTAAATCATCTCCCTATACTTAATTACATTAATCAGGAATAACAACATGCGGCAAAAAAATTTAGAATTAGATCTACAGTATATGACTAATTGGAATGCTATGAAGAAACTTTTAGACAACCCTCTCTTATTAAGGGGTCTAATCATGAAGCAGTGAAAAGAGTGGAGAAGTTGCCATGGGCAACTTCTCAAGTGGCTCATTTCTCCACACTTTTTACTGTTTCATGAATAAACTCCTTTGTTTTCAAACCTTCCTTCTAGTAGACACACCATCCACCAATCAGCATGCTGATAGCCATTCATTATCTGGCTGCAGACTGGGAGCTAGGTAGAAAATGCTGCACTCTGATTGGTGGATATCTTCAACCATCCTTTAATCAGCATGCTGACAGTTAAGTCACTGTCTAGCTGCAGGCTGAGAGACAGATAGAGAGTGATGCCTGGCTGTTATGATTAATAAAAACATTCTATAGGGTCGCATAGTTTATTAAATGATCATCCTGTCTGTCACTGCTGTACCACTATGTTTCATAGTGCTATTTTCCTATAACTGCCATGTGTTTGTGCTGCTGCTCTGTCACTTAGTTTAGCCAGTCAGTTCACTGCAGGGTTTGGCCAGTCTTGGTGAAAACAATATTGTGAGCTCTGAGGTGGTCAAAATTGACTGCAAATTACTGCAAATGAATGCTATTGATGTTAATGATACTGAAGGAACAAAAGGCTTAATTTAGCATGAGTTAAACAGGGTGATTCAAAAGTCTTAGTACACCCTTTTGTTTCAAAAACTGTGCAGGAAATGGGGAAACTGAATACTCCAGTAAGGTATGGGCGAGGTGGTCTATCTTTTCGGGTATGTGCCGAACATGGGCGACATCTTGAATCTAAGTCAGTTTTTTAAAATGGAAAGGGGATTGTGTAACATATCAAACAACATCAGAATTTGCTGAAAAGTTTATTGCTGCAAACAGATTTGAAATAGTTACGAACAGTTATGGTTCAAAAGTTACAACACTTTTTTGTTGCAGGTAACTGAAAAGGACTTTGACAAAAGAGGAGAGAACTGAGGTCATTTTGATGTCATTTTGATGTCTGGAGAACGAAGTTTCCGTGTCATAGCTGCAAATTTTAACAACTGGCTCCCAGAAAGACCTCGAATTTCACATAACACTGTCATGTGCCTAATTTCCAAATTCCAAGAAACTGGGACTGTGGCTGACAAGTCACGGAGTGGTCATCCAAAAAGTGCTACTGACGAGACAACCTCAACAATGATTTTGGCATCCTTCGTGAAGAGCCCACAATGCAGGACATGACGTGTGTCAGCAGAATGTGGAATCAGCCAGTCACCTATCGTATGAATCCTTCATGCCCATCGATGGCATCCATTCAAGATCCAGCTACTCCAGTACCTGGCAGAGGATGACCCAGACATATGCAGTTTTGCACGTGGGCCTTAGAGCAACATCAACAGGATCCCTCTTTTGCACAAGGCATCATGATCAGTGATGAGGCAAACTTTTATGTCAGTGGTGAAGCGTGTGCCAGTATTTCTTCAGAAATCCTTCTGCGTGTGCATGACGATTGGATCCAGCGCCTTCAAATTTGTGTTGACCAAATTAAATGACTGTCCCTTATGGAGAACAGTTCAGCCTGTAATTCTAACAAAAAAGTGATGTAACTTTTGAACTATAACTGCTATTTCAAATCTGTTTGCAGCAATAAACTTTACAGCAAATTCTGATGTTGTTTGACATGTTACACGACCCCCTAAAAGATAGCCCACCTCACCCATACCTTACTGGAGTATTCACTTTTCCCATTTCCTGCACAGTTTATGAAACAAAATGGTGTACTGTGACTTTTGAATCACCCTGTAGTTTTGTGAAAAATCGCAAAACTACAACTCATTTTACTAGCATGATGGGGACCACCCAACACAGGGCAAGGCCACCTTCGCATGCCGGGTCCTCCCTCTCTCTGCTGAAATGCGAACGCAACGCTAAACAGCAATGCGCTCACATTTTGATGGTAGCTCCCTGCCTCCTGACTGCGAAGGCAGTTGCTGTGCCGCCATTTTTTGGGTCTCAGCAGCTGTGTGTGACGTCACGCAGCCACCACAGCTTGCCCCATAAACTGTCCGGACATGTCTGCGTCATCTGGACTGTGCCCCTCCAACACCACACCACGGCCCATAAATCACTGCCCCCTGCCGTATACGATCAAAATCTAAGTTCTTGTGCATTCGCAGAAGTATGGAAAACGCCGAATAGCGATTTCCACACTTCAGCGTTGGATGCTGAATTGGGCCCAAAATCAGGTCCAAATTAAATGATTTTGCCTGTTTTTATCAATTTTACAGCAATTCAAAATTGAAAACAATTGAAGGCGATTTTGCCAAAACCGAAATGAAACCTAAAACTCGATGATGGTTTAGAGCGACAACAAAAACACACATCACTAATCTCTATACCTACTCTTAAATACTGCTGCCTGGGCATTCATTTGTGCTATTATTTTCTACATACAATTGGGAATAGTTTAGTCTGATTGTTTTTTATATGGTGATAGATGACATACTTCTCAGCAGTTGACAAATTGTCTGAATTTATTTCAGTGTAGCTTGGTTAGATGGACTATAAGGAGTTGCACATTTAAATAAGAAACTCGCAAAGTCAGCTCTCCTGAGTCCTCATAAAGGGTTGCAATCTGTTTAGCCTTGACTAGAATTGTATTAGTTTGAACAGGTTTAACTTTGGTCATTCCCCCCCCCCCCCCCCCCCCCCTTCCTTTCTCTGATGGGTAGAGACTTTTTTTTTCCTGCTGTGTGCTTCTCAAATGTCTATGTAATGGGTATACTATTAAATGTTGATTTACATACTGTAGATGAAAATGATCTAAATTGATGTAATGTTTGAGGGACTGTAATACAAATTTACTATCATTTTAAAAATTAATATAAAAATATCATCTGTGTGTAAATTTGTGTTATAGTCCTTAAAACACAGCATCAATTTAGATATATTTTTTTAAAATTGATATAAATTTATGTAAATAAATATTTAGTCTCTTTTTCATTCATCTGTTAGCCACTTTTCATCCTTTCTCCTCACCTTCCTTTCTCTTCCTTAACCACTTAACTGACATTTTTCCTCACAAATCCAATTAGAAATTAAATTTTTGTTATTACTTAAGAAAGTTTAAAAAGTATTTTAATAATATATGAAGAGATTTTATAAAAAATAAATTTTATATATATATATATATATATATATATATATATATGGGGTGTTTTGTACCCCTCTAACCCCCCCCCCACCACAATTCCAAGTCTTTAGGTTCCCATTATAAATTAACCCTCCACCCCCATTGGCAATAGAACCCCTAGTTATTTTAAAATCTAATAATATCCCCCACACCCTTAGTAGCAAAAAAACCAAACAAACATGTTTCAGAAACCCCTGACCTGTGAAAATCCCCCCCTTTTTTCCTTTTCTTTTTGGCAATAAACCCCCCCCCCCCATCCTGTGGACCATGTATTTTTAAAAAAAAATGTAACCCCCCTCCAGCAAATGTTAACGGCCTCCCCCAGCCACCCAACCCCACTAGTGATTCGTCCCCTTGTGAGTGCTCCCCCGCCATATACGCTAGAGATGAGCGGGTTCGGTTCTCAGAGAACTGAGCCCTACTGGACTTTGCCATCTGAGCCTGGATCTGAGTCAGGCTCGGGTTTTCCCGCGTGACTCAGAAACCCGAACGAGGCAAAACGTCATCATCCCGCTGTCGGATTCTCGCAGGATTTGGATTCCATATAAGGAGCAGCGCATCACACCCATTTTCACTTCAGTCTCGCAGAGTGTATTGAGAGTACTTGTCCTCAGTGTTCAGTGTCTGTGTGGGGGTGGGAAAGTGGGGTGGCGAGTCTTGTGCTGTGTTGTGCTGTCCAGTCCAGTGTAGTCAGTGTATTGTGCTGCATCAGCGCAGCCAGTCACAGTGTTGGTGTCCTCTGCTGCTATATGTCCCAAGTGATGCTGGCTTGCATTTTTGCTGTGTTGTCCTGCATTATACCGGGGGAAGTCTGTTGTGCATCAGTCCAGTGACCAGTCACAGTGGTGGTGTCCTCTGCTGCCATATATCCAGTGTAGCTGTATAATTCCCTTACAGTGTTGTTGTATTGTGCTGCATCAGACCAGTAATAGTGTCCTGTCCATCAATTATTTCAGTGACGAGGCAGGCACAGTGGTATACGCTGCTGCAATAAGTCCACTGCTACAGTATTATAATAACAACAACAACCACAAGTCCCTTACAGGGTTGTTGTATTGTGCTGCATCAGACAAGTGGTAGTGTCCTGTCCACCAGTCATTCCAGTGACGAGGCAGTCACAGTGGTATACGCTGCTGCTATATGTCCACTGCTACAGTATAATAATAATAATAATAATAATAATAACAACAACAACAACCACAAGTCCCTTACAGTGCTATTGTGTGGTGCTGCATCAGACCAGTGGTAGTGTCCTGTCCATCAGTCATTCCAGTGACAAGGCAGTCACAGTGGTATATGCTGCTGCTATATGTCCACTGCTATGGTATAATAATAATAATAATAATAATAACAACAAGAACCACAACTCCCTTACAGTGTTGTTGTGTTGTGCTGCATCAGACCAGTGGTAATGTCCTGTCCATCAGTCATTCCAGTGACGAGGCAGTCACAGTGGTATACACTGCTGCTATATGTCCACTGCTACAGTATTATAATAATAATAACAACAACAACCACAAGTTCCTTACAGTGTTGTTGTGTTGTGCTGCATTAGACAAGTGGTAGTGTCCGTTCCATCAGTCATTCCAGTGACGAGGCAGTCACAGTGGTATACGCTGCTGCTATATGTCCACTGCTACAGTATAATAATAATAATAATAATAATAATAATAACAACAACAACAACAACCACAAATCCCTTACAGTGTTGTTGTGTTGTGCTGCATCAGACCAGTGGTAGTGCCCTGGCCATCAGCCATCAGTCATTCCCGTGCCGCATATTTTGTTATATAACTCCAGAAACATAATGGAGAACAAAAATTTGGAAGACAAAATAGGGAAAGATCAAGAACCACTTCCTCCTAGTGCTGAAGCTGCTGCCACTAACCATGACATAGACAATGAAATGCCATCAACGTCATCTGCCAAGGCCGATGCCCAATGTGATAGTAGAGGGCATGTAAAATACAAAAAGACATAGTTAAATAAAAAGAACCAAAAAAGGAAATTTAAATAATCTGAGGAGAAACATAAACTTGCCAATATGCCATTTACGACATGGAGTGGCAAGGAACGGCTGATGCCCTGGCCTAGTTCATGGCTAGTGGTTCAGCTTCACATGACGATGGAAGCCCTCATCCTCCAACTAGAAAAATTAAAAGATTAAAGCTGAAAAGAGCACAGAATAGAACTGTGCATTCTGAGATAGTATCAGAAATTCCCAAGGAGAGTCCAAGTGTGTCGGCGGTTGCGATGCCTGACCTTCCCAACACTGGACGGGAAGATGTGGCTCCTTCCACCATTTGCACACCCCCTGCAAGTGCTGGAAGGAGCACCCACAGTCGAGTTCCTGATATTCAAATAGAAGATGTCACTGTTGAAGTACACCAGGATGAGAATATGGGAGTTGCTGGCGCTGAGGAGGAAGTTGATGATGAGGATTCTTATGGTGATGTGGTTTGTTTAAGTCAGACACCGGGAGAGACACCTGTTGTCCTTGGGACGAAGAAGCCAATTGTAATGCCTGGGCAAACTACCAAAAAAGCCACCTCTTCGGTGTGGAATTATTTCTCCACAGATCCGGACAACAAGTGTCAATCCATCTGTTGCCTCTGTCAATCTGTAATAAGTAGGGGTAAGGATGTTAACCACCTAGGAACATCCTTCCTTATACGTCACCTGCTGCGTATTCATCAGAAGTCAGTGTCAAGTTGTGAAACATTGGGTAAGAGCGTTAGCAGTTCACTGATACCTAAATCCCTTCATACTCCTGTACCCAATCTCCTGCAAGCCACAACACCAACTCCCTCAACGTCAACTTCCTCCTGGGTCAGGAACGTCAGTAAGTACAAGAAATAGAAGGGATACAATCCTTGGCGCTATACTGTAATACTTTAGTTGTACATGGATCAACAAATACACAATACGTCCCTTTCAGTAGATCCTCCAGATTTTTCTTCTCTTATCCTCTTCTTATATTCATCCAATATTATATTCCAGTGATGTGAGTAATATTTAAAAAACAAAAATGATACATGTGTAGAACAGTCTATGTCATACAACACACTATATAACAAGTCCTTTAAATGGATGATCAAAGGTGTGGTCTAGGCTTACCCCAACTCACACTATGCAGCGTAAAACTGTATGTATAAAGGTATCTTTTTCTTTCCTTCCTTCCACCACCAGATCACCAATTTAACTGTGTTTCTAAGTTGGCGTACCCCACTCACTAGGTTTATAAGATGAAGAAAAACACATAAAGGTATCTTTGTCTTCAGATGCGTACCCTACTTACAGGGTTTCAAGATGACCACAAGCATATCAAGGTTTCTTTTCCCCTTTGGTTTTCCACTGGTAGTAGCTTTATGCTTCTCCGCAGTCTCTCTCGGTGTCAAGTATGTGGGAAAGAAATTTAAAAAGACCAATGTGTAAAAGGGGTATAAATCACAGAGAGACTGAACTAATAGTGAAATCAATGTCTAAAACCAAAGTGACCACACAATTAAAGATAGCATAAAACTTGAGGGTTAAGTTTGAGAACCACTCGGATAATATTATGCTTTCATTGTAAAGATTATTCTCCTTTTATAGGTTTACATGAATGTATTGTACTGGTTTTATTACCAACACATGAATTGTGAGTTATTTTAAGCATACTTTTAAGCAATTATTTTTTTTATGATAGCTTTCACAACATGAATGGGGATGTTGATTTTCCATGTACAATCAAATGAATGCACCGTCTACAGAAATATAACCAAGCTCTTTATTTTTGGTGGACAGAGAAAATGTGTGTGGAATGTAATTGGCTCCTTCAATTGCTACTGTCCAAAAGACACATCTTAGCTGAGTCAATTACATCCTTGTGTTTTGTGACTTGTTTTTTTACAATTGCTCTTTCTGGAAAATAAAAATATTGTAGTAATTGTTTAAACTTAAACAAATATATTTTTTACTTTACTTCAAATATGTCTGAAACAGGTTTGCCAGACTTCATTATTCTGTTGGCATAGGCCCTCATTCCGAGTTGTTCGCTCGGTATTTTTCATCGCATCGCAGTGAAAATCCGCTTAGTACGCATGCGCAATGTTCACACTGCGACTGCGCCAAGTAACTTTACTATGATGAAAGTATTTTTACTCACGGCTTTTTCTTCGCTCCGGCGATCGTAATGTGATTGACAGGAAATGGGTGTTACTGGGCGGAAACACGGCGTTTCAGGGGCGTGTGGCTGAAAACGCTACCGTTTCCGGAAAAAACGCAGGAGTGGCCGGGGAAACGGTGGGAGTGCCTGGGCGAACGCTGGGTGTGTTTGTGACGTCAACCAGGAACGACAAGCACTGAAATGATCGCACAGGCAGAGTAAGTCTGGAGCTACTCTGAAACTGCTAAGTAGTTAGTAATCGCAATATTGCGAATACATCGGTCGCAATTTTAAGAAGCTAAGATTCACTCCCAGTAGGCGGCGGCTTAGCGTGTGTAACTCTGCTAAATTCGCCTTGCGACCGATCAACTCGGAATGAGGGCCATACTTAGGTCAATATTCAGTTAGCTATGGTAATTTTACCGTGGCCAATTGAGCCCCCCGGGGATAATTGTCCTGGGGATTTTGTTTTGCATGCTTGAGGCATATGATTAAAAATCCCCACTAATCAACTCTATCAGCCTAGTTTTTTTTCCTCAAAAATGCAGAGGTCCATGTGGGATACAGTTAAAGTACCGGCTGTCGGGATCTCGCGTTCAAGAGACTGACACAGAAATCCCGACAGCTGGTGAAAAAAATACCGGATGGAATCCCAACCTCCGCTTGGTATTACCACTTGGTCCACACCACCAACCAAGTGAATATACCCTCTGGTAAGTAAAGCAAGCTACCAGGCCCGAAGCATGATGAGCTGCCAGGATTCTGATAGATAGGAGGCCGCTGTCAGTATACTAACAGCCATCTGTCAATAAATCATACCGATTCCCTCAGTGAATTTATCCTGGATTCAATGTGTTTTTGCTGAAAATTGGGTATTTTTCGCAAAAAAAAAAGTGGTATAATTGAATAGCCTAAAGATAAACATTCGGCAGCAATCAAGATAATACCCCATTGTTTTTGTGCGAAAAATTCTCAGGGATTATTGAATACCCCCTAGGCTAAAACTATGGAATTTTGCACAAGTGCATAGAAATACAATTTTGGAAATGATATACCAAATTCATGCCTATCCTCTGCACTTGAAAAACAGCTACAAAACCTAGCTGTGTGCCTACATGTGTAGAGATGTAGGAAAGTTTAAGAGCCATAGGGCCTGATTCCTAGGAGCACGCATCAATTTGTATGCACTTTAATAGCGATTATTGCCATAGTACACTTGTACATACATCAAATGTCATTACCACTCATCATCTTGGGAACTAGAAGTCTGCTGTAGCGCATTGTTAGAGGAAATGTGAGCATGCACTAGGCTGTGTGCCTTGTGGGCAGAGACGCAACTAGGGTTTTTGGAGCCCAGGGCAAGATGTAAAATGGCGCGCCCCCCCCCCCCCCCCCCCCCAAAAAAAAAAAAAGCACACAAAAAGAGGCATGTGCGCGCGCCAAAAAATGGGCGTGGTCACACTCCAGATGGGGTGTGGCCAAGCTCCAGAAGGGGTGTGGCCACTGAAAATGGCCCACAGTGCCAGTTACATTGCCCCACAGTGCCAGATACAATGCCCCACAGTGCCAGTTACATTGCCCCACAGTGCCAGTTACATTGCCCCACAGTGCCAATTACATTGCCCCACAGTGCCAGTTACATTGCCCCACAGTGCCAGATACAATGCCCCACAGTGCCGGATACATGCCCCACAGTGCCAGTTACATTGCCCCACTGTGCCAGATACATGCCCCACTGTGCCAGTTACATTGCCCCACTGTGCCAGATACATGCCCCACAGTGCCAGTTACATTGCCCCACTGTGCCAGATACATGCCCCACAGTGCCGGAT
Organism: Pseudophryne corroboree; assembly: GCF_028390025.1. Lineage (NCBI taxonomy): Eukaryota > Metazoa > Chordata > Amphibia > Anura > Myobatrachidae > Pseudophryne > Pseudophryne corroboree. The sequence goes on along the minus strand of NC_086444.1, from coordinate 961,138,595 downwards.
ACATGCCCCACAGTGCCAGTTACATTGCCCCACTGTGCCAGATACATGCCCCACAGTGCCAGTTACATTGCCCCACTGTGCCAGATACATGCCCCACAGTGCCGGATACATTGCCTCACTGTGCCAGATACATGCCCCACTGTGCCAGTTACATTGCCCCACTGTGCCAGATACATGCCCCACAGTGCCAGTTACATTGCCCCACTGTGTCAGATACATGCCCCACAGTGCCAGTTACATTGCCCCACTGTGCCAGATACATGCCCCACAGTGCCAGTTACATGCCCCACAGTGCCAGATACATGCCCCACAGTGCCAGATACATGCCCCACAGTGCCAGGCCCCACTCAGTGCCAGTTACATGCCCCATTTGGTGCCAGTTACATTGCCCCACTGTGCCAGATACATGCCCCACAGTGCCAGTTACATTGCCCCACTGTGCCAGATACATGCCCCACAGTGCCAGACACATGCTCCACAGTGCCAGTTACATGCCCCACAGTGCCAGATACATGCCCCACAGTGCCAGATACATGCCCCACAGTGCCAGTTACATGCCCCACAGTGCCAGATACATGCCCCACAGTGCCAGATACATGCCCCACAGTGCCAGGCCCCACTCAGTGCCGGTTACATGCCCCATTTGGTGCCAGATATATGCCCCACTGTGCATGTGCCCCCCCCCCCACCCCGTTCACTCACCGGCCGCTTATGTGAGAGGAGGAGAGCGCAGCGCCTCTCCTTCCCCTCACCGCTCCATTCAGGTCTCCCGTCCCATCTCCGGCGGCTGTGTCTGGAGCCGGTTCGCAAGCCAATCAGAGCTCGCGGACCGGCAGCCAATCAGGAGCCGGTCCGCAAGCTCTGATTCGCTAACGCCGGAGACCGGACACAGCAGCGCTGCTGGCATCGCTGCTAGTGCTGGCAGCGGCGGTGAGGGGAGGGAGAGACGCTGCGCTCTCCTCCCCTCACATTAGGGGTTGACGGGGGCGAGTGGGGCATGATGCCCTGGCCGCAGGTGGCGCCCCCCTCTCCTGGGCCTGTCAAGGCGCCCAGGGCACGTGCCCCACTCACCCTACCCTAGATATGCCTCTGCTTGTGGGTGCACGCTAGAAGTCCAGACTGTGCACAAAAGAATTATCAATTTCAAGCAGAATTCACGTCACATCTGAGGCAATTCACTGCATCTAGGTGAGGGCCGGGGCAAAGCATGAAACTAATGATTGCAAATTGTACGAATTGTACGATCCTAACCAAAGGTCACGTCGAGAAGTGACACCAAAATGTCGGCTCCTTCTCAGTGACAGGAGCTGGGTGCTGCACTTTTACATTATGTGCAGCACCTGGCTCCTGTTATCTTGTAGGAGCTGGTACTGCAGCCATAACACCCCCCAGGTAAGCCCCTATCACCAGAATCCCGGGAATGCCAAAAATTTGGTTCTGGATGCGAGGTCACACCCCGATTTTGCTCCACTATGCTGCAGAAAGGAACATTCCCCCTCCGATCCCAATGTCATGGCTTGTTGTTTAGCTTTGGATGCTTTTTTGCGGTTTCTCTTTCTGCTGAAACATATGAAGGATGGAATTCCACCTTGTTACAACCTCTTGCTTCAGTTGGTGGCAGGGCAAATTAAATGGTTCTTGCAAGTGCTGCAATCTCCTGCATATTCTGGCTAGATGATGAAAATGATGACATCATCTCCTGCTCGTCCCCGTCATTTTTTTAAAAAAACCCTGTACCACCAAGTTGATTGTGTGAGCAAAAACATGAGATTCACCCATCTGTAATGCTTTCACAATATTTGTGGCATTATCAGAAATGGCAAATCCTTAGGAGAGTCCAAGCAAGGTAAACCATTTTTCTATGACGTCCCTTAGTTTTTTTAAGAGGTTCGGCTCCTTCTCTGAAAGGGGTAATACTCGTCATGGATGCCATTGGGGTGGAACTGGAGTCCCTGAAGGCAGCTACAGCCATGGAGAGATAATGCTGCTGACAGGGGTGGAACTAGTGGCGGTGAACAAAGATATGTGCAAATAAAAGAGCCGCTTCAACATCATGAAGACAAAGAAGGGTGATGAAGACATCACTAATCACCATTCAAGTCAGTGCCACTGCAGCCAGCAGCTGTCTGACGAGTCTCTGGTTAGTTGTGCACTGAATGTCGGGATTGGAAAGTGGTTGGAGGGACTGGTGGCTGTCTGTGAGCAGTGGAGCCTTACCCCTTAGCCTGTCAGACAAAAGTATGTTATGTTTGTGAAACTATAGTAAATCTAGGGCTCATTTCTTTCTATTTAATGCTAAACAGTGTGTGTGTGTGTGTGTGTGTGTGTGTGTGTGTGTGTGTGTATATATATATAGCAGGGGCACCATCAATTATATTGCCTCTGGGTGACTGGGACATACTTCCACTACTGTCCACGTATCTGTGATTAAGTGGTCAGTGAGTACAAGGATTCAGTATGATATACCGGCAGACGGTATGCCAGCTGTCAGTATAGCGACAGCGGCATCCCATCTACCGTAATCCTGGTAGCGAGGCCGCAAGTCCCCTCATGGGCTTGCTGTGATTGCCACACTGTGGGCCCAGTTGCGAGCTTTGCTCACCACAGATTCTATCCCCAATCAGTTGGTGGCATGGACCCAACCGAATGGGAAATCTGGGCAGGTGTCGGGATTCCGGCCTCCATTATAATGTTGGCTGTCAGGATTCCAGTATCAGAATCCTGAATGCCAGGATCCTGACAGCAGGCATTTTCACTGCATCCCGGGTACAATGGCATTTTATAGGCCAATAATTTATTTTTTATATGTCCTGATACAGCCAAAGAATAGCATTTTGGGTAAAATGGAACGGAGATGGAATTTGGAACCCAGGAAACAGGACCTCAATTAACTATTAACCCACATCATTAATGGTAGGTATGATGCATATATAATACTAGCATAGGTGTGATGGTGTCAGTGATTTGCTGTGCAACTGGGTGAGATCTGTCATACTTGCCTCCACTTTCAAAAGATTGTTTCACAGTTAATTGTTGTTTTTTTAATAAATACTAGTCTTCTTTATCACCTTCTTGGATGAAGAGCCATCACCAGGAGCAGCAACAGGTCTAGTGCTGAAGGATTCTTCTGAGTAATCCTGGATAGGGGAGGAGTCACCTAGCATTAACAAAGTTGTTGATGGTGGAGACTGCAGGTGCTGTTTGTTTGTATTTCTTTAGTACCAATTTTTGATTTTGTCAAAAAACTTTTCATGAGCTTGCTGCAAATGACATAACAAGAAGGAGGTTCCAACATCGTTAACATCCCTACCTCTACTTACTGTGGTTTTACAAATGCTACAGATGGCTTGACAATTGTCAGGATTTGGGTAAAAATTATTTGTTTGTCCTATGCCCAGTCATGACAATGGCCTTCTTCTTATGATGGCCAAGAGCTGCTTCCACTATTGCCTTACTTACACAACAACATCCTCATCCTCAACATCCTCATTAGCACCAGCATCAGCTACATAAATATCCTCCTCATTCTCTTGCGCGTACATGGTGACAACTTCAATTTCTATGTCATCAGCAATTCTTCTGCTGCTCATCCCCACATTTGTAGAGGGTGCAGAAAAGGTGTAAGATGGCTTCTCCATGAGTACAGTATCAGAGAAGATAGACTCACACATAGCACTTGTGGACACACTAAGATTCTTCTCAGGGACTTGTGACATTCATGTTCTGATCACACAGTTTCTTCTACTGCCACAGTGGTTTTCATTTTTTTTTTATACCTCTTCTAGATTCTGAGTGCAAACATTTTGCATTATCAGAAGATGCCTCACTGACAATAGAACCACCACTCATAAATAAAATCCAAGGCTTCCCACTATGTGTGGTGAATGGCATGTTGTCAATTTTATGTTTCTCTACACTATACTTTGCCTTTAATATATGTGGGTTTTTTTAGTTTGCCACAGTATATTGTATTTTTTTTTTATTTTACATGCCCTGGCTTAAACCATTTATGCCCTTGAACATGGACTTTAGATGATGTTGAAGGACTACTATTGTCATTATGACTGATTGCAGCAGCTGCAGTGCTAGTATTTGTTTTCTGCACTTGCTCTACTGTTGACTGATCGTTGTGTTCCATATTAATGAACACACTAAAGTTATATAAAAACAACTACGGTTTAATAGTATAATTGTTTTATTAAAAAATCATCATTCACTGTGGAGTTCCAGTACTTGTATATTATGGATACAAAGTGGGGTATGGCCTGTGAAGTCACAGTACTTGTATGTTATTTATACACAGTAGTTACAGTACTTGTATGTAATGGATACACAGTGGTTTACAACACAAAAGAAAAACTTTTTTTCACTTTTTTGTTTGTTTTAACTGTGTTCACAAATGACACCACTTAGTCACAACACTTATGTGGGTGCAGTGGTGTACGGCCTGCAATGTCACAGTAATTTTATGTTATGGATACTCAATAGTCACAGTACTTGTATGTTATGGATACACAGTAGTCACAAAACTTGTATGTTATGGATACACAGTCAGGTACAGCATGCAAATTCACAGTACTTGTATGCTATGGATACACAGTGGGGTTAAGCCTGCAAAGTCGCAGTACTTGTATGTTATGGATACACAGTAGTCCCAGTACTTGTTTGTAATGGATACACAGTGGCATATGGCCTGAGAAGCCACTGCACTTATATGTTATGGATACACAGTAGTCACAGTACTTGTATGTTATGGATACGCAGTGGGGTATGGCCTGCAAATTCACAGTACAGATACTTGTATTTTATGTATACAGAGTGGGGTACGGCTTGCGAAGTCACAATACTTGTATGTTAAAGATGCTAGTGCTTGTATGTTATGGATACACAATGAGATAAGGCATGCAAAGTCACAGTGCTTGTATATTATGGATACACAGTAGTAACAGTACTTGTAAGTTATGGATAGTGGAGTATGGCACAAAATAAAAACAATATTTTTTTCACTTTTTGTCTACTTAACTTTTTTCAAACTATTTTTTTTTTTACTTTTTTCTTTTCTTGACTTTTTTAAAGTTTTTTTACTTTGTTTTTTTAACTTTGGACACTCGACAGGTGTGTCAGAAGCACTGGAGTGGATGGACACTGGATAGGTGCATTGTCAGCACTTGAGCGGATGGACACTGGGGAGGTCTGTTGTCAGGATTGGAGCAGATGGACACTGGACAGGTGCATTGGCAGCACTGGAGCGGATGGACACTGGACAGGTGCATTGGCAGCACTGGAGCGGATGGACACTGGACAGCTACTTAATGGACACAGTGCAGCCATTTCTGGATGGACACAGCAAAGCCAATTTAGATGGACACAGGCAGCACAGCCACTTGTATATAGAGTCTGGACACAGTATGAATAATGTACAGCCATTTAGAGCAGAGCAGAGTACAGCACACAGCAGCGTACCTAGACTGGAGTGAAATGACAACAAGTCCCGGCCGCGGCCCACTTATTTCGAATCCAAAACCCGATAGAATCCGACACCAGGATGATGTTATTTTGCCACAATTTGGAATCTGAGTCTGGTGGGAAAACCCAGAGTCGCAGATCTTTTTGACGCAGATACCGGAAGTTCGGATGCACTTGGAAGGGATCAGAACCACTCTTCTCTACTTGCAAATTCCTCCTTCGTGAATCTGGAGAAACAAGGACTGAGATGCCCACTTTCAGCATCTTTATACTCTGAAATACCGCTTGGTGCATCTTTAGGCATGACCAACAAAGCTTGCAACAGACCCATGCTAGATGTAAATTCTCTGTCAATGTATGGCCTTCAATGTACGCAATTGTGTGGCTGAGCAGGCAGCCACTACTGCGATAAAACTGCAACCTTCCCATTACATGTCCATATAATAGACTATGGGGGCTATTCAGAGGTGGACGCAGCCATCCATAAATCACAAACCGGCGATTTACATGTCTACAAATGTGTAGTGGCCGCAGTGCATGTATACAAGCTATCATGCCGGGATACGATTGCTTCATCATTGAAAGGCAGTGGGTGTCTGGGGACGGCGATGTAGCGTTGGGGGAGGTGGACCAGGAAATGCAGGCATGTCATAGCCATTTTTGGGGCCAGCTGATGATGTTGCCTGCATTTCCTGTGATCAGAAACATGATGCACCTGCCTATGCAGCCAGACTGCTTAGGCAGATGTCAACCTCTTTTTAAGGATTTTTGCGATGTGATTGCAATTGAATTGCGATCGCATCGCTGGGTGGCACACACCACACATGCTGGGCAGCCCCCAGCATGTGATTTTAGTGGTTGCAGTTTTAGTTATTTTAGCAAAAACTGCGGCCAACTCTGAATAACCCTCTATCTCCATACCTCTTAATAGTCACTGTTTCAATCAATACTACGACTGCGTATGTACACACCATTTGATGCATGTGCTGTGTTACTTTTTTGAGATTTCAACACATGAGCAGTTTTAAAATATTGACCATTTGCGTGATTATCTTGTATACAGTATGCACAATATCTTTAGAAAAGTAATGCAGGTAATAGTCACAGTGCTAATGCAGAATTATTATTTTTTTAATATCTTTTATTAGTTTTAGTACTGAAAACATGATTCTTCCCAATTAGACTGAGGGTCACTACACATAGTACTTTGCTCTGTACAGGTTGATGAGATATTGTACATGTTTTGATTTGAAGTAACTGCATATTGCTAGAGGAAGCACTGTTCTGGGATAAACTGGTACAATGTGCACAGCAGATTTATTAAATTGTGCCTTATGTACAAACATAACAAATATTTATTTTCATAAACACCACTAGATGGAGATATTGTTTCCAACATATTGAACAATTTTTAGTATTTACTATTTTCCAGTCTTTATTTTGGCTTATGCGGTCACACATACAGTACATAAAAATAAAAGTATAAGATATCATGTGGAGAAAAAGATGAACAAAATGCAAAACAATAGCACTCAAGTCAGTACACTGGAGAGGCAGGTTTGCTTTAATATATCCATAAGATACAGAAGATACAAAATACAAAATACCACTTATTCCTGCTATTATATGACCATAGTGATTTATTTTCAGTCTTCAGTCCAAAGGCTGCATGATGTGTCTGTAATAAGAACTAAAGCCCAGTACCCACGGGCCGATGCAGGAGAGATGTGTGCTGAGCGAACCGCTCAGCACACATCTCTCCTGCCACTCAGCACAGCGTGATCTGTGCTGAGCGTGCGGGGGGAGACGGGGGGGAGGCGCTCATTTCACCCAGCGGGTGAAGTGAGCGACCCGCTAGATTGGCCTGCATGCAGGCCAATCTAGCAGCAGCGATAGCGATGTGCGGGGCCGCGCATTGCTATCGCTCTAGGGGGTACACACGGAGCGATCATGCTGATATTCTAAGCAATCTAGTCAGATTGCTTAGAATATCGCTCCGTGAGTACCCCCCTTAACTGTTTCTAAAACATGTAGGTAGGTCTTGTACAAAACAAAATGAAAGAGGGTCAGTATAATCCATATAACACTACTTTATATTTGCATTTCTTATACAAGTTACACATATTAAAAACCTTCCTTAATATCTCTCAGGTTTCACTTCTTAAAGAGTCACTAAGCTTAAATGTCTGTATTTCTGTCCTACAGTCAGCGGTGTAGCGTGGAGACATGACACCCGGAGCAGGGTCATGTCACTGCACCGCCACCCACCACCACCACCACACATTCATACATACATACATACATACATATAATACATATATAGATTCACACACATTTAGGCACATACATACATAAACACGCATATACACAGATATATGTACATATACTAGTGATGTGCACCGGAAATTTTTCGGGTTTTGGATTCGGTTCCGCTGCCGTGTTTTGGATTCGGACGCGTTTTGGCAAAACCTCCCTGAAACTTTTTGTCAGATTCGGGTGTGTTTTGGATTCCAGTGTTTTTTTACAAAAAAAACTCAAAAACTGCTTAAATCATAGAATTTGGGTGTCATTTTGATCCCATAGTATTATTAACCTTAATAACCATAATTTCCACTCATTTCCAGTCTATTCTGAACACCTCACAATATTATTTTTAGTCCTAAAATTTGCACCGAGGTCGCTGGATGGCTAAGCTAAGCGACCCAAGTGGCCGACACAAACACCTGGCCCATCTAGGAGTGGCACTGCAGTGTCAGACAGGATGGCAGATTTAAAAAATAGCCCCCAAACAGCACATGATGCAAAGAAAAAAAAGAGGTGCAATGAGGTAGCTGTGTGACTAAGCTAAGCGACCCAAGTGGCCGACACAAATACCTGGCCCATCTAGGAGTGGCACTGCAGTGTCAGACAGGATGGCAGATTTTTAAAAAAGTCGCCAAACAGCACATGATGCAAAGAAAAAAAGAGGTGCAATGAGGTAGCTGTGTGACTAAGCTAAGCGTCCCAAGTGGCCGACACAAACACCTGGCCGATCTAGGAGTGGCACTGCAGTGTCAGACAGGATGGCAGATTTAAAAAATAGTCCCCAAACAGCACATGATGCAAAGAAAAAAAGAGGTGCACCAAGGTCGCTGGATGGCTAAGCTAAGCGACCCAAGTGGCCGACACAAACACCTGGCCCATCTAGGAGTGGCACTGCAATTTTCTAGCGAGAGGATTAGTGCTTCCATCCTCATATGAATCTGAACCACTAGCCATGAACATAGGCCAGGGCCTCAGCCGTTCCTTGCCACTCCGTGTCGTAAATGGCATATTGGCAAGTTTACGCTTCTCATCAGACGCTTTTAATTTTGATTTTTGGGTCATTTTACTGAACTTTTGTAGTATACTTGACGACACAGAGGTAGAGCAGTGGACTACTGTACCGTACTGCTATATATATACTGGTGGTCAGCAAAATTCTGCACTGTCCTCCTACTATATACTGCGCACAACTAAAATGCAGCACAGGTATGGATGCATAGTATACTTGATTACACAGAGGTAGAGCAGTGGACTACTGTACCGTACTGCTATATATATATACTGGTGGTCAGCAAAATTCTGCACTGTCCTCCTACTGTATACTGCGCACAACTAAAATGCAGCACAGGTATGGATTCATACTATACTTGACGACACTGAGGTAGAGCAGTGGACTACTGCACCATACTGCTATATATATACACTGGTGGTCAGCAAAATTCTGCACTGTCCTCCTACTATATACTGCGCACAACTAAAATGCAGCATAGGTATGCATAGTATACTTGACGACACAGAGGTAGAGCAGTGGACTACTGTACCATACTGCTATATATATACTGGTGGTCAGCACAATTCTGCACTGTCCTCCTACTATATACTGCGCACAACTAAAATGCAGCACAGGTATGGATGCATAGTATACTTGACGACACAGAGGTAGGTAGAGCAGTGGACTACTGTACCGTACTGCTATATATATACTGGTGGTCAGCAAAATTCTGCACTGTCCTCCTACTATATACCGCGCACAACTGAAATGCAGCATAGTTATGGATTCATACTATACTTGACGACACTGAGGTAGAGCAGTGGACTACTGCACCATACTGCTATATATATACTGGTGGTCAGCAAAATTCTGCACTGTCCTCCTACTATATACTGCGCACAACTAAAATGCAGCATAGGTATGGATGCATAGTATACTTGACGACACAGAGGTAGAGCAGTGGACTACTGTACCATACTGCTATATATATACTGGTGGTCAGCAAAATTCTGCACTGTCCTCCTACTATATACTGCGCACAACTAAAATGCAGCACAGGTATGGATGCATAGTATACTTGACGACACAGAGGTAGGTAGAGCAGTGGACTACTGTACCGTACTGCTATATATATACTGGCGGTCAGCAAAATTCTGCACTGTCCTCCTACTATATACTGCGCACAACTAAAATGCAGCACAGGTATGGATGCATAGTATACTTGACGACACAGAGGTAGAGCAGTGGACTACTGTACCGTACTGCTATATATATACCGGTGGTCACAGCAAAATTCTGCACTGTCCTCCTACTATATACTACAATGCAGCATAGATATGGAGCGTTTTTCAGGCAGAAAACTTAGATATTTTCAGCACACTGAGCACAGATATTTGCAAGCACACTGAGCACAGTTATTTGCAGCACACTGAGCACAGATATTTGCAGCACAGTGAACACAGAAACTGAGAGAACGCAGCCACGTCCTCTCGCTATCATCTCCAAAGCACGAGTGAAAATGGTGGCGACGCGAGGCTCCTTATATAGAATACAAATCTCGCGATAATCTGACAGCGGAATGATGACGTTCGGGCACGCTCGGGTTAACCGGGCAAGGCGGGAAGATCCGAGGCTGCCTCGGAACCATGTAAAATGGGTGAAGTTCGGGGGGGTTCGGATCCCAAGGAACCGAACCTGCTCATCACTAACATATACATACACATATAAACACACAAATATACACAGACATACATAAACACACACACACACACACACACACACAGACGTATACACACACAGACAAACATAAACACACACATATACTCACACATACTGTATATACACAGACATATACACAGTATACACAGACATAAACACATACGCACACATAAACACACAGTATACACACATTAATATCACGAAGAGGGCAGCAGCAGCAGAGCAGCTCCTCATTCTATCCTGGAGGGGGGGAGCTTCTATGTGATTGACCTCCATGGGAAGAAGGAAAGGACTGATGAAAGGGAAGGGGTGGCCATCACACTGCCTGCATGTTTCATATCACTGAATGCAGATACCTCACAGCCAGGAAGGTTCTTCTAACAAGTCTCCAAACCTCCCCTCTTCCCTTAAAACACACCACACTACACTGCTCTGGACTCTCTGCACTGCAACCAGTGACATGGAACATGCAGGCAGTGTGGTGGCCTCTCTTCCAGTCATCTCCTCTACTCCTACCCTGAGATCCCGGCTCTCAGCTCTGTTACAGAGTGCCATCACCTTCTGTCCCCAGCGGCACTTGGAGCTCAAGCTCCACTCATTCCACCATCACCCCTTCCTACATTTGTGCCTTGTTTGCTAATTTATTTTTAATAAGCCATACTTCAAGCAAACTTAGATGTTTCATGATTGCAACTACAGTCTGACACTATAACACACTCACTCCACCAAACATCAATAAACCAGCTACAAAACAATATACAGCACTTGTCAAGTACAGTAGATGATGAAACTGCTGCTAGGTACAGTATTTGGTTCTACAATTTATAGTGGCTACCAAAAATGTAATTAAGACACATATTGGTCTCCCTTCTTTCTGTATCCAAATGTAAATAGAAAAATAAATTATTGTTAACTATGATTAACTTTATGAACAAAGGCAATGAAAATATTTTGAAATAATCCCACAGTTGACAACAAGATAGAAGCTACTATACTGGGGACTGTATAAAGCATTATGCTCTAAGAATTCAATTGGGCACAAGGTTTAGAGAAGTAAAAAAAACTTGTATACCTTATCCCCAACTATGGATTGCTGCAGGTATGCATGCTACTCATACCCCCGTACAATTTAAATAAAATGACTGTGGTGTTTTAGAGTAGAAAACCCTGTGACATAAAATAAAAAAATTAATACTTACCTGTTCGGTAGTCTCTGTGGCACTCGATGGTCTCCCCTGCATCTTCCTACTGGGGCTGCTTGGATGCTTTGGGGCTGCTGGGAGATGTAGGTCTCACACATACAACGTGGGTCACCCACACACTCATGTGCACACATTTACACACACTCACACACAGCTCACATTCACACCACTTTGGAAGGTGAGTAATTAAAGACTTATTAAGGTAATTGGAAACTTAAAATTGCTTAATTAGTCCTCAGGAGGGGTGTCACCAGGGAACCAAAGCCCAGTGATTTTTCTAAAAAAAACATTTTTAGGAAAAATCAGACTTGCTCTGGAGGTGTTTGAAAAAAATATGCAATGATTTCTATAGAAATCAGTGTCCCAATTTCTTTCTGTCCTTCAATTGAATAGCAAAGCCCTGTGGCTTACAGAAAAAAAAACCACTGTTGTCTGGTGGTGTATCTGACAAGGAGTGATCTGTCCATAATCCACATACATCCAGGGACTCTGTCCCAGTGTTAAAACACAATATACTGTGTGTACATTCAGAGGCTGGTGTGTCCTATCAGTATGAGTCCAGGGGTGCTCTGCCTGTCATCTGGTGTGTCTGAAAAGGGGGGATTTGTCCATATACATCCATGGGCTCTGCCCTAGTGTTAAAACCCAGTATACTGTGTTTACATCCAGGGGCTGATGTGTCTTATCAGTATCAGTCCAGCCAGGGGTGCTCTGACTGTCATCTGGTGCATCTGACAAGGGGTGCTCTGTCCACTTAGGGGTGATCTGTCTGTCCATCCAGGGGTTCCACCCCAGTGTAAAATTCAAATAACAAAAGCTAAAAAGCCTAAAATATAATTCTAAAATTTTTTGGGGGGGTTTGTTCTGTACCCCAGTGTACTATACAATTTGTATTACTGTACTGTGACACTGCCGGTCAGACTGCACACAGTTGTGTGACACTATGATGAAGGTGGTACCACAGTAATATATTTCCATACTCATACACATTTTGTGGGACACTGTTGGTGAAATTAAACCACAGTGTTTGATTACTATTTCTGACTCATACACGTATTGTGCGACACTGTGGTTGAAGGTAGTACCACAGTAATATATTTTCATAATCATACATGTATTGTGTGACACTGTGAGTGAAGGTGGTACAACATATATTTTCATACTCATCTCACACATGTATTGTGCCATACTGTTGGTTAAATTAAACCGCAGTGTTTGATTACTATTTCTGACTCATACACATATTGGCCCTAATTCCGATTTGTTCACTCGCCAGGTGCTTTTAGCAGCCGTGCAAACGCTAAGCCGGTGCCCTTTGGGAGTGTATCTTAGCTTAGCAGAAGTGCGAACGAAAGGATCGCACAACGGCTACAACATTTTTTTGTGCAGCTTCAGAGTAGCTCCAGACCTACTCCTACCTTGCGATCATTGCAAACTATTTAGTTCCTGTTTGACGTCACAAACACGCCCTGCGTTTGGCCAGCCACGCCTACGTTCCCCAGTCACGCCTGCGTTTTTATCTGGCATGCCTGCGTTTTTCCGCTCACTCCCTGAAAACGGTCAGTTGACACCCAAAAACACTCACTTCCTGTCAATCACTCTGCGGTCAGCAGTGCGACTGAAAAGCGTCTCTAGACCTTATGTGAAACTGCAACGGCCATTGTGAAAGTACGTCGCGCGTGCGCATTACGCCGCATACACATGCACAGAATTGCTGTTTTTTTGCCTGATCGCTGCGCTGCGAAAGAAAGCAGCTAGCGATCAACTCGGAATGACCACCATTGTGCGCCACTGTGGGTGAAGGTAGTACCACAGTAATATATTTTCATAATCATACACGTATTGTGTAACACTGTGAGTGAAGGTGGTACAAATATACTTTCATACTGACAGTATCTCATACACATATTGTGTGACACTGTTGGTTAAATTAAACAGTAGCATTAGATTATTGGCCCTCATTCCGAGTCGTTCGCTCGGTATTTTTCATCGCATCGCAATGAAAATCCGCTTAGTACGCATGCGCAATGTTCGCACTGCGACTGCGCCAAGTAACTTTGCTATGTAGAAAGTAATTTTACTCACGGCTTTTTCATCGCTCCGGCGATCGTAATGTGATTGACAGGAAATGGGTGTTACTGGGCGGAAACACGGCGTTTCAGGGGCGTGTGGCTGAAAACGCTACCGTTTCCGGAAAAAACGCAGGAGTGGCCGGAGAAACGGTGGGAGTGCCTGGGCGAACGCTGGGTGTGTTTGTGACGTCAACCAGGAACGACAAGCACTGAACTGATCGCACAGGCAGAGTAAGTCTGAAGCTACTCCAAAACTGCTACGAGGTTTGTGATCGCAATATTGCGATTACTTCGGTCGCACTTTTAAGAAGCTAAGATACACTCCCAGTAGGCGGCGGCTTAGCGTGTGTAACTCTGCTACATTCGCATTGCGACCGATCAACTCGGAATGAGGGCCCTTATCTCTACAGGGCCCTACACACTGGCCGACCCGCCGCAGAGCTGCCCGTCGGCGGATACGGCCAACGAGCGACCCGGCGGCGGGGGGGGCAGTGACGGGGGGAGTGAAGTTTCTTCACTCCCCCCGTCACGCGGCTCCATAGAACTGCAGGCAAATATGGACGAGATCGTCCATATTGGCCTGCATGCACAGCCGACGGGGGACCAGCGATGAACGAGCGCGGGACCGCGCATCGTTCATCGCTGGAGCCTCCACACTGAAAGATATGAACGAGTTCTCATTCATTTATGAACGAGATCGTTCATATCTTTCAAAAAATCGGCCAGTGTGTAGGGCCTATAACTCATACACGTATTGTGACACTGTAGGTGACAAATTGTGGTGTGTGTTGTACCCCACTTGGTTCATGTTTGTTTATAGATATGGAGGAACAACTGAGAGGATAGGAAAAGACAGCTTAAGTCAGGACATGTAAAATCAAAGAAAAAGTAAACGTCGGATTAGGAAAATTCATATTAGTGCAATAATATAACCAATAAAATTGTTGTCTATGCAATAAACACCGTCACCAATGCCCCCAATGATTCATTTAAATTTTTAAATGAAATTACTAATCAATGCTTCCTTATACTACATACATACTCTACCTCCCTTGGGCTCCTGATCTAGTTATTGATAAAGATCTGTGTCAGACCACTTTCGCTGATTTTGCTTTCATTTTTTTTTTCATGAAAACAGCTAAAATCACATGATTTGGCCCTTTTTTTTGTTACTAGAGTATTATTAACCCCAATAACATGCATTTCCAGGCAATTTTGACCACAGTGCAAACAATGAAAAATATCTATCGTACAATATATATTTTTAGATGCTATAATCGTCTGTACAGATTATTTTCAGCCTCAATGTAGGATCAGTTTCTGAAAGTTATATTCGACCCGGAGAAGGTAACCGCTTCATCCAACTTTACGCAAGGCATGTAGTACCATGTAAATGTTTCTGCCCAATAAACACAACTAATTTTTGTATTAATTCAACATATTTCCACTTTATTGCAGACATCGTGGCAGAGGGAGTGCAATTGCGCCAATTCCTTAATGTGGCTTCCTTATATAGAATTCAAAACCTGCAAGATCCAAAACTGCATGAAAACAATGGGGTATATTTACTGAAATTCGTATTTTTCAGAATAAGGTTAAAGATCTAACACGAATGACATCGAAAGTGTAAATTTGCAACTTTTTGAATTTATTACGACTAATTTACTAAGTTGTCGTATTTTTCATTTTCGTATTTACCCATGTCGATGTCATTCGTAGTTTTGTAAGGTAGAATGCGGCCGATTTAGTGGTTTTGCGGACGTGTTATGGGGTTTTTTTACGACTGCGTCACATTTTAGTCACGGCAGTGTTTCTTCGTTCCCGGCCGCGTTTTTTTCCTAAGTTTCATTTTTGTCACTCGTCCGTGATTGGTTTGATTCGTGATGGAGGAGTGTCTGTGCACATTACTATAAAAACGCCCCAAACCGTCAGCACCTCGTGGGTTTAGCTAGTGGAGAGGTGAGAGGAAGGTGTGTTAGGAGTTGGTGAGTTTTGTGGAGTTTTTGGAGGATTTGTGGTGGATTTTTGCGATTGTTGAGTGCTGTACTGTGTGTGTAAGTAGTCTTGTCATACTTGTTGTGTAGTTATTTAAAAGTTTGTCTACTTTTTTGTCCTTGTTTTTTTTCACGTCTATTTTCATTGTTTGTGAGTGAGTGAGTGTGTGTGTGTGTGTGTGTGTGTGTGTGTGTGTGTGTGTGTGTGTGTGTGTGTGTGTGTGTGTGTTGGGTGTGTGGTGTGTAGTGGTAGTGGAGGAGTGTGTTTTCTGTTTTTTTTTTCTCAGTGTTATTTGTTGTTTGTCCTGATTATGTCCCAGTCAGAGGTCAGTGTGGTGGAGGAGGTGAGTGAGAGGGAGGAGGTGAGTGAGGTGGAGGAGGTGAGTGAGAGGGAGGAGGTGAGTGAGGTGGAGGAGGTGAGTGAGAGGGAGGAGGTGAGTGAGGTGGAGGAGGTTAGTGAGGAGGAGGGGATGGCTGCTGCTGCGGCCTTCAGTGATAGTGATGGTGTTGTGGCTCCGCAGCCACGCACCACTACAAAGACTGGGCGCAATGTTAAATTCAGCTACGCAGAAAATATGGCTTTGGTGCGGGGGCTGATGAGGCATCATCGGCAGTTGTTTGGCCATGATGCTGCCAAGGTGTCGACACGTAGGAAGTCTGTTCTGTGGGGGAAGGTCATTGCGGCTGTGAATAGTGAGGGTGTGGTGAGGCGGACCGAGGACATGTGTCGTAAGCGTTTTTATGACATAAAGCGCTGTGTCAAGGCGAAGATGGCCAAGGAGGCTAAATCAGCCCGCCAAACCGGGGGTGGACACCCCTTCCGTGCATCTTATCGGGATTGGGAGGAGCCTGTGCGTGCACTTATTCCGCCAGAAGTGGTTGGTGCGACTCATGTCCGGGATTCTGACCGGCCAAGGCAGGATGGTGAGTTGCTTTTTTTATTTTAAAAGTGTAAACATCTGTGTGTTGTCCTTTGTTGTTTGTAATTTCATCAAGCTAATTGTGATTGTCAGTTTGTTAATTATTCTAATGTGTTGGTGATGTCGTGCAGGCCTGGGCAACCTGTGGCTCTACAGGTGTTGGCAAACTACAAGTCCCATCATGCATTGCCTCAGTTTTGTTATTAGTGAATGCTACATCTGTTGCAGTGCATGCTGGTATGTGTAGTTTTACTACATCTTGAGAGCCACAGGTTGTCCATGACTGATGTAGTGTTAATATCAATTATGTTTTTTTTGTTTGTTTTTTTTTTTGTGTTTTAATCTGGTTCCCTTGGCCTTTTCCTTCCATTTGATATCAGTACTAAATCTTTCTAGGTGTATTTAAAAGAAGTGTGATGAATATGTTGTATGCAAATTTTTAAAAAAATTAAAATTCATTGGATTTATGTTTATTGTGTGTTGTTGTGGGTTGTCCTTTGTGTTTTTGTAGTGTTTTTCATGCATATTGTTTTTTGTGTTTTTCATTTTTGTGCTGATATTTGTGCCTAGTGTTGTATTTGTGGAATTTAAATTGGTACCTTAGCGTGCAATATTGTGGTTGTGTCAAGCTATGTGATTTGGTTTTTAACCATTATAATATTGTGCATTATTTGGCTTTGTGTATGGATTATCTTGTGAAATTGAATCTTATTTAAAGTATACACACCCAATGAAGTCAGGCAGAAAAGCTTAAGCATCGTTTAGTTTACTTATCATCAGGTTCCACATGTTTACATCACAAGAAGGATTTTCAGAAAACATTATTAAATAAAAGTATGTTCATAAGGTAATTCTTCATATTTCTACAGTACGCCAGAGAAGCAGCACAGCCAGGCCACAGCCAACACTGCCAAGTGATGCAGATGGTGGGAATGCAGGTAAGAATTCACTGTAATCACATATTCAGCAAACACATAGAAGCACAAAATGTTAATGTTTATCTTATCACATAGGTTCTTCTTCTGCAAACCCCCCTCCACTAAGGCGCCCATCACAGGGCTCGGTGACTGTGCCTAGGAGGCAAACCAAGAGATGTCATCTTGAGGCTGAATCTGCTGCTCCATCATCACCACCCCAACGGCGCATCTCCGCAGTGTTGTCCCTGCCACCACAAGCAATTTTGGCGAGTCCACAAAGCGAGGATCCACAATCACCTCAGCTGTCTGGTGAGTAAACATAAAAGTTAATTGTAACAAAAATGTAAAACAGTGTGGTCTATGAATTAACCTGGATAAGGCATAATGAATTGATAAACCACTGATATGTGCAAGGTGATCAAGGCAGAAGCAAAACAGATCCTAACAGTAAAAATTCCGATTGTCCCTGTTTGGCTTGTGCCTTTATCACCTTGCACATATCACTGGTTTATCAAATCCTTATGTCTTCTCCAGGTTAATTCATCTACACCACTGTTTGTGTACTGGCAAAATTAATTTATTTGTGTTAATTCTTATTCCAGGCAATAATCATAAACAACAAGCACATGGGATTTACGTTATTTTTGTGGTTACATTTTCAGATGTGATGTTGCCCATAGTAACCATTTAATATTTCTGAAATGTATACAAGAAACAGCAACATAAATGTAATCTATAATCCAATTGTTTGCCATGGCCAACATCACCATTTCTAAACATAGGCCACCTTAAGACATTTACATGGATTTTTAATGTAAAATTTGTGCTTTATTTCATTTGTGTAATTTTCCCACACAACACTGACTGCCTTGATCAATTTATGAGTGTGTTCCTAAACACATTTAATGTATTGTGTGTGTTTAACAAAAAGAAGGTTCATACACAATCTGTAAATGCATTAATTTAAAATGGAGACAGTTCTTCGTGTTTGCACATTCATTATGGCCCAGAGTCCGACAATTCCCTAATTCATTTTTCCAGTGAGTATGGTAAGTTAGAAGCCACATATGTCTACAAAAAGGTGAGATACCTAGGTAATTTTAGGCCACAATCTCTGTTTCATTTTCAACATGAATATTATTAAGTAAGGCATGTTTACGTCAAGCAAATAAATATTAAAAAAACTAAATAGTGGCTGTTATCAACCCCATAAAGAACCACCCATCATGGACGAGGACGCACAGCAGGAAAGTGACCAGCAGGCTACCTACACACTACACCTGCAGCCCATCGATCCTACCCAGCCAACCACGCAGCAGGACATAACACAATCACCCCAAACATCCCATAGCCCCCAATTGAGGCCAACACCACCCCAGCAACAAATGGCCCCTGAGTTTTGGAGCAGTTGGGCCACACAACAGGCACAACACTATGCCTGCCTGAACACCCACACCCAATACCTTGCCAGTCTGCCCCATCATCTTCCTCGCCTCAGTCGGAACTCAGGCAGACTGATAGTTCAGGTTGGCAGAATTGCCAATTCAATGGAGCAGATGAGGGCAGACAACAGTCAAATGCAAGCCAATTTACTCCGAATCATGGATGAACAACAGCGGCAGCAACAAGCCCTCATAAAAAATAATCCAACACAACCAACTGGTAAACGAAAACCTCTCCAGAATTATTGCCAGCAACACTGCCACAAATACCCAACTGACTGCAAGCATACACAACCTGAGCCAAAGCATTAATGTGTTGGCATCCCAACAAATCAGCTCAAGCTCGGGAACTACAACACCAAGCCAGACCCCAGTTATCTCCCCTGTTAGAGGCTCCAGCAGAACACGGACCAACGAACCAGGTCAATTCTCTGCACCCAGCACACACAAAAAAAATAATGAAGGATGCAGCAAATGGTTGTAAAAAAATAAAGTTTTTGGAATTGTTACACCAAAAATGCCTGTGTTCAAGCAAATCATTTTTCAACACGCAATATGTGTATGGTTTAATGTGCTAATGAGTGACAGTGTAAGTTATTCAAATTACAGCATAACTGTAAAGAACAGTATAAATAACAAACACTAACGCAACACAAACAACATTCACACCTACAATACATTTTATAAAAGTGGTTAGGCAAGGTTATTGATAACTAAATAATACTTACCGTTAAAATAATGCAGAATCACTTCTTGCCTTACCTGCCTCCCTACATCTGTACTCACACTGTCACAAGATGTTTCTAACTCACCTACTTGCTGGCTGTTTTCTTCATCACCAACATGTGGCAGATGTTGGCTCAAACACATATTATGAAGAAAACAGCAGCAGAACACAATCCTAGTCACCTTTGAGGGACTATACAACAAAAGCCCAGCAGACTTATCCAGACACCGTAACCTAGATTTCAGCACCCCAAAACATCTTTCTATCACATTCCGCGTAGACTTATGTGCATTATTATAATTGTGTTCAGCAGGAGAATCAGGTTGGGACAATGGAGTAAGGAGCCAAGAGTAGCAGCCATAACCACCATCACCTGAAATACAGATATAGGCAACATTAGGACATGTGGATTATGGTAAATCACTTACAAAAATCAGGAGTTTGAAGTTACCACACATACACACAACACACTTGGAACATACCCAGCAGCCAGCCATCAGGCATTTGTCCGTCCTCAAACTTATCGAAGAGTGATGACTGACTGAGGATGAAGGAGTCATGGCAGCCGCCAGGGTAACCTGCAACCACACTCATAATTTTGAGTTTTGCATCACAAACCACCTGGACATTAGTGGATTGGCGAAAATGTCTATTTGTAAAAATATATTGCCTGCCCCTAGGTGGTCTCAGCTCAACGTGTGTGCAATCTATGGCACCCAGCACATTGGGCATGCCAGCAAGCTCATAGAAAGCTACCCTGACTGCATGCCACTGTGACTCCTGGGTAGGGAAGCAGATAGAGGCATCTATGTGGGGTTCCAACACATCCAAAACCTGAGTGGACATTACAAAATATAAGGTGAGTGTCATGATCTGTAATCAATACAATACTGTGTTATAATACATTACAGAAGCAACACTTAGACATAGACGTGTATGTATGTTTAAACTCACCTGATTTAAATATTTTGAAAAGGTGGGCTGGGAGATACCAATTACATCGCCTGTCACAGCCTGGAAGCTCCCAGTAGCCATAAAGTGCAACACAGCCAGGAGTTTGTGCAGGCCTGAGACAGAGCGAGAGCGTGCTGTCTCAGGGTCTAGGTCCAGTTTGACAAGGTCATACAGACGGAAAATGTTGTTTCTATTTAGCCGAAACATCTGTATGACCCTATCATCGGACAATGCGTTCAAGTTTAAACGCCCCCTAAAAAAAACGAGGCCTGAGCAGCCTCCGCGGCACCTGTACAACCTGCTGACCATGTTCACTTACCTGGCCCAGATTTATTGTAGCCTCATGGAGCAGTCTCAGGTATCCCCCAGCAAACAATAAATCTGTACTACACACGGCAGCAGCCATTTCAGAGTGAGAGTTGCTCAAATTGTGCTTGGGACCCTTTTAAAGGGCCAAAAATTCAGGTGTGACTAATGTATAATTGAAAACACATGTAAACACGCTTATCAAAAGCAGGTCTACTTTTTTTTAGGACTTTTTTACGATTTGTATTTTTTCACGGCTGCAAATGCATTTTCACGGTAGAGAATTCAAATACGAATGGTTAGTAAATGACCGTGATCCATACCTAAACAGCCACGTTTGACCGATGGTGTATTCATTCGTATTTTTTTACTTGGACTTCAACAAAAATACGAATGCCCTCATCACTGCCGTGATTTGAGTTTAGTAAATTCCCGAGATGACACTTTGAAGAAAAAACACCATCTCGGTCAAAATCTGGACCTTAGTAAATATACCCCAATGTTGTGATGTGGTCAAAATTGCCTGGAAATGAGTGGAAATTAATGTTATTGAGGTTATTAATACTGTAGGAACAAAAACAGGCCCACATTCTGTGATTTTAGCTGTTTTTATGATTTCTTTTAATACAGATCCAAAACAAATCTAGATCCAAAACTAGCAAGGGAGGTTTTGGCAAAATAAATACAGATCCAAAACACGAAGGAGATACCGATCTAAAACAAGAACCCAAAACCCAAGATTTGGGCCGGCGCACATCTCTAATTAGCAAATCAGACAATTGTGATTTGTATACACAATCAACACCACAAATCCACTGCATGAGTGCATTTTCAGGTTCTGCTGCTGCATAGTGAGGAGTGTTGCTCTTCAGTTTTTTAACACTACTAATGTAGATACTGTATTAGCTTGTGCCACAGAATTTGCATGGTTCACTTTCCTTCTAATATAACTTATTATAGCTAGATGGATTTCTACAATGACTGGTCAATGTACAAACATAGCTATGGCACATTCATCCTTTGTTAATTATTTTAATCAAACACTTTTGTTAAAGAGGCCTGTTTTGTGTCTGTGTTTTTGCCACACAAGTTTTTCTTTCTGTGTCAGCATTAATAAATATTATCATTACTAAATTAAAGAAATAGTAATTTCAGCTGAAACAATGACCAATTCTGCCTATTCTGCAGCAACATTTCATTTGCATGAAATTTCAAAATGACTTAACTCATCTCTAATGAAGTACCTATCTATGGACAGCCTTTCTGGGAAATAATTACAATTGCAATTTTAAGATCAAAGTATGTTTTGTTTGCATAAAGCCCCATTCTTTAACAAAAACAACATTACTGGAATTGTTTTCTTTGTTAATGATAATAATTAATTGCAAATTAATGCATGTAAAAGTATTTTAAAAGGATTTTTACCACACTTCATTTAATTAAATTAAATCAATTAAATAAAATACATTTATTATGCATGCATTAGCTGCTGTGAATATAAAATTACCAAATAATTAAATATATATTTTGTTGTAAGTGAAAGATAATTTACGTTTTCGTCTGTTACGCAAGTATATAAAACGATATATAGCAAAAACAATCATCGCGTGCATTTTATATTACACCCTAATAAATGTTTATATTTTTTTTCACAGTATGTTGAGAATGTAATTACCTAGGAGATAACTGTGAAATGTTTTCAGATTTATTTAGGAGTATTGAAATTACAATAAACAACTACCGTGTATATTGATCATGTCCAGAGGAAACTGCTGTTGTATTATAATTTATGGAGAAATCAATGTAGCAGGATATCTGTAGCAATACACTGGGTTTTCTGATTCTTAGCTTCAGCCAGAAAAACTGATACGGCATAATTGTCAATGAGTACTTGAGTTTATATTTTGTTCTTGATCAATAATAGCAGTCTTGTTTATTAAAATGCTCATAGTTTATGGCAACAGTAGCAAAACTAACCAGACTAATGCCTCAAAAAAGTCTGATGAAAAGTTATGGAAATAAAGTGTTTGAATGTGGTTTATCCAGATAACAAGGATAAAACTTAAGGCCCGTATTCACGGGCCGATGTGGGAGAGATGTGTGCTGAGCGAACCGCTCAGCACACATCTCTCCCACCGCTCAGCACAGCGCGATGTGTGCTGAGCGTGCGGGGGGAGACAGGGGGGCCGCTCATTTCACCCAGCAGGTGAAATGAGCGACCTGCTAGATTGGCCTGCATGGCAGGCCAATCTAGCACCAGCGATAGCGATGCGCGGGGCTGCACATTGCTATCGTTGTGGGGGGTACCCACGGCGCGATCATGATTAAAATCTAAGCAATCTAGGCAGATTGCTTAGATTATCGCTCCGTCAGTACCCCCCTTTACACTATCTCCCATGCTCACTCAAGTTATCTCTATTACAAAACATACGTTCAAACGCTGTGTATTTTCAATTGATCACTGTATTCTTGTTTGGTTGTCTAATAGGGAAATGTACTAAGCAGTGATAAGAGCGGAGAAATGAGCCAGTGGAAAAGTTGCCCATGGCAACCAATCAGCTGCTCTGTATAATTTTATAGTATACAAATTATAAATGTTACTTCAATGCTGATTGGTTGCCGTGGGCAACTACTCCACTGGCTCCCACTCTGCTTTTTTCACTACTTAGTACATCTCTCCCTTAATGCTATAAACATAAACTGCAAGATAATCTGATTTAAGTGAATACAATAATCTTTTACCACAGAAAAGATAAGAAACTCGGTGGGGCACTCTTAAATAAAACTTACATTTTATGAACTACTGTATATCTTAAATGTATAAAATATGTACCCAATAGAGGCAAACACTGATACAATAATAATACACATTTTTCTAAGGGTAATGTTATATCCATTAAATAGGATAACAGGCAAACATGTACTCACTAATACTTACTAATGATTGTGCATACAATCTAAAAGCATAACCCACAGTGTGGTGTAAAAAAAGAATTGAGATAATTGACAGTAAATACAGTATGTTGAATTAAATGCAATGTACCTCTTAACCTCTTTGTGTTGTTATATTGATCTATTCATTGCTTAGAACTATTGTATATACACACTATATTAAACTAAACAAGTTAGGTATTATACACAGTTGCAGAGATAGAGATTATAATGAAGTACTGGGTGACCTTAGCCCCTGTTGCTTTGTACCATATACATACACATAGTTAAGGAGATTCTACGTGTTTTCTGTGTCCAAGATACTTACAATGTACTCCTGGGGAGTACCATCAGTACACCGAACTAGTAGACACATTTTTTTTTTTACTATACTGACTCATTGAATTTCTATTTAACAAAGACTAGTGCTGGGAGATTTTCCTTTTTCACTCTCTGCCCAGTATTTTCAAAGATTTTATTTAAATAAACTTAAAAGCACAATTCTCTCTAGCCCACCGCCCTAAAACCATTATACTGTGGAAGCAAGTGTCATTTATTCTAGGCTAAGTAAAACCATTAATGCAGAACCACACAGGTCTATAAAGGAGGTGTCAAGATTCAGCTATCCAAGCACTTAGCAGGTGCGCGTGCTGGGCTCCGGGTTTCAGCATAATGAGCAATGTGCTGCTAGCTAGGAGAATAAAGGGCACCTTCTGAGGCTCAGAAGGCACTAATGCAATGTTTGTCTTCAGGTGTCCTGTGGCTCCAGTTACTAGGTGTAGCTGTACATGCATAGTTGAGTTGCTTGGCCTTGTTTCATTTCAACTATGCATGAAAACACAGGAAGTGGGGTCAGAAAAATGGCAGCAGGTGCTCTGGACTGATGAGTCAAAATCTGAAATATTTGGCTGTAGCAGAATGCAGTTTGTTCACCGAAAGGCTGGAGAGCGGTACGATAATGAGTGTCTGCAGGTAACAGTGAAGCATGGTGAAAGTTCCTTGCAAGTTTGGGGCTGTATTTTAGCAAAAGGTGTTAGGAATTTGATCAGGATTAATTGTGTTCTCAATGCTGAGAAATGCTGAGGCAGGCACTTATCCATCATGTAATACCATCATTGGCTCCAAATGTATTTTACAGGAGGACAACAATCCCCAAACATACACCCAATGTAACGCCCAGGGATCCACCTGCGAGTGAACCCAGACGTTGCTGAAAAACCGAATACGAGCCCCCACCAGATCTGCCTCCCCTCGGGAAGCCCCAGCATCATGCGGTGGACTTTGCAGATGCAGGGGAGGACTTCTGCTCTTGGGAACTAGCTGTGTGCAGCTTTTTTTCCCCCTGCCTTTCCCTCTGGCAACAAAGGATGATCCCCGTACCTTCTTGTTTTTATTGGAACGAAAGGACTGCATTTGATAATGAGGTGCCTTTTTTGTATGCTGCGGGTGGACATAAGTTAAGAAATTTGACTTACCAGCCGTAGCCATAGTGACAAGATCCGAGAGGCCGTCTCCAAACAACTCCACCCCTTTGTAAGGCAAGGTCTCCATATGCCGCTTTGAATCGGCATCTCCCGTTCACTGTCGGGTCCACAAGAGCCGCCTAGCAGAAATAGACATAGCATTTATTCTGGAGCTTAATAAACAAATGTCTCTCTGAGCATCCCTCATATACAAGGCAGCATCTCTGATATGCTCTATGGTCATATGAATGGCATCCCTATCTAAGGTGTCAATTTCCGTAGATAAGGAATCTGCCCATGCCACAACCGCACTACAAACCCAGGCCGACGCCATAGCCGGTCGAGCAATAGTACCGGAATGATTGTAAATGTGCTTTAAGGTAATTTCCTGCCTGCGATCAGCAGGTTCCTTGAGGGAAGCCGTATCCTGAGAAGGCAGTGCCACCTTTTTGGACAAACGTGTCAGCGCCTTGTCAACTTTTGGCGAAGATTCCCAGCGTATCCTATCAGTTTGTGGAAAAGGATACGCCATGAGAATCCTTTTGGGAACTTGTGGTCTCCTATCTGGAGATTCCCAAGCCTTTTCGCACAAGTCACTTAATTCAAATGAGGATGGAAAAGTGACTTCAGGCTTTTTCCCTTTATACATGTGTACCCTCGTGTCAGGGACAGGGGGTTCCTCAGTAATATGCAAAACCTCTTTAATGGCAATAATCATGTACCGTATACCCTTTGCCACCTTCGGCTGTAATTTTGCATCTTCATAGTCGACACTAGAGTCAGTATCTGTGTCGGTATCTGTGTCATCGATCTGGGATATTGTTACGCACACCAGTGCTAACAGGAGTATACCGGTGTATGAACAGAGAGGGAAGCGAAGCAAACGAACTCACAGACAGTATAACATAACATACACAGGAGGTGATGGAATAACTAATAAACACAAAGTGAACGGAGAAGCCCAAAGGCTCAGGAATTGGGTGTCTCCCTAGTGTCAGAAATGCTCAGATGGAATAGAGCGGACAATGAAGCGATGTGTAGTGATTTAACATGTGGAGCACCTGAAATGATGTTGCTAAGAGCAACAGAAAAAACCCCAAAGGGTTACCAACGGGTGTGGGAATAAACTCCTTGGTCAGAGATAGAAATATAGACACAAGGAGAGTATCCACAATCCTAACCCCCACTTGCAGGGCACAGGTTCAGCCTACTGCCACTAAACTGACACCTGGACGCCCTGCACAGTGAGGGAGGATTAAGCAAGCAGGTCTGAGAGTACAGCCGCAAACCTGCTGGGTTCACAGAATAGCAAAAGAACCCCAGCAGGTCAAACAACTGACTCCAGTCTTACTGCTAGGTCCGGATTGGCAGAATGAAGTACCGAATCCCAAGGCCTATTCGCAGTAAGCAACAAGTAAATACAAAGTCACACAGTACTAGCTAACTCTCTGGAACTGACTAACAAACAAAGATTCAGCAGCATTTGCCTAGCCTGAGAGGATGGTTTATATAGCAGGTGCTGTCCACGCCCCACTCAGACCTCACAGACTGTGAGCACAAAACCAGCGCCGGATTCCCTGCCGTGCACAGAGCCTGTAACCACTACACAGTAAAAACCCGGACCGGAGTATCAGCTGCGCTCAGGTTACTTCGCTAACACTTGCCTCCCGGTTGCCATGGTGACGTGGCAGCACAGAGCAGGAGATCCTAACAGTACCCCCCCTCTGACGAGGGGTCAAAGAACCCCTACCACCGGGTTTATCGGGGAACTGCGAGAAGAAAGAGCGTATCAATCTGGGGACATGAAGATCACAACTGCGCACCCACGACCGCTCCGCCGGGCCATACCCCTTCCAGTGCACCAAAAATGACAGCCGACCCCGAACCATCTTGGAGTCAAGAACCTTTTCAACCACAAACTCCCTCTGACCCCGTATCAGAAGAGGAGAAGGTCTTCCACTGGAAGAAGGATTACTAACCGCCAGTTTTAAAAGGGAACAATGAAATGTTTTATTGATACCCAATGAACGGGGCAGATCTAACTGAAATGCCACCGGATTGATAACCCTGGTGATCTTCTAAGGGCTGATGAACCGGGGGCCAAACTTATGAGATGGCTGTCTCAACTTCAAATTCTTGGTGGACAACCAGACGAAGTCTCCTAATTTGAAGCTGCAGGGTCTTCTCCGCTTATCAAAAACCCTTTTGGTCACTAATGACACAGACACAAGGGCTTTCTTCACTTTCCTCCAAATACCCCTAAGGACCGAAACAACAGAGGAACTACCAGACGTGGAATCCAGGGGGTCAAAAGAATTGGCCTTAGGATGATGCCCATACACACAAAGGAAGGGAGAGATCCCTGTAGCAGAGTGAGCCGCGTTGTTATAGGCAAACTCCGCCATGGACAGATGAGCAACCCAGTCAGTATGACACTTGGAGACATAACACCTGAGGAACTGCTCCAAGGACTGGTTCACCCTCTCAGTCTGCCCATTAGACTGTGGATGGTAGCCTGACGACAAGCTCACAGAAATCTGGAGATCAGAACAAAATGCCCTCCAGAATTTGGCCACAAACTGGGATCCACGGTCAGAGACCACATCAAGTGGCAACCCGTGGAGGCGCACAACATGCTACATAAATAACTCAGACAGGCGTCTGGCCGATGGCAACCCAACCAGTGGAACGAAATGCGCCATCTTCGAAAACCTGTCAACGATAACCCATATCCCCAGACCTGTGGGTCTCCTTGTAGCAAGGAAATCACCATGCCCACCCGCTGAATCTCCGACCCAGAAGACTGGGGCCTAAGCCTGAAATATAGCTTACAGCTCTCCTTGAAACAAAAGAACTGCGAGCGATCTCCAGAAAAACGATCCGGGAGATTTACTTTCGGCTCCTTAACCCCTGAACTTGCCGCTGCTGCTGCGGGAGCTCCGCTAGCGGCCTGCGGGGTGTTCATTTTAATGGACATCTCATTAAATTGTCGAGTCAGGACCTGCACCTGATCGACCACCTGTTGCAAAGTATTTTGAGGGTTGTGCTCCATATTCCCACAAAATTTCAACAGGAGTAAGGCTGCTGAATATGTTACACACACCAGTGCTAACAGGAGTATACCGGTGTATGAACAGAGAGGGAAGCGAAGCAAACGAACTCACAGACAGTATAACATAACATACACAGGAGGTGATGGAATAACTAATAAACACAAAGTGAACGGAGAAGCCCAAAGGCTCAGGAATTGGGTGTCTCCCTAGTGTCAGGAATGCTCAGATGGAATAGAGTGGACAATGAAGCGATGTGTAGTGATTTAACATGTGGAGCACCTGAAATGATGTTGCTAAGAGTAACAGAAAAAACCCCAAAGGGTTACCAACGGGTGTGGGAATAAACTCCTTGGTCAGAGATAGAAATATAGACACAAGGAGAGTATCCACAATCCTAACCCCCACTTGCAGGGCACAGGTTCAGCCTACTGCCACTAAACTGACACCTGGACGCCCTGCACAGTGAGGGAGGATTAAGCAAGCAGGTCTGAGAGTACAGCCGCAAACCTGCTGGGTTCACAGAATAGCAAAAGAACCCCAGCAGGTCAAACAACTGACTCCAGTCTTACTGCTAGGTCCGGATTGGCAGCATGAAGTACCGAATCCCAAGGCCTATTCGCAGTAAGCAACAAGTAAATACAAAGTCACACAGTACTAGCTAACTCCCTGGAACTGACTAACAAACAAAGATTCAGCAGCATTTGCCTAGCCTGAGAGGATGGTTTATATAGCAGGTGCTGTCCACGCCCCACTCAGACCTCACAGACTGTGAGCACAAAACCAGTGCCGGATTTCCTGCCGTGCACAGAGCCTGTAACCACTACACAGTAAAAACCCGGACCGGAGTATCAGCTGCGCTCAGGTTACTTCGCTAACACTTGCCTCCCGGTTGCCATGGCGACGTGGCAGCACAGAGCAGGAGATCCTAACAGATATGGTGCACTTCTGAGACCACGAAGGACCTGGCGCCCCAGGGACAGGCATGGACTGGCTACCTGACTGATCCCTAGCTTCTGCCTTGTCTAACCTTTTATGCAATAGATTGACATTTGCATTCAAGACATTAAGCATATCCACCCATTCCGGTGTCGGCGTTGCCGACGGCGACCTGACATTCAAGCACTCCCCCTCCACATTAAGTGAGCCTTCCTCGTCAAACATGTCGACACACGCGTACCGACACACTTCACACACACACAGGGAACCCCTTTCCTGAAGACAGTATCCCTGTCAAGGCCCTTTGGAGAGACAGAGAGAGAGTATGCCAGCACACACCCCAGCGCAATGACCCTGGAGACCAACACAAAATGTTTTTCCCCAGCAGCGCTGTATAATATGTAAACCGCCAATTATGTGCCCCCCTCTCTTTTAAGCACCCTTTCAGCATGTGTAAGCAGGGGAGAGTCCGGGGAGCTTCCTCTCAGCAGTGCTGTGAAGAGAAAATGGCGCTGGTGAGTGCTGAGGGAGAAGCCCCGCCCCCTCGGCGGCGGGCTTCTCTCGCGCTCAAACTTAGTAAAATATGGCGGGGGCTCTTTTATATACATGTACAGAGCCCACCTGTAGTGTAGCTGCAGTGCTGTGCGTTACCTCAGTGAAGCTGAAGGCTTCTGCCGCCTGACGACTTCTGTCTTCTGTACTTCTAGCTCTGTGAGGAGAATGGCGGCGCGGCTCCGGGGATGGACGCCCAGTAAGAACCTGCGTTCACCCCCTCTGGAGCTAATGGTGTCCAGTAGCCGAGGAAGCAGAGCCTATCTTTGACAAGAAGGTCTGCTCCTCTCTCTCCTCAGTCCCTCGATGCAGGGAGCCTATTGCCAGCAGTGCTCCCTGTGAAAAAGTAGTAAAAGGTAGAAAAAAAATCCAAACAAAAATGCTTCTAGGCAGAGAACTCTGGAGAGCTCTCTGCAGTGCACCCATCTTGCTCTGGGCACATTGTAAAACTGAGGTCTGGAGGAGGGGCATAGAGGGAGGAGCCAGTGCACACCCAGAGTCCAAAGCTTTCTTAAAGTGCCTTATCTCCTGCGGAGCCCGTCTATCCCCATGGTCCTTACGGAGTCCCAGCATCCTCAAGGACGTTAGAGAAAATGAGTTTTTCTCATCAGTATTCGCAAGAGAGGATCAGATGGCGGGATTGATGTATAACCTCAGCAATGAGAATGTCCCACTGCTAAGTGCTTATTTAAGTGAGGAAGTAGTCGGTGACTGAGTAAAAAAAATTAAGATTAATAAGTCACCTGTTCCCGACGGAACTGACCCAAGGGTTCTCATAGAGCTGCACTACGAATTAGGAAGACCCCTATATTTGATTTTCATTGACTCACTTACATCAGGCAAGGTTCCCAAAGACTGGCGTATAGCGGAAGTAGTGCCAATATTTAAAAAGGGAAGTAAATCTGAACCGAGTAATTATAGAACAGTAAGTCTTACATCTATAGTGGGGAAAGTACTGGAAGGTATTTTAAGGGATAGAATACAGTAGTTCCTTGAAACCAATAAGGATATTAATAGGAACTAACTTGAATTTTTGAAGGATGGATCATGTCAAACTAACTTAATAGGCTTTTATGAAACAGTTAGTACAAAGCTAGATCAGGATAAAGAGGTGGATGTAATCTTTTTAGACTTTGCTAAAGCTTTCGATACAGTACCTCACATAAGACTATACTACAACTTAAGAGAACTTGGGCTAGGGAACACATTATGCACTTGGGTGAGTAATTGGTTGGATAAAAGGGAGCAGCGAGTGGTGGTAAATGGAACTTTTTCTAAATGGACTGAGGTACTCAGCGGTGTGCCACAGGGCGTCTGTATTTGGACCACTATTGTTCAACATTTTCATAAATGATCTAGTAGCAGGTCTAGAGAGCATAGTGTCAATTTTTGCAGACGATACCAAATTGTGTAAGGTTATACATTCGGTGGAGGATGCTGAGTCTCTTCAGAATGACTTATTTAAACTGGAAGCATGGGCATCAGAATGGAGAATGAGGTTCAATATAGAAAAATGTAAGGTACTGTAGCAAGAACAAGAACACTACCTACATACTAAACAGGGAGAAACTAGGGAATTCTGTACTGCAAAAAAGGCAAACAAGGTATTAGCATGAGGGGAATTGATGCAAGGGATGAGAGTGTTATTGTCACGATCCGGGTATCTGGACGCCATTACTTACCTTTCAGATGCCTCCTAAGGCTGGCTCAGCGCTCCAGGACCAGATCCCATCTGTTATTCTGATGTCCACATTCCTGCCTCCTCTCCTGTCACTCTGAGACGCTGTCACAGCGGCGCCATGTTACATCTTGAATGGCGTCTCCCGCGGCCTCCGCCGCCGTCCCTGAGTTTCTGCATGCAGGATGTCAGAATGGCGCTTACGTCAGCCGCGGCCTCCGCTGTTGCCAGCGTGGTTCAAATGTGTACTCATCAGTCTGGTGTCTCCTGTTTACTGTGGCCGGCGCCGCCATTACTGTCTAAGTTCCCACATGGATTACAAACCAATCTTCCCTCCAAGTATCTGCATGGGCGCAGCCATGTTGGATTCTGTCACCTGCTCAAATTCTTCCAATCCGTTGTTTGCATTGTAATCTGCATAATTGCCTAGCCAATCCCTTCCTTGCTGCAGGTATAAGTATTCTGTGCCTGAGCAAGGAAGGCGTCAGTGCTTTGGTTGTCAAACCTAGTTCCAGTTTGTCTCTCTCTCCTGTGGTTGTTTTCCAGGTTCCAGTTACCATCTCCAAACTTCCACTAAAGAGACCTGCTCCAGTTTATCATCTGCGGTGCAGCCTGACTCTCCAGTCCTCTGGGACTCATCTGTTTCCAGTTACAGAATTACCTGCTTCCAGCCTAGCTTCCAGCAGAGTTCAGCTTTTCTTAAAGTGCCGGTATCATTTCTGCAGATTACCTCTCACCACCGGTACTATTATTTCACCGCTCTCAAGCTCCATATATCCATCATATTTCATCGCTCTCAAGCTTCATTTATTATTTGGCTGGTTCCATCCAGCAATCCACTCCGTGCTAACATCAGTCTGGTTCCAGCCAGTACCCACAGCAGCCATTTTACCCACAGCAGCCCAGCTTTTCCTGGAACACCAGCTGGTACGATCCTGGGCTATCTCCATTGCTACAGTCGGGCCTGGTAAGGACTTTCCAACTAGAAGATAATAAGAACTGTCTCATACTACCAGAGCCCTGTGGCCCTTGCCACCCTGTAGTACCCAGGAACTGTATTATTTCACTGCTGATTTTATGTTTTCCTTTTATTGCTGCTGTGATACGGAGTATGTCATAATAAACATCATTGACTTTTATTCTGGTTGTCGTGGTCACGCCTTCGGGCAATTCTTCTACGTGTAACTTACATGTCTAGGGGTCTGATACAACCTCCCAGGTTCCACTACACCTCAGCCCCTACAACTGAGGCTGCCTCCCGTCAGCTCAGGCCCTCAGTTGTGACAGTAAGCACTGACCATATGAATCCAGCCGGAGACCAGGATCAAGTGGCCAGGCCGATGCAAGAACTGGCAGCCCGACTTGAACATCAGGAGGCTGCACAGGGCCACATCATCCGCTGTCTCCAGGATCTCTCTACTCGGCTGGATGGGATTCAGACAACCCTCTGTGGATCGGACACGTCCGGTGCGTCACCCACAGTGACTCCAGCTGTAACCCCACCCACCTTACCCATTTCTGCTCCACGTCTTCATCTACCAACGCCAGCAAAATGTGACGGATCTCCAAGATTCTGCAGGGGATTTCTCAACCAGTGTGAAATTCATTTTGAGCTACAACCTGGCAATTTTCCCAGTGACCGAACCAAAATTGCCTACATTATTTCTCTTCTCAGTGGCTCAGCCCTTGACTGGGCATCACCGTTATGGGAGAGGTCTGATACCCTGCTGTCCTCCTATACTGATTTTGTGTCAACATTCAGGCGTATCTTCGACGAGCCAGGCCGGGTAACTTCAGCTTCATCTGAGATTCTCCGTTTATGCCAGGGATCAAATACTGTAGGACAGTATCTTATACAGTTCCAGGTCCTGGCATCCGAACTGGCATGGAACGACGAGGCCCTGTATGCTGCATTCTGGCATGGCTTATCAGAGCGTATTAAGGATGAGTTAGCTACCAGAGACTTGCCTTCTAAGTTAGATGAGCTAATCTCACTCTGCACGAAAAATGATTTACGTTTCAGAGAAAGAGCAACTGAGCGTGGAAGATCATCTGCTCCAAAGTCTTCTGCTCCTCCTCCTCGCCAACTGTCACCATCCAAAGATGAGCCCATGCAAATTGGTCGTTCCCGTCTAAATCCTGCTGAGCGCCGAAGACGTCTCTCTGAGTCTCTTTGTCTTTACTGTGCAGCTCCGTCTCACACCATCAATGCCTGTCCCAAACGTCCGGGACTCCAGATCCTAGCTCGCCAAGGAGAGGGCCGGCTAGGAGTAATGATCTCCTCTCCATCTCCTCATGATTGTAATCTCCCAGTCTCGCTCCAAATTGCTCAACGTTACAGGAACGTCATTGCCCTCCTTGATTCCGGAGCAGCTGGGAATTTCATAACCGAAGCCTATGTTAAACGGTGGTCCCTACCCACCGAGAGACTTCCTTCGTCCATCTCCTTAACTGCCGTGGATGGCAGCAAGATTTTCGACGCAGTTATTTCTCTAAGGACTCTACCAGTTCGTCTGAGAGTGGGAGTTCTTCATTCTGAATTTATCTCTTTTCTAGTGATTCCAAGAGCCACACATCCAGTGGTTCTGGGCCTTCCATGGCTCCGTCTCCACAATCCATCAATTGACTGGACGACTACGCAAATTCTGGCATGGGGTCCCTCCTGTGCTGAGACATGTTTATTTAAAGTATTGCCTGTTTGTTCTTCCTCCTCCAGGTCGTCTGATGTTCCACCTCCTCCATATCAAGATTTCACGGATGTGTTCAGTAAAGCTTCTGCTGATATCCTTCTTCCTCATAGAGAATGGGACTGCCCGATTGATCTCGTTCCAGGGAAGGTTCCACCTCGAGGCCGAACTTATCCGTTGTCTCTGCCTGAGACGCATTCCATGGAGGAATACATTGAAGAGAACCTAGCGAAGGGGTTCATCCGACCTTCCTCTTCTCCAGCCGGCGCAGGCTTCTTTTTCGTAAAGAAAAAAGATGGTGGTCTGCGGCCGTGCATCGACTACAGAGGTTTGAACGACATTACCATCAAGAACCGCTATCCTTTACCCCTGATTACTGAGCTCTTTGATAGAGTTAGCGGAGCCACCATCTTCACAAAGCTGGACTTGAGAGGTGCATACAATCTCATCCGGATCCGTGAGGGTGACGAGTGGAAGACCGCCTTTAACACCCGTGACGGACATTATGAGTACCTCGTCATGCCCTTCGGATTGAGCAACGCTCCAGCTGTCTTCCAGCATTTCATGAATGAGATCTTCAGAGACATCTTATACCGCCATGTCGTGGTCTATCTAGATGATATCCTCATCTTTGCCAATAATCTAGAGGAACATCGTTTCTGGGTAAAGGAGGTTCTGTCCCGTCTCCGTGTCAATCATCTCTATTGCAAATTAGAGAAATGTGTCTTTGAAGTCAAATCCATTCCGTTTCTAGGTTACATTGTGTCCGGTTCCGGACTAGAGATGGATCCTGAGAAACTACAAGCAATCCAGAATTGGCCGATACCCTTAACCCTCAAAGGGGTACAGAGGTTCTTAGGGTTCGCCAATTATTACAGAAAGTTTATACGAGACTTTTCCACCATTGTGGCGCCTATCACTGCATTAACCAAGAAGGGTGCTAACCCGTCCAAGTGGTCTGAAGAAGCTACGCAAGCTTTTCATCTCCTAAAACAACGGTTCATCTCTGCACCAGTTTTGAAACAGCCCGACATCGACTCTCCTTTCATCTTAGAGGTGGATGCCTCCTCCGTTGGAGTAGGAGCGGTGTTATCTCAGAGGGCTAAAGATGGCCATCTACATCCTTGCAGTTTCTTCTCCTGGAAGTTCTCCCCAGCTGAGCGCAACTATGCCATTGGCGACCAGGAGTTGCTAGCCATCAAGCTCGCTCTAGAGGAGTGGAGATATCTGTTGGAGGGAGCTTCTCATTCAATCACTATACTTACCGACCACAAGAATCTTTTATATCTGAAAAGCGCACAATGTCTCAACCCTCGTCAGGCCAGATGGGCACTTTTCTTTTCCAGGTTCGACTTTAAACTCCAGTTCTGTCCGGGCTCTCAGAATCGCAAGGCCGATGCCCTTTCCCGCTCATGGGAGCAAGAAAATGAGTCAGAGTCTTCAGACAAGCATCCTATTATTAATCCGTTGGCATTCTCCACGGTAGGGATGGACTCTACGCCCCCACCAGGGAAAAGTTTTGTGAAGCCGGTGCTAAGGAAGAAGCTAATGCATTGGGCCCATGCTTCCCGTTTTGCCGGACATACAGGTATCCAAAAAACCCTGGAGTTTATCTCTAGGTCCTATTGGTGGCCAACTCTGAAAAAGGACGTCATGGAGTTTATTGCATCTTGCCCAAAGTGTGCCCAACACAAAGTATCCCGCCAGTCGCCTGCAGGGCAACTGGTTCCACTATCCGTTCCTCGTCGACCATGGACCCATTTGTCGATGGATTTCGTTACAGACTTACCTATGTGCAACAAGTTCAATACCATCTGGGTGGTAGTTGACCGGTTCACCAAGATGGCACACTTCATTCCTCTTACCGGTCTTCCGTCAGCTTCCAAGCTGGCCCAAGTGTTCATACAAGAGATCTTCCGACTCCACTGTCTTCCTGAAGAAATTATCTCAGATCGAGGAGTCCAATTCACAGCCAAATTCTGGCAAAGTTTATGTCAAGTCCTCCAAGTCAAACTAAAGTTTTCCACGGCTTACCATCCTCAGACCAATGGTCAAACTGAGAGGGTGAATCAGGACTAGGAGGCCTTCCTCCGCATCTATGTGTCTTCCTCTCAAGATGACTGGGTTCAACTACTTCCCTGGGCCGAGTTTTGTCATAACAACCAATATCATTCCTCATCTTCTTCAACACCATTCTTCACTAACTATGGATTCCACCCTAAAGTTCCTGAAGTCCAACCGCTTCCAGCAACTTCTGTTCCAGCAGTGGATATCACTTTACGTCAGTTTGCAAGCAACTGGAAGAATGTACGAGCGGCTCTGCTCAAAGCATCGTTCAGGTACAAGAAGTTTGCGGATAAGAAGCGTAGAGCGGTTCCTGCTCTCAAGGTGGGTGATCGGGTGTGGTTATCCACGAAGAATTTGAGGTTAAGAGTTCCCAGCATGAAGTTTGCACCTCGCTACATCGGTCCTTTCAAAATTGAACAAGTCATCAATCCTGTTGCTTACAGACTCCAGTTACCTCCCTTCTTAAAAATACCCAGGACATTCCATGTTTCCCTGTTGAAACCGCTGATCCTGAATCGGTTTCATTCTACACTTCCTCCAGCTCCGAAAGTCCAAACTCAACGAGGCGTTGAGTATGAAGTGGCCAAGATTCTGGACTCACGTCACCGTTATGGTCAATTAAAGTATCTTATTGACTGGAAGGGTTACGGCCCTGAGGAACGCTCATGGACCAATGCTTCTGATGTCCATGCTCCTGCCTTGGTCCGGAATTTCCACTCCAAGTTTCCTCAAAAGCCAAAGAAGTGTCATGG
This sequence comes from Pseudophryne corroboree, assembly GCF_028390025.1. Lineage (NCBI taxonomy): Eukaryota > Metazoa > Chordata > Amphibia > Anura > Myobatrachidae > Pseudophryne > Pseudophryne corroboree. Next base: position 961,101,462 of record NC_086444.1, on the reverse strand, counting down.
GGCCACTCCTAAAGGGGGGGGGGTGCTGTCACGATCCGGGTATCTGGATGCCATTACTTACCTTTCAGATGCCTCCTAAGGCTGGCTCAGCGCTCCAGGACCGGATCCCATCTGTTATTCTGATGTCCACATTCCTGCCTCCTCTCCTGTCACTCTGAGACGCTGTCACAGCGGCGCCATGTTACATCTTGAATGGCGTCTCCCGCGGCCTCCGCCGCCGTCCCTGAGTTTCTGCATGCAGGATGTCAGAATGGCGCTTACGTCAGCCGCGGCCTCCGCTGTTGCTAGCGTGGTTCAAATGTGTACTCATCAGTCTGGTGTCTCCTGTTTACTGTGGCCGGCGCCGCCATTACTGTCTAAGTTCCCACATGGATTACAAACCAATCTTCCCTCCAAGTGTCTGCATGGGCGCAGCCATGTTGGATTCTGTCACCTGCTCAAATTCCTCCAATCCGTTGTTTGCATTGTAATCTGCATAATTGCCTAGCCAATCCCTTCCTTGCTGCAGGTATAAGTATTCTGTGCCTGAGCAAGGAAGGCGTCAGTGCTTTGGTTGTCAAACCTAGTTCCAGTTTGTCTCTCTCTCCTGTGTTTGTTTTCCAGGTTCCAGTTACCATCTCCAAACTTCCACTAAAGAGACCCGCTCCAGTTTACCATCTGCGGTGCAGCCTGACTCTCCAGTCCTCTGGGACTCATCTGTTTCCAGTTACAGAATTACCTGCTTCCAGCCTAGCTTCCAGCAGAGTTCAGCTTTTCTTAAAGTGCCGGTATCATTTCTGCAGATTACCTCTCACCACCGGTACTATTATTTCACCGCTCTCAAGCTCCATATATCCATCATATTTCATCGCTCTCAAGCTTCATTTATTATTTGGCTGGTTCCATCCAGCAATCCACTCCGTGCTAACATCAGTCTGGTTCCAGCCAGTACCCACAGCAGCCATTTTACCCACAGCAGCCCAGCTTTTCCTGGAACACCAGCTGGTACGATCCTGGGCTATCTCCATTGCTACAGTCGGGCCTGGTAAGGACTTTCCAACTAGAAGATAATAAGAACTGTCTCATACTACCAGAGCCCTGTGGCCCTTGCCACCCTGTTGTACCCAGGAACTGTATTATTTCACTGCTGATTTTATGTTTTCCTTTTATTGCTGCTGTGATACGGAGTATGTCATAATAAACATCATTGACTTTTATTCTGGTTATCGTGGTCACGCCTTCGGGCAATTCTTCTACGTGTAACTTACATGTCTAGGGGTCTGATACAACCTCCCAGGTTCCACTACACCTCAGCCCCTACAACTGAGGCTGCCTCCCGTCAGCTCAGGCCCTCAGTTGTGACAGTTATACTCCCACTATATAAATCACTAGTGAGGCCACATATTGAATACAGTGCACAATTATGGGCACCATACTACAAAAAGGATATCATGGAACCAGAAAAGGTTCAGAGACGAGCGACCAAATTGATAAAGGGGATGGAGACTCTAGAATACTAGGAAAGGCTTACTAGGCTAGGCATGTTTACATTGGAAAAAAGGAGTTTAAGAGGGGACATGATTAACATTTACAAATATATAAGGGGACAATACACAGAGCTTGCGGGGATTGGTTTTTGGTAAGAACATCAAAAAGCATACATGGACACCCTCTTAGGTTGGAGGAGAGGAGATTTTGCATGGAGTTGGAAATGTTTCTTCACAGTAGGGACAATACTATGTGCACCGGACATTTTTCTGGTTTTGTGTTCTGGTTTTGGATCTGCGGCTGTGTTTTGTATTCGGACGCGTTTTGGCAAAACCTCCCTGAAAATTTTTTGTCGGATTCGGGTGTTTTTTTTTTACAAAAAACCCTCAAAAACAGCTTAAATCATAGAATTTGGGGGTCATTTTTATCCTATAGTATTATTAACCTCAATAACCATAATTTCCACTCATTTCCAGTCTATTCTTAACAACTCACACCTCACAATATTATTTTAAGTCCTAAAATTTGCACCGAGGTCGCTGGATGACTAAGCAAAGCGACCCAAGTGGCCGGAACAAACACCTGGCCCATCTAGGAGTGGCACTGCAGTGTCAGACAGGATGGCAGATTTAAAAAATAGTCCCCAAACAGCACATGATGCAAAGAAAAAAAGAGGTGCAATGAGGTAGCTGTGTGATTAAGCTAAGCGACCCAAGTGGCCGACACAAACACCTGGCCCATCTAGGAGTGGCACTGCAGTGTCAGACAGGATGGCAGATTTAAAATATAGTCCCCAAACAGCACATGATGCAAAGAAAAAAAGAGGTGCAATGAGGTAGCTGTGTGACTAAGCTAAGCGACCCAAGTGGCCGACACAAACACCTGGCCCATCTAGGAGTGGCACTGCAGTGTCAGACAGGATGGCAGATTTAAAATATAGTCCCCAAACAGCAAATGATGCAAAGAAAAAAAGAGGTGCAATGAGGTAGCTGTGTGACTAAGCTAAGCGACCCAAGTGGCCGACACAAACACCTGGCCCATCTAGGAGTGGCACTGCAGTGTCAGACAGGATGGCAGATTTAAAATATAGTCCCCAAACAGCACATGATGCAAAGAAAAAAAGAGGTGCAATGAGGTAGCTGTGTGACTAAGCTAAGCGACCCAAGTGGCCGACACAAACACCTGGCCCATCTAGGAGTGGCACTGCAGTTTTCTAGCAAGAGGATGAGTGCTTCCATCCTCATGCGAATCTGAACCACTAGCCATGAACATAGGCCAGGGCCTCAGCCGTTCCTTGCCACTCCGTGTCGTAAATGGCATATTGGCAAGTTTATGCTTCTCATTAGACCCTTTTCATTTTGATTTTTGGGTCATTTTACTGAACTTTTGTAGTATACTTGATGACACAGAGGTAGAGCAGTGGACTACTGTACCGTACTGCTATATATATATACTGGTGGTCAAAGCAACATTCTGCACTGTCCCCTCCTACTATATACTGCGCACAACTAAAATGCAGCACAGGTATGGAATGGATGCATAGTATACTTGATAACACAGAGGTAGAGCAGTGGACTACTGTACCGTACTGCTATATATATACTGGTGGTCACAGCAACAATCTGCACTGTCCCCTCATACTATATACTGCGCACAACTAAAATGCAGCACAGGTATGGATGCATAGTATATTTGACGACACAGAGGTAGAGCAGTAGACTACTGTACCGTACTGCTATATATATACTGGTGGCCACAGCAACATTCTGCACTGTCCCCTCCTACTATATACTGCGCACAGCTAAAATGCAGCACAGGTATGGAATGGATGCATAGTATACTTGACGACACAGAGGTAGAGCAGTGGACTACTGTACCGTACTGCTATATATATATATATATACTGGTGGTCACAGCAACATTCTGCACTGTCCCCTAATACTATATACTGCGCACAACTAAAATGCAGCACAGTTATGGATGCATAGTATACTTGACGACACAGAGGTAGAGCAGTGGACTACTGTACCGTACTGCTATATATATACTGGTGGTCACAGCAACATTCTTAAACTGTCCCCTCCTACTATATACTGCGCACAACTAAAATGCAGCACAGGAATGGATGCATACTAGTATACTTGACGACACAGAGGTAGAGCAGTGGACTACTGTACCATACTGCTATATATATACTGGTGGTCAGCAAAATTCTGCACTGTCCTCCTACTATATATACTGCGCACAACTAAAATGCAGCACAGGTATGGATGGATAGGATACTTGACGACACAGAGGTAGAGCAGTGGACTACTTTACCATGCTGCTATATATATTCTGGTGGTCACAGCAAAATTCTGCACTGTCCTCCTACTATATACTACAATGCAGCACAGATATGGAGCGTTTTTCAGGCAGAGAACGTAGATATTTTCAGCAAACTGAGCACAGATATTTGCAAGCACACTGAGCACAGATATTTGCAGCACACTGAGCACAGATATTTGCAGCACACTGAGCACAGAAACTGACAGAACACTGCACGTCCTCTCGCTATTATCTCCAATGCACTAGTGAAAATGGCGGCGACGCGCGGCTCCTTATATAGAATACGAATCTCGCGAGAATCCGACAGCGGGATGATGACGTTCGGGCGCGCTCGGGTTAACCGAGCAAGGCGGGAGGATCCGAGTCTGCCTCGGAACCATGTAAAATGGGTGAAGTTCGGGGGGGGGGGGGGTCGGATCCCGAGGAACCGAACCCGCTCATCACTAGACAATACGTATATGGAATTCCCTGCCTGAGAGAGAAGTGATGGTGGACTCGGTCACTACTTTTAAAAATGGGCTTGATAAATTCCTAGTGGATAAGGATATACAGGGTTATGGTGGGTAAATCATGTACTATAGTAATAAAAAAACTGAGTATTTTAGTTTACGGCTAAACACTCACCACAGTAAAAATGAGTCTTAAAAATAGTTCAGTTTAGATGACCGCTAACAGGTTGAATTGTCTTTTTTCAACCTCAGAAACTATGTTACTATGTTAATCTGTTACAGAGGAGTCAGGTTAGGAGTCCTAACTCAAGCTTCTCAAAAATCTGATTTTACAGTGTCTGTGATCTTAGAGTGTGCTCAGATATCCCAAGTTTTAACTGCCTTAATTGAATCTAGAACAGCAGGCAGTTTCCTCACATCGTCCATTGCTATGGTATTACATATATCTCTGAAAATTGTAGCCAGATCCATACTGCTAACAGCTGTTTATGGTAATCATGTCTCCGAAGGACTGATCTCGTATCCCACAGACCCAGTCTCTTTAAGAGATGGAGCCTTGCATCAAGAACAGATTCAGTTTCTAGTAATGCCTAAGGCCTCTCATGATGTAGTGCTAGGTCTCCCTTGGTTACAACTACAAAATCCACATATTGACTGGTCAACCTCTCAAATAGTGGCTTGGGCCAATATTTACTAAAAAATCGAGTTTGTCCGATTTGTGTTTTTTTTTCAAAGTCCCAATCCGGGAATTCACTAAGCACAAATCTCGGCAATGTCTGGTCTATTCATAATGGATTTAACGGCAAAGTTCTGAAATACGAAAAAATAGACCATCGGTCAAACGCGGCTGTTATTTCATACATACGGGTATTCACTATTCATTTGTATTTGGGTGTTAGTCTCTGAGTGCTCAAGTGCGGGTCTATATTTTTGCGAATCGTTAAAAAAAGCAGCAAAAAAATAGACCTGCTTTTTCCAGTCGAGTTTGGATAACCATGCACGGATCAGTGAGATCTGTGCATGGTTATCTATGGGAAAGGGTGTGTTTAGTGTAAAAACAGGAAAAAAAGTTGCGGCTCTTTGCGGTCAGCGGTTGACGGAAAGTAACCTCACCGCTGACCGCAAAGTTCCCACCATTGGATACAATGGAGTGCATAGGCACTACATTGTATCTCTGCCGTGTGCAGCCTCACAGACACTACAGGAGCACACAGCCAATCAGGAGAGTGCCACGACGTGGCGCTCCCTGATTGGCTGAAGGGACCCTCTTGGACAGGAGTCAGGGGGGGTCCTGCCAGTCGGGGAAAGGGGTCCCATGTGTAAACATGGGACCCCTTTAAGTGCGTGGTCGGGTTTCCGTTTTATTGTTTTGCCAAGTACGTGGATTATACAAAGAAGACAAGCAACACTGGATTATGTGAGTATAATTTTTTTCACAGGTAACCCGAGGATTCTACATGGAGAAGAGGACCGAGCCTCGTGTGAACATAGGTAAGTATGTATGTTTGGAGGTGTGCATGTATGTAATAAACTTATACTGTCATGGTGTGTGTGTCCTGTTTATTGTTGGTAATTTTTTTAGTAGTAGTACTACAGGTAGCAGTGGGCCTGGTTTTCCACCGCATGCTGGTACTTGTGGTTCTCCAAGTACCAGCTTGCGGGGGTGGCTTGCTGGGACTTATAGTACTGCTACTAAAAACAATATTCTCATTTTTTACACAAGGCTATCAGCCCCCCATCCGCCGCCCTTGGATGGGGGGGACAGCCTCGGGCTTCACCCCTGGCCCTTGGGTGGCTGGAGGGGGGAACCCCTTGATTTAAGGGGTACCCACTCCTCCAGGGTACCCCGGCCAGGGGTGACTAGTTGCGTATGTAATGCCAGGGCCGCCGGGACCACAATAAAAGTGTCCCCCGGCTGTGGCATTATGTACCTGGCTTGTGGAGCCCGGTGCTGGTTTAAGAAATACGGGGGACCCCTACGCTTTTTGTCCCCCGTATTTTTTGAACCAGGACCAGGCGCAGATCCCGGTGCTGGTGGATGAAATATGGGGGAACCCCTGTCATTTTTCCCCCCATATTTTGTCAACCAGGACCGGCTCAAAGAGTCCGAGCCTGGTTGTGCTTAGGAGGGGGGACCCCACGCAATTTTTTTCTGATTTTTTAACACTTTAAACACCTTCTTAAGGTACACAATGAAGCCCTGCACGGATCTCACAGATCCGGCCGGGATTCCTTGTGTTTTGTCAGGCAGTGTTTTACTCATCACTCCCGTAAAACACTGCCTGACATTACGAATCACATCGACATCGGAAAATACGAATTTGGAAAAATCGGCAGCTTAGTGAATGATCGTATCAGAATTCAAAAAGTTACAGTAAAATGCACCCGATACCATTCGAGTTCAAACACCCCTAAAAACAGCAAAAACACGAATCTTTGTAAATATACCCCTTGGAGTTGACCTTGCTGTCAATCTTGCTTACCTCGAATCATGCCTATAATAGAAACTACTTATAAGTCCTCCATTGATGTCCCCCTGATGAAGTGATTGACGAAAAATGCATTGAGGTGGGGGTTACCAGGCGCTTCTTGTTCCACATGAGCTGTCATCCCCGACTTCACCCGGTACAGGTGTCCTGACGGATCGGTCGCTGAAGCTGGTACGGTGCGTGGTCCCAGATCCAGGTGCAGCGGGCTGCAGCTTTTGCCTTGTGGTTTTACTTTTCATGTGATACGCAGCCCACAGAGTGGGCCATCAGGGTACAAGTCCACTGCTGTTCACTTGACCTATCCTGTGCATATATGTGGTTTATGAATTAAATTGATTTGCACTATGAGCGCGCATTCTCATTATTTAGCTATTTCCATATATATATATATATATGTATAATACAGGATTATCCACCTAGTGGAACAGATAGCACTTTCCAGACTTTACTTCAATAAATCAGCAAAGAAAGTATTTAATGTAAAGGTAATCTCACAGTTCCAATGTAATATCCATTTCCGACGTTTCGGTCCACACCAGGACCTTTGTCAAGGAGTTACAGCGTGGTCACAGCAGTCATCATTACAGCATGGTCAGCATATTAGATAACTGTTATTACAGAGATGTTGCCTCACCGGCCCCCATTAAATAACCAGCATAAGAGCGCCAGTCCCGCCCCCACACTTACATGAAGTGGGGTGGAACGCTTGGCTGAGACGCAGACATCACTTCCTGATTCACAGGAAGCGTGCTGCGTCCGTGTGATTGATCAGTACACCGGGCGCGCCGTGGAACGCAACCCGGAAGCGGGATAAGTCATGCGCTGGAATGCATGCGTCACTTCCGGGGTTTACCGGGAGTGAGCCGTTTACTCAGTATCCACAATAGTGATCACCGCTGACCACATAGCACTAGTTCATTGGAGTGGTGCAGTAAATAGAATACATTATTAGTATAATGTGGAATACTGGTTAGCATGTCACTTGGTTTATTGCACTGGAGTATGCAACTAATTACTGGGCAGATGTGGAACCGGCAGCGCTGGGGGAGTTACCCACCGCGGGCCATTGGAGTGTATCACTGACATCAGGGCAAAATACAGGGTACCACATCAAAATATTAGTTTATTACACTCGTGTGCAATACTGGCCATCGGGCAGATATGGGACCGGCAGCGATGGGTAAATTACCCCCCCCCCCCCCCGCGATCCAGCTCATAATCTGCCTCCCACCACGAATATAGTTTCCACAGGGCATTATTCACAAGTAGTATAATTATCATAACCATTATGTCATCACATTCCGATCTTAGCTGGGTATAACAGAGGCCGGTGAGGTCACTACATTGGTACTGTACCTGATACAAAGAGGCATGAAAAATGGACAGACAACAACATACTAGGTAGGGGAACAAGAGAAATATACATAATTAATCCCACAGCCCATGGAGTATTAACAATTACACCCTTGTGGCTGAAACAAGTTTATAAATCATCCCAATGGAGTTCATAAGTCTATTTCAAAAAAATTGATAAAGGATTGTTTTCATTAATTCCTTTTGGTGCTATCGTGTCCAGTTTGTGTATCCACAAGCTTTCTCGTTTTCTAAGCAAAAGAGCACGGTCACCGCCTCGCTGTAATGGGGGTATCCAGTCTATCAATTTCGTCCTGAGATAAGATACTTGATGTCATAAAGTCAAAAAATGTCTGGCCACCGGCAGAGTGGCAGTCCCCGTGGTGGTCGCCTGATGTATTGACGTTCTGTGGTTCGCCATCCTCTCGCAAAATCGTCTGGTCGTCATTCCCACATAATACAGTCCGCACGGGCATGTGAGAATGTAAATCAAATGGTCCATGGTGCAATGTAGTCTATACTTAATGGCTATCAGTCGCCCCGAATGGGGATGCGGGAATGTTGGGCCTGTTAGCATACCCCTGCACGTAGTGCACCCAGTGCATTTGAAGCACCCAGGCCTTTTCTCGTGCAACCATGTAGTGTTTGTGGGTGATTCCTGTCCAGCCATAGGTCTTAATAGTAACTGCTTTAAATTGGCCGCCCTACGATAGGCCATAATGGGGGGTGGTGTCCTTTTCAGTTTGAGCTGGTCATCGGAGGTTAAAATAGGTCAGTTCTTACGGACGGCTCCTCGGACCCTGTTGGACAGATGGTCATATGTGGTCGTGAAGACCATACGGTCTGGTGCAGGTGTCACCTGCGTTGTAGCTGTGGATGTGTCAAACTTTCTCCTGGCCTTCGTCAGACATTGCATAATGGTTTTCTTGTCATATCCTCGCTCAAGGAATCTTGAAGTCATCTCAGATAGTTGTGTTTCCATGATATCCTGATTAGTGTTGTTACGCATTACTCTCAAAAAAAGAGAGATAGGGAGATTGTCCTTGAGAGCAGGTGGATGTTGACTAGTTGCAAGCAGCAAGGTGTTGCGGTCCGTGGGTTTTCTATAGAGACTTGTGTTGATACGACCCCCTTCCAGTGTGATGGTAATGTCCAAAAAATTGATGCTGACGGTGTCTGCCTGATGGGTGAATCTTACTGGACTATCCAGTCCATTCAATGTGCTGACCATTTGGTTAAATGAATCTAATGACCCTTTCCACAACAGGAATACATCATCAATAAATCTTTTGTAGAATCAAATCTGTGATCCAAATCTCGGGAAGATATGTCGTTGTTCATATTCAGCCATATATATATTGGCGTATGCCGGCGCCAAGTTCGAACCCATCGCGGTCCCTTCGCGTTGCAGATAGTATTTTCCTTCATAGAGGAAGTGATTATGTTTAAGGACTGCAGTGGCCAATTCCAGGAGAAATTCAGTAGACGGTCCAGTTGGTGGGTATTGTTGCCAGGCGTTTGCTAATGCTTGTAGACCTTGATCATGGGGGATGATAGTGTACAGGGAACAGACATCCATGGTAGCCAACAGCATATCTTCGAGTTCGTATGGGAAAGTCATCAGCTTCTGAAGAAAGTCGGACGTGTCACGCACATAGCTATCTCCCTGTTGTACTATGGGTTGTAGGAACGTATCGACATAGATGGCAAGCGGCTGTCGCAGAGATTTTCTAGCAGAGATGATAAGCCTACCCGGTGGATGTGATAGAGTTTTGTGGATTTTGGGAAGGGTATAAATTATGGGGCATACGGGATGCTCAACAGTAAGGAATTCTAATGTGTTCTTGTCAATCTGTTGGGTTTTATACCCTGTATCCAATATGCGATCAATTTCCAATTTGATCTCAGGGATGGGATTGTGCTGCAGGCTAGTATAAGTAGCCTCATCGTTCAGCTGCCTCAATATCTCACTGTTATAATCAGCCCAGTCCTGCACTACCACCGCATCCCCCTTATCCGCTGGTCTAACCACAAGGCTAGAGTCCTGTTTAAGTGATGCCAGGGCCTTGCGTTCTGCGGTGGGCAGATTGTCAAAGCGCTTAGTACATGGACATCATGTTCCAGAAGGCGGGTAAATGTTTTGATGCTGGGGTTGGAGGAGGCTGGGTCGAACGTAGAGGGTTTCCGAAATTGTGTACTTTCCTTATTAATTTCTGAGGTAAATTGTTCACGTAATCTAAGCTTTCGGCTGAATTTGTATATGTCAACTACGGTTTCAAACCGTCAGTGGGGAGCTGTTGGTACAAACGAGAGGCCCCTAGAGAGAAGTCGTGTAGTTGCCTAATCAAGCGTCTTGCTTGATAAGTTGAAGACTAGGTCCTGGGTTTGTCCCTGCACCTGCGCCATGTGTCTGCCCTTCCTTGGGTGCGGTCTCCGTGGTTTGTCACTGGAGGTAGGTTGGGGGTAGTTGTATGGTCTAAAAAAGACCTGGGTGTTGGGCGACTATCAGACAAATCAGTGTCAGAGGCGGAAGACCCTGTCTCATTAGTGTATGGTTGTCTCCGTCCTTGGCGTCGAGCTCTATAAGGCCTTTGGGGTCTGTTTGGTCTGGAGTCACCGATCAGCCATCTGTAGACGGTGTGATTCTGGTAATCTGTTGTGACCATTGCAAGTTTACTGCGTTTAAAAGCAGTGATCTCTTTCTTGTAGATGTCTAATTGTGTCTGTAGTTTTTCAAATAGATTGTTGGTTTTATCTTTCTTGATAGTAACCAAATGTGCGCTGCTGAATGTATCGATTTGTGTTTTGACTTTGTTCAGTTCTATACCAACCTCCTCCACAACCAAAAGCATGAGGTCAAGGGAACACTTGTTAAGTACCCCACACCAGCGACTGCAAAAGGTGGGGTTGTTCCTGCCTAGTGTCCGGATGTTATTAACCCTAAATCCCCATGGTATCTGCTTTTTCCGATAATATTCGGACAGGAATTTCCCATGCAAGGTGAGGTCTACCTCCCTCCATTTAAGTCTAAGGAGTTGGTGGTATAGGTCTGTGGGTGTCTCAGCAGGCAAAGTGTCAAAATCTAGCTGGTCAAACAGAACCTTTTCCGCATCATCGTCCGTGAGGGATACTATACCATGTTCAGCTTGTGCAAGAAGATTATCATCAAGGAAGCCCAACTGGCTTTGCACCATGCCAAAATTAGGTATTACCACTGCCAATGTTATATAAATATAAAGATGCTTACTGTACCTAGTATTCCACGTGGTCACCCTAGCGTGTACTGACCAGGCCCAGCACTGATTAGCTTCCAAGTTCGGATGGTTTCGGGCTTGCCCAGTGCGGTATGACAGTAAATATAATTGGCGGTATCAACCAAAATGATCCCTCGCTTAGACACCTATGCACATATGCAATAAACAAGTACATAACCCAATAAAGTGATGAATCTCATAACAACAGTGCCTGTGTTAGAATTGAGCAATGGATAGTGGGTGCAGGAGAAGAAAACAGCACAGGTTTAGTCTGGACTGTATCTAAATATACATACAAATCCCTGCACTCTCACGCAACTCTGCCAACAACTGGGGTGCCAATCAGAGTCCGACCCACATAGAGGTGGGACCCATAGTACAATACAGGATTATCCACCTAGTGGAACAGATAGCACTCTCCAGACTTTACTTCAATAAATCAGCAAAGAAAGTATTTAATGTAAGGGTAATCTCACAGTTCCAATGTAATATCCATTTCCGACGTTTCGGTCCACACCAGGACCTTTGTCAAGGAGTTACAGCGTGGTCACAGCAGTCATCATTACAGCATGGTCAGCATATTAGGTAACTGTTATTACAGAGATGTTGCCTCACCGGCCCCCATTAAATAACCAGCATAAGAGCGCCAGTCCCGCCCCCACACTTACAGGAAGTAACAATGTAGTGACCTCACCGGCCTCTGTTATACCCAGCTAAGATCGGAATGTGATAACATAATGGTTATGATAATTATACTAATTGTGAATAATGCCCTGTGGAAACTATATTCGTGGTGGGAGGCAGATTATGAGCTGGATCGCGGGGGGGTAATTTACCCATCGCTTCCGGTCCCATATCTGCCCGATAGCCAGTATTGCACACGAGTGTAATAAACTAATATTTTGATGTGGTACCCTGTATATTGCCCTGATGTCAGTGATACACTCCAATGGCCCGCGGTGGGTAACTCCCCCAGCGCTGCCGGTTCCACATCTGCCCAGTAATTAGTTGCATACTCCAGTGCAATAAACCAAGTGACATGCTAACCAGTATTCCACCTTATACTAATAATGTATTCTATTTACTGCACCACTCCAATGAACTAGTGCTATGTGGTCAGTCTTGTACGGTGTTGGGCTGTAAGCACAACCCCCACCTGTGGACGTCGGGCCCTCATACCACCCTCATGGAGTCTGTTTCTGATCGTTTGAGTAGACACATGCACATTTGTGGCTTGCTGGAGGTCATTTTGCAGGGCTCTGGCAGTACTCCTCCTGTTCCTCCTTGCACAAAGGAGGAGGTAGCGGTCCTGCTGCTGGGTTGTTGCCCTCCTACGGCCTCCTCCACGTCTCCTGATGTACTGTCCTGTCTCCTGGTAGCGCCTCCATGCTCTGGACACTACGCTGACAGACACAGCAAACCTTCTTGCCACAGCTCGCATTGATGTGCCATCCTGGATGAGCTGCACTACCTGAGCCACTTGTGTGGGTTGTAGGGAGGTCATATAGGCACGTGGAGGCCACACACACTACTGAGCCTCATTTTGACTTGTTTTAAGGACATTACATCAAAGTTGGATCAGCCTGTAGTGTGTTTTTCCACTTTAATTTTGAGTGTGACTCCAAATCCAGACCTCCATGGGTTAATAAATTTGATTTCCAGTGATAATTTTTGTGTGATTTTGTTGTCAGCACATTCAACTATGTAAAGAACAAAGTATTTAATAAAAAATATTTCATTCATTCAGATCTAGGATGTGTTATTTTAGTGTTCCCTTTATTTTTTTGAGCAGTGTATATATATATATATATATATATATATACACACACACCATATCAACATTTCAATGCAGATGCATTTTCATCAGGACCTGATGAAAATGCCTCTGCATTGAAACGTCAGTATGGTGTAAATGCCGCCACATGGAGATTGTCTATTGTTACTGCTGAGCAGCATATAGTGGAGGGCAACGATGTAGGTCTCACCCACAGCTTATATAGAGTACCGGACACTGCACAAGTGTGTGTGTGTGTGTATGTACTGTATATATATATATATATATATATATATATAGTAACTTAGACCCCTCGTACACTGGTTCCCCTAAGCCCCAGATGGCACGGACTATATAGCATTATATAAATCTATTCATTCACAGATTACTGTTTAGGCATGTCAGTCACATAAAGGACAATCAGCGCTGAGGTTCGAGGCACTGACCCTGTTTGTCCTTCTGGCTGTGGGTCTGTTTGAGAGAGGACAGCAGATGTTACCCTTGCAGATGCACTCCTGCATAGGGTAGTGGCTGCAGAACTTGGACGCCCCGTCGTAGCTGCTGGTCACTGCAAGCTGGGAGAGGGGGCAGATCAGCTTGTGGTTGGGAAAGCCCTTGCCGCCCAGCTGAAGGTACTACCCCCAGCAGGGGTAAATGCAGGATTTCCTTGGGGAGGGGGGGGGGTCTGTATCACTCGGAGTCTTGCAGATCTGTGAAAGAAATCAGCATTTAATTATCAATGTTTCGGGCACTGTATCCGAATCTTCAGGGTACACTGCAAATGTTAATAATTAGACACTGATTACTGCACTGACTTGCAAGACTCCGAATAAATATATATATATATATATATATACATACCAAGGAAGGCAGCAGCACTGCGGGATTTGTTGTGCTGAAAAAATTGTATTGAAAGTTACACAAGCATGGTGTAGCGTTTAATACAATTTTTTCCAGCACAACAAATCTCACAGCGCTGCTGCCTTCCTTGGATTTTATATATATATATATATATATATATCCCAAATGGGACTGGCACTCTCCTGACTGGCGTTCCAGTACCTCGGTGCCCTCTGTGGTAGTAGCAATGTAGATATCCAAGAAAAAACAGCGGCACTCGAGGATTTAAGTGAAGCAATCAAATTGTATTCAAAAAGATGATTACATAAAAGCCTTTATATATATATAAAATCAAAAAGGACGTGGCACTCACGGCAGGATACAAATGGTCAAACACTCATGTGTCGTTAGCAACGTTTCAGTGGACACCCCACTGTCGTCAGGCTTTAATAAAGTGGGGTGTCCACTGAAACGTTGCTAACGACACATGAGTGTTTGACCATTTGTATCCTGCCGTGAGTGCCACATCCTTTTTGATTATATAGCTTCTGCTATACGGAGGCACCGGCGTTTGAAGATTCAGCTTTAGGAGTGCCTTACCATCCAACGTATACTGTATGTATGTATATATATATATATATATATTTTTATACACACACACACACACACACACACACACACACACACACACAACTTTGTGGAGGGCACCTGGTAACATAATTTATTTGGGAGTGCCAAACATTACATTCCTGATATATATATATATAGAGATATATACACACACAGTATATCCTTCCAAAATAGCGGCACTCCAACCATATAATAAGGCTTTCTGGTAATCAGCTTATAGTCAATGTTTCAAGAACATGATGAAAATGGCAATACATTAATGCACTGAAACGTTGACTACAAGCTGACCACCACAAAGCCTTATTACAGTGTATGCTTGGAGTTCTACTATTGGGCAAGTTACTGTGTTATGAGGGGGGGGGGAATACACAGACTACACAGACTGCACACACTACACAACACACACATAGTATACTATACACAGCACACATACCTGGGGAGACACTGCCAGCTAATTGTGACGACATAAGAGAGCTGCTGCTGTGCATGCACAGCAACTACCACTCTCTGCCGGCTGGCTTGACTGCCAAGAGTTTCCTGCAGCGGGAGCTGCGGTCGCGATCGCGGCTTTTTCCCCAGTCATCAGGTCGGGGGAAGAAAGGGGTGGTACGAGCGCCGAGGCAGGAGGGGGAGGCGGTACAGGACTCATACATGCGGCTCCACTACAGCCCCCACCCGGCAGATCCGACCCAGGGTTAGCATGGAGCAGGTGTTTCACATTCCTCCCGGCCAGCAGCACACATCCTCCTGGCTGTCATTCACTATTTCATTCCGCTCAGCGTTGCTGCACCTCAAGTGACGCCGCCCATAGGCAGCTGCCTAAAGCTGCCTAGTGGTGGCGCCGGCCCTGGCCACTGGCATCCTGTGCTCTTCACAGATGAAAGCAGGTTCTCACTGAGCACATGTGACAGACGTGACAGAGTCTGGAGACGCCAAGGAGAACGTTCTGCTGCCTGCAACATCCTCTAGCATGACCGGTTTGGCAGTGGGTCAGTAATGGTGTGGGGTGGCATTTCTTTGGGGGGCCGCACAGCCCTCCATGTACTCGCCAGAGGTAGCCTGACTGCCATTAGGTACTGAGATGAGATCCTCAGACCCCTTGTGAGACCATATGCTGGTGCGATTGGCCCTGGGTTCCTCCTAATGCAAGACAATGCTAGACCTCATATGGCTGGAGTGTGTTAGCAGTTCCTGCAAGACGAAGGTATTGATGCTATGGACTGGCCCGCCCGTTCCCCAGACCTGAATCCAATTGAGCACATCTGGGACATCATGTCTCGCTCCATCCACCAACGCCACATTGCACCACAGACTGTCCCTCAGGAGACCATCCGCCACCTCATCAGGAGCATGCCCAGGCGTTGTAGGGAGGTCATACAGGCACGTGGAGGCCACACACACTACTGAGCCTCATTTTGACTTGTTTTAAGGACATTACATCAAAGTTGGATCAGCCTGTAGTGTGCATTTCCACTTTAATTTTGAGTGTGACTCCAAATCCAGATCTCCATGGGTTAATAAATGTGATTTCCATTGATAATTTTTGTGTGATTTTGTTGTCAGCACATTCAACTATGTAAAGAACAAAGTATTTAATTAGAATATTTCATTCATTCAGATCTAGGATGTGTTATTTTAGTGTTCCCTTTGTTTTTTTGAGCAGTGTATACACACACACACACACACACACACACACACACACACACACACACACACACACAATATAGTGACAGGGAAGGCAATGTTTTTGTTATCTTCTTTATACATACTCTAAAAATTCTTATAAATTCTGAAGTTTTTCTCTATATATATATTTTGAAGATATATGCTATATACTATATATATACAAAATATATATATTTTTCATATATATTTTTATATATATTATATTTTATGTATATTTGTGAATATATGTTTGTTGGTATTATATAGACTTAGCTCAATTAATAATTATGGATTCGTATAGAGATCGTATTATTGCCCTTAAAAAAGATGGTGGCACCATGTAGTATATTCTATTTATACACATGTTTGCCCATAAACAAGATGACAACGTCTGGTAATGTATAAATATAGTTATATTGTGTAAATGGCTGTTGTTCTACATAAAGATCTCTTACAGGTGATAACCATGCTATTTTAATGCACTTGGATGGTATCCTAATTTTCCTATTAAAGGTCTGCGTCTGATCGCAGGGTGATGTACTTCCAGTGAGGTCAGCAGGACATCCGGAATAGCGGCCATTTGTTTGGGGAAGAGGTGCCTGTGATAACCATCGGCGGAGGCTCCCTATGTGTAGGACACGCCGGGACAGTTTGGGCACTTCCGTTTCAAGCTATATATATATATATATATATATATATGGAATAACCTGAGGACGAAGTGATTAAACTTCGAAACGTTGTTTCATTACACCTGCCTTTGCATTTGTTGTATTACCGGAGTGCCGCCGTCTGTACACTATATATGGAATAAGAGATCCTTTTTGCGCTCTAAAATTGGACCTATACCTTTGATTGTACTCAATAATTTTATTAAGGGGCAAGCTTCTACACAGAGATGGTCCCCTGTCGAACAAGACCAAAAATAGAAATCAAGAAATAGTATATCTCTGTGGAGCGCACTTAATGACTGAAATAAATATATTTATGTATAATACAATTTAATATGGTTATATTGGTTTCTGACAAAAAGAGGATGACATCACACAAACACCCTTTAAACTTTAAAACATCTATTGCTTTTTATTGCTAAAATAATTAAATTTCAATACTGATAAAAAATGATGTACACTTTTACAATGTGTTATTGTTCATTACAGCCAAAAAATTGAATAACAACTTTTCCAAACAATAAAATATTTTTACACTCAACGCGTTTCATCGTATGTCGACTTCTTCAGGAGTGTTTTTTATGAAAAGGCAATTAATTAGTTTGAAACAGCTGTATTTTCACAAAATTATAATCCATATTTTACTAAGAATTATTATGTATAATTAACTTCCATAGTTTTGTAGTATTTAATGAATCTTCCTATTTGCGACCATCTGATGGTTAATATTAATCTTCCAAAGGCTTGTAATTAATTTGTCCAAATTTTTATTTAATTTACCTACAGTATAATACTTTCATATGTCCAAAAAATATATATGAGGATCCGGCAATGGGATAAATAATATTAAGCTTCTTTTATTTCCCAGCAGCTCTCCTTGTGTGTCCTCATACACAGAGATCCAAAAGTGGATCTCTGTGTATGAGGACACACAAGGAGAGCTGCTGGGAAATAAAAGAAGCTTAATATTATTTATCCCATTGCCGGATCCTCATATATATTTTTTGGACATATGAAAGTATTATAGGTAAATTAAATAAAAATTTGGACAAATTAATTACAAGCCTTTGGAAGATTAATATTAACCATCAGATGGTCGCAAATAGGAAGATTTATTAAATACTACAAAACTATGGAAGTTAATTATACATAATAATTCTTAGTAAAATATGGATTATAATTTTGTGAAAATACAGCTGTTTCAAACTAATTAATTGCCTTTTCATAAAAAACACTCCTGAAGAAGTCGACATACGACGAAACGCGTTGAGTGTTAAAATCTTTTATTGTTTGGAAAAGTTGTTATTCAATTTTTTGGCTGTAATGAACAATAACACATTGTAAAAGTAGGTAGTTGGTATTCAATGAGGTTGCACTTGTTCCTGTAAAAAGGAATAGTTTCGTTCAGGATTTGAAATTTTCCTAAGTTCTCTGTTTGGTGACATGTATAAACAGAGGTAGACTATAAGGTTCCACCATTCTTGATTGAAAATAGGGAACGTAACATCATCTAATTTCAACCAAATTTATATATATTTTTTTGAAGTCTATCTAGATATTATATTTATCGAATTGAATATGTGATTGGATGTAATCATTGGATATTCTAAACCTTTCTAATCAATGGTAATCACTCCTACTATAAGAACTGATTCCAAACCCCTGATGAAGTCCTAACGGACGAAACGCGTTGGGTTTTGCAACGTCTGGTTAACAAAGTCCTTATCACAAACATCTGGTTGGAGATACATCCATTTCGAGTTCTGACTGATCACCTGGCTGTAAAATCCTCACATCCAACTGTAATTTATGTATAAGATTGTAATATTGTTTTATATGAATTTTTAGAAGGTTGTGTCAATAACGAACGCTTAGGATAAATATCGTTTGTTTCTGTACAATAAAAACTTTTAATTATTGTCATACAAAAGGCATATTGGCTCCCACGAGAATCCATTTCTATTTATATATATATATATATATAAAATTTATGGCGGTTTCTGATGGTGTCCTTGACATTTTAATGAATGTAAATTGAGTTCTTATATATTTTTAAACAGTTTTATTTTTTGTACTGTATATACCTTATGTAGGTTGCAGAATATACTGTTTTGGACATTTT
The DNA here is from genome assembly GCF_028390025.1 of Pseudophryne corroboree. NCBI lineage: Eukaryota > Metazoa > Chordata > Amphibia > Anura > Myobatrachidae > Pseudophryne > Pseudophryne corroboree. Next base: position 961,082,423 of record NC_086444.1, on the reverse strand, counting down.
AATTGTTTTGAATATCAATTGAACTAGCCCTATATAAACCCAACAAACACATGGTTGTTCATTACCCCTGAGGAAGTCTGAGGGATAGGACATAGATCCTCCTAGACGAAACACATTGGGTACTTTTGCTGTATGCTGATATTCAGATAAGCTACTATTTTAACTCTCTGATGTACGAGCATTTACTTGATTATTTGTGTTACCAATTGTAAACTGGTTTACACTACTGTATGTGCTTTTATTCTTCTTTTCATGTCATGTGTGTATTGGATCCTCATTAAATTTTGTGAAAAACTTCATGTTGCTGGTGTTCTTGTATGGACCATAGTCAAAAGATATGAGATAAGCTTTCATAACATTTCTATAAGGTATGGGTTCACTTATAGCCCTTTCTTCAGCTTAAAAGTGATGTTGTTTTATATTTCACTAGGAGGCGCTCATTCTTCGTATTTTCCTGGACACTGTATACGGAGTAAAACTTTATGGACTAGTAATTGTTCATATATATGTGTTTGTGTACATATACAGTATGCAAGTATTTATGTGTTATTTGGTGAAATACTCTGGGTTAGTGCCAAATCCGTTTTTTTCTTTTTATATATATATAATTCCTCCAAATATTCGGCACTCACTAAACAGCACAATAAACAGTAGAGATGAGCGGGTTCGGTTTCTCTGAATCCGAACCCGCCAGAACTTCATGGTTTTTTTCACGGGTCCGAGCAGACTCGGATCTTCCCGCCTTGCTCGGTTAACCCGAGCGCGCCCGAACGTCATCATGACGCTGTCGGATTCTCGCGAGGCTCGGATTCTATCGCGAGACTCGGATTCTATATAAGGAGCCGCGCGTCGCCGCCATTTTCACACGTGCATTGAGATTGATAGGGAGAGGACGTGGCTGGCGTCCTCTCCATTTAGATTATAAGAGACTGAGAGAGATTTACTGGAGCTGACTAGGAGGAGTACTGTTACTGTAGAAGTGTAGAGACTGAGTGGAGAGAGTTTACTAGTGAGGACAGTGCAGTTTACTTTATAATCCGTTCTCTGCCTGAAAAAAGCGATACACACAGTGACTCAGTCAGTCACATACCATATCTGTGTGCACTGCTCAGGCTCAGGCCAGTGTGCTGCATCATCTATTATCTATATATAATATTATATATATCTGTCTGACTGCTCAGCTCACACAGCTTATAATTGTGGGGGAGACTGGGGAGCACTACTGCAGTGCCAGTTATAGGTTATAGCAGGAGCCAGGAGTACATAATATATTATATAGTGAGTGACCACCAGACACACAGTGCAGTTTATTTAATATATCCGTTCTCTGCCTGAAAAAAGCGATACACACAGTGACTCAGTCAGTCACATACCATATCTGTGTGCACTGCTCAGGCTCAGGCCAGTGTGCTGCATCATCTATTATCTATATATAATATTATATATATCTGTCTGACTGCTCAGCTCACACAGCTTATAATTGTGGGGGAGACTGGGGAGCACTACTGCAGTGCCAGTTATAGGTTATAGCAGGAGCCAGGAGTACATAATATATTATATAGTGAGTGACCACCAGACACACAGTGCAGTTTATTTAATATATCCGTTCTCTGCCTGAAAAAAGCGATACACACAGTGACTCAGTCAGTCACATACCATATCTGTGTGCACTGCTCAGGCTCAGGCCAGTGTGCTGCATCATCTATATATATTATATATCTGTCTGACTGCTCAGCTCACACAGCTTATAATTGTGGGGGAGACTGGGGAGCACTACTGCAGTGCCAGTTATAGGTTATAGCAGGAGCCAGGAGTACATATTATATTAAAATTAAACAGTGCACACTTTTGCTGCAGGAGTGCCACTGCCAGTGTGACTGACCAGTGACCTGACCACACTGACCACCAGTATAGTTAGTAGTATACTTATACTGTGATTGCCTGAAAAAGTTAAACACTCGTCGTGTGACTTCACTTGTGTGTTTTTTTTTTTTTTATTCTATAAAAATAAAACTCATTCTGCCGACAGACAGTGTCCAGCAGGTCCGTCATTATATAATATATAATATATACCTGTCCGGCTGCAGTAGTGATATATATATATTTTTTATATCATTTATCATCCAGTCGCAGCAGACACAGTACGGTAGTTCACGGCTGTGGCTACCTCTGTGTCTCTGCACTCGGCAGGCAGTCCGTCCATAATTGTAATACCACCTAACCGTGGATTTTTTTCATTCTTCTTTATACATACATAGTTACATAGACATCTTCTCTTTATCAACCAGTCTATATTAGCTGCAGACACAGTACAGTACGGTAGTTCACGGCTGTGGCTACCTCTGTGTCTGCACTCGGCAGGCAGTCCGTCCATAATTGTATACCACCTAACCGTGGATTTTTTTCAGTCTTCTTTATACATACATAGTTACATAGACATCTTCTCTTTATCAACCAGTCTATATTAGCTGCAGACACAGTACAGTACGGTAGTTCACGGCTGTGGCTACCTCTGTGTCTGCAGTCGGCAGGCAGTCCATAATTGTATACTAGTATCCATCTCCATTGTTTACCTGAGGTGCCTTTTAGTTGTGCCTATTAAAATATGGAGAACAAAAATGTTGAGGTTCCAAAATTAGGGAAAGATCAAGATCCACTTCCACCTCGTGCTGAAGCTGCTGCCACTAGTCATGGCCGAGACGATGAAATGCCAGCAACGTCGTCTGCCAAGGCCGATGCCCAATGTCATAGTACAGAGCATGTAAAATCCAAAACACCAAATATCAGAAAAAAAAGGACTCCAAAACCTAAAATAAAATTGTCGGAGGAGAAGCGTAAACTTGCCAATATGCCATTTACCACACGGAGTGGCAAGGAACGGCTGAGGCCGTGGCCTATGTTCATGGCTAGTGGTTCAGCTTCACATGAGGATGGAAGCACTCAGCCTCTCGCTAGAAAAATGAAAAGACTCAAGCTGGCAAAAGCAGCACAGCAAAGAACTGTGCATTCTTCGAAATCCCAAATCCACAAGGAGAGTCCAATTGTGTCGGTTGCGATGCCTGACCTTCCCAACACTGGACGTGAAGAGCATGCGCCTTCCACCATTTGCACGCCCCCTGCAAGTGCTGGAAGGAGCACCCGCAGTCCAGTTCCTGATAGTCAGATTGAAGATGTGTTGCTGGCGCTGGGGAGGAAATTGACCAGGAGGATTCTGATGGTGAGGTGGTTTGTTTAAGTCAGGCACCCGGGGAGACACCTGTTGTCCGTGGGAGGAATATGGCCGTTGACATGCCAGGTGAAAATACCAAAAAAATCAGCTCTTCGGTGTGGAGGTATTTCACCAGAAATGCGGACAACAGGTGTCAAGCCGTGTGTTCCCTTTGTCAAGCTGTAATAAGTAGGGGTAAGGACGTTAACCACCTCGGAACATCCTCCCTTATACGTCACCTGCAGCGCATTCATAATAAGTCAGTGACAAGTTCAAAAACTTTGGGTGACAGCGGAAGCAGTCCACTGACCAGTAAATCCCTTCCTCTTGTAACCAAGCTCACGCAAACCACCCCACCAACTCCCTCAGTGTCAATTTCCTCCTTCCCCAGGAATGCCAATAGTCCTGCAGGCCATGTCACTGGCAATTCTGACGAGTCCTCTCCTGCCTGGGATTCCTCCGATGCATCCTTGCGTGTAACGCCTACTGCTGCTGGCGCTGCTGTTGTTGCCGCTGGGAGTCGATGGTCATCCCAGAGGGGAAGTCGTAAGCCCACTTGTACTACTTCCAGTAAGCAATTGACTGTTCAACAGTCCTTTGCGAGGAAGATGAAATATCACAGCAGTCATCCTACTGCAAAGCGGATAACTGAGGCCTTGACAACTATGTTGGTGTTAGACGTGCGTCCGGTATCCGCCGTTAGTTCACAGGGAACTAGACAATTTATTGAGGCAGTGTGCCCCCGTTACCAAATACCATCTAGATTCCACTTCTCTAGGCAGGCGATACCGAGAATGTACACGGACGTCAGAAAAAGACTCACCAGTGTCCTAAAAAATGCAGTTGTACCCAATGTCCACTTAACCACGGACATGTGGACAAGTGGAGCAGGGCAGGGTCAGGACTATATGACTGTGACAGCCCACTGGGTAGATGTATGGACTCCCGCCGCAAGAACAGCAGCGGCGGCACCAGTAGCAGCATCTCGCAAACGCCAACTCTTTCCTAGGCAGGCTACGCTTTGTATCACCGCTTTCCAGAATACGCACACAGCTGAAAACCTCTTACGGCAACTGAGGAAGATCATCGCGGAATGGCTTACCCCAATTGGACTCTCCTGTGGATTTGTGGCATCGGACAACGCCAGCAATATTGTGTGTGCATTAAATATGGGCAAATTCCAGCACGTCCCATGTTTTGCACATACCTTGAATTTGGTGGTGCAGAATTTTTTAAAAAACGACAGGGGCGTGCAAGAGATGCTGTCGGTGGCCAGAAGAATTGCGGGACACTTTCGGCGTACAGGCACCACGTACAGAAGACTGGAGCACCACCAAAAACTACTGAACCTGCCCTGCCATCATCTGAAGCAAGAAGTGGTAACGAGGTGGAATTCAACCCTCTATATGCTTCAGAGGTTGGAGGAGCAGCAAAAGGCCATTCAAGCCTATACAATTGAGCACGATATAGGAGGTGGAATGCACCTGTCTCAAGTGCAGTGGAGAATGATTTCAACGTTGTGCAAGGTTCTGATGCCCTTTGAACTTGCCACACGTGAAGTCAGTTCAGACACTGCCAGCCTGAGTCAGGTCATTCCCCTCATCAGGCTTTTGCAGAAGAAGCTGGAGGCATTGAAGAAGGAGCTAAAAGGGAGCGATTCCGCTAGGCATGTGGGACTTGTGGATGCAGCCCTTAATTCGCTTAACAAGGATTCACGGGTGGTCAATCTGTTGAAATCAGAGCACTACATTTTGGCCACCGTGCTCGATCCTAGATTTAAAGCCTACCTTGGATCTCTCTTTCCGGCAGACACAAGTCTGCTGGGGTTGAAAGACCTGCTGGTGACAAAATTGTCAAGTCAAGCGGAACGCGACCTGTCAACATCTCCTCCTTCACATTCTCCCGCAACTGGGGGTGCGAGGAAAAGGCTCAGAATTCCGAGCCCACCCGCTGGCGGTGATGCAGGGCAGTCTGGAGCGACTGCTGATGCTGACATCTGGTCCGGACTGAAGGACCTGACAACGATTACGGACATGTCGTCTACTGTCACTGCATATGATTCTCTCAACATTGATAGAATGGTGGAGGATTATATGAGTGACCGCATCCAAGTAGGCACGTCACACAGTCCGTACTTATACTGGCAGGAAAAAGAGGCAATTTGGAGGCCCTTGCACAAACTGGCTTTATTCTACCTAAGTTGCCCTCCCACAAGTGTGTACTCCGAAAGAGTGTTTAGTGCCGCCGCTCACCTTGTCAGCAATCGGCGTACGAGGTTACATCCAGAAAATGTGGAGAAGATGATGTTCATTAAAATGAATTATAATCAATTCCTCCGCGGAGACATTGACCAGCAGCAATTGCCTCCACAAAGTACACAGGGAGCTGAGATGGTGGATTCCAGTGGGGACGAATTGATAATCTGTGAGGAGGGGGATGTACACGGTGATATATCGGAGGGTGAAGATGAGGTGGACATCTTGCCTCTGTAGAGCCAGTTTGTGCAAGGAGAGATTAATTGCTTCTTTTTTGGGGGGGGTCCAAACCAACCCGTCATATCAGTCACAGTCGTGTGGCAGACCCTGTCACTGAAATGATGGGTTGGTTAAAGTGTGCATGTCCTGTTTTGTTTATACAACATAAGGGTGGGTGGGAGGGCCCAAGGACAATTCCATCTTGCACCTCTTTTTTCTTTTCTTTTTCTTTGCATCATGTGCTGATTGGGGAGGGTTTTTTGGAAGGGACATCCTGCGTGACACTGCAGTGCCACTCCTAGATGGGCCCGGTGTTTGTGTCGGCCACTAGGGTCGCTAATCTTACTCACACAGTCAGCTACCTCATTGCGCCTCTTTTTTTCTTTGCGTCATGTGCTGTTTGGGGAGGGTTTTTTGGAAGGGACATCCTGCGTGACACTGCAGTGCCACTCCTAGATGGGCCCGGTGTTTGTGTCGGCCACTAGGGTCGCTAATCTTACTCACACAGCTACCTCATTGCGCCTCTTTTTTTCTTTGCGTCATGTGCTGTTTGGGGAGGGTTTTTTGGAAGGGACATCCTGCGTGACACTGCAGTGCCACTCCTAGATGGGCCCGGTGTTTGTGTCGGCCACTAGGGTCGCTAATCTTACTCACACAGCTACCTCATTGCGCCTCTTTTTTTCTTTGCGTCATGTGCTGTTTGGGGAGGGTTTTTTGGAAGGGCCATCCTGCGTGACACTGCAGTGCCACTCCTAGATGGGCCCGGTGTTTGTGTCGGCCACTAGGGTCGCTAATCTTACTCACACAGCTACCTCATTGCGCCTCTTTTTTTCTTTGCGTCATGTGCTGTTTGGGGAGGGTTTTTTGGAAGGGACATCCTGCGTGACACTGCAGTGCCACTCCTAGATGGGCCCGGTGTTTGTGTCGGCCACTAGGGTCGCTTATCTTACTCACACAGCGACCTCGGTGCAAATTTTAGGACTAAAAATAATATTGTGAGGTGTGAGGTATTCAGAATAGACTGAAAATGAGTGTAAATTATGGTTTTTGAGGTTAATAATACTTTGGGATCAAAATGACCCCCAAATTCTATGATTTAAGCTGTTTTTTAGTGTTTTTTGAAAAAAACACCCGAATCCAAAACACACCCGAATCCGACAAAAAAAATTCGGTGAGGTTTTGCCAAAACGCGTTCGAACCCAAAACACGGCCGCAGAACCGAACCCAAAACCAAAACACAAAACCCGAAAAATTTCAGGCGCTCATCTTTAATAAACAGCGGGCCGGGTGCCTTCCTATGTATCAGATAACAGGAGCAGGGTGTCGGCGGCACTCACAGCAATTCAGTACAAAGATCAGAGAGAGGCAAACACCCTTGTATCTCAACGTTTCAATCTAATTTAGAAATTTTCACCAGGAGTTCATTACAACAAAGCAAAAACAACTTACCTATAAAGAGCCCATCACCAATCACCAAATGTGCACAATTCTCCTGCCGCCAGGACACGCCAGCCTGCAGGCCGCTCAGTGTCACACCCACGATGATGTCACCATGCAGGGGAGAGTTGCTCAGCAACAGAGAGAAACAGGAAATAGTGTTTCATAGAAGAAATATCGTGCACACAATGCAAGCTAAATAGTAAGCTGTCAGAAACTGCATAGTGAACTTGAACAAAGGCCCGGGCTATTATCAGAGAAAAGCATAGCACCTATATTATGAAAGCATATCATCAAAATTCATAGTCTACACTATATAGACATTAATAATCAAACAAGAGGCACAATGAAAATCACAAGAAGCATGTTAGACTGAGCTGCTCATTCAATCCGTGCGGATGCACGGTGTTGAGCTCATAAATCCATCAAGCTTCTGCCTGAAGTAATTTCCTTGCCCTGTCTCCACCCCTGTGATGGTCAGGGATATGGTCAATCATCCTGTAATGTATTGTTGTGAATCCATGATTATGGTCACAAAAATGTTTTGCTACTGGTTGGTCTGTCGGTTTTCCCTCCAGAGCTTGTCGTATAGAGCTGTGGTGCATTGACATCCGTTCCTTGAATTTTCTAACAGTCTTTCCTACATAAAGTAGCCTACAAGGGCACCTGGCAACAATAAAGGAAGTTGGGTTGAATTATTACTATCCCAACCTTCACATTTACAGTTCTACCACAGGTTCTATCACTCATATTCACATAATTGAAGTTAATTTTATCAGGATTAACACTCTTTTCTCTTCATGTTGCAGCTATCTATTGCACAGCTTGGCAACACATACAATTTCTGGAAGTATTTTCTGCCTGGCTCCCTCCCTTTCTATCCTCTGACATCTCCACTATCATCCTGGGTGATTTCAATAGCACAATTGATAATCTGAAATCTGCTGCAATCTGCTGCTCATGCCTCCAAACTATTCTCTCTAACCTCCTCTCTCAGCACCTCTCAATGGACTGAGTCTTCTATTCATCAGGAGGGCAACTGCCCTGATTTTGTATTTACCAGACTATGCACAGTTTCTGAATTTACTAACACTCCTTTCCCTCTCTCAAATCACAACCTTATCACCTGCATTCTCTCCTCCATTACTTCAAATTTATTGTCACTCATGTCTTCCAGTCCTCATTAAACCTGCAGAAATATTAACACAATTTTCATGAACTTTCCATATCTGCTCAAACCTCTAACCCCAAATTACTTTTTAATACATTTAGATCACTTCTCAACCATTCCTCACCCAACCCACAGGTCACAATCAATATGCAAGATCTTGCTTCTCACGTCAAGGAGAAGAATGATAAGATCCAAGATGAAATGGTATGCTCTTCCTCAGCCAGTGACCTACTCAATTCCCTACCTGAACACATTGGCACCTTTTTTTCATTTGATCCCATAAATGAAGATGAAGTATCAATGCTCTTCTCATCTTCCTACTCTACTACAGCACCTCTCCTCTAGATCCTATATGCTTAAAAATATTTAAAGTGCTGTCTCCTGTGCTTATCCCAACCTTAACTAAAATCTGTATTCTCTCTCTTTTTAGTGGTATCTTCCCTTCATTGTTCAAGCAGGGATTTACTTCCATTCTGAAAAAAGCTCATTTCTGACCCTAACTCTCTCTCAAGCTATCAACACATCTCTCACTTCACACTTCTTTTTAACTCACAGAACTTATTGGACCAACTTAAATCAGGCTTTCATTCCCAACACTCCACGGAGACAGTACTGACTAAAGTAGTGAATGATCTGATCACTGCTAATTCTAAGGGCCATTACTCACTTCAAACTAATCGGCTCTTTTGGATTTCAGTATCATCTGCAGATGGTACTAAAATCTACCTATCCTCTTCAGATTTGTCACCATTTGTACTGGTCCATGTCACAGAATGCCTTTCTGCCATTTCATCTTGGATGTCATCTTGCCCCCTCTTAATATTTCCAAAACAGTATTCATTATATTTCCACCGACCAATAGTGGTTACCAACTTTACATTTCTATCACTGTTGAGAACTCGATAATCAATACTGCCCTACAATCTCAATATGTGTCATCCTTGACACTGAACTGTCTTTTGTTCCTCACATTCAATCTGTCTCAAAATCATGTTATATGCATTTAAAAAACATATTCAAAATCTGACCATAGCTTACACAAGACACTGCAAAAAGTCTAATCCATGCTTTCATTATCTCCGGCTTTGATCATTGCAATAGTCTTCAAAAGTCTTCTTACTGGTCTTACTAAAAGAGACTCTCACTACAACAATCCATTCTGAATGCAGCTGCGAGGCTAATCTTCCTCACTAGATGTTCATCATCTGCATATCCATTCTGTCAGTCCCTCAATTGGTCACCTGTATTCTACCGTATTCAATCTAAAATACTTTTACTCACACACAAGGCCATTAACCAAACTGCACCAACGTACATCACTTCGCTTATTTCAAAATATCTCCCAAACCCGACTTCTTCATCTACATCTCTCATCCACACTCATTATTTGCTCACTTTCCTGATTGTAGGACTTTCTACAGGCTGCACCCACTCTGGCGGTAGCAGTAGTTGTGATGTTGGCAGCTGCATATGCATAGCACATACGCTGGGTATTTTCACGAAAGATACACTGAAAAGGCTGAAAAGTGGTATTGCAAGGAGCTCTGTCCCTGCATGCGGTAATTGATACATCCACTCAATGTAATCAGTTATCGCATTGCGGATTTGGCCGCTTTTATTACATCACTTCCGCATCCTCAGATGTGGATTGTGATAAATCGGCCCCTTAATGTGTGTTATAATTCAACATTAAAATGTCAAACATTTGACAGATATGGCCACCAACTAAAACTGCTGGATATATTTTACAGCAATGTCCCTAAATGCACACTTACCTGTAACAAGGATGAGAACTTTAGAATGTATGGATTTAAAGTCCATTGAATAAGCATCATCTGTGAACATTGATGATTGTACCAAGTCAGTATTACAGTATTTTTCACTTAAAGACTTGCTTTATGGGCCTAATTCTGAGTTGATCACAGCAGGAACTTTGTTAGCAGTTGGGCAAAACTATGTGCTCTGCAGGGGGGCAGATGTAACATGTGCAGAAAGAGTTAGATTTGTGTGGGGTGTGTTCAAACTGAAAGCTAAATTGCAGTGTAAAAATAAAGCAGCTAGTTTTTACGCTGCACAGAAACAAAATAACCCATCCACATTTAACTCTCTCTGCAATTGTTATATCTACCCCCCCATGCAGTGCACATGGGCCCTCATTCTGAGTTGTTCGCTCGCTAGCTGCTTTTAGCAGCATTGCACACACTAGGCCGCCGCCCTCTGGGAGTGTATCTTAGTTTAGTAGAATAGCGAACGAAAGATTAGCAGAACTGCTAATAAATAATTCTTAGATAGGTGAAGGGTCGCACAGACACCTATTTTGATTTAATATTTTTCATGTATAGTTTATGTCCTTTCCCTTTAATTCAATAGTACAGGTATATACCGTTTGCATATTGGGAGGTGCTCCAAGGAAAAACGTAAGTATAGAAAATCAAAAGAAAAAAGATTCCCTGTAGTGGGCACACTCGGACTATAATACTTTCTTAAAGTCAAGTATCTATCATGATAGATGACCACAAATTCTAAAATATAACTTTTATTTGAATCTTTAAAACATGAGCGAAATATAGTGCATGTGAATTAAGTTGTGAAAAAGTGAAAAAAATATAATAAAGTGAATTAAAAAGCTTAGCCACTGTGATTGTTGTATTTATTCACTGTCTCCAGTATCTTAAACAATGTTGCAGTATTTGTAGCAATGCTAGTTATCAAATGTCTTATAATGATACCTTTGTATCTGGGAGTGAAAAGACTCCTAGGTATAATCTCATTCCACCACCACTATTAACGTTTTACTCCATATTTTCAGTGTGCGCATCACTGACTAATAATACATAGGTGGTGAAGCATATCATTTATCTAGATGCCTGCTAATGTTTACTATAAATGCATAAATGAATTTTTGCTGCTTTCAGAATAAGTAGCCTTGTGCTGTTGCTCTCTACACACAATGTGTGCATATAATTGATATTGAAGGTGCTTTGTTCTAAATGGCAATAATCATATTTATGATTCATATATCAGCACCAATGGCACATACATATAATGCATATAATTAATACTGAAGGTGCTTTGTTCTATATGACAATAAACCATATTTATGATTCATGTATCAACACCAATTGCACACACATATGATGCATATAATTAATATTGAAGGTGCTTTGTTCTATATGGCAATAAACCGTTTTTATGATTTATGCATCAACACCCATTGCACACACATGTATCATGTTGTGAGATTTTATATGGCACATTCATCATGAAATTTTTGTTCACTATTGATATTAGAGCAATTATTTCAATATTACAATTAAGATGCTCTATTCTGTTTGGTTATAATCCATTCTTGTAATTCATATATCGACACTAATTGCACACACATGTGTGTAGTGTATTATGAAGTTTATTATACATTTATCATGCAGCTTTTGTTCACTATTGATACTGAGAAACTTGTTTATTTAATATTGTAATTGATACTTATATAGTTCTTTACCATATATGTAATAGCACAATTTATTTATGCTATCTGTGTGGTCCAATGAACACACCCTCAATGACACTGAGATCGTAATCTATCCCCTCAATGTAATGCCGCTTCCACACTTTTCAAATATATATGTGTCCGTTTGATGGGGCCCCGACACTTAGGGGTCTATTCATGCAGCAGTGAAAAGCCCTGTTTTGCGTTAAACAGGGCTTTTCTCTGCTTACCGCAATTCACAGAGCCGGTTACCGTGGAGAAGTCTCTGACTTCTCCAGCGGTACACCCGCTCTGTGCCTGAATCGCATCACCATACCTTTGTATGGTGAGTGCAATTCATGAAGGTGCGGAAAGCTCTGCTTTCCGCTTCTCCATGGAGTTCAGGTTCGCCATCTGAGGACGGCGTAACCTGAACTGTAGTGCGGAGACGTCAGGGAAGCTCAATGCTTCCCTGATCGCTGCTCTGCACCTCACGCTGGCTCCGCCCCCCGACCTCCCAGCAACCACTGCGGCCGGCCGGGAGGTCAACACCCTGCGCATGCGCAAAGGGACCCGCCGCTGGACTCCGCGCATCGCCTGGAGGGATCTCTGGAGAAGACCTCACCGCAGGAGCCCCAGACACCGCAGCGCATCGTCGGAAGGGTGAGTATACATGAATTGCTACTTATCACAGCTATACATCGCATCGAAGAGATGCGATGAATAGTGATAAGTAGCAATTATGTTTTCGTTTTCTACATGAATAGACCCCTTAGTGACTGAACATCAATGCCCTATTGCAGCGTATCTCTCAGTTTACTCCCGCCGCGTGTATCAGCGGGAAGACCGCTGACCGCGGCTCTCCTGTGTGAGGCCACCCGCGTGGCTCGGCATGCTATAAGGGCTGTCTCCAGTGTGGTATGCGTGCAGCTACACCCGCGGCAGCAGCACCTATTCTTAGGCACAGATACTAGTTAACATTAATAGACAAGCAACATTTAGGGGTCTATTCATGCAGCAGTGAAAAGCCCTGTTTTGCGTTAAACAGGGCTTTTCTCTGCTTACCGCAATTCACAGAGCCGGTTACCGTGGAGAAGTCTCTGACTTCTCCAGCGGTACCCCCGCTCTGTGCCTGAATCGCATCACCATACCTTTGTATGGTGAGTGAAATTCAAGAAGGTGCGGAAAGCTCTGCTTTCCGCTTCTCCATGGAGTTCAGGTTCGCCATCTGAGGACGGCGTAACCTGAACTGTAGTGCGGAGACGTCAGGGAAGCTCAATGCTTCCCTGATCGCTGCTCGGCACCTCGTGCTGGCTCCGCCCCCCGACCTCCCAGCAACCACTGCGGCCTGCCGGGAGGTCATCAAGCTGCGCATGCGCAAAGGGACCCGCCGCTGGACTCCGCGCATCGCAGGGAGGGACCGCTGGAGAAGACCTCACCGCAGGAGCCCAAGACACCGCAGCGCATCGTCGGAAGGGTGAGTATACATGAATTGCTACTTATCACAGCTATACATCGCATCGAAGAGATGCGATGTATAGTGATAAGTAGCAATTATGTTTTCGTTTTCTACATGAATAGACCCCTTAGACAGTGGCTAAGCTTGCTAATAGAAAGGACACATAGTGGTTGCGTCCGATCTCCTAACGATCGTTTCGCATCTGCTTTATCATAGGTGCTGCTGCTGCCGCGGGTGTAGCTGCACGCATACCACACTGGAGACAGCCCTTATAGCACGCCGAGCCACGCGGGTGGCCTCACACAGGAGAGCCGCGGTCAGCGGTCTTCCCGCTGATACACGCGGTGGGAATAAATAGAGAGATACGCCGCAATAGGGCATTGATGTTAAGTCACTAAGGGGTCTATTCATGCAGCAGTGAAAAGCCCTGTTTTGCGTTAAACAGGGCTTTTCTCTGCTTACCGCAATTCACAGAGCCGGTTACCGTGGAGAAGTCTCTGACTTCTCCAGCGGTACCCCCGCTCTGTGCCTGAATCGCATCACCATACCTTTGTATGGTGAGTGCAATTCATGAAGGTGCGGAAAGCTCTGCTTTCCGCTTCTGCATGGAGTTCAGGTTCGCCATCTGAGGACGGCGTAAACTGAACTGTAGTGCGGAGACGTCAGGGAAGCTCAATGCTTCCCTGATCGCTGCTCTGCACCTCGCGCTGGCTCCGCCCCCCGACCTCCCAGCAACCACTGCGGCCGGCCGGGAGGTCAACACCCTGCGCATGCGCAAAGGGACCCGCCGCTGGACTCCGCGCATCGCCGGGAGGGATCTCTGGAGAAGACCTCACCGCAGGAGCCCCAGACACCGCAGCGCATCGTCGGAAGGGTGAGTATACATGAATTGCTACTTATCACAGCTATACATCGCATCGAAGAGATGCGATGTATAGTGATAAGTAGCAATTATGTTTTCGTTTTCTACATGAATAGACCCCTAAGTGTCGGAGCCCAATCAAACGGACACATATATATTTGAAAAGTGTGGAAGCGGCATTACATTGAGGGGATAGATTACAATCTCAGTGTCATTGAGGGTGCGCTAATTGCACCACACAGATAGCATCAATACATTGTGCTATTACATATATGGTAAAGAACTATATAAGTATCGATTACAATATTAAAGAAACAAGTGTCTCACTATCAATAGTGAACAAAAGCTGCATGATAAATGTATAATAAACTTCATAATACACTACACACATGTGTGTGCAATTAGTGTCGATATATGAATTACAAGCATGGATTATAACCACACAGAATAGAGCATCTTAATTGTAATATTGAAATAATTGCTCTAATATCAATAGTGAACAAAAATTTCATGATGAATGTGCCATATAAAATCTCACAACACGATACATGTGTGTGCAATGGGTGTTGATACATGAATCATAAATACGGTTTATTGTCATATAGAACAAAGCACCTTCAATATTAATTATATGCATTATATGTGTGTGCCATTGGTGCTGATATATGAATCATAAATATGGTAATTGCCATTTAGAACAAAGCACCTTCAATATCAATTATATGCACACATTGTGTGTAGAGAGCAGCAGCACAAGGCTACTTATGCTGCTTTCACATCGCAAAACCTGCTTTTGAAATGGTATTTGAAACGGTTCTTAAAACGGGTCTGAGCAGTTAAACCCCTTTCACATCTCATGTTGTAACCAGTAAATTACCATTTCATTACCGTTTTGGTACCTTTCACACTGAACCCGTTTCACCCATAGAAAACAGTGGTTGTCATTATAAATGGACTTTTCTGGCCCACACATTATTAATAATTATTAATTAATTCATTATTAATAATTTGGATAGTCGTACGATGGAACCCAGCAGCTTGAAGCATATCTATTTATATTAGAAGGGATTAGGTACTTGGTTTGTCTTTTTTGAAGGCACAAGTATTATTTATATATTTTTTAAAATACATTTTTTTTTTTTTTAGATGGAATGGTAAAATTCAGAAAAAAAATGGCGTGGGGTCCCCCCTCCAAAGCATAACCAGCCTCAGGCTCTTCGAGCTGGTCCTGGTTCTAAAAATGCGGGGAAAAAATTGACAGGGGATCCCCCGTATTTTTAAAACCAGCACCGGGCTCTGCGCCTGGTGCTGGTGCAAAAAATACGGGGGACAAAAAGAGTAGGGGTCCCCCGTATTTTGTACACCAGCATCGGGCTCCACTCGCTGGACAGATAATGCCACAGCCGGGGGTCACTTTTATACAGTGCCCTGCGGCCGTGGCATTAAATATCCAACTAGTCACCCCTGGCCGGGGTCCCCTGGGGGAGTGGGGACCCCTTCAATCAAGGGGTCCCCCCCCCCCAGCCACCCAAGGGCCAGGGGTGAAGCCCGAGGCTGTCCCCCCATCCATTGGCTGCGGATGGGAGGCTGATAGCCTTGAGTAAAATGACAGAATATTGTTTTTTCCAATAGTACTACAAGTCCCAGCAAGCCTCCCCCGCAAGCTGGTACTTGGAGAACTACAAGTACCAGCATGCGGAGGAAAACCGGGCCCGCTGGTACCTGTAGTACTACTGGGGAAAAAATACCCAAATAAAAACAGGAGACACACACCGTGACAAGTACAACTTTATTACACACTGCCGACACACACATACTTACCTATGTTGACACGAAGCAGTCGGTCCTCTTCTCCAAATAGAATCCACGGGTACCTGAAAATAAAAGATAATTATACTCACCTGATCCATGGTCCAGAGATAAATCCACGTACTTGTCAAAAAAAGAAAACGAACACCCGACCAGCGACCTGAAAGGGGTCCCATGTTGACACATGGGACCCCTTTCCCCGAATGCAGAAAGACCCCCCCCGTGACTGCTGTCACTGAAAGGTCTCGTAAGCCAATCAGCGAGCGCAACGTCCTTGCACTCTGCTGATTGGCTGTGCGCGTCTAAGCTCAGTCAGCGCATCGCACAGCTCCCTCCATTATATTCAATGGTGGGAACCTTGCGGTTAGCGGTGGGGTCACCCGCCGGTCAGCGGCTGACCGCGGGTAACCCCACCACTGACGGCAAAGTTCCCACCATTGAAAGTAATGGAGGCAGCTGTGCGATGCGCTGTCTGAGCTTAGACGCGCACAGCCAATCAGGTGAGCGCCACGGAGTAGCGCTTCCTGATTGGCTGAAGGGACCTCAGTGACAGGAGTCACGTGATGTCCCGGCATTCGTGGAAAGGGGTCTCATGTGTCAACATGGGACCCCTTTCAGTCCGCTGGTACGGGTGTTCGTGTTTTTTTGTGTGCCAAGTACGAGGATTATCTCTGGACGTGGTTTTATCTCTGGACACTGGCAGGTGAGTATAATTTTTTTCACAGGTACCCTCGGATCGTCGGTGACTGTGGCAGTCGGCGTTTCAACATAGGTAAGTATGTATGTGTGTCGGCAGTGTGTAATAAAGTTGTACTTGTCACGGTGTGTGTCTCCTGTTTTTATTTGGGTATTTTTTTTTCAGTAGTACTACAGGTACCAGCGGGCCCGGTTTTCTCCCGCATGCTGGTACTTGTGGTTCTCCAAGTACCAGCTTGCGGGGGAGGCTTGCTGGGACTTGTAGTACTATTGGAAAAAACAATATTCTGTCATTTTACTCAAGGCTATCAGCCTCCCATCCGCAGCCAATGGATGGGGGGGACAGCCTCGGGCTTCACCCCTGGCCCTTGGGTGGCTGGGGGGGGGACCCCTTGATTGAAGGGGTCCCCACTCCCCCAGGGTACCCCGGCCAGGGGTGACTAGTTGGATATTTAATGCCACGGCCGCAGGGCACTGTATAAAAGTGACCCCCGGCTGTGGCATTATCTGTCCAGCTAGTGGAGCCCGATGCTGGTGTAAAAAATACGGGGGACCCCTACTCTTTTTGTCCCCCGTATTTTTTGCACCAGCACCAGGCGCAGAGCCCGGTGCTGGTTTTAAAAATACGGGGGATCCCCTGTCAATTTCCCCCCCGCATTTTTAGAACCAGGACCAGCTCGAAGAGCCCGAGGCTGGTTATGCTTTGGAGGGGGGACCCCACGCCATTTTTTTTCTGTGTTTTTCCCGTTTAAACGTTTATAAAGCCACTCTCACATGTGTCTCCTGTGTTTTCCAAGCTGTTTCCTGGTTGTGGCTGCTGACATCACACATGGAGACAGCCTATGACCTGCTGGGGCTTGCAAATACCGTTTCAGACCCTTTCACACTGCACAGTGAAATGGGACTGAAACGGGTAGGACCCTTCTTTTTTACCGTTTCAAAATACCGGTATTTTGAAAACGGTAAATTGAAGGGGACCGTTTCACATCGCAGCTTGACCCGTTTAGGAAGCCAGTTAAAACGGCAAAATACCGGGTATAAGCTGCGGTGTGAAAGGGGTATTTATTCTGAAAGCAGCAAAAATTCATTTATGCATTTATAGTAAACATTAGCAGGCATCTAGATAAATGATATGCTTCACCACCTATGTATTATTAGTCAGTGATGCGCACACTGAAAATATGGAGTAAAACGTTAATAGTGGTGGTGGAATGAGATTAAACCTAGGAGTCTTTTCGCTCCCAGATACAAAGATATCATTATAAGACATTTGATAACTAGCATTGCTACAAATACTGCAACATTGTTTAAGATACTGGAGACAGTGAATAAATACAACAATCACAGTGGCTAAGCTTTTTAATTCACTTTATTATATTTTTTTCACTTTTTCACAACTTAATTCACATGCACTATATTTCGCTCATGTTTAAAAGATTCAAATAAAAGTTATATTTTAGAATTTGTGGTCATCTATCATGATAGATACTTGACTTTAAGAAAGTATTATAGCCCGAGTGTGCCCACTACAGGGAATCTTTTTTCTTTTGATTTTCACTAAATTATTATTTGCAGTTTCTGAGTAGCTCCAGACCTACTCACAGATTGCGATCAGCTCGGTCCGTTTAGTTCCTGGTTTGACGTCACAAACACACCCTGCGTTCGGCCAGCCACTCCCCCATTTCTCCAGACACTCCCGCGTTTTTCCCTGACATGCCTGCGTTTTTTAGCACACTCCCGGAAAACGCTCAGTTACCACCCAGAAACGCCCCTTTCCTGTCAATCATTCACCGATCAGCTGAGCGACTGAAAAGCGCCGCAGGATCCACAGCAAATCTGCTAACTTTTTAGTTAAATAAATAATAAATAATTACCAACAAATCACAGCATAGCGAAAATCAGCAACGAGCGAACAACTCGGAATGACCCCCATGGTTTTGCCCAACTGCTAACAAATCTGCTGCTGCGATCAACTCAGACTTACCCCCCATATGCTGATCCTATCACCAATATAGAGCTATCGCTCACTTAATCTGTTTGTCCTTATGTTCATGCCACAGCAGATATGTGCTTGATTGAGCATGATGTATTCATATACCGTATGTGTTTCACTCTGTTGGATGATTCTAGAGAATGAAAAACCGACAAGGGACACGTTCTTCGCCATCATTACAATTGTCAATATTATTGTCATCATCCTTTTCACCATTAGGTCTGATGCTTTTCTAGAAAAAAAAAAAAGTATGTTGCCATTTCACCTTACAATTACTCAATTTGGACCATAAAGCACATATAGCTAATATAATTCCTGGTTGTATAGACTCAAAACTGAGCACTGGGTGTCCTTAACAGCTGAAAATGACTTAAATACTGATGCAGTCTTGCAGTTGGTGCAAATATCACACATCCTATGTTTAGTTTATATGCTTAACCATGTTTTAAAACTTTTATTCAGATACTTGCACACATTACCAAGGTCAAAGAACACATGCTTATCACAAATCCCTTATCTACAACATACTATACTCATCCATTTAATAATGTAGTAGAAAAATGTTTGCTATTATTGTCTGCTGCTAAAATCATCTACAGTTTCATACACAATGTGCTCTTAAGAGTTGGGCCTATATTTATTTGTGTGGTACGAAAATATGTATTTTCACACTGAGCACACATTAAAAAAAGTTGTATATATACTAGACTCACGTCCCATTATATCTAAAGTTGCAGGATGGACATGAGCAAAGTTAAGTAAATGGGGTATCAGAGTCCTGGTGCATGTTGATGATTACATCAGTGACATGTTTCTGATTGGCTATTTGCATGTTGACCCCTCCTGCTATGACAATTTGCAGTTGACTGTTAGTATGTGGGGTTTTGTGTTTAAAATACAAGTTTTACATTTATTAATAACTGTAAATAAACTATGAAGCCAATACTTCAGCTGAACATATACAGATGGAGCCCTGCTCATCCATCCCTTTAATAGGATTTGTTGAGCCACTGCTGTCGGACTTAATCCCCTGCTGTAATGACTTAATCCCCTGCTGTATTGTTCTCTCTGTATTGTATTGAAGCTGAGAACAATAGATGAAAGGCTTATGCTAATAAGCCTTGGTGCACCATGCACACCAGAGAAGGCTAGATGAGCGAGGCTCATCTGTAACTGTATTTTCAGTGGAATGTAGTTTTGGCTGTGTGTCACTTAAGGTGCCCATACACTAGATGACATTATGAGCGATTTGGCCATTTCCGACGGATCGAAACTACAAATCGTTCATAATAGTGCAGATCGTTCAGTGTCTGTGAACGATAATTGGTCGGAGCTTCTGATCTTCCCTGCTGCAGGGAAGATCTAAAGCTATCGTCAACTACAGCATGCTCCTCTATGTAGCCACTCCCAGATCTTAAGATATATCTTATGTGTTTTGTACTATACATTTGCCCAGGACTGCCAAGGAATTCAACGGAAATTGTTAATGAGAATGCCTTGTTTACAGGTCACCTAGTGTATGGGCACCTTTACACTGTACATGTACAAAAGCCATTAAGCAGCCATAACTTTGAATCTAATGCAGTAAGTTTGGATCAAAATTGGGAAAGGCACAATGGCTACAGCGGTGTACACAAAAACATCACTTGTTTTCTCCTTAAAGTACTATGACTCACCATAAGACATGCTCATGTGGACCATATTAAATTCTAATAATAACATTTAAAAACCAAATCATCATCAAATAGAGACAGTAATTACAATTAAGCAAATATCAAATATATTTGATTTTATATATATATATATATATATATATATATATATGTAAAAAGGGAGGGTAGGGGTACTAGCGACTAACAGTATCTACACCTAAAGGATATATATATGAAGAATGATGCAATACATATTTCTAAAAAAAGGGGGGATATTTATTATAAAACAGACAATTTAATAACAATATTTGATAAAAATGGGATGGAATAAAAAGGGTGGGTTTAATCAATTAAAACGTAAATTCAGGCTGACTAGCACATAAAAACACATCTGGAACAATAAAAATATAAAAGTATATTTGAGATAAGAGAAAGGTGCTTATCTTAAAAATAGAAGGTCAACTGAGGTACACCCAACGCGTTTCGTCCATCTGACTTCATTAAGGAGTAAAGGGCTACTGAACAGTAATTCTATTTATAGCCAAGGTAATTAGCAATGTAGTTATGACATCAATTCCTGTTTAGGGCTACTTGGTAATACAATTAAATACAGCATTATAAAATTCGAAAAAGACAATTGCCAGGGGTAGATATTAAATAGATGATTTCCACAAGATTAATCTAGTGCAAAAACGAGTGTTAGAACTTGCAGTAGAGTGTAATTAAGTCCGGGGGCGCTTTTCGCGTCACTTCCGCCCCGCTTCCTGTATCCGCGTCTGTGCACTGTGCACGCGCACGGTGCCCCGCTTCCGGAATTCGCGTCTATGTTCAGGCGCTATGCTGCCCCACTTCCGGCTTGTTCTTTCTGTTAGGGAAACCACACTTCCTGTTTCGGCGTGGTGCGGCCTGTAGTTTCTTATTGATTGGGTGGGTTACATTGTCAGTCATCCCGGCAGCCATCTTTTTGAAGCCATAAAGTGCTTGACACATTTCTATAGTGGCATGTTCAGCTTGCACAGAAATGCATATAAAAAAACACAGATAAAACGAGGATTAATACCTTAAAAGTGTTTAGTTAATTTTGTGGTTGGAGCATAGGGAATGTTAAAAGGGAAAGAGTTCATATTGCTAGAGAAATGAACTTTAAAAAACCGATACATATATGTTTCGAGAGCTGTAAAGCTGACTATCATATTAGATACTTATTATTCAAAAGGGCGCTTATTCTGTATATATAAACTGTTTCTGTATCTCTTAAAAGTATATACATTAGCAACATTTTAGCATAAAAGGGGCCATGAGAATCTTTGGAGTAGTTAGTGATAGCATATGGTGTCTCTTTAAATTTAAGTGAGGAACATGTACTCATATCTTATGGTGTATCTTTAAATATATATGTGAGGAACATGTACTCATATTGTCCATTCTATGTGCACATAATTTATTCTATTTTAATACCAATGAGGGGTATGTAAACAAAACAGTGTGTACATGCAGTGCTTGAAAAGTGAAGGGTGTGTGTGTATGAGTGAAGAATTAAAGTTAATATAGTGACTTATGGAACATATTAGGCAGGGGAAGGAGTGCAATTTAGCAATATTCCACGGTACTACAATTTATCTGTATAGTGTAGATTATTGGGTCTTTAATTAAGAAAAGACGATCGGTGGCCAATTAGCCTGTCCTTGTGTTAATGTAATACATCGCTGGTATGTCATAAGTCTGCCGTATCCCACATTGTACAGTACCCAATCTTCCCAAGTGGTGCCCCGCTTGGTACTGGTTGGGCCCTACACTGCTTAGCTTCCAAGATCGGGCGAGATTGGGCGTCCGCCAGTGTGGTGTGACTGTATCTCGTGGACAAATGACTAGGTCACACAGCAATCCGAGTTTATTAACATAACAGCCAGTACGGATGGTGTAATGGTTAGCATTACTGCCTCACAGCACTGAGGTCATGGGTTCAATTCCCACCATGGTCCTAACTGTGTGGAGTTTGTATTTTCTCCCCGTACTTGCGTGGGTTTCCACCGGGTACTCCGGTTTCCTCCCACAATCCAAAAAAAAAAATATACTGGCAGGTTAATTGGCTCCCAATAAAAAAAATTAACCCTAGGGTGAATGTGTGTGCGTGTACATGTGATAGGGAATATAGATTGTAAGCTCCACTGTGGCAGGGACTGATGTGAATGGCCAATTCTCTGTAAAGCGCTGCAGAGTATGTGTGCGCTATATAAATAATTGGTAATAATAATAATAATAATAATAATAATAACAGGCAAATTGACATACTACATTGTGCTTAGTGCTGAGGTTATAGTTAAATAAATACATAAAGTGTCAAGTGCATGGTGGTCTAATATAGAGACCTCCAATGGGTAAAAAGAGAAATAAACGAGAGATAAACGAAAGGTAACTTCTTATCACAGGAACGGTGCGATCTCGTATCCTTCATTAAAGCCCAAGGGATGAGTGGTTTTCAGTTGAAAGATCCAGTACATCTCTCTCTGGGACAACTTCTTCGCTAGATCTCCTCCTCTGTCGCCGCTTGTGACGTGTTCAATCGCCTTAAAGGACAGTTCTTCCGGGTTGGACTTGTGTTCGTGTTTAAAATGTCTGTATAGTAAATGTGTCTCTAGTTTGTTTTTGATACTGCGTATATGTTCTTGGATCCTGATTTTCAAAGTCCTCTTTGTTTTCCCCACATACTTTTTGTGGCAAGTGCATTCCAAGAGGTAAATAACTGACGTGCTGTTACAATTCATGAATTCCTTGATTTTGAATTCTCGAGTACCATCAGTGTTGGTGAATGTTCTCCTGTTAGGATTGAGGAATCTGCAAACATTACAATGTCCACATTTATATGCTCCAACACATTTCGGAAGAGACCGTTGATTGTCCTCTGGTGGTAGTTCTCGTAGCATACTGGGTGCGAGAATGTCCTTTAGATTTCTTGACTTGCGAAAGATCAGCTCCGGTTGAGCAGGGAGGATCTCTTTAAGGATGGGGTCCATCAGGAGTATGCCCCAGTGTGCTTTTAGTGAGGTTCTGATGGAATGTTCATGGCTGCTGTAAGTCGTTATGAAGGAGACGGACTCCTTTCTCTCTGTTTTTTCTTTATAAGTTAATAAATGTTCTCTCTCAAGATTTTTTGTTCTCTCAATGGCTCCGTCTAGTATAGCTTTGGGGTACCTTTTTTCCTCAAACCTTTTTCTGTAAATTCCGAGTTGTTCTTCACAGTCTTCGGTCTTGTTGCAGTTTCTCCTGATTCTATGAAATTGGGAGTAGGGGATGTTGTTTTTCCACTTTTTAGAGTGACTGCTCTTGTAATAAAGATAGCTGTTCTTGTCGACATTTTTGATGTAGTTTTTTGTGGTGACTGCCCCTTCCTCTCCAATTAAAATCAAGTCCAGGAACTCAATTGAACTTTTATCCATGTTGAAAGTAAAAGACAGGTTAAAATCATTAAGTTGTAAAAGTTTAAAAAAGTCCATAAATGAATCAGTACTGCCATCCCAGATGATCAAAATGTCATCTATATACCTTTTGTACATAATGACATATTTTTCAAAATGTTGCGTGTTGTACATATACTTCTCCTCCCATTGGCCCATAAACAAGTTAGCAAAGCTCGGTGCAAAAATAGTGCCCATAGCGGTGCCACACTGTTGCAAATAAAATGTATCTAAAAATTTAAAATAGCTCCGGCTTAAGATAAAATCCATCAATTCACAAATAAAAGTCCTTTGTGCTTCTGTAAGGGATGGGTCTTTGTTGAGGTACACTCTGCTTGCTTCAATCCCTTTCTTATGTTCAATACAGGTATATAATGACTGGACATCAATGGTTATCCATAGATATGAGTCTTTCCATTTAATGTTCTTCATCTCATTTAATACCATAGTGGTGTCCTGCAGGAACGATGGTAACTCCCTGACATACGGGTTCAGAAAAATGTCCACGTATTTAGACAAATTAGACGTAAGGGAGTCTATCCCTGCAACAATAGGTCTTCCTGGTGGGTTGGATAGGCACTTGTGGATTTTGGGTAAAAAATAAAATATGGGGGTCGTGGGGTTGTATTGCATTAAAAACGAGAATTCATCCTTTGTGATAACGTCACTTCTCAGACCTTGTAAAAGTAAGGATCTGAGTTCATCTATAAATGCATTTTTTGGATCATCCGGCAACAAGACATAGGAGATGGTATCTCCTAAGAGTCTCTGTGCTTCTTGGACATATTTGTCCCTATCCAGGATGACCAACCCCCCCCCCTTTGTCAGCCAGTTTTATTACAAGTTGCTTGTTCTTTTGGAGATTTTTCAGTGCTTCGATTTCTTTGTTGTGGAGATTCTTATTCACCACCGGTGTGGGTTCTGTCTCGCATAGGTCTTTTTTCACTAAATCGTAAAAAATACTTATGTTGCTCCCTTTAGATTCCACTGGGTAGTATTTACTTTTCGGTTTAAGTCCAGATTTTGAACTTGCTTCATAGTTCGATATGATGGCGTTCTCTTTTCTCAGGAAGTGTCTCTTTAATGTAAGTTTCCGCACAAATTTATTGAGGTCAATGAAGGTATCAAACTTATTTAAACCCTCTGAAGGTGCAAATGATAATCCTTTGCTAAGTAGTGAGTGTTCCGAGTCGGTGAGTATGTGTGTAGATAGGTTAAAGATTCCTTTCTCTCCTGTGTTGTCGCTTACAGATTTCTCTTTTTGAACTCTTTTCCTCCTACCGCCCCGTTTTTCTCTACTTCTGCAAACCTTCTTTTGAGTGGAGAGGCATGTTTGACGTCCTCGTAGATTGTGCTCCTGGGGGGATCTTTTGTTCTTGCTCCTTGTCGTGAGGATAAAAAATCTTGTTCACTATTGGTTCTGAATCGGTTAAACGTGTTGAATCTGTTATATGTTCTGATGGACGGTGTAGCTGGCAAATCATCCCTCCGTGCTGGTCTCGTTTTCAGCGGTATAGTCTTCCACTGGTATTTTTGATCAGTTTTTTGAGATCTGTCATAAGTCTTAAATCTGCTCCAATTTTTCACATTACCTTGTTCGTAGTCCCTTTTATCTCTGAGAAATTTCTTCTCCTTGCCTCGTATGACCTCCTCTTCGATGTGTTCCAGCTTTTTGTTAAGGACATTCTCATTCACCCTGTAATCTTCTTTACTTTTGTGGGGTTCCAGTTCGGCTTCTTTCGCCTTTATTTCTTTTTCTAAAGCCGCTGCACTTCTCCTCCTTTCACTTATTAGACGTTTCATCAGGTTAATTGAGCATGTATGTAGGATGGAATCCCATTTTTCAATGAATTCAGGGTCTGTGTTACCAAGGGTGGGTTGTTTTTGAATTCTCAGTCCTCTCTGTACTCTATTTACTTCAATATAATGTTCCAGCCCTTTAATGTCCCACCATGTTTTGATTTCTTTAGATAATAAGCATTCCATTCCCCAGAATAAATCGTCCAGATCATCAGGTGGGGGTGTGGTGTTACTCTGAGCTTCTTCATTGAATATCCTTTGGCACCACTCGTTACGTTTGGTGGTGTGTTCATTAAATCTGAACATCTTAATGGTCTAAGCACAAAACTCAGGCTGCCTTACAAAATATATCAGGAAGGATGGAGTATTGGGAGTATGGCGCCACAAGTATAAGTGTGTAGGCCGACTATATGGTTTAAAAATAACCAGGGGTGTAGACACTCCTTTAAGGGTAAAAGGCATCAGCTGACCCCAAATAAAAGGCAGTGATAAGCTGCCTGTTAGTTAAAAGTGTAAAAAGGGAGGGTAGGGGTACTAGCGACTAACAGTATCTACACCTAAAGGATATATATATATGAAGAATGATGCAATACGTATTTCTATAAAAAGGGGGGGTATTTATTATAAAACAGACAATTTAATAACAATATTTGATAAAAATGGGATGGAATAAAAAGGGTGGGTTTAATCAATTAAAACATAAATTCAGGCTGACTAGCACATAAAAACACATCTGGAACAATAAAAATATAAAAGTATATTTGAGATAAGAGAAAGGTGCTTATCTTAAAAATGGAAGGTCAACTGAGGTACACCCTACGCGTTTCGTCTGTCTGACTTCATCAAGGGGTAAAGGGCTACTGAACAGTAATTCTATTTATAGCCAAGGTAATTAGCAATGTAGTTATGACATCACTTCCTGTTTAGGGCTACTTGGTAATACAATTAAATACAGCATTATAAAATTCGAAAAAGACAATTGCCAGGGGTAGATATTAAATAGATGATTTCCACAAGATTAATCTAGTGCAAAAACGAGTGTTAGAACTTGCAGTAGAGTGTAATTAAGTCCAGGGGCGCTTTTCGCGTCACTTCCGCCCCGCTTCCTGTATCCGCGTCTGTGCACTGCGCATGCGCACGGTGCCCCGCTTCCGGAATTCACGTCTATGTTCAGGCGCTATGCTGCCCCACTTCCGTCTTGTTCTTTCTGTTAGGGAAGCCACACTTCCTGTTTCGGCGTGGCGCGGCCTGTAGTTTCTTATTGATTGGGTGGGTTACATTGTCAGTCATCCCGGCGGCCATCTTTTTGAAGCCATAAAGTGCTGGACACATTTCTATAGTGGCATGTTCAGCTTGCACAGAAATGCATATAAAAAAACACAGATAAAACGAGGATTAATACCTTAAAAGTGTTTAGTTAAGTTTGTGGTTGGAGCATAGGGAATGTTAAAAGGGAAAGAGTTCATATTGCTAGAGAAATTAACTTTAAAAAACCGATACATATATGTTTTGAGAGCTGTAAAGCTGACAATCATATTAGATACTTATTATTCAAAAGGGCGCTTATTCTGTATATATAAACTGTTTCTGTATCTCTTAAAAGTATATACATTAGCAACATTTTAGTATAAAAGGGGCCATGGAAATCTTTGGAGTAGTTAGTGATGTCATAACTACATTGCTAATTACCTTGGCTATAAATAGAATTACTGTTCAGTAGCCCTTTACCCCTTGATGAAGTCAGATGGACGAAACGCGTTGGGTGTACCTCAATTGACCTTCCATTTTTAAGATAAGCACCTTTCTCTTATCTCAAATATACTTTTATATTTTTATTGTTCCAGATGTGTTTTTATGTGCTAGTCAGCCTGAATTTATGTTTTAATTGATTAAACCCACCCTTTTTATTCCATCCCATTTTTATCAAATATTGTTATTAAATTGTCTGTTTTATAATAAATATCCCCCCTTTTTTTAGAAATATGTATTGCATCATTCTTCATATATATATCCTTTAGGTGTAGATACTGTTAGTCGCTAGTACCCCTACCCTCCCTTTTTACACTTTTAACTAACAGGCAGCTTATCACTGCCTTTTATTTGGGGTCAGCTGACGCCTTTTACCCTTAAAGGAGTGTCTACACCCCTGGTTATTTTTAAACCATATAGTCGGCCTACACACTTATACTTGTGGCGCCATACTCCCACCACTCCATCCTTCCTGATATATTTTGTAAGGCAGCCTGAGTTTTGTGCTTAGACCATTAAGATGTTCAGATTTAATGAACGCACCACCAAACGTAACGAGTGGTGCCAAAGGATATTCAATGAAGAAGCTCAGAGTAACACCACACCCCCACCTGATGATCTGGACGATTTATTCTGGGGAATGGAACGCTTATTATCTAAAGAAATCAAAACATGGTGGGACATTAAAGGGCTGGAACATTATATTGAATTAAATAGAGTACCGATTGGACTGAGAATTCAAAAACAACCCACCCTTGGTAACACAGACCCTGAATTCATTGAAAAATGGGATTCCATCCTACATACATGCTCAATTAACCTGATGAAACTTCTAATAAGTGAAAGGAGGAGAAGTGCAGCGGCTTTAGAAAAAGAAATAATGGAGAAAGAAGCCGAACTGGAACCCCACAAAAGTAAAGAAGATTACAGGGTGAATGAGAATGTCCTTAACAAAAAGCTGGAACACATCGAAGAGGAGGTCATACGAGGCAAGGAGAAGAAATTTCTCAGAGATAAAAGGGACTACAAACAAGGTAATGTGAAAAATTGGAGCAGATTTAAGACTTATGACAGATCTCAAAAAACTGATCAAAAATACCAGTGGAAGACTATACCGCTGAAAATGAGACCAGCACGGAGGGATGATTCGCCAGCTACACCATCCATCAGAACATATAACAGATTCAACACGTTTAACCGATTCAGAACCAATAGTGAACAAGATTTTTTATCCTCACGACAAGGAGCAAGAACAAAAGATCCCCCCAGGAGCACAATCTACGACGTCGTCAAACATGCCTCTCCACTCAAAAGAAGGTTTGCAGAAGTAGAGGAAAATGGGGCGGTAGGAGGAAAAGAGTTCAACAAGAGAAATCTGTAAGCCACAACACAGGAGAGAAAGGAATCTTTAACCTATCTACACACATACTCACCGACTCGGAATACTCACTACTTAGCAAAGGATTATCATTTGCACCTTCAGAGGGTTTAAACAAGTTTGATACCTTCATTGACCTCAATAAATTTGTGCGGAAACTTACATTAAAGAGACACTTCCTGAGAAAAGAGAACGCCATCATATCGAACTATGAAGCAAGTTCAAAATCTGGACTTAAACCGAAAAGTAAATACTACCCAGTGGAATCTAAAGGGAGCAACATAAGTATTTTTTACGATTTAGTGAAAAAAGACTTATGCGAGACAGAACCCACACCGGTGGTGAATAAGAATCTCCACAACAAAGAAATCGAAGCACTGAAAAATCTCCAAAAGAACAAGCAACTTGTATTAAAACCGGCTGACAAAGGGGAGGGGGGGGGGGGGGGTTGGTCATCCTGGACAGGGACAAATATGTCCAAGAAGCACAGAGACACTTTGGAGATACCATCTCCTATGTCTTGTTGCCGGATGATCCAAAAAATGCATTTATAGATGAACTCAGATCCTTACTTTTACAAGGTCTGAGAAGTGACGTTATCACAAAGGATGAATTCTCATTTTTAAGGCAATACAACCCCACGACCCCCATATTCTATTTTTTACCCAAAATCCACAAGTGCCTATCCAACCCACCAGGAAGACCTATTGTTGCAGGGATAGACTCCCTTACGTCTAATTTGTCTAAATGCGTGTACATTTTTCTGAACCCATATGTCAGGGAGTTACCATCGTTCCTGCAGGACACCACTATGGTATTAAATGAGATGAAGAACATTAAATGGAAAGACTCATATCTATGGATAACCATTGATGTCCAGTCATTATATACCTGTATTGAACATAAGAAAGGGATTGAAGCAAGCAGAGTGTACCTCAACAAAGACCCATCCCTTACATAAGCACACAGGACTTTTATTTGTGAATTGATGGATTTTATCTTAAGCCGGAACTATTTTAAATTTTTAGATAAATTTTATTTGCAACAGTGTGGCACCGCTATGGGCACTATTTTTGCACCGAGCTTTGCTAACTTGTTTATGGGCCAATGGGAGGAGAAGTATATGTACAACACGCAACATTTTAAAAAATATGTCATTATGTACAAAAGGTATATAGATGACATTTTGATCATCTGGGATGGCAGTACTGATTCATTTATGGACTTTTTTAAACTATTACAACTTAATGATTTTAACCTGTCTTTTACTTGCAACATGGATAAAAGTTCAATTGAGTTCCTGGACTTGATTTTAATTGGAGAGGAAGGGGCAGTCACCACAAAAAACTACATCAAAAATGTCGACAAGAACAGCTATCTTCATTACAAGAGCAGTCACTCTAAAAAGTGGAAAAACAACATCCCCTACTCCCAATTTCATAGAATCAGGAGAAACTGCAACAAGACCGAAGACTGTGAAGAACAACTCGGAATTTACAGAAAAAGGTTTGAGGAAAAAAGGTACCCCAAAGCTATACTAGACGGAGCCATTGAGAGAACAAAAAATCTTGAGAGAGAACATTTATTAACTTATAAAGAAAAAACAGAGAGAAAGGAGTCCGTCTCCTTCATAACGACTTACAGCAGCCATAAACATTCCATCAGAACATCACTAAAAGCACACTGGGGCATACTCCTGATGGACCCCATCCTTAAAGAGATCCTCCCTGCACAACCGGAGCTGATCTTTCGCAAGTCAAGAAATCTAAAGGATATTCTCGCACCCAGTATGCTACGAGAACTACCACCAGAGGACAATCAACGGTCTCTTCCGAAATGTGTTGGAGCATATAAATGTGGACATTGTAATGTTTGCAGATTCCTCAATCCTAACAGGAGAACATTCACCAACACTGATGGTACTCGAGAATTCAAAATCAAGGAATTCATGAATTGTAACAGCACGTCAGTTATTTACCTCTTGGAATGCACTTGCCACAAAAAGTATGTGGGGAAAACAAAGAGGACTTTGAAAATCAGGATCCAAGAACATATACGCAGTATCAAAAACAAACTAGAGACACATTTACTATACAGACATTTTAAACACGAACACAAGTCCAACCCGGAAGAACTGTCCATTAAGGCGATTGAACATGTCACAAGCGGCAACAGAGGAGGAGATCTAGCGAAGAAGTTGTCCCAGAGAGAGATGTACTGGATCTTTCAACTGAAAACCACTCATCCCTTGGGCTTTAATGAAGGATACGAGATCGCACCGTTCCTGTGATAAGAAGTTACCTTTCGTTTATCTCTTGTTTATCTCTCTTTTTACCCATTGGAGGTCTCTATATTAGACCACCATGCACTTGACACTTTATGTATTTATTTAACTATAACCTCAGCACTAAGCACAATGTAGTATGTCAATTTGCCTGTTATGTTAATAAACTCGGATTGCTGTGTGACCTAGTCATTTGTCCACGAGATACAATCACACCACACTGGCGGACGCCCAATCTCGCCCGATCTTGGAAGCTAAGCAGTGTAGGGCCCAACCAGTACCAAGCGGGGCACCACTTGGGAAGATTGGGTACTGTACAATGTGGGATACGGCAGACTTATGACATACCAGCGATGTATTACATTAACACAAGGACAGGCTAATTGGCCACCGATCGTCTTTTCTTAATTAAAGACCCAATAATCTACACTATACAGATAAGTTGTAGTACCATGGAATATTGCTAAATTGCACTCCTTCCCCTGCCTAATATGTCCCATAAGTCACTATATTAACTTTAATTCTTCACTCATACACACACACCCTTCACTTTTCAAGCACTGCATGTACACACTGTATTGTTTACATACCCCTCATTGGTATTAAAATAGTATAAATTATGTGCACATAGAATGGACAATATGAGTACATGTTCCACACACATATATTTAAAGATACACCATAAGATATGAGTACATGTTCCTCACTTATATTTAAAGAGACACCATATGCTATCACTAACTACTCCAAAGATTCTCATGGCCCCTTTTATGCTAAAATGTTGCTAATGTATATACTTTTAAGAGATACAGACACAGTTTATTTATACAGAATAAGCGCCCTTTTGAATAATAAGTATCTAATATGATAGTCAGCTTTACAGCTCTCGAAACATATATGTATCGGTTTTTTAAAGTTCATTTCTATAGCAATATGAACTCTTTCCCTTTAACATTCCCTATGCTCCAACCACAAAATTAACTAAACACTTTTAAGGTATTAATCCTTGTTTTATCTGTGTTTTTTTATATGCATTTCTGTGCAAGCTGAACATGCCACTATAGAAATGTGTCCAGCACTTTATGGCTTCAAAAAGATGGCTGCCGGGATGACTGACAATGTAACCCACCCAATCAATAAGAAACTACAGGCCGCGCCACGCCGAAACAGGAAGTGTGGCTTCCCTAACAGAAAGAACAAGCCGGAAGTGGGGCAGCATAGAGCCTGAACATAGACGCGAATTCCGGAAGCGGGGCACCGTGCGCATGCGCAGTGCACAGACGCGGATACAGGAAGCGGGGCGGAAGTGACGTGAAAAGCGCCCCTGGACTTAATTACACTCTACTGCAAGTTCTAACACTCGTTTTTGCACTAGATTAATCTTGTGGAAATCATCTATTTAATATCTACCCCTGGCAATTGTCTTTTTCGAATTTTATAATGCTGTATTTAATTGTATTACCAAGTAGCCCTAAACAGGAAGTGATGTCATAACTACATTGCTAATTACCTTGGCTATAAATAGAATTACTGTTCAGTAGCCCTTTACCCCTTGATGAAGTCAGACGGACGAAACGCGCTGGGTGTACCTCAGTTG
This sequence comes from Pseudophryne corroboree, assembly GCF_028390025.1. Taxonomy (NCBI): domain Eukaryota; kingdom Metazoa; phylum Chordata; class Amphibia; order Anura; family Myobatrachidae; genus Pseudophryne; species Pseudophryne corroboree. The sequence continues at coordinate 961,049,933 of NC_086444.1, read as the reverse complement.
ATCTTCCATTTTTAAGATAAGCACCTTTCTCTTATCTCAAATATACTTTTATATTTTTATTGTTCCAGATATGTTTTTATGTGCTAGTCAGCCTGAATTTATGTTTTAATTGATTAAACCCACCCTTTTTATTCCATCCCATTTTTATCAAATATTGTTATTAAATTGTCTGTTTTATAATAAATCCCCCCCTTTTTTTAGAAATACGTATTGCATCATTCTTCATATATATATATCCGTTAGGTGTAGATACTGTTAGTCGCTAGTACCCCTACCCTCCCTTTTTACACTTTTAACTAACAGGCAGCTTATCACTGCCTTTTATTTGGTGTCAGCTGACGCCTTTTACCCTTAAAGGAGTGTCTACACCCCTGGTTATTTTTAAACCATATAGTCGGCCTACACACTTATACTTGTGGCGCCATACTCCCACCACTCCATATATATATATATATATATATATATATATATATTAGAGATGAGCGGGTTCGGTTCATCAAGATCCAAACCCCCCTGAACTTCACATGTTTTACACGGGTCCGAGGCAGCCTCGGATCTTCTCGCTTTGCTTGTTTGACCCAAATGAGGCCAAACGTCATCATACCGCTGTCGGATTCTCGCGAGATTCGTATTCAATATAAAGAACCGCGCGTCGCCGCCATTTTCATTTGTGCATTGTAGATTGAGCGGAGAGGACGTGGCTACGTTCTCTGACTGAAAAGCTCAATATCTGTGCTCAGTGTGCTGCAGTGTGGTGACCACCATTATATTATAGTAGTACAGTGTAGTAGGCCATTGCTGTATCTTGCAGCTCCGTGTCAGACTCAGTTCTAGTATCCTGATCAGTGATCAATATCTGCTGCATTGTTGTGTGACCAGTATATAGTAGTACAGTGCTGCATTGTGGTGACCACCAGTATATAGTAGTACAGTACAGTAGGCCAATGCTGTATCTTGCAGCTCTGTGTCACTTCTAGTATCCATATCTGTGCTGCATTGTTGTGACCAGTTTATAGTAGTACAGTGCAGCATTTTGGTGACCACTAGTTTATAGTAGTACAGTACAGTAGGCCATTGCTGTACCGTGTCAGACTCAGTACTAGAATCCTGATCAGTGCTCAATATCTGCTGCATTGTTGTGTGACCAGTATATAGTAGTACAGTGCAGCATTTTGATGACCACCAGTATATAGTAGTAAAGTACAGTAGGCCATTGCTGTATCTTGCAGCTCTATGTCACTTCTAGTAACCATATATGTGCTGCATTGTTGTGACCAGTATATAGTAGTACAGTGCAGCATTTTGGTGACCACCAGTTTCTAGTAGTACAGTACAGTAGGCCATTGCTGTATATTGCAGCTTCGTGTCAGACTCAGTTCTAGTATCCTGATCAGTGCTCAATATCTGCTGCATTGTTGTATGACCAGTATATAGTAGTACAGTGCAGCATTTTGGTGACCACCAGTATATAGTAGTAAAGTACAGTAGGCCATTGCTGTATCTTGCAGCTCTGTGTCACTTCTAGTATCCATATCTGTGCTGCATTGTTGTGACCAGTATATAGTAGTACAGTGCAGCATTTTGGTGACCACCAGTATATAGTAGTACAGTACAGCAGGCCATTGCTGTATCTTGCAGCTCTGTGTCACTTCTAGTATCCATATCTGTGTTGCATTGTTGTGACCAGTATATAGTAGTACAGTGCAGCGTTTTGCTGACCACCAGTATATAGTAGTACAGGACAGTGGGCCATTGCTGTATCTTGCAGCTCTGTGTCACTTCTAGTATCCATATCTGTGCTGCATTGTTGTGACCAGTATATAGTAGTACAGTGCAGCATTTTGGTGACCACCAGTATATAGTATTACAGTACAGTAGGCCATTGCTGTATCTTGCAGCTCTGTGTCACTTCTAGTATCCATATCTGTGCTGCATTGTTGTGACCAGTATATAGTAGTATAGTGCAGCATTTTGGTGACCACGAGTATATAGTAGTACAGTACAGTAAGCCATTGCTGTATCTTGCAGCTCTATGTCACTTCTAGTATCCATATCTGTGCTGCATTGTTGTGACCAGTATATAGTAGTACAGTGCAGCATTTTGGTGACCACCAGTATATAGAAGTACAGTACAGTAGGCCATTGCTGTATCTTGCAGCTCTGTCACTTCTAGTATACATATCTGTGCTGCATTGTTGTGACCAGTATATAGTAGAATAGTGCAGCATTTTTGTGACCACCATTATATAGTAGTACAGTACAGTAGGCCATTGATGTATCTTGCAGCTTTGTGTGAGACTCAGTTCTAGAATCCTGATCAGTGCTCAATATCTGCTGCATTGTTGTGTGACCAGTATATAGTAGTACAGTGCTGCATTGTGGTGACCACCAGTATATAGTAGTACAGTACAGTAGGCCAATGCTGTATCTTGCAGCTCTGTGTAACTTCTAGTATCCATATCTGTGCTGCATTGTTGTGACCAGTAAATAGTAGTACAGTGCAGCATTTTGGTGACCACCAGGATATAGTAGTACAGTACAGTAGGACATTGGTGTATCTTGCAGCTCTGTGTCACTTCTAGTATCCATATCTGTGCTGCATTGTTGTGACCAGTATATAGTAGTACAGTGCAGCATTTTGGTGACCACCAGTATATAGTAGTAGAGTACAGTAGGCCATTGCTGTATCTTGCAGCTCTGTGTCACTTTTAGTATCCATATCTGTGCTGCATTCTTGTAAGCAGTATATAGTAGTACAGTGCAGCATTTTGGTGACCCCCAGTATATAGTAGTACAGTAGGCCATTGCTGTATCTTGCAGCTCCGTGTCAGACTCAGTTCTAGAATCCTGATCAGTGCTCAATATCTGCTGCATTGTTGTGTAACCAGTATATAGTAGTTCAGTGCAGCATTTTGGTGACCACCAGTATATAGTAGTACAGTACAGTAGGCCATTGCTATTGATATAATAATATTACTGTTAGGGTCTCCTGCCCTGTGCTGCCACGTCGTCATGGCAACCGGGAGACAAGTGCTAGTGGAGTAACCTGAGCGCAGCTGATACTCCGGTTCGGGTCTTTTGCTGTGCAGTGGTTATAGGCTCTGTGCACGGCAGGGGATCCGGTGCTGGTTTTTGTGCTCACAGTCTGTGAGGTCTGAGTAGGGCGTGGACAGCACCTGCTTTATAAGGCCTCTTTTCAGAGTAAGCAGATGCTGCTGAATCTTTGTTGGTTAGTCAGTTCATGAAAGTTAGCCAGTACTGTGTAGCTTTGTATTTGTTTGTTGCTTACTGCAAATAGGCCTGGGGATTTGGTATTACACTCTGCCAATCCAGACCTAGCAGTAAGACTGGAGTCAGTCGTTTAGCTTGCTGGGGTTCTGTTACTACTCTGTGAACTTAGCAAGTTTGCGGCTGTATTCTAAGACTTGCCTGTCTAATCCTGTCTCACTGTGCTAGGTGTCAGGGGTCAGTTTAGTGGCAGTAAGCTAAAACCTGTGCACTGCAAGTGAGAGATAGGATTGTGGAGACTCTCCTTGTGTCTATCATTCCATCTCTGACCAAGGAGTTTACTGCCACACCCGTTGGTAACCCTTTAGGGTTTTGCTGTTGCCCTTAGCAACAGCATTTCGGGTTCTCCACGTATTAAAACACAACATCTTGCTTTTTCTATCTGAGCAGTTCTAATACAAGGGAGATACCCAGTTCCTTAGCCTCTGGGCTTCTCTGTTCACTTTGTGTGTATTTTGTTACCCTATCACCTTCTGTGTACGTTATGTCATATTCCCCAGTTTGTCTGTGAGTCCATTTGGAGTGCATAACAGTTCTGACACCAGTACTTTCCTGCAGGCACTGGTGTGCATAACATATTCAGCAGCCCAATACTCCTGTTGAAATTTTGTGGGAATATGGAGCATACCCCTCAAAATACGTTGCAACAGGTGGTCGATCAGGTGCAGGTCCTGACTCGAAAATTTAATGATTTGTCCATTAAAATGCACACCTCCCAGGCTGCTGGCGGAGCTCCCGCAGCAGCAGCACCTGCAGGGGTTAAGGAGCCGAAAGTAAATCTCCCGGATCGTTTTTCTGGAGATCGCTCGCAGTTCTTTTGTTTCAAGGAGAGCTGCAAGCTATACTTCCGGCTTAGGCCTCAGTCTTCTGGGTCGGAGATTCAGCGGGTGGGCATAGTGATTTCCTTGCTACAAGGAGACCCACAGGTCTGGGCATATGGGTTGCAGCCTGACTGTCCGTCGCTTAAAAGTGTTGATGTTTTTTTTACGGCACTGGGCATGTTGTATGATGACCCTGACAAGACGGCCTCAGCCGAGGCTCAGATTTCGATCCTTAAGCAAGGGCGAAGGCCAGTTGAGGTTTACTGTACGGAGTTTCGGAGGTTGGCCCATGATACCCAGTGGAATGACCCAGCCCTGAGACACCAGTACCGAAGAGGTCTTTCTAACCAGATAAAGGACCAACTGGTACAATATCCCTTGCCTGATAGCTTGGATCAGCTCATGCAGTTATCCATCCGGGTGGATAGACGGCTGAGAGAGCGTAGGCTTGAAAGGGAGACTGAGATTTCCTTCCTTCCCAAGGGAACCTCAGACTCTGAGGAATTTTCTGAGGAGCCTATGCAGATTGGGGCTACCCGCCTCTCCTCGCGTGAGAAGACGCGGAGGAGACAGCAGGGGTTGTGTTTGTACTGTGGGAATAAAGGTCATGTGGTAGTATCATGCCCAGAAAAGCCGGAAAACTTCAGGGCCTGAGGGTGATGGGAAATATCCTGTCAGGCCAGAAGTCAGAATTTCCCAAGAAGACTTTTATCATTCCGGTGACCTTGAAGATCCTCGGTCAAACTGTCAAGACTGAGGCCATTGTGGACAGTGGGGCTGACGGGGTTTTTATGGACCGCCAATTCGCCCTGAAACACTCTGTTCCCTTAGTACCCTTGGCATCGGAAATTGAGATTTGTGGGTTAAACGGGGAACCATTATCCCAAGGTAAAATTACCTCTTGCACTAGCCAGATTTCTTTGTTTATTGGAGCCACACACTCTGAAAAATTTTCCTTTTATGTGACTGTCTGTACTTTTGCCCCATTGGTGTTGGGGTTACCCTGGTTAAGGGCCCACAATCCTCAATTTGACTGGGTCTCTGGGGAGATTCTTAGTTGGGGTACTGATTGTTTCAGGAGTTGCTTGAGCCTTCCAGTCAGGCTCTCGCAGCTAAGTTTGCCAGGATTGCCAGGGTGTTATGCAGATTTTGCGGACGTGTTCTCCAAAAAAGTTGCAGAGGTACTTCCTCCCCATCGCCCCTATGACTGTGCCATTGATTTGTTGCCAAATGCTAAGCTTCCCAAGAGCAGGTTGTACTCCCTGTCACGTCCTGAGACTCAGGCTATGGCAGAGTACATTCAGGAGAACTTGGCTAAGGGATTTATCAGACCTTCACAGTCTCCAGTTGGGTCGGGGTTCTTCTTCGTGGGTAAAAAGGACGGTTCGTTGCGACCCTGCATCGACTTCAGGGAATTGAACCGTATCACGATTAAAAACTCATACCCACTGCCTCTCATTTTGGTCTTGTTTGACCAGCTTCGTACTGCCACCATTTTTTCTAAGATTGACCTACGCGGTGCGTACAATCTAATCCGAATAAGAGAGGGGGATGAATGGAAGACTGCCTTTAATACCCACTCAGGACATTATGAATATTTGGTGATGCCTTTTGGGCTCTGTAATGCCCCGGCAGTCTTCCAGGATTTCATGAATGATGTGCTCAGGGAATATTTGGATAGATTCTTAGTTGTATACTTAGATGACATCCTAATCTTCTCCCATTCCCTGGAGGAACATCGGAAGCATGTACGCTTAGTCCTCCAGAAACTCAGAGACCACCGGCTTGGGGCGAAGCTGGAGAAGTGCGAATTTGAAGTTCAGCAAATCGCATTTCTAGGATATATTATCTCCCCAGAAGGTTTCCAAATGGAGGGTTCCAAGGTACAGGCAGTCCTGGATTGGGTGCAGCCCACTAGTTTGAAGGCGCTTCAGCGTTTCCTGGGCTTTGCGAATTTTTATAGACGATTTATCGCTGGATTTTCGTCTATAGTGGCGCCCTTGGTGGCACTCACTAAGAAAGGGGCGGATGTTGCTCACTGGTCTTGTGAGGCTAAAGCGGCTTTTGCCCGTCTCAAAAGGGCATTTGTTTCGGCCAAGGTGCTGCGACACCCAGATCCAGAGCGTCCTTTTGTGGTGGAGGTGGATGCCTCTGAGATGGGTATTGGGGCAGTGCTTTCTCAGATGGGAGTGTCTGATAATCGCCTTCATCCCTGTGCTTACTTTTCCCGTAAATTTTCGCCTGCCGAGATGAATTATGACGTGGGTAACCGGGAATTGTTGGCTATTAAGGATGCACTCGAGGAGTGGAGACACTGGCTTGAGGGGGCTAAGTTTGTGGTCTCAATACTCACTGACCATAAGAATCTGGCATATTTAGAGTCAGCGAAGCGTCTCAATGCCAGGCAGGCACGATGGGCTTTGTTTTTTGCTCGCTTTAATTTTTTGATAACATATCGCCCTGGGTCAAAAAACATCAAGGCTGATGCGCTCTCGCGGAGTTTTGCTCCAATCCAGGAGACCACCGACTCGTTGCCCATTGTTTCCCCATCATGTATTAAAGTGGGCATTACCCAGGACCTCTTATCATTAGTCCTTAGAGCACAGGAGCAGGCTCCTCCAGACCTTCCGGTAGGTCTTTTGTTTGTGCCTCCTAGGTTAAGACAGCGAGTGTTCCTGGAATTCCATGCCAAGAAGTCGGCAGGTCACCCGGGTATTGCCAGAACTCGGGAGTTGCTATCTAGGGCGGTGTGGTGGCCCTCGGTGGCTAAGGATGTGGATCAGTGGGTTCGGGCATGTGACATCTGTGCCCGAAATAAGACTCCTAGAGGGGTTCCTGTTGGCCCATTACATCCACTCTCTATTCCATCTAAGCCATGGACCCACATTTCAATGGATTTTGTGGTGGACTTGCCCAAATCCTCGGGGATGACAGCCATCTGGGTTGTCGTTGACAGGTTTTCGAAGATGGCGCACTTCGTTCCACTGGTTGGGCTGCCATCAGCCAGACGCCTGTCTGAATTATTTATGCTGCATGTTGTGCATCTCCACGGGTTGCCACTTGATGTGGTCTCTGACCGCGGATCCCAGTTTGTGGCCAAATTCTGGAGGGCATTTTGTTCCGATCTACAGATTTCTGTCAGCTTGTCATCAGGCTACCATCCGCAGTCTAATGGGCAGACTGAAAGGGTGAACCAGTCCTTGGAGCAGTTCCTCAGGTGTTATGTCTCCAAGTGTCAGACTGACTGGGTTGCTCATCTGTCCATGGCGGAGTTTGCCTATAACAACGCGGCTCACTCTGCTACAGGGATCTCTCCCTTCCTTTGTGTGTATGGGCATCATCCTAAGGCCAATTCTTTTGACCCCCTGGACTCCACGCCTGGTGGTTCCTCTGTGGTTTCGGTCCTTAGAGGTATTTGGCGGAAAGTGAAGAAAGCCCTTGTGTCTGTGTCATTAGTGACCAAAAGGGTTTTTGATAAGCGGAAAAGACCCTGCAGCTTCAAATTAGGAGACTTCGTCTGGTTGTCTACCAAGAATTTGAAGTTGAGACAGCCATCTCATAAGTTAGGCCCCCGGTTCATCGGCCCTTATAAGATCACCAGGGTTATCAATCCGGTGGCATTTCAGTTAGATCTGCCCCGTTCTTTGGGTATCAATAAAACATTTCATTGTTCCCTTTTAAAACGGGCGATTAGTAATCCTTCTTCCAGTGGAAGACCTTCCCCTCTTCTGATACGTGGCCAGAGGGAGTTTGTTGTTGAAAGGATTCTTGACTCCAAGGTGGTTCTGGGTCGGCTGTCATTTTTGGTGCACTGGAAGGGGTATGGCCCGGAGGAGCGGTCGTGGGTGCGCAGTTGTGATCTTCATGCCCCCAGACTGATACGCTCTTTCTTCTCGCAGTTCCCCGATAAACCCGGTGGTAGGGGTTCTTTGACCCCTCGTCAGAGGGGGGGTACTGTTAGGGTCTCCTGCCCTGTGCTGCCACGTCGTCATGGCAACCGGGAGACAAGTGCTAGTGGAGTAACCTGAGCGCAGCTGATACTCCGGTTCGGGTCTTTTGCTGTGCAGTGGTTATAGGCTCTGTGCACGGCAGGGGATCCGGTGCTGGTTTTTGTGCTCACAGTCTGTGAGGTCTGAGTGGGGCGTGGACAGCACCTGCTTTATAAGGCCTCTTTTCAGAGTAAGCAGATGCTGCTGAATCTTTGTTGGTTAGTCAGTTCATGAAAGTTAGCCAGTACTGTGTAGCTTTGTATTTGTTTGTTGCTTACTGCAAATAGGCCTGGGGATTTGGTATTACACTCTGCCAATCCAGACCTAGCAGTAAGACTGGAGTCAGTCGTTTAGCTTGCTGGGGTTCTGTTACTACTCTGTGAACTTAGCAAGTTTGCGGCTGTATTCTAAGACTTGCCTGTCTAATCCTGTCTCACTGTGCTAGGTGTCAGGGGTCAGTTTAGTGGCAGTAAGCTAAAACCTGTGCACTGCAAGTGAGAGATAGGATTGTGGAGACTCTCCTTGTGTCTATCATTCCATCTCTGACCAAGGAGTTTACTGCCACACCCGTTGGTAACCCTTTAGGGTTTTGCTGTTGCCCTTAGCAACAGCATTTCGGGTTCTCTACGTATTAAAACACAACATCTTGCTTTTTCTATCTGAGCAGTTCTAATACAAGGGAGATACCCAGTTCCTTAGCCTCTGGGCTTCTCTGTTCACTTTGTGTGTATTTTGTTACCCTATCACCTTCTGTGTACGTTATGTCATATTCCCCAGTTTGTCTGTGAGTCCATTTGGAGTGCATAACAGTTCTGACACCAGTACTTTCCTGCAGGCACTGGTGTGCATAACAATTACTGGCATATAATTCCACACATTAAAAAATGGAGAACAAAAATGTGGAGGGTAAAATAGGGAAAGATCAAGATCCACTTCCACCTAGTGATGAAGCTGCTGCCACTAGTCATGGCAGAGACGATTCAATGCCATCAACGTCGTCTACCAAGGCCGATGCCCAATGTCATAGTAGAGACCATGTAAAACCAAAAAAACAAAAGTTCAGTAAAATGACCCAAAAATCTAAATGAAAAGCGTCTGAGGAGAAGCGTAAACTTGCCAATATGCCATTTACAACACGGAGTGGCAAGAAACGGCTGAGGCCCTGGCCTATGTTCATGGCTAGTGGTTTAGCTTCACATGAGGATGGAAGCACTCATCCTCCCGCTAGAAAAATGAAAAGACTTAAGGTGGCAAAAGCAAAGAACTGTGCGTTCTTCTAAATCACAAATCCCCAAGGAGAGTCCAATTGTGTCGGTTGCGATGCCTGACCTTCCCAACACTGGATGGGAAGAGGTGGCTCCTTCCATCATTTGCACGCCCCCTGCAAGTGCTGGAAGGAGCACCCACAGTCCAGTTCCTGATAGTCAAATTGAAGATGTCACTGTTGAAGTACACCAGGATGAGGATATGGGTGTTGCTGGTGCTGAGGAGGAAATTGACAAAGAGTAATCTGATGGAGAGGTGTTTGTTTAAGTCAGGCACCTGGGGAGACACCTGTTATCCATGGGATGAATAAGGCCATTGACATGCCTGTTCAAAATACCCAAAAAATCACCTCTTCGGTGTGGAATTATTTCAACAGAAATGCGGACAACTGGTGTCAAGCCGTGTGTTGCCTTTATCAAGCTGTAATAAGTAGGGGTAAGGACGTTAACCACCTAGTAACATCCTCCCTTATACATCACCTGGTGCGCATTCATCAGAAGTCATTGACAAGTTCCAAAACTTTGGGTGACAGTGGAAGCAGTCTATGACAACTAAATCCCTTCTTCCTCTTGTACCCAAGCTCCTGCAAACCACACCACCAACTCCCTCAGTGTCAATTTCCTCCTTAGACAGGAAAGCCAATAGTCCTGCAGGTCATGTCACTGGCAAGTCTGACGAGTCCTCTCCTGACTGGGATTCCTCCGATGGATGCTTGAGTGTAACGCCTACTGCTCCTGGCTCTGCTGTTGTTGCTGCTGGGAGTCGATCGTCATCCCAGAGGGGAAGTCGGGAGACCACTTGTACTACTTCCAGTAAGCAATTGACTGTCCAACAGTCCTTTGCGAGGAAGATGAAATATCACAGCAGTCATCCTGTTGCAAAGCGGATAACTCAGGCCTTGGCAGCTGTGTTGGTGTTAGACGTGCATCCGGTATCCGCCGTTAGTTCACAGGGACTTAGAGAATTTCTTGAGGTAGTGTGTCCCCAGTACCAAATGCCATCTAGGTTCCACTTCTCTAGGCAGGCAATACCGAGAATGTACACAGATGTCAGAAAAAGAGTCACCAGTGTCCTAAAAAATGCAGTTGTACCCAATGTCCACTTAACCACGGGCATGTGGACAAGTGGAGCAGGGCAGACTAAGGACTATATGACTGTGACAGCCCACTGGGTAGATGTATTGCCTCCCGCAGCAACAACAGCAGCGGTGGCACCAGTATCAGCATCTCACAAATGCCAACTCATTCCTAGGCAGGCTACGCTTTGTATCACCACTTTCCATAAGAGGTACACAGCTAACAACCTCTTACAGAAACTGAGGAACATCATCGCAGATTGGTTTACCCCAATTGGACTCTCCTGGGGATTCGTGACATCGGACAATGCCACCAATATTGTGCGTGCATTACATGTGGGCAAATTCCAGCACTTCCCATGTTTTGCACATACAATGACTTTGGTGGTGCAGAATTAAAAAAAAACGACAGGGGAGTGCAAGAGATGCTGTCGGTGGCCCGAAGAATTGCAGGCCACTTTAAGCATTCAGCCACCACGTGCCGAAGACTGGAGCACCAGCAAACACTCCTGAATCTGCCCCGCCATCATCTGAAGCAAGAGGTGGTAATGAGGTGGAATTCAACCCTCTATTTGATTCAGAGGGTGGAGGAGCAGCAAAAGGCCATTCAAGCCTATACATCTGCCTACAATATAGGCAAAGGAGGGGGAATGCACCTGACTTAAGCGCAGTGGAGAATGATTTCAACATTGTGCAAGGTTCTGCAACCCTTTGAACTTGCCACACGTGAAGTCAGTTCAGACACTGCCACCCTGAGTCAGGTCATTCCCCTCATCAGGCTTTTGCAGAAGCAGCTGGAGAGATTGAAGGAGGAGCTAAAATGGAGCGATTCCGCTAGGCATGTGGGACTTGTGGATGGAGCCCTTCATTCGCTTAACCAGGATTCATGAGTGGTCAATCTGTTGAAATCAGAGCACTACATTTTGGCCACCGTGCTCAATCCTAGGTTTAAAGCCTACGTTTTGTATGTCTCTTTCTGGCAGACACAAGTCTGCAGTTGTTCAAAGACCTGATGGTGAGACACTTGTCAAGTCAAGCGGAACGTGACCCGCCAACAGCTCCTCCTTCATTTTCTACCACCACTGGAGCTGCCAGGAAAAGGATCAGATTTCCAAAACCACCCGCTGGCGGTGATGCAGGGCAGTCAGGAGCGAAAACTGACATCTGGTCCGGACTGAAGGACCTGCCAACGATTACTGACATGTCATCTACTGTCACTGCATATGATTATGTCACCATTGAAAGAATGGTGGAGGATTATATGAGTGACAGCATCCAAGTAGACAGTCCGTACGTATACTGGCAGGAAAAAGAGGCAATTTGGAGGCCCTTGCACAAACTGGCTTTATTTTACCTAAGTTGCCGCCCTCCAGTGTGTACTCCGAAAGAGTGTTTAGTGCAGCCGGTCACCTTGTCAGCGATCGGAGTACAAGGTTACTTCCAGAAAATGTGGATAAGATGATGTTTATCAAAATGAATTATAATCGATTGTTCCGTGGAGACATTTACCAGCAATTGCCTCCAGAAAGTACACAGGGACCTGTGATGGTGAGTAGATAAAGACAACCTTTCTGTCAAACTTGACAGGTGGTAACACCCCTTTCTCCTAGGCTCCACCCCCTTTAATATTAAATGATAGTGTTTTATATCGCTTTAATATAAAATTTTATATAAAATTTTATATAAATTTATAGTGTTCGATATTAAACCGTATTAAAAATTGTCGCGTAACACCAGTCACAGAGTGTCACGCAACACCAGTCGCAGAGTGTCACTCAACACCAGGCGCAGAATGCGCAATAAAGATCACAAGCCAGTTTGTGATGAAAAAATTCACTATTTTGACTAGTCTGTACACTTTGTTATAGTTCACACATTCCAACAATTTAAACATCACGCTTGGTACACATGGCGCAGTTTTAAAAGTCATAATGACTAATGACCATGTCCATTTTCTTAGATGTACGGAAGCATCACACATGGCACTAATTTAAAAACATATTGCTTTTAATGGCCATGAGTGATGAATGATGATCTGACATCTTTTAATGGCCATGAGTGATGAATGATGATCTGACCATGTCCATTTTCTTAGATGTACGGAAGCATCACACATGGCACTAATTTAAAAACATATTGCTTTTAATGGCCATGAGTGATAAATGATGACAGCACATTTAAAAAAAAAAAAAGCAGTTTGTTATCTCTGTAGAAGAACATTAGCGCCACCTACAGGTTTATGTGTTGACTCAAATCTGATTTTTCCGTATTTTGGATTAATTAGATATCATAATGAGATATCATGGTAATGAGTCCTAAATCTAAGCACATAATGCATTTATCTCACATGTACACATTATACACACATGGATATTTATGGAATCATAAAATAATTTGTATTCATGTACATTAGTTCATAAGTACTTCTGTATAATGCTTTTTATGAATTATTTTTGTTATTAAATAATTTTATTCTAAATTTGGAAGGACAGACATTCAATCTATACAAGCACTTCAAACACATACCAAATACTTATATATATGCATATATAAGTATTTGGTATGTACTTGAAGTACTGAGTATGGCATGTAAGGTACCGCTAACAGATTATATCTTTATTGTAACTGAAAAGCATGATTACATTTACTAATGTATAAACCAAAGATTATATGTTTAAAAACCCCGCCCCAGCATCTTGGAAATGTGGGACGGCACACCACAGGTTGGTGGGGGCCATATGGCTCACAGCCATGGCTATAAGATTAGGACACAGCACTGAATTTGGACAGAGCACTGAGAAGAAATTTCAAACGAACTTGCATCGCTATACACACGTGAAGACATTATGGTAAGTGTTATTATTATTATTATTATTATTATTATTATTATTATTTATTATTATTATTATTATCATTATGGATCTAGCATGTTATTTTTTTTTTATTTTACAAATATGGCTGTGAAATAATTATAATTGTCACCCACTGAAGGTTGTTTAAATATGTGGTAATAGCGACATCTAGTGGTTCATTTTAGGAATGCACCGACATTTTTTTTTATTTTTTTATTTTACAAATATAGCTGTGAATCAATGTGTGTAAAGTGCAGAAATGATATATGAAATGTTAGGAAGCGCTTCCTAACATTTCATATATAATTTCTGCACTTTAATCTACAATTGGTATTTAGTAAGTACCATTGGGAGCCGCTTAGTATTGTTAGTAAGTACCATTGGGAGCCGTTTAGTATTGATTAAATTAATTAATATTGTGTATGATAAAACGCGCAGGCTAGTTGATCACACGAACAACAGTCATTTATTTTGGTTTTTAATTAATATGATTGCCTGAATGTTGTTTAAATATGTGTCAAGCACCAGGCATTTCTTTTGGCTTTTAATTAATGTGACTGCCTGAAGGTTATTTAAATATGTGGTAATAGCGCCATCTAGTGGTTAATTTTGGGAATGCACCGACACAGTATTTCATCTAAATCGTTTGACAGATATTAATCGTATCTCATTTTCATTATTGGTTCAGAGACAGACAATGCAGAACATCAACAGCAAAGATGCTTTCATGTGTAGATCCGGTTCTGATGATGATGATTTGCCAAGTTATCAAACGACCCATGGTAAGCTATGTCTATAAATGCCATTGACACGTTTTTATTTATATTTAAAGTTTAAATAGTATGAAATTATAGTCAAGGGCTACAATTTGTTCATTTTTACTTATTTTTAAAAGTTTAAATAGTATGAACGTACAACAGTCTGGATACATTGATAAGTAATTATTAAATAGTAATTATTAAATAATTATTATTTTCTCATTTTTATTTCCCCCGATTTGAGAGTAATCACAAATACAGAGAATTTCGATTTGGTTGAAGATAGCCCATTTGGTTTAGATTTCAGCATTATACCCGATTTTACTAATATTTTGGAATTGGCTCCAGCCTGTGAGTAACATGATATTTTTATTTATTTTTTATTTATTTATTTTTTATTATTAGTTTTATTTATTTATTTATTTTTCCACGGCTAAAGAATTAAAAATAAACCTTGTACAGTTGTGCTGATTTGTTGTCAACTGTACACACTTTATATTCTCAATAATGCATCTCTTTTTCATGTTATTCTAATTTTATACCGTATGTAATATTTATTTTTTCATTTTTCACAGGCTAAAGATTCCACAAAAATGGATGATGCGACGGCTGATGGTATTCTACGGGACATATTGAACAAACCTGAATATTGTCACAACGCCGCTATGCAGACCAGCAATGTTGTTGATGAGCGACCGTTTTACCCCCACGCGACAGGGGGTCGGGCTAAAACATTCGAATATAAAGAAGTTGTGTAATCAAACACTGTTATATGGTATATTGTTATGCTGTGATTTAAATGCTGATTTACGTGCATCGGCGTTTATATTTATTTTATAATATATGTATTACAGATGATGCTGTAGCAAGGCGATATGATCCTACGATACCAGCAGGCCGTGATACCGTCGCGCAAATACACAGGCCCAGTACAAGCGGGAAAACATCAAAACGCACAGCCGCAGCTGAAACGGAGATCCATCATTTCGCAACAGCAGGTGTGTAATCAAACACAGTTATATGGTATATTGTTATGCTGTGATTTAAATGTTGATTTACGTGCATCGGCGTTTATATTTATTTTATAATATATGTATTACAGATGATGCTGTAGCAAGGCGATATGATCCTACGATACCAACAGGCCGTGATACCGTCGCGCAAATACACAGGACTAGTACAAGCGGGAAAACATCAAAACGCACAGCCGCAGCTGAAACGGAGATCCATCATTTCGCAACAGCAGGTGTGTAATCAAACACAGTTATATGGTATATTGTTATGCTGTGATTTAAATGTTGATTTACGTGCATCGGCGTTTATATTTATTTTATAATATATGTATTACAGATGATGCTGTAGCAAGGCGATATGATCCTACGATACCAACAGGCCGTGATACCGTCGCGCAAATACACAGGCCTAGTACAAGCGGGAAAACATCAAAACGCACAGCAGCCGCTGAAACGGAGAACCATCAATTTGTAACGCCGTCAATTGTACATAACAGCCTAAAGGACGTTGCTAGGTCATCAGTTATGGTGGAGCATAACGGTTGTATCAACCCGAACAAACGAAGGTCTGCTCGACCAAGAACGAATGAGAGAAGTCATAATTCAGCATTTACAGATCTGAAAAGAAAATTGTCATATTCCGAAAATGATAAGCCGCAACGGAGAAGGATCGCGTTACAAACTGTATCATGCGTAAGTAATGATGTTGCTGTAACATCAAAACACACAGCGTTTAACACTGCAGACCGGGATGTCGCTGGTAATACAAAGACTGTAAAGGTTAAGAGGGCATCGTGTCTCTCAAGAAGTAATGTTAAGCAATTGCAGCAATCAGCGGTAATCACAATTCCAGATACACAGGTTTGTTCTGAAACAGAAACAAGGCACATAGCAGGCATTGGTTTGTTATCAAATATTAACTCAAGAAGTAATGTTAAGCAGTTGTCACAATCCGATGTCATCACTATTCCCGATACACAGGATTGCTCTGAAACAAGACACATAGCTGGTAATCCTGTGATATCAGATATTGATGACATAAATGGGCAAGAGCTTATTACAAACTGTGTAGAGTCAACGACACAAGAACCGCAGAATAGTTCTGATGAAGTATTATCAGCCGTTGCAGGAATACCTGGTAATACTACAACGGTTGATTGTGTAACATCAATCCCCAATATTTTTACAACGACAGCCATGGTACACGCATCGGCTGATGCTTGTGCACCGGCGCGAGGGATAGAGCCCGACATAGTTGATGAATATCAAAATTCAGAACAATTAGGCCAAGACGCTGAAATACAATTTTACGCGTTGTTGGGTAAGATACGGGAAGATGTTGAGAACATGGGTGTAAAAGCCGGATATTTGTTAAAACACATTAAAGGTGTGAGCCACGGTTGTAAATGTAAACAAGACATTGTTAAAGAAGTTGTTGAGACGTATATGAATGTCATGTCAAAATACATAGATCGGTCGGTTAAGACAACTGAATTTATTAAAGCCAACATACATCATTTTGCAGAAATAAATGAAACTGAGCCGTGACTAGGCATGCTAGGCAATGGTTTGAAACGTGTTTTAAATTTAAATGCCTGTAAAAAAAACCACGAATTAAACCTTGTTTAACATACAAGATCTCACAGTTATTCCGACGTGCAAAGGTGAAACAGGCTGTAACAACATTAACCAGATTGAGAAAGCGCAAGCGGCACAGGGAACATGTGGTAGGCGGGAAGCAGAGTGCGATGTATGTAGGTTTAGATCAATCGCCACCCCAAACATTACCGAATGACGAATCACAGACTGACAATATTGAGCGCATTGCAAGCCCCATATATGATGATGCAGGCAGTGTTGAGTCACCCGGTAATGACGAAGGTCGGCAACATGTATACTTGGAGGCGATTAACTGTTATGAACGACAACGACCGTATTTCAGAGCCGTTGAGTACCACAATCACTATCGGTTTGTTAATTTGGACAGGGTTACATCATTTGTAGAGGGGGTTCGAGCCATTCATACGGCTATACAGGCCATGCTCGATGGTGTCCTTGCGGGCGTGGATCCTGCCGACCGCGTTCAGCTTAGATTGGAGGGGGGTGGGTTACACAACGCCATCTATTCGCATCGTAAGCCGCAAGAAACATTAGACGCTGCCAGTTTTTTTAATCAGATTACAAACACGCTTCAAAGTAACGCTGAATTCTTATTATCCACAGGCTTAAGATTTGTGATCAGTATTTTTAGAAACAATGCAGGATCTGGTTTGACTGGTAGGAGTTTACAACGCCTTCCCCAAAGTTTAATAATAAATAAAAGAAAGAGATATCTCTATGACTTCAGACGCATAGGTAATAACCTGTGTTTGGCCGCTAGCGTCTGTAAACTTTTGGATAAAGGTAACAATGCCAATGATCATGTAATACAGGAGAGAGCGATCCAACTACATAAAGCTTTGAATCTGCCGCTTGATAAAGCGGTCAGCTTTAGCGATGTTGCAATTTTTGAAAATTATTTAAATGTTTCGATCAACCTCCTCTATTACAGTCAAGGGGATTGGAAATACTACAGTACGGACAGTCGTTACAAAGACACGCTGTTTGTGCTATATCACGATTGTCACTTTTATGGGATACTCGATATCAAAGCGTTTCTTGGAGCCCGATATTATTGCATCCGTTGTCATAGCGCTTACCATCATAGAAATAATCACGATTGTCTTTTCTTTTGTAAGGCTTGTCACAGGCCGGATTGTATTGACGATGGTGTGACGGCTTTAAGGTGTTCGCTGTGTAGGGTATTTTGTCGATCAAACGAGTGTTTAGAGCTACACAAAGCTTTAGCTCTTGATCACAAAATATCCTGTCTTGAACATGTATATTGTGACAAGTGTTGTCTCTACAGGCGAACAGATCATAACTGCCGAGGCCTAAAGTGCCCCATTTGTAAGGTGTTCGTTGATGGGTTTTCGAACCATTTGTGCTATATACAAACCATCAAGCCGGAAGAGCCCACAAAGAAATACATCTTTTATGATTTTGAGTGTATGCAGGAGACAGGTGTGCACATACCAAACTACTGTTACGCTTTAACATTAATGGGGGAGAAAGACTGGGAGTTTAAGGGTGTTGCGTGTATCGAAGACTTTGTAAAGACGTTCATGAAACCAAAATTTGAGCATTACACATTCATAGCCCATAATGCAGGTCGCTATGATGCGTATTTTGTGCTGCTCCAGCTGATTAAGGAGAAATTAAAGATGGAATTATTATCTAGAGGCGGCAACATAATGTGCATCACGGTAAAAGATTTGAAGATAAGATTTATCGACTCTTTAATTTTTTTACCCATGCGGCTTAGCAAGTTACCAAAGGCGATGGGGTTTGACGGTACCAAAGGTTATTTCCCACATTTTTTTAACACAGCTGATAACCAAAATTACATAGGCGCTATGCCATCAATAGAGTATTTTGGTCCACAATACATGATGCCTGATGAATTATCTGAGTTTACAGCCTGGTATAAACAGCATGTACACAAACCGTTTAACTTTCAAAAAGAGCTTGTACGATATTGTAAAGAAGATGTGAAAATATTACAAAAAGCTTGTGATGCTTTCAGATCGGCTGTTATAGCCATGACAGAACAGGAATTTCTAATAACAAAGAAAAAAAAAAAGGTTGTGGTTAAACGTCACATCGAAGCTTTTCAATTAGTCACGTTGGCTTCCGTATGCATGGCCATGTACCGTTGTAAATTTTTACAGGAAAAGACACTGGCCCTTGTACCGGGTGATAACTATCACAAGACTCAGAAGCAATAC
Source organism: Pseudophryne corroboree (assembly GCF_028390025.1). Taxonomy (NCBI): domain Eukaryota; kingdom Metazoa; phylum Chordata; class Amphibia; order Anura; family Myobatrachidae; genus Pseudophryne; species Pseudophryne corroboree. The sequence goes on along the minus strand of NC_086444.1, from coordinate 961,031,044 downwards.
TCAACGCCAGCCATACAGTGGTTAATGTACATAGAACACAAAGAAGGTGTGAGTATAAGACACGCTTTACAAGGGGGCGAGAAGAAAGTTGGTAAATACAGCCTGGATGGTTACGCCGTGATTAACGGAACACCCACTGCATTTGAATTCCAAGGTTGTTTTTATCACGGCTGTGGTGCTTGTTACAACGCCGATGATAAAAACAAACTGACTAAAATGACCTACGGTCAATTACACCACAAGACACAGGTAAAGTTGCACTACCTTAAACGTTGTGGATTTCAGATACGTGAAATCTGGGGTTGTGAATGGAAGTCTATGCTAGATTCTGATGCGGATCTACAGGCTTTTCTGAAGGGCAAAGAATTACCCGAACCCTTGGAGCCGCGTGATGCTCTTTATGGCGGGCGCACAAACGCCATAAAGCTGTATCACAAAACTGTCTGTGATGAAAAAATTCACTATTTTGATTTCACCAGTTTGTACCCATATGTTAACAAAACCAAAACGTATCCTATACAGCACCCACGCATTATTTATAAGGACTTTGGTGATGTCACAAAGTATTTTGGTTTTGCCAGGGTTAAAGTTTACCCGCCTCGTGGCCTATTTTTTCCGGTTCTGCCGGTTAAAATGGGTGGCAAGTTAATGTTTCCATTATGTCGCACATGCGCTGAGTCTGGACAGACTGAGCCGTGCGTTCATGATTCAGAAAAACGTGCACTCATCGGTACATGGTGTACCGTGGAACTAAACTTGGCTGTAGAAATGGGGTACATGCTGTGTAAAATCTATGAGGTGTGGCATTTTGATGAGAGCTCTGACAAATTGTTTTCAGGTTACATTAAAACGCACCTCAGGGATAAACAAGAGGCCTCTGGTTATCCCGAATGGTGTACAGACGCCGAGAAACGCCAAGAGTATATAGACGCCTATCAAAAAAATGAAGGCGTGTCTTTACGACCCGATCACATAGAAATCAATCCCGCTAAAAGACAAATTTCAAAATTGTTTTTAAATTCCTTATGGGGTAAATTTGGTCAACGTAGCAACATGCCCAATACGTGTCTAGTGACCGATCCCGACAAACTTTTTGAATACGCGTTCTTACCGTACTATGACGTGTCCGCTTTGGACTTTGTTGACGATGATACAGTTATGGTAAATTGGAAGTATGCCAAAGATCATTACACCAGGGGCGCAATTTCAAATGTAACTATAGCCATCTTTACAACGGCTTATGCACGTGTTGAACTGTACAAACTACTGTATAGCTTACAAGATAGATGTCTTTATCACGACACAGATTCTGTAATTTTTGTCAGTAGACCCGGTGACTGGTGTCCGCCATTGGGTGATTATTTAGGCGAGTTGACCAGCGAACTACCCACAGGCACCCATATAACAGAATTTGTCTCAGCCGGTCCCAAGTCATACGGCTATCGACTAAACAACGGAAAGACCTGTTTAAAAGTCAAAGGTATAACGCTCAATGTTGATAATGCGCAGCACGTTAACTTTGACAGCCTGAGAGAACTGGTCTTAGATTATCCTTTAAACCCCGAAGGCGATGACCAGAAAAAGGTTGTGATCCGTCAACCCAGTATAGTACGTGTGAAAAAGTGCTGGCAGATAGAGACGCGTACTTTGCAAAAGACGCAAAGGTGTGTTTATACTAAACGGTCTCTTACGGACAACTTCACAACACTGCTGTTCGGCTATTAAGATGGACACCAGATTTCAGCACCCTTTCTCATGTATTTTAGCGGGTCCGTCCAATTCGGGTAAAAGTTATTTTGTGAAAATGCTGTTGCAACATGCTGCAACACATATGACTCATGTACCTGATAATGTTGTTTGGTTTTACACCTGTTGGCAGCCTATATACGACCAACTTCTGTGTGATTACCCCGGTACGCGTTTTATAGAGGGCTTACCAGAGTCTTTTAGCGATGATCAACTTTTTCCCCCTGATAAGATTAATTTAACAGTGATTGATGATTTGATGGACGCGGCAAGTAATAATTCTGAGGTTGAGAAAGCTTTCACAAAGTATGTACACCATCGTAATCTCAGTATCCTGTACCTTGTCCAAAACATATTTTGTCAAGGTAAAAAGAGCAGAACTATACATTTAAACACAAAATATATGGTCCTGTTCAAAATCCCCAGGGATAAAATGCAGGTGGGCATTCTGGCTAGACAAATGTACCCATCGAAACGTCGTTTTTTTCTCGAAGCCTATGAATCCGCGACGGCTGCCCCTTATGGTTATTTACTGGTTGATTTAAGAAACAACGCTCTTGACGATTATCGTTTACGAAGCGGCTTATTCCCACCAGACACGCCTGTCGCTTTTGTCATTAAGAAGCGTGGTTCTATAAAGCTATAACCGTACAACCTTTAGTCATTTGTTGTCATTCTAACAACGGTGAACATGTCGGGGCGGATAAGACGTAATTGGGTGCTTTTAAAAACGTTAATTAAAGCAACACCATTCCAAAGAAATGCTATTTTATCCAACGCTTCAAACGATTTAGTCACGGCTATTTGTGAGATAGCGCTCAACACGCTTAAAGGTAAAATACCGCTGTCTCAACGACAGTTGAACTACCTTAAAAAGAAGCGAGCGCTTATAAAATCACTTTGTAATAAGAAATGTGCCATTGGAAAAAAGAAGAGGTTGGTTAAACAGTCGGGTGGTTTTATCGGTTCGCTGCTTGGTTTTGCTATACCACTAATTACAGGACTATTGTCTAATCGCTGATGGAGTACGCTGAGAAAATGTATCTGGTACCTCAGAATCAGATAGACCGTTTACATAATAAACCGAACAGCGACGACATACGTAAAACAGCAACGCATGGTCTAGATGTAGAGATCGTGAAAATACTACAGAATAATGATTTATCAGAATATGAAAAAGCAAAGCGATATACAATGTTGTTGCAGAGATACCTGGTGTTGAGTAAACAGGCTGATAGTGAAATGTCAACTTTAGCTCTTTTATCACCCGTTGCAAAATCTGTCGATGAATCAAATAATACGACACAGCCTATTGCACCCGATGCTGTTTATCATGAGCTTTTGAGCGGTGTTAATGACCGGTATAAGAAAAACTGTGAAATACTATTGAGTAAAATGACACGCTCTAAACACATCACAGACTGGAACAGTAAAGGGGAGTTTATGTACAAAGGCGTCACTGTGCCTGGTTCAAACATGTTAGATTTAATAAGAAGCATCACGCAAAGTAACGGTGTGTCGATCCGTAATATACCGAATGGGTGGCCTGAATTTATGCGGGCAATGTCTGAATTGAATATTCCCTCAACCGTCATAGCCAATGCGGCAAATAGAATGTGTTTAGAACGATTAAAAGCTGAGGAGCAGGATGACTCTGATGGCGCTGTGACATCGCCCATGTCGTTACAAACCCTTAACAAAGGTCGAATAAATGTTTTAAGTCCCCCAGGCTTAACAACACCGCACGGTTACTTATAATATTTTTATACACTGTATTTTGTGTTGGTATTTTGCGCCACAATGTTTAACTTATGTCAATAATATTTTATGTAATGTTTTAAATGCTTCTTTACCGTGTTATATATATATATATATATATATATATATACATATATCAATAAAATATGCTTATGCTTTATAAAACAACGTTTTGTTCTTTGTTTCTATTGCTGTAAATGGAAGAAATTTCAAGCACGCGATATAAAGTTTAATAAACAACGTTGTTTATTAGAAAAACATCATAGATATGATGCGTTGTACATAAAACGTATCAAACAGAATGTTGATTACAAGTTACACAAACAATACAACGTTGTGCGTAACACGCTTCACACACAGCGTTGTGCGTGAAACGTTTTATGTACAACGTGCCATAGTTATGACACGTTGTACATAAAACGTTTCACGCACAGCGTTGGTTACAAGTTACACAATTCTGTATATATCTATATGCATAATGACTCAGACAATGGCTTCTTGGGAGTCGTCTTACAAAATTTGAAACAAAACAATCATTACGTTTTGTGTCATCACTAAAACGGGCCAGTACATCCACATATTTGTATTTTTTACACATGTAAAATATAAAGTATATGCAATATTGACCGCAAACGGTACTGTTAAAATTTTGCAACTGCTTATTTTGGTGATAAACATTTTTTGAATTCAAGTTTAAAAAATGTATTATTGCTTTTGGGAATAGGGGGCTGTCAGGGGCTAACCCGTAAGAATCAAAAAAGTAATATTCACGCTGTTCGTTAAAATAAGCGGCCAACCAGTGCTCACCCGGCTGCCCGCTGCTATGCGTATTGATTACAAACGCGCAGGGATATTGCGACAGTTTACTGACCGGTAACATATCGCACGGATACGTTCCTTTAAAAATATGCCTTGTGCTTTGCACGGCGTACAGAATACAGTTTATCTGTAATGTGTTCATTTTTTCAGCAGCGTAGTGTTAGTTTATTTCATTTATAGATAATCGTACAGCACATCGCGCCTTTGATTAATCTCGATGATGTTATCAAATAGAGCATATATTATCATATTGACTGTCCGGTCCAACGCTTCTGCAAAGCGGAATTCGGCACGTAGATTGCCTGTTCTTATCAGGGAAAGGTGTTCTCCACACTCCTGTTCTGGTGAAAGGTCAAAAGCAAATAGCGTGTAGCCCCTGAGGTACTCTTCGCGGTCAATCAGTATACCATTGTCAGATTTCTGCTTATTTGTGATCTATATGAGTGACATATACTCTCTTACAGCATTACCGCTTTCAAAGTCGGGTTGAAATGGCTTGGCGGGGTGCGGCGTTCCATCCAGATAAAGGGACGCAAAACTTACATTTTTATGTTCAAAGCACAGGGGGTTCCGGTTATGGATTCCTGAAAATGATTCGTTATCCACGAAACCGGCTATAACTGTTTTCGGCACTTGTCCTAAAAATAAATTTTCTAGATTAAATACTCTACTGCCTGTTGGTACGCTGTAGATTTTCATCCCAACGCGGTCAATCGCGTATTTCGCGTTACCGTTTAACAGAGCCTGCGCGTGCCCAATCCGCACGGCCGGTGAGACCTGAACTCTTTTCACGAACAGGGATGCAGCTGTGATCTGTATTTTAAAGGCATCCGCCTCAGACGACATTAAGCAGAATGCGTCTTTGTTTCTGGTTAGTTTAATCTTCAGATCAACGGCGTTTAAAATTAGTTTATGTTGATGGAAAAGGTCGCAGTGAAGCGGGCCTAGCAGTTCAACAGTGCGACTCTGCGCTGTTGCGCCTGCTCGTTTTTTGAAACCCGTATTCGGCCCGTCCAGCGCCGTGTTGTTAAATTCACCATCCGCATCTTTGTAAAATAATCCTGTTGTGTGTTTTGTTGACAATGCATCCGAGCTGTAATTCAATATAGTCTCAATGTACGCGCGGTATGCGTAAAGATTGTTGGATTGTGATATGAGCCTGTCGCCCAAAGTTACATCCACTTGGTTGAATAAAGTCGCTATTGGGTAATTAATAAGTGCGACCCGCGCACCTTGCGGTATCGGCGTGTTATCGGTTCGTACGATCTTGCATGTCACGTACAACAGCGTGTTGCTCAGATCGTAGTAGTGTTCACCGCTGGCTGCTATATAAAATTCAAGCGGAGCTGTGTCGGATAACGCCGCTAAAGGTTGAACTTCGACGTATAGACTTTTCTCTATGCTAGTTTGTGTCGGGGGCACGTCAAAAAGATCCAGCTCTGTTTTTGCACATTCAACGGATTCGTGGTGTATGAAAGACATGTTTAAAAAATATCACCAACGGCACTCTTCGGCTTTCTCTTCTTCTTTGAGTTGCGTCGTCTCTGTTTTTTATTTAAAAAGGGTATGTCCAAAGGCGGAAGCGTTATCATACGCTTCCGTTTTCTTTTAGACACGCCTTTTCTTGTATATATTAGTCCTGAACCGTCTTGCTTTGCTTGGTTCGCCTCGTGTATCTTGTCCACAACGGCCGTTGTGGCTTGCCCGATAACATCTTTCGCTATATTACGAACCGCTGTCTTCATATGCGGTTTAGCCAACTCTAAACCTCTCCGGAAAAGAGGAACAGCTTTTCTGAAAAGACTTCGAAAAATACCGCCTAAACCGCAGCCGTACATGTATGCGCTGCCGTGAAAACCTGGTAATCCATTACCGGCTTGAGATTTATAATATTGCGCATAGAGGCCCGGATCGCCATAATTTTTAACAGCGACCATTCTGCTTAGTTAATAAAATTCAGTTTTGCGGCATCTGAAGTGTAGCTTCACGATCGCTTTCCCAAACTTAAATGCCATGTTCTCGTTTTGGTCGTTCTTTATCTCTATGGCTATCGTGTCAAAATGTGTTTTGCACAATGGTACGTAATCGGGTTTCTCGTATCGTATTGTGACAACCTCATTGTTATAACCCTTCATTTCAACAGTGCGAAGTAGCGGTACATAACTATCCCCGACCCGTTGGTGTTCGATAATGTCTGTGTACACGTACATCGTATATTGGCCGCCTTTGATGTCGGCGCATGGTTTAGAAATATTAGTTTTAGGCTGTAAACCCAGTATCCATGTCAGCTTAGAACCGGCGTGGATTTGATACAACAGTTTACTGTCACATGTTACAACGCGTGCAAATGGATCATACGTTAGTCTTAATCCAACGTCCAGTTTCAGTTGAACAATTTCAGCGTTGATTACGTTCAGTAACGCCTCGATTGTTTCATAAAAACCTGGTTTAATGCACAAACTCGCGACTCTCGCCACCGGCTGGTCCGCCGTTCCATCCCATGATAATTGCAGTCTACAATCTTGTAAATCCAATGTATTCCACGTATGCGGGTATTGTATCTCAGTAAGTGCCACTTCCCATTCGCCATTTAAGTCTATCGGTTTAGCTAACTTTGTCGAATAGTTAGAAATCTTATTTTGCGGGAAGGTAACAGCCGATGCGTTGCTGGGTAAGGTTATGTAGAACGACTTGTCATCCATCGCACGTCTTGTTTAGATACTGATGATCTTTATATGTCTTTTATCACCGATGCTGCGACCCAACTATTAAATTTTGCGGGGTACCCGCGCCACTTGACTAACGCGTATTTACGGCCTCTGACCGTCTTATTTTTTAAAATCTTTTCCACTTTGTAAACTCTGTTATAGTTTTTTTGTATGCTTTGAAGCTCTTCGGGGTAAAAACTACGTGTTATAACTTCACCATACAGATCTGCCAACTTATAAAGCGGTTTAATCCCTTTAGTGTTCACACTATGTACAACAAAAATCTCCTCAGAAAAGCTCTGTTCGTAACCTTTCTGAAATATGTCCTTATATTTAGAAATACGGACGTGGTCACCGATTCCTAAACAAACTGGGGCTTTCTTACTTCTAAAGTAATCACCGTAGGTCGTTTTGAAGACACTCAATGCGTTAGAGTCATTCACATCGTTTGGAGCGAACTTAATCGTTCTATGGTATGTGTTATTATAGCTGCGTATGAAGTCTTGTAAAATGTCTATAAATCTGTAGGTATTCTTTGCCGTGAAATAGCGCCACATGCGTGTTTTTAAAGTCCTATTGAAGCGCTCTATAACAGCCGCTTTCACATCGTTATTGGTCGTGAAATGATTTATACCGTATTTTTCTAACACCTTTTTTAGGTTTCTGTTTAGAAACTCTTTACCATTATCGGTTTGTAGCTTCATCGGCACATCACCGCGCTGGAATATTTTTTCAAAAGCATTAGCGACCGTTGCTGCATTCTTAGCGGTCAGACTTTCACCCCACACCCTCTTACTGAATATATCGATGATTGTTAATATGTATTTAACGCCATCGTTGTATTTTGACAAATCTATCAGCGAGACCAAATCGCATTGCCACTGTTGGTTTATACCCGATACACAAATCATGTTCCTTTTATAGTTTTTTCTTGCTGGCTTGTGCAGCGTGTATGCGTCTTGTTCTTGTAACCACTTTCTTACGTCGGATCTTTTAAATTTATTTTTAACCGACCCATAATATTTATCAATGCCGCTAAAACTACCTGGTTTTAACACTGTGTAATATGCATCTTTCATCCGCCTGATTTGACGCGCTGCGTTGCATGACATTCTGCGACTGGTGTTGCGTGACACTCTGTGACTGGTGTTACGCGACAATTTTTAATACGGTTTAATATCGAACACTATACATTTATATAAAATTTAATATAAAATTTTATATTAAAGCGATATAAAACACTATCATTTAATATTAAAGGGGGTGGAGCCTAGGAGAAAGGGGTGTTACCACCTGTCAAGTTTGACAGAAAGGTTGTCTTTATCTACTATGGTGGATTCCAGTGGGGACGAATTAATACTCTTTGAGGAGGGGGATGTACACAGTGAAAGGGGTGAGGAATCGGAGGATGATGATGAGGTCAACATCTTGCCTCTGTAGAGTCAGTTTGAGCAAGGAGAGATTGATTGCTTCTTTTTTTGGTGGGGGCCCAAACCAACCAGTCATTTCAGCCACAGTTGTGTGGCAGACCCTGTCGCTGAAATGATGGGTTTGTTAAAGTGTGCATGTCCTGTTTATACAACATAAGGGTGGGTGGGAGGGCCCAAGGACAATTCCATCTTGCACCTCTTTTTTATTTTATTTATCTTTGCATCATGTGCTGTTTGGGGCCAATTTTTTTAAGTGCCATCATGTCTGACACTGAAGTGCCACTCCTAGATGGGCCAGGTGTTTGTGCCGCCCACTTGGGTCAGTTAGCTTAGTAATCCAGCGACCTCGGTGCAAATTTTAGGACTAAAAATAATATTGTGAGGTGTGAGGTGTTCAGAATATGCTGGAAATGAGTGGAAATTATGGTTATTGAGGTTAATAATTCTATAGGATCAAAATTACCCCCAAATTATATGATTTAAGCTGTTTTTGATGGGTTTTCTAAAAAAAACACCCAAATCCAAAACACACCCGAATCCGACAAAAAAATTTAAGGTAGGTTTTGCCAAAACGCGTCCGAATCCAAAACACGGCCGCGGAACCGAATCCAAAACCAAAACACAAAACCCGAAAAATGTCCGGTGCACATATCTAATATATATAAACTGTATATATATATATATATATATATATATATATATATGTATAGATAGATAGATAGATAGATAGATAGATAGATAGATAGATAGATAGATAAGGGAAAGGAGGATGAAAGGGAGTATAGCGGCAAATATAGAATGACCGACAAACTAATTCTAATAACCAAAAACATTGCTGCTAAACCACCCGACCTTAGATACAACCTATAATGGACCCACACAGATGAGTGGTGCAGCCGAATCCCTAGGGAGTCATCAGCAATCACCAAAGTAAAGGAATGCACACCCATTTACTGTAACATTACTAAAAATCAAAACAAACACAGCCGTTCATATTACACCAAAGCACCAATCACAAAATTTTAGGACAACTTCAAAAGGGAAGAAAAACTATGAACCAGTAATAAACACACACCCTCACTAAACTACAAATAAAAAATTGAATAAAAACAGTCACACCAAACTATAATCAATTGTAACCCTTTCCTAAACCCCCCATCAGGTTCTAATAATCACATGGCTGTATCCTTTAATAATTCAATGGCCTCTGGATTTAATTACTTTCAGGTTTAAATTAAACATTTTGTTGTTGCACTTAAGTACAGTAGCTAAAAGAGTCACTGATCCTTTAACATAGGCAAATGCACGTGCATTGAGCTGCCTGTATTTATGCCTACACTGTTATTATTGCCACTGTGATGTACCGCAGTGGTCAATTTAGGAATCTCTGAAACTGACCTCAAACATTACAGCCTTGTCTAGATCCAATGTCTTCATTTCCAACCCAGTTTAAAAATGCCTCCTTCTGGCAGTCTTAAATACTATTATGAAAAATAAAAGGTGGTCATTATTCTTAGCAGGAGCATCTGTGCTTGCCTAGGACACTCTGGTTGCGGAATAATTGTGAGAAGGAGATAAGCAGTCTATAGGAACATCTGCAGGTGCACCTGTGTGAAGTAGGTACTATGGGGGTGATTCCGACTTGATTGTAGATGTGCTAAATTTTGCACAGCTACGATCAGGAACACAGACATGCGGGGGGACGCCCAGCACATGGCTAGCCCGCCCTGCATGTCAGTCCCTGCCCAGTCGCAGAAGTGCAAAAGCATCCCACAGCGGCAATGCTTTTGCACTTCAGGAGTAGCATCTGGCCAGTACAGCTTTTACGTGCTGGCCGGGAACTATTCATTGCTGCCCAGCTCGCAGCCCCCCGCATGGTCCGGCCAGGCCTGCGTTGGCCGGACTGCGCCCACAAAACGGCAGCTAAACGCCGCCATACTGCCCCCTCCCGCCCAGCGACCACCTCTGCCTGTCAATCAGGTCGAGGCGATCGCTGGGCAACAACAGCCGTCGGCTGTCAGCCATGCGACGTCGCACTGCAACGCCGGCTCATGCGCAGTTCTGACCTGATCGCTGCGCTTTGAAGTACTGCAGAGAGCATTTGGGTCAGAATGACCCCCTATGTACATAATATCATAATGGGAGTCACTAATGTAGTAGTGAAAATTGCAAAAGAAGGGCTAATTCTAGATCAAGTGGATTTTAGGGCAAGGATCTCCTTTGGCACCCCCCTCTCCTCACTGCTCCCATATCTTCACATACATGCTGCCCCATGGCCTCTCTCTCTTTCACACACACACACACACACACACACACACACACACACACACACACACACACACACACACACACTGCCTCCCTTACATATCACACTGCTCCCACACAAAGTGCTCCTTCTCACTGTTCACACTGTCCCCCACACCCCTCACAGATAACTCTGCCTTCAAACAAGCATCCCCTTACAGATAACACTACCTACACACAGCCCCCTTCACAGATCACACACTGCCTCCACACAACCTTAATTCCTGTGCACGCCTCATTATATACAATCAATCTCTTTATTATATCCACATGCAATATTATGCAGTTTTACTTATTTTAATCAAACATTATTCATAAATAAAGATAATGCTCACCCTGTAGGGCACTAAAAAAGCATAATGGGCAAATCAGTGCCCTCATCTAGCCTACAGTATGTCTAGTCACACTGAAGATGATAGTAGACTTCAAAATCAAGAGATGTGGCTGAACATATTTATACATTTATGATGCATTCCAAAATATTCCATTTTACATACTGTATCTTGGTAGATACAAATCTCCTGTATAGTACTTAGGCTTGCAGTCATGTGTAATGTTTCTACAGAGATCATCACCTCCAGGGTCCTCCAGTGCTGTATGATTATGCGATGAGCCAGAGATGCACAGCACACATATCTGCTTGTTTTATTCTTGTCTTTTGCTTAAATTTTTTTTTTCTTTTTTTTAAAAGTTATTTTTATGCATACATTTCTTATGGAATCCAATCAACAATTTATGGAATAGCTGCAGTCCTATTCTACTATGATAAAGTGATTGTTACAGAAATATGTTAAATTGAAATGCTGTTGTTCCTCAGCAAATAGTTTCAGTACTGATTTTAAAAATTTGTTATAAATCACTAGAAAATTGCTGGTAATATGCTTGCTCATTCAGGCGCTCATGCTGAGTTGGTTGGAACTTGCCTCTAAATCGCAAGCAATAAATGCACTTCGGAAAATGGTGCATCGCATTCATAGCTAGCTGCATGTGAAAGATGTGTCCAGCTCACAACAGTAGCATAAAGGGGGTCAGTCCAACCCGATCGCTCGCTGCAGTTTGTTGCAGCGCAGCGTTCGGTTCGGAACTGCGCATGCGCCGGAGCCGCAGTGCGCCGGCGCATGGCAGCCATTGTTGCCTAGCGATCGCCTCTGAGACAGAGGTGGTGGCTGGGCGGGAGGGGGCTGGACAGCGGCATTAAGCCGCCGTTTAGGGGGAGCGGTCCAGCCAACGCAGGCATGGCTGGACCGACGGGGGGGGCGGGCCGCGGCAGCTCCGTGACGTCACACTTAGCCGCTGCGGGCCGGGGAGCGATGTGTAGCTCCCAGCCAGCACGCTAAAGCTGCGCTGGTCGGGAGCTACTCTTGAAGTGCAAAGGCATCACCGCTGTGCGATGCCTTTGCACTTCTGCGGAGGGAAGCCGGCACTGACATGCGGGGCAGACTAGCCCTGTTCTGGGCGTCCCCCCGCATGTCAGTGTGCATGATCGTAGCTGTGCTAAGTTTAGCACAGCTACGATCAACTCTGAAAGACCCCCAAAGTATGTGCTTAGTTTACTCCAGGGAAAATTTACTAAGAATTGTGTTTGGTCAAGGTTGCATTCTTGTGTGAGTTTAGCCTGTTTTCTCAACTGAGAGAATTGCTATTATGTTTCCCACGTGGTTTCCTGCACATCATAGTAACATAGTATTTAAGGTTGAAAAGAGGCAAAATGCCCATCGCATTCAACCTGTTATTATTGTATTAAGTTGAGTTGATTTTAATGTATCTGCAGAAGATGTTTTATGACTAGTTAACAACTACAAATTATGTTACACCCGGATTAACAACTTCAGAATTGTAAGTGTTGTAGCCTTGGATATCCTTTTCAATCAGAAATTCATCTAATCCCCTTTTAAATGCATTTACAGTGTCCACCATTACCACCTTTCCTGGCAAGGAATTCCAAATCCTTATTGCCCTAACAGTGAAGAACCCTTTCCTCCGTTACATGCAGAATTTTCTCTCCTCCAGCCTCAGCGAGTGCCCGCGTGTCCTAAACTGTGTTCTTTTAATAAATAATTCCTCTGATAACTCTTTGTAGTGCCCCTTTACATATTTGAAGACATTAATAATGTTTCCTCTTAGACGCCTCTTTTCCAGTGTATACATGTTCAACCTAGTAAGCCTTTCCTCGTAATCCAGTCCCTCAAGACCTTTAATCAATTTAGTAGCTCGCCTTTGAACCCTCTCTAGTTCACCAATATCTTTTTTATACAGTGGTGCCCAAAACTGAACACAGTATTCCAGGTGCGGATGTACCAATGATTTGTACAGTGGCAGAATGACATCCTCGTCCCTTGTCTCAATTCCCCGTTTTTATGCACACTAACACATTACTTGTCTTCTTTCCTGCGCTTTGACATTGTATAAGTTATAACGTTTATTACCGATGAGTACCCCCAAATTCTTTTCCAAAACTGTTACCCCTAGACTTTGCCCCGTTTAATATGTAGGATGCAAGTTTGTTTTTAGTCCCAAAATGCATAACCTTGCATTTTTCTATATTGAACCTCATTCTCCATTTAGACGCCCAGATTTCAAGTTTATATAAGTAATTCTGCAGAGACTCCACATGTTTTCTGATTTAATTACCCTACACAGTTTAGTATCATATGCAAAGATTGACACTGTGCTTTCCAGGCCTATTTCTAGGTCACTGATAAATATGTTGAACAGTAGTGGCCCGAGTACTGACCCCTGTGGTATTCTGCTGAACACCAGTGTCCAGCTTGAGGACTTCCCGTTGACCACTACTCGCTGTACCCTGTTTTCCAGCCAGTTGCTTATCCATGTACAAACAGTTTTTCCTAGGCCAAGCTCTTTTAATTTGATGATTAATCTCGTGTGAGGCACTGTATCGAAGGCTTTTGCAAAATCTAAGTAGACCACATCCACTGCTTTTCCTTGGTCGAGATTGTTGCTTACTTCCTCGTAGAAGTTAACTAAGTTTGACATGATCTGTCCCTCACAAACCCGTGCTGGTTTTGCTAAAAATCTTAGTGGTCTGCAGATACTCCTGTATGCTATCCTTTAGAATTCCTTCCAATATTTTCCCCACTATAGATGTCAAACTAATCGGCCTGTAGTTACCCGGATGATTTTTGGATCCCTTTTTAAATAATGGCATTACCTCCGCTATACGCCAATCCTTTGGTACCATGCCAGATCTAATTGAACTATTGAAAATCAAGTACAAGGGTCTTGCTAATTGTGACCTAAGCTCCATAAGATCCCTCGGATGAAGTCCGTCCGGGCTAGGTGATTTATTAATCTTTATTTATGTAATCTCTCCCTGACTACTTCTTCACTTAAACAAGTATCTAACCACAAAACATTACTGTCACTATTGCTATGCACTACTCCCACCGTCAGTTCTTCTCTGGTAAACATTGATGAAAAAAATGTGTTCAGTATTTCTGCTTTTGATTTGTCATCATTTAACAATACTCCAAATTCATCTTTTAATGGACCTATGTTCTCCTTTTTTAATCTTTTGCTGTGTATGTATTTAAAAAAAAAATTAGGATTGGTTTTATTCCCTATAGCAATTAGCTTTTCGTTATCAATTTTAGCTGCTTTTTTTTATTGCATTTTTGCATATTTTATTGAATTCTTTGTAGTACTGGAACAAATTCTCCTTTCAATTAGACTTAAATGACTTCAAAGCGTGCCTCTTTTTATCGATTTTGGCCTTGACCTTCTTGTTAAGTCACATCGGTTTGAGTTTGGTACTCCTGCGCTTACTGCCCATGGGGATAAATTTTTGAATATTGCTATCCAGCAACCCTTTTAAACCATCCCACATTTCCGAAGTGTTCTAACCATGAAACAAAACTTCCCACTCAATGTCGTTTAATGCACATCTCAACATACTGAAGTTAGCCTTCCTAAAGTTAAATGTTTTTGTTGAACCCTTATAGCAATGTTTCCCTGAAATGATATCGAAAGTGATCATATAGTGATCACTGTTACCCAAGGTCTCCCCAACTTTAGTATCCGATATGATGTCCACATTATTAGTAATTACTAGATCTAGAATAGTTGTACCCTTAGTTGGGTCCTTGACTAATTGAGACAAGCAGTGATCTTTTAACAAATGTAAGAACCTGCTAACCCTAGCTTTAACACATGAATCATTACTCCAATTAATATGAGGATAGTTAAAATCCCCAATCACTAGGATGTCCCCCAATCCTGCAGCCCTTTCGATTTGCTGCAAGAGTTGTTCTTCCTCATGTATGCTAATATCTTGCGGTTTGTAAGCACGTGCCTATAACTATTTTTTTTGCATCTATACCCACACTTGAGATTTCAACCCATAATGACTCCACGTTATCACCTTTCACCTCATAAAAAACCTCCTTTAAGTACGGTTTAAGAGACGGTTTAACATAAAGACATACACCTCCTAGTCTTATGTTTACCCTGTCCCTCCTGAAAAAAGAATACCCCTCCAAGTTTGCAAACCAGTCGTGAGAGTCGCCCCAGCATGTTTCCGTAATACCTATAATATCATGCTCAGCCTTTGATGCTAACAATTCCAATTCCCCCATTTTACCTGCTAGACTTCTTGCGTTTGCAAGCATACATTTTAGTTTAGTGGTTAACACTAAGGCCATTACACACTACTTATTCTTCTAGATCTCTCTGCTGCTTTTGACACTGTTGACCACTCTCTTCTCATACAAACACTACAATCCCTAGGTCTTCAGGACACAGCCCTTTCTTGGTTCTCATCCTACCTATCTAATCACTCTTTCAGTGTTCACTTCTCTTATTCTACCTCCTCTTCTCTACCTCTATCAGTTGGAGTACCGCAAGGCTCAGTCTTAGGTCCTCAGCTTTTCTCAATCTATACCTCCCCTCTTGGTAAACTAATCAGCTCCTTTGGATTTCAGTATCATTTGTACGCAGATGATACCCAAATATACCTATCCTCCCCAGATTTGTCACCATCTGTATTGGCTTGTGTCACTGGATGCCTGTCTGCCATTTCATCTTGGATGTCATCTCGCCACCTCAAACTCAACATTTCCAAAACAGAATTAATTATTTTCCCACCAGCTAAGAGTAGTTACCAACCTGATATCTCCATAACTGTTGACAATGCAACTATCCTCCCTACCCCACAAGCTCGTTGCCCAGGTGTCACCCTTGACTCTGAACTGTCCTTTGTTCCACACATTCAATCTGTCTCTAAATTGTGTTACATGCACCTTAAAAACGTATCCAAAATACGCCTTTATCTTACACAAGACACTGCAAAAACTCTAATCCATGCACTCATCATCTCCCGCATTGATTATTGTAATAGTCTCCTTACTGGTCTTCCCAAACATAGGCTCTCACCACTTCAATCCATATTAAATGCAGCTGCAAGGCTAATCTTCCTCGCCAGACGTTCTTCATCTGCTGATCCGCTCTGTCAGTCCCTCCATTGGTTACCGGTATTCTACCGTGTCAAATATAAAATACTTTTACTTACATACAAGGCTATTAACCAAACTGCACCATCATACATCTCCTCACTCATCTCAAAATATCTTCCTACCAAACCTCTCCGCTCTGCACAAGATCTGCGTCTCTCATCCACATGTATTACCTGTTCCCACTCAAAATAACAGGATTTTACCCGGGCTTCACCCACTCTGTGTAATGCACTCCCACGCACAATAAGACTCTCCTCTAGTCTCCAAACCTTTAAACGTTCCCTGAAAACTCATCTCTTCAGACAAGCCTACCAAATTTCAGACCCACACACATAACCTTCAATGCTTCCTTATCAAGTTACATCCCCTCTGTACAGTCCACATAAACTCACATTTTGTCTTCCAACATTGCTGGGTGATCATATCATACAACCCATTAAGAACCTAGCAATCTGGGGAACCATTATGTAACAGGTAGCATCTATCCTTGTGTATCAATGCCTATTTCCCAGCTTGCAAGCAGGGCCTTCCTACCTTTGTCTGTCTTTGCCCA
The DNA here is from genome assembly GCF_028390025.1 of Pseudophryne corroboree. NCBI lineage: Eukaryota > Metazoa > Chordata > Amphibia > Anura > Myobatrachidae > Pseudophryne > Pseudophryne corroboree. Next base: position 961,014,258 of record NC_086444.1, on the reverse strand, counting down.
GTTTTGTTCTATAACTGTTGTTCTAATTGTAAAGCGCAATGGAATATGATGCGCTATATAAGAAACTACTAATAAATAAATAAATAAATTAACAGGTGCAGCAAGGCCTTACAGCCTGAACATACTGGTACTTGTGGTTCTCCAAGTGCCAGAATGTGGGGCAGGCTTGTAGGGACTTGTAGTCCCACTGTAACAGACAATATTTCTTCTATTATTACACCATCAACCCCACCCCCACCTCCACCAGGAATGAGCCCCATACTTTAGCCCAGCTCTGGGGTATACTCAGGAGGGGGGTTTCCTGGGCTAACTATTTGGGGGCAGGTTAATGTTTTGGCTAGGGGACCCCATGAAGCATTCTCCCTGCTATTGCATTACACCCCCACCCTGATAAAACCTGGTGTTGGTTATTAGAAATATGGGGGACCCTCACTCATTTTTTTCACATTTTTCCAGGACCTGAACCAGCTCTTAGGTCCAAGGCTGGTTATATATTTGGAGGGACGAGGAGACACCACACATATTTTGTTTTTTTGTAATTTTTAACCATTTCATTACACTGTAATAAATAGAAGCACTGCATAGATCACACCAATCTGTGCAGGCTTCTGCAGAACACAAAGCTTCAAAGGCAGGCCTATTGGTTTCAGCCCAATATGACTTATCTTGTACCTGACCAAACATGATTGCGTAGACCAATGAAAAACCCAATTAAGTGGGGGTGTGGCCTAGCCAGCAACTAGCTTGGACGCATTCAAAGAGAGCTCCTCCACTGCCCTATTTTTCTACTGATTCCCCTGCTATCTGGGGTCCCCCCTAAACTCCCCCGGGACACCCATACCATACCTGGGAGCTTGGGAGTGGTGAGCCAGTGTAACGGAGCCAGGGGACGGTCTTTACCATCCTTGCAGGTTGCAGCCTGCTCCCGTACTACAAGCTAGGACCTCGAATTCTATCCTGGAGTCGGGTCGACCGAACAGCACTGCCCTCGCCCGGACTCTCCTCTCCAGCCTCTGTGAGCCCGGAACTTGTCAGCCGTGCATCTCCTGGTGGCCGACGCTGATTGACCCTGTGCGGCGTTGAATGCGGGAGATGAGAGGCGGCCTGGATACTGACTGCCGGTGCGTGGCCTGCTTGGATCCCGCTGATGGTGGCCATCTAAGGATTGCAACATGGGGGTAAGAAGACACAGCTTCAGCTGCTGCACACCGCTGGGCATCCCTGTTAATCTGTTTTCCCAATGTATCACAGGAATGTCATTAGCAACAGCTGCCCTTATACTTCCCGGGGCTTACAGGTTATGGGGAGACAGTGATTATTTCACCCCTTCATCCTTGCATTTCTTCTAACTGAACATATTTCAGCTATACCCTCAGGACTGCCCCCCTGATCTGTTGCTCATCACAACCTTCAAATATCAACTACTGGGGGTGAAAAATCTGGTCTTGTATGGTTTCCAGTTGCAGCAGTGGGCTGCTTTGCTGCTGCTTCTGGATGTGCCTGGAGATACAGCCCTTAAGTGCGCAATCTGTCTGGCTGTAGCTTACTGTCCTGTCGGCAGGTCCGGGCACATTATCGTCTACGCATACACTATATAAAGGCCCCATATATATTAATATCTATATATATTACACTGCTCTCCTTATAAATGAGTGTGCTTTCTCATTTCTGAAGGCACAGTGCCACCTACTGGTCAGAGTAAATCATTGCAGACCATTATACTCTCTACATTGAAACAGGATCTTTGAAAATGTGACTTTTTCCCCCCTGTCGCCTCGTATTTGAATGACTCTATGATTCAGTATTCCTCCGTAAACTTATTTAACCTCAAAATCACTATTGTCATTATATTACCATGCCTCCAAAGAAAGTCAAAAGATCTAAGTCGGCTTCTTCAGTCCATTTTTTTGGCTCTTCATCATCTGGGAGTAAACTACATTCGACCCCCCCCCCCTCCTTTGAATCCGCTTCAGTCTCCCAATCTTCAACAACTTCTTCCCACGTTCCATGGGAGCATACTCCAATGCTTATGGAATCTCTAGATGGCCCTGTTACATTAAGATCTATCCACTCCATGCTCTCCTCTTTTAAATCGGACATTTCTGCTGAACTTAAGTCTAACATACAAACATTACGCTCTGATATTTTTGAAATTGGCACTAGAACAGATCATATAGAAAACAAAATGGCTGAATTGGTAGCATCACATAATGATCTGATTTCTGCTCATGACTCTCTACAAGAGTAAGTTATATTTGTCCGTGAGAAGCTCGTAGATTTGGAAGATCGTTCCAGGAGGAACAATATTAAAATCAGGGGAATACCTGATTCAGTCACAAATGCTCAACTATATGATTTTGCTACGGATCTTTTCAGAAGCTCCTTCCAGAAGCTTATCTACCAGATTTGCTAATTGACAGGATCCATAGACTGCTGAAACTGAAACAAGCCCCTGCTCATGCATCTACGGATACTCTTCTTTGGGTTAATTTTTTCCATGTCAAAAAACAAATACTACGTGCTGCCCTTCCTTCATCTTCAACAGCGGACTGTCTGGACTCTCTCCAGCTTTTACCAGATGTTTTCCCTGCAACACTATCTAAGAGGCATTCATTTTACTCCACACTGAGAAAAGCAAATGTGCAGTACAAATGGGGTTTCTCGATGAAACTGATAGTGCTACACAACAGTGTCTCCACAGTGATTCAGACCCCTGAAGATGGTCCTGCAGTTTTTAAAAAGTGGTACATTTCTACTGATTCTCAACCAGTCTCCTCACCGAAAAGAGTACCTGCCGACTGGTCACGCATTACTACCTAAATTCCATATCTATGTGGATTGTGGTGACTGTGCTTTGATATGTCCTTTCAATCCTACTCTCTTTGTTTTCATGGTTTAATAGCTTTTCTAATGTGACTGTATGTTGATATTTTCAAATGTCATTGACCTAGTTAATACCAAACAGTTCCATATCTTTGGACTGCAGCTTATACTCGTATTGCGTCCAATAACTCAGCTTTTATATTTAGGCTTTGTTTACCAGATATTTTCAATGTCATCACTTAAAAATTCTAATTTAGATTAGCTATTGTTCTCTTTGTAAATTGATCTTGTATAATTACCCCAGGATTACTGTATATCGAAATTCTTTCTTTGATGCAATAGGAGGCAACGGTGGGTATCTAAGAAGGTCCCACCTGACACCCACAGTTACTTGTCCTCCACAAAATTTTAGTGACCGACCCTTTAGCTCCTCTATGGACGCTGTTTTTGTTCCTTCTCTGTGTTTTCTTTTTCTTTTCCTTTTTGTTGTTTAATTTTCTTATTGCCCCATGATTTCTATATTGAATTTGTGTGGTTTGGGGAATATGTGTGTATCCGAGAAATTGTGTTCATTCTTCAGCAAATGATTTTCTCGGTTTTGTATCACAGTATTTTACTAACTCATAATGGTACAGTTTTTAAGTCTTAATGTAAAAGGCCTCAATTCACCCCGCAAAAGGTGCTTAGTCCTGAAATACTTTGCAGATCAGAAGGCAGACATTGCTGCCATACAGGAGTCTCATTTCCCACTACATTCTCCCCCACAGTTCTCCAATAACAACTATCCAACATCATATATTTCATGTGGTCCATTTAAGAGAAATGGCTATCCTTTTCCATAAATCTTGCCCTTTTCAATTGGAGAGTAAATGGGTGTATAGCACTTGACAATGTTAAATTCCTTTGTCGTATAAACAACCCTTAATGAAGTCTAAGAACACAGTACGCTGTTTACTTAAGAAGTACCGTAAGGGTACGCTAGTTGCGTAACGATCGCTTAGCCGTAGGCGAGACGCTCAAGCGTCACGTTCGCTCACGGCCCAGTGATCACAGGACAGCACGTTATTGGTGATGACTAGAGTAATGATTCGCTATGGCGTAGCGGACGCTCGAGACCACGAGGAGATCACCAGGGGCGCAGACGCTCACAACGCTATACCTTTATGTCTAAACCTATTATTAATGAAATACACAGAATACCTTAATGTGAATACAGGGTGTAAGTGCAACCTTGTGTAACCTGACTAACTACAAAGCTGCTTGAGCGTCACCGACGCTCAAGTGAACACTTAAAACTATAGGAAATACACAGATACTGGTTTAGGGTCCAAAGCCTATTATCTGTATTATAACTATTATACTTGCAAAAAGAATCACAGTACAAATGATACACTACAATATAACAGAGACTTCCTAACCAAATAACTATACAAGAAATACAATACAATACTATGCTGATCTAATACAATACAATACTAGTCAATGGGAGATACGAGAGAAAGAGAAGGGAGAGAGAGAGAGAGAGATTGGCTCACAGTAAGACAATATGATTACGGAGAGAAACTTACGCACAAAGGGTATGATCGCATGCGCCTCGATATCCAGCTCCCGATTATCAGCAAGAAAACCGTTGATGAGAGTGCAGTTGGATATGGTCGGCCTGCCTATTTATGCCCCACACACAATGCAATCTCATAGTCCCTACAATCCCATTGTCCATTGGACGAAGGAATTCGGCTTCGCACTATAACAAAAGGTCATAGGGTGATTCATACAGGTGGGCTGTGACGATTTCAAACAGCTCAGGTGGGTGGGAAAGTAGGTTTCCCGCCGCATACCTGAGTAAGAGTAAATAATAGTAATGGACATAAACTTCTTATGTCCATAACTATTCGCACGAGCGATTAATACGCTCCAAACCAACACCGGAATATTGCTAATTAAATACTCTTCCGATGGGTACCAAACACTGCTGTATGATTCCTGTTAGACCCTTCGCACAATACAAAGAGGAATTCCTCCATTCAGGGACATTCTACATTAACCAAACTTTCAGAATCTATCAAAGGGACCATGATCTACAAACTACATTAATTGTGGAAATATGTAACGATTGGGTCGCACGCTACGACTACATACTCCTTACCGTAAATACGCATACCGATGCGAGCGGGTGCACGCATCAGCGGGTATGCGCTATCACGGGAAAGCGCACGCATGCGCAGCGCGGACCAGCGTGAGGTGCAAATATGGCAGCGTGTATAGGGATATTTTTCTGACTTTGACAGTCCACCCTTTGGCAGTCAATAATAACTGCCACCTTCTAAAACATTTCAAAAGGAGAAAAATATAAGTCAGGGGTTAATTCATTTCCATGGTTGGGTAAGGAAGAAGAGAGGAGTAGGTGTGAAAAGGGTATGACCTAGTGAGATAGCAGAAGCATGTGTGTATGAGTCCATGTTTGGGGGGGGTCATGTATCATCGTGCCGTAAGTGTTGTAAATCAAGCTTCGAGGTATTGCAAAGTATACATTTGAATTCCTTCTTATCCCGTGGTACAGGTCTGTGGATGGGCTGTCAAACTTTACCGAGCTCTTTTCGGCTTTTGAACAAAATGGGGAGCACATTTTAGTTGATGATACATGAATGGGGGAATATGTGATTGCTGATATCTGTGCCTGTATTCCCTATACTATGTGTGTTATTACCTGAGGGTTGTAGAGATGAAGATAAAGAACACTTATGGGAAATGCAATGATATTCTATGTCAGGGAAATGTACATCTGTTGTTGAAGTTTTGTTCGGTATCTGTTGAGAGTCGTCTTCTTTGCGCTGTATTGCTCCTTGGGCATGAGCAAATAGCTTTGTCAGTGCCATCAGATTTACAAAAATGTTGGGCTAGCGTGAGTTTAAGAATACTAGGGAAACTGGGGATCCATGGCAAAGTTCATCAAATGTCCATTTCTCAAGTGGTCAAAACTTCATCTTTGGTGCTTGTCTGTTGTCTGTATAGCGTCTCGTCAACTTCCTCGTCCAAGGGGGTCTTTGTATCTTGGAGAAAAGCAGAAAAACAGGTGAAAGAAACGGACCGTATAATCGCATTTTTCATCACCTCCTGGTTTCTATCATTGGGTCATAAATCAAATCCAGGTTAATTACAGTTTCCTCACTCCTCAAGCTCATCACTTTTGTACTTTGTTTGCACCTCATTAAAGCCTGCCCGCATCTAAATATCAATCCAATAGATATAACAACACCTAAGATACATAGGAGAAACTTTCCAACATCCATTATGACTCCTTGAGCCCAGTCTCCTAAACCGGAGAACCAATTTCGCGGGTTCAACCATGACACCCAACCAGTCAGCTCATTACCTACAGCAGCAAGGGTTTGATTGTGTTTTCGACGAAATTCCCACTTCAATTGGAGAATATCGTCCATCTTTTGGTCTATGACCTCTACCGGATCCTCGGTGCTATTTGTGATATACGTGCAACACTTTATGCCGTACTGTGTTGCCAATGTAACACAATATCCGCCTGTTACTGCTGTAAGATAATTAAGAACCATCCTATGCTGAACTAGTTCTGTTTTATAAGCTTGAAGTTCTCTTCCAGTGTATCTGAACGTGTCATCATACATTTCAGTGATATTATCTAACAAATTGGCGAGTGCGGAAATGTATCTATAATTCATCACTCCTCGAGCGGTGCGAGTGAAATCTAACGCTACCAGAACCTGAATCCCGGTGGATTCATGGATAAGATCAGAGGCCGGATGCTCTAACCTTTCTGACAGTTGTCTTTTAACTCGGTGCTCATAATGAGTGTGAGTATAAGGAGCTTGGGCACCACGGTGTATGTCCTTCATTTTGTCATGTGTAACAGTCATCACTTCAGGCAATACTTTTCCAATATAACACAATCCTTCAGAGTTTGGGGCAAGCCACTTGTACGCCTTTCTCCCGCATATGAAATATGCATCATCGGGGAGAACATATGGGACAGAGAAGGACATTACCATATTACACACCTTCCAGGTGAACTCTCCTGACCCTAATTCTTCCATCTGCTTAATGCACGTATCGGTTTGTACGATATGTGCACAGTATCCTGGTGATACTTCTCCAACTCTAGTAATCCTATTTCCTAAGGTATATCGATACCGGAAAGATTTTCCTCTACTGGCTATGTGGCGTACAAGCTCTGTATCTGTAGGCATTCTATCTGCTCTGTGTGAAAAGGTCATGGTAAGGTTGCTCCATGACACTTCCCAATTTCCCGGCTTACGGGGATTGGAGATATTAAAACATAAGAGGGACCTATCCACATGGTATTGGTGGAGCTTCAAACTAGGAGGGCTGGAGATGTTAAACCTCCGGTCCACCGGTCTCCCACCACTTAGCTCAAGTACCTCCCCTAACGTTAAAGGAAATGGTACTAGCCCTGATTTGCTATGACCCTGAGGTACTTGAGAGCATACCCAACAATCTGTTTGGTTTAATACGTTACCCACTAAGGAGTGATAGTCACTCAATGGATGCCGGTCCATATGGATATTAAAACTGGATTGGCATTTCTTTATGCACCCATCCTCAATCAAATTGTCACAGAGCCTACAGATACAGTTTTCTTCAGCTAATAATCCATCACAATTTCTTCTATCGGATCGTTTTCTGATACTCGCCTTTGCTTGTTGGTTTGGTTGATCTTGGAAAACTACGCCTCCATCATCATAATCGGGACCCATTCCAGAACCTCTCTCGACCTCTATGGTACTCTCGCCGGAACAGACTGCTCTGGTCAACATCATGGTTAACATCAAAATCCGGATCACAGTCTCTTGGGGCAAGTCCATCTTTGAGGAGGAAATAGAGAAGAATGAGAAGGGGGAAAAATAAATTTTTAAGGGAGAGGGGATGGGAAGTGGAGAAAAACAATAAAAGGGAGAAGGGAGTCAACAACTGCTTTCGGTCTTCAAGGCTCAGGTGCCGCCTCAGTCCTCCTGGAACAGACACTCCAGTGATACAACCTCTACCGTCTGTTCCTTATCACGGGACTTCTCTGGATCAGCAACCTTTTTGCAGTGGGATGAATGGACCCAAGTCTCTCTCTCAGCAACCTTCAATGCTGTGGTGCTAGTCAATAAGACCTGGTATGGTCCTTCCCATCTATCAATAAGACAACCTGAGCGTAGAAAATTTCGTATCATTACATAATCCCCAGGTTCAATGTCATGACAATTACTATCTGGTAAATCAGGAATCACCAACTTCAGATTATCATTTTGATTCCTCAACTGCTTACTCATGTTAATCAAGTATTTTACAGTCACTTCATTGTTACATTTCAAATCATCCTGAGGGTTAATCATGACATGCGGTTGTCGACCAAACAGAATTTCAAAAGGGGACAGGTTAAGAGGGGACCTGGGAGTGGTTCTGATGCTATACAAAACAATGGGTAAAGCTTCTGGCCACGTCAATCCTGTCTCTGCCATTACTTTACTCAATTTATTTTTAATAGTGCTGTTCACTCTTTCGACCTTCGCACTCGCCTGTGGACGGTACGGAGTGTGCAGCTTGCTATCAATACCCATTAATTTACACATTCCTTGAAAGACACCACCGGTAAAATGGGTACCCCTATCACTTTCAATGATTCTAGGGATACCATATCTACATACAAATTCCTGCACAATTTTCTTAGCTGTAAACATAGCGGTATTTGTAGCTGCTGGAAATGCTTCGACCCAATTCGAGAAAACATCTATACAAACAAGTACATATTTCAAATTTCGACATGGGGGTAATTGAATGAAGTCAATTTGTATTACCTGGAAAGGGCCGCCGGCAGGTGGGACATGAGATGGTTCTGTAGGTATTGCTTTTCCAATATTCTTTCTCAGACAGGTAAGGCATGACATTGCTCTTTTACCCGCATGAGAGGAGAATCCTGGGGCGCACCAGTATGCTCTTACCAATTTGCACATCCCCTCCTTGCCTAGATGAGTCAGCCCGTGAGCTGCTTCAGCCAGACATGGAAGGTATGTCCTGGGGGCCACTGGTTTACCATGTCCATCCGTCCAGAGCCCTGAGGACTCCTGGCCATATCCCTTTGCCTTCCAGACTGCCTTTTCCTGTGTGGAACACAAATTCTGCATCTCACACAACTTCTGTGTGTTGATGGTATTAAATACCATCAGTTGTGTGGTGTCTGTCTGTATGGGGGTAGCAGCTGCAAGCTTTGCGGCTTCGTCTGCTCGGCTGTTACCAAGGGATACTGGGTCTTGGCTATATGTATGTGCTTTACATTTGATAACAGCCACTCTGTCGGGTTCCTGTATCGCTGTTAGAAGCCTTTTTATATATGCTGCATGCGCTATCGGTGTACCAGCTGCCGTCATGAAATTTCTGAGGCGCCATAGGGCTCCGAAATCATGTACTACCCCGAAGGCGTATCTAGAATCGGTGTAGATATTGGCTGACTTACCCTTAGCCAATTCACATGCTCTGGTTAGGGCGACCAGTTCAGCAACCTGGGCTGAGTGAGGTGGACCTAGCGGTTCCGCTTCTATGGTGTCTTGGTCATCTACGACTGCGTATCCAGTACACAAGTCTCCCGAGTCTGACTGTCTGTGACAACTACCGTCCGTGTAGAACGTGAGTTCTGCATCTTCCAGTGGATTGTCACTGATGTCAGGCCTTGCGGTAAAATTTTGGGTCAAATATTCCATACAATCATGGGTATCTTCCTTTGTATTAAATCCTCCTTCCCCATCACTCTCACCTTCCACCCTTTGTGTCTGACCAGGCACACCTGGGAGAAATGTTGCAGGATTTAATGCGCTGCATCTCCTTATGGTGATGTTTACTGGGGCCATTAGTGCCAATTCCCATCTTGTAAACCTCGCTGATGAGACGTGTCTGGTTTGGGCAGAATTTAATAAGGCAGATACCGCATGTGGTGTATGGATTGTGAGGTTGTGGCCTAGCACGACATCTTCGCTTTTTGTCACTAGCAATGCTATCGCCGCAACGCTACGCAAGCATGTGGGGAGGGATCGTGCTACCGTGTCTAGCTGAGCGCTGTAGTATGCAACTGGCCTGCTGGCGTCACCGTGCTTTTGGGTTAGTACACCTGCTGCGCAACCAGCACTTTCTGTTCCGTATAGTTCAAAGGGTTTCCCATAGTCTGGCATACCTAGTGCTGGCGCCTGCGTTAGGCACTGTTTGAGTCTCTCAAATGCTGTTTCGGATTCGTCTGTATGCGAGATCCTATCAGGTTTGTTTGAGGAGACCATTTCCTGCAAAGGTAACGCCAATATGGAAAACCCTGGGATCCAATTACGGCAATACCCACACATTCCTAAAAACGTCCTGATCTGTTGCTGGGTTTGTGGCAGTGTCATGTCTCTAATGGCTTGGATTCTATCAGCGGTCAGGTGTCTCAGTCCTTGTGTTAGACAGTGTCCCAAATATTTTACCTTAGCTTGGCATAATTGCAACTTGTCTTTGGAAACCTTATGTCCTGTGTCTGAAAGATGAAACAGGAGCTGTTTCGTATCCTTCAGGGAAGCTTCCAGCGAATCTGAACACAGTAGTAAATCATCTACATACTGTATCAATACTGATCCACTCTCCGGTTGGAAAGACTGTAAACAATCATGCAAAGCCTGAGAAAATATACTTGGACTATCTATGAAACCTTGGGGTAACCGAGTCCACGTGTATTGGACTCCTCTGTATGTGAATGCAAACAAATATTGGCTGTCAGGGTGCAGAGGTACCGAAAAGAATGCGGAGCAGAGGTCAATAACAGTGAAAAATTTGGCAGTGGGAGGAATTTGCATTAGGATGACAGCTGGATTAGGCACTACGGGGAACTGACTCTCAACTATTTTGTTAATCCCCCTTAGATCCTGCACTAGCCTGTAACCCCTCCCCCCACTCTTTTTAACAGGGAAGATGGGACTATTTGCTGTGCTGGACGTTCTTACTAGAATGCCCTGTTGTAGCAAGCGCTCTATTACTGGGAAAACTCCTAACTCCACCTCTGGCTTCAGAGGATACTGTGGGATTTTTGGAGCTATCCTACCATCTTTTACTTGTACAACTACTGGAGCTACGTTTGCCATTAATCCAGTGTCCTGTCCATCTTTTGTCCAAAGTGACTCTGGTATCTGAGATGTCATTTCTTCTATTTGGGATGGATTCCTATTTGTCATAATGGGATTTGACATTAATTTTGATGGGGAGTCTAACATGTCTCGTACTTCCTGAGCGTGATTCTCAGGAATGTCCAAGAATACACCTTCAGGAGTACAATAAATGACGCAACCCATTTTACATAGTAAGTCTCTTCCCAGGAGATTGGTTGGTGCCGATGCAGCTAGCAAAAACGAATGCTTGGTATGCAAAGGCCCTATTGTAATCTCGGCTGGTTTGCTAACAGGGTAGTGCTGGACTACTCCTGTTACTCCCATGGCTGGAACTGTCCTACCAGTGGTTCTCATGCCCACTGTCGAAATTATCACTGACTTGGCCGCCCCTGTGTCTACAAGAAAGTTTAAGGTTTTACCAGCTACATTGATTGCAATCTCTGGTTCACTTCCAAGACTGGCAATCAATTTAACTGGCTGCAGATTACAGGTATGGCCACCCCTATTGGGTATGCTGACCTCCCTGAATCCCGCTGGCAGCGACTACTTGTGAGGGAGTTGGCTGGGAACTACCAGAGGCATGCCAATCTCTGTTCGGGGGGTATCTTTTTGTTTCCCCTGTATGTGGCTCAAAACTCCGCCTCTGTGGACCCTGCTCCCAATGTCGTGTGTCGTGTCGTTGTCTAGGGGGTTGAAAAGATCTTTGTACACTCTTTGTTCTACAGTCTCGTGCATAGTGTCCCTGTTTGTTACATGAAAAACATGTTATTACACTTGACTTACCCACAGGATTCGGTGGTACATACGCAGGCTGCCTTGTGGTCAGCGCCTGTATACTTACTGACATCAACTTATCACTTTGCGACTCCCTGTGTCTAGTGATGTTTCTGTCGTGATCAATAGCAGCCTCTCTCAATGTGGACACCGACAGACCTCGCCAACATGGTTGCGTGGTCTGAACCCTAGTCTTTAATGTTTCCTTTAAACCATCCATCAGTACAGATACTGCTACTTCTTGGTGGTTTGGGTTGGTCCTAATGTCTTCTATTCCAGTGTACTTTGCCATTTCTAATAGTGCCCGGTGGAAATATTCTGCTGCCGTTTCGGACTCTTTTTGTCTAATGGAGAATATCTTGTTCCATTTAACAACGGCTGGGAAATACTCCTTTAGCTGTAAATTTATCCTTTTTACGTTATCTTTGTTGTACACATCTGAAAGTGGTACATCTTTATCTAGTCCACAATCAGCTAAGAATTGAACTGAGTCGACATTTGAAGGTAAACAAGCTCTTAGCAGTATCTGCCAATCCTTGTTGTTGGGTTCTACAGTGTTACCTAGATCCCTGATGTATTTTTGGCTAGCAACTAAGTCTTTCCTGGGGTCAGGAAATTCGGACACTATTGTTCTTAATTCCATTCGGGAAAATGGTGTGTACATGGCAATGTTCCTTATGGGAGTGGCTCCTGATACATCTGTTTTCCCATTGGGAACTGCTATTACTCTAACAGGGTTAACTCTAACAACCTCATTCTGTGTAGATTCTACAACTTGTGGTGAAATTGTTTCAGTATAATGCATGGTGCCGTACTTACCCGTTGACACGACCTCACCTATCCCTCCGCTAGGGGCCTTCGCTAATCTCGTGGGTGTTGCTGTGCCTACTGTGGTCTCTGCTATGGTGGCTGCGAGAGAGAGAGCTGAAATTGTTGCCGGATCGTCTTCTTGATCACACTCCTGAGGAAAGTTCAAAACAGGGTACAACTTGCACGGGTTAATAATTGTATGGGTTACTTGGTTAGCATCATTAACATTTACAGGGTTACTAAGTGTTTGTGTTTTACAACCCAGTGCGTTTCTCTCCGTAATCAACTTTTCTCCTGCTATGTATGGTGGTGGCGGGGCTGTGGCTATCAGTTTCCTGACTGCCCCAGATCCCGCCGCCAGAGCCAAACCTCTCTGTATCTCACCTTCCTGTTGCCACAACTGTAAATAATCATGATGCTGAATTCGTCTCTTTGTTGATTTTATGAGACATATCCTCCTCCTTAAATTTTGTAACACTTCTGGACTGAAGCTACCTATTCTTGGGAATTTCTCCCTGTCTTGTACAGTCATTCTCTCCCATTCATCACATAAAACCTCTGTGTGACTTCCGTATTTTTCACACATGATGTACCTTGCCGACCCGACTGGTCGGTTCTCTGAATCAACCCGAACCGAGGTTGATCGCCCCCTACCTGAACAATTGGCCCCCATAATCTGCAGGTGTTGCTTACTACTCCTTTGATCTTTATATCACGGTCTTCAGCGAACCCTTACAGCAAACCAAATTATTCAAAATAGGCCGGCGGTGGCGGTTTACCGAGTACCCCACTCACTCGCCCACCTCGACCAATACGACCTGATCACACCGATATGGTGCTGGCGTACTCGATACAGGGCCCTACCAAAAAACCTTCTGTTTACTGGAACATATGAGGGTTACCCGCAGGACACTTACTCTTTCCAGTAAAGGTGGGGTTGTTAGATAGTTCCTGAGTGACCAGCGAACTTCCCTTTAAAAATAAAAAATTACACAAATCACGTCAGAATGTACAAATAGCGTTTGTGACCACTTTACTCTAATGGTATTAGGTCAGATTACTAACTACTGCACACAATTACGTGCGGTACAATCGTTCAGTACATAAGCACTACCTGTTATGTACTGAGAGATCAATGGAATCGAAAATTGCGGCTGCGAATTCCTTCAGCCAGAGCTTCCAATGGCCTATATGGGTTTTAGCACCAACCCCCGGGGTTGTGCTTCTTGTACCTTTATAGCGGACCTTCTTGTACCTTGTGACCTCCTGGCCTTGTCCTTGTGACCTCCTGGTCTTGTTACCTTGTGGTCCGCTATACTCTAATGCTCATATTTTATTTAACCAAGGATGCCTCCTTAGCCACCGTATATGTCACTTACACGTATGTCCTTTACGAGTACCCGATTTCTTTTTGGTTCAACCTCTAAGTTATATAAACTTATGTAATAAAAACACACTCACTCAACACATGTACACTTTCGTTTCTATATCTATTTCTGCGCAGAAATTTTCTTTAGCCCAGCTGTGTTACCAATTAGGAGCAGGATCTGTTAAACTAAATTTCAAATTTTCCAAAAATAGATTTGCGTTATTTACCGCGTCGCGTTATCTACCGCTGTGCGTTACTTATCGCCTTTGCGTTACTTGAGCTACGTGGGCGTAACCGGACGCTACGTTGCGTAATGTACGCTGCGTGCGTCTGCCTTTGGATTGCGTACGCTAGTCTTTGTTAGAGACACGTGTACGCAAAACAAAAGATCCACCGTAACACAATTTCTACTTTTATCAATGTAGATGATCCCTGATCATCTACCGCACACCACACTGACTGCCTTATCTCCCAGACAAGCCGTGTGTTGGTCTATACTTTAGCTATTACCTCTACTATGAAATAACAGCAAATCTCTTTTAGCACTTTCTATCAACTATAAAAATTGGCAAACAGGAATAGTGATATACGAAATTGAAAAAGAAATGCAGATATATATGTATGCGTGCGTGTATACGCAAGACAGAAGAGAAATAAACAGTTTTAAAGGACACAAGCGTTTTGTTCTTACTTCCGGTTCCCGGATTCCTTCAGCACTCTTTATCTAAGCGAAGCAGACGCTTATCCCGTCAGCACTGTGAGACAACCTCCCACCCTTTGCTGGGGGATAATGTCTGCTGATCTACCTAGTGCAGATATGAGAAGGACAGGACGAGTCCCCAATTGACAATGTTAAATTCCTTTGTCGTATAAACAACCCTTAATGAAGTCTAAGAACACAGTACGCTGTTTACTTAAGAAGTACCGTAAGGGTACGCTAGTTGCGTAACGATCGCTTAGCCGTAGGCGAGACGCTCAAGCGTCACGTTCGCTCACGGCCCAGTGATCACAGGACAGCACGTTATTGGTGATGACTAGAGTAATGATTCGCTATGGCGTAGCGGACGCTCGAGACCACGAGGAGATCACCAGGGGCGCAGACGCTCACAACGCTATACCTTTATGTCTAAACCTATTATTAATGAAATACACAGAATACCTTAATGTGAATACAGGGTGTAAGTGCAACCTTGTGTAACCTGACTAACTACAAAGCTGCTTGAGCGTCACCGACGCTCAAGTGAACACTTAAAACTATAGGAAATACACAGATACTGGTTTAGGGTCCAAAGCCTATTATCTGTATTATAACTATTATACTTGCAAAAAGAATCACAGTACAAATGATACACTACAATATAACAGAGACTTCCTAACCAAATAACTATACAAGAAATACAATACAATACTATGCTGATCTAATACAATACAATACTAGTCAATGGGAGATACGAGAGAAAGAGAAGGGAGAGAGAGAGAGAGAGATTGGCTCACAGTAAGACAATATGATTACGGAGAGAAACTTACGCACAAAGGGTATGATCGCATGCGCCTCGATATCCAGCTCCCGATTATCAGCAAGAAAACCGTTGATGAGAGTGCAGTTGGATATGGTCGGCCTGCCTATTTATGCCCCACACACAATGCAATCTCATAGTCCCTACAATCCCATTGTCCATTGGACGAAGGAATTCGGCTTCGCACTATAACAAAAGGTCATAGGGTGATTCATACAGGTGGGCTGTGACGATTTCAAACAGCTCAGGTGGGTGGGAAACTAGGTTTCCCGCCGCATACCTGAGTAAGAGTAAATAATAGTAATGGACATAAACTTCTTATGTCCATAACTATTCGCACGAGCGATTAATACGCTCCAAACCAACACCGGAATATTGCTAATTAAATACTCTTCCGATGGGTACCAAACACTGCTGTATGATTCCTGTTAGACCCTTCGCACAATACAAAGAGGAATTCCTCCATTCAGGGACATTCTACATTAACCAAACTTTCAGAATCTATCAAAGGGACCATGATCTACAAACTACATTAATTGTGGAAATATGTAACGATTGGGTCGCACGCTACGACTACATACTCCTTACCGTAAATACGCATACCGATGCGAGCGGGTGCACGCATCAGCGGGTATGCGCTATCACGGGAAAGCGCACGCATGCGCAGTGCGGACCAGCGTGAGGTGCAAATATGGCAGCGTGTATAGGGATATTTTTCTGACTTTGACACACTGGTAGATACCTGATTCTTGTTGGAAAGATAAAGTCTAGATATGTCACCATTACATCTTTGTATGCCCCTAACACCAAACAGGCCCGTTTCCTTAAAACCTTCTTCCAAAAACTACAGGAGGTTAAAAATTGTGCTTCCTTTGTTATGGGTGACTTAAACCTTTCTCCTAATCCTAAATGGGATAAAACCTCCTCACTTGATAAGCAATCTAGTAACATAGCCAGATCTTTAGCCTCCTTTTTTTCACATTTACTGGCGGAATTTGATAGGTATGATGCTTGGAGAGTCAGAAACGCCGAGGTGAGAGATTTTACATAATATTCCCCTGTTCACAAATCATATTCGAGAATAGAT
Source organism: Pseudophryne corroboree (assembly GCF_028390025.1). Classification (NCBI taxonomy): domain Eukaryota; kingdom Metazoa; phylum Chordata; class Amphibia; order Anura; family Myobatrachidae; genus Pseudophryne; species Pseudophryne corroboree. Next base: position 960,997,719 of record NC_086444.1, on the reverse strand, counting down.
CTTCTCCTTACCAATAAATGGTCATTGCAATATATCCCCTCCATCATGAGCTTACCAATAACCTGGTCTGATCATGCCCCTATAACGTGCTCTTGGTCTCCTAACTCCACAAGTCCCGTTCTCCGTCTGTGGAGACTGCAGGATTACATACTACAGGATGATAATGGTATTACCATTTTAAAAAATACACTGACCACATATTTGGAAATGAATGACACTGTAGATACCTCAATCACTAATAACTGGTGCACTCTAAAGACCGTTATGAGAGGCGCTGCAATTCATGCTGCAACACGGATAAAACAACGTAACCTGGAAGTCCAATTAGACTATGAGAGTGAGGTCTCTTCCTTAGAAGCCCAACATAAGAAATCTCCCAAAGATTCCAACATACTAGCAGTATTAACTGAAGCTAAGAGGAAACTTAGTAGCCTCTATTTTTCAAATATTCAGCTAGCAATTTCTAAACTAAATCAGAAATTTGACACTCTAGGTAATAGAGCAAGTAAACTCATAGCATGGAAACTAAAGGCCCATACACACTTGACGATAAAATGAGCGACGTCGTTCATTTCAGCCCTCATCAACGACGTCGCTCATTATATCGTCAAGTGTGTATGCATCCGACGACCACCGATGCGCGGCCCCGTGGGACGTTAACGACCCTCGCTTATCTGTGGAGCATGTATGCTCAATTTCCACTATGGTCGTTACCGACCAGAGACGTTGTTGAATGTGTGAACAACCAATGACCAAGCCACTGCCCGGACACACCCAGCGCCATTACACTGGACTCACCAGCCCTGTTCCCAGCCCATTATTTTAATAAACTGTTCAGCTTGGATGCTTCAACGATGAATGGTCTTTGGTCTTTGGTCGTTGGTAGTGTGTATGTTCATGTCGTTTGCTCAGCTTTTCAAGGGAAGTTCAAGGGAAGTCGTTAACGATGGTCGTTAACGACGTGTGCATCATCAAGTGTGTATGGGCCTTAAGAGGTAAAAACATAATCAATAGAATCACAGCTCTATTTAAACCAGATGGTACTCTTCTCTCCAATCCGAGAGATATTAATAACCTATTTGCTTCCTATTATGAAAAGTTATATAATCTCAAAAGAGATAATTCTATCCCTCAACCCTCAGCTGCTCTTATCCATTCCTTCCTAGACTCTGTTAGTTTACCCTCTATTTCCCAGGATGAGGCTTACTCGTTAGACTCTCCCTGGACTAAAGATGAACTTAGCTCTGCTCTAAAGTCCCTTAAAAAAGACAAAACCCCAGGCCCAGATGGGTTTATCAATAATTTCTACATCTCTTTTCAGGATTCCCTTTCCCCGTCCTGTTTCAACTATATAATAATGCCTTTAAGTATCCCTTTCCAGCTGAAATGCTGGAAGTCCAAATTGTTACGATACCCAAACCTGGTAAGGACCCGTCATTGTGCCATAATTATAGACCGATAGCACTTTTAAACCCAGATATAAAGCTTTATGCTAAACTAATTGCAAATAGGCTGGATCCACTGTTACCCCTTTTAGTTTACCAGGATCAGGTTGGCTTTACGTTAGGTAGACAAGCCCCTGATAATACCAGAAGAGTCTTTTCCTTGCTGGAAGCTCAATCTGCCTCTTGAAAGCCTCTATTGTTGCTCTCACTCAATGCAGAGAAGGCTTTCGACAGAATTCATTGGATGTATATGGTGGAAGTACTTGCCAGGTTTGGATTCTCAGGCCAATTTCTACAGGCTATATTACATCTTTACTCAATCCCTACCGCCAGAGTCTTCAGTAACGGCTTTTTATCAAACTCATTTCCTATTACTAATGGTACCCGCCAAGGTTGTCCCCTATCGCCATAAATCTTTGCTTTAGCTACTGAGCCCCTGGCGGAAAAAAATAGGACATCTACTCAAATAGATGGGTTTCAAATTGGACTAAGATCTGCTTATTTGCAGATGATGTCCTGTTATTTATAATGAATCCATTAACCTCTCTTCCAGCTCTTCATAATATTCTCCAAGAATATTCCAAAATATAATTTTAGAAATTAAATACATCTAAAACTGAAGCGCTCCCCTTTGACTTAGATTTATCTCTGATACACACACTGAGATCTCACTATAATTATTCCTTGCAAGCCTCTTCCCTTCAGTATTTGGGAGTTAGAATTCCCCTGCACCCCGAGACGTAATAACATTTAACTATCTTCCTCTTCTTGCTCCGTTTACAGAACTCACTAAAAACTGGATGAACTACGATATTTCTTGGGTAGCTTCTGTTAAGATGATGCTCCTCCCTAAGATTCTCTATTTGTTTAGAGCTATCCCATTCTTAGTACCAATTACCTTACTTAATAAATTTTACTCCATAATCTCGCTGTTCCCGTGGAAAGGTAAAATACCTAGGACAGCTAGAGCTCGCCTACAAAGGTCTAAAAGGACCGGAGGCCTAGCATTTCCTAATCTCAAATTATACCAAAATGATTGTATACTGAACCAATTGAAAATTGGCTTTCACCCGATCCTATGAAACCTTGGGTTGATATTGAACAATTTGTGTGTCAAGGTTACCCAAAAGCTGATCTGCTATGGATTAAAACCCTGCATAGACCATCCTCTGCTATATCTATAAAATGTGTTTCTAGCACATTAGTAGTCTGGGACAGGTTGATTATCTCTCTCTGTGATTATCACACTCCTCTAGATATACCTGGAACTGTGACACATTAATCATATAATCCCTGCGGGGTTGTTTTTTACATTGAAAGGCTGTTGATTGTTTTAATTGATGCTTATAACAACTATCTTATGAGCTATTGATACAATTGTTGTTTTATAATAAGGTGCATGTGTTGTATTGAAATTGTATCTACTGTGCACAGTTGTGTTTCAACTTAGTATTATAAAGATAAAAGTAGTTTTTGGAATACTATGTTGTCCATTGGTTATAGTTGGATCTCCTATACATAGAGACCCGTAGGATTGGTATTAAATGTGAATGCATATAGTCTTGATGATTTTAATATTTTAAATAAAATATTTCTTAAAACTGGAAAGCGCCTGCAATAAATTCTTTTTGTCTATTGTTCTACTAAAACATTGGGACTCAACACCCCAATTATTTAAGGGCAGCAGTCCGTTTTAAGAGGAATTGAATTAATGGTAAAGGTTTTGTGAGAATTGGATAACTGACACACACAGATCAGCTTAGTGCTTTCTTGTATTTCCAGAAATGATGTTTAAACTACTGCATAATTTATATTATACACTGGCTAAACTACATAAAATTTGGCCTGAATCCTTAAAATTCTGCTAGTGGTTTTGTGGACAGGAGGGTACTCTAATCAGAGGCAGAACTCTGGGAGGCAACGGAGTCATCTGCCGCCGGGCTCCTGCTCTGAAGGGGGGCACCTCTCCTCCCATTCTGTGACACCATTGAATTAAGTTAATTGATAGCTGCCGCTGTCTTTTCAGTGGCCGACTTCCTCACTGGTCCCTGCACCTTACAAATCACACCCTCTTTATTATACTGAATATACACATTTTACAAGTGTCATACCCAGGATTAGAAACCACAACCTATTACACTGGATGCGGCACTTTACTGATGAAGCTGTTTGCTCCTGTATAGGAAATATGAGAATTCTAACTATATGAAGCTACTTCTCTGACAATTACACGTAACTTCATATAGTTAGAATTCTCATGCTTCCTCTACAGGAGCAAATAACTCCATCAGTAAAGTGTCTGCAGTTAGTGTAACAGGTCATGGGTTCTAATCCTGGGTATGACTGCTAAGAAATGTGTGATTTAAAATAAAAGACAATTAAATGTATAAATACAGTATATAATTTTTTTCAGAACACTCCATACACACACACACACACACACACGCACGCACGCACGCACGCACGCACGCACGCACGCACACATACATACATACATACATACATACATATATTTATCTTAATTTAGGAAATAGGGGGGTGCACAAATATTTATCTTGCCTCCGGGCGACTGTGACGAACTTACGCCACTGACTCTAATGCACATCTTTTGGTCATGTCAGAATATTAACCCACTATGGTTGGAAGTCTTTGATCTGATTAAGCAAGTAACGGATGTCTCTCTACGGTTCTCTCCTGAGATTGTGTTTTTACATCATTTCCCTCCTACAGTGCAAAAGGATGATACGCATGTCACAGGCCATATACTGATTGCTACAAGAGCTATAATAGCTCAATACTGGAGACGGAATGATGCCCCTAAACTCTCAAAGATCATATCGTATGTTCAACGTAGTTGTGAAATGGAAACGATTGGTTTTAAATATTGCATGGCCATATCCTCTCCCTCACAGAAGTGCTTAGCCTGGTCCAATTACCATAGCGATTATGTTGCTTCAAGTAGCATCTAAATTAAAGTGGAATCTATTGTTATTATTGTAATTTTTCTCTTTTGTATATTTAACAAACTGTCCCATTCACTTTTATGTGATGGTTCCTATATTTCTTTTGATAGACTTCCGTGGGTGGATTTTCGAGGCACGCGCATGTCCCCGACTTACTTACTCACTTAATTAATTAATTATTTACATCTATTTCTTTCCCTCTATTTTTTTCTTTTTGTTTTTGTCATTGTTACTTTGTTTTGTTTATTGTATGTTACGATTTTATTCTATGTTAATATAGACTGATTAATACTGTATTGCTGTTCACTTTATCTATGCTAGTTTACCTACACATTTATATATATAATGTTCTGTGATGTCTGTACTAGTGATGAGCGGGTTCGGTTCCTCGGAATCCGAAACCCCCCGAACTTCACCCTTTTTACACGGGTCCGACGCATACTCGGATTCTCCCGTATGGCTCGGTTAACCCGAGCGCGCCCGAACGTCATCATCCCGCTGTCGGATTCTCGCGAGATTCGGATTCTATATAAGGAGCCGCGCGTCGCCGCCATTTTTCACTCGTGCATTGGAAATGATAGGGAGAGGACGTGGCTGACGTCCTCTCACTTTGTTTCAGGGGGCTGCAGTGCAAATATCTTTATTCTGGGGACCAGCAGTATTATAGGAGGAGTACAGTGCAGAGTTTTGCTGACCAGTGACCACCAGTATTATACGTTGTCTGCCTGAAAAACGCTCCATTTCTGTGCTCAGTGTGCTGCATATATCTGTGCTCACACTGCTTTATTGTGGGGACTGGGGACCAGCAGTATTATATAGGAGGAGTACAGTGCAGAGTTTTGCTGACCAGTGACCACCAGTATACGTTGTCTGCCTGAAAAACGCTCCATATCTGTGCTCAGTGTGCTGCATATATCTGTGCTCACACTGCTTTATTGTGGGGACTGGGGACCAGAAGTATTATATAGGAGGAGTACAGTGCAGAGTTTTGCTGACCAGTGACCACCAGTATACGTTGTCTGCCTGAAAAACGCTCCATATCTGTGCTCAGTGTGCTGCATATATCTGTGCTCACACTGCTTTATTGTGGGGACAGGGGACCAGAAGTATTATATAGGAGGAGTACAGTGCAGAGTTTTGCTGACCAGTAACCACCAGTATTATACGTTCTCAGCCTGAAAAACGCTCCATATCTGTGCTGCATTGTAGTATATAGTAGGAGTACAGTGCATAATTTTGCTGACCACCAGTATATAATATATAGGCGTACGGTACAGAAGGCCACTGCTCTACCTACCTCTGTGTCATCAAGTATACTATCCATCCATACCTGTGGTGCATTTCAGTTTTGCACAGTTTGCTGACCACCAGTATATAATATATAGGAGTACGGTACAGAAGGCCACTGCTCTACCTACCTCTGTGTCGTCAAGTATACTATCCATCCATACCTGTGGTGCATTTCAGTTTTGCACAGTTTGCTGACCACCAGTATATAATATATAGCAGTACGGTACAGTAGGCCACTGCTCTACCTACCTCTGTGTCGTCAAGTATACTATCCATCCATACCTGTGGTGCATTTCAGTTTTGCACAATTTGCTGACCAACAGTATATAATATATAGCAGTACGGTACAGTAGGCCACTGTTCTACCTACCTCTGTGTCGTCAAGTATACTATCCATCCATACCTGTGGTGCATTTCAGTTTTGCACAGTTTGCTGACCACCAGTATATAATATATAGCAGTACGGTACAGTAGGCCACTGCTCTACCTACCTCTGTGTCGTCAAGTATACTATCCATCCATACCTGTGGTGCATTTCAGTTGTGCGCAGTATATATAGTAGTACGCCATTGCTATTGATACTGGCATATAATTCCACACATTAAAAAATGGAGAACAAAAATGTGGAGGGTAAAATAGGGAAAGATCAAGATCCACTTCCACCTCGTGCTGAAGCTGCTGCCACTAGTCATGGCCGAGACGATGAAATGCCATCAACGTCGTCTGCCAAGGCCGATGCCCAATGTCATAGTAGAGAGCATGTAAAATCCAAAAAACAAAAGTTCAGTCAAATGACCGAAAAATCAAAATTAAAAGCGTCTGAGGAGAAGCGTAAACTTGCCAATATCCCATTTACGACACGGAGTGGCAAGGAACGGCTGAGGCCCTGGCCTATGTTCATGGCTAGTGGTTCAGCTTCACATGAGGATGGAAGCACTCATCCTCTCGCTAGAAAAATGAAAAGACTTAAGCTGGCAAAAGCACAGCAAAGAACTGTGCGTTCTTCTAAATCACAAATCCCCAAGGAGAGTCCAATTGTGTCGGCTGCGATGCCTGACCTTCCCAACACTGGACGGGAAGAGGTGGTGCCTTCCACCATTTGCACGCCCCCTGCAAGTGCTGGAAGGAGCACCCGCAGTCCAGTTCCTGATAGTCAAATTGAAGATGTCACTGTTGAAGTACACCAGGATGAGGATATGGGTGTTGCTGGCGCTGAGGAGGATATTGACAAGGAGGATTCTGATGGTGAGGTGGTTTGTATAAGTCAGGCACCCGGGGAGACACCTGTTGTCTGTGGGACGAATATGGCCATTGACATGCCTGGTCAAATTACAAAAAAAATCACCTCTTCGGTGTGGAATTATTTTAACACAAATGCGGACAACAGGTGTCAAGCCATGTGTTGCCTTTGTCAAGCTGTAATAAGTAGGGGTAAGGACGTTAACCACCTTGGAACATCCTCCCTTATACGTCACCTGCAGCGCATTCATCATAAGTCAGTGACAAGTTCAAAAACTTTGGATGACAGCGGAAGCAGTCCACTGACCACTAAATCCCTTCCTCTTGTAACCAAGGTCCTGCAAACCACACCACCAACTCCCTCAGTGTCAATTTACACAGGAAAGCCAATAGTCCTGCAGGCCATGTCACTGGCAAGTCTGACGAGTCCTCTCCTGCCTGGGATTCCTCCGATGCATCCTTGAGTGTAACGCCTACTGCTGCTGGCGCTGCTGTTGTTGCTGCTGGGAGTCGATCGTCATCCCAGAGGGGAAGTCGAAAGACCACTTGTACTACTTCCAGTAAGCAATTGACTGTCCAACAGTCCTTTGCGAGGAAGATGAAATATCACAGCAGTCATCCTCCTACAAAGCGGATAACTCAGGCCTTGGCAGCCTGGGCGGTGAGAAACGTGTTTCCGTTATCCACCGTTAATTCACAGGCAACTACAGACTTGATTGAGGTACTGTGTCCCCGGTACCAAATACCATCTAGGTTCCATTTCTCTAGGCAGGCGATAATGAAAATGTACACAGACCTCAGAAAAAGAGTCACCAGTGTCCTAAAATATGCAGTTGTACCCAATGTCCACTTAACCACGGACATGTGGACAAGTGGAGCAGGGCAGACTCAGTACTATATGACTGTGACAGCCCACTGGGTAGATGTATTGCCTCCCGCAGCAAGAACAGCAGCGGCGGCACCAGTAGCAGCATCTTGCAAACGCCAACTCGTTCCTAGGCAGGCTACGCTTTGTATCACCGCTTTCCAGAAGAGGCACACAGCTGACAACCTCTTACGGAAACTGAGGAACATCATCGCAGAATGGCTTACCCCAAATGGACTCTCCTGGGGATTTGTGACATCGGACAATGCCAGCAATATTGTGCGTGCATTACATCTGGGCAAATTCCAGCATGTCCCATGTTTTGCACATACATTGAATTTGGTGGTGCAGAATTATTTAAAAAACGACAGGGGCGTGCAAGAGATGCTGTCGGTGGCCCGAAGAATTGCGGGCCACTTTCGGCATTCAGCCACCGCCTGCCGAAGACTGAAGCACCAGCAAACAGTCCTGAACCTGCCCTGTCATCATCTGAAGCAAGAGGTGGTAACGAGGTGGAATTCAACCCTCTATGTGCTTAGGAGGATGGAGGAGCAGCAAAAGGCCATTCAAGCCTATACATCTGCCTACGATATAGGCAAAGGAGGGGAAATGCACCTGACTCAAGCGCTGTGGAGAATGATTTCAACGTTGTGCAAGGTTCTGCAACCCTTTGAACTTGCCACACGTGAAGTCAGTTCAGACACTGCCAGCCTGAGTCAGGTCATTCCCCTCATCAGGCTTTTGCAGAAGAAGCTGGAGACATTGAAGGAGGAGCTAAAACAGAGCGATTCCGCTAGGCATGTGGGATTTGTGGATGGAGCCCTTAATTTGCTTAACCAGGATTCACGGGTGGTCAATCTGTTGAAATCAGAGCACTACATTTTGGCCACCATGCTCGATCCTAGATTTAAAACCTACGTTGTATCTCTCTATCCGGCAGACACAAGTCTGCAGAGGTTCAAAGACCTGCTGGTGAGAAAATTGTCAAGTCAAGCGGAACGTGACCCATCAACAGCTGCTCCTTCACATTCTCCCACAACTGGGGGTGCGAGGAAAAGGCTAAGAATTCCGAGCCCACCCGCTGGCGGTGATGCAGGGCAGTCTGGAGCGAGTGCTGACATCTGGTCCGGACTGAAGGACCTGCCAACGATTACTGACATGTCGTCTACTGTCACTGCATATGATTCTCTCACCATTGAAAGAATGGTGGAGGATTATATGAGTGACCGCATCCAGGTAGGCACGTCAGACAGTCCGTACGTATACTGGCAGGAAAAAGAGGCAATTTGGAGGCCCTTGCAGAAACTGGCTTTATTTTACCTAAGTTGCCCCCCCTCCAGTGTGTACTCCGAAAGAGTGTTTAGTGCAGCTGCTCACCTTGTCAGCAATCGGCGTACGAGGTTACTTCCAGAAAATGTGGAGAAGATGATGTTCATCAAAATAAATTATAATCAATTCCTCCGTGGAGACATTCACCAGCAATTGCCTCCAGAAAGTACACAGGGACCTGAGATGGTGGATTCCAGTGGGGATGAATTAATAATCTGTGAGGAGGGGGATGTACACAGTGAAAGGGGTGAGGAATCGGATGATGAGGAGGAGGTGGACATCTTGCCTCTGTAGAGCCAGTTGGTGCAAGGAGAGATTGATTGCTTCTTTTTTGGTGGGTGCCCAAACCAGCCAGTCATTTCAGTCACAGTTGTGTGGCAGACCCTGTCGCTGAAATGATGGGTTTGTTAAAGTGTGCATGTCCTGTTTCTACAACATAAGGGTGGGTGAAAGGGCCCAAGGACAATTCCATCTTGCACCTCTTTTTTCTTAAATTTTTCTTTGCATCATGTGCTGTTTGGGGACTATTTTTTTGAAGTGCCATCCTGCCTGACACTGCAGTGCCACTCCTAGATAGGCCAGGTGTTTGTGTCGGCCACTTGTGTCGCTTAGCTTAGCCATCCAGCGACCACAGTGCACCTCTTTTTTTCTTTGCATCATGTGCTGTTTGGGGACTATTTTTTAAATCGCCCATGCTGTCTGACACTGCAGTGCCACTCCTAGATGGGCCAGGTGTTTGTGTTGGCCACTTGGGTCGCTTAGCTTAGTCATCCAATGACCTTGGTGCAAATTTTAGGACTAAAAATAATATTGTGAGGTGTGAGGTGTTCAGAATAGACTGGAAATTAGTGGAAATTATAGTTATTGAGGTTAATAATACTATGGGATCAAAATGACCCCCATATTCTATGATTTAAGCTGTTTTTGAGGGTTTTTTTTGTAAAAAACACCCGAATCCAAAACACACTCGAATCCGACAAAAAATTTCCGGGGAGGTTTTGCCAAAACGCGTCCGAATCCAAAACACGGCCGATGAACCGAATCCAAAACCAAAACACTAAACCCGAAAAATGTCCGGTGCACATCACTAGTCTGTACTGTGTATTTGAACCTTTTCTTTCAATAAAAATAAAAATTTTCAGAAAAAAAAGGAAAAACCCAATTCAGTGAAATACTAATCTTAGCAAAGCTGTGTGTTTGATTGAGAAAAAAATTGCATGTAACACAGCAATGCCCAGCATGTTCATTCTTAATCACACATGATTCTTACCCTCAGGAGTGAACAGTGGTATATGCACCTGGCTTGCACGAGGAAATGCTATAGTTACAGTAGTAGGAGTTGATGCTTAAAATACAGTACACTATTCATATACAATAGAATACGTGGCTGGACTGTGGGCCTAATTCATGTTCGTACGTGCTTGCTATACGGCTGCAATTTTTTAGGCTATGGAGTTGCTAATCATCGCAAGTAAAGCTGACATCAAGAAAAAAAAGATAGACACCCACCGGAGCCATCACAAACTCATTCGCAAATGCGTACACATATGCAGACAATACGCAATAACAAGGAACATCAACTGCTGGGGGAGCCCTATGACTACGCAGACTGAACACAACAGAAGAGCAATGCTTTTGTTTGTACATGATCGCAGCTGACACGACCCAAAACTGCCATGATGCGCTTGCATTTTTGCTGCCACTCCCTGTTACCTCCCCCAAACGGTCCCTTCCTGTCAATTATTCTGCGATAAAAGTTTCAATGTGAGGGCGATCACAACGACACTTTGGCATATGCACAGTGCAATAGTAATAATATGAATAGAATGCACATGTCTCAAACTATAATACAAACATATGTGTGAGAGGTTCAGATGCTTTCAGAAATTCAGAAGTGGTTGACAATCATCATCATAATTTTTTTTTTCATTTTAAATTTGTATTTTTCAAGTACTGACCTCTTAAGGTCTCCACATCTTTCTTGTGGTCCTCATGACATGCATTTAGTATGCTTTCACTTGGTCTCCACACCCATAGCCAGATTAAGTGTTTGGGGGGGGGGGGGGGGGAGCAAAGGCATACTGTATTCCAGCCCCCATTTGTCAGGGGGCCCCCTGCCGGAGGACTCAGTCATCAATAGCTTTCCTTTGTATACAGCAATAGAAGCAGGCAGCCAGAATGTGAGTAGGTCAGTATGCAGTGCAGGCAGAGACACAGGCGTATCAGGTTTCATGACTTACCTATGGAGCTTTCCGACTAGAGGAGAGATACAGTAGGAAGGTGGAAAGAGCTGTAAGTGACACAGGGATGCCAGCTTCTCCTCCTCCCTGCCTGGGTGTCTGGGGTCCAGGGCCGGTGCTAGGGTGTTCGGTGCCCTCCTGCAAACTATAAATTTGCGCCCTCCCATACTTTACAAAGGGACAGTGCACATAATGCCTCCTGTAGCAGTGACATGTATTCACATAATGCTCCCTGTACCAGTGACGCTTACATGTGTAACGCCCCCTGTACCAGTGACGCATACACACATAATGCCCCTGTACCAATGACGCTTACACACGTAACGCCCCCTGTACCAGTGACACTTACCCGTAATGCCCCCTGTACCAGTGACACTTACACACGTAACGCCCCTGTACCAGTGACACTTACACACGTAACGCCCCTGTACCAGTGACACTTACACACGTAACGCCCCTGTACCAGTGACACACACGTAACGCCCCCTGTACCAGTGATGCTTACACACGTAACGCCCCCTGTACCAGTGATGCTTACACACATAACGCCCCTGTACCAGTGACGCTTACACATGTAATGCCCCTGTACTAGTGACACTTACACACGTAATGCCCCCTGTACCAGTGACGCATACACGCATAATGCCCCTGTACCAATGACACTTACACACATAACGCCCCCTGTACCAGTGATGCGTACACACATAGGCCCTCATTCCGAGTTGATCGCAGCAGTTCATCGCATCGCAAAACGGTGAAAATCTGCCAACGGCGCATGCACGACACCTAGACTGCACGTGTGCAAAGGGAGCGATACGATGCTTGAGCATAATTACTAACTGAAAACCTGCTCATACTACACCACCAAAAACGGGGAGTGACGGAGGCATGACAGAGGCACGGCTTCGCTATCTAACGAAATGGGCGTGAAAGTGGGCGGCTAGTGTGGGAGTATGCAACCAGCAGTAGGCGTGTTTTGAGCAGAAGTACACAACAAATGTTCGCTATCTTGTCGCAGCCGAGGAGTAAGTCTGCAGTTACTCTGCACTTGCGAAGTACTGTGACTAGTGTGTCTGCCCTAATTAGCAATTATTATGCCAATGAATTCACCTGTTGTCCAATTACTGAGCAAACACTGCTCAGCCAAAATACTACAAACAGCAATTGTCTGGACACATAACATTTTTATTGTTAGCACCTACACATCTGACATGCTCCCAAATAATCTTTTTTTTTCCCCAAAAATAAACATTGATGTTAAATGCATGTTGTAATTATTTAATAGTAGCAAATGCAATCACGTGTGAATAAACCAACTTATAAACTACATCAGCTAAATCTTATCGACATAGACATATTCCTTTGTACATACCAAATAACATGAACCACATAATGCAGGCTACACTTAATGTTACTTAATAAAATTTATTTTAATTTTTTTGGGAATATGTGTCCATATCTAATATTAGGTAATGTTGCCCCTAGTAACCCCAGGTCCTATTTTTAAATTTTTAATTATAGGCCCAGTTAAGTGTTGTGCAAGGCATACCTGTTTAAATTTTTAATATGCAATGTTTGTCTAAATATTCTGATTGTAACCCTTGTTCCACAAATGTCTTTATGCCATGCATCTGTTTACATTACAAATGACACAACATATGATCCTAAATGTCGAAAACTTTGTGACTTTGTGCAGCTGATTGTTATTGACAAATGTGGTGAGTACACAGATTGTAACAATTACTTTTCTATAAGTGTGTGTGTATGTGAGTGTGTGTGTGAGTGTGATTGTGAGTGTGTGATTTTGAGTGTGTTTGTGTGTGTGTGTGTGTGTGAGTGTGAATGTAATTGTGAGTGTATGTATTGTGTTTCTTGTTCTTCCGCGGCTGCGAATTTCCGCTATTGCGAACTGTACCCACTGTCCTTCACAGCAATGCACACATCAATAAAGTTTATTAGATGACACCATGAATTTACAACCAATCACATGCCACCACACACTATAAATATAAGCCCATATATGGAAAACGCCATTGGCACCATGCGCGCAGCTGCATTTAGCCACCGTGAGCTGCGCGTGTTGGTCGCAGTGATGGACCACCGCGTAGGCCGCGTAGGCCCCTTTATCCCCAATAGTATAAAGCGTGAGGCCTACGCTGAGGTCTGCCACATACTCCGCAGCCGCACCCGGAACACACGCTCCATTATCCAACTTGAAAGGCGCTGGAGCGACCTCCGCCGTCGCACACCGGACCTGTTGGCGGAGCTCCGCCAACAAATCCGCACTAGACGTAGGCGCAGTAAGTTTCATATTACATTAAATCACACTGAGATTATTAGCAGAAACTTGTAATGCAAAACTTGCATATTTTCACTAAATTATATAGTGTGAAAATTGGCACACTGACAATGAACTATTGTAGAACAAACATGACACAGTGTGTGTGGTTAGGGCAAGCAGTACTGACTGTGTAGCAAAGTGCTTCTGAAAAAGTGAATGTTGTTGTACTGAGTTGCTACACAGGCTGTCAACTGAACCCAATAACTTGCTCTGTGGGGTAAATTTACTAAGGTGGGAGCTTTTTAGAACTGGTGATGTTGCCTATAGCAACCAATCAGATTAAATCTATTATCTTCTAGAAGCAGCCTAATAAATGTTACGTAGAATCTGATTGGTTGCTATGGGCAACATCACCAGTTTAAAAAAAAAATTAGCAATTTTACCCCTGTGTCTTTAACATGGGACAGAACAGTGTAATAGAAAAATACTGTTGTTATAATTTTTAAAGCCACAACCTAAATATTACCTATGTCATTCTAGGGCGAGCACAACGGCAAGCTGCTGCAGGAAGTCCGGACCAATCCCCTTCTCAGCCCCCTCCCCTTCTGTCGCCCAATCCCCCTCTCCTTCCCAATCCCCATCTCAGCCCCCCTCCCCTTCTGTCGCCCAATCCCCCTCTCCTTCCCAATCCCCTTCTCAGCCCCCCTCCCCTTCTGTCGCCCAATCCCCCTCTCCTTCCCAATCCCCTTCTGAGCCCCCCTCCCCTTCTGTCGCCCAATCACCCTCGCCTTCCCAAACACCTTCTCAGCTTCCTCCCCTTCTGTCACCCAACCCCCTTCTCCTTCCCAATCCCCTTCTCAGCCCCCCTCCCCTTCTGTCACCCAAACCCCCTCTCCTTCCCAAACCCCTTCTCATCCCCCCTCCCCTTCTGTCGCCCAATCCCCCTCTCCTTCCCAATCCCCTTCTCAGCCCCCCTCCCCCTCTCTTTACCAATACCCCTCTCTGTCCCCCTCCCCCTCTCTTTACCAATACTCCTCTCTGTCCCCCTCCCTCTCTGTAGGCCAAACCACCACTCCGCCCACCTCCCCCTCTCTTTCCCATTCCCTCTCTCTGGCCCCCTCCCCCTCTGTGGCCCATATACCCTCTCCGCCCCCCTCCCCCTCTCAATCAGACCCACCCTCTGTAAACAGCTCCCCATTCCATCCTCCTTCCCCAATCCCTCCTCCTTCACCAATCCCTCCTCCTTCCCCAATCCCTCCTCCTTCCCTCATCCACCCTCCTTCCCCCATCCAGCCTCCTTCCCCACCCAGTGAATGGGCAGCAGAAGCCCTGAGAATGTTGTGGGTGCTGCGCATGTGGCTGATGCGAGTAAGTTTTAACACATTTAAAATGTATTTGTTACCTACTTAAACTTCAAAATCAAATACATGCAGTGTTGTACTGTGGCCAATCTTGGCCCAAGGGAAAATGTTTGTGTTCTTCATCATGGTATGGATGTTGCATTTACATTTGTGTGAGTATCATTAGATGTACAGTGTCTATGTCTGCAATATTTAGGGTTTCCACTCTAGGTCGACACTCATTAGGTCGACAGGGTTGCCAGGACAACAGGGTTTATATGTGCTAGGTTGTCAGTGAAACAGTTAGACCTGAGTGGAGTTTAGTATGTTGTTGTTCTTTTACACTTGTGCCTGGGTATTCCTAATATTTGCACATTCAACTCGCATGCTTCACTTTGTTAGCCAGGCTAAGGACACAATGATTTGTGTTGTGAAAGTTACAGTCAAAAAATTATTATTTTACTTAAAAAACATGTTTCACCTTATGTAGTAAGGCAGGCTTTCAAGGAGTGTGGGCATGCTAGGATATGTTGTCCTTCTGAAGATGTTGATATGCAGTGTGATGATGCAGGGCAAACACCAAAAAAGACAAGTCTGCTTCACTCCAGATGTGAATGAATCCCAGCATGGGGTTACATTCACTAAGATGGGAGTTTTATTCAAGATGGGATGTTGCCCATAGCAACCAATCAGATTCAACTTCTCATTTATTTAGCACCTTCTAGAAGATATGTGGAATCTGATTGGTTGCTATGGGCAATGTCCCATCTTAAATAGAACTCCCATCTTAGTAAATGTACATCATGGTGTGGTACACTTTTTAAAATTGAAAGTTAACAATAACAAACATTGTTGAGCATGCTTGTGTGTTGGTATGCTACTGTTTTAACATTCAAACATCCATGATGTAGTCACTTTGCCATTAAAGTGTGCTTTGTGGCTTGCTTGTGTAATAGGTAATGTGAGTAGGTAATGTGAGTAAGTTTTTTATTTTTATTTTTGCTCTTCTTTTCAGATGGTGCAGTTGGAGATCCCACAAGCCTGCCTGGCATCCTTGCAAGTCTAAAGGCTCATTTGCAGGCCATGCTAGCCGATCAACAAAAAATTTTTTAATTTGTTAATTTTTAAATTGGAAAATATTTGTTATTGGTTCTAAAAAAAAAACACAAAAAAAATATATGTACAAAAATAAAAAATTGTTTATTACAGTTAAGCGGTTGTTGTGTTTTTTTAATGCAATAAAGGAACAGCATATTGCCTAGCAGAAATTGGTTACCTTACAAAAAACACACATCAAACTTACGAATATTAATCTTATTATTTACAAACAAACAAACAAACAAACAAATTATGTCAGTTAGTAGCTTATTGTTTAGAAAAACATGTAAACACATATATTCACACACTACACCTCCACACAAAAATATGCTATTTAACATTAGGCCAGGCACAGTTTACACATCTATTTCACTTATTTATAAACAAACATGGTAATGGCCAATTATGCCTACAAAGTGTTCTGTAGGTATTCTTTGAAGACTTAATTGGTCATGACCACAATCATTCATTACACTAATTAGATTAGTAATTGAGGAAGGCTTGTTGAATTTGAATTGAAAGGTGTAATATACTGTAACTTGAAAAAAAAACCCATTGCTGTGCATTTTTCAGCAAAAGCGTGTGCAATTTTAAGAGGAATGTGTAAATCTACGAGAAGTTAGGATTTTTATGATGAGGTTTGTGAAATTGCGATGGGTTCGCATTAGTGCGATGTCATTTGGCATACGCCTACTTTGTGTAATACTGCGTACGAAATAGCAAAAATCAGTTGGGGGCGGTTATTCGCTATTGTGCAACGTGTTCGCAAAGTTGCAAATATGTTGTGCGAATGAAAAAAATAGCGAACAACTCAGAATCACCCCCATAATGCCCCTGTACCAATGACGCTTGCACACGTAACGCCCCCTGTACCAGTGACGCATACACACATAACGCCCCGGTACCAATGACGCTAACACACGTAATGCCCCTCTGTTGTAGATCCAAGTTGTCCACTCAAGGGCTTGATACATGGGTCTGCTTTTAGTACTTTGAAAATTATCGACTTAAATTACAAATGTAACTATAAAAGTGCATAAAAAGTGATTTTGCTGGACAGAATATTAAGGGGGCTGCCAAGTAAAGATACACAGTAGTAGAGTATTCAGAGAAACACTGCCTTCACATAAGACAATATTTTCTCTATAATGAGACAATTATGAAGCATTGAAAACGCCCAGTAATGCCAGTATTCATTTCCATATGGAAGTAAAAGATAAACATTCTAAAGAACATAAATAAAAGTCCCAGAAAATGGCCAAATTGGGCCTAAAGTTTCCACCCTACTTTTATATCTTTCTGTTAGGAGACTGCCGGGATCGCTGCTGCTGCTGCTGTGATATTTGAGCAGGTCATCATTGCAGGTTGGCAGATAGATACACCAGCGCTGCTCCGGGGTCAGGCAGGTTCATGATCATGAGCAGCTCTGTGCTCGATTAATCCAGACTCCGGCAGACATCATAATTGATCTAGAAATCTCCAAAGCAGCAGCATACAGAGATAACTCACAGCGGGGACTGATTGATTACAGCCCCGCTGTTCTTTCAGCTAGCGATGGTAGTGGCAAGGCACACATTCCCAGCCTCCACTGATGGTCGGCAGCAGCATCAGGGAGGCCAGGCGCAGCAGCGGGGATGCAGTGTAGGGAAAGCGCCTCTCCTTCCTGGTGCCTACCTGCATTGCATCCCTTTGCTGAGCGGGTAGCGCCGGGCCTGCTGGGGTCTATGTTACCTTTTACTAATGAGGGTCTAGAGCAGAGGTTCTCAAACTCGGTCCTCGGGGGCACACACAGTGCATGTTTTGCAGGTAACCCAGCAGGTGCACAGGTGTATTAATTACTCACTGACACATTTTAAAAGGTCCACAGGTGGAGCTAATTATTTCACTTGCGATTCTGTGAGGATACCTGCAAAACATGCACTGTGTGTGCCCCCGAGGACCGAGTTTGAGAACCTCTGGTCTAGAGCAAGACCTGGTGAGTCCTGTCACAGTTTGTAAGTAGTTCGGAGGCTGCTATTGTTGTATGTGACAAGATAAAATATAGATTTTTTTAAAGTGTATTTTAAGGTTGTTTACGTCGCTTTTGTTCCACTACAAGAAAATTATATAAAATAGATGTCTTTTAATTAGGTAGAGCTATAAACAGTACCCATATATACATCATTGGTTTTAATTTCATATACGCAATCCATCAGGGATGTGCAGTCAGGGGAGGCAGTGCCTCCCCTGTCCTTATTGATTAAAATAATACAAAGAAGACACTTATGACACAGATTATGTGTCATAAGTATCCGCTTCAGCCATTATATTATTGAAATTATTTTTATCATGTAAAAAAATGTTTTAAATGAGTCAGAGGCCTCCTGCTGTCAATATGGAAGGGCCGGAAGCAGGGGGTGGGGCCAAATATCGGGCAGTAATAGCTAGTGGTGAGCGGGTTCGGTTTCTCGGAAACCGAACCCCCCCGAACTTCACGCTTTTTACACGGGTCCGAGGCAGACTCGGATCTTCCCGCCTTGCTCGGTTAACCCGAGCACGCCCGAACGTCATCATCCCGCTGTCGGATTCTCGCGAGGCTCGGATTCTATCGCGAGACTCGGATTCTATATAAGGAGCCGCGCGTCGCCGCCATTTTCACACGTGCATTGAGATTGATAGGGAGAGGACGTGGCTGGCGTCCTCTCCGTTTAGAGTAGACTAGAGAGTAGTAGAGACACTTGATTTACTAATTTTGGGGAGCATATTAGGAGTACTACTTGCTGATAGTGTGACCAGTGACCACCAGTTTAATTAATCCGTTCTCTGCCTGAAAAAAAACGATACACAGTGTGACACAGTCACATACCATATCTGTGCTCAGCCTCAGTGTGCCCTCAGTGTGCTGCATCATCTATGTAATACTGTATATCTGACTGTGCTGAGTGCTCACTGCTCACACAGCTTAATTGTGGGGGAGACTGGGGAGCAGTTATAGCAGGAGTACATATTTTAACAGTGCACACTTTTGCTGCCACAGTGCCACTGCCAGTGTGACTGACCAGTGACCACTGACCACCAGTATATTGTGATTGTCTGCCTGAAAAAGTTAAACGCTCGTCGTGTGGTGTTTTTATTCTATAAACGCATTCTGCTGACAGTGTCCAGCAGGTCCGTCATTATATAATATATACCTGTCCGGCTGCAGTAGTGATATATATATATTTTTTATATCATTATCATCCAGTCTATATTAGCACTGCAGCAGACGCAGTACGGTAGTCCACGGCTGTAGCTACCTCTGTGTCGGCAGTCGCTCGTCCATCCATAATTGTATACCACCTACCCGTGGTGTTTTTTTTTTCTATCTTCTTGATACTAGTAGCTTACTTTAGGAGTCTGCAGTGCTGAGCTGACAGTGTCCAGCAGGTCCGTCATTATATAATATATACCTGTCCGGCTGCAGTAGTGATATATATATAATTTTTATATCATTATCATCCAGTCTATATTAGCAGCAGACGCAGTACGGTAGTCCACGGCTGTAGCTACCTCTGTGTCGGCAGTCGCTCGTCGATCCATAATTGTATACCACCTACCCGTGGTGTTTTTTTTTTTCTATCTTCTTGATACTAGTAGCTTACTTTAGGAGTCTGCAGTGCTGAGCTGACAGTGTCCAGCAGGTCCGTCATTATATAATATATACCTGTCCGGCTGCAGTAGTGATATATATATATTTTTTATATCATTATCATCCAGTCTATATTAGCAGCAGACGCAGTACGGTAGTCCACGGCTGTAGCTACCTCTGTGTCGGCAGTCGCTCGTCCATCCATAATTGTATACCACCTACCTGTGGTGGTTTTTTTTTTTTCTATCTTCTTGATACTACTAGTAGCTTACTTTAGGAGTCTGCAGTGCTGAGCTGACAGTGTCCAGCAGGTCCGTCATTATATAATATATACCTGTCCGGCTGCAGTAGTGATATATATATAATTTTTATATCATTATCATCCAGTCTATATTAGCAGCAGACGCAGTACGGTAGTCCACGGCTGTAGCTACCTCTGTGTCGGCAGTCGCTCGTCGATCCATAATTGTATACCACCTACCCGTGGTGTTTTTTTTTTTTTCTATCTTCTTGATACTAGTAGCTTACTTTAGGAGTCTGCAGTGCTGAGCTGACAGTGTCCAGCAGGTCCGTCATTATATAATATATACCTGTCCGGCTGCAGTAGTGATATATATATATTTTTTATATCATTATCATCCAGTCTATATTAGCACTGCAGCAGACGCAGTACGGTAGTCCACGGCTGTAGCTACCTCTGTGTCGGCAGTCGCTCGTCCATCCATAATTGTATACCACCTACCCGTGGTGTTTTTTTTTTCTATCTTCTTGATAGTAGTAGCTTACTTTAGGAGTCTGCAGTGCTGAGCTGACAGTGTCCAGCAGGTCCGTCATTATATAATATATACCTGTCCGGCTGCAGTAGTGATATATATATAATTTTTATATCATTATCATCCAGTCTATATTAGCAGCAGACGCAGTACGGTAGTCCACGGCTGTAGCTACCTCTGTGTCGGCAGTCGCTCGTCGATCCATAATTGTATACCACCTACCCGTGGTGTTTTTTTTTTTCTATCTTCTTGATACTAGTAGCTTACTTTAGGAGTCTGCAGTGCTGAGCTGACAGTGTCCAGCAGGTCCGTCATTATATAATATATACCTGTCCGGCTGCAGTAGTGATATATATATATTTTTTATATCATTATCATCCAGTCTATATTAGCAGCAGACGCAGTACGGTAGTCCACGGCTGTAGCTACCTCTGTGTCGGCAGTCGCTCGTCCATCCATAATTGTATACCACCTACCTGTGGTGTTTTTTTTTTTTCTATCTTCTTGATACTACTAGTAGCTTACTTTAGGAGTCTGCAGTGCTGAGCTGACAGTGTCCAGCAGGTCCGTCATTATATAATATATACCTGTCCGGCTGCAGTAGTGATATATATATAATTTTTATATCATTATCATCCAGTCTATATTAGCAGCAGACGCAGTACGGTAGTCCACGGCTGTAGCTACCTCTGTGTCGGCAGTCGCTCGTCGATCCATAATTGTATACCACCTACCCGTGGTGTTTTTTTTTTTTCTATCTTCTTGATACTAGTAGCTTACTTTAGGAGTCTGCAGTGCTGAGCTGACAGTGTCCAGCAGGTCCGTCATTATATAATATATACCTGTCCGGCTGCAGTAGTGATATATATATATATTTTATATCATTATCATCCAGTCTATATTAGCAGCAGACGCAGTACGGTAGTCCACGGCTGTAGCTACCTCTGTGTCGGCAGTCGCTCGTCCATCCATAATTGTATACCACCTACCTGTGGTGTTTTTTTTTTTCTATCTTCTTGATACTACTAGTAGCTTACTTTAGGAGTCTGCAGTGCTGAGCTGACAGTGTCCAGCAGGTCCGTCATTATATAATATATACCTGTCCGGCTGCAGTAGTGATATATATATATTTTATATCTCATTATCATCCAGTCTATATTAGCAGCAGACGCAGTACGGTAGTCCACGGCTGTAGCTACCTCTGTGTCGGCAGTCGCTCGTCCATCCATAATTGTATACCACCTACCCGTGGTGTTTTTTTTTTTCTATCTTCTTGATACTACTAGTAGCTTACTTTAGGAGTCTGCAGTGCTGAGCTGACAGTGTCCAGCAGGTCCGTCATTATATAATATATACCTGTCCGGCTGCAGTAGTGATATATATATAATTTTTATATCATTATCATCCAGTCTATATTAGCAGCAGACGCAGTACGGTAGTCCACGGCTGTAGCTACCTCTGTGTCGGCAGTCGCTCGTCGATCCATAATTGTATACCACCTACCCGTGGTGTTTTTTTTTTTTCTATCTTCTTGATACTAGTAGCTTACTTTAGGAGTCTGCAGTGCTGAGCTGACAGTGTCCAGCAGGTCCGTCATTATATAATATATACCTGTCCGGCTGCAGTAGTGATATATATATATATTTTATATCATTATCATCCAGTCTATATTAGCAGCAGACGCAGTACGGTAGTCCACGGCTGTAGCTACCTCTGTGTCGGCAGTCGCTCGTCCATCCATAATTGTATACCACCTACCTGTGGTGTTTTTTTTTTTCTATCTTCTTGATACTACTAGTAGCTTACTTTAGGAGTCTGCAGTGCTGAGCTGACAGTGTCCAGCAGGTCCGTCATTATATAATATATACCTGTCCGGCTGCAGTAGTGATATATATATATTTTATATCTCATTATCATCCAGTCTATATTAGCAGCAGACGCAGTACGGTAGTCCACGGCTGTAGCTACCTCTGTGTCGGCAGTCGCTCGTCCATCCATAATTGTATACCACCTACCCGTGGTGTTTTTTTTTTTTCTATCTTCTTGATACTACTAGTAGCTTACTTTAGGAGTCTGCAGTGCTGAGCTGACAGTGTCCAGCAGGTCCGTCATTATATAATATATACCTGTCCGGCTGCAGTAGTGATATATATATATTTTATATCTCATTATCATCCAGTCTATATTAGCAGCAGACGCAGTACGGTAGTCCACGGCTGTAGCTACCTCTGTGTCGGCAGTCGCTCGTCCATCCATAATTGTATACCACCTACCTGTGGTGTTTTTTTTTTTTTTTCTATCTTCTTGATACTAGTAGCTTACTTTAGGAGTCTGCAGTGCTGAGCTGACAGTGTCCAGCAGGTCCGTCATTATATAATATATACCTGTCCGGCTGCAGTAGTGATATATATATATATATTTTTTATATCATTATCATCCAGTCTATATTAGCAGCAGACGCAGTACGGTAGTCCACGGCTGTAGCTACCTCTGTGTCGGCAGTCGCTCGTCCATCCATAATTGTATACCACCTACCCGTGGTGTTTTTTTTTTTCTATCTTCTTGATACTAGTAGCTTACTTTAGGAGTCTGCAGTGCTGACAGTGTCCAGCAGGTCCGTCATTATATAATATATACCTGTCCGGCTGCAGTAGTGATATATATTTTTTTTTTATATCATTATCATCCAGTCTATATTAGCAGCAGACGCAGTACGGTAGTCCACGGCTGTAGCTACCTCTGTGTCGGCAGTCGCTCGTCCATCCATAAGTATACTAGTATCCATCCATCTCCATTGTTTACCTGAGGTGCCTTTTAGTTGTGCCTATTAAAATATGGAGAACAAAAATGTTGAGGTTCCAAAAATAGGGAAAGATCAAGATCGACTTCCACCTTGTGCTGAAGCTGCTGCCACTAGTCATGGCCGAGACGATGAAATGCCAGCAACGTCGTCTGCCAAGGCCGATGCCCAATGTCATAGTACAGAGCATGTAAAATCCAAAACACCAAATATCAGTAAAAAAAGGACTCAAAAATCTAAAATAAAATTGTCGGAGGAGAAGCGTAAACTTGCCAATATGCCATTTACCACACGGAGTGGCAAGGAACGGCTGAGGCCCTGGCCTATGTTCATGGCTAGTGGTTCAGCTTTACATGAGGATGGAAGCACTCAGCCTCTTGCTAGAAAAATGAAAAGACTCAAGCTGGCAAAAGCACAGCAAAGAACTGTGCGTTCTTCGAAATCACAAATCCACAAGGAGTGTCCAATTGTGTCGTTTGCGATGCCTGACCTTCCCAACACTGGACGTGAAGAGCATGCGCTTTCCACCATTTGCACGCCCCCTGCAAGTGCTGGAAGGAGCACCCGCAGTCCAGTTCCTGATAGTCAGATTGAAGATGTCAGTGTTGAAGTACACCAGGATGAGGAGGATATGGGTGTTGCTGGCGCTGGGGAGGAAATTGACCAGGAGGATTCTGATGGTGAGGTGGTTTGTTTAAGTCAGGCACCCGGGGAGACACCTGTTGTCCGTGGGAGGAATAGGGCCATTGACATGCCTGGTGAAAATACCAAAAAAATCAGCTCTTCGGTGTGGAAGTATTTCAACAGAAATGCGGACAACATTTGTCAAGCCGTGTGTTGCCTTTGTCAAGCTGTAATAAGTAGGGGTAAGGACGTTAACCACCTCGGAACATCCTCCCTTATACGTCACCTGCAGCGCATTCATCATAAGTCAGTGACAAGTTCAAAAACTTTGGGCGACAGCGGAAGCAGTCCACTGACCAGTAAATCCCTTCCTCTTGTAACCAAGCTCACGCAAACCACCCCACCAACTCCCTCAGTGTCAATTTCCTCCTTCCCCAGGAATGCCAATAGTCCTGCAGGCCATGTCACTGCCACTGGCAAGTCTGACGAGTCCTCTCCTGCCTGGGATTCCTCCGATGCATCCTTGCGTGTAACGCCTACTGCTGCTGGCGCTGCTGTTGTTGCTGCTGGGAGTCGATGGTCATCCCAGAGGGGAAGTCGTACTCGTAAGACCACTTTTACTACTTCCACCAAGCAATTGACTGTCCAACAGTCCTTTGCGAGGAAGATGAAATATCACAGCAGTCATCCTGCTGCAAAGCGGATAACTGAGGCCTTGGCATCCTGGGCGGTGAGAAACGTGGTTCTGGTATCCATCATTACTGCAGAGGCAACTAGGATCTTGTTGGAGGTACTGTGTCCCCGGTACCAAATACCATCTAGGTTCCATTTCTCTAGGCAGGCGATACCGAAAATGTACACAGACCTCAGAAAAAGACTCACCAGTGTCCTAAAAAATGCAGTTGTACCCAATGTCCACTTAACCACGGACATGTGGACAAGTGGAGCAGGGCAGGCTCAGGACTATATGACTGTGACAGCCCACTGGGTAGATGTATGGACTCCCGCCGCAAGAACAGCAGCGGCGGCACCAGTAGCAGCATCTCGCAAACGCCAACTCTTTCCTAGGCAGGCTACGCTTTGTATCACCGCTTTCCAGAATACGCACACAGCTAAAAACCTCTTACGGCAACTGAGGAAGATCATCGCAGAATGGCTTACCCCAATTGGACTCTCCTGTGGATTTGTGGCATCGGACAACGCCAGCAATATTGTGTGTGCATTAAATCTGGGCAAATTCCAGCACGTCCCATGTTTTGCACATACCTTGAATTTGGTGGTGCAGAATTATTTAAAAAACGAGAGGGGCGTGCAAGAGATGCTGTCGGTGGCCAGAAGAATTGCGGGACACTTTCGGCGTACAGGCACCACGTACAGAAGACTGGAGCACCACCAAAAATGTCTGAACCTGCCCTGCCATCATCTGAAGCAAGAAGTGGTAACGAGGTGGAATTCAACCCTCTATATGCTTCAGAGGTTGGAGGAGCAGCAAAAGGCCATTCAAGCCTATACAACTGAGCACGATATAGGAGGTGGAATGCACCTGTCTCAAGCGCAGTGGAGAATGATTTCAACGTTGTGCAAGGTTCTGCAACCTTTTGAACTTGCCACACGTGAAGTCAGTTCAGACACTGCCAGCCTGAGTCAGGTCATTCCCCTCATCAGGCTTTTGCAGAAGAAGCTGGAGACATTGAAGGAGGAGCTAACACAGAGCGATTCCGCTAGGCATGTGGGACTTGTGGATGGAGCCCTTAATTCGCTTAACACGGATTCACGGGTGGTCAATCTGTTGAAATCAGAGCACTACATTTTGGCCACCGTGCTCGATCCTAGATTTAAAACCTACCTTGGATCTCTCTTTCCGGCAGACACAAGTCTGCTGGGGTTCAAAGAACTGCTGGTGACAAAATTGTCAAGTCAAGCGGAACGCGACCTGTCAACATCTCCTCCTTCACATTCTCCCGCAACTGGGAGTGCGAGGAAAAGGCTCAGAATTCCGAGCCCACCCGCTGGCGGTGATGCAGGGCAGTCTGGAGCGACTGCTGATGCTGACATCTGGTCCGGACTGAAGGACCTGACAACGATTACGGACATGTCGTCTACTGTCACTGCATATGATTCTCTCCCCATTGAAAGAATGGTGGAGGATTATATGAGTGACCGCATCCAAGTAGGCACGTCAGACAGTCCGTACTTATACTGGCAGGAAAAAGAGGCAATTTGGAGGCCCTTGCAGAAACTGGCTTTATTCTACCTAAGTTGCCCTCCCACAAGTGTGTACTCCAAAAGAGTGTTTAGTGCCGCCGCTCACCTTGTCAGCAATCGGCGTACGAGGTTACATCCAGAAAATGTGGAGAAGATGATGTTCATTAAAATGAATTATAATCAATTCCTCCGTGGAGACATTCACCAGCAGCAATTGCCTCCACAAAGTACACAGGGAGCTGAGATGGTGGATTCCAGTGGGGACGAATTGATAATCTGTGAGGAGGGGGATGTACACGGTGATATATCGGAGGATGATGATGAGGTGGACATCTTGCCTCTGTAGAGCCAGTTTGTGCAAGGAGAGATTAATTGCTTCTTTTTTGGTGGGGGTCCAAACCAACCCGTCATTTCAGTCACAGTCGTGTGGCAGACCCTGTCACTGAAATGATGGGTTGGTTAAAGTGTGCATGTCCTGTTTATACAACATAAGGGTGGGTGGGAGGGCCCAAGGACAATTCCATCTTGCACCTCTTTTTTCTTTCATTTTTCTTTGCGTCATGTGCTGTTTGGGGGGTGTTTTTTCGAAGGGCCATCCTGCATGACACTGCAGTGCCACTCCTAGATGGGCCAGGTGTTTGTGTCGGCCACTAGGGTCGCTTAGCTTACTCACACAGCTACCTCATTGCGCCTCTTTTTTTCTTTGCGTCATGTGCTGTTTGGGGAGTGTTTTTTGGAAGGGCCATCCTGCGTGACACTGCAGTGCCACTCCTAGATGGGCCAGGTGTTTGTGTTGGCCACTAGGGTCGCTTAGCTTACTCACACAGCTACCTCATTGCGCCTCTTTTTTTCTTTGCGTCATGTGCTGTTTGGGGAGTGTTTTTTGGAAGGGCCATCCTGCGTGACACTGCAGTGCCACTCCTAGATGGGCCAGGTGTTTGTGTCGGCCACTAGGGTCGCTTAGCTTACTCACACAGCTACCTCATTGCGCCTCTTTTTTTCTTTGCGTCATGTGCTGTTTGGGGAGTGTTTTTTGGAAGGGCCATCCTGCGTGACACTGCAGTGCCACTCCTAGATGGGCCAGGTGTTTGTGTCGGCCACTAGGGTCGCTTAGCTTACTCACACAGCTACCTCATTGCGCCTCTTTTTTTCTTTGCGTCATGTGCTGTTTGGGGAGTGTTATTTGGAAGGGCCATCCTGCGTGACACTGCAGTGCCACTCCTAGATGGGCCAGGTGTTTGTGTCGGCCACTTGGGTCGCTTAGCTTAGCCATCCAGCGACCTCGGTGCAAATTTTAGGACTAAAAATAATATTGTGAGGTGTGAGGTGTTCAGAATAGACTGAAAATGAGTGGAAATTATGGTTATTGAGGTTAATAATACTTTGGGATCAAAATGACCCCCAAATTCTATGATTTAAGCTGTTTTTTAGGGTTTTTTGAAAAAAACACCCGAATCCAAAACACACCCGAATCCGACAAAAAAAATTCGGTGAGGTTTTGCCAAAACGCGTTCGAACCCAAAACACGGCCGCGGAACCGAACCCAAAACCAAAACACAAAACCCGAAAAATTTCCGGTGCTCATCACTAGTAATAGCCCATTAAAAAAAGTTCTGGAAGCGGCAGTAGTATGAGTGCCTCTGTGACAGGGGCGTTCTTTCAGCCCATATGAAAGCACGCCCCTGTGACTAAGGCTGATCTGATTGGGCAGTGGGAAGGGCCATCCATCACCAAACCACCCCCTATCCCGGGACTGGATGACACGTGCTTTATACACCCCCCACCCCCTGAGCTTATACCAGCGGCGGCCGACAATGCCCCCTCCCCCCCTCCCCTGCTGGAGTTTACAGCTGCGGTGGCCACGTCATATGCAGGGAGAGCACTGCAGCGGAGGTCCTGCCCCCCTCCCAGGGCCACCCACTGCCAACTTTCACACAGACAGCTTCAGCAGTGCTCAGGGCAACACACCGTCTCTGGCGGGAGGAGCCGAGGAAGTGCCACCGGCATTATAGCTGTCCCATCTCTAGTGCGGTTGCCTTGTCCCTCCTCAACTGAGCTCAGCAGACTGTTGGGTTACATGCTGCATTGTTACCTTCTCTTAATGCTGCTCTTCAGGTACAGTAGCTGTGTCCCTGAGTATCCTGTCTGGACTGTTCCCTGCGGATGTTCTTTCCTGGTTCCTGCTGCTTACATTCCTCGTTCTCAGGCTCCTGCTGCTGCAGATGGCTCATTTCATCTCCAGTAACCCAGTATTTGTTTTGACCCCTTGCTAATACCACTCCCCCTCCTTTTTCCCACTCACCCTTCTGCCTACTTTCCCTGTAACTATTATTACCAGTTATTTATATAGGGCACACTTATTCCGCAGCACTTTACAGAGAATATTTGCCCTTTCATATCAGTCCCTGCCCCAGTGGAGCTTACAATTTATATTCCCTATCACATGTACACATGAGCCAATTAACCTACCAGTATATTTTTGGATTGTGGGAGGAAACCGGAGTACCCGGAGCAAACCCACGCAAGTACGGGGAGAATATACAAACTCCACACAGTTAAGGCCTTGGTGGGAATCGAACCCATGACCTCAGTGCTGTGAGGCAGTAATGCTAACCATTACACCGTCCGTACTGCTGGGCTACTATGGGCCTAATTCAGAGCTGATCGTAGATGTGCAAAAAAATGCACAGGGCTAGTCCGCCAAGCATGCCAGGCCCTACCCCCCCCCCCCCCCAGCAGACATGTGAAAGAATCGCATGGCAGCGATACTTTCGCACCTGCAGAGTAGCTCCCTGCCTACGCAGCCTAGCTGCGAAGGCAGGTGACTACCCGCCATGTTTTAAGACGTAGTGGCTGCATATGACATCACACAGCCGCCGCGGCCCGCCCCACAAAGGACCGACACGCCTGCGTTGTCCGGACCAGCCCCCGGAAATGCAACGCCCTGCCACTGCCTCTGTCTGTCAATCAGGCAGAGGCGATTGCACCTGTGAGATGCCTTCTTATTTTTACTAACATACTGGCTTATTGCTATATAAAGGGGTCATACCCTATTCCTCTTCCCTCTCTATCTTATCTCTCCAGTCTCACCCCTATTCCTCCTCTCTCTCTCTCTCTCTCTCTCATCTCTTCAGTCTCCCCTATTCCTCCTCTCTCACTCCCATCTCTCCCTATTTCTCCTCTCTCCGGTTTCCAAGCTACTTCTCCTCTTTCCTGTATAACCCTATTCCTCCTCTCTTTCTCTCTCTCTGCCATCTCCTCTATACCTTCTCTCTTCCTTCTCCCCCTATTCCTTCTCACTCTTTCTTCTCCCCCTATTCCTCTCTCGTGTGTCTAAAATTTGACAATATATTAGCCTCCTTCTCATCACAAATTCCATGATTTTAGCTGTTTTTATGATTTAAAAATAAATAAATATAGATCTAAAACCAAAACCCTCAAGGGCGGTTTTGGCAAAACCAATCCAGATCAAGAACATGAAGGTGATACAAATCCAAAACCAAAGCACTAAACCCGAGAAAAGGGGTTGCACACATCCCTATTGAGGATGGACACATTTTCTGGTGTGACCTTGTTGTGAACGTTGTTTTCTATGGCCATTACATACAGTAGATGATTTATTGTTAATTTCGAATGGTGATGACCACTCTGTTTCACATTTTACTTTACTTCTCAACATTAACACTTTAACCCTTACAAGTACAAGTTATAGAAAAACCATCTCCATCCTTTATATTACCCAGGGCCGGTGCTAGGGTGTTCGGCGCCCTCCTGCAAAATATAAATTTGCGCCCTCCCATACTTTACATGCAGGGCTGGAGGGTTACCATGGCCTCTTGGGCCCCTGAGCTGCAGGAGATCCGTGTAAGCCTATGGATGTGAACTCTCTGCCCATACACACCCTGTGCAGCGCTAGTTACGGCCCTACACACAGACAGTGCCGTAACTAGACATTTTAGCGCTGTGTGCAAGAGAGGGCATTGGCGGCCTCCCTGTATGTAGAACAGGGGCACTGCGCGCCGCAGGCGCGCGCAAAAAAATTAGTGGCGTGGCTTCACGGGGAAAGGTGTGGCCACAAAATAATACCAATTCATATTACATATTATAGTAGTCTCCATTATTCAAACTACGCCGCACAGCAGCGCCACTACACCAGGTAGAGCCCCTTTTACACATTTCGGCTTACAGATTTCCCTTTTTACACATTACGGCAGACAGCGCCCCCTTTTTTACACATTAAGGCAAACAGCATCCCCCTTTTTACACATTACGGCAAACAGCGTCCCCTTTTTACACATTACGGCAGACAGCGTCCCCTTTTTACACATTACGGCGGACAGAGTCCCCTTCTTACACATTACGGTAGACAGCATCCCCTTTTTACACATTACGGCAGACAGCGTCCCCTTTTTACACATTACGGCAGACAGCGTCCCCTTTTTACACATTACGGCAGACAGCGCCCCCTTTTTACACATTACGGCAGACAGTGTCCCCTTTTTACACATTACGGCAGACAGCGTCCCCTTCTTACACACTACGGCAGGCAGCCAGGCCCGGCGCTACCCGCTCACCAAAGGGATGCAGTGCAGGTAGGCGCCGGGCAGGAGAGGCGCCTTCACTGTTCTGCATCCCAGCTGAAGCGCCGTCCTGTCCCCCCCTGCTGCTGCGCCTGCCCTGTCACACTGACAGGCAGCCGCAGCAGCGCCGGCAGCATGAAGCCTTCTCCTCTCTCCCCTGTGACAGGGAGAGGAGTGTCAGTGATCGTTCGGCCGAAAAGGGCTGAGCTACATGGACCAAGGGGGCGGAGCTACACAGGATCATGCTATTGAAGATCTGGCCAGCACAACTGTGGTAAGTGGATGTAAAAAGAGTGAGAGAGAAAGTGTGTGTGTGTGTCTGGGTATGTGTATGTATGTGTGTGTTTGTATTTATGTATATACTGTATTTATGTATGTGTGTATCTGTATGCAGAGCCGTAATGTGTAAAAAGGGGACGCTGTCTGCCGTAATGTGTAATAAGGGGGATGCTGTCTGCCGTAACGTGTAATAAGGGGGACACTGTCTGCCGTAATGTGTAAAAAAGGGACACTGTCCGCCGTAATGTGTAAAAAGGGGGACGCTGTCTGCCATAATGTGTAAAAAGGGGACGCTGTCTGCCGTAGTGTGTAAGAAGGGGACGCTGTCCGCCGTAATGTGTAAAAAGGGGACACTGTCTGCCGTAATGTGTAAAAAGGGGACGCCTACACAGACATACCTGTAGAAGGAGGGGAGACACAGAGAGGTATAGAATAAAGTGGGGGACACATACAGAGGCTCAGAGTGAATGGAAGTGAGGAGACACCCAGACAGCAAAAGAACTAGGGGGACACAGGAAGACCCAGAATGATGGAGGTGATAACACTGGGGCAGATAATGGTTTGGCTGAGAGATGACACAGGGAGGGAAATGATGGTGTGCAGAGAGATGACGCAGTGGATAGGTGATGGTGTGCTGAGTGATGATGCAGGGGGAGATGTTGGTGTACAGAGAGTCGACGCAGGGGGTAGATGATGGTGTGCTGAGAGACGACGCAGGGGATAGGTGATGGTGTGCAGAGTGACGATGCAGGTATAGATGATGGTGTGCAGAGAGATGAGGCAGGGGGTAAGTGATGGTGTTCTGAGAGACGTCGCAGGGGGAGGTGATGGTGTGCTGAGAGACAATACAGGGGTTAGGTGATGGTGTGACTGAGAGATGACATGGCGGGGGAGATAATGGTGTGGCTGAGATGCACTGGGCAGATGTTGTGGCTGAGAGATGCAGGGGACAGGATGTGATACAGGTTACATGAGTCTGGTCGAACCGCTGTTGCATGATGCTGACCTTGTTAATATTCCTACACAAATAGGCATGTTCTAGATGATGTGATCTACATGAATAGTGAATACCGACTGAAGACGCCGTCTGCCTTTGAGGATTCATTTCTTCAGAGGTTCCACATTGTGAGAAAGCATCCTATACTGTAGGTAAGGTGCATGTGGCATTTAAAAGAATGTCCCCAGTGCGACAAGAAACAGGTGGCGTGTCATGTTGCCCATTTTTTTTGAAGTGTGCACATACTTTACTTTGTGGTCTTTTTTTTGGGAAGGGGGTCCCATTCTTGATCTTGCCCTGGGCTCCGAGAACCCTAGTTATGCCTTTGCCTCCTAAATGCACATTTTGCATATGTGCAGGTCACTGATGCATCTTTCTTCCATACCGAGCTGCTGAGCAATAGGAGCACAAAGGACAGCATGCAGGTTGTCACAGAAGAAGGTAATTTGGAGGGGACTGGGGATGGATTTAGCTTTTTTTGGTGAGGCAAGATGCGGAAGTGATGGGGCAGCAGAGGCTCGAGTGACATGTGGCAGCAGGTACTGGAGTTAAAGGGTACAGGAAACTTGAAAAACACAGGGGGCAGTTGTTTAGAGATACACTGGGAACAGGAGGCTGGAGGATCACGGGGGCAAGAGGCTGGAGAGACATAGGGAAGGAGGCCAGAAAGTCAAGGTGCTGGAGTGACACATGGAGCTGGAGCAATGGGGAAGGAGAGGCTGGAGACACCTGGGGCAGGAGGTATGAGATGCTGGGTAATATGTATAAGCCTTCGAGAATCAGTAGGCAGGGCCCCCGGGACTTATAAAGTAGGCAGCCCCCCAAAATAAAAAATAAAATGTAAAATAAAAAAATAAAACAAATATATATATATATATATATAAAAATAAAAAAAATAAAAAAATACAATTCCTATACACACAGTTATGCTCCTATTACCATATGATGCCCCTCACAGTAATGACCTGACAACATATTATGCCCCCATATTAATGCCCATGTCACAATAATATGCAGTACCTGCTTATTGTCAGGGGTTCTGCTCGTTGTCATGGGTTCTGCTCATTGTCAGGGGTTCTGTTTTTTGTCAAATTATCCCCCCCTTCTTGCCACCGCTGCCGCAGCAGACTGTTCCGATGCTTTAAGTTAAAAAACTATTGATAATGTCCTTCCCAAAATAGCCACCACCTTAGAGCAAAGATTTATTAAAGATACTAGAGCCTCCTCTAGTATCTTTAATACCTGTCTCCTCTGAGGCGGTGGCCATCTTGAGAGAGATATTTTAATAGAGCAGGTGGGGACGGACGGCTGTGGCAACAGTGGTGGGCAGTAGTATGAGCAGCCTGGGCCCTCTCATCTCTGTTAGAGAGGCGAGGCCCAGGACAGCTGTGCCCACAGCACCCGCCTGATGGTAGGCATGACAGGAGGTGCGGAACTTCATGTGAGTCTGCACAGATTTTTAAAGTGGTAATCATTTACACAGCAAAACCAACCAGGGGGTATATTTACTAAGGTCCCGATTTTGACAGAGATGCCGTTTTTTCATCAAAGTGTCATCTCGGTAATTTACTAAGCAAAAATCACGGCAGTGATGAGGGCATTCGTAATATTTTGGAAGTCCTAGGAAAAAATCACGAATCAATACACCATCGTTCAAATACGCCTGCAATTTGCTAGAAATCGGGAATTTACTAAAATGTGCAAAACACAAACACTGCCGACAATAGCCAAACACTGCCGTGATAAAATACAAATCGTGAAAAAGTGCTAAAAAAAAAACAGACCTGCTTTTTTATCCCGTGTTTGTATAGGCATGCACGGATCCATGAGATCCGTGCATGTTTTTCAGTGGGAACGGGGGGGAAATGTTATAAATTTTATGAAAAAAAATTGCGTGGGGTCCCCCCTCCTAAGGCAAACCAGCCTCGGGCTCTTTGAGCCGATCCTGGTTGCAGAAATATGGGAAAAAAATGGACAGGGGTTTCCCCATATTTAAGCAACCAGCATCGGGCTCTGCGCCTGGTCCTGGTTCCAAAAATACGGGGGACAAAAAGAGTAGGGGTCCCCCGTATTTTTGAAACCAGCACCGGGCTCCACTAGCTGGACAGATAATGCCACAGCCGGGGGTCACTTTTATACAGTGCCTTGCGGCCGTGGCATCAAATATCCAACTAGTCACCCCTGGCCGGGGTACCCTGGGGGAGTGGGGACCCCTTCAATCAAGGGGTCCCCCCCCAGCCACCCAAGGGCCAAGGGTGAAGCCCAAGGCTGTCCCCCCCATCCAATAGGCTGCGGATGGGGGGCTGATAGCCTTTGTGAAAAGTGATTGATATTGTTTTTAGTAGCAGTACTACAAGGCCCAGTAAGCCTCCCCCGCAAGCTGGTACTTGGAGAACCACAAGTACCAGCATGCGGCGGAAAAACGGGCCCGCTGGTACCTGTAGTACTACTACTAAAAAAATACCTCAATAAAGACAACACACACACACCTTGAAAGTATAACTTTAATACATCCATCCACACCTCCATATACACATACTTACCTTATGTTCCCACGCAGGTCGGTCCTCTTCTCCAGTAGAATCCATTGTGTACCTGTAGAAAAAATTATACTCACATAATCCAGTGTTTTCGGCTCCTCGGTAAATCCTTTTGTAATCCACGTACTTGAAAAAATAAAAAAACGGATACCCGACCACGAACTGAAAGGGGCCCCATGTTTTCACATGGGCCCCCTTTCCCCGAATGCCAGAAACCCACTCTGACTGATGTCTAAGTGGGTTTCTTCAGCCAATCAGGGAGCGCTACGTTTGGCACCCTCCTGATCGGCTGTGTGCTCCTGTACTGTCTGACAGGCGGCACACGGCAGTGTTACAATGTAGCGCCTATGCGCTCTATTGTAACCAATGGTGGGAACTTTCAGGTCAGCGGTTGACCGAAAGTGACCTCACCGCTGACCTGAAAGTTCCCACCATTGGTTACAATGGAGCGCATAGGCGCTACATTGTAACACTGCCGTGTGCCGCCTGTCAGACAGTACAGGAGCACACAGCCGATCAGGAGGGCTCCCTGATTGGCTGAAGAAACCCACTTAGACATCAGTCAGAGTAAGTTTCTGGCATTCGGGGAAAGGGGGCCCATGTGAAAACATGGGGCCCCTTTCAGTTCGTGGTCGGGTATCCGTTTTTTTATTTTTTCAAGTACGTGGATTACAAAAGGATTTACCGAGGAGCCGAAAACACTGGATTATGTGAGTATAATTTTTTCTACAGGTACACCATGGATTCTACTGGAGAAGAGGACCGACCTGCGTGGGAACATAAGGTAAGTATGTGTATATGGAGGTGTGGATGGATGTATTAAAGCTATACTTTCAAGATGTGTGTGTGTGTGTGTTGTCTTTATTGGGGTATTTTTTTAAATAGTAGTACTACAGGTACCAGCGGGCCCATTTTTCCGCCGCATGCTGGTACTTGTGGTTCTCCAAGTACCAGCTTGCGGGGGAGGCTTACTGGGCCTTGTAGTACTGCTACTAAAAACAATATCAATCACTTTTCACAAAGGCTATCAGCCCCCCATCCGCAGCCTATTGGATGGGGGGGACAGCCTCAGGCTTCATCCCTGGCCCTTGGGTGGCTGGGGAGGGGGACCCCTTGATTGAAGGGGTCCCCACTCCCCCAGGGTACCCCGGCCAGGGGTGACTAGTTGGATATTTGATGCCACGGCCGCAAGGCACTGTATAAAAGTGACCCCCGGCTGTGGCATTATCTGTCCAGCTAGTGGAGCCCGGTGCTGGTTTCAAAAATACGGGGGACCCCTACTCTTTTTGTCCCCCGTATTTTTGGAACCAGGACCAGGCGCAGAGCCCGATGCTGGTTGCTTAAATATGGGGGAACCCCTGTCCATTTTTTCCCCATATTTCTGCAACCAGGATCGGCTCAAAGAGCCCGAGGCTGGTTTGCCTTAGGAGGGGGGACCCCACGCAATTTTTTTTTTACATTTAAACTTTATTTTTTTGTTAAACAAAGTGCACAATGAAGCCCAGCATGGATCTCTCAGATCCGGCCGACATTCATTGTATTAAAGTCGGCAGTGTTTTACAAGTCACTCACGTAAAACACTGCCAAAAAAAACGAATGACATCGACATCGGAAAACCCGAAAATGCAGAATACGGCAGCTTAGTAAATTTGTCGTAATCAATTCAAAAAGTTGCATATTTACACTTTCGATGTCATTCGTGATTGAACTTTGACCTCAAACGGGAAAACACGAATCTTAGTAAATTTACCCCTTGGTTTTGTCATGTACATGATTGCCACTTTAAAAATCCGGACAGATTCGCACAAAGTCCTGCACCTCCTGTTTCTCGCAGGCTGTTACTTTAGTTTAGGTAATTGCATTTTACCTGCCATCTTGTGTATAGAGAGGATTCAGTTAATATACTGGCTATAGGGATCCCAACGTTCAGGAGACTGATGCCAGAATCCTGACAGCCGATGAAATACCAATGCTCGGAATCCTTTCAAACACAGCCTATTCTCAGAGCGACGATGGCGGTCATTAGGTGGACATGAGTTAGTTCGACATACATTGGGTCGACCACAATTGGTAGACATGCATTAGGTCGACATGAACACTAGATCGACATGGTCATTAGGTCGACATGAGTTTTTTACAATTCGTTTATATTTTTGATTTTTTTCATACTTAATGATACATGTGGACTACAACTGGGAACAGTAACCTCTGCCGAGCGCAGCGGTAGCGGAGCGAGGCACCGTGCCCGAAGCATGTTGCACTAATTGGGGTTCCCCGTTACTTTTTGAAGAAAACGACACCAACAATAGTCACTAAACTCAAGTCGACCCTTTTCCATGTAAACCTAGTACATGTCGACCTAATGATCATGTCGACCTAGTGATCAAGTCGACCTAATGCATGTCGACCAAACATGGTCGACCCAATGAACCACACGAGTGGAGCAGGCCCGTGCAGGGACTCACTGACGGAATTCCGTCAGACGGGATGCCACTGTCGGGATACTGACAGCCGGCATCCTGTCTGCCAGTAAAACATACCGGACCCGCATAGAGACTCCCATTGCTGGCATCTCACATATGCCACTCAGGTACAAATGTGGAGACATCGAACGCAGATTGGTTGACCATTGAACTTCTGAGTAAGTCTGCGCTGTCTCAGACAGACGACAGAGTGGCTCTCCTAAAATGCCAAGAGGTCTCCAGAAGCAAGCAAATTCACAGGATTGCAAGCCCAAAGAATTTTCCAGACACACCTGCATTTTTCTAGCCCCCCCCCCCCCAAGCGCTGACTGCCTGTCACTCATTTTGCAAATAAATCCACCGTGCGTGTGCTACCAGCAATCGATTGCTGAACATGCTCAGTGGAAATCAGTCACTCCACTTCATGCAACAACGGTATTGTATCCAGGCCCTGTATCCATGGCAAAACATAACACAGTGTCAGACAGTCGAATATCTTTTAAAAGTATTGAATTCTTTAGAATGCTGAATATATTTTTCTTCTGACAAGAAGGCAAATGTCAGCACTACATGCCCTCTCCATGTTACAGGTAGCAGGTTATCCATATGACGTGTTTTAGTTAGCAGTGCCCAAGACCAGCGCTCACTCAATCTTTTGTAGCAATCAAATGCCTCTATATATTTATTTCTTTATGAAAACTGATTAACTGCATTCCCAAGGCTAACATTTTAATTAAATATTCTTTTATATGCCATGAAAGTTATGAAATGCTATTCAAGTTCTACTCATAATGGTGATAGATAGGATTATTAACACAAATCATTTTTATCATAACAGTTTAGGGAAGAGCTTCAAAATCAAATTTTTATTATTCTTTATTTCACTTTTATGGGGACTTTGACATTTATTTAAAGTGTTCTGCAAAAACAACAGACCTTTGTTAACCACTTGTATTCAGAAGGTATTAAATAGGAGAGTTTATTTCCCCATTTATTGCTCTTTACGATCATCAGTTTGTGGATGGAGAGAGACACAGGGCCTAATTCAGAGTTGATCGCAGCAGCAAATTTGTTAGCGGTTGGACAAAACCATGGGGGTCATTCCAAGTTGATCGCTCGCTAGCAACTTTTAGCAGCTGTGCAAATGCATAGTCGCCGCCCACGGGGTAGTGTATTTTCGCTTTATGTGCGAACGCCTTTGCAGCTGAGCGCAGCAAAAACATTTTGTGCAGTTTCAGAGTAGCTCTGGACTTACTCAGCCCTTGCGATCACTTCAGTCTTTTTGGTGCCGGAATTGACGTCAGACACCCGCCCTGCTAACGCCTGGACACACCTGGGTTTTCCCAAACACTCCCAGAAAACGGTCAGTTGACACCTATAAACGCCCTCTTTCTGTCAATCACCTTGCATTCGGCTGTGCAAATAGAATCTTCGCTAAATCCATCGCCCAGAACCGATCCTCTTTGTACCCGTACGACGTGCCTGCGCATTGCGGTGCATAATATGCATGCTCAGTTTTGTCATTTTTTTACCTCATCGCTGCGCTGCAAAAATCGGCAGTGAGCTATCAACTCGGAATTACCCCTCATGTGCACTACAGGGGGGGACAGATATAACATGTGCAGAGAGAGTTAGATTTGGGTGGGGTGTGTTCAAACTGAAATCTAAATTGCAGTGTAAAAATAAAGCAGCCAGTATTTACCCTGCACAGAAACAAAATAACCCACCCAAATCTAACTCTCTCTGCAAATGTTATATCTGCCACACCTGCAGTACACTACACATGGGGTGTCATTCCGAATTGATTGCTCGATAAATATTTTTTTGCAGCGCAGCGATCAGATAGTCGCCGCCTATGGGGGAGTGTATTTACTCAGCCTCTGCGATCACTTCAGTCTTTTTGGTCCCAGAATTGACGTCAGACATCCGCCCTGCAAACACTTGGACATGCCTGTGTTTTTCAAAACACTTCCAGAAAACGGTCAGTTGACACCCATAAACGCCCTCTTCCTGTCAATCACCTTGCGATCGGCTGTGCGAATGGATTCTTCATTAAATCCATCGCTCAGCACCGATCCTCTTTCTAACCATGCGATGCGCCTGCGCATTGCGGTGCATACGCATGCACAGTTTTGCTGAGTTTTGACCTGATCGCAGCGCTGCAAAAAATAGCTAGTGTGCGATCAGGTCGGAATGACCCCCATGGTGTTGCCTAACTGCTAACAAATTTGCTGCTGCGATCAACTCTGAATTACCTAACACAGAGAGAGAGAGAGAGAGAGAGAGAGAGAGAGAGAGACTATTTGTGAGTACGCATACCTAGGAGGCCGCTTCAGGTATCCTTTGCAGCTTAATTTCTGTGATTGCTAAATGTTAGATACTGTAATAGCTAGACATAAATTCTGAAGTTTATGGTTTTGTTATACAGTAGAGATCATAGTTTCTGTATCTATCATGTGGATGATGAAAAGATATATTATGCTTGTGTTTATTTTTATATATATATGTATATTCTTTTGTTTTGTATTCATTTTTACAGTGAAAATGCCTATAAAAATGTGTCAATCAGGAATTTGACACTGGCTAATTAATTTAACAACTGGTCCAGATTTGGCCAAAATGTAAAAAAAGTAGTTTCTGCCCATTGCAGAATCCAGCCAGTGCATGGAATGCAAAGCAGCCTATCAGAATGCTTCAACAGATGTCACATGTCTGGAGCCTTATAAATACTCGAATACTCATTCTTCCCGGATTGTAGTCATGAAATGAAGGTACAGTAATACTGTTAGTAGACTAGTGTACACTGTGTAAATAAAACTTCAGTAATCTCTGATTTAGTGGTTCCATTTTTAAGTAACATTTTAGATCTAAAATGCAGTGATCGCCATTTTTTCCCATTAATTGTCATTGGTGTTAATGCTTTACTTACCGACACTCCCGCATTCTGCAGAAGGCTACTGTTTTCTCGGCCAGTGTCCCACTACCCCAGAAAGCCCTCCCAATCCTCCGGAATCCACCCAGCCATGTCTGAAATCCGGACCGAGCATTGGCGACTCTGGGCGCGATGGGGGCAGAACTTGATGCCCGACCATGCAGTAAGGCAGTGTAACCACACAGCAGGGTCTACAGTAACCTGTGCACACATGGTGATGGAGACAAAACATTACTGTGTGTGGCGGCAGGCTGGTAGCAGCAGCGGATCACTCCCCCTGCCCGCCCTCATCCTCCCCGCATATCGGGACTGGAGCAGCTGTTAGTTGGTAGTGATGGGGGATCTGGCATGTCGCGGATTGCTCTAGTGGAAAGAGTGAGGCACCTGGGAGCCCGGAGGAGAGGCAGGAGAAGAGGTATGAGTGTCTGTGTTTGTGTGTGTGATCTATGTGCATAGTCTGACACCACTGTGTGTGTGTGTAATCTGCCACCACTGACCCCTGTATGTGTGTGTGTGTGTGTGTGTGTGTGTGTGTGTGTAATCTGCCACCACTGACCCCTGTATGTGTGTGTGTGTGTGTGTGTGTGTGTGTGTGTGTAGTCTGCCACCACTGATCCCTGAGTGTATGTGTGTGTGTGTGTGTGTGTGTGTGTGTGTGTGTGTGTGTAGTCTGCCACCACTGACTGGATGGTTAATTATTATCTACTGTATGTTACAAATACATAGGTAAATTCGTCTGTACTGGTGTATAGTATTTAGAATTGCAACCAATAAGATTCTAGCTATTATCTCCGACCTAGAAGGTGCTACATATGGGGGTCATTCCGAGTTGATCGCTAGCTGCCGTTGTTTGCAGCACAGCGATCAGGCTAAAAATCAGCATTTCTGTGCATGCACCACAATGCGCAGGCACGTCGTACAGGTACAATGAGCATCGTGTGTTTGCACAGAGTCTAACGAACATTCCTGTCGCACGGCCGAACGCAGGAAGATTGACATGAAGTGGGCGTTTCTGGGTGTCAACTGACCGTTTTCAGGGAGTACTTAGAAAAATGCAGGCATGGCTGCGCGTTCGCTGGGCGGGTGTGTGACTTCAAAAGCCGTCCCTCCATTGTTAGACTCAATGCACACGAAGAGTAACTACAGGGATGGTCTTGTTTTGCACAAGAAGATTTTGCAGGCGCTCTACTGCACAAGCATTCGCACTTCTGCAAAGCTAAAATACACTCCCCAGTGGGCGGCGACAATGCATTTGCACGGCTGCTAAAAACTGCTAGCGAGCGATCAACTCGGAATGACCCCCATATATTTTTGTTTACAAAAATCATAAAACAGCTAAAATCACAGAATTTTTACCTGTTTTTCCCCCCTACAGTTTAATTAACCTCAAAAATTTTACTTTCCACTCATTTCCAGAAAATTTTGACCACATCACAGTTCAAAATATTGTTTTCATCCAGTTTAGGTTAAAAGGTTGGACCGAGGTAGCTGGATGACTAAACTAAGCGACATGAGTGGGCGGCACAAACATGTGGCACTAAAACATCCAACATGGCACATCTAGAAAACAGGAAAGGCACTGCAGTGGCAGACATGGTGGCAGTTTAATAAATTGTGAAAATGTTTGTCATCTGCACAAGAAGACAGTCAGCAATGCATAATGCAATAAAAAGAGGTGAAGAATGGCATTGTTGTATATACTAAAGAGACCATGCACAGTTTAACAAACCAATCACTTCAGTAACAGGAACTGCCACTTGTAGCTGAAATGATCGGTTTGTTTGGGCCCTCACAAAACAAGCTAACAATGGTCTCTAGGTACACAAACTGGCTCTACATAGCTAAGATGTTATCATCGTCATCATCATCATCCGTTCCCTCACCCCCATCAGTGTGTACATCCTCTTCTTCACACACTCTTAATTTGTCCACGCTGGAATCCACCATTCCAGGTGTCTCTGTAGTTTTTAGCCATAATTGCCAAATTCCTTTTGAAATTTTAAATTCATTTTGATTAATATATTTTCCACATTTTGGGGAAGTAACTTCCTACGCCGATCACTAACAAGGTCACTGAAAACTCTTTCTTAGTACACAGTGGAGGGAGGACAACTTAAGTAAAGCAAAGCAAGGACCTCCAATTTGCCTTTTTTTCCTTCCAGTAGTGAAACAGACTGTCTTATATGCCTATTTGGATGCTATCACTAAAATAATCATCGATCATGCATATTACACTGCAGTTTCACCTACAGTATCACACAATACGTGTATGAGTCAGAATTTATATTACACTATGGTTCACTCTCAAGTACAGTGTCACACAATACAGATGGAGCCTCCATTACCTTTGCTGGCTGAGGTGCAGGCGTGCACTCCCGGCATGCCTAGGCGATCCATCTGCCTATTCACGCTGGGAGTGCACAGAGCTGCTTCCCATTTTCCCATTGTAACTGTCCCTGTCTGGGCGCATGTTCACCCACCAAGACAGGGATGTTCTCCATTCAAGTGAACGGGGAGTGTCTCCGGGCGCAAGCACCCATCCAGTCGGACACGTTCACAGTGACTAAGTGCGCCTAGGCGAGCGCGCCTAGTCACAGATGGTTCAAAGATAACTGAGGCTCCCTCTGTATGTGTATGAGGCAGCAATATTAATATTACACTATGGTTTATTTCCACCTGCAGTGTCACACAATACATGTATGAGAAAGAATATTACACTGCGTTCTGACTGGCAGTGTCACAGTACTTATGAAAAAAAAGTAAAGCACACTGGGTACAGCTTTTCTTATTTGAATTTACATTGGGGCAGTGCCCCTGGAGGACACAGCAGCCCCTTTATGGACAGACAGAGCAACCCTGGAGGACACAGCATCTCCTTTATAGACAGTCAGAGTACACCTGGAAAACACAGCAGATCTTTTATGGACAAACACAGCAGCTCCTGGAGGACACCACAGCCCCTTGATGGAAAACACTGCACCCCTTTGTGTACAACAAAGCACAACTGGGGGTGGACCACCTACACTTGGTGTACCACCTACAGTGTCACAATATGTGTATGATTATTATTACATTGTGGTCTGAACAGCAGTGTCACCAAAAAATAATAGTATAGTACACTGGGGTATAACGCAAAAAATATATTTTTGTAAATTATATTTTTAGCTCTTTATTTACACTGGGGCAGAGCCCCTGGATGTACCATCAGAGCACCTCTGGTGGACACAGCAGCCCCTTAATGGATGGACAGAGCACCCCTTAACCAGTGACGTGCGGTGAGTTCAATGGCTGTGGAGGCATTGGCCAGTGTGGGTTGGGCAGTGATGCAATGAACAAAAAAAGGGACAGAGAGAGAGGTAGCAGCTGGAGGATAGTGTTAGAGACAAGACAATGAGAGTGCAGTCACACAGTGAGAGGAATAGGGGTAGAAAGAGGAGACTGATGAAGGTTGTCAAATACAGTGCAATGACAGAGCAGTCACAAAGGGAGAGGGGCAGAGACATGGGCAGATGGAGACACGGAAAGGTGGA
Organism: Pseudophryne corroboree; assembly: GCF_028390025.1. NCBI lineage: Eukaryota > Metazoa > Chordata > Amphibia > Anura > Myobatrachidae > Pseudophryne > Pseudophryne corroboree. The sequence continues at coordinate 960,954,300 of NC_086444.1, read as the reverse complement.
TGTGGCTGCTGGGTAATAAAGTCAGAGACAGGACAATAAGAGTGCAGGCCCACATGGGGAGCAACAGGGGCAGAGAGGACTGGGGCAGGGCCTGCAATAGAAATCTTGGGGCCCAATACATGGTTATATCTCGGACCCTCCACGTTGACCCCCGCACTCACACATACACCAGCCCCTGCCACTACAATTCCCCTTAGGGGAGCAGGAAGTAAGGGGAGTGAGAGAGAGAGAGAGAGAGAGAGAGAGAGAGAAAGAGGGTATCAGGGAGAGAGTGAGGGTATTAGGGAGAAAGAGAGGAGCAACGGTGCCAGGGTGAGAGAGAGAGAAGTGAGAAAGAAATGGAGAGCGACAGGGGTCATTTAGGGATAGAGCAAAAGATAGAAAAGGCATCAGAGAGAGAGAGGGCAAGAAGCAAAATAGAGAGAGGGGAGAGCGAGTGGGAGTGAGAGGAGTGTTAGCGAGGAAGGGAGAGAGAGAGAAAGAGAGAGGGCAGCAATAGAGAGAGAGTGTCAGGGAAAGAAAGAAAGACGGAGAGAGGGGGTGTCAAGGGGAGAGAGAGATATTGTAATGGCGAGAGAGATAGACAGTGTCATGGGGAGAGTGAGAGACAGAGACAGACAGTGTCAGGGAGAGAGAGACAGAGAGCGAGACAGTGTCAGTTAGAGCTACAGTATCAAGAAGAGAGCCTGTGTCAGCAGGGCCAGCAAGTCATGGGGTCCAGTACAGTAATATATCTGGTGGCCCCTCAGATTTTATATATATTAAAGCACAAGGAATATGCTGCCCTGTAAATAAATAAATAAATTACATATATATATATATATATATATATATACAGATGTGGACAGCCGGCACTCACTCCAACCAGACATAAATACCTAGGTGCCTCCTGTATTGGTTTCACAACCGAATGTATAGAAGGAAGGCAGCGGCACTCTCAGGTTTTCGATTCAAAATAAACTGGACACAGCGGTCTCTAATTCAAACTTCAACGTTTCGATATTTTACTATCGTCATCAGGATAAGAACATTACAAACAGAAAACACTTAAATAACTACTCACCCCACCTCGTGCAGACAGACCATCATCGCGGGCACCGGGACCAGTGACGACACTCCATAGCGCCGCGCACTTCCTGTGCGCCCGGCCGCGCGGACGGTCTCCTAGCAACCAATACAACAAAAACAAATGAACGTGTGTGCACATTAGTACAGCAGAAATATGTTAACCCACTCCGGAGACTGCTAATGTACAATACATAATACATAACAGACTGTAATAGATGTAATCCAAGCTTAATGCATATATGATGGACATAAACAGATTAGACCACTCGTTAGGAAAATTATTAGAAGTAGTCAATTTAAATGAATACCCCGTATTATCATTGGTAGATATGACTAGAAGGCAACACGTATCAAAATTAACCCCGAGTAATCAAAGCTATAGTCAAAAGCATAGTGAGACACATACGGTCATAGGAAACAATTCAAGGGAAGATGCTCGTTGAGACCTTTTGGCGCTATGGTACTTAATCGGTGTATCCATCTTGCCTCTCTTTGTAGGAGAGCTTTGCTCCTATCTCCCCCTCTTAATCGCTTAGGTTCAGCATCAATGATTTTATATCTCAAGGTGGCCAGACTGTGGTTCAATAATTTGAAGTGTCTGGCCACTGGTTGATTCATGGCATCCTTCCCACCCTCTAAGGCATGTCGAATGGCTGACCTGTGGAGCACCATGCGCTCTTTGAACTGTCTTGTGGTCTTCCCTACATAGAGAAGACCACACGGACAGCGGATGATGTACACCACAAAGGTGCTACTACATGTCAGCACCTTCCGAATGGCTATCCGCTCCCCCAAATGTGGGTGGGAGAAGGAATTGCCATGCTCCAGGTAGCTGCACGTAATGCAACCTGTACAACGGTAGCATCCAGCCTTCCTGGTCAGAAAGGTGGTGGGGCCAGCTGCTTTTTTCTCAGATATATCATTTTTTACTAGCCAGTCCTTCAAATTACGATTCCTGGTGTAACTTGCCATCACTTTGGAGTTTTTTAGCATAGAGAGATCAGGGTCCGAGGTGACTATTGGCCATAAATTCTTCACGGACTTCGAGATGGTGGGACTAGCAGTATTAAACCGTTGAACAAACGGTACAATGTCCTTTTTCTGTTTCCTTGTAGCAACTGTAGAAGTCAAAGTCTCTGTCCGAGGGATGGCCAGTACCTTATTCTTTGCTGCAACGAGGCTCTCATAGTTGTATCCTCTGGCCAAAAACTGCCTGATCATGATGTCTATTTCTTTCACAGTTTCACTGAGGTCATCGGAGATACGGTGAATCCTTAAAAACTGGGAGAAGGGTAACCCCTTCTTTGTGGAGACAGGATGTTAACTACTGTAGTGCAGGATGGTATTTCTATCCGTCTCCTTTTTGTAGAGAGCCGTCTTGATTTTACCATTAGTTAAAGAAATTTTGACATCCAGGTAATTAACATATTGCGTACTCATTTGGTAAGTAAACTTAATGGTACTCTCAGTAGAATTAATGGTAGCCATCAGTTCTGAAAATTCCAATTCAGTACCCGTCCATATTAATAGCAAATCATCAATATAGCGTATGTAGAATGGTATTTTGCTTGCAATCATCTTCTCACTAAAAAAGGCTTGTTTTTCCACCTCGAACATATAGCTATTCGTGAAGGCCGGGGCCACACAAGACCCCATGGCACAGCCTTGTTGTTGTACATACCAGCGTGCATCGAACAAGAAATAATTTCTCTTGAGGGTTAGCTCTAAAAGTTTAATGAAGAACATCAGATCCGGACCTGAATATAACGGACTAGCAGCAAGAAGTGGGGGATATTAGTGTACAAACTGACAATGTCTAGTGTACACAAGAATGCATCATCAGGCAACATCGGTAAATCCTGTAGTAGCATAATGAGTGTCGTCGTATCTTTAAGATATGTCTTCTGTGCCTGGACTACTGGCTGAAGGAACATGTCCAAATATTGTGAGATTTTGTAGTAGATGGAGTCTCTGGCAGAAATAATTGGACGACCAGGTGGTGTCCTGGGATTTTTATGTATTTTTGGCAGTGTGTATAACACTGGCGCCACCGGTTTTTCTTGTAATAATGTAAGCATCACTGGCCGTGTGATATGCCCATTTGCCACCGCTTCCTCCAGTACACTCTTAAGCTCGGTGTTAAATCTCATTGTTGGATCCATTGGCAATTCTGCATATACCGTGGTGTCTGCCAACTGTCGGTAAATTACATTTTTGTACATCTGTAGATCTTGTATCACGATACCGCCCCCCTTGTAGTTATTTAAGTGTTTTCTGTTTGTAATGTTCTTATCCTGATGACGATAGTAAAATATCGAACCGTTGAAGTTTGAACCAGAGACCGCTGTGTCCAGTTTATTTTGAATCGAAAACCTGAGAGTGCCGCTGCCTTCCTTCTATATATATATATATATATATATATATATATATATATATATATAGTACTGGCCCCACAGGTATCTTTAACTTATCTGATCATGACCTATCTAAAAATGAAGTAAAATTTGTATTTTGCTCCTAATAATAAACCAAATGGATTCCAGCTCTTTGTTGATGCTAATAAATATGTGCGGGCATTAACACTAAAGAGGCATTTTTTTAAAAAAATTATTGAAAAACTGGAGCTATTTTGAGAAATGATATTAATAGAACAGGATTGAAACTAGGATCCACCTACTACCTCTTAGAATCAAGGGGTGGATATGTTGAGTTTAACTAGGGAAGGGGAATTGGGACAACTACTGCACTAGTATTATCTTATGTATTTTCATTTTAACCCCGTATTGTTTTACTGTCATAAATTTGACTCTTGATGGGGGTGCTGCCACAGAGTATATTGTTGCCAATATATAAGGACTAGTTTACAAAAAAAGAAAGAGATATAAAACCGTAAGAGTATTTTCCATTTGAGTACATTTGGAATGATCAACAAGCATAACCTATTGAACTATATTCCGATGATAACTATGGTCACACCTATAGTGAATGGGGATATAGACCCACACTATTATGGAGTGATTAGGACAATAAGAGATACAATGAGGATGCTGTACAATTTATACTAGCAGAGGGACATAAGTTACGTGTCATTAATAACAATGGGAATAATCCTCCTTTTTTACACTAGTAATTTATACACTATTAATAATTCACTTCATGTATGCACCTTTTACACATCATGATTGGCACTAATAGGGTGGATTTTTCCTTTCCTTAAATTAATTTTATTTACATTCCATTTTCTTTTTAATCACGTTATAAAAGTAATCACAACAGAATAACACAGAAAATAATCATAATTATCAGCACGACAATCCATCACTCATAATTTTTGAATAATTTTTATTATATATTCTTTATCACACCTTTTTTTTATTAATATGACACATTACTGTTGAACACATCAGTTCTCCACACCATTTGCTCTCAGGATATTAGTTTTGCAGCAACTTTGACACAAATGAAAAACCTGTTTTTTTCACAGTCACGTTTCACCATCTTTTTTTTTTATTTTTTTCTCATGGCAATGGGTTCACTATATATTAAAATACACACAATAAAAATAAGAAGCTTGTATCTGAAACACAAAAGTTGATATACTAAAAATAATGTTACCCCTCATGTAAATTTATTAAAGTATGACAATTTAATAGTTATTAGTCATAAGACAATCTACCATATATTTCAATGGTTGACAATTCATTCCAGCCTGCCCAAGGGGATATGTGAAACTGAATGGCACACACACACCAGGAGACACAAATTTGACTGTATCCTTGCCTCTAGTGCAGAGCAGACATGCACTGTGATAGGCCCAAACAAACCATGTGATCGGACGAGCTCTGATACTAAACCTTGATAGACGGGAACTGCGTCGTGATAGGACTATTAGGTCATGTGATCGGAAAATCATCCCGTGATTGGCACGACTATCTTGTTAAAATCCGGCTACCGGAGACATTCTGGTTAGCCCTGAAAAAACTATCTGTGAAACGCGCGTCGGCGGTTCACACTGTGCTCATGTGTTTAACTAAAGTGCATGTAAATGTTGTGTGTTGTGTATAGCAAGTGATACGTGGTGCTATATAACTGGGAAGCTATGGAGCTGTGATAGAATACTAACCACACATATAATGAGTCCCGGCATCCGTTTCAATAGAATCAGTCTAGAAACAGTATAAGACAATTTGTATATAGACTGTTACTTCATAAGGACAAAGAGACTCTTATGTAGCTGCACGTGTCATGATATAGCTACATTCAGTTGTTTTAAATAAGAAAATTAGATGTGTTGTATATAGCAATTGATACGCAGTGCAATACCATTGAGGTGCATTGGAGCTCTGATAAAATTCTGATTACATGTGTAATAGGTTCAGCCATTTGTTGCTGGGTAATCAGTTTAGCAACAGCATAAAAGGATTTATATACAGACTGTTGCTTTAAAAGAACTTACAGACCTTCATGCAGTTGCACACATTGCAGTGTCAGCAGTATTACAGCAACATAGTAACAGTGATAGAGGGAAAGTAACCATTTCACTGATTAGAGACAAGATGCTGAGCACATACAATACAATATCACTATAGCTACATATTACACTCTACCAAGTAGCTTATAATACCACTGAAGGTGTTTTATCCCACACAGAGAAAAATGTGTCAAATTTATGGTTCATACAGTTGTCACATATCAATCAGGTTCCAGTTGCAATACTGAACTGTTCAATAAGATACAAGTGATATGGTCAACTGACTGAAATTAGAAAAATAGATTATCACACAGAGGCCAATAAGCCCACCAGTTAGTCAGGGAGATGAGTATCTAACCAATTCCAGCAATATGATATATTAAATCAACTATATGAAGTGTCCCCTCTGTGCCAATCCATAAGGATTCAAGTACATAGTACTATACCTATATCAGCAACCAAGTTATGAGGAATCATTTAATTACATACTAAAGTTCTATATATAATGCTGTTTAAACAAATGGATAGTACTTGCAGAAATCTCTTTAAGAATTGCATGTAGAAAATCACATGTGATTGGGCAATGTTGACAGCAGTGACTGAGAACGTCTGGGCACTGCCATTGACATTGAATAGATCACACTAGAGCACTTAAAGGCAGATTCTGCCAGCATCAGTGATTACATTAGAGACCATATAAATTTATGATCTCTGCTAAGCAAAATTGACAGCAGTGACTGAGAATGTGTGCCCTTATTTACTAGACATAGTAGATGCCACGAAGAGGGGACGCTAGCTATTATCAATGCAAATGTGCTGGAACACACAATAGAACCTGATATTACTCACTGACCAATAGTAATCTTACAGGACCTGACATATGCAATACCGTATTGAATTAATCTAGAATCAATCCCTGCACAATTATTGGGAAATGTACGATATGAGATTCATATGTGTTGAGAAGAATTGTTTGGGATAAACATTTATTGACTAACACAATTAACTTCATTTGAGGTCATAGTACCCAGAGGTCACACTATTGCACAACACATAGAGCACAGTGTGTGGTTTTAAAGATTTATGTTGCACTTTGTTTATGTGGTTTTAATATTTCACAGTTACAGGCCTTTTAATAGTATATAAATAAAACTTACATTTTATATGTCTAATTAATTCTAACTAGTGTGCCACCCTAAGCCCAATCTCCTTCTTTTTTGCAAACTAGTGGTTATGTTGAGACCTTTTCAAATCTTATACAAAGCGTTTTTGACAAATTATGTAAGGGTAATCAGCATAACAGGGATAATTTGGATAAAGGAGAGAGAGGTGCTATAAAAATTCATGAGTAATTAATAATTAAATTGGCCAATAAAGGGGGAGGGGAAGAAAGGATTACAATATGTAGAAGAAGTGCATAGATTATTAAATCATGAAAGTACTTATATAAAATTTAAGATGACACTAGTGTTAAAATAATCGAGGAACTGAAGAAACTGTTAGAAGATGGTTTAAGTAAAAATTGTATAAATAAAGAGGAGTTTGATTATATTTTTAATGAACACCCCTGAATGGCTATTTCTTATCAATTGCCGAAAATACATAAAAGGCTTGATAAACCACCTGGGCGCCACATAGTTTTGGGGATAAATTCAGTCACTGCAAGACTTTTTGAATTTGTGGATGTCTACATTAAGAAATATGTACCTACACTTAAATCATATATTAAAGATTCAACCACCATATTGAAATGCTTGAATGAATTTGATTGGCGTGAGGTAAATGGGAAACAGAAGTCATTAAAAATAATCCATTTTTTGATAATATAAAACTATACAAGAGAATTATAGATGACGTCTTAATAATTTGGGGAGGAAGTAAAGAGCAATTTAATAGCTGTATGGATTCCCTGAATATTAATATATATAATCTAAGATTTGCATCTAATTATCAGACAAAAAAAGATTGAATATCTGGATTTAATGTAGGATGTGAGTGATTATAATGCAATGGATAATAATCGAAAAATTGAGACTTACACAAACATTAAAAAAGTGGATAGTAATAGCTATATTCACTACAATAGTTGCCATTCTACAAAATGGATTAAGAATATTCCATATTCCCAATTTATTAGGATAAAATGAAACTGTGCAAGTGAGACAAAATTTGATGAATAAGCAAAGATTTATAGTGATTGTTTCAGGGATAGAAAATATCCTGAGTCTTTGGTGGATGAATGTAGGGAAAGAGCAAGAAAAGCAGATAGATCTGAACTATTAGTGTATAGAGATAGAAAGAAAAGGGTGGATAATTTATTTATTACTTTTGTCACAGGTTTTAATGTTAAAAATAAAGAGATAAAAAAGATTTTGAGTAAGCACTGGGATGTTTTAAAATTAGATCCAATATTATCTAGGACACTACTGGAGTCACTGCAAGTGGTATTTACTGTAGAAAAGCCACCACATTAAAAACAGGTTGGCACCTACTAAATTAACAGACAGTGCAGATAGATCTTGGCTAAGTAATACAAAAGGTTTTTTATGTAATAGATGCAAGATGTGCAAATATGTGCGTAAAAAAAGAAATAAGGGTGGTCATTCCGAGTTGTTCGATCACTGCCGTTTTTAGCAGAATTGAGATCAGGCTAAAAATCGGCAATTCTGCGCATGCGTATGGGCCGCAGGGTGCACGCGCTAAGTACTTTCACACATAACTATGCAATTTTACACAGGGCCGAGCGACGCTTTTCAGTCGCTGTGCTGATCGGTGAGTGATTGGCAGGAAGTGGGTGTTTCTGGGTGGTAACTGAGCATTTTCCGGGAGTGTGCTAAAAAAACGCAGGCGTGCCAGGCAAAAACGCAGGAGTGGCTGGGGAAACGGGGGAGTGGCTGGCCGAACGCAGGGCGTGTTTGTGACGTCAAACCAGGAACCAAACAGTCTGCAGTTATCGCAATCTAGGAGTAGGTCTGGAGCAACTCAGAAACTGCAGGGAAATATTTAGTAGCAGTTCTGCTAACCTTTCGTTAGCAATTCTGCTAAGCTAAGATACACTCCCAGAGGACGGCGGCCTAACGTTTGCAAAGCTGCTAAAAGCAGCTAGCGAGCGAACAACTCGGAATGAGGGCCAAGGTGTGGAGTGAGGATAGAACAAAATCATGGGGAATTAATGGAATAATGAATTGGCAAACGTCATGTGTAGTCTACCTGTTAGAATGTGGTTGTGGAGCCAGATATGTTGGAAAAATGAAGAGACAGTTAAAAATAAGACTATTAGAGCATACAAGGAATATCCTTAATAAAGTCACAGCTCACAGTGTACCGAGGCATTTTGCCAAATGTTGTAACTTGAAAATTGACAACCTTACTTTTAAAGCTCTGGAACATGTAGTGTTGGATTAGGGAGGAGGGGATCTATTAAAACTCCTTAGTAAAAGAGAGACCTTTTGGATCCATAGATTAAATATCTTAGAGCCAGCTGGTCTGAATGAAACTTATGATATTATACCCTTCCTACATTGAACTTCTAGATATGCCTCCCTATCTGTGTGGAATTGGGGTTGACCGAATAGGTCCCGATTCCACAGTTTGGATGGGGAGATAGGCATAAGAGAGAAGTATTATGTAGAACCGGAGTTGACCAAATAGGTCCTGGTACCACAGTATAAACAGGGAAATAGATATATGATGGATCTATTGAAATGTTTGTATTTTAAGTGTATGCATTTTTATGTTTATATATTGTAGTATTAAAATAGATGATATGATGTGTATGGTTTGCGGTGGATCACGATTATGTATTGAGTTATGCAAATGTAATGCATTAATAGTACTTGGAAAAAAGTAATATAGAAATACATGTGGTTACTTAGATTGGTTAATTGAGCATAACCAATGACATAATTGAAGAAACTGCAATACTATAAATTATTGTTTTTAAATGGATTGTTTCATGTGAGATATGTATATAAGGAGGAGAGGAACATGTTTAATGTGATTATATGTATGTGATATATTTTATTGTATTGATGCTGCTGTAAATTATTTGATTGCAACAAATGAGGTGCTAATTGAACTTGTGCATATAAATACAGGGTGGTACGGGGTTAGGCCACACCCCCTGATGAAGTCCATCACTGATGAAACGCATTGGACGTGGCTTGAAGGACATTGAGGATGTGTTGACGTCACAAGCCGATTCCGATGTGTACAGGATTGTGCTAAATCAGGCCTGTCCAACCTGCGGCCCTCCAGCTGTTGTGAAACTACAATTCCCAGCATGCCCTGTCACAGTTTTGCTGTCAAGAAATGCTAAAACTGTGGCAGGGCATGCTGGGATGTGTGGTTTCACAACAGCTGGAGGGCAAGGTTAGAGAGGCCTGTGCTAAATGAATGAGACTTAGCATCTGTGATCGTATACCTGGTGGCTATCCGGAAGCACGAGGGGAATGGTTTTTATACTGATTTACTTTTACTGAAATGTATGTGAGCTATTTACATTAGTAAATTGTACCTAATATATTACTCACTGAGTGCACCCTTCATTTTGTGTTTTACATGTGGAAGTTTCAGCCAATGGCAAAGGCTGTTGGAAGGAGCTTTCTCTGACATTTCATCATTGGGAACGGACAATTTATATCCCTAAAAGGACTATATAACACTGGTTGTGCATCCATATCTTTGAATATATATATATATATATATATATATATATATATTTATATATTATTATTATTATTATTACATTTTATTTATAAGGTGCCACAAGAGTTTTGCAGCACTGTACAAAGGACAGTACAGGGAAACAAACTTAGCATTACAGTAAATAAATAACAGAAATAGAGTACAGGTAACAAAGAGCACCACAATTCTCAAAACATAATACAGCTAAGATGTAAGTAGCGAGGGAGTAATCATTGTACTACATGGGGCTGGTGACCATAGATAGAGATGAGCCATTACCAGCAGGAGAAAAAGTGGGTAAAGATGGTCGCTGAGTAGGAGAGAGCTGCAAGGGAAATGTGGAGGGCTCCTGTCACTCTGAGGATGTGCCCACACTGCCTACAGCTTGCGGTCCTATTTGGACATGATGACTCACATCCCTGCCGGGCACTAAGTGGTGTATCCTTGGTACCCTCTGATCCTTGGGGCCCGGTACAGGTGTACCTTGACCCCACCTGTTGCCGGCCCTAAGTGTTAGGGAGAGACAGTGGCAGAGAGGTGAGAGAGAGTGTCAAGAAGAGAGAGAGAGAGGGGGAGACACAGTGGCAGGGAGAGAGAGACTGTCAGAGAGAGAGATGTCATGGAGAGAGAGAGGGGGAGAGAAAGGGAGAGACTGTGTCAGGGAGAGAGAGGGAGACAGTGTCAGGGAGAGAGAAATAGTGTCAGGGAGATGAAGAAAGTATAATAGAGGATGATACACAGTGTTAGGGAGAGAGACACAGTGTCAGGGAGAGAGAGAGGGAGAGACAGTATCAGAGAGAGAGAGAGAGAGAGAGAGAGAGAGGAGAGACAGTGTCAGGAAGAGAGGCACTGTGTCAGGGAGAGAGAGAGTGAGAAAGAATGTCATGGGGAGAGAGTGTCAGGAAGAGAGAGTGCTAGTGATTGAAAGAGCGATACAGAGGAGCAAGAGAAGAGAGTGTTATGGAGAGAGAGGGAGTTAAGGAGAGGGAGGAGTGAGCAGAAGAGACAGTGACACTACCTGACTACACAGCACTGAGCACAGGCCTGTTCTGGGGTGGACCCTTCTCGGCATTAACCTCGCCCCTAAACACCCGTGAATCACTGCACTGCTTAGCTGCAGGGAGGCGGCCCTTGTATCGGGGATGGGGGGACTGCAGCAACCAGGTCTCACCTGTTCCATGAACCTGCAGGCAAGTGGGGGCCAGCAGAAGCACTAGGGGGGAACTAGTTAAGGCAGCTGGTCCCTCATAGAGCCCCAGCATACACTGCATACACTACAGCAAAAAGGCACCACTGGATGGATCTAGTGTTACAGGTAGCGTCATAGTCTGAGAGGAGCTGCACCAGGGATAGTCATCAGCCAAGTCCAACCAATGGAGTTATGTATGGGGCAGATGTACAGGAGCTTGTCAGCAGGAAACCAATTAGTGATGAAAACCAGTGTAACCAGGCCCCTTTTTTCAGGCATCCAATAAGGGAGGGTCGGGCAACTGTCATTGTGGCAGAATTAGAAGTACCTCATCCCCTCATTTTTTAAAATGGGCTTTTCATGGCCGTGGCTCCACCCCCACTGCGGTCAGTTTATAATTGTCAGTAGGAGGCAGCGCTCTAGCTGCTTCCCGCTCCAAGTATGGCTAGTTTTTACTGAAAATATGAGTATTATAATACGAAAAAGTTAGTTATAACACAGATGGATGGACACAACATGGAAACGTCTGCTCAATACAAACTACACCACTGGAGTGAAGATGGTGTGATCACTGGGGATCTTTATAGAATCCAAAATCTGCAAGAATCTGACAGTGGAAGATGACGTTTTGCCTCGTTTTGGGATCCAATGACGCCAGGCAGGAAAACCCAAGCCAGACTCGGATCATGGCTCAGAATTCTATATTCGGGTGGGTCCAGTACTCAGAGAACTTGGACGCTTCTATCTGTAATTTAAAGTAAATTATACAATAAAAAAATGAGGTGATGTGTGAGTCAACCAAACTTTCTGATGCCTCTGCACTCTACGGGACGGGACTTCCTCCTGCTTAATAGCAGTAGCAGGCAAAGCAGAAATGATTTTTTGTCTGAGTAAAGTGCCTTGATAGTACATAAGGGATGTGGTTAGCATCCTGGCAGTCGGGATGTTGGGGGTCATATGACCAATGCCGGAATCTCAGCACCACTCGGAATCCCCGCACAGAATGCTGACTGCTGACAACCTGAAGATAAGTATTGGGGTGACTGCTAGGGTTAGGGCCATGAGGGGAGTTAACCCTAGCCACGCCCTCTGAGTCTTAGCCCTAGCATCCACCTTAAGTGATTAAACCCTAGACACCACACAACCACTATCTTAGACCCAGCCGCCACCCAAGGTGGGTTAGGGTTAGGGCAGGGCACAGGAGAGAGATAAAATCATTGCCAATTTATTGAGGCGTACAGTTATATCATTATATCATGGATACAGGTTTGGGTTTGGTGCACTGTGTTTGATAATGTCAGGACAGAGGTTCAAGATGAGCAGTGATATGGACGGCCAAGCACATCCGCAACAGGCAGTGACCCAAAACCAAACCTGTTTCCATGACATGACATTATCACCATACACCAGCTGCTAGTGTGCTGTTTAGATGCAGAAATCTGATCACACTGTGCACCTCAATATTTGACCATGTTTCCACCAGTCCCACCATCTTATAACTGATGATGGGACAGTACTGTATGTCTCATATGATCCTATGCTTGGTAAGCTGAGAAGCGCTGCTGAAACCAGCAGGGAATGGCTGGTGTCTGCCAAGGCCGGCAGAGTGAGTAATCTCTCAGTGGGACACCCTTTCCACATTACCACCCTAGACCACCAGGGTGTCAGGCATTAGGCCTGTGAGTATTGTAGGCAGGCACTAGACCTATGTCCTATGGTTGGATGGGAACTAGACCAGTGGGTGCTTTGGGAAGGAGAGTCCTGCTTTGCTCTCTTTTTTGGATATGTATCCCCTAAAAAAAGTTAAGTTGCAAATGTTTTGCAAGTGAAACCTTCCAAACAATAATGATGGTTCTGGTAATAGTACTGTACTTCACATGATAGATGTCTCTTAATGAGAGGTCTGAAATCACTTTAACATTCTGTAGGCGACTGCCATCATTGTTGTAAAGAAATTTGTTCTCAGAATTCCAGCTATTAATTTGATTTAAATAAGCTAGGAGAATAAAAAACACAAATTCTGCAAAACAGGATCTCAGTGACCTCAGATGTCATAAAATAAAAGGACTCGATTAGAAGCGTTATTATTGCAGGTACTATAATTATTACTAGTAAGATAACAGTTCCAAAACACTGATCACATACAACTGAACTTTCTTAATTGAACTCAAAGCTAACAATGTTATTATGGGGAATTACTATTCCTAATTATATAACATACAAGAGTCCTTAATGCACCTATATTACAGTACAACTTATGGTTTTGTTCCATTCCCTGCTACTTCTGCATAAGTAGATATATTTACTAGAGATGTGCAGCTGCCATTTTTTGGGTTTTGTGTTTTGGATCTGGATCCTGTTTATGTTTTGGATCTGGATTGGTTTTGTCAAAACCACCCTTTTGGGTTTTGGTTTTGGATCTGGATTGTTTTTTAAATCAAAACAGCTAAAATCACAGAATTTGGGAGTATTTTTGATCCTACAGTATTATTAACCTCAATAACATTAATTTCCACCCATTTCCAGTCTATTCTGAACACCTCACAATATTGTTTTTAGGCCACGAAGTTACACTGAGGTCACTGGATGACTAAGTTAAGCAACACAAGTGGGCGGCAAAAACACCTGTCCCATCTAGGAGTGGCACTGCAGTGACAAACAGGATGGCAGTTTTAAAAACTTGGCCCCAAAGAGCACATAATGCAAAGAAAATAAAAGAGGTGCAAGATCGAATTGTCCTTGGGCCCTCCAACCCACCCTTATGTTGTTTAAACGGGACATACACAGTTTAATAAACCCATCATTCAGCGACAGGTGGTCCCCCTGGAAAAATCTTGCCAAGTTCTCCAAATCATAGCTAGCTACAACCATATCACCTCCATATTTGATGACTTTTCACATTATGAGAAGAGGCAAGAGGAAGATGACAGTGTCAAGAAGGTGACTAAAAATTAGAGAGGCACACACAATCAGGAACAACACACAGGCTTTTACCTCCACTCCTATATTGGTGTGGAACAGAAAGGACTTTTACCAAGCAAATATATAATTATCACATTACTGGACAAACTGAAAAACAAAGGGCCAAATCCTCAGAATTTGTACCCCTTCTCTATTTTCAGGGATTAAGATAATCTCAGTTTTAATGCTGGGATGCAAATAAACTGGTGTATACCACAGGGTCAAGATTGGATATTTTCCCCTCCATGGAGTCTGGAGACTTATTTTGTGAAAATCTCATATGTCTCTATTTTTAAATTTTTTTATTGCATTTTTATTTACATATTTTGTAGCAGATGCCTTATTTCCATTTTTCACAGCTCCCAATTACACAAATGTGAACATACCTGTGTGTCCCAGTTACATGCATGTGAGCATACCTGTGTATCTTGTTTATTTTATTCATATTTTGTTTTTAAATAAAGCAGCCCCTTAGATGTTTTAGCAACCCCTTAAGAGCCCCCACAGCAGCCACAGACAGGGCAAGTTGAGTTTGGGTGGGTTTGGTACAGTACTAAACAGGACTGTGCAGTGAATTTTTTGTTATTGAGCCCCTGCCCTAGTAGAGTTTACCACTCTACAGTCGAAACTCATTTCATACTATAAGTAGGACTGTGGGAGAAAGCAATGCGAACCTCTGTGCCAACAGCATGCCTCAGCATGGCAAGCCAGACATCTTTCTGACTGTAAGCCACCATGAGACTCCATACTGGGCCTTATTAAGTAACTGTTTGTACCTCACAGGAGCTCCTGGCCCATCTAGTACTGCAGCGCAATGGAAAGCTGATGCAATGGAATATCACTGAAACTCTGTTCTTCTAACACCGTGAGGTCTTGTGATAACCCTATGCAGCCCTTACATTGTACAATTATTAAGGAGAAAACATTTACAAAATAAAGGAAAAGAACCCTGTACAACAAATGCGCATCTTGTAAATAAATAATCCCAAAATGTGGAACATTAATAATAAATCAAAATTAAGCTTGACTAATTGGAGCCATTCATTTGATTCCCTAACATAAAATAATTGAGAAGAACTTCTTTCTAATGCTGGGTACACAGTGCACACTAGAAGATGTAGAAGAGCGGGTTCAGACAGGGCACCCCTGAAATTACATGGCAGACATATAGACATAGGTGTGTTTGGAAAATCTAGATTTCTCTGGCAGTTGCACTGGATTGTGATTCTGTCTCTTCTGAGTCTGAATGACTTTGGCCACAAATGTGGTCTCATTGTGGAAAACAGTTCGTCAAAATTGCAATTTCCATTTCCACCTTTGCGGTTATATGTTTTCACCAATGTGGTTGTGATGTTGAAGCTTGTTTCATATTCTGCTCTTGGATTTAATTTAAACCTAGAATCAAGTACAGCAGCACCCCTGAAATTATACAACGCTTGGGGATACAGAAATTGAACCAATAACTGACAATGCCAGAATGTATTAAAAAAGAATATATTTTATCACAGTAAATACTGCTAAACATATCAGTGCAAATTCCTATAAGAGATACTGTGCACAGTAACATTGAAACTAATCTTGATTTGGATCAAAATATTATAGACAGACGCAATGTATCAATAAATCACAGCTGTGTTTAAAAATAGACAAAATAGTAAATCTAAAATAACTGGTTAATCACGTATCAATTTAAGGAGTTCAGTGTCTCTCAATTGTGGTTTAGATGAGCATCCTTATGTGAATAAAAAAGGAAAAAGATCACTTGTAATAGTCAGTAATCAAATGCAGTAGCAGGTATTATACTGATTTTGAAGAACAGTGGGTGATTATTCCATTTAGGAACAGGTAAGTATATGAATACCCTCGATTAACAAATAATATGTTAAGGGTGTTGCATACTGCTTCTGATGAAAGAGGTGCATGCCTGTAAGTTTAGAGGCTCAGAGTACTTTTGGCGTCCCACAGTGTTACCTGGCCATAATGAAGTTGGAGAAGCCGGTGCCAAAGTTGTGCTAACCTCCGCTGCTGTACTTATTTACTGGTGTGCGGCAATACTCATGCTGTAGGCTGGAGCTATGCTTGTCTCCGCTGTTATAATACCACACATGTGTGTAGTGATATTGGTGTTGGCTGCCGGAGCTGCTGTATGCTCACCTCCGCCTCTGTAATATCTCACTCATATGCGTCAATAATGGTATTGGCTGCTGGCGTGTGGAGAAGCTCCGTTACATCTGCTATCCTGTCACTGCACATGAATTTAGGATAGAGAAAAGTCCATGTGATCCTCATGCCGAATGCTGTAAGACGGGTGGTCCGGATTCCGGTGCCGGGCTTGTGACTCAATTCTGGATGCCGGTGTCAGAAGGGACGCTGTGCTGATATCTGTAGGGATTTCCTCCTCTTTACACTGTGGGAGCAGTAATGTTGTTTATTTAGTACAGAGTTGCTGCATGAAACAATATGTGGGGAGAACGAGTCGACCTTTAAAAATTAGAAAGGGAGAACATTTAAAAAATATTAAAAAAGGAGTAGAAAACCACTGTTTGTCAGCCCATTGTAAGGAGAAGCATGATCACTGGCATTTCTATAATGGGTGCAGTGTGTGCGGTGCACACGGGACCTTGAATCTAGAGGGGACCCGCACCACACACGCTGCACCCATTTTCTAAATACTCACCCCTCCAGAGTCCTGTGCCGACATCCACGGCGGTGTTAAAACTCTGTGAAACTGGTGCAGTGGCCATTTTCACGGAGCTCTGCGCATGCGCAGTACAAAAATCACTGGAAAAATGGCAGCCGCTGTATTTTCCCGGTGATCTGCACATGCACAGTAGAGTCTGAGTGCTCTAGTGTCAGACTCTCAGCGCTGCCAGCAGAGAGAAGGGGGCACGAACGGAGGAGGCTGCACCCGGGCCTCCTCCTCTCTTAAAGCGCCCCTGTGCATGACTGTTCTGTAAGTAGCATTATAATCTGTAAAGTAATTTATCAGGTGAAGGGTAATTGGAGAAGAGATGATGTGGCATCAGCACTAGCAAGAAAGGAAATGTGGTGGTTTCACAAGCTTAAAACATTACAAGCTAGGGGGTTAAATGGTAGTTTTGAAATAAAGTGGTTCCTGTGATCCCGTTGTTTAATATTGCAAGAAAAAAAACAAATGTTGAAATTGAAGTTCGTGCATAGTATTAGGTGATTGTGTTTATATTCTTTGTCATGTACCTTTTTATGCACACAAATCTATGATGTGGCCAGTACTGGTATTCACTCTTGAATTAGTATGTGAGTGATATATATTTAAGTGTGTTTCTGAAATGGAAATATATCTTTAAATAACCCCGGAATATTTGTAAATGTATATGGGAATGAGCATGACGGATTCTCGGGAAGCGGTATCAGTAAAGTGACTAGACCAAGCCCACCTGTGCCTTGACAAAGACCCAATTAGGGTAGAAACACATCGTCAGCAGGTGGACTTGGTCGCTGTTCATTTGTGTGGAATAAGGAGGCAGTGTTCAGGTGTAGGAGGAAGCAGAGAAGCCTGGCGGTGCTGCAGCTCTGGGAGGCTCGTGATCAGAGGACAGCTAGCAGTGGATGTTTTGGCGTCTGCGGGTAAAGCAAATCCCACAGGAGAAAGCACCGTGTAAACAACGGTGTCCTGAGGATCTGGTGAGCTCCATTCTATGTACATCTTAAAATCCAGGACTGTACACTGTTATACCATGCTAACCTTAGCTGCACCTTGCAAGAGACTAAGAAAAGTTTTAAAAGGAATATCTTTTTATAATAAAGCATTTTATTTGGAATTTACCTGCAGTCTTATGAACTACAGTATTTGGACTCTTTGAAAAACATTGGAATAAGCCCAAAGTTATTGTGCTATATGTGGTCATTACTTTAGTGTTGGGAACATATGTTTGAGAACTCTCTGGAAAATTATTGAATAACAGCGCTGTGGTTCCTATATGTGACATTGATATTTAAAATTCTCCACTTACAGTAGGTCAACTCCAGCCCCATTAAGTGTCTGCGCCTGTGCTTTATTTATTGTCATACCAAAGCAGACTCTTACCAAGAATTGTACTTGTTTCAAATTTAAAGACAAATCTGTTGGAATAATTGTAATTCTTGATATTAAAACAGTTTCTCCAGTGCCACAGACAGAACCCTTTTAGCGTCCGATGTACTATGACCTATATTAGTTTTCAGCCTCGGCATAAATATTTAAATTTGAATTAAAGAACTCCTCAAACAGAGACGTGTTGATACACCAACAGACACAATTACTATGGGCGAGAGCCATGTATACTCTCACACCAGCTGGTCATGCATGCATCTATTTATTTATTTATTAACAGTTTATTTTATAGCTCAAAAAATTCTGTTACGCTTTACAATTGGAAATAACAATGATATAACAAAACTGGGTAATAACAATCAGTCATAGAGGTAGGAAGGCCCTGCTCGCAAGTTTACAATCTATAGGGAAATGGGCATGGATACACAAGGATAGGTGTTATCTATTGCATAGTTGTCCACCAGATTGCAAAGGTTCTTGGTGTGCTGTATGATATGGTCATACAGCAATGATGAACCGGGGTCGAGAGGAAGGGAATGTGATGAATGAGAAGACATGTGATGATATGTGTGGACTGTGCAGAGAGGATGCAATTTGATAGGGTTGTTTATGAAAGTTATGTGGGCGGTTCTGGAATTTGATATGCTTGCCTGAAGAGGTGAGTTTTCAGGGAACTCTTGAAGGTTTGGAGACTAGAGGAGAGTCTTATTGTGCATGGTAGGACATTCCACAGAGTGGGTGCAGCCCAAAGAAAGTCATGTAAACATGAATGGGAGTGAATAATGAGTGTGGATGGTAGACATAGATCTTGTGAAGAACAAACAGGTTGGGTTGGGAGATATTTTGAGATAAGAGAAGAGATGTACGTTGGTGTAGTTTGGTTAATGGCCTTGTATGTCAGTAAAAGTATTTTATATTGAATACGGTAGAATACAGGTAACCAATGGAGGGACTGACAGAGTAGATCTACAGACAATGAACGTCTAGTGAGGAAGATTAGCCTCGCAGCTGCATTCAGAATGGATTGTAGTGGTGAGAATCTCGTTTTGGGAAGACCAGTTATTAGACTATTGCAATAATCAATGCGGGAAATAATGAGAGCATGGATTTGAGTTTTAGCAGTGTCTTGTGTAAGGTATGGTCGTTTTTTGGATATGTTTTTTAGATGCATGTAACATGATTTTGAGACAAACTGAATGTGTGGAACAAAGGACAGATCAGAGTCAGGGATGATACCTAGGCAGCGAGTTTGTGGGGTAGGGTTGATTTTCGAGTTTTCAACAGTGATAGAGATATCAGGTTGGTACCTACTATTGGCTGGTGGAAATATAATTAACTCTGTTTTTGAAATATTAAGTTTGAGGTGTCGAGATGTCATCCAAGATGAAATGGCAGAAAGGCATTCAGTGACACTTCCAATCGCCCCCTCCTCCATTTTCTGCCGGTTTGGCATTCACCCCTTGACTTCCATTCCTAATTTAGTATCAGTAAACAGGGTTTACTGTACATCAATTTTTCAGGAAAAAATGGATAATATGTATCAATCTTTATAGATAACCAGGCCTGGTCATCAGAGAACCAAGCCATCTCGAACTTGGGGGATCTGAAAGGATCTGGACCAGGACTTAAAATCACCCGGCTTGCCTCGGATCTCAAAATGAGGTTATTTTAATGTATGTACCTGTATATTGTGACCTGCTGCTGACATGCTGCTGCTATAATGTATATATGGTTACAGATGTATCCATTTGTATCTTGTCATAACATAGCATATGGTAGTGGTAGTGTGTGTACGCATGCTCTCTGCTACCCTGTACAGTACTGCATCTGTGGAGCCAGGTCCCAGAGCAGCATCTCCTCACAAACACTGCTGGCGATTGTCTCAGCAGGAGCGCTGGAGGACCGGGGAGACAGTGGAGATACCTTAATGGAGGTAGTGGGAAGCTATGCTCCCACTACCCATAGCTTTGTTTAAGCCGACTCCTGCTACCCATAGAACTGAATGGGTAGCTGCCTGATGCAGGAGGCTGCAGGAGGCCATAATATGCTGTGATCCCTACACATCATAGCAGCAGTAGCGGCTCTTGCCACGGGCAAGCAGGCTTTTTGCCCAGGGCGCTGCTACCCTGAGGGCGCCACTGCCGCCGTGGCAATAGCTGATACTGATCCACCCACCCTACCTCCCACACGGCCCCCGGCTGCAGTGAGCGGCGTGTGCGCTACAGGTCCAAATCGACCCCTAGTGTCAGTGTGGCGCTGCTATGGGAGAGACGTCATGATGTCCCATAGAGAGGAGCCGGTGCCTGGAGACAGCAGCAGCAGCAGCGGTCCGGAAGCAGGTGCGAGGCTGGTAAGTATTGTATTTTGGTTATTTTTTAGGGTTTCAAAGTGGCGCTACTACAGGGGACACATACTGGGGGCACTACTAATGGGGGCACTACTACAAGGGGCACATACAAGGGGCACAGCTACAAGGGGCACAGCTACTGGGGCAGATCTGCAGGGGGCACAACTACAGGGGGCACATACTGGGGGCAATGCTACAGGGGGACCAGCTACTGAGGGCAAATCAACTGGGGGCACCACAGCTACAAGGGGCACAGCTACTGGGAGCACTGCTACAGGGGGCACAACTACTAGGGGCACAACAACAGGGGCACTGCTACAAGGGGAACAGCTACTGGGGGCAAATTAACTGGGGGCACAGCTGCTGGGGGCACAAGTACAGTGGGCACAAGTACAGGGGGCACAACTACTGGGGCAAATCTACAGGAGGCACAACTACTAGGGACACAACTATAGGGGGCACTGCTACAGGGTGCAAATCAACTGGAAGTACAGCTACAAGGGGCACAGCTACTGGGGACACTACTACAGGGGGCACTACTAAAGAAGGCACTGCTACAGGGGGAACAGCTACTGGGGGGAAATTAACTGGGGGCACAGCAGCTGGGGGCACAACTACTGGGGGCACAGCTACAGCGGGGCACAAGTACAGGGGGATAACTGTGGGCACGCCCCCTCCCTATGAAGAAACCACGCCCCTTCCCTATGAAGAAGCCACGCCCTTGGTTTGGGACATGCACCAACTGTATTTTACCTGGAGGATGGTTGGGGCGCCACAGGAAACTTTCGCCCTGGACGCCACAAGGTCTAGAACCGTCCCTGCATAACAGCAACAGGAAACACTGCCCCCCACAGCAACGACATAGTAGGAAACATCTGTATGTATTAGTGATGAGCGGGTTCGGTTCGTCGGAATCCGAACCCCCCCGAACTTCACCCATTTTACACGGTTCCGAGGCAGATTCAAATTTTCCCGCCTTGCTCGGTTAACCCGAGCACGCCCGAACGTCATCATCCCGCTAACGGACTCTCGCGAGATTCGAATTCTATATAAGAAGCCGCGCCTCGCCACCATTTTTCACTCATGCATTGGAAATGATAGTGAGAGGACGTGGCTGGCGTCCTCTCAGTTTTATTCAGGTGGCTGCAAATAACTGTGCTCACTGCTTTATTGTGGGGACTGGGGACCAGCAGTATTATATAGGAGGAGTACAGTGCAGAGTTTTGCTGACCAGTGACCACCAGTATTATACGTTCTCTGCCTTAAAAATGCTCCATATCTGTGCTCAGTGTGCTGCATATATCTGTGCTCACACTGCTTTATTGTGGGGACTGGGGACCACCAGTATTATATAGGAGGAGTACAGTGCAGAGTTTTGCTGACCAGTGACCACCAGTATTATACGTTCTCTGCCTGAAAAACGCTCCATATCTGTGCTCAGTGTGCTGCATATATCTGTGCTCACACTGCTTTATTGTGGGGACTGGGGACCACCAGTATTATATAGAAGGAGTACAGTGCAGAGTTTTGCTGACCAGTGACCAGTGACCACCAGTATTATACGTTCTCTGCCTGAAAAACGCTCCATATCTGTGCTGCATTGTAGTATATAGTAGGAGTACAGTCAGAGCCGGCCATATGCATAGGCAAACTAGGCAATTGCCTAGGGCATTTGATATGCCTATGGGCGTCAGCAGTTTCTGCTGATTAAAATGATATGCAGCATGCCTATATTCTGTGTGTAGCATTTCATATGCAGATACAGCCACAGTCTCACACAGTATATAGGCATGCTGCATATCATTTTAATCAGCAGAAGCTGCTTGTGCATATCCTAGCCACATAGCAATGCAAATAAGATGCATTTTCATGAAAAAAAAAATGTGCCCGACGTTAGCATTGAGGCAAGATTTATGAGGACACTTCTGTATTCAAGCAGAGGCAGAGGTCACAGTGTTAGTGGCAGTGTGAGTGTTGTGTGCATGTGAGTAGGTTGGTTGTGCAGTAGTGTTCAGAATATGTGTAAGGAGCATTATGTGTGTTATGTATAAATGCATTAATAATGTGCAACATATGTGTAAGGGACACTATGTGTGTCGTTATGTGTATAAGGGCATTAATAATGTGCGCATATGTGTAACAGGGTACTACTGTATGTGTGTCATTATGTGTATAGGGGCACTAATAATGTGCAGCAAATGTGTAGGGGGCACTATGTGTGCCATTATGTGTATAAGGGCATTAATAATGTGCGGCATATGTGTAAGGGACATTACGTGTAAAAGGGCATTAATAAAGGTTGTCATAATGTGTAAGGTGCATTATGTTTATAAGGACATTAATAATGTGTCTCATATGTGTAAGGGGCATTACTGTGTGGAATTATGTGTATAAGGTGCTCTACTATGTGGCATTGCATATAGAAAGGGCACTACTGTGTTGTCTAATGTGAATAAAGAGCAATAGGGTGTGGTGTAATGTGAATAAGGAGCAATTCAGTGTAATGTAATGTGAATAAGGGGCTCTACTGTGAGGAGTAACATTTATAAGGTAAAGTGATACTACTGTGGGATGTAATATGAATTATGAACACTATTGCATGATCAAATGTGAATAAAGTTGCAGTACTGTGTGGCGTAATTGGAATTGGGGGTACTGTTGTGTGGCCATGCCCCTTGCCAGCAAAAACTCACCCCTTTTTGGGCAAATGTGCAAACTGTTCCTATTTAAAATATAGGGGGTACAAATACCAAAATAAGGACTGCTATGGATGAGGGGTGATAGTGCTGGGAAAGAGGTGCAAGGTCAGAGGCGGAACCAGCGGTGGTGCTAGGGGGTACCGGCCAAAATCTTGCCTAGGGCATCATATTAGCTAGGGCCGGCTCTGAGTACAGTGCATAATTTTGCTGACCACCAGTATATAATATATAGCTGTACGGTACAGTAGGCCACTGCTCTACCTACCTCTGTGTTGTCAAGTATACTATCCATCCATACCTGTGGTGCATTTCAGTTTTGCACAGTTTGCTGACCACCAGTATATAATATATAGCAGTACGGTACAGTAGGCCACTGCTCTACCTACCTCTGTGTCGTCAAGTATACTATCCATCCATACCTGTGGTGCATTTCAGTTTTGCACAGTTTGCTGACCACCAGTATATAATATATAGCAGTACGGTACAGAAGGCCACTGCTCTACCTACCTCTGTGTCGTCAAGTATACTATCCATCCATACCTGTGGTGCATTTCAGTTTTGCACAGTTTGCTGACCACCAGTATATAATATATAGCAGTACGGTACAGAAGGCCACTGCTCTACCTACCTCTGTGTCGTCAAGTATACTATCCATCCATACCTGTGGTGCATTTCAGTTGTGCGCAGTATATATAGTAGTAGGCCATTGCTATTGATACTGGCATATAATTCCACACATTAAAAAATGGAGAACAAAAATGTGGAGGGAAAATAGGGAAAGATCAAGATCCACTTCTATCTCGTGCTGAAGCTGCTGCCACTAGTCATGGCCGAGACGATGAAATGCCATCAACGTTGTCTGCCAAGGCCGATGCCCAATGTCATAGTAGCATGTAAAATCTAAAAAACTAAAGTTCAGTAAAATGACCCAAAAATCTAAATTAAAAGCGTCTGAGGAGAAGCGTAAACTTGCCAATATGCCATTTAAGACACGGAGTGGCAAGGAACGGCTGAGGCCCTGGCCTATGTTCATGGCTAGTGGTTCAGCTTCACATGAGGATGGAAGCACTCATCCTCTCGCTAGAAAACTGCAGTACCACTCCTAGATGGGCCAGGTGTTTGTGTCGGCCACTTGGGTCGCTTAGCTTAGTCACACAGCTACCTCATTGCGCCTCTTTTTTTCTTTGCTTCATGTGCTGTTTGGGGACTATTTTTTTGAAGTGCCATCCTGTCTGACACTGCAGTGCCACTGCTAGATGGGCCAGGTGTTTGTGTCGGCCACTTGGGTCGCTTAGCTTAGTCACACAGCTACCTCATTGCGCCTCTTTTTTTCTTTGCTTCATGTGCTGTTTGGGGACTATTTTTTTGAAGTGCCATCCTGTCTGACACTGCAGTGCCACTCCTAGATGGGCCAGGTGTTTGTGTCGGCCACTTGGGTCGCTTAGCTTAGTCACACAGCTACCTCATTGCGTCTCTTTTTTTCTTTGCATCATGTGCTGTTTGGGGACTATTTTTTTGAAGTGCCATCCTGTCTGACACTGCAGTGCCACTCCTAGATGGGCCAGGTGTTTGTGTCGGCCACTTGGGTCGCTTAGCTTAGTCACACAGCTACCTCATTGCGTCTCTTTTTTTCTTTGCATCATGTGCTGTTTGGGGACTATTTTTTTGAAGTGCCATCCTGTCTGACACTGCAGTGCCACTCCTAGATGGGCCAGGTGTTTGTGTCAGCCACTTGGGTCGCTGAGCTTAGTCATCCAGCGACCTCGGTGCCAATTTTAGGACTAAAAATAATATTGTGAGGTGTGAGGTGTTCAGAATAGACTGGAAATGATTGGAAATTATGGTTATTGAGGTTAATAATACTATGGGATCAAAATGACCCCCAAATTCTATGATTTAAGCTGTTTTTGAGGGGTTTTTGTAAAAAACACCCGAATCCAAAACACACCCGAATCCGACAAAATATTTTCAGGGAGGTTTTGACAAAACGCGTCCGAATCCAAAACACGGACGCGGAACCGAATCCAAAACCAAAACACAAAACCCGAAAAATGTCCGGTGCACATCACTAGTATGTATATGGTGATCTGTTGCTGCCATAATGTATATACTGTATATGGTGATATGCTGCAGCTTCTATAATGTATGTAAATTGTGACATGCTGCTGTGACATGATCAGATCACTGAGCCCACCCGTACTTCCTGGATTTTCTTTGCTGTTTGTTACCTATTACTACTTTTGAGCTTTGATATTCCACACTCAATTCTTAGTAAATTTTCATGTTGTATTGTTTTCTATTGAAACTTTAAAAGTGCTTGCGAGTTGGTTTAATTGGATATTACTAATACTAATACATTACTATTGTAATTTGCAAAAGATTTTTAAACAGAAATAACTGTCGTGTGTTTGTTCCACCACTCTGTTGATTATTTTAGCCTTTGGCCTATGTTGGTGAAGAAATTATTGTGAAGTGGTCAAAATTGAGAGGAAATTACTGTAAATAAATGTTATTGAGGTCAATAATACTGTAAGAACAACAAAAGGAACCAAATTATGTGATTTTAGCAGTTTTTATAAAAAAAATAATAATATACAGATCCTACCAAAACCCATGAGGACGGTTTTGGCAAAACCAAAGCCAAAACATGAAATTACAGATCCAAAACCAAAACCAAATCACGGGGTAGGTGCACATGGCCATCAATCTCTACATAGTATAAAAGTCCATTGATGTGATACATAACACTCAGATGGCTGTTTTTTCTTTGACTTGCTTCACTAAAATCATCACTGCTTGGCTACCTTTTGTCATGTATTAATGTTTCATACACCTAAACTTTCCTTGACAAATGCTCTCTAATCTTGCAAAAAATGCATCAAAATCCATCCAGTGGTTCTCGAGATTAGTCCAATCAAACAGATAGACATCTACTGGGTACTTTATTTTATAGAGATAAATTTAATGTGCTTCATTATAAAATGGGTTTATCCATGTTCTTTGAGTACCAAAAGGTATATTTATGAAGTAAAGGTTATTTAACTTGTTAAGGGACAAGTTAAATTAGTTTGTGTTACTTACAATACAACATCAATGCAATGTTTTTTACACACTAGAGTAAATGTGTTATTCTACTGATGATTGTTAGAAATATAATAAAATAAAAGTATTCCAAAATTATTTACCGGCAACATTTTTGATAAATGTAAAATACTCTGTTGATATCAAATGGAATGTTCTGATAGTGTTATCTCCAAGTTCCATATTTGAAAAATAAATAAATGTTGCCAATGTAGAATGAAATATGAAACAAATTTCACATTTCTGCTTTTCAATGAAGTTTAGATGTTATTAAAGAGAAAGACAAAAATGAAATGCAGTACATTTGTTATAAATTATGCTATCCATCCTCATCCCTTCAGAATGAACAGTTATTTGTAGTTTATAAATAGATTTACTGCAATTGCAAATGAATAGACCCTCAGAAAAAAAAGTTAAATATATAAACATTAAATTAAAGTAATCTTTGTTATAGACCCAGAGGGCAACATTTTGAGTTACTAAGGGGAATAATGTTTTAGGTACTAAGGTATGCTATTTTCAAATTAAAATCCTTAAAATGATATAAAAAAATAAATACATGTATGGTATTATATACTCTATGCAATGTCAACTTTAAAAAAGATTGTGAAATGTAGGTAGTAACAAGAGCACTTTTACATCATTAAAACAATATACTGGAATATGATGCTTTATTAAAGAAAGAAAAATATTCTCTTTATTGTGGTATTATTGTAGATCTTCTTTCACCAGCAGGTCCGCTATCAAGGGGGTGCCCTGTTTACACTTGTCCTGGGCCCGGCCACTCTGACACAGAGTGGAGGGCCCAGGCTGCTCTAACAGCCTGCCATAGCTATTCCCAGCGGCGGGTGCCACCGGTGGGACTGACCGCCGATGCTAACACCCTTCTAATCCCGGCTGCCGCTGACGGTGAGACTGCCTGAGGCTGCTGCCACTCCCCTTCCCCTGAGGCTGTCATTGACAGGCCGCAGGCTGCTCCCCGTCGCCCACCGATGATCATAATAAATAAGCTGCCGCTTGCTGTTTAATAAAGTTTGTTTGAGCCGGGCGCGGCATGACATCAGACGTCATGTCGTGCCAGTGAAGTGAAGAGGATCCACTCAGCCGCCACACTGGACAATGGACTGATAAGCTTAGGAGGGCAGGAGCAGACAGAGTGGGTAAGAGGATGCTCAGGACGGATTTGCAAAGAGTAAGTATTATGTATGTGTTATATGTTTGTGTGACTGTTGTGAGTGACACATTAAAACAGGATGGCCCCTCCCCCTAATGTCAGTACTGCATCCCCTGGCTGTGCCTCCTCCCCCATTGTCAGGCCATACATATATGATCTGCCAAAGGTCACATGTCCCACTAGGAAAGGGCGCACCCTTGATCAATGCTACACTACCCTCAAGTCTGGCTTCCGGTCTATCCCGCGTACTGAACTCAGCCTATCTTACCACTGCCTCATCCACCTACTCCCTACCTATACACAGAAGCTGAGATCAGTTAAACCTGTAGTCAAGACTGTTAAGAAATGAATGAACCAACAAGGCTAAGATGAAGCTCCAGGCTTTCTTCGACTGCACGGAAAGGGGGAATCTTCAAGGCCTCG
This sequence comes from Pseudophryne corroboree, assembly GCF_028390025.1. NCBI lineage: Eukaryota > Metazoa > Chordata > Amphibia > Anura > Myobatrachidae > Pseudophryne > Pseudophryne corroboree. The sequence continues at coordinate 960,926,129 of NC_086444.1, read as the reverse complement.
GTAACTGACCTGAATGGCCTGACAGACACTGTCACATCCTACATCAGATACTGTGATGACATGTGTGTACCTACCAAAACGTACCGCATTTACAACAACAACAAGCCCAGGTTCAACGCCTAGCTCAGGCAACTTCGTTGGGCCAAAGAGGAGGCCTATAGCAGTGGTGACAGAGCACTATACAACTGTACTAGGAACTCTATGACTAAAGAAATCAGGTTGGCAAAAAAGCGGTTTTTGGACAAGCTGACAAATGATCTCTCCACCAATGACCCCGTATCTGTATGGAAAGGAATGTAATCCATAACTAACTACAAGAAAACATTGAAGTTTACCACTATGTACCAAGACCCAGCAAACGAGCTGAACCACTTTTATTGCAGGTTTGCAAAAGAAGTCCCATGCGACCAAAACAATCACCTCTACGATGCCCCAAACACTGACGGCCAACTCCAGGCACTGCAAGTCGCCCAAGAAGAGGTGGAGGCATTGTTCAAAAGAGCCAAACCCAGGAAAGGTCCGGGTCCTGACGGAGTGTCACCATCTGCCCTGAGAGCATGTGCAGGTCAGCTCGCCCCCATATTCACCAAGATCTTCAACAAATCGCTGGAGCTACAGAAAGTCCCTTCCTGCCTCCAAAAGGTCTACTATTGTCCCGGCCCCCAAGAAACCCTTTATCACAAACCTGAATGACTACAGGCCGATAGCACTGACGTCTGTGGTCACGAAAACATTTGAGCGTCTGGTTTTGAATCACCTGAAAACTGTGACTGGCCCCCAACTGGACCCCCTACAGTTCGCCTATTGATCGAATCGGTGTGTCAAAGATACAGTCAACCTGGGCCTGCACTACATTCTACAGCACCTAGACATTCCCGGTACCTATGCGAGGGTCCTGTTTGTCGATTTCAGCTTGGCCTTCAATACAATCGTCCCCAGCATCTTCCACCCCAAATTACTTCGCCTGGGGGTCCCAGAAGCTACCTGTTCCTTGATAGTAGACTTCCTGACAGATAAGAGACAGGTGGTGAAAGCGGGGGAATTCACCTCCCAACTGCGGTCCATTAGTACAGGGGCCCCTCAGGGCTGTGTCCTCTCACCCCTGCTTTCTCCCTGTACACAAATGACTGCACCTCAGAGGCGCAATCAGTAAAGATCATCAAATTCGCAGATGACATGACCGTCATTGGCCTCATCAAGGACGGGGATGAATTGGCCTATAGACGGGAAGTAGAATGGTTGGCCCAGTGGTGGAGCCACAACAACCTTGAGCTCAACCCCCTCAAAACTGTTGAGATGATAGTGGACTTCAGGAAAAAGTCAGCTAGTGCACCTCTGCTAACGATTGCTGACAGCGTGGTATTGCTAGTGGACTCCTTCAAGTTCCTAGGGACCACGATCTCCAGGGATTTTAAATGGGGGTCCAACGCTGACACCATTGTCGGGAAAGCACAGCAGAGATTGTTCTTCCTCAGGCAACTAAGGAAGTTCAACATCCCACAGAAGCTTCTGCTCCTCTTCTACTTCGCCAGCTCGAGGGACAGATGCAGGCTCCAATAGGTGGTCAGAACCGCAGGGAAGATCATCGGGGCCGACCTTCCCTCAGTCCAGGTCCAGCACTAAAAAGCGGGCAGCGAAGATAGTAAAGGACCAGCTAATCCCCGGCCACAGCATGTTTAACTTGCTTCCTTCAGGCAGGCATTACAGGGCCGTCCCCGCCAGGTCCACCAGAAGCCTCAAAAGTTTCTTTTCCCAAGTGGTCCACCTGCTGAACTCCTGAACATTGACTGACTAGACGCACATGTAACTAACTTGTGTCCCTATGGTATTCCTATCTGTATGACTTTACTTGCCCCCAACCCGCCACCTGCTTATCTGTTACCTACTTGGCTGTTGTATAGCAAACCGAAGACAGATTCCTCCAGCAGTATACATAAGTATACTTAATAAAAAAACACACACTGAACAGCAGTCTCCTTTGCAACGTTTCGGGGTTTATTCCCCCGTCGTCATATGTGTATGCTGTCTGACGACGGGGGAATACACCCCAAAATGTTGCAAAGGAGACTGCTGTTCAGTGTGTTGTTTTTTTTAAGCCCACAGAGTGCCAATTATTCGTGTATATACTTGCTCTTTATTTCTGGCAGCCTGGCATTTTAAAATTCATGAATGGGAGTGCAGACCTATTCGAATTTTATATATATATATTGTGACAAGAACACTGGGATAGTGTTTGAGGGCAGGTATGTTTGTCCCAGGTTCTTGTCTTACATGTTTTAGAAAATGAAAACTTCTAGGAAAATGCTTTTGTTTTGTTAGAACCTTTTCAGTTTGCTGGAAAAGCTGGATAAGGGCCCTGAGAGTGAGATAATGCGAGTTCCAGACATTGGGCCCAGTTTGGATCTTTGACCTCACAGAGGGCTAATCAGGGCTTTCAGCTGTGCAAGAGCCTTATAGGGCTTCTAGCTTGTTTAATGTGTGCAGACTGCCTGGGAAGACTGCGGGATCTCTGTGAGAGAAACACGCTTCCTGATACAAGTGAGCTCTACAGTGTTTACTGGAGAACTCTGTGTTTTTATTTAGTGATAGTTAGGAACATCTTGTGTTTAGTTAGTGTCGGACAGGCAAGGTATTTTCTTTTGGTGTTGGTTTTATTTTCTGTATAATAAAACTGGCTGGGGCCAGTTGTACCAGAAACTGGACTTGCGTGGTTCCTCAGCTGCTGCGTGCTGCCATTTACCCCAGGAAATGGCACCTTGTACCCTTACAGTGTTACAACTTGGTGGAGAATGCGAGCACTCCGTTCTGCGCATAAGTGAAAGCAGCAGCTTTGTAAGGCCTGCAGAAAATGGTGGTTTATGCAGATATAGCCCAGTGTGAAGTTACTGAGACTCGCCCTGAGGATTTGATATATGTCCTGGGTGAAAGCAGCTACAAAGCCGCCTGAAAAGTCTGTCTACATGGAGGAACTGCTCAAAGCCTTGCTGCAAGCTACAGCGGCTCAGCAGGAGGCCAACAGACAGCAGCCGGTGGCAATAGAGGAAAATTGTAGACTACAGCGAGAGGCCTTAACAGAAGTGGTACAGAGCCTTGCAGCCCGGATTGGAGATATGACCGTCAGTGCTCCGACCAGCTCTAGATCTATACGGGCCAGTCACTTCCTGCAGAAAATGACAGAGGCTGATGATGTGGAGGCCTACCTGACCACGTTTGAAAGGACTGTCGAGCGTGAGAACTGGCCAAAAGCACAGTGGGCCAGTCTGCTGGCACCTTTTCTGTCAGGTGAGCCCCAAAAAGCGTACTTTGATTTAAGCCCTGCTGAGGCTCGGGACTATGATAAACTAAAGACTGAGATCCTGACCCGCCTGGGAGTCACGCTGTCAGTACGAGCACAATGGGTGCACCATTGGGTGTACACCATGGAGAAGCCTCCACGCTCCCAGATGCACGACCTTATTCAGCTAACAAAAAAATGGTTACAGCCAGAGACATTAACTGGTCCCCAGATGGTTGAAAGAGTCGTTATGGACCGCTACTTGAGATCTTTGCCCATGGTCCTGCGCAAGTGGGTGAGCCATGGAAACCCGGGTACTGCTGACCAATTAGTGGACATGGTAGAGCGGTATTTGGCAGCAGAGGAACTACTGATGACCACCCAGCAACCCATAGATCCTCGACAGCGCCCTTCATTAAAGACTGGTAAGACTGTTCCGTGGGAAAATGTTGCTGGGCGGTTAAGAGAACGCAAGGCTGGAGAGACTGTAAACACTGGCCCTGGAGACAGGCCAATGGAGCTATAAGGGTCTATGCTGCCCAAACGGGTTGATAATCGTGTGGTTAAATGTTTTAGGTGTGGTATGCCAGGTCATGTTATTGCCAATTGCCCAGTCACGCAAGAACCCATGCAATGTGATGCTGCCTTTGAATGTCGCAGAATGTCTTTCTTTGCTAGGTTAGCCTGTACTGTGGTACCTTCAACTGAGCTGGAAAAACAAATGTGTGATGTGTTCTTAGAGGGTAACCGGGTAGAGGCCTTGCTAGATTCAGGAAGTTTAGTTACCCTCGTGAAAGCTGGGTTAGTGAACCCCTTAAAGGTCCAGCAAATACCTATTGGGGTAACTTGCATACATGGGGATACCCAACATTATGTCACTGCTGAAGTGAATATAGAAACTTGTTGTTGGTCAGCAATTGTTAAAGTAGGACTGGTCCCCACCTTGGTGCATGAGGCCATAATAGAGAGGGATTTTCCTCATTTTTGGAAACTCTGGGAATCACGGTTATCAACAGATGTGAGAAGTAAAGAGCCCGTTGATAATACCGGTGATTTTATGGATGTACGTGTGTCTTCAGAACTTTCTGACCCTTTGCCTTTTGCTAGTTTGGCTGGGGAAGTGACAGATGGGGAGTCCAGTGAGGACCCTCTTGCTGGGAACAGAGACATAGTAGTTAGAACTGAAAGCGTGCCTGACCTGGAGGTAAAGAAGGATCTGTTCGCGTCTGAATAGTTAAAGGATCCTACCTTAATAAAGGCTAGAGAGAATGTTAAGGTTGTTAATGGGGAACCTGTGGTACCAGGTGACAGGGTTACGTATCCCCACATGGCCGTCTGTAATGAGCTCTTGTACCACATTGTCAAAGGGGGTGAGGATGTGGTGGAACAGCTGGTAGTTCCCCAGCCTTATCGGCGAACGGTACTAGATTTAGCTCATAGTCACGTTACCGCAGGACATTTAGGGGCAGAAAAAAACACTGAAAGAGTTTTACAAAGGTTCTTTTGGCCAGGGGTTTATAAAGAAGTGTCTGAATATTGTTCTTCCTGTCCTGAATGCCAGTATCATGGCCCTAGACCCCATTTCAGGAGCCCACTAGTTCCCATGCCTATTATAGAAGTCCCGTTTGACAGAATAGCCATGGATCTCGTGGGGCCCTTGTTAAAGTCTGCTCGGGCCATCAGTATATCCTGGTAATTATGGACTATGCCACTCGATATCCTGAGGCTGTCCCTTTATGCACTATCACAACCAAGGCGATAGCTAGGGAGCTGGTGCAGGTTTTTAGTAGAGTGGGAATACCAAAAGAAATTTCGACTGACCAAGGTACTCCATTTATGTCAAGGATCATGAAAGAATTGTGCAAATTATTTAAGGTCACTCACCTCAGGACGTCCATCTACCATCCCCAAACTGACGGGTTAGTGGAAAGGTTTAATAAAACATTAAAAAGTATGTTAAAAAAGGTTGTTGAGAGAGATGGGAAAAACTGGGATTGTTTGTTGCCATACTTGTTAATGGCCATCAGAGAAGTTCCTCAGTCCTCTACGGGGTTTTCTCCATTTCATTTGTTGTATGGTAGACACCCCAGAGGGCTGTTGGACTTTGCCAAAGAGACGTGGGAAGGACAGCCCACTCCTTATAGAAGCGTTATTGAACATGTAACACAAATGCAGGATAGGATTGCAGCCGTGGTACCTATTGTCAAAGAGCTCATGGAACAGGCCCAAAGTGCTCAACAGAGGGTATATAACCGGAGTGCCAAGATACGGGAATTTGCTCCTGGAGATAGACTTCTTGTTTTGGTACCCACTGTGGAAAGCAAATTCCTAGCTAAATGGCAGGGTCCATTTGAGATTAGGGAAAAAGTGAATGAGGTTAATTACAAAGTATACCAGCCGGGAAAGAGAAAACCCGAACAAATCTACCATGTTAACTTAATCAAACCCTGGAAAGATAGGTTGTCTCTGTCAGCGGAGCCTTGCCCTTCGGTGTCTTCAGCTCGGTTGTTTCCCGCAGTAAAGGTGTCAGAGACATTATCAGCTGATCAGAACAATCAGGTTAAAGAATTTCTCATCCAAAATAGGGAGATATTTTCAGAGCTGCCTGGCCGTACGACCATAATAAAACATGACATTGTCACAGAACCAGGGGTCAGGGTTCATTTAAAGCCATATAGGAATCCTGAAGCTCAGCGAGAAGCTGTTTCTAAAGAAGTTAAAACCATGTTAGAACTTGGAGTTATAGAGGAATCTAACAGTGAGTGGTCCAGTCCCATAGTTCTCATCCCGAAGCCCGACGGTAGCATACGCTTCTGTAATGACTTTCGTAAGTTAAATGAGGTGTCCAAGTTTGACACGTACCCCATGCCCCGTGTGGATGAGCTTATAGAAAGGCTGGGAACAGCCAGGTTTCTCACCACGTTGGACCTGACCAAAGGTTACTGGCAAATACCTTTATCTGATAGCGCAAAAGAAAAAACAGCCTTTTCGGTTCCGGAGGGGCTGTACCAGTATAAGATGTTACCCTTTGGGTTGCATGGGGCTCCAGCAACCTTTCAACGGGCGATGGATAAAATTTTGAGGCCCCATAGAAAATATGCAGCTGCCTATTTGGATGATGTGGTAATTCACAGTACAGACTGGGGGTCCCATTTGGTTAAAGTACAAGCAGTACTGGACTCAATCAGAGAGACAGGGTTAACTGCTAATCCAAAGAAGTGCTGCCTCGCAATGGAGGAGGTCAAATACTTGGGCTTCACCATAGGCAGAGTTCTAATTAGGCCCCAATTGAATAAAATTGATGCTATTCAAAACTGGCCTCGTCCAGTGAATAAAAAACAGGTAAGTGCTTTTTTGGGAATAACTGGGTACTATAGACGGTTTATTCCGAATTTTGCGACCACAGCGGTGCCGTTGTCAGACCTTACCAAAGGGAAGCAGTCAAATATGGTGAAATGGAACCCTGATGCAGAAAAAGAGTTCCAAGCGTTAAAAGTGGCTTTGTGTTCACAGCCGATATTGATAACACCAGATTTTTCAAAAGAATTTGTGGTACAGACAGATGCCTCAGAGGTAGGGATAGGCGCTGTGCTGTCCCAAACCAGAGATGGGGAAGAACACCCTATCATTTATTTGAGTAGGAAACTCAATGAGCATGAAAAAAGGTATGCCATTGTGGAAAAGGAGGCTTTGGCCATTAAGTGGGCACTAGATACCTTGAGATATTACCTCTTGGGTAGACAATTCAGACTAGTGACAGATCATGCCCCTTTAAAATGGATGTATGTAAATAGAGGCAAGAATGCTCGTGTAACTAGATGGTTTCTAGCGTTGCAGGATTTTAAGTTTACTGTCGAACATAGACCGGGTACACAATTGGCCAACGTAGATACATTGTCCCGCATCTTCTGTTTGGGGGCTAAAAGTGATCCGGCCCCTAGGTCGAAACAGGGGAGGGGGATATGTGACAAGAACACTGGGATAGTGTTTGAGGGCAGGTATGTTTGTCCCAGGTTCTTGTCTTACATGTTTTAGAAAATGAAAACTTCTAGGAAAATGCTTTTGTTTTGTTAGAACCTTTTCAGTTTGCTGGAAAAGCTGGATAAGGGCCCTGAGAGTGAGATAAGGCGAGTTCCAGACATTGGGCCCAGTTTGGATCTTTGGCCTCACAGAGGGCTAATCAGGGCTTTCAGCTGTGCAAGAGCCTTATAGGGCTTCTAGCCTGGTTAATGTGTGCAGACTGCCTGGGAAGACTGCAGGATCTCTGTGAAAGAAACACGCTTCCTGATACAAGTGAGCTATACAGTGTACTGGAGAACTCTGTGTTTTTGTTTAGTGATAGTTAGGAACATCTTGTGTTTAGTTAGTGCCGGACAGGCAAGGTATTTTCTTTTGGTGTTTGTTTTATTTTCTGTATAATAAAACTGTCTGGGGCCAGTTGTACCAGAAACTGGACTTGTGTGGTTCCTCAGCTGCTCCGTGCTGCCATTTACCCCAGGAAACGGCACCTTGTACCCTTACAGTGTTACAATATATATATATATATATATATATATATATATGAAAAAAAAGTGGTAGGACCCAGCGCCTTCAGTGATACGAATTTTCCTAATGTGAATGGTAAATTAATATGCGTACCGGAAACCAATAGGGCTTTCAGCTTGTAAGTAATGCCTCTTTACGTTACAGTTGTCCTGGTTACTCGGTCTTCCAGATTCTCCAATATTCCAGTACACCAACCAAGATATAAAAAACAAATGTATTGACAATAATAGTGTAGTATTTCCACTATATGGAGTGATTGTGCTGATGATGTTTAGTGAAGTGGATGCAGTTTCAAAGCATGCATCAATAAGTGCGGATACACCCTGTGTGAATAATTAGTGCAGAGGAATAGTATCCTTAGCCAGGGGAAGAAAATGATTAAATATATTAATACCCTTGGTATTTATATTTCGCGCATATAGTAAATTCTCTGCGGAAGTCTTCTCCTGGATTGCTGGGGACACCGTCCCTCAGCAATTACAGCCACCCAAGGCTGGGGGGGGATTTAAGGGGGGGCCTGGGGTGGCTGTCATTGCTGAGAGCCGTTGTCCCCAGCAATCTAGGAGAAGACTTCCGCAGAGAATTTACTAAATGCGAGAAATATAAATACAGAGGGTATTATTATATTTAATCATTTTCTTCCCCTGGCTAAGGATACTATTCCTCTGCACTAATTATTCACACAGGGTGTATCCGCACTTATTGATGCATGCTTTGAAACTGCATCCACTTCACTAAACATCATCAGCACAATCACTCCATATAGTGGAAATACTACAATATTATTGTCAATACATTTGTTTTTTATATCTTGGTTGGTGTACTGGAATATTGGAGAATCTGGAAGACCGAGTAACCAGGACGACTGTAACGTAGAGAGGCATTACTTACAAGCTGAAATCCCTATTGGTTTCCGGTACGCATATTAATTTACCATTCACACTAGGAAAATTCGTATCACTGAAGGCGCTGGGTCCTACCACGTTTTTCATCTCTGCACTTGGACTTTGAAATAGGGTCCATATTTAGAGGACTTTTGTCAGCAGCCATCCAAACTGGAGAAGTGGTTTCCTTGTTTTCATTATATTCATTGCATATTGTCAATTCACATTAAACTTGTATGATAGGTAGCAGCACTAATTACACTACTATATCCATATATATATATATATATATATATATATATATATATATATTTATTTTAATAAGGTGTTAAATAATAGGTGTTATATAAGAATAAAATAATATGTGTGTGTGTGTATATATATATATATATATATATATACACACACACACACACACACACACACACATATTCTATTATTCTTATATAATAATGACCCTCGCTAACCCCTTATTTAATGTTGCCCTACCTCATAAATATTTGATGATTCCCCCACCCCTTAAATATTTCATGAGCCCCCATAACATTTGATAATGTATAATTTTTTTTTTAATAAGGTGTTAAATATTTTTTGTAAAAGTGTGTGTGGCGGGTGGGACCTGCCTATTTTGTCAGTCCTGGGCCCCACAATTTCTGGTGGCAGCCCTGTACACCAGTAAACGTTTATATATGTAAACAAATATACAAACTATGGGGTAAATTTATTTAGGTGGGAGTTTTTTAGAACTGGTGATGTTGCTCATAGCAATCAATCAGATTCTACTTAACATTTTAAACATTTATGTAGATGCTTTCCATAGGATAATAGATAGAAACTGATTGGGTGCTATGGGTAATTATCACCAGTTCTAAAAAAAACTCCCACCTTAGTAAATTTACCCCATAGTTTGCAAACAATTTGTATTTTCCCTTTAAGAGGGACAGAGTTAATGTTATATGGATCTCTTCAGGGTATAGATAGGGATTACATCCCATAATATTCAATCCTTACTTAAAGTTTTTTTTTTGATACTGTAGTAAGCATGTATACTGTAGTTAGGTAAGGTATAGTTCCTCCTTTCAGGTGGCTAATATTTCATGCCCCAAGGGTGCATACATAAAACAGAAATCATATTAATAAAAAACTGTTTAACATTTAAAACAAATTATAATGAAACTTACTTGCCAATTGCTATATACGCTCTTAACTAGCTTGCATCTAATGGTAACTGATTCTGCCTTCTCTCTTTGCATGTCAGACTATTTATTTAGATGTGCATATGTACCCGTTTTCTGCTCACTTCAATGTTTTCTGCCAATCATCTGCTGCATTTGGTATTCTTTAACCACTTGCCTAGAGTGGTCGCATCACATGCAACCATGCCTGGCTGAGCTATCCCTGACATGGTTGCATCTGATGTGAACAGTCAGAATACAAACAACCACTGGGCAGCTGCCTGAAGATAATCTTCCAGCAGCCACCAGTCTCAGTGAATCTCTGTCCCATTTGCCCCTCCAGATCCTCAACCAATGTGTGTCGATTGGGCAGCCTGGCAGCACCTCCACCCCCTCCTGCAGCATCCACCAGTTATTGCTAAGTGACTGGACAATGGGGAAGTTCTGCTCCCCAGCCGCCTGCTTCATGGCAACCGAGATGAATAGCTGATGTGGTGGTTGGGGTTGCTAAGTGGCAGGGATACCAAAAGACTTTTTTTTTTTTTTTTTGGGGGGGGGGGTCATGGGAGGCTGGTGGATGTGCTACAACACAGCTGCAGGTAATTATAAATTAGGGAGGCTTGGCTGTATGAAGGGTTTTCATTGGCTCATGCTTCCTTTATGTTTCCTCTCTGTCTCTCTCTCCTTGCTGGTCATAGTTTATGGCTGCAGCAGGAGCCCTTGGCAGTTGGCCTTTTACTAGCTTGTGGGTTCCTCTGCCTGGTTACCTTGCTAACATCTCCTACAGAGTTACTGTGTCCAGCCTCGTGCCAGTTGCACTATCTGTCACGACTGATAGTTCGCTGTCCTTGCTTATTCTACCTCCTGTCTATTAGTAGCAGTGTTCTATGTTTTCTTGTGTTCTCTTTCTCCTATGTACCATTTCCAGTATTCCACCTACTGGTTCTGAGCTCTCCCTTTCATGCTCTCATATCTCCACTACATTCTAGACCTTGTTACTACTGCCTTGTCCTTGACCTCACACTCTAGTCTTACTCCTTTTTGAATCTCCCCATTTTTCCCTGGCACTATAGTACCACCCTGTTTCCATTGTCTTTGAGCAGTTCCTCTCTTCTTTGGTACTTCCGCTCAATCGGCATTGACTCGGGTCTCCCTGAGGTTAAGCTTGCACTACCACTAGTGACGTAAGTCCTGGTGGCATCCCAATACCGGTAGCCACATCTCGTCTTATGGGAAAAGTGGCTATTATAGATAAGAAGACCTGCTAGTGAGTTCTATGAGTCTTAACCAGGGGTGTGCACAGGTCACTGCCCAGAAGATCTGAGGCAACAGACCCTTCAGAAAGAAAATTCTCTAACTGTAGCAGACATACAAACATTTCAGAGCCCGTTGTCCCTTCATCCCCACCCGCACATCCTGATATGCAATGTATATCGGTATATAGTATAATTATGAATCAATATATCGACAATAACTTTAGCAACAATAGAAATTGCTATTTTTATGGTCTACTGTAGTGGTTCCCAAACTTGTTTGAATAACAGCGTCCTAAAGAATCAGATTGTTTTTTTACTGCACCCTCAGGACAAATGTTCCTTATTGACAAATGTATTTAAAAACATGTAGATATTAAATTAAGTCAATTGTGTTTAGAAGTTTTCTTTAGAGTCAGTTTTGTTGCTACTGTTTGTACACATACAGTACAGTAGTTTAGGATTGTCAGCCACAAGCACTGATTTTGCCTATTACATTGAACATAAATAATTGGAATTGTTCCTCGACCACCCAATGCAAGGCATCACTGCAAGTGCCTTGTGGAACCCCAGGGTGCCTAGGGACAAGGTTTGGGAACCACTGGTCTACTGTGTTAGAATTTTTTTTTTTTTTACAAAAAAATGATATTTTTTAAATAAAATTATGTTGGATAAATTTTCAATAGATGTTCAGGAAAAATACACTGAAGGTGATATGAATTATTGGATTTCAAATGAGGCATGACCGTGAATGCCTAATGGATGGGACATTCCTTTTCCAAAATTGTGTGTATATTCAGCATTCCTCAATCTATGGCATCATGTGTGTACCCGGAATTCCTCATGTAAGGCATTACCACCACAGTGCAGTAGCCGACCACGGGTGCTTAATGATCAGAAATGTCTGTGGTAACAGGCAAGTGACACTGGCTCAAATCACATCCACATTCAATGCAGGAGGTACCAAATTCATATCCTGCAGGTCAGTGCCAGCGTTCTTTAGCTTCCATGGGATATGAGAGCAGAAGATCCACTATGACACCAGACACAATACCTCACCTGGACTTTTGACATCACTAATTGGACCTTGGAGGACTGGCAACATGTGGCATAGCCTGAGTCACTGTTCCAGTTATTTCATGCTAATGGTAGGGTTCAGTTTTGTCATGGACCCCATGAGGCCATGGACTCCAGATGTCAACAAGGCACTGTGCAGGCTGTTGGTGATTCCATAATGGTATAGGTCACGGGAGGCGAACCTCTGGCCTGCGGTTCGTATAAGGCCCGCAAAGCCATTTGTTCCATCCCACTGCTGTGTATCAGCGAGATATGCCGCCCCTCAGTTCAGTGGCGGCCTGTCTCGGCTGTCAGGGCAGGGAGGAGAGTGCAGCTATGTCCGGTGGTAGGTAGGATCTCAAACCTGCTGCTGGTCCGTGGGCCAATCAGAGCTTGTGGACTGGCAGCCAATCAGGAGCTTCCACTGCTGGTCCATGAGCTCTGAATAGCTCACAAACCGGCGGCTGGTTTGAGGTCCTACATGCCGCTGCCACCACCTGACATAGCTGCGCTCTCCTCCCTGCCTGGTCCCTGACAGATGACACATGCCACTGGACTGAGCACAAAGGGGCAGGAGAGGCACACGCTGCACTCTCCTCCCCTGACACACACACAGCAGCATCAGAAGAACAGCAGCAGTGAGCAGCACAGTGGGGTGCAGGGGCATGTGTGGGTTAATGTGTATATGGCACTGTGGGGCATTTGTGTACCTGGCACTGTGGGGCATTTGTGTACCTGGCACTGTGGGGCATTTGTGTATCTGACACTGTGGGGCATTTGTGTATCTGGCACTGTGGCGCATTTGTGTATCTGGCACTGTGGCGGCAAATGTGTATCTGGCACTGCACTTTTGGGGCATATGTGTATCACATCCCATTTTATTTGGCCACACCCATTTTTGGGTTGCACGCACTCAGTACCACTAAGGGACATAACTACTGGGGGCATAACTGCTGGGGGGCAGGGTCATCTTTAAGTTTATAATTTTTGTATGGCTCCCGAAGGATTTTATAAATATCTAAATGGCCTTTGGTAGAAAAAAGGTTCTCCACCCCTGGTGAGGGTTATGTTCACTTGGCATGGGTTGTGTCCAATGGTCTGCCTAAACATGTCATTGACTGGTAACCACTATGTTATATTGCTTGCAACACTTCATGGACTTCATGTATCCCCACAATGATGGAATATTGCAGCAGGATAATGCACATTGTCATGGGTCCCAAGTTTCACAAAATTTATTTGAGGAGCATCATGGAGAGTTTAGATGAATGGTGTGGCTACCACATTTGCCTGACAAGAGTCCAATCGAGAATTTATGGGACGTGGTGGTGAGGTCCATTTGCATCCAAGATCATGCACCTACAAATATCTAGTAGCTATGGAAAGCTATCCAGATGCTATGGGTCAACATCTCTTTAAAGGTCTTCCATCCATGTGGAATTGATGACATATTGAGTTGCTGCACTTTGCTGGGCTAAAGGGGGTCCTACATGATACTAGTAACCTACACCATGACTTGTGGAACTTCAGTATAATTCCATTATTAAAAAAAAAATATAATTTCTGAGCAGTTTTTTGAAAAAATATATTAGCCAGTTAAGTGGTTAAGAGGGTGTAGAGAACCTTAGCAATAGTAAGTGCTACTGTAGGTAAGTTATTATATTTACAAACTAAACACTATTGTTCTATACAACTGTATATTATTAAACCAAATTCCACAAAGTGTGCATATTCATTAAATTGATCGATCTTTAACAGAGCCATATCTAGAGAGGAGGGGACCCATGTGCAGTCTCCATGTGTGGGCCCCCTCCTCTCCCACAGCCAGCAGCGCCATTTTTTTGGAGTCCTGTGCATGTGCTATAGACTCTGGCACTGTGCCAGAGTCTCTAGTTCGCTAGCAGTGGCGGAGATGGCTACGGGAGATGAGTGGGCCCACACACGGTCACCGATGGATGCCAGAAAGGTAAGTATAGATGTGTCCACTTACATCTTTGCTGTTTTGCTCGATTTGGAACAACATGCAAAACACGGCTATGCTGTTTTTCACTAGTAGTGAGTGGATGAATTTTAAAATTTTTGTTTGCCATAATAGAATATGTATAAAGTGACATATTAAAGAACCAATTTAAGAAAAATCACAAGGCATGGCTAAATGTCTGAGTCTAGGGCATGCAAAACCGTGCCATACATGGTGGGATATAGCAAAGATGTATAGAAGAAATGGATGCAGTGTGTGCAGTGTGGGCCCCCTCTGGACCCAGGGGCATGTCTACCACACACACTGCACCCATTATAGATATGCCACTGGCCTCTAACAGTTTCTACCCTGTCACATGCAGTTGTCTTAATGTTGTGGTTACTTAAACTGTTCTTCACTCTCCACATCTTCAGACTTCGCATACTGTAATTTATCACCACCTAGAGTATTTACAGTTTCACAATTTTTTTAAAACTTTGCTGACTGGTTCAAATACAGATAGAGCCTCCATTATCTTTGCTGGCTGAGGCATTAGTCATGATCATGGATACACAGTGTGCCTGGGTGCAAGGAGGCTTGCCTAGTCGTAGGTAGGCGCACAGAGCATTTGGCGTTACCTTTGAGTGTAATACCTAAGATCTGACAATGTCTATAATATTTGTCCTATTAAAAACACGTTAAAGGTTAAAGAACACAGTACGCAATTGGCGCAAAAAGTACCGCAAGGGTACTCCCTTAACTATACCTTAAGGAATGTACTTATACTGTAAACATTTGTGCAGTGACAATGTGTAGATGTAATGCAGTGTAACCTTGTTAGCTTAAAAGCTGTATGAGCGACTATGACGCTCTGAGAACCTTTATGCATTTATAATAATCAATCAAATACCGGTCTAAGGTTCTAATGCCTTTAGTGAGAGAATGAACGTTCAAAAAGAATAATACAATACAAGCTATACACTACCAAAATAACATAGAATATCTAACCAAGTAACTAACATATAATACAATAAAGACACAAGTACGTTTAAGGGGGAGGGGAGAGAGAGGGGGAGAGAGAATGGCTAACAATAACAATAAGACAATATGGTTGCAGAGAAGCTTACACATGTGAGGAACAATCGCTGCGCAGTTAGTCAATGCTGAGAATCTTTGTGGAGAAAATACTTGAGCTTACCCATACTGGCTGTCCCTATATACACAACCCTACAATACCGCATGGGACAGAAGCTAGACTCCATTTTGGGAAAACTCCCATGATTCCAAAGACTGCACCACATGGTTGAAAGGGGGAGGGGAAAACACCCAGCAGCAGCCATTTTACTCAAACCAACTAATCTTATTCCACATTCCAATCCAACTAATTATATTCCACATTCCAATCCAACTTCCTAGAACCATCTTATTGCATACAGTCCATGTTATATGAATCACCAGATCACAATGTAACCACACATCCCAGCATGCCATTGCTACAGAACCCATATTCACAAGTAACTGCATGGCGGTATTCATGATTGACAAGATATATTATAACAAACCAGCACAATCTATTTTAAATCACCATAGGCAAACAAATACCACAAATGCTATGCTACAGGTTGTCTAATGTCCCAGCTACCATCACAGATTCCCAGATCTATCACACAAACAAGTTACAATATCCTATTTAAACCAGCACCATTGACCTTAAAGCAATCTGTCTATATTTCCTTATCTAGCCATGTGAATTCTATACTTAGCCTTCCGCTTGGAGGTCAGTCCTAGGGATGAAGCAGCCATGCTGCTGGGTGCCAGGTAGCTGTGTGAGTGAGCCCCGTGATTTCCAGTGGATAATATCATACCTGCATTCCAGCTGTGGGGGTGTGTCAACCACAGGAAGTGTGTCTTTCACAGTATGTGAGCTAGCTGTATCAGTGGCCTTGGTTATGCAAAACGATGGGTGATGACTAACACATTCCTGTCTTGTGGGAAGCTATTGTTTGGCGAATACAAAACAAAAACCTGTCTCTGGGTTTTGTTCAATATTCATGATGTCCACTTTCAGTTGAGACAATGACATCTCAGCAATCATTCTTCTGGAGACAAATCCAGCCCCATTTCGTAAACACAGGTGTTGGCCCTCCTCATTGAGTCTCAAAGCTCAGTGTAATTAAAGGCTATTGTACTCCGTCTGCGGGAAAGATACTGATTTGGAATACAATTAATCTTCAATAACTATTCCTGTGCTTAACTATGCATATGAACATGTGAAGCCCTCCCAACATGCAAGCTATTGTTTGGGGAATCTCTAAGGCAGGCCTGGCCAACCTGTGGCTCTCCAGCTGTTGTAAAACTACAAGTCCCATCATGCCTTGCCACAGATTTGCTATTAGGGAAGGCTAAAACTGTGGCAGGGCATGCTGGGATGTGTAGTTTCACAACATCTGGAGAGCCACAGGTTGGCCAGGCCTGCTCTAAGGTCAAAGAGCCATCTTTAATATACCATACTTTGCTGAACTCAGGGGAATATTAACTTATAAAATACATTATTTTGATTTAAATATGCCGCGTGCACACACACATGAAGTGCATATATGGCAACGTGCAGCGTGATATTTTTCTGACTTTGACAGTCCACCCTTTGGCAGTCACCAATAACTGCCACTTCCTAAAACATTTCAAAAAGAGAAAAATATATGTCATATGTAAATACATTTCTATGATTGGGTAAGGGAGGAGAGAAGAAGGTAGGAAAAGGGTATGACCTAGTGAGATAGCAGAAGCATGCGTGTATGAATCCATGTTTGGGGGGTCATGTATCATCGTGCCGTACGTGTTTTAAATCAAGCTTCGAGGTATTGCGAAGTATACATTTGAATTCCTTCTTATCCCGTATTAAGGGTCTGTGGATGGGCTGTCAAACTTTACCGAGCTCTTTTTGGCTTTTGGTTGTAACAAAATGGGGGAGCACATCTTAGTTGATGATACATGAATGGGGGGATATGTGAGTGCTGATATCTGTGCCTGTATTCCCTATCGACTATGTGTGTCATTACCTGAAGGTTGTAGAGATGAAGATAAAGAACAATTATGGTAAATGCAGTGGTATTCTATGTCAGGTTAATGAACATGTGTCGGTTGAAGTCTTGTCTGGTGTCTGTTGAATGCAGTCTTCTTTGGGCTTTTGCCAACGAGTGCGAGCAAAAGCTTTGTCAATGTCCATAGACTTACAAAAGTGTTGGGCTGGCGTAAATTTAAAATTTCTAGGGAAACCTGGGGTCTATGGCATAGTTCATCAATTATCTGTGTACAAGGTTGTCAAAACTTCTTCTTTAATCCATCAGTTGTCTGTATACAGGCTCGTCAAATTCCTCGTCCAAGTGGGTCTTTTTACCTTGGAGAAAACGGAAAAACAGGTGAAAGAAACGGACCGTATAATCGCATTTTCATCACATCATTGTCTCTACCGTTGGGTCATAAATCAAATCCATTGGAATTACAGTTTCCTCACTCCTTAGACTCATTACCCTGGTACTACGTTTGCACTTCATTAAAGCCTGACCGCATCTAAATATCAAGCCAATCGATATGACAACACCCAAGATACATAGAAGAAACTTCCCAACATCCATTATGACTCCTTGAGCCCATTCTCCTAAACCAGAGAACCAATTTCGCGGGTTCAACCATGACACCCAACCAGTCAGCTCATTACCCACAGCAGCAAGGGTGAGATTGTGTCTCCTGCGAAATTCCCACTTTAATTGGAGAATGTCGTCCATCTTTTGGTCTATGACCTCGACCGGGTCCTCGGTGCTATTCGTAATATAAGTGCAGCATTTTACGCCGTACTGCGTTGCCAGTGTGACACAATATCCACCTGTCACTGCCGTGAGATAATTAAGAACCATCCTATGCTGAACCAGTTCTGTTTTATAAGCTTGGAGCTCCCTTCCAGTGTATCTAAAAGTGTCATCATACATTTCTGTGATATTGTCTAATAAATTAGCAAGCGCAGAGATATACTTATAGTTCAACACTCCTCTGGCGGTGCGAGTGATGTCTAATGCGAGTAGAACCTGAATCCCGGTGGATTCATGGATCAGGTCAGAGGCCGGATGCTCTGCCCTTACTGTCAGTTGCCTTTTAACTATGTGCTCGTAATGAGTGTGAGTATAAGGAGCTTGGGCACCATGGTGTATATCTTTCATTTTGGCATGTGATACAGTCATTACTTCAGGCAGTACTTTTCCAATATAACACAATCCTTCTGAGTTTGGGGCAAGCCGCTCATACGCCTTTCTCCCGCATGTGAAATATGCATCATCGGGGAGAACATATGGGACGGAGTAGGACATAACCATATTACACATCTTCCATGTGAAATCTCCTAACCCTAATTCTCCCATCTGTCTAGTACACGTATCAGTTTGTATGATATGTGCACAGTATCCTGGTGATACCTCTCCAACTCTCGTAATCCTACTTCCTAGGGTATACCTATATCGGAATGATTTTCCACTACCGGCTATGTGGCGTATAAGTTCTGTATCTGTTGGCATTCTATCGGCTCTATGTGAAAAGGTCATGGTTTTGTTATTCCATGACACTTCCCAATTTCCCGGCTTTCGGGGATTGGAAATGTTAAAACATACTAGGGGTCTATCCACATGATATTGGTGGAGCTTCAAACTAGGAGGACTAGAGATATTAAACCTCCTGTCCACCGGCCTCCCACCACTTAGCTCAAGTACCTCCCCTATCGTTAAAAGGAAATGGTACTAGTCCTAGCTTGCTGTGGCCTTGAGGTACTTGAGAGCATACCCAACAATCTGTCTGATTTCACACTTTACCCACTAAGGAGTGATAGTCACTCAATGGGTGCCGGTCCATGTTAATGTTAAAACTGGACTGACATTTCTTGATGCACCCATCCTCTACTACACTGTCACAGAGTCTACAGATACAGTTCTCTTTTCAGCTAACAATCCTTCACAATGTTTACAAATAACATGGCTGTTAGATCGTTTCCGGTACTCGCCTTTGCTTGGTGATTGTGTTGCTATTGGAAATTTACACCTCCGTCTCAGTCATCAGAAACCCATTCTGGATCCTTTCTCGACCTCACTGGTACTCTCACCGAAACAGACTGCTCTGGTCAACATCAGGGTTAATAGGAAAACACAGATCACAGTCTCTTGAGGCGAGTCCGTCTTACAGGAGGAGAAAGGAGAAATTTGTAATGGGGGTACAGGAAAACAGTTTGAGGGGGAGAGAAACTTGTTACGATAATTAGTTCTCTAGTCTTGTTGTTCTTAAGGTGCTGTCTCTCAGTCTTTCAAACGAACATTCCGGTGATGCAATATTCCTTCCAAACCAGCGAACTTTCTGTAAGGAGCAAAAAATCTTGCATTACCATTTGTCTAACTGATGTGTGACATACCATCTTTAAAACATGAAAACATGAGTGAGAAGAGAGAAAACAAAAAAAAAACAAAAGAGAGAGAGAACAATTCATATATATATATATATAACATAACACATCAATAAACAACAACATGAAAAAAAAACATTTTTCAAACATTTTAAAACATTGTCAGATCTGTCGTTCAACATCAGGCTGTATCTACATGTCCAATGGTTTCCTTGCGCAGTCCCTCCCACCAGCACCTCCATACTCCACCCTCTGTATCTGGCCAGGATACATTGATGCGGATAGGTCATGCTGGGGTTTGGTAGACTTCTGCAAAGACCAAGCAGATATGCAATGTTTGAGTCCTATCAATAATCGTCAGAGATGGGGAGAGAAAAGAAACATTTCACAGATACATTTACAACGTTTCACCCGGTCATTCCTGTGTCTTCAGGGAATGACCTCCCAATTTATTAACTGTTACCTAAGGCTTACCATCAGTCCTAATGATCACCTTTTATAATTTGGTGTGTCATATTCATGCTCATATTCATGTCTAGGGGGTCTGACTTTATGTGGGCTGTTGCAGTTACTGGCATAATGCCCTTCTCTTTTGCAAAGATCACAAACCCT
Source organism: Pseudophryne corroboree (assembly GCF_028390025.1). Classification (NCBI taxonomy): domain Eukaryota; kingdom Metazoa; phylum Chordata; class Amphibia; order Anura; family Myobatrachidae; genus Pseudophryne; species Pseudophryne corroboree. Next base: position 960,905,933 of record NC_086444.1, on the reverse strand, counting down.
GGGCTTCCTCCAAGTGTCAGTGAAATGGGGTCTTGGTTGATTTGATGCCTCCTCAAACTCTTGGATGCTCATCACTATCAACCGCTTTCCCTGTACCTCCCTGATTCCTTAGATACCATGATTATGTCGTTGTCTAGGGAGTTGATATACCTTCTGTGAAACTTTGATCATACACTTAGATCTTTCCTAGGATCTGGGAAATCAGACATGATTGATCTCAATTCTGTCCGGGACCAGGGATGGCGCATTGCACCTTCCTTGACGGGAATGATTCCCTGATCGTCAGTCTTCCCATTGGGGACTGTGATCACCCTGACAGGACTAAATTCAATTACATCACCTTGTGTTGGTCTTACAATATGGGGTACATTTGTTTGTGCGTGATATAAAACATTGTACGTACCTGTGGACACGACCTCACCTGACCCTCCGTTAGGGGGTTTGATTATTGCCTTTACCGATTTGGTCGCGTCCACCTGGATGTCTTGTGTGATGGCTGCTGGAAGGGGTGCCGACATCGGGCTGGGCTCACTTTCTTGCTTGTATTCCTGAGGGAAGTTTAACATGGGGTGTGACTTGCACAGGTTAACATTTGTGATTTTTACACTTTCATTTTTATAAACATTATTACATTTGTTACTTTCATTCTTAATACAGTTACTAAGTGCATTTTTATCGTACAACATTGTGCCATTTCTCTGCAACCATAATCCTCTCCATTGCCATGTCTCTCTTCCCAAGATGAGGGTCAGATATGTAAGTTAAATTTCTTTGCATTTCACTTTCCTGTTGCCATAACTGTAAACAATCATAATGTCTAATTCGTTGCTTCCAGGATTTTATGAGACAGATCCTTCGCCTTAAATTATGCAGTACCTCTGAGTCAAAACTACCTATCCCAGGAAATGGTGCTTTATCCCCCACAGTCATTCGTGTCCATTCATCACAAAAGGTCTCAGTGTGGGGACCATATCTTCCCCACATTACTAACCGAGCAGACCCTCGGGGTCTGCAAGCCTCTGCAGCCTGAACTCTGACTGCTAAACGTCCCTGTGTTGTGCACTTGGCTTCCATTGTGGACCTTTTTAACACAGAAAAACTTCCTAAAATGCACCAAACACAGAAGTCTACGGTGGAAGTTACCCAAGCTCTTCCACCAGCTTAGTACAACGAATCCGAATCGTTGCAGGCCCTACCAGCGAAAATTTCTTACTTTACACAAATCACGCTTGCATGTGCTCCCTACAACACGTATGAGGGCAATTTACCTCGTATCACGTTGCGTTATTGGTCACACCTACAACCGTGCGGTCCAATCGTACCACTTATAGACACTTGTTGCCCATAAATGGTAGGATCATTGGAGTCTCCCTACTGTGCTCCAAAACAGCCGGAGCGTAATACCACGAAAACGTTATCACACTCCGTCGCACGTTTTCACCAAGACCGTGCACGCACGTTTTCACCTAGACCGTGCTCATCACGTATTCACCTAGACCGTGATTCACCAAGATTTACTTCACCAAGATTTCACCAAGATTTCACCAAGAGGAGTTCAATACACTCATACCGTTTTCAACCCACACTAACATTCTATAGTTTTCTGATCAGAAAAATAATTTCCCGTAATCTGATAGCTCTCCCCAGAGGCACTACAGTAAAGTAAGGTATTTAAACTAAGTTTTGGAAACTGAACAAATGTGTGCTATTGTCTTGTGGCTTCTGTATCGCCTTACTATAAATGTAAGCGATATTTCACTATATAAACGCTTACCAAACACCACACAGTATCTTCTATGCTGTGTGCTTGTTTTTTTTTTTTTTTTACAATTACTCCCTTAAGTATTACTTTTTATCTTTTAACTATTAATAACAACAAATGTCTCAGCGCGTTATCAATGGTATGTGGCAATCAGGAGAATGAGATGTGAAAATATACGAGTGAAAATGCAATTCTAAATTTAATCTAATAACATACATTGATGTAAGCACATGCATATAGATATTTAGACCTTATTCAGTGCTTCTAATTTGCATATGAATTGCTTTTTAACTACAGTAACTCTGTAAAGGCGATTTCTTTCAACACTGCTAGGGAACAAAACCAGTCACACAGGTTCATTTGCATTTCAATGGCCATCCTGCACCAAGCAGAGTAGGGTGGTAAGGAAACCAAAAGAAAAAAAAAACTTTGTTTTATCTGTGTATCGTTCTTAAATCAAATACTCATTCCACTATTAACTTATATCAACCTCTATCTGAACCACTCATGATTGACCATGATATAGATTAAATAAATGCATTTAAAAAAAAAACTCATTAAATGATGATTTCTTTTTGACAGTGGATGGCTGATTATTTCCTGAGTCAACTGAAAATCAGCCGTTCAAAAAAAATTGACCTTCCCAAAATGGCCGCTGCTCCTCCCCCATCCATGAGGTTTACACAAAATGGGGGACAGACATTTTGTCACAAAGAAAAATCATCATGCCAGCCCCTTTTAGTTATCACGCTATGCAGAGCGATTAAAAATAATTTTAAACCTATTTAAACAGACAAACCATCCAATCTGCGTGTGCAGTTGGCACCAAATAGAAATAAAAACCAGATTTACAAAGACAATAACGTACTGTTCTTACCTTCCAGTTCCCGAATTCCCTCAGCACTCCTTACCAAGTAAAGCAGGCGCTTATCTGGTCAGCACTGCGAGGGATAGCACCTTCCCGCCTTTTGCTGATCGATAATGTCTGCTAAAGTTACCTAGTGCAGATATGTGAAGACCGGAGGAGCCCTCAATTGACAATGTCTATAATATTTGTCCTATTAAAAACACGTTAAAGGTTAAAGAACACAGTACGCAATTGGCGCAAAAAGTACCGCAAGGGTACTCCCTTAACTATACCTTAAGGAATGTACTTATACTGTAAACATTTGTGCAGTGACAATGTGTAGATGTAATGCAGTGTAACCTTGTTAGCTTAAAAGCTGTATGAGCGATTATGACGCTCTGAGAACCTTTATGCATTTATAATAATCAATCAAATACCGGTCTAAGGTTCTAACGCCTTTAGTGAGAGAATGAACGTTCAAAAAGAATAATACAATACAAGCTATACACTACCAAAATAACAGAATATCTAACCAAGTAACTAACATATAATACAATAAAGACACAAGTACTTTTAAGGGGGAGGGGAGAGAGAGGGGGAGAGAGAATGGCTAACAATAACAATAAGACAATATGGTTGCAGAGAAGCTTACACATGTGAGGAACAATCGCTGCGCAGTTAGTCAATGCTGAGAATCTTTGTGGAGAAAATACTTGAGCTTACCCATACTGGCTGTCCCTATATACACAACCCTACAATACCGCATGGGACAGAAGCTAGACTCCATTTTGGGAAAACTCCCATGATTCCAAAGACTGCACCACATGGTTGAAAGGGGAGGGGAAAACACCCAGCAGCAGCCATTTTACTCAAACCAACTAATCTTATTCCACATTCCAATCCAACTAATTATATTCCACATTCCAATCCAACTTCCTAGAACCATCTTATTGCATACAGTCCATGTTATATGAATCACCAGATCACAATGTAACCACACATCCCAGCATGCCATTGCTACAGAACCCATATTCACAAGTAACTGCATGGCGGTATTCATGATTGACAAGATATATTATAACAAACCAGCACAATCTATTTTAAATCACCATAGGCAAACAAATACCACAAATGCTATGCTACAGGTTGTCTAATGTCCCAGCTACCATCACAGATTCCCAGATCTATCACACAAACAAGTTACAATATCCTATTTAAACCAGCACCATTGACCTTAAAGCAATCTGTCTATATTTCCTTATCTAGCCATGTGAATTCTATACTTAGCCTTCCGCTTGGAGGTCAGTCCTAGGGATGAAGCAGCCATGCTGCTGGGTGCCAGGTAGCTGTGTGAGTGAGTGAGCCCTGTGATTTCCAGTGGATAATATCATACCTGCATTCCAGCTGTGGGGGTGTGTCAACCACAGGAAGTGTGTCTTTCACAGTATGTGAGCTAGCTGTATCAGTGGCCTTGGTTATGCAAAATGATGGGTGATGACTAACACATTCCTGTCTTCTGGGAAGCTATTGTTTGGCGAATACAAAACAAAACCCTGTCTCTGGGTTTTGTTCGATATTCATGATGTCCACTTTCAGTTGAGACAATGACATCTCAGCAATCATTCTTCTGGAGACAAATCCAGCCCCATTTCGTAAACACAGGTGTTGGCCCTCCTCATTGAGTCTCAAAGCTCAGTGTAATTAAAGGCTATTGTACTCCGTCTGCGGGAAAGATACTGATTTGGAATACAATTAATCTTCAATTACTATTCCTGTGCTTAACTATGCATATGAACATGTGAAGCCCTCCCAACATGCAAGCTATTGTTTGGGGAATCTCTAAGGTCAAAGAGCCATCTTTAATATACCATACTTTGCTGAAATCAGGGGAATATTAACTTATAAAATACATTATTTTGATTTAAATATGCCGCGTGCACACACACATGAAGTGCATATATGGCAACGTGCAGCGTGATATTTTTCTGACTTTGACAGATCATCCACCAGATGTCGCTTTTTAAAATCACCAATGTGCATGCGTGTGGTCTCCATTAAAATACAATACTGAACTACAGTGCAAGAACTACTTTACTGGAGCATCTCATTATGCTACAGTATGCTACAGTATTTCAAATACAGTATATAGTACTGTATATAGTACAGTATATACAGACGCAAATAGTACAATATATACAGATGCAAACGAATGTGATAAAGCTACAGTATAGTCCATTGACGTCAGGGATATGTGAGCATCAAAGTCCCACAGACAAACCAACAAATAAAATTAGATTAGTAGTGTATACAGACGCAAACAAACGTGTTACAGGTATGGTCCATTGATGTTAGGGATAGGTGAGCATCCAAATACCGTAACCATTACGGCATAATGAAAACTAATGGGAAATTGCTTACATTTACACATGAGCTTATGTATCTGTAATGAGACGTCGTGTCCAAGTGGTGATGTGTGCTGCTTCCTATGCTTCTCAGGTTCGATGCCCAAAGTACGAATGCATGTATATTTTTTCCTGACACTTTATACTTTTTTTATCTACTGTAAAATACCTTCACATTCAATAGAAGTGTGAACACAGGTTTTACATAAATCAGGGCAAAGCTGCAGGACCATCTCATTCCACTATCTAAAATACACAGCTGCTATGGGGATAAGCAAGCTCAATGCACAGTACGGTACACATACAGTACTGTAGGAGGCGAGACTCGATTGACATGGATGCCGTCTGTGAGCCCTACGCCTCTTGGAAGCCCTCAGCTATGGAGTCAGCAATGGCATCAGTTCTGCAAGAATCAGGGCAGTGCTGAAGGAGCGTCTCAATTCATTAGTTAAATTACACAGGGGCAATAGGGATAATCGAGCTCTATGCACATTACGATATACCAGATTCGATCGCATACAGTAGCAAATTGACAAAATGGCTGCCGTCCGTGACCCTGCACCTCATGGAAGCCCTCAGCTATGGAGCAAGCGACGGCATTAGTTTTGCAAGAATCAGGGCAATGCTGAAGGAGCGTCTCAATACCCTAGGTAAAATACAAAGCGGCAATGAGGTCCCGTAGAATGAGGAAGTAATAATAATAGTGTATACAGATGCAAAAGAACGTGTTTAAGCTACAGTATGGTCCATTGAAGTTAAGGATACAGTACAGTACAGTATGTGAGCATCCAAGTCCCGTAGCCATTAGGGCATAATCAAAAACCAATGAGCAGGGATCACTGCTTAAATTTACACATGAGCTTGTGTATCTGTCATGAGGCGTGCCCATGCCTTTTTTCCTGACACTTTTTTTTCTATTGTAATATACTGTACCTTTACATTCAATAGAAATACTGTATGCACACAGGTTTTATATGAATCAGGGCAATGCTGCAGGAGTTTCTCATTATGCTATCTAAAATACACAGCTGCTATGGGTGGGGATAAGTGAGTCCTGTCACCATAAGCTGTCTGCTGTACTGTACAGTACATGCATTTACATCTGGGATGCATTTGCGTGTTTGTAAAAAAAAAAAATCTGTACAGTATACAGTAGTGCAGTAAGTGTAGTACAGTACTGTATTTTGAAATTATACACAGAATATAAGCATGTCACATACTGTACTGTATCATAGAATTTGAACTGCCTGTGGGACTTTGTGCAGTACATTTACTGTTTACAGTATATCACTAATACACATCTCCTGTGGAAAATAATGTAAAAATGACATGTACAGGTACAGTACCTGTACAGTGCTGTACATGGAGAATTTTCTTTATTGATCCATTTATTTATTTATTTTTTACTTCACAATGTACAGGGAATCTTTGGTCCTCCATCTGCTGTTGAACTACACATACAAGTATGCCTTGCTACAGTTTTGCTATTTGGCCATGCTAAAACTGTTTCAGGGCATGCTGGGATGTGTAGTTCAACAACATCTGGAGGACAAAATGTTCCCCATCCCTGATGTACAATATTGAACAGTGTTTCTTTGGAAACTGACTTACTGTACAGTATATTTACAGACCAACCTACTGTACACCCAAACATTTTGTTTGCCATAATAGAATATGTATAATGTACCATATTAAAGAAGCAACTTAAGAAAAATCACAAAGCATGGCTACTGAACTGTACATCTCATAGTCTATGAGATTTCAAGCCGTGCCATACTGTACATGGCAGGATAAAGGAAATACTGTATGTACAGTACTGTGTGGACAGATCTCTACTTTATGCATTAAATTCCAAATGCAATTTACTGTACAGTAACCTTGTTCAAAAGGTTTAATCTGTTTTACTGAAGCCTAGATGGTCCAAGTGGTTCTTACAGTATCTTCCGTAAAAATCTATGTTTCTTTGTACAGTACCTACTGTATTACTAATAAAACATTTGCACCTCACACTTCCGAGTATTAGCAGATATTGAGATACATTGAGGTACAGTAAGAAGCTTGCTGGTACACAGGATGTGTTCTCTGCCGCAGGGGGGACTAGGAGGGGGTTGCTTAGAGTCAGGAATGCTTTGCACAAATACTGTACAGTAGCAGTCATACTGTACCTGCATTGACTGCCGCAAATCAATGTCCTAACAAATTCCTTGTTGTAACCCAGGCTGCGGTAAACATTCTGGGAGATTTGATTTACTGTACTGTATGATGCAGGCGATTAGGAGATAAGAACTGCAAATTGGATACTCCTGCAGTATCCGTGACGATAGACAACTACTGTACTGTATGAACCAACAGAATATGTGTGGACAGAAATTACCCTCCACTACATAAAGGTAGCACTCAGTACAATTGTGCAAAGTTCTCAAAATGTTTTTTATTGCATAAAATAATTAAAAACAATTACACACATCATTTGTAACTGTGTAACATACAGTATAAATGTAAGCATAATTGTGACTTGAACATTAATACAGTAATGTACAGTACATAAAAAATACTGTACAGTATGCAGCTTAAACAAATCACATTTATCAATATTGATGATTATTAGTATTCATGTTACTTTAAACCAGCAAAGGTACTGTATACCAGTACTGTATGAGAAACTAGTGTCCAAGATTCTTTAGGGTGAGTTTGGGGGGGCCCGGTACAAGCATACTCCTTTGTGCCTGCTGTTGCCAGGCCTGGCTGCAGTGTCCACCAGTGACTGACATCACAGTACATGTCCGCCCAGTTGTGACATCATGCATGACACATTGTTACAGTCGGGGCAGATAGGCCATAGTGCTCATCAGGAAGAATCCTTGTAAGCCGATGTGTCTGTATTGCCTTTTTTAGGTTTGGAAATGTGGCCTTTTTGGACTGTGTGACTAAAGCGATGGCTAAAGGTGGAGCCGTGGATATACAGTAGCTTACAGTATATAGACTTTAGTAAGGCTTTTGACACTGTTCCACATTGCAGACTGCTAAATGATAATTGAAAGCCTGAGATTGGATACTAAGATTGTTGAATGGATCAGATCTTGGTTGCATGATAGAAAACAGAGTTGTAGTAAATGGAATGCGTTCACAGGAGGGAAATGTTACCAGTGGAGTACCCCAGGAATCTGTACTTGGACCAGTGCTTTTTAATATATTTATTGGTGACATTACAAATGGCATTACAGGGAAAGTACTGTACTGTATTCCTTTTTGCAGATGAAACAAAGGTACTGTACAGTATGCAATAGCAAAGATACACCAGGAGGGGTAAAACAAATGATCGAGGCGCTACTATAGGTTGACTAGAGGAATGTCCAAGAATCTGGCAATTACAGTTGAATGCCAAAAAATGCAAAATCATGAACTTGGGTCTGAAAAATCCAAAGGCTACTGTACAGTAAATACAGTATACAGTACTGAAGTATTAATGGCCCTACTGTATACTGGAAACTACTGAGGAGGAAAGGGATCTACAGTAGGAGTTACTATTTCAGGTGACTTACAGGCAAGTAAGCAATGTACTGTAACAAAGCAATGAGGAAGGCTAGTCAGATGCTTGTCTGCATTGGGAGAGGAATCAGCAACAGAAAGAAAGTACTGTATTAATGCCACTGTACTGTATAGGTCATTGGTATGGCCTCATCCAGTGTCGGACTGGGGCATGTAGGGCCCACCGGGGGAATGCAGTGGTATGGGACCATGTTTGGCGTGTGGCCAGTCTGCAGAGGGGATGTGACCTGCTACCTCATTGGTTTGACTAACCATTAGAGAGTGCAATGTCTGGGCCCCTTCATAAATATATAAAGTAAGTTCAGATGCTGCATGCATGATAATGTACCAGATTAATAACAGATTAATAACAGCAATGCACTGTAGAAAATACACCATAGTGCAGTATAAGGTAACATATGTATAATGTATAATTTAAGTGCACAATCTAGAACCTGATCCTTAGAGCAGAAGGTGGACCCCCAGGCAGTAGGGCCCACCGGTGGGTTCCCCTATACCCCTGTGGGCCAGTCCAAGCCTGGCCTCACCTAGAATCCAGTGTTCAATTCTTGAGGCCATTCTGGATCTTCAAAAGGATATTAATACATTAGAGAATGTACAAAGAAGGGTAACTAAAATGGTGCATGCCCTACATCGCAAAACATACTGTACTGTACCCAGAAAGACTAAAAATCTGAATACAGTACTGTAAGTACTGTATTGTCGTTTGGAGCAGAGAATAGAAAGGGCGGGGGGGCTAAATACACAGTGGATCTTATCTCCCGTCAAATTCTAGTGTATGTTTCTATGTTTAATAATACTTCTCCCCCATAATGACACATCATACTGTACATTTACCGCCATGTACCATACCGTACTGTGTAATGGAATATTTATTGGAAAAGCATCAATATAAATGTAAAAAAGTTTTTATTATAAAATCAGATTTTATGTACTGTACTGATCAAAAATGTACTCTATTATACAGGACTTATAAAAACTGTAAACAACTGTTCATACACTTCAATAACAGGACTACTGTATAGTATAATGTACAATATTGTAGCTTACGCAATATTCAGAGAAATGCAATGTTCATTTTTTTTAATAATGCACCAATTAAAATTTTATATAGAAAATACTTTACTACATACGAGTGGCTTAACCATTTCTTTCAACTATAACAGGTAATATTTTATACAGGTGATTAATATAATTATTACAATGTTCAGGTGTAAGTACTTCTTGCCAAAAAATGTTAATCCCATCCAACAGCTGCTGTTTTGTTGTTGGCTTTGCAACACTCCTAATGTATCTCTTCAATTGAGCCCACACTTATTCAATTGGATTCATGTCCGGTGATCTAAAATAAACAGTACAGAAAATTTTTTTTGTTAATTAAATAATAAAAATATAAAATAAAACACACAGTATTGTACTGTTCATTAAGCCAATAAAACGTTTACTATATGTGATGTACTAACATTACTTGTACAGTATTAAAACAATACTCACTCTGGTGGTGTGTGTTCCCAATTGATACTTTTCTCTTCCATGAATTTGGCTGAGGCAGAGTGTTTGGGATCATTATCCTGGAATATCCTGTGATAAGATTGGTAATGTTCCCTCATGAATGGCACCATACATCCCTCTACTATTTTTCTTGAAAGATTTGCTTATCCATGATCCCTACAGAAATATGAAAACGTTGAGGTTGTTCACTAATAAGCAACTCATTTTATTGGGAACTTACATGTATTGTACAGTACAGCATGTATTTTTATAGAACACAGGCACAGAATAAAGTACCTTCGAACAATAATAGGGGACGAGCTCCTAATCGTGATATGGCTCCCATAGACCTTATTAGTGCAGATCTACAGTTACTCTATAGACCGGATATCTGCTGCTACAGCAGACCCTGTTTTATATAGTACCTGTAATTTCAGTAACTAAAAGTACAGTAATCTACTGTACAATACTTACAATTCCTGATGGTCTGCAGGCATCTGGGGGTCCCCCTTTACGAGGTCATTCCACCTCCTCTGGAGTGAACACACCATCCTGCGTCTATTAAAATCTTGCAGGATTGCCCTGCTGGCCCTCCCATAGGCCCTTAGCGTCTCCTTGAGAGCTCGGTCTCACCAGCAAATGAGGAGTTGCAGCTCACGCATACTGTAGGGTCTATCACAGTGGGCAGCCATTATCCCACAGTATACAGCGTCTGAGACTTGTGTCCCAGATGTGCATCACATGCGTGCATGTCCCAGGCGTGCACCCCAGGTTGTTCATCTCGCGGCCGTGATGCAGGATGTCAGTACAAGTGAACTGGTTTATACTGTATGCGGCTCAGCCGGGTCCTGGCCACCGCTGCCCCCCCCCCCATTCCCCCGTGCTCACTGCGCTGCTGCTGTCACTCTGTGAGGGGAGGAGAGAGCAGCGTGTGCCTCTCTTGCCCCTCACTCTCCGGCGGTGGTCCATGAGCCAATCAGAGCTCAGACTGCCGGACTGCGAGCTTTGATTGGCCCACAGACCGGCGCCTAATTGAAGAGACACAGCCGCTGGAGAGTGAGGGGCAGTAGACATGCACGCTGCGCTCTCCTCCCCTCACAGACAGCAGCAGCGTGGTGAGCAGAACGGGGGAAGGGGGGTCGGGGGTCATGTATATCTGGCACTGGGGGCATTGCTGGCACTGTGGGGACATGTATACCTGGCACTGGGGTCATAGTTGGCACTGGGGAGACATGTATATCTGGCACTGTGGGTTCACTGGCATTGGGGGCATAGCTGGCACTGTGGGGACATATATATCTGGCACTGTGGGGACATATATATCTGGCTCTTGGGGACATGTATATCTGGCACTGGGGGGCATATCTGGCACTGTGGGGACATATATATCTTGCACTAGGAGCATAGCTGGCACTGTGGGGGCATATATATCTGGCACTGGGGGCATATCTGGCACGGGGGCATAGCTGCCACTGGGGGGGAATGTATTTCTGGCACTGGGGGCAGAGCTGGCACTGTGTGGGGACATATATATCTGGCACTGGGGGCAGAGCTGGCACTGTGTGGGGACATGTATATCTGGCACAGGGGGCAGAGCTGGCACTGTGTGGGGACATGTATATCTGGCACTGGGGGCAGAGCTGGCACTGTGTGGGGACATGTATATCTGGCACTGGGGGCAGAGCTGCCACTTTGGGGACACTGCATTGGGGGCATAGCTGGCACTTTGGGGACATATATATCTGGCACTGGGGGCTTTCTGAAAACTAGACCATGCCCCCATTTTGCATGAAACTGGCTCTTGCCCTTGACTACAGATCTTTTCTGGCTCTTTGCCTCTGACTGGTTGACCACCCCTGCTGTACAGTATTGTGTGCAATGGCAGACAGATACAGTTGTTATGGAAACTGCTGTTTTCCTGTGTGCATAATCATATTCAAACTTCCTATTGGTTTTTATTATGCCATAATGGCTACGGGATTTGGACCCTCATACTCTACAATACAGTACAGTATGTACCTAATGTCAATGGACCATAGTTTGTAACATGTTCTATAGTTATGGCTCTAGCATGATTTGCGTATGTATACACTATTTATATTATTCGCTCATTCTATGGGAATTACATATAAATTCACAGAACCCTGACGTCATAAGAACCTTTGTCTTACAAGTTCACTTGCGCCTGTATACATTATTCTAATTGATTGATTTATTGGTTAATTTTTTTAGGTGCCAACAGAGAATGAATAATACAGTACTCCCTGTCTGTGAAATGAGCAGGCTCCCAGCGGAGGGACAAGTGGGAGATGGTTCAAAGACAATGCAGATACAGTACTGTATTTAGCAACCACCTCACCCCTACCCCTTTCCCCTCCCCTCGGAGCCTGCTCATTTCACAGGCAGGGAGGGAGGTCAGGTTACAATAAATTGACAACACAGTACTGTATGTAAATGAAGAGCTGATAAGAACTGCAGTCGCTTTTATAGAGACACAAGCTTTTGTATAAATGTTAGCAATGATCCCTTCTCATACAGTACAGCACAGATTCTCTAACATCAATGAACTACAGGATTTCTCGAACAGTTAGTTGCATATGTATACACTATTTATATTTATTGATTTGTCTATGGGACCACATTGCTGCTGTGTATTTTAGATAGCGGAATGAGATGCTTCTGCAGCCTTGCCCTGATTTATGTAAAACCTGTGTGCACACGTCTATTGAATGTAAAGGTATATTACAATATATATATAAAAAAAAGAATAAAGTGTCAGGAAAAAATAAATATGCATTCGCTCTTTGGGAATCAAACCCGGGACTCTAAGCATGGGAAGCAGCAGACTTCACCCCTCGGATATGATGCCTCATGATAGATACACAAGCTCATGTGTAAATGTAAGCAGTGATCCCTTCCCATTGTTTTTTGTTTATGCCGTTACGGGACTTGGACGATCATACTGTACAATACAGTATATCCCTAACATCAATGGACCGTAGTTTTAACATGTATATAATACAGTATATCCCTAACATCAATGGACCATGGCCCTCATTCCGTGTTGTTCGCTCGCAAGCTGCTTTTAGCAGCTTTGCACACGCTGAGCCGCCGCCTACTGGGAGTGAATCTTAGCTTATCAAAATTGCGAACGAAAGATTAGCAAAATTGCGAATAGACACTTCTTAGCAGTTTCTGAGTAGCTCCACACTTACTCGGCAACTGCGATCAGTTCAGTGCTTGTCGTTCCTGGTTTGACGTCACAAACACACCCAGCGTTTGCCCAGACACACCTCCGTTTCTCCAGCCACTCCCGCGTTTTTCCCAGAAACGGTAGCATTTTTTCACACACTCCCATAAAACGGCCAGTTTCCGCCCAGAAACACCCACTTCCTGTCAATCACATTACGATCACCAGAACGAAGAAAAAACCTTGTAATGCCGTGAGTAAAATTCCTAAATGCATAGCAAATTTACTTGGCGCAGTCGCACTGCGGACATTGCGCATGCGCATTAGCGACTAATCGCTCCGTTGCGAGAAAAAAATAAAAAGCGAACAACTCGGAATGACCCCCCATAGCTTAACACGTTCTATAGCTGTAGATCTAAGATGGTCATTTGCATCTGTATACACTATTTTCATTAATTGCTCACTCTACGGGACCTCATTGCTGCTTTGTATATTTTAATTAGTGTATTGAGGCGATCCTTCAGCAAATGCATTGCACAAAAGGTGAGCTGCTTACAACCCACAGAATATAACATTTCTAAAAATTATACTGTGGGAAAGATTTGAAAGTGATAATGCTAAAGTTTGAGTACTGTGGATTTATACTTTATTTTTATTCTCAAATTACCATTTTAGGGCTTATTTAAATCTATCAGTGAGAATATCCCATAATTTACTGCTTTTAATTGACACACTGAACCCAAAAGAATATGTTAAATGGCAATTTGTCCACATTAACACAGTGGTTTATGTGTGACCTTGCTGCATTATAAACTTTCTTTAGGTATTGTAAGACTGTATTTAGAATGGAATTTAAAATAGTCAGTTTCTTCAAGGACTATCAACGACTCTTAATTTTTTATTACTACCCTTCCTCCAATGTTATTTCAAAGTCAGCATAGTTGAAAGAGCAATTGCTACTACTGAGCAGAAAATACAGCTGTTTCATATTTTATAGCTTATCTCCCCATACTTTACTGTACAGAATATGAAGCAATCCTCTGCAATCCCTGCCATTTTATTCAGCTAGCATTTCTAAAGTTTATTAGAGCACATCAAATATGGTCAAAAAAGCACATTTGTAAGCTAATATGAAGTAGATGGAACACAGTACACTTAAAATATATCATCGCTCTGGAGTTGGAAACTGCATAATCAGCTTGAAAACATTTTACAGTGTGCAATTATGATGCATAAAATGATCTTATCAGTTTAGCTTTTTTTAAAAATAAAAAAATATAAACTGTTAGTGATTAGTTACTGTCTCCTGTAATGCTTTTATGTAATTAAAAGACAGTATAACTTAAAAATGAAACCTTACAATTTACAATATATCTTTCCTTTTTTTTCAACTGTGCTCTTTTTAAGAAAGTTAGAAGAGTGCTAGTTATCATTGTAGCTGTTTTGCAGCTCTGTAGTATCCTAGTGGCTGTGAAATTTTCTTGTGCATTTTCTATGAAACATGAAGGACTCCATTCATTTGAAATCCATCCAGAGAAAGTAATAACTGTACACACACACACACACACACACACACACACACACACACACACACACACACACTTATCTGCAGGATCCAAAAACTAGTAGATACACTTACACTCCTCATACTTGTCACCTTAGTACATGACCATACACTTGAATGTTTATCCAACAATACTGGTGCCCCATCAATGCTGTAATAACAGTAGCCTGAATGCAAATTAACTTAATGGTTTATTTTGTCATGTTTAGAGCTGTCAGAGTAGTATCTGTATTTTCATCATGGGTGAAATTATATCTGAAATTTATATTTAGCCATAACTACATATATTTGGAATTCTGGACCTAGTAGAACAGGAAATAGCAGGAAAAGTCAATATGAGCTTTTAATAAAATGGCTTGCCTGTTTCCTTGCAGTTTTGAAATCCAGCTTCTGCTCTGGTCAGGCTGCACTGGAAAATGTTGGCATTTATGAAGTGTGAAAATAATTGGTATACCTTTCTGAATAGCTATAGGTCTCCCAGTGACAGTGGCAAGGATGGACTGGGACTCTAAAACAGCCCAGGCATACTACTGTACCAGGGCTTCATGACACCTGGCCATGGCTCACGGGGTCATGGTGTGAGTCACAAGGGCCTAGCCTCGTAGCTAGCTCCCATTTGTCTATATGCCAGGCAGCCGAGCAGAGTGCCAAGTGGAGGAGCTGCACAGCCAGTTCCAGTCTCTCTGTGTGTCCAGATTGGCACATCAGGTCATCGTCCCTTCTGACATTTGCCAGAAGTACCAGATGGCCAGTCTGGCCCTGGATGGTGGCACCCAATTTGTTTGGGTTGACTTTGCATACTTATACTCCTAAGCTATTACCATATTTTTATTTTTAGCAAATAAATGTAGCACAAGCAATTTAAAATTAATGAGTGTCATGTCATACATTTCTCATTAGCTGCTGATCAACCAAAAGAATGCTACACAATTTGTATGGGTTGACTTAGAATATAACGGTTCCAGGATTATAAATAAGCATATAATACTTTTAACAACATTAACAATCTGGTGACCACAATTGATCAAGAGAAATAAATAAAAAGGGATGCCTTGTTTAAAGAGGGCACTTTCCCCTCTTTCAAATGTAGTAATACCTGTAAATAATATAAATGAGGGCTATACAGACATTTACCCATATCAAATTAGGGTGTACCCAAGTTTTTATTAGCCCACATCATTGTTCTAACCCTAACATTATTAGGCTCGTCAGTCAGGTGGTGAGCACATGTGTACCCAGTGACACCATAATTTGTTTGCACATGTGACCTCATGATACTGGAGCTCTAAAAGAAAACTCAATGTTCACAGTTGAACTCGCCATTTGCTATTTTGAGCTGCATGTACAGAGGGCCTCTCTTCCATAGTTCCCCTTGGCCCTCCACCTGATTGACAGAGGGGGTGGGGAAGGCCTACATTTCTGGAAATTGGGGTGCATTGCCCCCATGTTCTGTGTGGGGAGAGCCAAGAGCCTGCGTGTCAACCCCCCACCCCCCAGATATGCGGTTTGTTTAGCCTTAAATTACAGTATGTCCCATATAATTAGTGAGAGAAAACAAATATTGCAAGTTATTTCAAGTGACAATTACTTTTATCTTCTTTTTTAAAATATGTAAGTTTCAATGTAAATATTTATTCACATTATGCATTATTTGTGCATACAGTATTTATGATTAGCGTTAATAACAGATTTACTTGAAATTAATGGAAAAACTGTGCTTTCTACCACCTCCACGTGGTACAATTAGAGATCCATGTGTGATTAAAAAGTGCTGTAAAGCCAGACGGAACCTGTTTTTTTTTTAAAATCTTTTATGGAAGCATTATAGGAATACAATAAACAGAGTATAAAACAATCTATGTGTCGAAAATCACAGCAAGTATCACAAAACCCAAGGATAATAGTTGGACGTTACAACATGGATTGTAATGAGATTCTTAATAAGTTCAGTAAAATGCTGAAGATAAAAGAAGAAAATAAAAATGAAAATGCTCTCTCTCATCTCCCAAAACCCCACAGAGGCACCATAGTCCCTCCCTCCATTCACCAACAATTTGTGTCAGGCATTGGTAGAATCGACCTCTATGGGTGAATCATTGCCTAAAATGCGTAGTAAATACCAAAATGTATTTTTCAGACAATAGTGGATTTGATGTCTCATTTCTATAGATAGCGTGAATGCATAGTCCGGCAGCATGTGGGGGGAGGCTCCCGGTGCTTAACTGTACGGATAATCTAGCGCTGTGAGGCTGCAGTCTGCTGTCATCCAGCAGGAAAGGCAGGGGCTCTGTGTCCAGGCTGATTGCGACATTTCTGGTGCTTGGTGTGAATTGGCTCCCACCGAGAATGGTTGCTGGGCACCACCATTGTTTTTTATCTGCCTATCAGGGGCTACTAGCCATTCAGCTGATCCCAGCAACCAATTCCTGCTTCCCAACAGGTATAAAGGGGTCTGTCCAAGAGTATCAAATTACCAGTGCAATGTTGATCACAGCTAGTCTGTGTGAGAGTTCTGTGTGCTCCTCATTGTGCTCAATCAGAACTTGTTATGTTGTTTCACAGTGGGTTTTCTCATTCAGCCCAGTCCAGTTTACTTAGGCAAGTAAGGTCAAGTTCATCTAGTCCACATGTCCAGTCCAATTCAGTTCGGTCAGTAAGTCTGGTTCAGTTCAGTCTGTTCATCAAGTCTGGTATGGTTCATCTGGTCAGCAAGTCTGGCTCAGTTCAGTCTGCTCAGCAAGTCTGGTTCAGTTCAGTTTGCTCATCCAGTTCAGTCCTGCCAGCAAGTCCGGTACAGTTCAGTCTGCTCAGCCAGTCCTGTCCAGTTCATCTGCATAGCAAGTCTGGTCCAGTTCAGTCTGATCAGCAAGCCATGTCCAGTTCATTCTGCTCTGCAAGTCTGGTCCAGTTCATCTGGTTAGTGAGTCCGGCCCAATTTGGTCTGGTCAGCAAGTCTTGTTCAGTTCAGCCTGCTCAGCAAGTTTGGTCTAGTTCATCTGGTCAGCAAGTCTGGTCCAGTTCAATCCAGTCAGCATGTCCAGATCAGTCCGACCCAGTAGTGCTGGTTGGTTAGTCCTCTCTGTATATTTCCATGCTCCGTTGCTTCACGTCTCCAGCTCCAGTTCTATTTCTTGTCCACGTTCTGCAACTCATCATCAGTATCCATCCAGTGCTAGTATCAGGTGACCCAAACAGGGGGCCGCGATCTGCATGTTGGGCACAGTAAAGCCCAAATCACCTTGTGGGGTCACTGGCCAAGACCACCAATGTGTGAGACTATACGACCTTGCTCTGGTTTCTCAACAACCACCTGGCATTAGTTTTAGTACTCATTTCAGATCATTAGGAAACAGTACATTAAGCCATTTACTTTTCAGATTCCATTTCCTAGGTATGTCTTAAGCAAAGATCCAAAAAAAGTTCCACAAAAACCCCTAAGTGTGACAGTGGATATGTAACTCTCCAACATGATAAACAAATGTCTCCACTTTAGATTCACTAACTAACGTTGCCTCAGTCCAATCCTTAAGGAATAAGTAAAAGAATTTGGACTTAAATAGTGATAATGACGGAGACAATGGCAATATACATTCATGCAGAATTGTTTTACGTGCTGCTGCACTAATTGTTAGACAGTAAATCTCTACCCCCTTTGCTGATCCTCATAGTACTTGGAACAAAGGCCAAATATCACCCACGCCACCGTGAAGGAAATATAATTAAGCAAGAAAGTCTAAGCATAAATTTTGACTTGAAGTCAAAACTAGTGATGAGCACCGGAAATTTTTCGGGTTTTGTGTTTTGGTTTTGGGTTCGGTTCCGCGGCCGTGTTTTGGGTTCGAACGCGTTTTGGCAAAACCTCACCGAATTTTTTTTGTCGGATTCGGGTGTGTTTTGGATTCGGGTGTTTTTTTCAAAAAACCCTAAAAAACAGCTTAAATCATAGAATTTGGGGGTCATTTTGATCCCAAAGTATTATTAACCTCAATAACCATAATTTCCACTCATTTTCAGTCTATTCTGAACACCTCACAATATTATTTTTAGTCCTAAAATTTGCACCGAGGTCGCTGGATGGCTAAGCTAAGCGACCCAAGTGGCCGACACAAACACCTGGCCCTTCTAGGAGTGGCACTGCAGTGTCACGCAGGATGGCCCTTCCAAAAAACACTCCCCAAACAGCACATGACGCAAAGAAAAAAAGAGGCGCAATGAGGTAGCTGTGTGAGTAAGCTAAGCGACCCTAGTGGCCGACACAAACACCTGGCCCATCTTGGAGTGGCACTGCAGTGTCACGCAGGATGGCCCTTCCAAAAAACACCCCCCAAACAGCACATGATGCAAAGAAAAATGAAAGAAAAAAGAGGTGCAAGATGGAATTGTCCTTGGGCCCTCCCACCCACCCTTATGTTGTATAAACAGGACATGCACACTTTAACCAACCCATCATTTCAGTGACAGGGTCTGCCACACGACTGTGACTGAAATGACGGGTTGGTTTGGACCCCCACCAAAAAAGAAGCAATTAATCTCTCCTTGCACAAACTGGCTCTACAGAGGCAAGATGTCCACCTCATCATCATCCTCCGATATATCACCGTGTACATCCTCCTCCTCACAGATTATCAATTCGTCCCCACTGGAATCCACCATCTCAGCTCCCTGTGCACTACTTTGTGGAGGCAATTGCTGCTGGTTAATGTCTCCACGGAGGAATTGATTATAATTCATTTTAATGAACATCATCTTCTCCACATTTTCTGGATGTAACCTCGTACGCCGATTGCTGACAAGGTGAGCGGCGGCACTAAACACTCTTTCGGAGTACACACTTGTGGGAGGGCAACTTAGGTAGAATAAAGCCAGTTTGTGCAAGGGCCTCCAAATTGCCTCTTTTTCCTGCCAGTATAAGTACGGACTGTCTGACGTGCCTACTTGGATGCGGTCACTCATATAATCCTCCACCATTCTTTCAATGGGGAGAGAATCATATGCAGTGACAGTAGACGACATGTCCGTAATCGTTGTCAGGTCCTTCAGTCCGGACCAGATGTCAGCATCAGCAGTCGCTCCAGACTGCCCTGCATCACCGCCAGCGGGTGGGCTCGGAATTCGGAGCCTTTTCCTCGCACCCCCAGTTGCGGGAGAATGTGAAGGAGGAGATGTTGACAGGTCGCGTTCCGCTTGACTTGACAATTTTGTCACCAGCAGTTCTTTGAACCCCAACAGACTTGTGTCTGCCGGAAAGAGAGATCCAAGGTAGGTTTTAATTCTAGGATCGAGCACGGTGGCCAAAATGTAGTGCTCTGATTTCAACAGATTGACCACCCGTGAATCCTTGTTAAGCGAATTAAGGGCTCCATCCACAAGTCCCACATGCCTAGCGGAATCGCTCTGTGTTAGCTCCTCCTTCAATGTCTCCAGCTTCTTCTGCAAAAGCCTGATGAGGGGAATGACCTGACTCAGGCTGGCAGTGTCTGAACTGACTTCACGTGTGGCAAGTTCAAAAGGTTGCAGAACCTTGCACAACGTTGAAATCATTCTCCACTGCGCTTGAGACAGGTGCATTCCACCTCCTATATCGTGCTCAGTTGTATAGGCTTGAATGGCCTTTTGCTGCTCCTCCAACCTCTGAAGCATATAGAGGGTTGAATTCCACCTCGTTACCACTTCTTGCTTCAGATGATGGCAGGGCAGGTTCAGGCGTTTTTGGTGTTGCTCCAGTCTTCTGTACGTGGTGCCTGTACGCCGAAAGTGTCCCGCAATTCTTCTGGCCACCGACAGCATCTCTTGCACGCCCCTCTCGTTTTTTAAATAATTCTGCACCACCAAATTCAAGGTATGTGCAAAACATGGGACGTGCTGGAATTTGCCCATATTTAATGCATACACAATATTGCTGGCGTTGTCCGATGCCACAAATCCACAGGAGAGTCCAATTGGGGTAAGCCATTCTGCGATGATCTTCCTCAGTTGCCGTAAGAGGTTTTTAGCTGTGTGCGTATTCTGGAAAGCGGTGATACAAAGCGTAGCCTGCCTAGGAAAGAGTTGGCGTTTGCGAGATGCTGCTACTGGTGCCGCCGCTGCTGTTCTTGCGGCGGGAGTCCATACATCTACCCAGTGGGCTGTCACAGTCATATAGTCCTGAGCCTTCCCTGCTCCACTTGTCCACATGTCCGTGGTTAAGTGGACATTGGGTACAACTGCATTTTTTAGGACACTGGTGAGTCTTTTTCTGAGGTCTGTGTACATTTTCGGTATCGCCTGCCTAGAGAAATGGAACCTAGATGGTATTTGGTACCGGGGACACAGTACCTCCAACAAGTCTCTAGTTGCCTCTGCAGTAATGATGGATACCGGAACCACGTTTCTCACCGCCCAGGATGCCAAGGCCTCAGTTATCCGCTTTGCAGCAGGATGACTGCTGTGATATTTCATCTTCCTCGCAAAGGACTGTTGGACAGTCAATTGCTTGGTGGAAGTAGTAAAAGTGGTCTTACGAGTACGACTTCCCCTCTGGGATGACCATCGACTCCCAGCAGCAACAACAGCAGCGCCAGCAGCAGTAGGCGTTACACGCAAGGATGCATCGGAGGAATCCCAGGCAGGAGAGGACTCGTCATAATTGCCAGTGACATGGCCTGCAGGACTATTGGCATTCCTGGGGAAGGAGGAAATTGACACTGAGGGAGTTGGTGGGGTGGTTTGCGTGAGCTTGGTTACAAGAGGAAGGGATTTACTGGTCAGTGGACTGCTTCCGCTGTCGCCCAAAGTTTTTGAACTTGTCACTGACTTATGATGAATGCGCTGCAGGTGACGTATAAGGGAGGATGTTCCTAGGTGGTTAACGTCCTTACCCCTACTTATTACAGCTTGACAAAGGCAACACACGGCTTGACAAATGTTGTCCGCATTTTTGTTGAAATACTTCCACACCGAAGAGCTGATTTTTTTGGTATTTTCACCAGGCATGTCAATGGCCCTATTCCTCCCACGGACAACAGGTGTCTCCCCGGGTGCCTGACTTAAACAAACCACCTCACCATCAGAATCCTCCTGGTCAATTTCCTCCCCAGCGCCAGCAACACCCATATCCTCCTCATCCTGGTGTACTTCAACACTGACATCTTCAATCTGACTATCAGGAACTGGACTGCGGGTGCTCCTTCCAGCACTTGCAGCGGGCGTGCAAATGGTGGAAGGCGCATGCTCTTCACGTCCAGTGTTGGGAAGGTCAGGCATCGCAAACGACACAATTGGACTCTCCTTGTGGATTTGTGATTTCGAAGAACGCACAGTTCTTTGCTGTGCTTTTGCCAGCTTGAGTCTTTTAATTTTTCTAGCGAGAGGCTGAGTGCTTCCATCCTCATGTGAAGCTGAACCACTAGCCATGAACATAGGCCAGGGCCTCAGCCGTTCCTTGCCACTCCGTGTGGTAAATGGCATATTGGCAAGTTTACGCTTCTCCTCCGACAATTTTATTTTAGATTTTTGAGTCCTTTTTTTACTGATATTTGGTGTTTTGGATTTTACATGCTCTGTACTATGACATTGGGCATCGGCCTTGGCAGACGACGTTGCTGGCATTTCATCGTCTCGGCCATGACTAGTGGCAGCAGCTTCAGCACGAGGTGGAAGTCGATCTTGATCTTTCCCTATTTTTGGAACCTCAACATTTTTGTTTTCCATATTTTAATAGGCACAACTAAAAGGCACCTCAGGTAAACAATGGAGATGGATGGATACTAGTATACTTATGGATTGACGAGCGACTGCCGACACAGAGGTAGCTACAGCCGTGGACTACCGTACTGCGTCTGCTGCTAATATAGACTGGATGATAATGATATAAAAAATATATATATATATATATCACTACTGCAGCAGGACAGGTATATATTATATAATGACGGACCTGCTGGACACTGTCAGCTCAGCACTGCAGACTCCTAAAGTAAGCTACTAGTAGTATCAAGAAGATAGAAAAAAAAAAACACACCACAGGTAGGTGGTATACAATTATGGATGGACTAGCGACTGCCGACACAGAGGTAGCTACAGCCGTGGACTACCGTACTGCGTCTGCTGCTAATATAGACTGGATGATAATGATATAAAAAAAATATATATATATATATATATATCACTACTGCAGCAGGACAGGTATATATTATATAATGACGGACCTGCTGGACACTGTCAGCTCAGCACTGCAGACTCCTAAAGTAAGCTACTAGTAGTATCAAGAAGATAGAAAAAAAAAAACACCACAGGTAGGTGGTATACAATTATGGATGGACGAGCGACTGCCGACACAGAGGTAGCTACAGCCGTGGACTACCGTACTGCGTCTGCTGCTAATATAGACTGGATGATAATGATATAAAAAATATATATATATATCACTACTGCAGCAGGACAGGTATATATTATATAATGACGGACCTGCTGGACACTGTCAGCTCAGCACTGCAGACTCCTAAAGTAAGCTACTAGTAGTATCAAGAAGATAGAAAAAAAAAAAACACCACAGGTAGGTGGTATACAATTATGGATGGACTAGCGACTGCCGACACAGAGGTAGCTACAGCCGTGGACTACCGTACTGCGTCTGCTGCTAATATAGACTGGATGATAATGATATAAAAATATATATATATCACTACTGCAGCCGGAGAGGTATATATTATATATACGTATATACTGGACACTGTCAGCAGAATGCGTTTATAGAATAAAAACACCACACGACGATCACAATATACTGGTGGTCAGTGGTCACTGGTCAGTCACACTGGCACTGGCAGTGGCACTCTGGCAGCAAAAGTGTGCACTGTTAAAATATGTACTCCTGCTATAACTGCTCCCCAGTCTCCCCCACAATTAAGCTGTGTGAGCAGTGAGCACTCAGCACAGTCAGATATACAGTATTACATAGATGATGCAGCACACTGAGGGCACACTGAGGCTGAGCACAGATATGGTATGTGACTGTGTCACACTGTGTATCGTTTTTTTTCAGGCAGAGAACGGATTAATTAAACTGGTGGTCACTGGTCACACTATCAGCAAGTAGTAGTGGTCACTGGTCAGTCACACTGGCACTGGCAGTGGCACTCTGGCAGCAAAAGTGTGCACTGTTAAAACATGTACTCCTGCTATAACTGCTCCCCAGTCTCCCCCACAATTAAGCTGTGTGAGCAGTGAGCACTCAGCACAGTCAGATATACAGTATTACATAGATGATGCAGCACACTGAGGGCACACTGAGGCTGAGCACAGATATGGTATGTGACTGTGTCACACTGTGTATCATTTTTTTTCACGCAGAGAACGGATTAATTAAACTGGTGGTCACTGGTCACACTATCAGCAAGTAGTACTCCGTCCTAATATGCTCCCCAAAATTAGTAAATTAAGTGTCTCTAGACTCTCTACTCTCTACTCTACTCTAAACGGAGAGGACGCCAGCCACGTCCTCTCCCTATGAATCTCAATGCACGTGTGAAAATGGCGGCGACGCGCGGCTCCTTATATAGAATCCGAGTCTCGCGATAGAATACGAGCCTCGCGAGAATCCGACAGCGGGATGATGACGTTCGGGCGCGCTCGGGTTAGCCGAGCAAGGCGGGAAGATCCGAGTCTGCCTCGGACCCGTGTAAAAAGGCTGAAGTTCGGGGGGGTTCGGTTTCCGAGAAACCGAACCCGCTCATCTCTAGTCAAAACCTCCTGATTAGTGAACAGGATCAAAAACAGTGGTACACATCTGCATAGTCCTCACCACATCGATGACATGCATGAGAAGAATACCCCATTAGAAAACTTCTATATACAATCTAGACAAATTCTCTGATTATTTACCTACTGTATCTCATCCTACACACCATATCTTATTGTTATTAGGGAAGTATAGTGTCATGATTCATTGTGTGTATCCCAAAGCAATAAGAAAATGTGTTGTTGTTATTATTATTATTATTATTATTATTATTATTTTTCTTAAACACCATTGAGGTATATAGTCAGTTTACTATGAAAGTCATTGTAAGGACATTGAGGCAGATGTAGTAACTTTAATACGACATAAGGAAGTGATAAACCAGGTATAAGTGCAAGGTGATAAAGGCACCAGCCAGTCAGCTCCTAATTATAAATTTACATATTGAAGCTGATTGGCTGGTGCATTTATCACCTTGCACTTATCACTGGTTTATCACTTCCTTATGCCATCTCCAGGTTAATACATCTGCCCCAATACCTGAGTCCCACCATCTTCACAGTTCTGTGGAGGGGTCAGTGTTAGGTCAGTGCATTCGGTATCCGGTCTCTAGGTCGACCACACTTAGGTCGACAATGTCTAGGTCGACCACTATTGGTTGACAGTATGTAGGTAGACATGGTTTCTCGGTTGACATGGTCTCTAGGTCGACATGTTCTAGGTCAACATTACAGAAGGTTGACATGAGTTTTTCACATTTTTTTTCCATTTTTTGAACTTTTTCATGCTTTACGATCCACGTGGACTACAATTGGGAATGGTAACCTGTGCCGAGCGCAGTGGTAGCAGAGCTAGGCACATTGTCCAAAGCATGGCGAGTGAAGCGAGCCATGCATGGGGACATGGTGCACTAATTGTGGTTCCCGGTCACTCTACGGAGAAAACGACACCAATTTAAAAAAAAAAAAAACTTGTGTCGTCCTTTTGTCCTATCGACCATGTACACATTGACCGAGAGACCATGTTGACCTAGAAACCATGTCAACCTACTTACTGTCGACCAATAGTGGTCGACCTAGACACAGTCGACCTAAGTGTTGTCAACACTACTAGCCAAACCCATGCACTCTTATATTACAGGAATACCTGAGGAGCCAATGAATACATGGAGAAAATTGTTTTATTATGTTAAAAGCATAAAGAATAGATACAGAACACCAGATTGATCCAATCAGTTTTGCAGTTGTATAGTGTTTTGCCAGCAGTGGCCTTCTATATATTAGAACATATTCTATATCATTAACATGTGCAATGCACTACACATGTCAAAGGTTTATCTAATAAAAAATGGTGTAACAAGCCAATGATGAGAGCATTAAAAGTATGTTATATATCCAACATGTCTTGCTAGACAATTAAGACATACAATACATACAGTACTGCATGAAAATAAATATATCATGAATACATTTCTGTGTAGTGATTTGCAGAAAATTCTCTCATTAGGCAACATAGGGGGTAATTCAGAGTTGATCGCAGCAGCAAATTTGTTAGCAGTTGGGCAAAACCATGTGCACTGCAGGTGTGGCAGATATAACATTTGCAGAGAGAGTTAGATTTGGGTGGGTTATTTTGTTTCTGTGCAGGATAAATACTGGCTGCTTTATTTTTACACTGCAATTTAGATTTCGGTTTAAACACACCCTACCCAAATCTAACTCTTTCTGCACATGTTATATCTGCCCCCCTGTAGTGCACATGGTTTTGCCCAACTGGTAACAAATTTGCTGCTGCAATCAACTCTGGATTACCCCCATAGTAAAGAGATTTATTTTTCATTACCGTTTTCGTTCTTTCATCTATTACTTTACAGTGCTCATCCCATACCATTTCTACATACTGTAATTCAAAAATAACTTGGAGAGGAATTTTGAGATCAGCTTTGGTTACTCTTGCTGTTCTTAATATGGATTATGTCGTAGATACAGTGGCAAGACAAACATTATAAAGTCTTACTGTATTTCATGTATTCATTCAGCCACTTTTTAAAATCACACCTGCCTGCATGCATTGTTCAAAGAGTTTTAATTTATGTAAAGACTCATTATTTCTGTACTTTAGTGAGGAAACAATACAATCCTTTAGTTTTATTTCTATTGGAACCATGGAGATAATTATTCTGACATTATTATACAGTATAATTTTGTATCTGTGCATGCATTTGGTCTGAATGAATGCAAATCAGGCTTATTATACAGTACCTATCTTGGTTTAGTGACTTCATTGTATATACTAATAATTGGTACTTTTCAGGGACACCTATGCCATAGCTTGATATGATATGTGGTTATCTTATTGTCTCGAGCACTGTAAAAGGATGGGTTGGAACTTGTGGGCGTTTTAACATTTACTTTTTACTTTTTCTTTCACTTAATAACATTCATTAAAATGCTATAAAGCTTTTTTTTTTTTGCCTAATGATTTTCTTTCCAGGATGAACATTTGCACCACATCATAGAAATTTATTTAAAACCCAAGCATTTTTATTCCAGTAAATTTCATTTGTTATTACAGCCATAACAGATTACTGATATGGGTAACAAAAACCTATTTTTGGTCCTGAAAAGAGCCCATCCCAGCAAAGAGTATATTGGGGGTCACTGCGATCAGGTCAAAACTCGGCAAAACTGCGCATGCGTATGCACCACAATGCGCAGGCGCATCGTACGGGTACAGGGGGTCATTCCGAGTTGTTCGCTTGCAAGCTGCTTTTAGCAGCTTTGCACACGCTAAGCCGCCGCCTACTGGGAGTGAATCTTAGCTTAGCAAAATTGCGAACGAAAGACTAGCTGAATTGCGAATAGACACTTCTTAGCAGTTTCTGAGTAGCTCCAGACTTACTCGGCATCTGCGATCAGTTCAGTCAGTTTCGTTCCTGGTTTGACGTCACAAACACACCCAGCGTTCGGCCAGACAATCCTCCGTTTCTCCAGCCACTCCTGCGTTTTTCCCAGAAACGGTAGCGTTTTTTCACACACTCCCATAAAACGGCCAGTTTACGCCCAGAAACACCCACTTCCTGTCAATCACATTACGATCACCAGAACGAAGAAAAAACCTCGTAATGCCGTGAGTAAAATACCTAACTGCATAGCAAATTTACTTGGCGCAGTCACACTGCGGACATTGCGCATGCGCATTAGCGACTAATCGCTCCGTTGCGAGAAAAAAATAACGAGCTAACAACTCGGAATGACCCCCACAATGCGGATCATTGCTGAGCGATGGATTTAACAAAGAATCCATTCGCACAGCCGATCGCAAGGAGATTGACAGGAAGAAGGCGTTTATGGGTGTCAACTGACTGTTTTCAGGGAGTGTTTGGAAAAACGCAGGCGTGTCCAAGCGTTTGCAGGGCGGGTGTCTGACGTCAATTCCGCGGCAAGAACAGGCTGAAGTGATCGCAAGGGTTGAGTAAGTTCAGACCTACTCAGAAACTGCACAAACTGTTTTTGTAGTGCTCGGTTGCAAAAGCATTTGCACACTTGCAAAGCTAAAATACACTCCCCTGTGGGTGGCGACTATGCATTTGCACAGCTGCAAAAAGTTGCTAACGAGTGATCAACTCAGAATGACCCCCATAGTTAAGTGATAGCTTTCTCTAGCTCTTTACTACAGGGCTCTGACATGGCTTACCTATCACACATTCACACAGTATAGGCTGTGGGCAAGGGATCTGAAGATCCTTATCTAGTTGAAAAGAAGCTTATAGGCTACAATGGCTACTGCCATCTAAAGATGGCGTTGTTTTTCAGACCCAAGCTTTTTCGGAGCTTGGCAAATTGGACTATATCGTAGTTCTCATAGAGGTCTATAGGGAAGGCAGTATTCTGCAGGTCCTTCCTTAATGCAGAAGATGTCTGTCATATATCCTTCACTAATACTTTAATAAATGTTGCCCATACTACAATTTCTGACAATCATGCTGAAAATATGCCCTTAGCAGTCTCTATTGAGAGTGGAAACTTGATTATTTTATTTAACATTTAAAACCAATCATCCTTTTTTCAATCAGTTTTGAGCAGGGGTGTAGCCAGAACTTTGTGGGCCCCATAACACCATTATGAAGAGGCCTCTGTCCCAATGCTTTAAGACACCTCTCTGCAGCAGTAGTTAATGTTAATCTCCATAGTCGTGTCTTAGTTTATTTTAAATACATAGTAGTACCCTAGTTCACATTATATCGCACTGTAAGGTTGTCAGTATACATTATGCAACACAGTACCCCCAATTCACATTTTATCATACAGTGCCCCATTTCATATTATGCCACACTATAGTGCCTCCATTTCATATTGTGCCACATTTAAGTGCCCTAGTTCATATTATGTATCATTATAATGCCCTCCAGTTCATTTCATACCACATAACAATGAGTAGATCCAAGGACAAAACTAGATATATTGTGGGCCCCAAGGCAAAAGTTTGTAAGGGCCCCTATGTACCACACAATGGTGAAAAATGTATGTAACACATGTAACTTTGACAGGGAAGGTGGGCCCCTCTCAGCTCCAGGCCAGATAGTGGCCACACTCCCTGCACCTATGGCAGCTACACCCTTGGCTTTGAGCATTAGCTAAGGGCTGCTTGGGTTCCTTTTCTACTATATAGTCTGATTGGTTAATTGAGTCCAATGTAGGACAGGGAAAATCTATTGGTCAGTGCTGATATTTTGTAGTAAGCATGACCAGATTGTGAAAGAAATGTGCTAAGTCTTGGGGAGTGATAAAGTAGAGTGAGATAACATACCAACCAATCAGCTCCTAACTGCCATGTTACAGTCTGTGTCTGAAAAATGACAGGAGCTGATTGGTTGGCACTTAATCTCTCTCTACTTTATCACTCTCCAAGGCTTAGTACAGCTGCCCCTGTCGCTGATAAAGATGGGAGGCTCCTAAATAGACGAGTGCAGTTAATAATATATTTGGAACTATATATGGATCTACATGCAAGCCACTGGAACAAGTAATTGCTCATGGCACCAGATTTGTCTCTGCATGTTAAATAGTTTAGGCACCAGGTATTGTTATGCAAATTTGTCTTGGCACCAGGTTTAGCATTCTACATTCATTTTGGCACCCAGAGCCGGCCTTAAGCATAGGCAAACTAGGCAAATGCCTAGGGCATTTGGTATGCTTAGGGGCACCAGCAGCTTCTGCTGATTAAAATGATATGCGGCATGCCTATGTTCTGTGTGTGACTGTGGCTGTATCTGCATACGAAATGCTATGTTTCAGTGTATTCCTGGAAATCACTGTAACGTAGCATTTCATATGCAGATACAGCCGCAGTCGCACACAGAATATAGGCATGCTGCATGTCATTTTTATCAGCAGAAGCTGCTTGTGCGTCCTAGCCACATAGTAATGCAAATAAGATGCATTTTCATAAACAAAAGACGCCTGATGTTAGCAGAGCTGCCAGCTGACTCATGCCAGGCATTTCCTGCAGAACTAGCGGCGGTGCTAGGGGGCACCAGCCAAAATCTTGACTAGGGCATCATATTGGTTAGGGCCGGCTCTGTTGGCACCAGTAATGGTGTTACATATTTATAATCATAGACATGTGATGGTCCTCTGCTTATTAGACCAAATATGGATATGAGGTTTGTGCAATGATGTTTGTATACTACTGTATAACTAATATGAGCAACAAAGTTCTCAATGAGGCATGTAACATTGTACTGAGCTGCTGGCCCATCATGCAGCATATGGGTGTGCTTAGTTTCTGGTGAGCAGGACAAGATGAAGGAATACTGTATATATATATGGCCAAGGAGAAAAAAAGCTGACTCCGGAGGCATGGAGACAAGTTAGGTGGTACACAGTAATAATCAGTTACTGAACAAGGCAGTATTGTACTGGGGCACATAAACACCAGCAGTGGCTCCTACTTACCTAAAGTAGGAGGCCTCCACTGGGGAGAATAGGGGAGACAGACAGCCGCCATCACCTGTGCAATGGATTTGACAGGTGCTGGGACTGGCCCATGTGCAGACACCGTGGTACGACTGCGCATGCGCAATCCATCGGCCTCTATGGGCTGCATCGACTGCGATCTATGGAAGCTGGATCTGATTGGGCTGTGCCAAAGGCAGGGAGTGGCTATTTACAGGAAGCCAGTTCTCTGCTTATTGCAGCCAAGCCTGGCAGTATCAGACAGAGGAAACACCTCTCAATGGGACTGCCTTGTGTGTCTTTGACAGGTAGAACTTCCAATATGAAGTCACTGCCAGTCACAGTGAATCCAGTGCAGTCACAGACTGCATCTGGCTTACTGACACTGAGGTGTAAGTTTACTAAGCTCCTGGTTTGATTTGAGATTGCATTCTTGCAAATAAATGCATCTTGGTAATTTGCTAAATACAAATGTCGGCAGAGTTTAACTAATTCATATTGAGATACACTGCCGGGCACACATGTATGAACAAATAGACCATTGGCCAAACACGGTTGTTTTTTCACATACACCTCATACAGAGCCGGCCATAGGCATAGGCAAACTAGGCAATTGCCTAGGGCATTTGATATGCCATGGGGCATCAGCAGCTTCTGCTGATTAAAATGATATGTGGCACGCCTATATTCTGTGTGTAGCATTTCATATGCAGATACAGCCACAGTCTCACACAGTATATAGGCATGCTGCATA
Source organism: Pseudophryne corroboree (assembly GCF_028390025.1). NCBI lineage: Eukaryota > Metazoa > Chordata > Amphibia > Anura > Myobatrachidae > Pseudophryne > Pseudophryne corroboree. The sequence goes on along the minus strand of NC_086444.1, from coordinate 960,874,699 downwards.
ACATTTTAATCAGCAGAAGCTGCTTGTGCATCATCATCTCAATGCAGATAAGATGCATTTTCATAAAAAAAAGGTGCCCGACATTAGCATTGAGGCAAGAATTATGAGGACACATCTGTATCCAAGCAGAGGCAGAGGTCACAGTGTTAGTGGCAGTGTGAGTGCTGTGTGCATGTAAGTGGGTTGGTTGTGCAGTAGTGTTCAGAATATGTGTAAGGAGCATTATGTGTGTCATGTAAAAATGCATTAATAATGTGCAACATATGTGTAAAGGGGCGCCTATGTGTGTCATTATGTGTATAAGGGCATTAATAATGTGCTGCATATGTGTAACAGGGTACTACTGTATGTGTGTCATTATGTGTATAGGGGCACTAATAATGTGCAGCAAATGTGTAGGGGGCACTATGTGTGTCATTATGTGTATAAGGGCATTAATAATGTGCGCCATATGTGTAAGGGATATTATGTGTAAAAGGGCATTAAAAAGGTTGTCATAATGTGTAAGGCACATTATGTTTATAAGGACATTAATAATGTGTCTCATATGTGTAAGGGGCATTACTGTGAGAATTATGTGTATAAGGTGTTGCGTATAGAAAGGGCACTACTGTGTCGTCTAATGTGAATAAAGAGCAATAGGGTATGGTGTAATGTGAATAAGGAGCAATTCAGTTGATGTAAGGTGAATAAGGGGCTCTACTGTGAGGAGTAACGTTTATAAGGTAAAGTGATACTACTGTGGGATGTAATATGACTTATGGACACTATTGCATGATCAAATGTGAATAAAGTTGCAGTACTGTGTGGTGTAATTAGAATTGGGGTTACTATTGTGTGGCCATGACCCTTGCCAGCAAAAACACACCCCTTTTTGGGCTGTGCGCCAAATGTGCAAACTAGTCCTATTTAAAATATAGGGGGTACAAACAGCAAAATAAGGACTGCTATGGGTGAGGGGTGATGGTGCCGGGAAAGAGGTGCAAGGTCAGAGGCGGAACCAGCGGTGGTGGTAGGGGGCACCAGCCAAAATCTTGCCTAGGGCATCATATTGGTTAGGGCCGGCTCTGACCTCATAGAACATGGGAATTTACCAAGGATTTGTTTTCTCAGTTACTGCTGACAATACCCAAACACTGCTGCAAAAGCATAGAATTTGTACAGAAATAGACCTGCTTTTGGATGGCGTGTTTGGAGAATCATGTGTGGGTCAGTGAGATCTGTGCATGCTTCTCTGTGTACTGTAAATGTGTGTAAAAGAGTTACAAATTGCATGGGATCCCCTCTCCTAAGCATAACCATCCCTGTGCTCTGTGAACTGGTCCTGGTTCCAAACATACTGAGAAAAATTTGCGTAGGGGTCCCTAGTATTTTAAGAAACAGCACCGGACACTTGGACCAGTCCTGGTTCCAAAAAATATACTAAGAAAAGGGGATCCGGTTTGAAGATAGACAGTGTTAGGTCGACAATGTTTAGGTCGACCACTGTAGGTCGACAGTCACTAGGTCGTCAGGGTCAGAAGGTCGACAGGGTCAGAAGGTCAACATGTTCTAGGTCGACAGGTCAAAAGGTTGACATGAGGTTTTTTTTAAAAAAATCATTTTTTTAACTTTTTCATACTTAACCAAAGAAAACGACACCAAAAACATAAAAAACTCATGTCGACCTTTTGACTTGTCGACCTAGAACATGTCGACCTTCTGACCCTGTCGACCTAGTGACTGTCAACCTATAGTGGTCGACCTACACATTGTCGACCTAGACACTGTCGATCCAATGATCCACACCCAAGAAAAGTACATAGGGGTCGTGCATATTTTTGAAACCAGCACTGGGCTCCACTAGTCAAGAAGAAAATGCCACAGCAGGGAGATGCATTTATGTAGATCCCTGCAGCCATGGCATTACACCCCCAAATGGTCACCACTGGCTGGGCTTCCCTGGGGGTGTGGGGATGCTCCCAATAAAAGGGTCCTCCCCCTCAAAGCATCCAAGGGACAGGGATAAAGCCTGAGATTGTACCCAGCACCTGTGGGTGGTGGGTGCCGGGATGATAGCCCTTAAGTGTAAAATGAGAACTAAATATTGTCTTTTACAGTGGAACTATAGGTCCCAGCAAGCCTCCCCTGCATGATGGCACTTGGAGGACCATAAGCACCAGCATGCGGATCATTAAAGGGCCAGCTGATACCTGTAATTCCACAGTAAAAGAAACATTGCAATAAACACAGGACACACATACCAGACATAGTATAACTTTTATAAAACATACATGCACACACACACTTACATACTGTATACTTACCTACATTCCCACAGAGCCCTTTGGTCCCCTTATCCATGTAGAATCTATAGGGTACCTGTAGTAAAAAAAAATCCTATACTAACCTAAGCCAGTGTAGATTTGGTCTTCGTTCCGTGTAGGTATCCACGGGGTTAAAAACAACAAACCGAAACAAATCCAGACTAGAATGGACTAGTAAAAGTGTATGTGGGCCCTCCACTTGATTAATGACCCACCAGCTAATCAGAAGCCACTGCCATAGCAGCAGCTTCTTGATTGGCTTTGTTCTCCCAGGGCACAGCATATCACTGTTTGCCCATAGAAGTGAATGGATACGCTCGGCTCCATTTATTCTTATGGTGGGAACCGCTAAATTGGTAAAACAACAAGGGTCAGCCCCAATTGACCTTGTGGTTAGAGGAGGAAACCACAAGGTCATTTGGGCCGATGTCAGCTGAGATTAATCTTGGCTAAAATTGGCAAAAACACGAATCTTAGTAAATTTACCCCTGAGAGGGATTGCAGATTTTACCTGGAGAGGCTGCAGTCCTACAGCCCACAGGTAAAATCTGCCATTGAAAACACCATAAACTACCTCTACAATGTCTTGCAGTAACAAAATAATAATTTAGTATTTAAGAAATCTGAGATATTAAATAAATGCAATTGCAACATTTTAGCAAATAATCTCAATTGTTAAACTTGTATAGGAAAATACTTACTTTTAGTGTTAGACAAGTACTGTAAGAATTGCATTTTTAGTGCCTCATAACATTTTCATAGATTTTTGTTTTTAGTTATTCAATGTTTCTCTATAAAGTAGGTTAGTTTCAAAAGTTTTAAATCAATCAATTTATTGTAATTAATTATAGATTAATATTTCTATTTTTGTTCACCCAAGTAATATGGACAGTATTGTTTAACAACAAAGTAATGCGAAAATTGAACAGCAATAATTTAATCAATACTTTTTAATTATGCTTGAGAATAAGCTGAATTTTTTAATGATTGCCTTTGTAATTTGTAGGAATGAATTAAAAAAGATTAATACATTTCGGGTAAAGTTTCAAAATGAAAAACTAATATATAACAGCAGTTCACTTTACACTTCTGAATAAGCAGAAAAATTGTTTCTTGCTTCATAATTTATGAAATTTAAAGGGGCAAACGCAATCCAGATTTTTGGTAATGATATTGTAGAGTCTACTTGGCCATGATAGTGACACAGTGGTTAATATTGCTGCTAATGGGTTCCACCTATCGACCTACTGTATCTGAATTTAGTTTATATGCTCTTAAGGGGGGTACTCACGGAGCGATATTCTAAGCAATCTGACTAGATTGCTTAGAATATCAGCATGATCGCTCCGTGTGTAGCGCCCTCAGCGATAGCGATGCGCGGCCCCGCACATCGCTATCGCTGCTGCTAGATTGGCCTGAATGCAGGCCAATCTAGCGGGTCGCTCACTTCACCCTCTGGGTGAAATGAGCGCCCCCCCCCCCCCCCCCCCGTCTCCCCCCGCACGCTCAGCACAGATCGCGCTGTGCTGAGCGGCAGGTGAGATGTGTGCTGAGCAGTTCGCTCAGCACACATCTCTCCTGCATCGGCCCGTGGGTACTGGGCTTTACTGTGTTTGCATGGTTTTCCACCCCAAATTTAATTGGCTTCTATCAAAATTAACTTGTGTGTAGAATGTACTGTTTGCACCACTGATGTAAGGAATGACAACAATGATTAAGTATGTATGTATATAAATGCATAATATATACTGTAGATGCTGAAAGAAAGAAAGAAAGAAAGAAAGAAAGAAAGAAAGAAAGAAAGAAAGAAAGAAAGAAAGAAAGAAAGAAAGAAAGAAAGAAACATATTTCTGTATCACTGTTATTTATGAAATTTCTGGAGCATACTTTATTAAAGGGTTAGATTTCCCCTCCTAAACATATGGGATTTTTTAATTGCATCTATCGCAGTTACAGAAGTCAATTCTTCATGTTCAGAAATGTTATATTTGATGTTTGTATACTAGTCGATGGTATTTGCTATTTCTTAGGGGTAAATTTACAAAAGCTCCTAAAACATAGAATTCATGATGTTGCCCATAGCAACCAACCAAATGCTGCCTATCATTTTCTAAAAGGCAATAGAAAAATGATAGACATAATCCGATTGGTTGCTATGGGCAACATCACCAATTCTCTGTTTTAAAAGCTTTAGTAAATTTACCCCTAAATGTTTAAAGGGAATTTGAGTTCATCCTTGGTCATGTCATATACTTAAAGCAATAATAAGATAAGAGGCCTAATTCAGACTTGTACATTAAACCGATGGTTAGCGCACAAGTTCGATTGTGGGGACTCTGCGCATGTGCAGAATGGGCCCTGCATCCTCGCATGCAGTGCTCCCTAAGCCCCAGCCTAATTGACAAGTAGAAGGCATTTGGGGGTGGGGATGGGGTGGCAACTGGGTCTGTTTCTCAAAATGGATGCATGTTGCCTGTGTTTTATGCAAGTGCCAAGGTCAGTGTTTGCATCTGGCAATACCGATTTTCTGACCTTGTCTGCAGACCTAAGATGGAAATATGAGTAACCTGAAGGTTACTCAGATGATCAATGGTGACGCAGGGCGGGATGTACTAAGCTTAGAAAAGTGATAATTTCACTGTGATAAAGCACCAGCCAATCAGCTCCTAACTGCCATGTCACAGGCTGTGTTAGAAAAATGACAGTTAGGAGGTGATTGGCTGGGACTTTATCACAGTGAAATCATCATTTTTCAAGGCTTAGTACATCCCGCCCGCAGAGTGATCTGATAGAGCATCTTAAGATGCACCAGACGCCTCCTGCTGCATTAGCATATTAGCTGTACACTATTGTACAGCTGCTTCCTTGCAGAATATCAGTCTGTCCCTGATGTTTTTCCTGGAGAGAAGTGGCTTCTTTGCCCTTTTTTGCTGAGAGTTTGTAATGACTCTGGTGGGCATCTCTATTCATTTCTGGGCAGATGCTTCACTAGCATTGTTTTTCAAGTTCATAGGCTGAAAAATTGCAGCTGTGTATGCTTTACTGTACAAGTCAGAATGGAGATGGAGCGGGAATGGAAATGGGACATAAGATGTCCGTGGAGCTGGGAAAGAGGCAGGACAGAGGATGGAAATGGAGTGGAGATGAATGCAGGACAGAGGATGCAAGGACAAAGGTAGGACAAAGCCCAGAGTTGGCACAGAGGATAGGGTTGGATAGTGATGGCAAGAATGGAGGCAGAGCAAAAACAGACTCGGACCTGTTGTAGGATGGCTTCAAAGCTACTGGTCCTACTGTATAGAAACAACAAATCAGATTTATGAAAACTGAAAATAAATTCCCCAGAATTTTCATTTAATTTTTCAACAAAACAGAAGAATTTATCTAAAAAATGTTAACCCGTCACAATCCTGTAAAAGTGACAGAATTGCCACCTTCATGGTGTCCCAGCTTTTTAGCCTAGTCTCAGCTCTTCAGCGGTGGGACTGGTTAGTTTTGAAAGGGAGGACGTTCACTACAGTTTGTGTTGTCTTTCCCTATGCAAAAAAACTAGGCCTATTAATAATGTAAGATTTAAGGGGTACTACCCTCTACTACACTCATAAGCCATAGACCCTGGATATTTAAATGAATTGTCTCCACTACACAGTTCTAACTAATAAGTCAGACCACCAGTAACTTTGGGATACAAGAAAAAAAAACTGTATTGAGACTAAATGTTATTAAATGGGATATCATGTTTTGGATATAAATCTAATTAAAACAACCTACCTGTTAGAATGATGTTGACAAGATATGTGAGGCAGTTCTGATTTACTTGAAGATATACAGTAAAAGGAGTGGCAAAGGAAGATTTCATGATTACTGCCAATCAAAACGCAGACACAAATAATTGGCACTACAATATGAAAACATTGCATAAAGTGGAAACCCCACTAATAATACTGCAAGCTTTAGTCACTTTGGTGATCAACATATTATGAGAGAATGCCTCATATTATGACTGGTATGTAGATAACGGTTCATAAGTTGAGGGCCAAAACCCAACTATCAAGGTACACAGGTCAATTGAGCAAATTAAAGGAATGGACTGAGAAAGGCACAAGTCTGCAAACCAGAAAGAATACTGTTCTTAAAAGTTCAAAAATATCTGCCGTAGGCAAGTTATCTGAGGATGGTACAAAGGAGCAGAAAAGGGAAAGTTCAAACATTAAGCCAAGCTGTCGGAGCCAGAACAAACAATATACAAATGCAGTAATCAGAAACAGAAGTCACCAAAATCCAAAGCCAGTAGTCAGGGCCAGAAGTCACTCAAATCCCAAGCCAGTAATCAGAGCCAGAAAGTCATTGTAATACAAAGCCAGGATCAAAGCCAGCTACAGAAAGCGGAATGGCCTCCAGGAACTGAGAGTCTATAGTTATCATTTCTGCTTCATATTGTTGTTTTTTTTGCTGGGTTTAAGTTTAACTACAGTAGTTCCTCTTTGTGTTTACATACAGTACAGTTGCTCCAGGTGTTCCATTTTCCTCCAACTCTGCAAAGACATAATGGTTGGTCAATTGGTTTATGACAAAATGTAGGTAATATATAAAGCACTGCATATGATGTAAGCACTGTTAGAAATACATAACATACCGTATACTGACAGTTTGTTCAATATAGATTTGTTGGTGGGATCATATTCTTAGATTTAAAAGTTTCTATAATGTGGTGACAGCATGGAAGTGAAATATTTATTAGTAATATTGCTACAAATTGTGTAATAAGATATTAAGTACAGTAACACAATATATTTTCCCCATAAATGTAAAGTGGTATAGATTTTTAGAAAACCAGTTGGTTCATATGTTATGTCTAATATGCATATTATTTATTAATCATTACGTATTTGGCACAAAAAAGTTACACAGTGTTTTAAAGGGAGGGCCTCACCTTCATTAAGGGTTGAGATATGAAAATATGTGGTGCAAAACTGCACTGATATGTAACTATACTGAACTGCTTAGATCTAAAAAAATCCAACCTCAAATAATGGGAGTATCTTGATGTAGCAATACTACATACAAAAGTCATCATCATCAGTTTGATGATGAGGACCGGAATTTTAAAAGATTATTGATAAAAAATAGAAACTAAAAATCCAGATGTAGTTCCTCTCTAAAGTAGTGAAAATGGCACTCATAGTTTGGACTTGTTAATATGGGAGGATGAGCAGTGCAGGATCCCTCCTTACTCCAACAACTGCAACCAGAACTAGACTATACCATTCCCACTAGAACCCCACTAGAACAGGAAACCCGTCAGCATGGGATTCATTTGTCCCACTGCAACTCATACCCAGCCTGTGCCACACATATTGCAATGCCACAGAGGAAAACAAATGTGTGTCCTTCTAAGTAAAAATAATAGCAATAGGGCTCCTCCTTAAATGCCCTTAATAGAGTATGTGGCATTACTTGTGACAGCAAGCCTTGGCAACCAAATACTTTGTGTATGCTGGTGGTGGTAAAGCTAAAATATATCTGTGCTCAGTGTGCTGCAAATATCTGTGCTCAGTGTGCTGCAAATATCTACGTTCTCTGCCTGAAAAACTCTCCATATCTGTGCTGCATTGTAGTATATAGTAGGAGGACAGTGCAGAATTTTGCTGACCACCAGTATATATATAGCAGTCCGGTACAGTAGTCCATTGCTCTACCTCTGTGTCATCAAGTATACTATCCATCCATACCTGTGCTGCATTTTAGTTGTGTGCAGTATATAGTAGGAGGACAGTGCAGAATTTTGCTGACCACCAGTATATATATAGCAGTACGGTACAGTAGGCCATTGCTCTACCTCTGTGTCATCAAGTATACTATCCATCCATACCTGTGCTGCATTTTAGTTGTGCGCAGTATATAGTAGGAGGACAGTGCAGAATTTTGCTGACCACAAGTATATATATAGCAGTACGGTACAGTAGGCCATTGCTATTGATATATTACTGGCATATAATTCCACACATTAAAAAATGGAGAACAAAAATGTGGAGGGTAAAATAGGGAAAGATCAAGATCCACTTCCACCTCGTGCTGAAGCTGCTGCCACTAGTCATGGCCAAGACGATGAAATGCCATCAACGTCGTCTGCCAAGGCCGATGCCCAATGTCATAGTAGAGAGCATGTAATATCCAAAAAACAAAAGTTCAGTAAAATGACCCAAAAATCAAAATTAAAAGCGTCTGATGAGAAGCGTAAACTTGCCAGTAGGCCATTTACGACACGGAGTGGCAAGGAACGGCTGAGGCCCTGGCCTATGTTCATGGCTAGTGGTTCAGATTCACATGAGGATGGAAGCACTCATCCTCTCGCTAGAAAAATGAAAAGACTTAAGCTGGCAAAAGCACAGCAAAGAACTGTGCATTCTGCTAAATCACAAATCCCCAAGGAGAGTCCAATTGTGTCGGTTGCGATGCCTGACCATCCCAACACTGGACGGGAAGAGGTGGCGCCTTCCACCATTTGCACGCCCCCTGCAAGTGCTGGAAGGAGCACCCGCAGTCCAATTCCTGATAATCAAATTGAAGATGTCACCGTTGAAGTACACCAGGATGAGGATATGGGTGTTGCTGGCGCTGAGGAGGAAATTGACAAGGAGGATTCTGATGCTGAGGTGGTTTGTTTAAGTCAGGCACCCGGTGAGGCACCTGTTGTCCATGGGACGAATATTGCCATTGACATGCCAGGTCAAATTACAAAAAAAAATCACCTCTTTGGTGTGGAATTATTTTAACAAAAATGCGGACAACAGGTGTCAATCCGTGTGTTGCCTTTGTCAAGCTGTAATAAGTAGGGGTAAGGACGTTAACCACCTAGTAACATCCTCCCTTATACGTCACCTGGAGCGCATTCATCAGAAGTCATTGACAAGTTCAAAAACTTTGGGTGACAGCAGAAGCAGTCCACTGACAACTAAATCCTTTCCTCTTGTAACCAAGCTCCTGCAAACCACACCACCAACTCCCTCAGTGTCAATTTCCTCCTTAGACAGGAAAGCCAATAGTCCAGCAGGCCATGTCACTGGCAAGTCTGACGAGTCCTCTCCTGACTGGGATTCCTCCAATGCATTCTTGAGTGTAACGCCTACTGCTGCTGGCGCTGCTGTTGTTGCTGCTGGGAGTCGATCGTCATCCCAGAGGGGAAGTCGGAAGACCACTTGTACTACTTCCAGTAAGCAATTGACTGTCCAACAGTCCTTTGCGAAGAAGATGAAATATCACAGCAGTCATCCTGCTGCAAAGCGGATAACTAAGGCCTTGGCAGCTGCGGTGGTGTTAAACGTGTGTCCGGTATCCACCGTTAATTTACAGGGAATTAGAGAATTGATTGAGGTACTGTGTCCCCGGTACCAAATACCATCTAGGTTCCATTTCTCTAGGCAGGCAATACCGAGAATGTACACAGACGTCAGAAAAAGAGTCACCAGTGTCCTAAAAAATGCAGTTGTACCCAATGTCCACTTAACCACGGACATGTGGACAAGTGGAGCAGGGCAGACTCAGGACTATATGACTGTGACAGCCCACTGGGTAGATGTATTGCCTCCCGCAGCAAGAACAGCAGCGGCGGCACCAGTAGCAGCATATCGCAAACGCCAACTTGTTCCTAGGCAGGCTACGCTTTGTAGCACCACTTTCCATAAGAGGCACACAGCTGACAACCTCTTACGGAAACTGAGGAACATCATCGCAGAATGGCTTACCCCAATTAGACTCTCCTGGGGATTTGTGACATCGGACAACGCCACCAATATTGTGCGTGCATTACATCTGGGCAAATTCAAGCACATCCCATGTTTTGCACATACATTGAATTTGGTGGTGCAGATTTTTTTTAAAAACGACAGGGGTGTGCAAGAGATGCTGTCAGTGGGCCGAAGAATTGCGGGCCACTTTCGGCATTCAGCCACCGCGTGCCGAAGACTGGAGCACCAGCAAACACTCCTGAACCTGCCCCGCCATTATCTGAAGCAAGAGGTGGTAACGAGGTGGAATTCAACCCTCTATATGCTTCAGAGGATGGAGGAGCAGCAAAAGGCCATTCAAGCCTATACATCTGCCTATGATATAGGCAAAGGAGGGGGAATGCACCTGACTCAAGTGCAGTGGAGAATGATTTCAATGTTGTGCAAGGTTCTGCAACCCTTTGAACTTGCCCACGTGAAGTCAGTTCAGACACTGCCAGCCTGAGTCAGGTTATTCCCCTCATCAGGCTTTTGCAGAAGCAGCTGGAGACATTGAAGGAGGAGCTAAAACGGAGCGATTCCGCTAGGCATGTGGGACTTGTGGATGGAGCCCTTCATTCGCTTAACCAGGATTCATGGTGGTCAATCTGTTGAAATCAGAGCACTACATTTTGGCCACCGTGCTCGATCCTAGGTTTAAAGCCTACGTTGTATCTCTCTTTCTGGCAGACACAAGTCTGCAGAGGTGCAAAGACCTGCTGGTGAGACACTTGTCAAGTCAAGTGGAACGTGACCCGTCAACAGTTCCTCCTTCACATTCTCCCGCAACTGGGGCTGCAAGGAAAAGGCTAAGAATTCCGAGCCCACCCGCTGGTGATGCAGGGCAGTCTGGAGCGAGTGCTGACATCTGGTCCGGACTGAAGGACCTGCCAACGATTACTGACATGTCGTCTACTGTCACTGTATATGATTCTGTCACCATTGAAAGAATGGTGGAGGATTATATGAGTGACCGCATCCAAGTAGGCATGTCAGACAGTCCGTACATATACTGGCAGGAAAAAGAGGCAATTTGGAGGCCCTTGGACAAACTGGCTTTATTTTACCTAAGTTGCTCCCCTCCAGTGTGTACTCCGAAAGAGTGTTTAGTGCAGCCGCTCACCTTGTCAGCAATCGGCGTACGAGGTTACTTCCAGAAAATGTGGAGAAGATGATGTTCATCAAAATGAATTATAATCAATTCCTCGGTGTAGACATTCACCAGCAATTGCCTCCAGAAAGTACACAGGGACCTGAGATGGTGGATTCCAGTGGGGACGAATTAATAATCTGTGAGGAGGATATACACAGTGAAAGGGGTGAGGAATCAGAGGATGAGGAGGAGGTGGACATCTGGCCTCTGTAGAGCCAGTTTGTGCAAGGAGAGATTGATTGCTTCTTTTTTGGTGGGGGCCCAAACCAACCAGTCATTTCAGTCACAGTCGTGTGGCAAACCCTGTCGCTGAAATGATGGGTTTGTTAAAGTGTGCATGTCCTGTTTATACAACATAAGGGTGGGTGGGAGGGCCCAAGGACAATTCCATCTTGCACCTCTTTTTTCTTTAATTTATCTTTGCATCATGTGATGTTTGGGAACTATTTTTTGAAGTGCCATCCTGTCTGACACTGCAGTGCCACTCCTAGATGGGCCAGGTGTTTGAGTCGGCCACTTGGGTCGCTTAGCTTAGCCATCCAGTGACCATGGTGCACCTCTTTTTTTCTTTGCATCATGTGCTGTTTGGGGACTATTTTTTGAAGTGCCATCCTGTCTGACACTGCAGTGCCACTCCTAGATGGGCCAGGTGTTTGTGTCGGCCACTTGGGTCGCTTAGCTTAGCCAACCAGCGACCTCGGTGCAAATTTTAGGACTAAAAATAATATTGTGAGGTGTGAGGTGTTCAGAATAGACTGGAAATGAGTGGAAATTATGGTTATTGGGGTTAATAATACTATGGGATCAAATTGACCCCCAAATTCTATGATTTAAGCTGTTTGAGTTTTTTTTGTAAAAAAACACCCGAATCCAAAACACACCCGAATTTTCAGGGAGGTTTTGCCAAAATGCGTCCGAATCCAAAACACGGCCGTGGAACCGAATCCAAAACTAAAACATTTGAAATAGTGATGAATACATTATTTATGGCATAGTTAAGCCCTACCGTATCTTCACTTTCCTTCTTTTCCATGAACATATGGAGACCATATTGCGATGTGCAGTGAGGTGAGGTAGGTGAGGCAGGGCCTTTCCTATCTTACTAAAGTATAAGCCAGAGTTTTCACTATATAAAGTATATGAAAAATACAAAGACTCTATTTGAAATATCTTCTTTGTTTTATTCTAATCATTTGTATTGTCAAAACTCTGGAGTAAAAAGTCTATGGCAGTTGCCTATCATTTTCGCACATCTCTGATCAAAACTCACCAAATTTCCAGCAGTACAGGTTATACTGCTGCACCTGTGTATAATGCCCGCATGACCAATTTGACTCATATTGTGTGTAAATCTGGCTCTGGTACTAGTCACTGCCTCCTCAGCCATTTACCTCACTGCATGTACCTGATAAACTCCACATATAATTGTCTGAGATGAATGGAATTTGCATCTGAATCGCAATAATAAAATGTTTACACCAAAAAGGGGCCTTTTGCTTAGCTTTGTCGTAAAATGTGTACAGTTCACAAGTATAGCATACAATAAATATCTGCTTTACTCAAGGAGAGAACAGTACTGTACTGCATGCACCTGGTTTATGCCAGATGTGTCTTGACAGTGGTAACAGCTAATGCTAATGTTACGGAGCACAATTCAAAAATAATATAATTGTCTATTAATAAATAGTCGCATTTACAATATAAAAGGAAGTTAAATCAAATGCAAATACAAAATGGAAGTATCAAGTAAGTTTCAATCAATATACACATCCATAAAATATGAAATGGGAATTTGTGTTCTGCTACTAATAGTAAAATTATCAATGGGTAGGGTTTAGACACACTTAGAATCAGAAGTAGATGATAATTGGGAATCCAGTCAGGATCCCAGTGTTCGGGATCCAGGCAGTTGGAATACTGACAGCGGAATCCTAACACTGCCCAGAATACTGATGCAAGGATCCCAACATGGATTGCAATGCCGGCGTGGGGATCCCAAATGTAAGTATGCCGGGACTTCTGAGAAATAAGCTGCTGGGTGGGAGGGGAGGTTAGGTGTAGGCTGTGGGAGGGTGGGTTAGGGATTAGGAGTATCATACTTACCTAACAGGTGTCAGTATCCTGTCAGTATTTTGACTGACAGCATCTCAACCTAAGTGTCAGGATTCAGATACCATCCCAGTAATTGTCATCATCATCATCATCATCAGTTTGTACTATATTTTTCACCATGGAGCAATCCCAACAAGGGATATGCCTACTGAAAGGTGCATATGAGTCTTTCTTGTAGTCAGCATAGGACATGACCTGTACTTTGTCTACATTTACACGCCCTCTGCCACTTCTAAGTACAGATGAGTGGGTCCGGTTCTCTGAGAACTGGACCTACCTGAATATTGGGATTCAGGCCAGGATCCAAATCTGGCTCGGGGTTTTCCGCCAGGCTTGGATCCCAAAACAAAGCAAAACGTCATCATCCTGTGTTGGATTCTCACTGGGTTTTGGATTCTATAAAGGTCCTGATGATCTGCACTATTTTCACTCTGACTGTGGGGAGGTGGAGAGTGTACTGAACGGATGTGTCCATCTCAGTGCTGGTTTGTGTGGCATGGGCGTGGAGTTGGTGGCTGCTGTGGAGGCTGGTGTATCAGTCCAGGTGTGCTCTGTCTGTCGACATGTGTATCTGTCCACCAAGTGGTGATCTATCCATACATCCAGGTGCTCTGCCCCAGTTTTAATTAAAAAGTATACTGTGTGTACATCCAGGGGCTGGTGTGTTCTTTAGTATCAGTCCAGGGGTGCTCTGTCCAGCTAGGGGTTATCTATCTGTCCATCTATGGGCTCTGCCTAGTGTAAAATGAAAATAATAAAAGCTAAAAAGCCTAAAATATAATAATTTGAAAAAAAAAAATTGTTTGTGCAGTACCCCAGTGTACTACGCAATTTTATTTTATTTTCATAAGTACTGTGACACTGCTGGTCAGATCACAGTATATTACAATTTCGTACTCATACGCATATTGTGCGGCACTGTGGGTGAAGGTGGTACCACAGTAATATATTTTCATACTCACGCACATATTGTGCGGCACTGTGGGTGAAGGTCAGCGGCGGATTGGGACGCTGGACCAGATTCCGTTTGGCTGGTCCGGCCGTCCCTTCAGTGGCCGCCGTCACCCCACATGCTGGCCGGCTGCCGTGATCGGAGCTTAGCTCCGATCGCAGCAGCGTTAGCCCAGCAGCACAGCTTCCTCTCCAGCGGCCGTGGAAGCAGTGGCGGATACCTCTCCTTCTCTTCTCCCAGCCCCTAATCCCTGCCGCGGCATCCTGTAGCTGAGTTTACCGTCCCTCCCTCCATGGCCCGTCACTCAGCCAGCACATGGCCAGTCACTGTGCCTCCCACTGGCTCTGGCCCGCCCACTCTCCCTCCCATAGACCTCCACTCCGCCTGCTCTCCCTCTCTAATTGGCCGCCGCACTGTCCCCACCGACAGCTGCCTCCCGCCCCCCCCTCACTGTATACATCATTATCTGCTGCTCACACAAAGCCAACATGCGGCGTCCATAGGGAGCCAGCAACATGGCGCCTGCCCCATCCTGATCCTGTCCTGTGTTTGAGGTGTGTACAGGGGCAGGAGGCGCTGATGTGGGGGGAGGGGGAGTAATACTATGATTGTGCTAATGCCCAGTGACAAGGGAGGAGTACGGGGGTAACAGTGATCACCTCACCCGGGTACATGCCCCTCACCTCACTGCCTGCTAGGGATGGCCATCGCTGTGTTACCCATGTAATGTTGTCCCCAAGCTGTATCCCTGGCTCTACCTGGTGCAATGTGTATAATGTACTCTGCCTGGCGCAAAGTGTATAATGTGCTTTACCTGGTGCAATGTGTATAATGTGCTCTGCCTGGCGCAAAGTGTATACCGTGATCTTCCTGGCACAAGGTGTAGAATGTGCTCTATCTGGCGCAATATGTATAACATGCTCTACCTGGCGCAGTGTGTATAGGAGGTTCTACCTGGTGCAATGTTTATAAGCGGCACTACTGTGTGGTGTAATGTGAATTGGCACTATTATGTGACCATGCCCCTTCCCCACGAAACCACGCCCCTAAAATTTTGTTGCGCGCCTGCAGTGCGTACTTTCCATCCCAGCTTATTGTCACGTGTGCTCAGGACTTCTGAGCAGTAGTCCAGCCCACTTGACAGACTCCACCCCCTCAACAGACGCCCCCCCCCCCTCCTATTAGGGCTGCTTCCATAAATTTCCTGGGCTATTTTTCGATCCCAATCCTCCCATGGTGAAGGTGGTACCACTGTAATATATTTTCATACTCACACACATATAGTGCGACACTGTTGGTAAAATTAAACCACAGTGTTTGATTACTTTTTCTGACTCATACACATATTGTGACTCTGTAGGTAATACACTTTTTGTACAAATTGTGGTGTGTGCTGTACCCCACTTTATTCAGGTTTGTCAATACTTGATAGTTATGGAGAACAAACAAATGATAGAACAGGAAGCACATACTAGTGCTGAAGCTGCTGCCACCAGTCATGATAATACAAGTCTGTCAACGTCATCTACTAAGGCCAATGCCCAAGGGCATAGAGGGCTTAAATCAGGGCATGTAATATCAAAAAATAAATATCATTTTACAGTGGTAAAGAAAAAAACATAAAAAGGAAAGTTAACGGCAGAGAATCATAAAATTGGCAATATTCAATTCACCACACAAAGTGGCAAGGAAAGACTCATGTCTTGGCCTTTATTTCTGAGTGGTGTTTCTGCATCTGTCAGTGAGACATCTTCTGCTTCTCATGATGGTGCAAGAACTTTTCACTCAGAGTATAGAAGTGGTGTCAGAACAATAAAAACAAAAAACAAAAAAAGAAAGCAGTAGAACAAACTGTACGTTCAGAAATGTCACACATTCTGGGGAATGTTTAGGGGTGTCCACACTAGCTATGTATAAGTCTAACATTTCTCACACTGTCCTCATAGAGAAGCCTCTTTCACCTCCTTCCACCATTTCTGCACCACCTGCACATGTGGGGAGCAATACACATAAAGATGGTGATGAGGGCATAATAGAAATTTCGGATGCATGTGTGGAAGTATAACAGGATGAGGGGGATATGTGTATACTACTACTATCTAACACTGAGGATGTTGTGAACCAGGGGCTGCAATTCTTGCCCATGATAAAAAGAAAGCCAATGTGATGCCTATGCATAAGACCAAAAAAGCCACCACTTGGCTGTGGAATCCCCCCCCCCACAAATCCTGACAATGATTGTGTAGGCATCTGCTCTATTTGTGAGGCCAAAGACAAAAGTGTCACTCCCTGTCACTGAAGCACTTTGTTTGTCACACTGTGCATGTACTTTTTAACATCCAATATAAGGGTAGGAGGGAGGGCCCATGGACAATTCCATCTTGCACCACCTTTCATTTCTGTACTGCTGTGTGGCAATGTTTCACAGATGTGGTATAAACTGCCATATGTTTGTGCCACTGCTCTGTTGATTAGTAAAGTAACCAACAGTTCGCTGCAGCCTTTGACCTAAATCGGATGAAAACAATATTGGGAGCTGTGAGGTGGTCAAAATTGAATGGAAGTGAGTGGAAATGAATGTCATTAATGGTAATAATACTGTAGTAACAAAAACAGGCCACAATTATGTGATTTTAGTTGTTTATATGAATTTAAAAAATACAGACCCAAAACTAAAACCAAAACCCACAAGTGCGGTTGGGGCAAAACCAATACAGATCCAAAACATGAAGGAGATACAGATCTAAACAAAAACCTAAAATCAAAGATTTTGGCTGACATACATCTCTATTTCTAAGTGTAAGGAATCATAAGTGCAATATACACCCCAGTCCTAATAGAACAGCATGCGTATGAATACTTGGGTCCCATGTGCAGTATGAACAAATTAAAATTGTATTTGTAGCAAACCCTACAGGGTCAGAGTATGCTGATTGGAATTGAATTCACGGCCCCAGTCAAGGAAGATGCCAACCCTTATTACTTTACTGTCCATGGGCCTTATTTTCTAAAATGCTTGAGAATTAGGTTAAATTTGCGATGCAGCGGGTCTGAAAATGTAACTTGAACAAAATGGCACCGCCCAAAACAGAAAAGATGTTTTTCAGACTGTGCAGCCTTCTTAATATGATTCCCACTACTAGTCTAGTCATAGGGGTGTATTCAATAGATGTCGGATCCTTTCCGACAGAATGGATCTGACATCTCAGTATTCAATGAGCGTCCAAATCCAACAATGCCAACCCGAATTTTTTAAAGTCGGATTGACGCAGCGATTAGGTGGAAAATGCGCAAGTTATTTAACGCAAAACTTAGTAGATTTGCTGGTGTTCGTGCGGTGCCTTTCAGTCGCACAGCTGATCGGTGAGTGATTGACAGGAAGGGGCGTTTCTGGGAGGTAACTGAGCGTTTTCCGGGAGTGTGCTACAAAATGCAGGCGTGCCAGAGAAATACGCAGGAGTGGCTGGAGAAACAGGGGAGTGGCTGGCCAAACGAATGCAGGGCATGTTTGTGACGTCAAACCAGGAACTAAACGGACTGAGGTGATCGCAATCTAGGAGTAGGTCTGGAGCTACTCAGAAACTGCAGGGAATTATTTAGTAGCAGTTCTGCTAATCTTTCGTTCGCTAAGATACACTCCCAGAGGGCGGCGGCCTAGTGTTTGCAATGCTGCTAAAAGCAGCTAGCGAGCGAACAACTCGGAATGAGGGCCTTTGTCAGAAATGGGGCTAAAACTTCTCGGATTTGGCCATGTTTCTGACAAAACATGTGCCGCCGATCCACGTACTTTCTGACAAGTTGGAATTCCCGACTTGGCGGAAAAACTTAGGCAGCATTGAATAGATCGGAATCCCTTCTGACAAAAAAAAGTTGGAAACTGCCTAATTCTGATTGGGCGGGGAGAGGGGGAGGAAGTTACGTTTTTAAACAAAATAATTTTTTCCATCAGGATTGTGCAGGCTTGGTGGTTAGAAATTGATTAACATACAGTAGACAGCCAGTGGCGGTGAGCCGGATGGGGGTGGATGGGTACTTTTTACCTGGACCCAGGCCTGTTGAAGGGAATCCCCCCCCCCTCCCCCATTGTAGACAGTGGCTGTGGGGAGAGAGAAGACACTGCTGTATAAGCAGCCTCACTCCCCAGCCCAGCACACATGCTGCTGTGTGCTGCACTGGGGAGGGAGATGGCTGCAGAGGCCAACATGGCCAGTCCCATTATATAACTCTGTTACCAGGGTAATCATTCACTGGATTTCATTTATTTGCACCTCAGCACATTTTGTTTATGGCACTAATAGGAACATATTATATTATGCATGTGTTTGTGTTACCATGGTAAGTAATATATTTTCACTTTGTTACCACTAGCTAGATGGAACACTGATGGTTATACCTAAAAATTAAATCAGCAAATTATTAATTTTGAAGCTGATAAAAGTGCAAAAGGAAACTGTATACCTTTAATAAGGAGCCGTATTAATGTTAATATATTGCATTTATATAATACAGATGTCTGTCTCAATTGTTGATCTTTTGAGTGCATGTAGAATATTATCTTCTTTTATGGTAGATTGTTATTTAATTACCCTACTATTTTATTTCATGAGAGCGGATTAAATTGAATTGTCTCGTCAGGGTCTAATTTTATGAAGGTGTACGAAATGAAACAAATTCTAGATGTGCAGCAAATACAGTACCTAAACCCACTTTCTACAGATCCTAAAATACATATATTTTATTTAATTATAAATTATCATTGCCAAGTTTATTACTTTAAAGTACATTAACAATTTGAAGACACAGCGGTTTGTTTTTTCGGGTGATGCACAATGAGTAGTACTAGCATATCTGCAAAGTAATACAGTATATTTTACATGAAAGTTAGTACAATCAATTCATATTCTGTGGCCAAGTATAAGAGTACTACATAAATACAGAATAACAGTATGATATTTGCCACCTTTCAGAATTTCTTAGGAAAAATTGGATTTTGTAAGCAAAAGTTTTTCTCTGTAACCCCTTGGATATAGCTTGTAATTAGCTATTTATTTTGGAATTTTTATACATTCTGTATAATACTAAGGAAATGTATAAATGCAGCCTTCTTTTCTATTTCTGTAACACCACATTACAAGTTTCTTGTAGCAAAATATTTAAATAAATATAACACGGTATAGTAGCATACATCCCAACTGTCCCACATTCAGCAGTAAGGTCCTGTTTTCCTGGGAATGTCCCTCTGTCCCACCCCCGGCCGGCAGTGTCCCGCGGTGGGGGGGGCATTGGGGAGAGCACACACATCACAGCATCTCAGAGAGTGGTGGACACGGCTCCACAGTAATGCAAAGCCCGACCCTTTTCCCCAGGGCTCCACCCCTTTTCCTGAGTCTCTGTCCTCTTTTGGATGCCATCGGCGCCTGAAGAGTCCCGAATAGGTAATCTACAAAGTTGGGAGGTATGTATTAGTCAATGAATAGCATGGTAGCCAAAACCTAGATAGCTACTCCATATTGAAAAATATATGAGAAAGGGACAGGTTAGAGCAGTGGTTCCCAAACACAGTGCCAAAGGCAACCTAATACTCCTGATTTTAAGCATATCCATGGTTAAACACAGATGATTAAATAAAAAATGATGGCGGTACTACTGTAATCGATTCACCTGTGTTAAAGCATGGTTATAATTAAATCCTGGATTGTTACAATACCTTGAGGACCTGTAAGGAAACTACTGCACAAGTGCCTCCAAATAATTGGGGAAAAAATGGATCCTTGAGCCATCTGTGAACCACTTTCCTATAAATGTCTTAGACATTTGTTTAAAAATCTTGAAAAAAAAATCTCTCTCGTCTGGACAAAATGTACAGGTTTCATGTGTGAATTATTGCCTGCATCACTGCATGTGTCAGTGTCATGCCTCTTGTGATTTGTGAGGTTAATGTTTTCACTGCATAGCCATACAAAAGTGAGGTTATTAAGTCTTAAACTGGCTGTTTTAGGTACAAAAATGGGCTTCAAGCAGATGGTTGAGAAGGTCATCTTCAAGCAGATGCTTGAGAAGGTCAGTGGAGCAATAATTATTATTATCCTTTATTTATATGGTGCCACAAGGGTTCCGCAGCGCCCAATTACAGAGTACATAAACAAATAATGAAACAGGAAAACAGCAACTTACAGTTGACGACAATATAGGACAAGTACAGGGTAAATAAACATAGCTACATCAGCAGATGACACTTGAATAAGTATCAGGTGGCAGAAGACTGCTGGATTTGGTGCAGCTGAAGATTATTAAAGTAAGAAAAGGGTAAGCACATGAGGGAAGAAGGCCCTGCTCGTGAGAGCTTACATTCTAAAGGGGAGGGGTAGACAGACAGGGGTGAGACAGATGTGGTACATAGAGAGCGTGGAACAGAGATTTAGGATGAGATTTGGCTGGGTTTGGTGAAGAGGTGGGTCTTGAGAGCCCATTTGAAGTTTTGTAGAGAGGTGGAGAGTATGAGGGGGAGAGGTAGAGAATTCCAGAGAAGTGGTGCAGCACGTGAAAAATCTTGAGGTAGGAGTGGGAGGACGTAATCCATAGGTAGGAGAGTCGGCGTGCATTAGCAGAGCGAAGAGGACGGGTGGGAGTGTAAAGCGAGATAAGGTCAGAGATGCAGATGGGAGAGGAGTGGGTGAGAGCTTTGTAAGCAAGTGTGAGAAGCTTGAAATGGATTCTGAAAGGTAAGGGGAGCCAGTGAAGGTCTAGTAAGAGAGGAGAGGTGGACATAGTGCGTTTGGTGAGGAAAATGAGCCGGGCAGCAGCATTGAGGATAGATTGGAGTGGAGAGAGGTATTTGTCAGGAATGCCAGTCAGGAGGAGATTACAATAGTCCAGTCTGGAGATGACCAGTGAGTGGATAAGAGTCTTAGTAGCATCCTGGATCAGAAAGGGCAAGATCCTGGAAATATTTTTTAGATGAAAACTGCAGGTTTGTGAGAGGTGCTGAATGTGTAGTTTGAAGGAGAGGGAGGAGTCAAGGATTACTCCAAGACAGCGCACTTGGGGGGTAGAGGAGATAGTAGTGCCATCAATAGATAATGAGATTATAGGAGGTGAGGTTATGCGGGAGGGAGGAAAGATGATCAGCTCGGTCTTAGACATGTTAAGTTTAAGAAAGTGCTGGGACATCCAGGAAGAGGTAGCAGAGTGACAGCTGGAGATACGAGTGAGGAGAGCAGGGGAGAGGTCTGGAGAAGAAAGATAGATTTGAGTGTCATCAGCATAGAGATGATATTGGAAACCAAAAGAACTAATGAGCTTACCTAGTGAGGACGTATAGAGAGAGAAGAGAAGAGGACCAAGGACAGAACCTTGGGGTACCCCTACAATTAGTGGAAGTGAGGCGGGGGTAGAGTCATGAGAGGAGACAGAGAATGAACGGTCAGAAAGGTAGGAAGACAACCAAGAGAGGGCAGTGTCACACAGACCAATGGAGTGAAGGATTTGCAGTAGGAGAGGATGGTCCACCGTGTCAAAAGCAGCAGAGAGATCAAGTAGAATAAGTAGAGAGTAGTGTCCCTTAGATTTAGCAGCATGGAGGTCATTGCATACTTTTGTAAGGGCAGTTTCAGTGGAGTGGAGAGGACGGAAGCCAGACTGGAAAGGGTCAAGCAGTGAGTGTGAGGAAAGCACCCAATTTCCAACTGATATGCCCAGGAACAGTTGGAAGGCTGAATAGTTGTTGAGGTTGAATAGTCCAGAAATGAGACAGAGGTTTTGAGGAGACAAGATGCAGTGTTAGGCTTGGCTGAACTAAATATTGTCACTCACCGTGATCAACCACAGTCCTTAGGGCAGCTGACCTATCTGTTGGCATTGGGGTCACTCTCCATAAGCTCTAGTCTTTGATGGCCAGCGCTGGACATTCGCCAGTCCCAGGTCACTCCTCTGGGCACTGCCATCTTGCTGGGGATTCCTGCTGTTTGGTTACCATCTATTTTGAAACCACTCAAATAACCTTGGCGGCATGCTTTTCTATCAGTACTACTTGGCGCCCTTCTCTCTAGCAGCACAATGACAGATACTTGTCTGCGCTTGTGCTTGTCAGCCTGACTTCTACAATTCTAAACTGTGGTTTATTCTTTCTGTGGATACCATGCTGAGTTCTCAAGCTGCTTCTATTTGTATTTCATCCTGTTGATACTCTGCTGAGTTCTCAAACCTTCCATTCCCTACCAGTGCATTTTCTCCAGCTGCTTCCTAGAATTTACCCTGCTATATAATACTCACTTGTATTGTGTACCTTTGCTAATCGCACCTGGTTTCCACTCAGGGGGCCACAGCCTATGAGAAACTGCAATGAAGCCGACATTCCCTTTGATTCACTAACCCGGGTTTGTTCCTAATGTGATAACACATAATTCTATATACTCAAGAAAGGCACCTGTATTATAATAACCAATATACTGTGTGTATCTGTCCACTAAATGGATTTCTCCTGGAGGTCAAGGAAAAACATAGGGTTAAATGCAAAATCAACCAACCTCATTAGGGTAGTAGCTACTGTACAGTAGAGCACAGAGTAAGAGTTCATCCACTGAGGGGTAAAAAACACATATGTACTTTGTCCCCCACAGGAAATAAACAAATATTAATTATTGCCCCAGGCCCCCAACAAAAGCTTTACCTGAACATGATCTCCTTTAGGAGTGTTTTGTGTGGCCACTCTGCTGAAATAGCCCTCGAGCTAGCCGTGGGTAAAGGACATGCTGTGATTGACAATTTTTTTTCACTTTTCAAGGAATGTTTGAGCTACAATAATAATTTAATCAGGGGTTATTTTTCTACTGGTAGATGATTTTTATATTAATATTGAAATGTTAGTAAATGTGTATGTCTATCGATTTATAGTCAATGAAAATCAAACTTTTAGAACAGTATGTAGACAAAAGTGAATGGACTCCCTTCCACCACCACACATTCAAATGAAATGGTGTGCTCCTGCAGAAGACACGTGTTCGTGAAGGTATAAACCAGGTAGAGGGGCACTGCTTAGAGCATTTGATTATGAAATGACTTGCCAAAATGAGCTAACTGAGTTTGAAAAGGGGATCATTGTAGGTTGCGCAATGTCAAGTTTCTAGGCCAACGCTGGACTGGTATACAGAAAATTTGGTAACTAGGATGGACTGGCTAGCTCATAGTTCAGATCTTAACCCAATTGAAAACCTCTGGGATAAATTGGAGTGACAGGTGCATTCTAGACCGACTTAACCTTAAGTTTCCCAGTTGGTGACTGTAATCCATAACTAGGTGTGTGCCAGCGGTGCTCGGCACATAGCGCAAATGCAGTGGGGGCACAGAAATGCTGATAACACCTGCAAGTCCACACCACAATGAGTGGCTGCACTAGTGAGTTGCAGCACCCAGCTACTTGTTACAGTGCTATCTAGAATGGTAGCCATGTAGCGCTTCAGCTTGTGTCCACACGCTGTGCCCATCCTGGTTTCCCACTCTGTGCTTGCATCATTGTAAGGTAAAACTGTGTGCTCTGGGGAGGGGGTGGGGGGCAGACCACACACACACATCCACTCTCTACCTGCAGGGGCTCTACCTGGCATAATATGGGATCTACTTGACATATTGTGGGCTGTTCCTGGCATAGTGTTGGCTCCAACTGGCATAATGTGTATCAGGGGCTTTGCCTGGTGTAATGTGGGCTCTACCTGGCACAATGCATGTCATGGGATCTACCTGGCATAATATGGTATATACCTGACATAATGTGTATCATGGGCTCTTACTGGCATAATGTCGGCTCTACCTGGCATAATGTGTATCAGGGGCTCTTCCTTTCATAATGTGTATCAGGGGCTCTACCAGATGTAATGTGGGCTCTACCTGGTATAACGTTTATCATATGCTCTACCTGGTGTAATGTGGGCTCTACCTGGCATAATGTGTATCAGGGTTGCTACCTAGCATAATGTGGGCAGTACCTGGCATAATGTGTGTCAGGGGCTCTACCTGGCATAATGTGGGCTCTACCTGGCATAATGTGTATCACGGGCTCTACCTGGCCTAATGTGTGTCTGGGGCTCTACATGACCTAATGTGTGTCAGGGGCCCTACCTGACATAATGTGGGTTCTACCTGGCATAATGTGTTTCAGTGGCTCTACCTGGCATAATGTGGGTTCTACCTGATATAATGTGGATCAGGGGTTCTACTGTGGTGTAATGTGTATGAGGACCTCTACTGTGCTGTAATGTGTATAAGGGGTACTTACACACCCTATCCCTAGCCCATAGCCATGCCCATATATTTTTGACACGCACCTTAGGTGCGCACTGTACCTATTTTAAATATGGTGGGCATCAAAATGTTACGGCACTGGCTATACTTAAGGCGGAATGGCAAAACATATCATCTGCAGTTGTCCAGGAACTTGTGGACAGATAGCTAAGAAGGGTGTCTGCAGTAAGCACTGCATGTGCTGGACATTAAAAGTACTGACATCAATAAAATATCGTTGATCTATTTGCTGTTAGTGTCCTATCACTTTTGTCTACATAGTGTACATATACACCTAGGCAGGTCCAGACTGCCCATCTGGCACTTCTGGCAAATGCCAGAAGGGCTGGTGAGCCGGTCCTGTCACACAGAGAGCTGGGAAGGCAGCACACAGTGCAGCCTCCTGCTCTCTGGTCTAGCCACTCCCCTTCCTCCCCGCCCATCGCCATGGACATGAAGGCATGCTGCGAGTCCACACACCCCTGACTTGTGGCATGCCCCTGTGTGCAGTGTTGCGCACCCCTGCTCCTCAGCCCATCTCCATGGAAACAGTCCATGCCCCCATGATTTGAGTCAGGTCCCCGTCAGTAGTGTCCACGCACCCCCTTTTGCAGCGTTTGCACGCACATGCCACGCTCATGCCAGAGCCAATTTCAGCCCCCAGTACATCCCTGCACCTAGATGTATAGAATCTTGTCTGGGCAAACCATCAGATGTTTATTGTATTCATTTTTTCAATAACTTCACTGATTTCTTCTGGTTTCTGGAACTAGTTATAACAGTTAAAAACTATACCCCCCCAAAAAGATACCGTTAAAGGGTACTATTGAGTCTCATCAGAAAAAAGCACTTTTTAAAGGTCTTTTGAACATTTTTGTAAACTGATACAGGCCTGCATGATCCCCACCTTCAAATCACCATTAAATACAGGGTGATTCAAAAGTCGCAGTACACCCTTTTGTTTAAAAAATTGTGCAGGAAATGGGAAAACTGAATACTCCAGTAAGGTATGGGTGAGGTGGACTATCTTTTAGGGTATGTACCGAACATGGGCACAATCTTGAAATTGGCAATCAGAAATCTAAGTCAGATTTTTTCAAATGGAAAGGGGGTTGTGTAACATGTCAAACAACATCGAAATTTGCTGAAAAGTGTATTGCTGCAAACAGATTTATTATAGCAGTTATGGTTCAACAGTTACAACACTTTTTTTGTTGCAGATTGCTGAAGATGGCTTTGAGAAAAGAGGAGAGAATTGAGGTCATTTTGATGCCTGAAGAACAAATGTTGTGTGCTGCATTGTGGGCTCTTCACGAAGGATGCGAAAACCATTGTTGAGGTTGTCTCATCAGTAGCACTTTTTGGACGACCACTCCATAACTTGTCAGCCATAGTCCCAATTTCACAAATTTGGAAATTAGGCACCTGACAGTGTTATGTGAAATTGGAGGTCTTTCTGTGTGCCAGTTTTTGAAATCTGCAGCTATGACACGGAAACTTCATTCTCCAGACATCAAAATGACCTCAATTCTCTCCTTTTTTTGTCAAAGCCATCTTCAGTTACCTGCAACAAAAAAAGTGTTTTACCGTTTGAACCATAACTGTTGACATGTTACAAAACCCCTTTCCATTTGAAAAAAAACTGACTTAGATTCAAGATGGCCGATTTCAAGATGGCGCCCTTGTTCCGTACATACCCCAGAAGATAGCTCACCTCACCCATACCTTACTGGAGTATTCAGTTTTCCCATTTCCTGCACAGTTTTTTAAACAAAAGGGTGTACTGTGACTTTTGAATCACCCTGTACAATAATTATTTGCATGTTATCTAAGCAAATACTTATTTATAGTACTTTTTTCTAACAGGCCCAAGAATGCCAAAAATGAAAGGCGTTGCTGCATGATAACTACTTAACAGTGTATGAAAGTATTTGAAATAAGCATTTAAGTGGAAACAACATTTGCTATTTTTCCATTTTGACATCCCAATGGAAATTTAATTTATATTGTCATTTTTGTTTTTATATAAAGACTTTTTTTAGATGTAGTTATGCAATGGAAATTACTGTACATTCAGTTTCCAGTACTTTCACAGCACACAATAACTGTCAACAATTTAATATTTCTTGAGCTATTAATAAAAAGTTCTGGTAATTATATACAACAAAACAAAAACAATTATTTGTTTTTATGAACAACTAAAAAGAATTGAAGTAAATGTGTAGGTACATAGAGGCATGGGTATATTGTGTGCACTTAAAAGTTTATTTTTTAGCTAAACTATTAATATCTAAATTGAAGATCTATTCCCAAAAGTCCAAGAACTATCCACAGTATATCAAACAGACCACTTTATAAAATGCAGAGGCAGAACATGGTTACCACATAACATTTAATGAATTATAGTAACCAGCCTCTATGACAAGGAAGCCTCAAAACAGAACATATATGACAATCTGTATGTCAGCACAAAAGATGTTCCAGTACATTAGCAGCATATAAGATAACCTTCATTGCCTTCTGCTTCTATACAAATATTTTTACTTGAGTTCTATCAAAGATGATGGTGGTAAAGAGAGTGCACAGTGATTGTTTAGCGAGAGGCAATGGAGACACTTGCCTCTGGGCTCCAAGCCTTGAGGGGCAACTGCATGTACAGCAGCACCTGTGTGGTTCAAAGTGGGATCCAAGTGTGACCGCTGCTCTTACAAAGGATATCTGTGCTCCACCCACTGCTGCTGCAGAGATAATCGGAGCCATGATAACACCTGTAATAGGAAACAGGTGAGAATGGGCAGCTCAACATAGGTCCGCTATAAGACTTTTGCTGGAAGGCAAAACCGTGGAGCAGCCAGTGGCGAGACATTTCAAAGAGACAGGCCATTCCATGGCAACACTACGTTACAAATTGACTGACCATGTTTACTCCATAGTAAGGGGAAGGGACAGTAATAAGAAGTTGCTACAACTGAAGGCGAGGTGGATCTTTGACTTTACACAGTCTCACCCTCTGGCCTCAATGAGAACTTGTCTTTGTTATGCTTCTTTTAAATATCTCTTTAATTTTTTGAATTGTCTGACATATGCATGATTATTATTCATCACTCAGTATGAGCAAAGTGAAGCAACAACATTGACTGTATGTATAACAGTACAGTGCAATTAGGTTTATGTGTATTGATTTATACGCTAGAATGATGATATATGCTGGCATTAATTAGTTAATCTACTGCTGGGATCTTCGAGCCCTTTGGCATAAATCATTATGTGATATAATTAGTTACCAATTGCTGCTTGGTTGTGTTATGCTATACAGTATTACATGTATGTCTTTGTTAGGATGAATGAATACAGTGTAACCATCATAGCATTTTTCAGGCGTAACTTAAAGGAGGATGGATTATAGTTTATCATACAATGTAAATCGCTGAAGAAGCTTTAAGTCTGTTGTCCCTGTATGTTTGTTTTAGGTGATGGTCACCATGGTGATTGGCTCCGCCCCCAGCTGCTGACTGGGCACTGTGTGACATTATCACGCCCACTTCCGGGAGTGCAGGGGGATGCCAGGACCTGAGCCATGCACTGTATGTTGTTATATAAGGAAAGATTTATGGTGTAAAGATGGAGCCACAGTAATCGTGGCTCTGTCTGTGCCTGCGTACGCACCCCATTCACTAGAATGGGAGCGTCTCTGTGTGCTCCCAGCATGATTATGTGCACTGATCGCCTAGTAACGCTGCGAGCGCTCGTATGCGACGGAGCCGACTCAGATTAGTCTGGCTCCATCTGTATGTTTGTATTCTGATGAAAAGTGCCAATAAATGCACCTGAATAGTTGACAATAAGCTGTTGTAGCTGTATTCATTATTTATAAAGCCGTGGAGTGTCGCCTGTCTCTTCCATAATATATATATATATATATATATATATATTTATTTTAGAGATGAGCGGGTTCAGTTCCCTAAGAACTGAACCCCCCTGAACTTCACCACCCGAGCCCGGATCCTAGCCTGGCTCAGGTTTTCCCACCTGACTCAGAAGCCAGAATGAGGCAAAACATCATCATCCCGCTGTTGGATTCTCGCAGGTTTGGGATTCCATATAAGGAGCCGCGCGTCGCCGCCATTTTCACTCTGGCCTTGGAGAGTGTGGCGAGAGGACATGTCCCCGTCCTCAGAGTCTGTGCAGTAGGGAAAGTGGGGTGGCGATTCCAGTGCTGTCTTGTGTTGCTCAGTTCAGTGTAGTGCCTTATGCTGCGTCAGTCTAGTCACAGTTGTGGTGTCCTCCACTGCCATATGTCCAGTGTAGTTGTATAAGTCCAGTGCAGTGGTGCTGTGTTGTCCTGTATCAGTACAGTGGTAGTGTCTTGTGCTGAATCAGTCCAGTCACAGTGGTGGTGTCCTCGGCTTCCATATGTACAGTGCTGCTGTATAAGTCCAGTCCAGTGGTGCTGTGTTGTGCTGCATCAGTCCAGTGGTGGTGTCGTGTGCTGGATCAGTCCAGTCACAGTGGTGGTGTCCTCTGCAGCCATATAAGTCCAGTCCATTGCAGAGTTGCTGTGTTGTCCTGCATCAGTCCAGTGGTGGTGTCCCTGTGCTGCTGTATAAGTCCAGTGGTACTGCTGTATAAGTCCAGTGAAACTGCCGTATATGTCCAGTGATACTGCCGTATAAATCCAGTGATACTGCCGTATATGTCCAGTGGTACTGCTGTATAATTCCAGTGCTACTGCCGTATATGTCCAGTGGTACTGCCCTATATGTCCAGTGGTACTGCCGTATATGTTCCAGTGATACTGCCGTATATGTTCCAGTGATACTGCCGTATATGTCCAGTGATACTGCCGTGTAAATCCAGTGATACTGTCATATGTGCCCAGTGGTACTGCCATATAATTTCAGTGATACTGCATTATATGTCCAGTGGTATTGCTGTATAAATCCAGTTGTACTGTCATAAATCCAGTCCAGTGAGACTGCCATATATGTCCAGTGATACAGCTGTATAGGTCCAGTGGTACTGCCATATAAATCCAGTCCAGTGATACTGCAGTATATGTCCAGTGGTACTGCCATAAAATCCAGTGATACTGCCGTATATGTCCAGTGGTACTGCCATATAATTCCAGTGATACTGCCGTATAAATCCAGTGATGCTGCCATATAATTCAAGTGGTACTGCCATATAAATCCAGTGGTACTGCCATATAAATCCAGTGGTACTGCTGTATAATTCCAGTGATACTGCCGTATAATTTCAGTGGTACTAGTGTATAATTCCAGTTGTACTGCCATATAATTCCAGTAGTACTGCAATATAATTCCAGTGATACTGCCGTATAATTACAGTGACACTGCCGTATAAATCCTGTGTTACCGGCATATAAATCCAGTTCAGTGGTACTGCCGTATAAATCCCAAGATACTGCCGTATATGTCCAGTGGTACTGCCATATAATTCCAGTGATACTGCCGTATAAATACAGTGGTACTGGCATATAAATCCAGTCCAGTGATACTGCCATATAAGTTCAGTGATACTGCAGTATATGTACAGTGGTACTGCCGTATAAATCCAGTGATACTGACGTATATGTCCAGTGGTAATGCCATGTAATTCCAGTGATACTGTCATATAATTCCAGTGATGCTGCCGTATAATTCCAGTGATGCTGCCGTATAATTCCAGTGATGCTGCCGTATAAGTCCGGTGATGCTGCCGTATAAGTCCAGTGGTACTGATATATAATTCCAGTGGTACTGCCGTATAATTCTAGTGATGCTGCCGTATAAGTCCAGTGATGCTGCCGTATAAGTCCAGTGATGCTGCCGTATAAATCCAGTGGTACTGGCATATAAATCCAGTGATACTGCCATATAATTTCAGTGATACTGCCATATAATTCCAGTGATACTGCCATATAATTCCAATGGTACTGCCATATAATTCTAGTGGTACTGCCGTATAAATCCAGTCCATCTGAAATGCCGTATAAGTCCAGTGATACTGCCGTATATGTCCAATGGTACTGCCATATAAGTTCAGTGGTGCTGTCCTGTGCTGTATATTATTTACTTCAAATAAAGGGGTTATTAATATTTAATCCAAATAATTTTTACAGGGTTTGCCCTGTGTGGTGTAGAGGTACGCTCTCCTTTGCTGCATTTTGTTATATAACTCCAGAAAAATAATGGAGAACAAAAATTTGTAGGATAAAATAGGGAAAGATCAAGAACCACTTCGTCCTACTGCTACTGCCGCTGCTGTTGTTGCTGCTGGGAGTCGATCGTCATCAGAGAGGGGAAGTCAGAAGACCACTTGCACTACTTCAACTAAGCAAATGACTGTCCAACAGTCCTTTGCGAGGAAGATGAAATATGACAGCAGTCATCCTGTTGCAAAGCAGATAACTGAGGCCTTGACAGCTATGTTGGTGTTAGACGTGCATCCGCTATCTGCCATTTGGGGGTGATTCCGAGTTGATCGTAGCCCTGCAAAATTTTGCAGGGCTACGATCATAACCATATACATGTGGGGGGATGCCCAGCACAGGGCTATCCCACCCCGCATGTCAGTGCTGGTTCCCCCGCAGAAGTGCAAAAGCATCGTACAGCGGCGATGCTTTTGCACTTTAGGATTAGCTCCCGGTTAGTGCAGCTTTAGTGTGCTGGCCGGGAGCTACTTTTTGCTCCCCAGCCCACAGCGGCTGCGTGTGAAGTCACTCAGCCACTGCGACCCGCCCCCGCATGGTCCGGCCACGCCTGATTTGGTCAGACCATGCCCACAAAATGGCGGCAAAATGCCGCCATTCCGACCCCCTGCCCAGTGACCGCCTCTGCCTTCGGCCGTCTTGCCTGCACCGGCGCACTGCGGTGTCGGCGCATGCTCAGTTCTGACCCGATCGCACCGCTGCAATAAACTGCAGCGTGCGATCGGGTCAGAATGACCCCCTTAGTGCAGTGGGACTGCTGTGCCAACCCTAGATCTGCCAGGTTTTTATGCCGCACACTTGTGTTGCTTAGCTTAATCATACAGCTACCTCATTGCACCTCTTTTACTTATTTGCATGATGTGCTGTTTGGGACCTATTTTCTTTTAAGTGCCATCCTGTCTGCCACTGCAGTGCCACTCCTAGATGGACCAGGTGTTTGTGCCGCACACTTGTGTCGCTTAGCTTAGTCATACAGCAACAGTGGTGCACCTACTTTTCATCTTTGCATCATGTGCTGCTTGGGGCATGGTTTTTTAAAGTTCCATCCTGTCTGACACTGCCGTATAATTCCAGGGGTACTGCTGTATTAGTCCAGGGGTACTGCTGTATAAGTCCACCAATTGCAGATTTTTTTAAAAATGATAGGGGCGTGCAGGAGATGCT
Organism: Pseudophryne corroboree; assembly: GCF_028390025.1. Lineage (NCBI taxonomy): Eukaryota > Metazoa > Chordata > Amphibia > Anura > Myobatrachidae > Pseudophryne > Pseudophryne corroboree. The sequence goes on along the minus strand of NC_086444.1, from coordinate 960,842,760 downwards.
GTCAGTGGACTGAAAAATTGCCTTGGATGTTCCCTATAATGACACCTTCATATTTATTGTTCCTGGCTTTACTGCTTGTCTGTAAACAGTCGTACTGTTAGGTATGTAGTATTTTCGTACATTGTTATTACAGTTTGTGGATACACAAACACAGGTGGAACTAGCGATAGCAGCCGGTGCAATGCAGTGTGGCCTGCCGCAGTTAAAGGTCAAGCAGGTGCAGGCATTTTGAAGAGTCAGTTTGTGGACACACACACAGACGGAACTAGCAACAGTGCAGCCGATGCAATGCACTGTGGCCTTCTGCAGGGAAGGGCTCCGCAGGTGCAGGCATTATAATGAGTCATATTGATTTATTATACAGTATGCACCAATTGATGCTCTGCAGGCCCCATTCCTGATAACATAGAATGAGCTTGTGAGCTGAGCTTAGCTTCTGATGCATCTCAGCAGAGGAGGAGGAGTGGGGCGGTCCTCCTATCTCCTCCCCAACCCGACTTTTGCTCTTGGGGACTAACACCATATGACTGCCAGGGCCTAGTGCCAAATGTATCATTCTAGGGAGGAGAAATGAAAGGCTGCGGCTTCAAGTTTCTTCTGACAACAAGTCACATATACCAGATAAAAGTCCAACACACTTTGTTACCAGCACAGGCAGGTTACAGCTTCATACACCAGGCTTGCAGTTCAGGTTAATAGGCAGTTTTAAAAACAGCATATGGTTACAGCAGTACAGGATCACATCAGCAAAGTTCATAACAGCACAGTATTACCTCAGTATAGTTCAGTGGGCAGGACAATCCTACACCCCCTTCTGGATGCTAATCACCATCAGAAGCAAAGTCTCTGTGCCCTGAACACATAATTAAAGTCAGATTACAGGTGTAGTTTAATTAATTAGCCTAGCTTCTAGCTGACAACTGACTGAAGAAACACCTGAACTGGACCCTTCAGTCCTGCTTCTGCTGCTCTGCTAACTCTGGGATATCCTGATATCCCACATTAACTCCATGTAGAACTATAGTACGCTGTCCCTGCCACACTATATATCTTGTGATAAAAAAGATGTGTAAGCACACACTGACTCTGGACACAGTAAAATGTTCCTGACACTGTCACTGACTAAAAGAGATCTGCTCCCTAGTCACCGGCCAGCTTTCCTGGTTTCAGTCATCAACATAACCCTCCTCCCCCTCCAAACAGTCTTTTTATCTCTAATGGGCCCTACACATATAAAGAGCCGCCGCCGAGCTGCCCGATGGCGGATATGGCTGACGGGCGACCCGGCGGCAGGGGTGGGGGTGGGGCAGTGACGGGGGAGTGAAGTTTCTTCACTCCCCCCATCACCCGGCTCCATAGAAGTGCAGCCAAATATGGACGAGATCGTCCATATTGGCCTGCATGCACAGCCGACGGGGCACCAACGATGAACGAGCGCGGGGCCGTGCATCGTTCATCGCTGGTGTCTCCACAATGCACAATATAAACGTTATCTCGTTCATTAATGAACGAGATCGTTCATATCTTGCAGTCAAATCACCCAGTGTGTAGGGCCTATTAGACTCCCCTCTTTCCTAGACTGACAGGCAAATGAAGCTCTTCACAGCTGCACTGGTTGATTAATGAAATACTTGCAGCGGCACCAGCCTGGAGAGGAGAACTGCACAGAAAATAGGATTTTAATACCTACCGATAAATCCTTTTCTCCAAGTCCATAGAGGATGCTGGGGTACACTTCAGTACCATGGGGTATAGACGGTTCCGCAGGAGCCATGGGCACTTTAAGACTTTTCAAGGGTGTGAACTGGCTACTCCCTCTATGCCCCTCCTCCAGACCTCAGTATAGGAACTGTGCCCAGGGAGACGGACATTTCGAGGAAAGGATTTACTTTTAATTTAATGGTGAGATTCATAACAGCTCCCACCTCAACCATGCCGCACAACATGGCATTCAACATAACACACACCAACAGGCATGAACCATTTGTGTAACTACAAAAAAGTAACTACTGCAGGTAAAGTACGCACTGGGTCGGGTGCCCAGCATCCTCTACGGACTAGGAGAAAAGGATTTACCGGTAGGTATTAAAATCCTATTTTCTCATACGTCCTAGAGGATGCTGGGGTCCACTTCAGTACCATGGGGTTATACCAAAGCTCCAGTACGGGCGGGAGAGTGTGGATGACCCTGCAGCACCGATTGACCAAACTTGAGGTCCTCATCGGCCAAGGTGTCAAACTTGTAAAACTTTGCAAACGTGTTTAACCCTGACCAAGCAGCTGTAATGCCGAGACCCCCTGGGCAGCCGCCCAGGATGAGCCCACCTTTCTAGTAGAATGGGCATTTACCGACTTCGGTATCGGCAATCCTGCAATGGAATGAGCGTGCTGAATCGTCCCTCTGATCCAGCATGCAATAGTCTGCTTAGAAGCAGGACACCCAATCTTGTTGGGAGCATACAGGACAAACAGAGCCTCTGTTTTCCTTATCCGAGCTGTTCTTGCAACATAAATTTTCAAAGCTCTGACCACATCTAGAGACTTTGACTCAGTGAAAGTGTCAGTAGCCACTGGCACCACAATAGGTTGGTTCATATGGAAAGACGAAACCACCTTTGGAAGAAATTGTTGGCGAGTTCTCAACTCTACCCTATCTTCATGGAAGATCAGGTAAGGGCTCTTGTAATACAAGGCCCCCAACTCAGACACCCGCCTTGTGGATGCCAAGGCCAAAAGCATCACCACTTTCCAAGTGAGAAACTTAAATTCTATCTCCTGTAGAGGTTCAAAATAATCCAATTGAAAAAACTGCAACACCACATTAAGGTCCCATGGTGCCACCAGAAGCACAAATGGAGGCTGGATGTGCAGCACCCCTTTCACGAACGTCTGAACTTCTGGAAGGGTGGCCAATTGTTTTTGAAAGATAACTGACAAGGCCGAAATCTGGACCATGATTGAACCCAATCGTAGGCCCGCATCCACACCAGCCTTCAGAAAATGGAGAAAAAGTCCCAACTGAAACTCCTCCATAGGAGCCTTCTTGGATTCACACCAAGACACATATTTTCTCCAAATACGGTGGTAATGTTTAGATGTTACTCCTTTCCTGGCCTGAATAAGAGTGGGGATAACTTCTTTGGGAATACCCTTTCGGGCTAGGATCCAACGCTCAACAGCCATGCCGTCAAACATAGCGGCGGTAAGTCTTGATACACACACGGCCCCTGCTGCAGCAGGTCCTCGGGAGGAGGAAGAGGCCGAGGATCTTCTATAAGCAACTCCTGAAGATCTGGATACCAAGCCCTCCTTGGCCAGTCTAGGGCAATGAGGATTGCCCGAACCCTTGTTCTTCTCATGATTTTTAGAACTTTCGGTATCAGTGGAAGTGGAGGGAAGACATATACCGACCAAAACACCCACTGGGTCACCAGTGCATCCACTGCTATTGCTTGAGGGTCTCTTGATCTGGAACAATATCTCTGAAGCTTCTTGTTGAGATGAGATGCCATCATGTCTACTAGAGGAACTCCCCAAAGACTTGTCACCTCTGTGAAGACTTCTTGATGGAGGCCCCATTCTCCTGGATGGAGATCATGTCTGCTTAAGAAGTATGCTCCCAGTTGTCCACTCCCGGAATGAAAATTGCTGACAGAGCTCATGCATGCCTTTCTGCCCAGAGGAGGATCTTTATCACCACTGCCATTGCCGCTCTGCTTTTCGTTCCACCTTGACGGCTTATGTACGCGACTGCTGTTACATTGTCTGACTGGATCTGCACGGGTTGATCTTGAAGAAGATGTACCGCTTGTAGAAGGCCGTTGTAAATGGCTCTCAATTCCAAAACGTTTATGTAAAGGCAGGTTTCCTGACTTGACCATTTTCCTTGGAAGCTTTCCCCCTGTGTGACTGCTCCCCAGCCTCGGAGACTTGCATCCGTAGTTACTAGGACCCAGTCTTGAATCCCGAACCTGCATCCCTCTAGTAGGTGAGAACTGTGTAGACACCACAGGAGCGAAATCCAGGCTTTGGAGGACAGGATTATTTTCCGGTGCATATGTAGGTGGGATCCGGACCACTTGTCCAACAGGTCCGTATACAAGGAAATACAGCGCTTAAATGGTCACATAAGCAAAAACAGGTAGCATGTAAAATCTTTGTTTGACTTAAAACATGGAGTAAAATTGTATTTAAAAAGTATATAAGATGGTTGAATCAAGTGCACATAGCTGGCAACTGCCACATAAATTCAAGTATAGATCAAGAAAGGTGTTTTTCCTAGTGTCAAAGTCTTAGCAGAAGGTGGGTATTATATGGAACCTGTTCCTATGATAGTCCCCTTGAATATAGGACCCTAAATCCTATCCGTGAATTATAGTTACCACCAGCGTCCCTTGAGGTAATTGGGTGAATCTGCGTCCGCAAATGGCTGTTCCTCAGAGGGTGGTAGATGTAAGTCCTCCACGGTGTAGTATAGGTTCTTTTAAGGGTCCAGTTGTTGAAAAATCAATAGAGGGGGCTTGGTCCAGGTCCAATCCTTCCAAGGTCTAGGCAAACACACTGTCAGGCAAGTCCCACCAACACGTTTCGTTGCTTGCATGCAACTTTTTCAAGGTGCTAAAAGGCCTGCCAGAAAGGGTTTATATACTCTACCAACATGGCTGCTCATTAGCAAGTATGATTAATTGTGACCACCTGTTTGCATTATGTGACCAAAATAATAACAGACATAGGAGTTAGAACCATTAATAATGTAAATATGTATATAGTTTGCTATAATAAAACACATTTTTATTCAGATATAAGAAATAAAAAACTTTAATCTCAGTGGGATCCGATCACATGACCACTGACATGAGCATGAAAGGGAGAATCAAAAAGAAACAGTGGATAAATAATCTGTATGTACAAAGTTACTCACATGGTTAGTATATTGATAATCCATTACATGTATTTGGGAAGACCGCACTCTAGTGAAAAGTGAAACCCCACTGCTGAATCTAATAATGTTAATTGGGCTGTATCTACTAAGAAATCTAAGTATACTGGGGGAGCGGCATGGACGGGGTGTTGTTCCGTCCACGTCATCCCTCCGCGTCACTGTGTACTGCCCATTGTCATGGTTACGCTCCCGCGTCATCCCGGGCGCGACAAAATGACGCGGATCCTAGGGTCAGGGGCCGCGTCATCTCCCCGCACCTCAACGATCGTTGGCGTAAGTGAGATGTTACTCCCACCGCGTCATCAGTTTCTATCTAACAAGTTTCTAACGTTGTCGTGGTAACACAGCAACGTCACCATAAACAGCAATATATCCAAATTAAGGGGTATATCAATATAGCCGTCTCCAGTGTTACTCCCACCGCATCATTAGTTTCTACACAGCGTATTTTAATGTTGTCATAGTAACACAACGACGTCACAATAAACGACCATATTTCCAAAGTGAGGAATATATCCATATAACCTCCTCCGATGCTAGAGATAGTCAAGGCATACAGATATATAAATACATCTAACACCAGGGTTTCAGTGTTATATTGGTTCACTAATTCTAGAGGGTTACCAAATAAATATATCAAATATAGGTTGCCATGGTGACGTCTAGTAGCTGATGTCTCCCAAAAAGACCGTTTAGCAACCCCAGAAAAAAAAGGGGGGGGAGAGAGGGGGCCAGTTTGAGACATCCTATATATTCAGGTAGATTTTTCTTCTCTATTCTCTATTCTATATACTATATACTATATGATAGACGGCCATGAATTTACCGAATTAATCTACAGTTAACCACCAATGATCTAAGACAGGCTTTTTCAACCAGTGTGCCGTGGCACACTAGTGTGCCGCGACCAGTTGCAAGGTGTGCCGCGGAGCCAGAGCAGCTTCCTGCATCATCAGAGTGAACTGTTGGCCCGGGCTCTTCTTAGAGGATCAGTCGTGCTCTGGCCGTGACCTATACCTTGGTGACGCTGCGGTGTGACATCATAGGTCACGGCCGCCGCGTCTCACCATCCAGCCAGCCCACCCGCCTGCATACACAGCTTTCCTTGCCCACCCACATCCACACCTGCACGACCGCCCACTGCTCAGTATTCGCAGCACTCCACTATGAACAACCCCCGCCACTGAGGGACAGGGAGGAGGACAGCTGACCAGTAGGGGCTAATATTTGTGTTTTTTTTCTCCTGAGGGGAACAATAGGATTTGTGTGGGGAGAATAAGGATTTATGGGGGGAACAATGTGAATAATTCATGTGGGGAGCATTATGATTTATGTAGGGAGCAATATGATTTTAGTGGGGAGCAATGTGATTGTTTTTTCTGTCTAGGCCAATGTATGTGTGGATTTTGTTTTACTATGAGGGCCAATGTGTGTTTTTGTTTTTTTCTGTGGGGAACTGATGGTGTGCCTTGGCAATTTTAAAAAATAGTTCGGTGTGCCACGAGTGAAAAAAGGTTGAAAATCACTGATCTAAGATATAAATGTATAATGAATCTTAATTTATGGTGAATACCACATATAATGTAATAGGCTCATGTAATAGTCCAAAAGTAGAATTTCATAAGAGAGATACATACATTCAGTTGAATAACTAAACATCCATTTTCATGGGGACCATACATGTGTCTCGTGAAACTAATTACATGCTCGTCCTCATATATGTCATCCTCATCATTAACAGTAGAAATATATAATAGCCAGATAAATCTCATACAATTGGGGAAATCCAGGTTATCTATAATAACCCTGGTTAGCAAAACACTAATATCCTTCTCAATATATATGGTCCATGGGGAAAAGGAAAGGGGAAGGGAGGAAGCAAAAGAGTAGGAAAAAGGAAAAAACGAGGGGGAGAGACATGAGGACAAGGAGCCGCAGAGAGTGGTTAAAACTCATAGTACAGGATTAAGTTCGACCATCTCATTCAATCCAGATGGATGGATGGTATCCAATTTGTACATCCAATAAAGTTCCTGTTTGCACAGATTTTTATAGCGATCCCCCCCTCTCTTAGTTGCTATAACATGTTCGATTGCTATCAGACCCAGAGAGCTAGGATCCCCATTATGCTTGTCTCTAAAGTGTCTAGAGACACTATGCATAGGAAATTTATTTATAATGTTTCGACGATGCTCCATGAAACGAACTTTGATACTCCTAGTAGTGCGACCCACATATCTTTGATTGCAACCACATGTAAGTAAATAAATAATATAGCTTGTATCACAGTTCATAAAACTTGCTAATGTATACTTTTCTTCTCTATCAATTGGGATGGTTAATGTTCTTCTAGAAATATGTTTACAGGTGGTGCATCTTGTGGCTCCACAACGAAAAAAACCATTTGGTCTGGAGGGTAACCAAATATCCTGTACGGCACCCCCCTGTACAGTTATAGGTATTTCTTTTAAAAAACTTCGGGCAAGAATATTTTTAATTGAACGATTTTTCTTGAAAATAAACCAGGATGACGCGGGAGCGTAACCATGACAATGGGCAGTACACAGTGACGCGGAGGGATGACGTGGACGGAACAACACCCCGTCCATGCCGCTCCCCCAGTATACTTAGATTTCTTAGTAGATACAGCCCAATTAACATTATTAGATTCAGCAGTGGGGTTTCACTTTTCACTAGAGTGCGGTCTTCCCAAATACATGTAATGGATTATCAATATACTAACCATGTGAGTAACTCTGTACATACGGATTATTTATCCACTGTTTCTTTTTGATTCTCCCTTTCATGCTCATGTGGTCATGTGATCGGATCCCACTGAGATTAAAGTTTTTTATTTCTTATATCTGAATAAAAATGTGTTTTATTATAGCAAACTATATACATATTTACATTATTAATGGTTCTAACTCCTATGTCTGTCATTATTTTGGTCACATAATGCAAACAGGTGGTCACAATTAATCATACTTGCTAATGAGCAGCCATGTTGGTAGAGTATATAAACCCTTTCTGGCAGGCCTTTTAGCACCTTGAAAAAGTTGCATGCAAGCAACGAAACGCGTTGGTGGGACTTGCCTGACAGTGTGTTTGCCTAGACCTTGGAAGGATTGGACCTGGACCCCTCTATTGATTTTTCAACAACTGGACCCTTAAAAGAACCTATACTACACCGTGGAGGACTTACATCTACCACCCTCTGAGGAACAGCCATTTGCGGACGCAGATTCACCCAATTACCTCAAGGGACGCTGGTGGTAACTATAATTCACGGATAGGATTTAGGGTCTTATATTCAAGGGTACTATCATAGGAACAGGTTCCATATAATACCCTCCTTCTGCAAGGACTTTGACACTAGGAAAAACACCTTTCTTGATCTATACTTGAATTTATGTGGCAGTTGCCAGCTATGTGCACTTGATTCAACCATCTTATATACTTTTTAAATACAATTTTACTCCATGTTTTAAATCAAACAAAGATTTTACATGCTACCTGTTTTTGCTTATGTGACCATTTAAGCGCTGTATTTCCTTGTATACATATTGTTTGGGGGTCTGACCAACCCCTTTTTGTATAGCTGCTGTGGAGAACCACCCATCTAGCGCCTGGGTATAGTAATACCTTTGGGTATTTCTTTTTCATTTTTTCTTGCATTTCACTTATTCTGATCCCAGTCTGCAAGGATGGGGAGTTTCTCCACATTTAATGACAGACATACTAGGAGGATGGATTTTTTTAAAGAAATGGGATAACCCTTTAGAAATTATATGTACGACCACTGACCATTTAAAAGAGGAGTTTTATAAATTGGAGGACCTTATGAAATCCGAAACTAAACACTGGCTAGATGGCATTAACTTACAGAAATATTTAGACAGAAACATGATACCCAGAGGTTTGAGGCTTTTTAAACCCTCCATTTTTAATGGGAATAGAGAATTTGAAGACCTCTGGGAGAAGGCCCTTGATAAATGCTCCCTTAGCCTTATGGAACTCGTGATTTCCTACAGAGGTCAGAAGACTAAGGAAGTAGAGAAAGAGATAGAAGCCCTCAAAACCAAATTAGAACCTAAAAGTAACACTAAAGAATATAAAGAGAGAGACCAGCTAGTTATGGAAAGAATGACAAAATTTGAACAACTAGTGGTGGATAATAAGTGTAAAAAATTCCAGAGAGATTTGGAGGATTACCGTATGGGACAGGTCAGAAGCTATAGAACTCTAAATCGGGAAAAAAAGAGGGAACGTGCCCCCAGTGTCAAGGAGGGGAGATCCCGAGGGATAAATAGACCACACTAAAATAATAAAAATCAGGGAGAAAGGAAGAACAGCTTTGACCGTCGACCATATGGGATAACTAGAGAGAGGTTTGGTTCTGGAAACCAACCGAAATATGATTCAGGATTGGGAGCCAGACCATGGGAGCCAATCTCAGACCCCAGCAGTAACAGCTCTGGGTTTTTTTTAGAACAGAGGCAGGAAAAAAGATGAGGACTATCCCCAAGAACAAACTGGGGAACACAGACACCAAAAAGAAGAAGATCAAGAAGCACCGAGGGTGCAGAGGGAGGAAAAAGGAGACAGCCAAGAGGGTGGGATTAGCCACCAGGGACAGAAATTCTACCAATATTTTCAACCTATCCACAAGAAAATTAACTGAGACTGAAAAGACTCTTTTGGCTAAAGGCCTAAGCTATGCACCTACAAGCACTCCCAATATGTTTAATCTGTTCGTGGAACTTAATCGATTTGTTCGCACTCTGTGCAGGAAGCGCTATTTTGTTCAGCGCAATCTGCACAGACATAGTGAGGAGGGTTTGGCCATCACCTTGGATTCGGGAGATGACCCAGCCCTCAGCATATTACAACAACTATTAGATGAAAACCCCGACTAAGTGAGTGAATCCCCTAAAAAAGTGTTTGATGTAAATAGAAGTGTGTTCAGACGAAAGTCTGAATTCTACCCTTTGACGTATAAAAGCAATATGGTGGAATGTTTCTACAAAACCACACTTGGAGATCTGACTAAATTATGCCAGCAAAAGAAGCTAACCAACAAGAAATATAAACAAAAACCTCAATAAATGGGAGCGCAAGGCTCTAAGGAATCTCACTAGGGACACCTCTCTGGTTTTCAGAGAGGCTGATAAGGGGGGCGGTCTGGTAGTGCAGGATAGGAGGGATTATATCCTTGAGGCAAACAGACAACTGAGCAATAAGGAGTTCTACAGATCACTAACAAGAGATCCTACACTTGACTTTCTGAAAGATTTACAACATATATTGGATGATGCCCGGGTAGATGGAGTTATCTCTAAGGATGAATTCAATTTTTTGTTTGTTAAGCACCCCACCATCCCCATATTCTATCACCTCCCTAAAATACATAAATCACTCCTTTCACCACCTGGGCGTCCTATTATTTCTGGTATTGGTTCATTAACTTCTAATTTGTCCCTTTATGTTGATTCTTTTCTCCAACCCCGTGTCTCCACCTTGAGATCACACATTAAAGATACTACTCACTTTTTACAGTTATTACAAAATTTTGTGTGGAAAGAGACATATGCGTTTATGACGTTGGATGTACAAAGCTTGTACACCAATATCCCACACGACTTGGGGTGTGACGCAATAGCAAAGAGACTACAAAAAGATGGTGATCTCACGGTGAGACACAGGCGCTTCTTGTTGGACTCTATTTCTTTCATTTTACAGCACAATTACTTTTTATTCTTGGACACGTTTTATTTACAGGTGATGGGTACGGCCATGGGGACCAGATTTGCGCCGAGTTATGCCAACCTTTACATGGGTTTATTCGAGGATACCCATGTGTGGCGCGGGGACTTCGGCGCGAGTCTGGTCCTCTATGGCCGTTATATTGACGATCTGTTTATTATTTGGGATGGGGATTCCACTTCAGCACAACAGTTTGTTTCTAGCCTTAATTCCAATCACTTTAATCTGAAGTTTACCCACTCTTATCACCCCCATACTATTAATTTTCTTGACGTAACTCTGGAAGCGAGGGAAGGTAAAATCCATACTTCAAATTACCACAAGGAGGTCGCTACTAACTCCTACCTGCACTACCAGAGCGCTCATTATTCTCCGTGGAAAAGAAATATCCCTAAGGGACAGTTCCTTCGCTTAAGAAGGAACTGCACGGATAGGAGAAAGTATTTAGAACAGGCAGAATCCATGTTAGAAGCCTTTGTCTCGAGGGGTTACCCTGAGTCCCCCCTGAGGAGAGCCATGGGAGAAGTGGCTGACATAGATAGGGAGACTTTACTCCGACCAAGAGAAGTGGTTGGGACCAATACTGCCGATACGGACTTAGCCAATGGTCAACAGGAAAATATAGCCTTTATATCGACATATAATAAGGATAGTATGCAAATTAAGAAAATCATTTGTAAAAATTTTGGCATACTAAATCAAGATCCAATACTCAGGGGAAATATACCTTCTAAACCCAGGTTTATTTTCAAGAAAAATCGTTCAATTAAAAATATTCTTGCCCCAAGTTTTTTAAAAGAAATACCTATAACTGTACAGGGGGGTGCCGTACAGGATATTTGGTTACCCTCCAGACCAAAAGGTTTTTTTTGTTGTGGAGCCACAAGATGCACCACCTGTAAACATATTTCTAGAAGAACATTAACCATCCCAATTGATAGAGAAGAAAATTATACATTAGCAAGTTTTATGAACTGTGATACAAGCTATATTATTTATTTACTTACATGTGGTTGCAATCAAAGATATGTGGGTCGCACTACTAGGAGTATCAAAGTTCGTTTCATGGAGCATCGTTGAAACATTATAAATAAATTTCCTATGCATAGTGTCTCTAGACACTTTAGAGACAAGCATAATGGGGATCCTAGCTCTCTGGGTCTGATAGCAATCGAACATGTTATAGCAACTAAGAGAGGGGGGGGATCGCTATAAAAATCTGTGCAAACAGGAACTTTATTGGATGTACAAATTGGATACCATCCATCCATCTGGATTGAATGAGATGGTCGAACTTAATCCTGTACTATGAGTTTTAACCACTCTCTGCGGCTCCTTGTCCTCATGTCTCTCCCCCTCGTTTTTTCCTTTTTCCTACTCTTTTGCTTCCTCCCTTCCCCTTTCCTTTTCCCCATGGACCATATATATTGAGAAGGATATTAGTGTTTTGCTAACCAGGGTTATTATAGATAACCTGGATTTCCCCAATTGTATGAGATTTATCTGGCTATTATATATTTCTACTGTTAATGATGAGGATGACATATATGAGGACGAGCATGTAATTAGTTTCACGAGACACATGTATGGTCCCCATGAAAATGGATGTTTAGTTATTCAACTGAATGTATGTATCTCTCTTATGAAATTCTACTTTTGGACTATTACATGAGCCTATTACATTATATGTGGTATTCACCATAAATTAAGATTCATTATACATTTATATCTTAGATCATTGGTGGTTAACTGTAGATTAATTCGGTAAATTCATGGCCGTCTATCATATAGTATATAGTATATAGAATATAGAATAGAGAAGAAAAATCTACCTGAATATATAGGATGTCTCAAACTGGCCCCCTCTCTCCCCCCCCCCTTTTTTTTCTGGGGTTGCTAAACGGTCTTTTTGGGAGACATCAGCTACTAGACGTCACCATGGCAACCTATATTTGATATATTTATTTGGTAACCCTCTAGAATTAGTGAACCAATATAACACTGAAACCCTGGTGTTAGAAGTATTTATATATCTGTATGCCTTGACTATCTCTAGCATTGGAGGAGGTTATATGGATATATTCCTCACTTTGGAAATATGGTCGTTTATTGTGACGTCGTTGTGTTACTATGACAACATTAAAATACGCTGTGTAGAAACTTATGATGCGGTGGGAGTAACACTGGAGACGGCTATATTGATATACCCCTTAATTTGGATATATTGCTGTTTATGGTGACGTTGCCGTGTTACCACGACAACGTTAGAAACTTGTTAGATAGAAACTGATGACGCGGTGGGAGTAACATCCCACTTACGCCAACGATCGTTGAGGTGCGGGGAGATGACGCGGCCCCTGACCCTAGGATCCGCGTCATTTTGTCGCGCCCGGGATGACGCGGGAGCGTAACCATGACAATGGGCAGTACACAGTGACGCGGAGGGATGACATGGACGGAACAACACCCCGTCCATGCCGCTCCCCCAGTATACTTAGATTTCTTAGTAGATACAGCCCAATTAACATTATTAGATTCAGCAGTGGGGTTTCACTTTTCACTAGAGTGCGGTCTTCCCAAATACATGTAATGGATTATCAATATACTAACCATGTGAGTAACTCTGTACATACGGATTATTTATCCACTGTTTCTTTTTGATTCTCCCTTTCATGCTCATGTCAGTGGTCATGTGACCGGATCCCACTGAGATTAAAGTTTTTTATTTCTTATATCTGAATAAAAATGTGTTTTATTATAGCAAACTATATACATATTTACATTATTAATGGTTCTAACTCCTATGTCTGTCATTATTTTGGTCACATAATGCAAACAGGTGGTCACAATTAATCATACTTGCTAATGAGCAGCCATGTTGGTAGAGTATATAAACCCTTTCTGGCAGGCCTTTTAGCACCTTGAAAAAGTTGCATGCAAGCAACGAAACACGTTGGTGGGACTCTCCTGACAGTGTGTTTTCCTAGACCTTGGAAGGATTGGACCTGGACCAAGCCCCCTCTATTGATTTTTCAACAACTGGACCCTTAAAAGAACCTATACTACACCGTGGAGAACTTACATCTACCACCCTCTGAGGAACAGCCATTTGCGGACGCAGATTCGCCCAATTACCTCAAGGGACGCTGGTGGTAACTATAATTCACGGATAGGATTTAGGGTCCTATATTCAAGGGGACTATCATAGGAACAGGTTCCATATAATACCCACCTTCTGCAAGGACTTTGACACTAGGAAAAACACCTTTCTTGATCTATACTTGAATTTATGTGGCAGTTGCCAGCTATGTGCACTTGATTCAACCATCTTATATACTTTTTAAATACAATTTTACTCCATGTTTTAAATAAAACAAAGATTTTACATGCTACCTGTTTTTGCTTATGTGACCATTTAAGCGCTGTATTTCCTTGTATACATATTGTTTGGGGGTCTGACCAACCCCTTTTTGTATAGCTGCTGTGGAGAACCACCCATCTAGCGCCTGGGTATAGTAATACCTTTGGGTATTTCTTTTTCATTTTTTCTTGTCCAACAGGTCCCACTGGAATACTCTGGCATGGAATTGGCCAAACTGTATGGCCTCGTGGGCCGCCACCATTTTCCCCAACAACCGAATGCATTGATGTATTGACACTCTTGTTGGTTTCAAATTTGTTTGACCATTCTCTGGATTTTCAGAGCCTTTTCTACTGGAAGAAATACTCTCTGTACTTCTGTGTCCAGTATCATCCCCAGAAAGGACAATCTTGTCGTCGGTTCCAATTGTGACTTCAGAAAATTCATGATCCAACCGTGTTGTTGGAGTACTGACAGGGAGAGTGCAATGTCCTGCACCAACTGTTCCCTGGATCTCGCTTTTATCAGGAGATCGTCCCGGTAAGGCATTATATTGACTCCTTGTTTTCGAAGGAGGACCATCATCTCTGCCATCACCTTGGTGAACACCCTCGGTGCCATGGAGAGCGCGAACGGCAACGTCTGGAACTGGTAATAGCAATCCTGTACTGCGAATATCAGATAAGCTTGGTGAGGAGGATAAATGGGAACATGCAAGTAAGGATCTTTTATGTCTACTGACTCCATGAATTCCCCTTCCTTCAGACTGGAAATCACTGCCCTCAGAGATTCCATCTTGAACTTGAACCTTTTGAGGTAGAGATTCAGATTTTTCAGGTTTAAAATTGGTCTGACCAAACCATCCGGCTTCGGTACTACGAAAAAGGCTTGAATAAAAATCTTCTCCTTGCTGTGACAAGGGTACCAGGACAATGACTTGATCTTGACACAATTTTTGAATTGCAGCTGTTATGACTTCTCTGTCTGGAAGAGTAGCTGGCAAGGTCGATTTGAAAAATCGGCATGGGGGACGTCTTGAAACTCCAGTTTGTATCTATGGGACACTATTTGTAAGACCCATGGGTCCAGGCCAGATTGAAGCCAGATCTGACTGAAAAGGTTCAGATGTGCTCCCACCTGAGCGGACTCCTGCAAGGGAGCCCCAGCGTCATGCTGCAGATTTGGCAGAAGCAGGGGTTTATTTCTGCTCCTGCGATCCTGGAGACGCTGCAGATTTCTTTCCTCTTCCCCTTCCTCTACCTACAAAGAAGGGGAACCTTTGGCCTTTTCGTATTTGTTGGTCCGAAAGGACTGCATGTGAGAGTGCTGTGTCTTTTTTGCCGGTGCAGGCGCATAAGGCAAGAATGTCGACTTACCTGCGGTAGCCACAGAAACTAACGCATCCAGCCCATCTCCAAACAAGGCCTCACCTTTATACGGGAGAGCCTCCATATTTCTTTTGGAATCTGCATCAGCATTCCACTGGCGAATCCACAATGCCCTCCGAGCTGATACTGCCATGGTAGCGGCTTTTGAACCCAAGAGTCCAATATCTTTCATGGCTTCTAGCATGTATGCAGCAGCGTCTTTGATATGACCTAATGTTAGGAGTATCTCGTTTCTATCGAGTCAATTTCTGATGACAAGTTATCTGACCATTTTTCGATAGCCCTACTCACCCATGCGCAAGTGATGGTGGGCCTGAGCAACAACCCATTGGCCACATAAATCGATTTTTTAACGTCAATAATTTTTTATTGAATTTTATAACAAATGCAAAAAAAAAGGGGGGGTACAGAAAAGAATAGGGAGGGGAGGGATGTACACGTCAATGAAGTCAAACATATATATAAAACAGGGAACATAGCGACTAAGCAGGTATTCAGGTATCATAGTCATACAAACAGATAAAAGTGTACAGAGCTAGGTCAATAAGGTTTACCAACTCCGGCCCAAGTATCAGGGGGGGGGGGGACTGATAATACCACAGACACAACAGCCAGTATAAACCTAACGAGAAGTATGAGAGATGAGACATTTAAGAAGTAGCAGATTTTTCATTCAGGCTAGATTGTAAAGGGGATGTCCTCACTGGGTGTGATATAAGGGCAGAACCTTCTCCCTCCATGACGTATTCGTGCCAATGGAACCATTGCATACTGGGAGAGGAAACAGAGGGGGAATAAGGCACACATTCAGTTTCCATGGTATAGTGAAAATTAACCTTATGAAATACTTTTAGAGCAGGAGGCACTACCGCTTGTTTCCAGGCTTGGGCTAAAGTTGCCCTTGCTGCTATACAAATGTGTCCAAATAAATACCTTTGGGAGGCTGGGACTTCCAAAGGATACATATGGAGGAGTGCTAAAGTGGGGGATGGGCTTAAAGATAGACGTAAAACTTTATTTATCAGCTTAAATACTTCTGCCCAAAAAGTTTGGAGAAGGGGACATGTCCAGAAAATATGATACAAATGCCCTATTTCACCGCAATTCCTCCAACAGAGTTGTGAGCAGGAAGGCCAAAATGTGTGCAACCTATCTAGGGTCAGATACAATCTATTCAGTAATTTAACATGCATTTCTGAATGGTTTAAACAGCGTGACATGCGGAATGTTAAACAATACAATTTCTCCCATTGTGTCTCTGCAATGGGAATGCCTAAATCCCTCTCCCAGCGCTTCTGGGCATTAGACTTTTGGTATGGAACCAATGAGATGAGTGTATTGTACCAGTAAGTTATATCTTTAGTGGAAGTAAGCAATGTCGCGCGGGATAGAACAGATTGAACTACAGAGCTGGGGGGAGTTTGTACAATGGGTAAGCTCTTAAACCAGTGTCTGATTTGAAAATAGTGAAATAGTTCAGTATGCGGGAGGGAGAATTTGTCGTGCAACTGGGCAAATGAAAGAAAGGCAGTTCCATCTAATAAGTCTCAGAGGGTATAAATATTACAAGCATTCCACGCAGAAATATGTAAATTGGGAATTAATTTACTCACAGCTTTAAGTGAAAGGGCAGTGTAGGGGGCAGTAAAGCCAGGGAGCTTACTTATTAAATTATCCCATACTCGTAGAGAAGAAGCCGTAGAGGGAAGGATGGCCAAATTAATGGGGCGTAGGGCTTTTGGAGTCCACAACAGATCTGCTAAGGGGTAACCTATGCATCCCACATTTTCAATGTGGGCCCATAAGGACAAGGAGTGGGAGAGATTCCAGGATTTAAGTTGAGCAAGCAAACAAGCTTCTTGATATAAATTCAAATCGGGTAGGGCGAGGCCTCCTCTGTGTCGAGGGAGTATCATTCTAGAGTGTGCCAATTTTGGGGGGTGCGATTTCCACAGGTATTTTGTCAAAACAACTCTGCATTTATCGAGATAAGGTTTGGGGAAAGAATAAGGTATGGTGCGAAATAAATACATAAGTTTAGGTAGTAAGAACATTTTAAAGGCAGATAAATGACCCAGCCAGGATATTTCATATAAAAGCCAAGAGGATGTCAAGGTTTGGAGAGTAAGTATCAGGGGAGGAAGATTCAAATCAAAAACTGTAGAGGAGGAAGGGGGAATATGTATCCCAAGATATGTAAGTGAGTTAAGTTTCCAGTTGTATGAGTATTGAGATCGTAAAGCAGCCGTGAGTGTATCTGTTAAGTGAACAGGTAAAGCGTCAGTTTTAGTTGTGTTCAGTTTATAATATGAGGCCTCGCTAAAGCCGTGTAGTAGCAAGTGTAGATGAGGGAGGGAGAAGGAGGGGTGAGATACAAAGAGAAGGACGTCGTCGGGAAAGCTTATGAGAAAGTCCCCCATGGGTCAAGCCAGGGAAAGCAGTGTCCGATCTGATTTTAGCGGCCAGGGGTTCAATGCCAAGGACATATATCAAAGGTGAGAGGGGGCAACCCTGGCGGGTTCCATTAGTAATTGGGAAAGCATCCGACAGGAATCCATTACTAAACACCCTCGCAGACGGTAGAGAATATAATGCTACGAGTGACGACAAAATCTGGGCCGAAAAGCCAAATTTAACTAAAACAGTACGCATATATAGCCAATTTAATCTGTTGAACGCCTTCTCGGCATCCAGTGAGAGTAACAGAAATCCCTCGGTGTCAGAGGCCCTATCTATCAAATTAAAGACCCTGCGGATGTTGTCAGAGGCCTGCCTGCCAGATACAAACCCAACCTGGTCAGGGTGAATCAACAAGGGTAAATAGGCACTAAGTCGGGATGCTATCATTTTATATTGCTATTAAGCAGTGCAATTGGCCGATAATTGTGGCAATGGGCAGGGTCTTTCCCAGGTTTGGGGATAGCTACCACCTGGGCCTCCAGCATTTCCTTAGGAAAAGCACCAGTACTGGAGATATCATTGAATAGAGCGGTTAAGATGGGAGAGAGACGGTCTGTGAAGGTAACATAGAAATCGTTAATAAACCCATCGGGGCCAGGGGCCTTATTCTTAGGGAGGGATTTAATCGCTGATTCGACCTCAAGTGCGGTCCAGGGGGCATTTAAGGTATCTAACTGATCAGGGGTCAGAGCGGGAAGGTTCACAGAGGAAAGAAACGCCTGTATAGAGTCAGGAGTATGCTGGAATGTGAGGGGGTCGGAGTGTAAATTATATAATTTAGTATAGTAGTCTGCAAATTGATTAGCAATATCTAGAGGGTTCGCAAGCTTAGAACCTGTGGAGGAAAGGATACATTTAATTCTGTTGCGAGCTCATTGGGCACGTAGTCTACGAGCAAGCATTTTACCAGGTCTGTTACCCACCAAATAGAATTTCTGTCGTAATCTATTTAAAGCTGCTTGGGTTCTGAAAACTAAAAGTTTTTGTAGCTGGCTGCGAATGTCAGAAAGTTCCTTACGCAAGAGCCGGGTGGGGTGCCTCTTATTTTTATCTTCAGCTACTTTAAGTCTATGTTCTAGATCTAGTTGGAGTTGTTTGGCTTGTTTTTTAAGCGTAGCCCCAGCCTGTATTGCGGAACCGCGGACCACTGCTTTAAACGCACACCAATAGTTTGGCAAAGAGGTATCTGAGGGGGAATTAGTATCTGTGTAGAGAGAGATGCAGTCAGAGATAAAAAAATTTGCCAACGGGTCAGACAAGAGATGTGGAGATAATCGCCATGGTCTAGGGGGCATGGAAGCAGAATTAATGTTCCATTTCCAATATAACGGTGCGTGGTCGGACCAGGTGATGGGTAATATATCCACTGTACCAGAGTCCTGTAAGGTCCATTTATCACATAACACAAGGACAATTCGTGAATATGAATTATGAACCGATGAGAAGAACGTATAGTCTCTACCGGAGGGATTGCGGATGCGCCAGATGTCATACAAATCAAACTCCGCTAACACATTGCGTAGCGCTAATGAAGGACCAAGGCGGGTTTTGGATGCAGCTGAGGAAGTCTGGGTCGATTTATCTAGTTTGGGATCTAATACTAAATTAAAATCTCCTAGGAGAATTAGGGAGCCGACCCGGACTTTTTGGATAAGCAAGCATAGCTTCCGAATAAAGGCCACCTGATTCGAATTAGGTGCGTATAATGAGACTATAGTAACAGATTTATTTTCCAAAATATCCGTGAGAATCAAGTAGCGACCTGCTTTATCTGCAATTTGAGAATGGAGGGTAAAAGGAACATTATCTCTAAATAACAGAGCCACTCCGTTTCTTTTAAAGGGACCGTAAGCAAAATATCCTATAGGGTATCTGTGGTCTTTCAATACAGGAGGGTTGTGGTAGGAAAAATTAGTTTCTTGCAAGGCGACTATATCTGCTTTATACTTATGGAAAGAGGACAGAGCTAATCTACGTTTATTGGGGGAATTTAAACCTTTAACATTCAATGAAAGAATACCAACCATAATTATTCAGTCATAATGCCATGTAGGTGACAGCATCCCAGCAGGAAGTGGGAGGGGAGGGGGGGATAGAAAAAATGAGAAGGGGCAATAGACTCAGGAACAGTATAACAAAAGGGAATGAAAAACAAAACGACTCAGTGCATCGGGTCTGCATAGTTACTGCAGGGGAAAAATAAATGCAGTAGATAAACGGGGGGCAGGCGGACTCTTCAATCCACCCAGGGTCAGTGAAAAAATGAAAAGCCAATGTGTAGGGAGAATAAAAGCACATCTACATCTAAATAAAGGTGGCACACGAAAAATATATATAAAAAAGCACAAAATGGTAATGCATATCTTGCCAGTGAAAATGCAACCTTCATCTATAATCAGCGTGTGCTATAAAGATAGGCCAATAAACATATAAGCTGAGGTGTAGACTTAATGACTACACATAAACAGGAGAGCATACACTATAAGAACCAGCAGGAAGAGAATACAACTCACCTAGAAGAATACAATAAACAGAACAGTAGCAATAGTCATAGTCATAGTAAAGTCTATATCTCTAACGAAGTATAGAAAAACATATTAGAACAATAATTAATTACGGAGTATGTTCAAGCAGTAGACCATTCCGAACGAGGTGGAGGACGTCTCTCAGGAGGGGATGGTAGTTTTACAGAGATGTCCCAGTCCTCGAGCAGTTTCACTCCGGCTTCCAGCTCTGATATAACAAACGAGGAACCTTCGTAAGTGACAATCAGCTTCACTGGAAAGCCCCACCGATATCGAATATCTTGGGCACGGAGGGTGGAAGTGATCGGAGCTAAGCTGCGCCTTTTAGAAAGAGTAAATGCGAAAAGTACGGAAACAGTTGTAATCCTCCTAGAGTGTCAGAGTTCTCTGCGTCACGAGTTGCTTGGAGAATACGTTCTTTGACGGTAAAGAAGTGCACCCGGAGAAACGTATCTCTAGGTGAGGAGTTGTAGAGAAATCGAGGCTTAGGAAGGCGATGAATTCGGTCAATAAGCAGTTCTGCATCGGATACGCCTGGTAGAAGTTTACGGAACAGGGCCATAGCATATTCAATCAGATCCGTGTTTTCTACCGAGTCAGGTATTCCACGTATTTTAATATTGTCCGTCTGGAGCGGTCCTCTATATCTGCCATTTTGTTTTTGAACGTTTCCAAGTCGCTTTGTTGTTGGTCATGAGCTGTAATGAGTTCATCGTGCGACGTCACCAGTTCCTCCAATTTGCGCTCTAGAGTGTCGGTTCTGTCCCCGATGGCTGTAAGCTCAACCTTGACTTCACGTATAGCAGCTGTTAGGTCGTGAGTCAGGTCTGATTTGAAGGCCGTCAAGATCTGACAGAGGGTCTTCACAGTGAGGGGATCATCAGAATTAGGATCCACGCCCGATACTGAAAGCGAGCTGGTCAGATCTATCGGATAAGGGCTTTTCGTAGAAGGAACCGACACTCCTCGGGTTGGTGGAGACGCCTGAGGTTGTTTTCGAATTGGGAAGGATACCGGAGGAGGCAGCGACCTTTTTTGCTTTTTTAGGCGCCATAGTGAGAAACAATAAAAAAAACAAAAATAAATAACCAGAGAGTAATGCAGCAGATGGATACCTCTAGGCTGGTGTGTTATAAAGTTGACAGAGTGCTGGATTTTAAACGTAGTCACATATTTAGCAATAAGACCCTGGGTGGAAAAGGCACATATTAGGGATCACATTTTGACGAACTGTAGGGGTGCAGAGATGAGGGCAGTCTCAAACCCTGATAATGATGGCAGGAAAACCCCAGACGGAACAGGAGGACAGTCACGGGTTAGTGTGAGAAGGCACGATTAGATGACCAAGCAGGCTGTATCAACTGTAGCCAGCAGTGTAAAATATGTCTTCAATAAACTGAGGGCAATTGCAGATGCACAGCAGGCAGGGTTTGTGAGTCTGAAAGACAACTACAGAGCTGCTGTGGAGTTTCTCTAATGTATGCTTCTTGTGGCAGTAGCAACAGTTAAAGGCTTTCCAAGATGGCCACTGCCTGCATTTCATGCAGGGAGTCATTTCTTGTACCTGCAGTCCTGGGCACTGGAGGGGGATTCCCAACCGCTAACAGGTACCTGAGGGTCTGGTGCGGGTCCCCGCCGAGCATAGAGTGTGAGGGACGTTCGCAGGAAGCAAGCCGGGTCCCGCCGCTGCCGCGATCGGGTCCCGGAGCTCGTCGCCGGGACGCCTTCAAACTCGAGGCCCCGGCTTCCGGACGGGGAGTAGGCCGCAGTCTCGGAGCGGTGTAGAGGGTCCCACAGCAGCGCGGCACTCTGCCCCAAGTAGCCCACTGCCACCAGCAGCTCCCTGGGTTGCAACAGGGGCCAATGGGGGCTATATAGGCAGCTCTGTGGGCACAATTAGCAGGAGCCCCAGTGTAGCACGTCCGTTAAGCACAGCGTCCAAGCCACGCCCCCCCCACATAAATAGATTTTAACGTAGTCTCCAACTTGCGGTCTGCCAGCTCCTTCAGTAAAGCCGTCCCAGGTGCAGGGAGAATCACCTTTTTAGTTAACCTTGACAGGGCACTGTCTAATACGTGGGAGTGACTCCCATCTTTTCCTGTCCTCTGCCGGGAAAGGATAAGCAACTTGAATCCTTTTGGGAATCTGAAATTTCTTTTCAGGGTTTACCCAAACTCCCTCAAATAGAGTATTAAGCTCATGAGAAGGAGGGAAAGTTACATTAATTTTTCTTTCTTTATAAAAATATGCCTTCTCCTGAGGTACAGGAGGGGCTTCCGTAACTTCCAAAACTTCCTTTATAGGAACAATCATATATTGAATGCTTTTTGCCAATTTAGGATCTATCCCCCTGGAATCACTATCATCGACACAGGAATCATAGTCCGTTTCGGTATCAGTATGTACTATTTGTGCAAATGGTCTCTTATGTGACCTAGAGGGGTCGCCTGCGGATGAAAAGGCAGAACTATGAAAAATCACATCTTACACTGATTTTCTCCAGCTCTCTGCATGAGACTCAGACTTATCTAATCTCTTACTTATATGATTCACACTATCACGTAATTCTTTCACCCATTCAGGCTCGTGTTGTGCCGGCAGCGCCACCACATTACAACTCTGTGTCCCTAAAATGGCTCCCTCAGGGGAAGAGCTCCCTGCCTCAGACATGTCACACTTGTGCACAAACACACCACAGACACTCCGGGGCTTATAGGGGACAGACCCACAGTAAAATCTGTCAGAAGGACACAGATAGGATTTGCCAGTTCACAACCCAGCGCCAGTAATAAATTGTTTGTGAAACACAAAATATCCACTGACATGCAGCGCTTTTATAATGGTAATCACACAATATATAGCAACAACTGCCCCCCCCCCCCCCCCCCGTTTTGAACCCTGTTACTTGGTACAGCAGTGGAGGAGGACCAGCGTTCTTCTCTGCAACCTGGAAGGAGAGAAAATGGTGCAGTGCAGTGTGCTGGCTGACTGAGGAGGAATCCCTGCCCCCTTAATGGTGCATTTCTCCTCAGCATTTATGAGGTAATTTTTTATACTGGCAGCGGTAGGACTGTGCTTTAACATCTTATGCCCCTTTATTTGCCAGTTTTACTAGATTTCATGCTGCCCAGGGCGCCCCCCCACGCCCTGCACCCTACAGTGCCTGTGTATGTGTGGGTAGCATGGCGCGCAGCGTTCCCGCCTGCTGCGCGGTACCTTTTAGCCATCACAATGTCCGAAGAATTCTTCTTACACTCACCTGTCTTCTGACTTCTGGCTCTGTTAGGGGGGTGACGGCGGGCTGTGGGAGTGAGCACATAGCCGCAGCTAGCATTCAGTTCCCTTCAGGAGCTAATGGTGTCCTGTCAGCCAGAAGCAGAGCCATGACACTATTCAGGAAGTTGGTTCCTACTTCTGCCCCCTAAGTCCCACGAAGCATGGAGACTGTTGCCAGCAGTTCTCCCTGAAAATAAAAAACCTAACATAAGTCTTTTCAGAGAAACTCAGTAGAGCTCCCCTGGAGTGCATCCAGTCTGCCTGGGCACATTTTCTAAACTGAGGTCTGGAGGAGGGGCATAGAGGGAGGAGCCAGTACACACCCTTGAAAAGTCTTAAAGTGCCCATGGCTCCTGCGGAACCGTCTATAGTGGTCATTCTGAGTTCGCTCGCTAGCTGCTTTTAGCAGCATTGCAAACGCTAGGCCGCCAACCTCTGGGAGTGTATCTTAGCTTAACAGAATAGCGAACGAAAGAGTAGCAGAATTGCTACTAAATATTTTCTTGCAGTTTCTGAGTAGCTCCAGACCTACTCCTAGATTGCAATCAGCTCGGTCCGTTTCGTTCCTGGTTTGACGTCACAAACACGCCTTGCGTTCGGCCAGCCACTCCCCTGTTTCTCCAGACACTCCCGTGTTTTTCCCTGACACGCCTGCGTTTTTTAGCACACTCCCGGAAAACGCTCAGTTACAACCCAGAAACGTCCCTTTCCTGTCAATCACTCACCGATCAGCAGTGCGACTGAAAAGTGACGCACGAACAACAGCAAATCTACTAAGTTTTGTGTAAAATAACTTAGCGCATGCACTCTGCGTACCATGCGCATGCGCATTTAGCAAGAAATCGCAGCATAGCAAAAATCGGCAACGAGCGAACAACTCGGAATGACCACCTATACCCCATAGTACTGAAGTGGACCCCAGCATCCTCTAGGATGTATGAGAAATTAATTAATCAGGTAAGACACATTGGGGGTAATTCAGAGTTGATCACAGCAGTTGGGCAAAACCATGGGGGTCAATCCGAGTTGATCGCACGCTAGCTATTTTTTGCAGTGCTGCAAACAGCTAGTTGCCGCCTATAGGGGACTGTATGTTTGCTTTGCAAGTGTGCGATCGCATGTGCAGCCGAGCGGTACAAAAAAGTTTTGTTCAGTTTTTGAGTAGCTCAAAAATTACTCAGCCGCTGCGATCACTTCAGCCTGATTTTGCCCGGAATTGACATCAGACACCCGCCCTGCAAACGCTTGGACATGCCTGCATTTTTCCAACCACTCCCAGAAAATGGGCAGTTGACACCCACAAACGCCCTCTTCCTGTCAATCTCCTTGCGATCAGCTGTACGAATGGATTCTTCATAAAATCCATCGCTCAGCAATGAAACCGCTTTGTACCCATACAATGCGCATGTTCTGACATGATCGCAGCGCAGCGAAAACTCCTAGCATGCGATCAGGTTGGAATGACCCCCCATGTGCACTGCAGGGGAAGCAGATATAACATGTGCAGAGAGAGTAAAGGGCCCTACACATTGGTCGATCCACCGCCGAGCTGCCCTACGGCGGATACGGCCAACAGGCGACCCGGCGGCGGGGGAGCAGTGACGGGGGAGTGAAGTTTCTTCACTCCCCCCATCACCCAGCTCCATACAAGTGCAGGCAAATATGGGTGGAGCCTTGAGGATGTATTATCGTGGCTCTGACCCTTCTCTATGGTGCTGAGAAAGCAGGCACTGTAGAGTGGGGTGTGGGCCTACGATGACACGAATCACATCATGCCCCCCCCCACACACTGCCCACTTCCACTAACAGCAGAAGGGGAGTGCAACTAAGTCCGGGACACTTGCCTGCCTTTCCAGGGGGCCGGCAGGGTAGGCAAGTCTGCTGTATAGTTATTATTGCAAAGTAACATTATATCACATAAAGCAACAGTATATCACATATTTAAAAGTATGATACAGTGCAAGTGCTGACAATCTCATCCTAATTAGCAGAAATATTTAACAGCAGACCATATTAGCAAAATAAAGAGCCTTGATACATAAACATTTTGTTAAAGAACCATAAATACATTGAAGAGATCTGTATATAGAGCACTCGTACACAATATAGATAACATAAAACAAAATAGACATAAGTTCTCATTCAAGCCAGTTATTAAACAAAAAAATTTGAGCTGAGTGGGTTCGGATCTCTGAGAACCGAACTCTACCAAACATCACGTCCCAAGCCCGGATCCAAGTCCGGCTCGGTTTTTCCCGCCAGGCTCGAAAACCAGAAAGATGCAAAACGTCATCATCCCGCTGTCAGATTCTTGCGGGTTTTGGATTCCATATAAGGAGCAGCGCGTCACCGCCATTTTTGCTCCTCAGTGTCTGTGCGGGAAAGTGGTGTGGCACGTGGGGTGGTGACCTGCTCTTATGTGTCATTCCAGTGCTGTCTTGTGCTGCATCAGTCCAGTCACAGTGGTGGTGTCCTGTGCTGCCATAAGTCCAGTGCTGCTGTATAAGTCCAGTCCAGTGGTGCTGTGCTGCATCAGTCCAGTGGTGGTGTCCTCTGCTGCCATATGTCCAGTGATGCTGTATAAGTCCAGTCCATTGCAGCGGTGCTGTGTTGTGCTGCATCAGTCCACTGGTGGTGTCCTGTGCTGCCATAAGTACAGTGCTGCTGCTGTATAAGTCCAATGCAGTGGTGCTGTGTAGTGCTGCATCAGTCCAGTGGTGGTGTACTGTGCTGCCATAAGTCCAGTGGTGGTGTCCTGTGATGCAATAAGTCCAGTGTTGCTGCCATATAAGTCTACGGGTCTTGTGCTGCCATAAGTCCAGGGGTCCTGTGCTACCATAAGTCCAGTGCTTCTGCCGTATAAGTCCAGGGGTACTGCCGTATAAGTCCAATCCAGTCCAGTGGTGCAGCCGTATAAGTTCAGGGGTACTGCCATATAAGTCCAGAGGTACTACCATATAATTCCAGGAGTACTGCAGTATAAGTCCAGTCCAGTGGTGCAGCCATATAAGTTCAGGGGTACTGCCATATAAGTTAAGAAATACTGCCGTATACATCCAGTGGTACTGACGTATAAGTCCAGTCCAGTGGTGCAGTCATATAAGTTCAGGGATACTGCCATATAAGTGCAGAGGTACTGCCATATAAGTCCAGTGGTACTACCGTATAAATCCAGTCCAGTGGTGCAGCTGTATAAGATCAGGGGTACTGCCGTATAAGTTCAGGGGTACTGTCATATAAGTCCAGTGGTACTGCCGTATAAGTCCAGTCCAGTGGTGCAGCCATATAAGTTCAGGGGTACTGCCATATAAGTTAAGAAATACTGCCATATACTTCCAGTGGTACTGCTGTATAAGTGCAGTCCAGTGGTGCAGCCATATAAGTCCTGGGGTACTGCCATATAAGTCCAGGGGTATTGATGTATAAGTCCAGTGGTGCAGCCATTTAAGTTCAGGGGTACTGCTGTATAAGTGCAGAGGTACTGCCGTATTAGTCCAGTGGAACTATTGTATAAGTCCAGTCCAGTGGTGCAGCTTTATAAGTTATGGGGTATTGCCATATAAGTTCAGGGGTACTGTCATATAAGCCCAGTGGTACTGTTGTATAAATCCAGTCCAGTTATACTGCCATATAAGTTCAGTGGTACTGCCGTATATGTCCAGTGGTACTGCTGTATAAATCCATTGATACTGCCGTATAAGTCCAGGGGTACTGCCATATAAATCCAGTCCAGTAGTGCAGCCGTATATGTCCAGGGGTACTGCCGTATAAGTCCAGGGGTACTGCTGTATAGGTCCAGTGGTACTGCCGTAAAAGTACAGTCCAGTGGTGCAGCCATACAAGTTCAGGAGTACTGCTGTGTAAGTCCAGTCATGTGGTGCAGCCATATAAGTCCAGGGGTACTGCCGTCTAAGTCCAGGGGTACTGCCTTCTAAGTCCAGGGGTAATGCCGTCTAAGTCCATGGGTACTGCTGTATAAGTCCAGAGGTACTGCCATATAAGTCAAGGGGTACTGCCATATAAGCCCAGTCCAGTGGTGCAGCCATATACTGTAAGTTCATGGGTACTACCATATAAGTTCAGGAGTACAGACGTGTAAGTCCAGTGGTACTGCCATATAAGTCCAGGGGTACTGCTGTATAAGTCTATTCCAGTGGTGCAGCCGTATAAGTCCAGTGTTACTGCCATCTGCTGTAACTCCAGTGGTACTGCTGTATAAGTCCAGTGGTGCTGCCGTATATGTCCAGTCGTGCAGCCATATAAGTTCATGGGTACTGCCATATAAGTTGAGAGGTACTGCCATATAAGTTCAGGGGTACTGCCACATAAGTCCAGTGGTACTGCCACATAAGTACAGTGGTGTTGGCATATAAGTCCAGGGGTACTGCCATATAAGTCCAGTGGTACTGCCGTATAAGTCCAGAATTACTGCCGTATAAGTCCAGGGATACTGCCGTATAAGTCCAGTCCAGTGGTGCAGCCATATAAGTTCAGGGGTACTGCTATATAAATTGAGAAATACTGCCGTATACGTTCAGCGGTACTACTATGTAAGTCCAGTCCAGTGGTGCAGCTGTATAAATCCAGGGGTATTGCCATATAAATCCAGGGGTACTGTTGTAAAGTCCAGGGGTACTGCTGTAAAAGTCCACTGGTACTGCGTATAAGTCCAGGTGTACTGCCGTATAAGTCCAAGGGTACTGGTGTATAAATCCAGTAGTACTGTCGTATAAGTCCAGTCCAGTGGTGCAGCCATATAAGTTCATTGTTACTGCCGTATAAGTCCTGGAGTACTGCTGTATAAGTCCAGTGGAGCAGATATATATGTCCAGTGGTACTGCCGTATAAGTCCAGGTGTACTGCCGTATAAGTCCAATAGTACTGCCGTATAAGTCCAGGGTTACTGCGGTTTAAGTCCAGTGGTACTGCCGTATAAGTCCAGTCCAGTGGTGCAGCAATATAAGTTCAGGTGTACTGCCGTATAAGTTCAGGAGTACTGCCGTATAAGTCCAGTGGTACTGCCGTATAAGTCCAGGGGTTCTGCTATATAAGCCTATTCCAGTGGTGCAGCCGTATATGTCCAGGGGTACTGCCATATAAGTCCAGTGGTATTGCCATATAAGTCCAAGGGTACTGTTGTAAAAGTCCAGGGGTTCTGCCGTATAAGTCCAGTGGTACTTCCATATAACTTCAGTCCAGTGATGCAGCTGTATAAGTCCAGTGGTGCAGCCATATAAGTCCAGTGGTGCTGCTGTATAAGTCCACGGGTACTGCCGTATTAGTCCAGTCCAGTTGTGCAGCCGTATAAGTTCACGGGTACTGCGTATAAGTCCACCAATATTGTGCACGCATTACACCTGTGCAAATTCCAGCACGTCCCATGTTTTGCACATACAATTAATTTTGGGGTGTAGAATTTTTTTCTTAAATTACAGAGGAGTACAGGAGATGCTGTCGGTGGCCCAAAAAATTGCGGGCCACTATCGACATTCAGCCACTGCGTGCCACTCCTAGATGGACAAGGTGTTTGTGCCGCACACTTGTGTCGCTTAGCAAAGTCATACAGCTACCTTATTGCACCTCTTTTTCTTCTTTGCACGATGAGATGTTTGGGGCCTAGGTTTTAAAAGTGCCATCCTGTCTGACACTGCAGTGCCACTCTTAGATGGGCCAGATGTTTGTGTCGCACACTTGTGTCGCTTAACAAAGTCATCCAGCTACATCAGTGCAACCTTTTGGCCTAAAAACAATGGCCCTCATTCCGAGTTGATCGGTCGCAAGGCGAATTTAGCAGAGTTACACACGCTAAGCCGCCGCCTACTGGGAGTGTATCTTAGCATCTTAAAATTGCGACCGATGTATTCGCAATATTGCGATCACAAACTACTTAGCAGTTTTAGAGTAGCTCCACACTTACTCTGCCTGTGCGATCAGTTCAGTGCTTGTCGTTCCTGGTTTGAGATCACAAACACACCCAGCGTTCGCCCAGACACTCCCCCGTTTCTCCGGCCACTCCTGCGTTTTTTCCGGAAACGGTAGCGTTTTCAGCCACATGCCCATAAAACGCCGTGTTTCCGCCCAGTAACACCCATTTCCTGTCAATCACATTACGATCGCCGGAGCGATGAAAAAGCCGTGAGTAAAAATACTTTCTTCATAGCAAAGATACTTGGCGCAGTCGCAGTGCGAATATTGCGCATGCGCACTAAGCGGAATTTCACTGCGATGCGATGAAAAATACCGAGCGAACGACTCGGAATGAGGGCCCATATTGTGAGGTGTCCAGAATAGATGGAAATGAGTGGAAATTAATGTTATTGAGGTTAATAATACCGTAGGATGAAAATCACCCCCAAATTCTGTGATTTTTAGCTGTTTTTGTGTGTTTTTCAAAAATCATCCAGATCCAAAACCAAAACCCGAAAAGGTTGTTTTGGCAAAACCAATCCAGATCCAAAACCAAAACACAAAACACAAAAAGTGCCTGCCGCACATCTGTAAAAAATATATAATTACAAAGAAACACAAGAAAATAATGCATTTTACTTAAAAGATAATCTCTTATCAGTATAGTGATATGCTAATTCTTTCTCTTTGTAACATACAGTAGCAGTAAAACATGATGCAGCACACAAAAATGGCCTGCAACCAGGGCCAATGTCACATGAAAATCAAATCCTGGAAGACAGCAGACACAATAAAGGAGATGATTTGCGAATGATATATCTCATGCTAGTTTATACACATAACACAGCATGCTGAGACTACAGATTGTGTGCTTGATTAATATTGCAGTTACATAAAATATTCTACTTTAATTTAATTTATCCATATTGTTTGAAAGATGAAGCAAAATGCAGGCTTTTATAGCTATATTATGAACCTAAGTGTTTAGAAAATCCACTTTTCTACAGTATGTTCTATAGTATGTATTGACCTAATCTATTTTGCAGGTCATAAAACATGTAGTTGCTATGGCAGCATTTGACCTAGCAATAAGGTTTTTGAAGGACTGAATGTATATGAGAAGCTGGGCAGAATTTAGTCTTCCATTGAACACACCAAAAAGTGTTTTGCTAGATCACACATCTAACCTGATTATTTAAATATACTTGCATATTTGAGAAATTGGAGATTATGTACATTAGTGTTTTATTTTAACTATAGAGTGAAGGGACGTGCGGTGAGCTAAATGGCTCAGGAGGCACTGACTAGCACCAGAGCAATATTTACACAAAATATATGAGCCAAAGGGTACATCTGAGCATTAGACACAGGTGCAGCAGTATAAACTCCTTGAAATTTGAAGAGTTTTGATTAGAGATGTGCGGAAAAGATAGACAAGTGAGGCAGTGCCTCACCTGCCATAGACTTTTTACTCCAGAGTTTTGGATATAAAAATGACTAGAATATTGCAAAGAATATATTTCAAACAATTTTTTTGTATTTTTCATATACTTTATACAGTCAAAACTCTGGCACAAACGTTAGTATGACAGGAAAGGCTCTGCCTCACCTGCCTCACCCTACTGCATGTCACACTACTTAGAGATGTGCAGATCGGTTCTCCACAAATCCAAATCCACCCAAACTTTGTGGATCTGAACAGAAGCAAACCCTGGTCTGGATCTCCCAAGGCTATCTGATCCGAGTCTCGGTTGGAATTTTCTGCGGTTTGGAATTCGGATTTTAACCAAAACACGCACACATCTCTACTACTAATATAAATAAATTAAATTACTTATCTAAACACAAAATCCTTGTATCCTCCATAAAAGAGAGGTATTGAAGACATCAGTTTTCCGTGAGCACCTGCTGCAACAATATTACTAACTCAAATCTGTGGATTGTTCCATTCAATTTAAGTTAATTGTTTGCTTTAGTGGAAGATCAACCTTAACTTTAAAGTTTCTGGTCAGGGACAAATTAGATCCAAAAAGGACACACAAATCCTACTGCCTGACATTCATGCACATGTCTAGAGTAGGAACCTACAGTACATACCTTTATTTAGACAAAAAACACAAAGGTGTAGCTAGAGAGGAGGAAGCCTGTGTGCAGGCCCCATCTGGGGTCCCTGCTCTGTAGAAGGAAGTCTGTATTGTTGACGCACTGAGAGAATATGAATTTATTCTAAAATATAACCTTTATTCGATATACATTAAAATAAGGTTGGATATTGTCCTGAGCTACCGTGAAACATAAGAGTTAAAATCACAATACTGACAAATAAGTGAAAAGAATGGAAAAATGTGTGAATAAAGAGTTAAAAAACGTGTCCACATGTGTTTCTCGTCTAATTCTTAGGAGTTATTGTAATGACTTGTATATTGACTGTCTTTATCCAATATCAAGAGGGCTTATCACAAATTTATGATACTAGAACCCACTATGCTGTATTAATAATTCAAACAACCAATCTTTAGGTGTGTGTATCCTTCACTCCATAGAAGTTACCAGCTAGAGGGTACTCCCCAAATGCGAAAACTATAGATTCAAATACATATACATATATCATCCGATTACAAATAGAAGGTTATCTTCAGTTATATATAATTGCTGTAATCTCAATTTCCCTATACCCAGAGTCACGGATCTCTACCGAAATAGAAATCTCTATATATCAGGAGTCCTTCACACTTACTATCTATACCCATGAAAAGTATATTATGTATGTGGGCTAGATTACTTTAAAGGTTATGGTAATCCCCACTTTGTGGGAGGCAACCAATGTGTATTAGGGGTATAGCAGCCCCAATTTCCTAGGAAATTGCTTATATTCAGGGGTATAGTAGCCCCAATTATATTTAGGGGTATAGCAGCCCCAATTTTCTAGGAAATTGCTTATATTAGGGGTATAGCAGCCCCAATTTTCTAGAAAGCAATCTACCTATAGGCGCACCTCGTTTCCTGTGCGTCTATAATTATACTGAGAGTTATTATATATATCTTCAATTGAATAGCAATCCAAGATCTTAATATAAAGTAACCCACATATACATTAATAATAATAACTTTAAGGAATAATTCCTATTTTTTGGCTACCAATATAAATGAAATAATGATTGACAGGTATAGTATTTTTAATCCTCATATAGTGTTATACGTATACATGGTTGTACTTAAATTGTCTCGGATATAGGGAAATTAATTTATCGTTTCTAGTAAATTTATTACATCTATCCAAAGAATCTTAATATATGAGACAACCGCTGTATAGGGAGACCTTTGCGAGTATCTCAAGGAATATGTATCATAATGTCATGTATTCTAGCTGTCACTTGTACCACAGTCACATAATTATGACTGTATTAATAATCATGTGTATTATAAGGTTTAAAGTTTTAACATAACCTTTATTGCTAGTAGCTACTTCACTGATCTCTTGAAATACGTAGCTGTCCTCTGGCTCCTGTGTGTTACCAGTTAAATTGCTACAGTGTGTTGTATTCAGTGTATTCAGTTAGAGCATGCCACTGCTTCTGGCTTCTCAAAGTTGCCAATTTATTTCTATGTAACAATGTTATGTTGACCCTGTCTAAGCTACTTGATTCTCTAAATTTGTTACAATCATATACAGTTGCAACTACTGCTGAGATTTGTAGCTACTAGCTCAGTGTCTGAGATTTATAATACACCACCAGCAGTCATTAGGTGTATCAATCTAAACGGCTAGTGTAGATTTAGCTGCAGCTTAATACAGTCTCCCTATTTCTGAAGACTATTACTTTTCACCATATTTTACATAAATATCTGTATAATAGGCAGCAGATATCCTATCATATGATCTATATATTCAGCCATCTACAGTCTGGTGTCCTTATCAAAGGGGACTGACAGCTAGCCTCCTGTGTTTGTACTATATTAGCGTCATGACACTACACATGGTTAATCCTCATGTTCAGCCCTCTACATATGTGGAGGGCTGAACATGAGGATTAACCATGTGTAGTGTCATGACGCTAATATAGGAACAATCACAGGAGGCTAGCTGTCAGTCCCCTTTGATAGGGACACCAGACTGTAGAGGGCTGAATATATAGATCATATGATAGGATATCTGCTGCCTATTATACAGATATTTATGTAAAATATGGTGAAAAGTAATAGTCTTCAGAAATAGGGAGACTGTATTAAGCTGCAGCTAAATCTACACTAGCCGTTTAGATTGATACACCTGATGACAGCTGGTGGTGTATTATAAATCTCAGACACTGAGCTAGTAGCTACAAATCTCAGCAGTAGTTGCAACTGTATATGATTGTAACAAATTTAGAGAATCAAGTAGCTTAGACAGGATCAACATAACATTGTTACATAGAAATAAATTGGCAACTTTGAGAAGCCAGAAGCAGTGGCATGCTCTAAATGAATACACTGAATGTTACAACACACTATAGCAATTTAACTGGTAACACACAGGAGCCAGAGGACAGCTACGTATTTCAAGAGATCAGTGAAGCAGCTACTAGCAATAAAGGTTATGTTAAAACTTTAAACCTTATAATACACATGATTATTAATACAGTCATAATTATGTGACTGTGGTACAAGTGACAGCTAGAATACATGACATTATGATACATATTCCTTGAGATACTCGCAAAGGTCTCCCTATACAGCGGTTGTCTCATATATTAAGATTCTTTGGATAGATGTAATAAATTTACTAGAAACGATAAATTAATTTCCCTATATCCGAGACAATTTAAGTACAACCATGTATACGTATAAAACTATATGAGGATTAAAAATACTATACCTGTCAATCATCATTTCATTTATATTGGAAGCCAAAAAATAGGAATTATTCCTTAAAGTTACCATTATTAATGTATATGTGGGTTACTTTATATTAAGATCTTGGATTGCTATTCAATTGAAGATATATATATAATAACTCTCAGTATAATTATAGACGCACAGGAAACGAGGTGCGCCTATAGGTAGATTGCTTTCTAGAAAATTGGGGCTGCTATACCCCTAATATAAGCAATTTCCTAGAAAATTGGGGCTGCTATACCCCTAAATATAATTGGTGCTACTATACCCCTGAATATAAGCAATTTCCTAGGAAATTGGGGCTGCTATACCCCTAATACACATTGGTTGCCTCCCACAAAGTGGGGATTACCATAATCTTTAAAGTAATCTAGCCCACATACATAATATACTTTTCATGGGTATAGATAGTAAGTGTGAAGGACTCCTGATATATAGAGATTTCTATTTCGGTAGAGATCCGTGACTCTGGGTATAGGGAAATTGAGATTACAGCAATTATATATAACTGAAGATAACCTTCTATTTGTAATCGGATGATATATGTATATGTATTTGAATCTATAGTCTCCGCATTTGCGGAGTACCCTCTAGCTGGTAACTTCTATGGAGTGAAGGATACACACACCTAAAGATTGGTTGTTTGAATTATTAATACAGCATAGTGGGTTCTAGTATTATAAATGTGTGATAAGCCCTCTTGATATTGGATAAAGACAGTCAATATACAAGTCATTACAATAACTCCCAAGAATTAGACGAGAAATACATGTGGACACGTTTTTTAAATCTTTATTCACACATTTTTCCATTCTTTTCACTTATTTGTCAGTATTGTGATTTTAGCTCTTATGTTTCACGGTAGCTCAGGACAATATCCAACCTTATTTTAATATATATCGAATAAAGGTTATATTTTAGAATAAATTCATATTCTCTCACTGCGTCAACAATACAGACTTCCTTCAGTTTTTTCCTCTCACATTCTTGTTTCAATACACTGTAGTTGATAGCACCCCCTGAATATATTGAACAATATTTGTGATATAATATAAGGGGTTTACCAAGTGAATGTATGGTGATTAACCACATACACTCACAAACAATAAAATAAATAATATATTATGAGTGTGCAGATACCCAATTTCTGTCCCTGCTCTGTAGCCAGCAGCACTGTAGCTTTAGACACTAGAGTCTTTAGGGGAGAAAGCAAGTATGGAATGAGAACAAATCGTGATACTAAGAAAATATTTTGAGAACAGTTCGTGCGCAATACTTATAGCAGCTGGTATTGTCTCAAATACTCCTAGAGGTTTCCTTCAACCCTCACCAACAAAGTGCACAACATAAGAAATATGGAGACTGAGACTTAACTAGCGCTTCTTATTCTTGCTGATGCTTATTCACAGGCTTCCATCATTCGTATTAGAAGTATCATGTAAATAAATATAAAGTGCATATAGTGAAATACCGTTTTAATAGCATACATATATAGCATACGCGTTTCCACCCCGAGCTGGGGTCTTTGTCAAGGTTCAAAAAAGTCTGATTCAGACTTTTTTGAACCTTGACAAAGACCCCAGCTCGGGGTGGAAACGCGTCGGTTACCTTCTGACAAGCCTGAGGACGGACTTAAAGACCAGTATCCAGTAAGATCCATGTATGGTGGGATTATCCGGAAATCCCTATACCATCTCCCATGCACTTTTAGAACTGCCTAAAAACAGTTCTGAATGATCTGGTAATTAGTTTGTCATTCCTTGCTGCTTGCAGTTATTTGCACAAATACCTGACCTTTGATATTTTTAAATAAATGTGTGTCATATATGTATGCTATTAAAACGGTATTTCACTATATGCACTTTATATTTATTTACATGATACTTCTAATACGAATGATGGAAGCCTGTGAATAAGCATCAGCAAGAATAAGAAGCGCTAGTTAAGTCTCAGTCTCCATATTTCTTATGTTATGGAATGAGAGGCTGCAGAATGCCAGGCTACTCTGGAGAGAGAGACGGCTGAATGCAAGTTCCAGTTAGAGTTAGCTGAACTCGACTGGCAGCCTGTGGCCATTAACGCAAACTTACATCAATCGCATTGTGATCAATTCCCCGTGCTGGATGCAGATGGGGAAGGCCAAGTAAATTCCAGTTATGTTTCACAGAACCAGCTGACCCTGGACTTTACAGCAAATGCTCGACAGAGGTCTGATATCTCTGCCAGTTCCAGGGAGATGGCAGAAAGTGTGGCAGCCAGGGAGGCTGCAGGGCACCCATCCGAGACAGCATCAGAAGAGCAATGGGGGTATGCTGCTGCAGACACCGATGATCTTTTTTCCAGGATGAGTGTGGATGAGCTAATGAAAGAATGTCAGCTGCAAGGTCTTGCCTGCAGTGACAATACCTGCAGTGAGATGCTCAGGCAGCTCTGGTGGGCAGAGGATAGCGAGTGCCATGCCTTCAGCCAGTATCGATCCATACTTGTGTGGCCAGGTCCCGATATGAGTCCTGGGTACCCACTACGTGAGCCGGAGCAATGTTTTGCAGATGCTTTGAGAGAGGCACAGAATCGGAGGAAGATTGATACTCCATTCTGGCATGATCAGTGTTGCAGAGTGGATGATGAAAGACAACGACTAAAAAAGCTTCTTTTATCAGCGGAAGAAGCAGTAGTCCAGCCGGCAGGGGTGCCCCAAGAGGAAAAAGTACCCCTTCCTGCTACAGTCATTGTGGAACCTGCTCCTGAGACATCGCATCACAAGGCCCAGTTTAAACTGCTGGGAGAAGCTGGGGAGGTGAGCAGCATGCTCCCATCAGATGTCCAAGATTTGTTGCTAGAGTAGGCTGACTGTGAAGTAGACATACTCATTGAAGAGACTATGTCTGAAAGAGGTCAGACTGTCTGACATTATTTACACGAATGTGTTTGGGACTACTGACTTGGGACATTTACTAACTCCACAAATATCTGCAAATGTCCCCGCTGTCTCTAACCCTGTTGAAACATATGATGCATCTCAGGTAGTATGTAACAATGCTGAACATTGCAATGTTGTGACTCTGTGTGAAGCTTCTGAGATGATCTGTGATAATGTTGCATCTGTTAAGGTGATAGAGATAGGGGAGGGTGAAATGGAGACAGGTATCTTTGTTAACTATTGTCCCTATGTGGAGTTAAACGGAAGCTCTAATTTAGTTGGGAACGAGTTACCATCACCTAATAGTGGTAGGTGTAGTACTGGTGATGTCATTCCTGTTACTGTGCTAGATGTTAACCCTGTTCTTCCATTGACGTCTGATCATGACATGGGGCCAGGGGACACTGTTTGTACAAATGGGACAGATCTGGGTGGGATGCGGGCAGAGTATGGGACTGATAATAAGGAATGTTCTGTTGCTAGTATTCCTGCTAACCTCGCTTCCCCTCAGGTACCCCAGGATACCCGCCCAGAAAGGGGTAAACAGGTGAAGTAGGATAGTAATGTGTCTGATTTGATAAATGTTATGTTGTCAACTTGCTCAGATAACCACATTCCTTCCCAGGAACCATGGGATCCAGATATTAATCAGTTGCCTAATTGTAGGAAAGCAGAAATGGTCCCTTGTAGTGCTGAAAATGCTCATGTTATTTTCCAGCTATCACGTGAAGATCCACCAGGTCGAAATAACAGTGTCGATATTGATAATGTATTGTCTTGTACCAATGTATGAAATGTTGTACCTTACGAAGGTGTGACCCGGTGGGTCCGGTATACATTGTTGAAATGCTAGTTAGGGGTGCTGCCAGGGGAGAATCAGAAGAAGGGTCTGTGTGGGCAGCTGCTGTCACTACTAACTCCCAGCACAGGGAGAAGTCCAACACTGCAGCTTCCCCCCTAAATCCCCTCCCTTCAAGCAGACACACAAACACAGGCAGCCAGCAGGTGTCCATTCCTCTCACTGAGAGCTTGACAGAGAGAGTGTCCTTCAAAGCTGAATTGATAACGGACACCTCTCCTGAGACCCTCAGTGCTACAATCACAGCAAAGAGAGCTAGCAGACAGGATGTGAGTCTGGGAGAAAATGTCAGCTGGGGAAGGTGTCATGGGTGGCTGTGGAAAGTTTGGCTCTCCAGGCAGAACTGAGA
This sequence comes from Pseudophryne corroboree, assembly GCF_028390025.1. Classification (NCBI taxonomy): domain Eukaryota; kingdom Metazoa; phylum Chordata; class Amphibia; order Anura; family Myobatrachidae; genus Pseudophryne; species Pseudophryne corroboree. Next base: position 960,804,132 of record NC_086444.1, on the reverse strand, counting down.
ACTGACCCTGTACAGAGTGAGCTTACCTTTTTCCCAGTGAAGGGGAGGGTTGGTCAGTCAGCTCAGGAAGGAGATCAGACAAGGTGTTTTGGGAAGGTGACGTAGCTATATGTCCGACTGTATGTAGTGCTGAGGAAACTCCCCTCACCTGTGGTACAATTAACCCTGCAGCATCACATGTACCAGGGGGAGAGGGAAACAAAGTTTTTAGAACATTACTTGATGTGATTTCTATAATACTCGTTGTGGTCAGCCTTATGCTGTTTAAGGAAACTTTACCACATCTGGTAGGGATGGCCCAAAGCCATCTTAAAGCTGCCCAAACCAGGCAGGAACACTGGTATGACCAGAACACCCAAGAGCGGAAATTTGAAGTGGGGCAGAAAGTTCTGGTACTAATTCCAATGAGGCAGAACAAACTGCAAGCCGCATGGGAAGGTCCGTACATGGTACTCCAGTGCATACATGATGAACTATGTCATTGTCGGAGACGAGGGCAGGAAGAAACCTAGGGTATATCACATCAATATGCTCAAGGCCTACCAAAGCAGGGACACCTGCATGCTGGCAGTTTGCAGCCCTTCCAGAGGAGGACCAGGAACTGGACCCACTGTTAAATCTGACAGCTGCGGCTGCATCAGGGGCTTCCCTGATAGATGCCCAGTGTGGAGTGGAGCTGACAGAGGAGCAGCGGAGTCAGCTGTCTGATGCCTTGCGCCCCTACCATACCTTCTTCCCAGGGAGGCTAGGAAAAACACACCTAGGCACCCACCAGGTAAACTCAGGTCACCACACACCCCTGAGACAGTCAGAGTACAGAGGCACATTGGGGTTGTTGCATGCAATATGGCGGTAGGTAGATGAGATACTAGGGATAATACAGAAGTCCCGGAGTTCATGGGCTATGTCCATAGTGCTGGCCCCAACATGGGAACCGTGAGGATCCGTCTCGACAGGGAAATGACAGCAGCCCATCCAGACAAGGTACTGACAACTGTCAGGGCTCAGCATAGAGACTGTGGCATCAGGTGCCAACTGCTCTCATGCTGATTTTAGAAAGGGGAGGTGACATGATTGGATGCCATTCTGTTGCCAGAATGTGCATAACTGCACATAATATTGTATTGATCAATCTCTGCAAATGCCTTGTGTGTGGTTATGTATAAATCCTGTGTCTGAAAGGTAATTCTAACAGCCCCTTCGCAGCAGGAACTTTGCTATGTATAAAAGTAGCAAGCCCTGGGATAAGTCAAGCAGAAAGGCTTCAGGGAAGCATATTGTATCTCCTTCCTCTCTGTATCCATAAAAACTATATTAAGTAGTACTGTATTTGATCTATTGTATGTGTTGTAAATGTCTTCACAGGACTAATGGAAAAATAGTACTGGCCCTACGTGCCACTGCACCCGTGCATGATCCAGGCTATTTCAAGTAGAAATAGGCCTGTTAAAATCAATGTATGTAAGTGTGCGATAACTGTCTTTGCATGTCAAATGGTAAAAGCTTGATTGATCTGCTGGCATTTCATTGTAGCCACCGAACTCAGAGACACACTGGCTACTCAAGTGTAAAATTCCTCCTGACCAGAGCTAGTTTAAATACCCCAGAACCAGAGCTAGGGCCAGAAAGGTGTTAAGCCTTTGTATCCTCTCAGAACTAGCCATTTGTTTACACAAGAACCATGGTCAGAGCTTCAAAGGCTATTAGAAGATAAGGCCATTCGCTCCTGAGCAAGTGGCTGGGAAGCCCCATATGAGCTGACACTCAATACCTTCTCTGCTTGGAAGGGTTCAAATAAACCCAAAGGGAGGGGGGCTAATGGGTGAATTCAGTTTGTGTTCTTAAATACACCACTCACAGACTGCAAGGTGTGCATTATCAAAGAAGCGAGTCAGGAGAAGCATCCCTGCTCTGTAATGTCCCTCATATCTGAAGAGGCTTCACGTCATCCCATCGTTCCACTCTGCATGTGTTAAGATCGGTGGGTTTTATCTCCCTATTTTTATTTTTCTTGAAATTGTCTTTACTCATGTGACTTTGACTTTTTACCATTATATCTTGTAACTTTCTTTTCTGTAACATAAGCTTTGAAGTGTTTCACTTAAATTAAATAATTAATTTTAGCTCTGGTTTTCTGTTGTGTATCCAACCCAATTCACAGATTGGCATATCTGGGGAATCTCCCTGTCTAGGATCGTGACACCGCCCTTGCGAATTTTGGTTTTGGATCTGTATTTTCTTGGAAAAAACAAACAGGGCGGGATGTACTAAAGCAAAAATGCGGTAAAACCCCCGAAAACGGGGGTTTTACCGCATTTTCATATTTACTAAGACCCTACCGCAGCGTTTTCGGCGTCCAGGGTTTCGCCATCTCTGGATGGCGAAACCCTATAGAAGCCTATGGGCTTCTTTTCGCCGACCGCTGCAACCCGCCGACACCGTCGACCCCCGCCGCAGACGCCGACCCCCCTTCCCCCTGGCTTACCTTCCTCCAGGCTGCCCTGGACCCGGAAGGTAGTGTCCTCCTCCCCCTAGCAACGCAGCCGGACGTCCTTCCGGCTGCAGGGGGGAGGAGGAGGTGCCGGGGGCAGCCTGCTGCTGCTTCCCAGCATCTAGCCAGTGTGGGGACCCCGGGGAGGTGACGGAGACCCCCCGCAGACCACCTAACAGGTATCGCGGGGGGCCTCCGTCACCGCATCGCGATGTTGATCGCATATGTTAGTACATATGCGATCAACATCGCTGCGGTAACCGGCGAGGGGCGGCGATGTATGTTAATACATCCCGCCCACAAACTGTTAAAAGAATTTGGAGGTGTTTTTGTACCCACAGTATTAATTACCTCAATAATATTATTTTCTTCTCATTTCCAGTCTATTTTGAAAACCTCACAGCTCACAATATTGTTTTCATCCAGTTTAGGCAAACAAGCTGCACCGAGGTAGCTGGATGACTAAGCTAAGCGACAGAAGTGGGCGGCACAAACACGTGGCACATCTAGGAGTGGCACTGCAGTGGTAGACAGGATATCAGTTTTGCAAACTGCTGTATGCCCAAAAAAATACACATAATGCAAAGAAAAGAGGTGCAAGTTGGAATTGTCCCACCCACCCTTTTGTTGTATATTTAAAACAGGATATGCACAGTTTAACAAATCAATCATTTCAGTTACAAGGACTGTCACTTGTGGCTAAAATGATTGGTTTGTTTGGGCCACACAAACATTTTTTTAGAAGGACTTCCTCCATTAAATAATTACTCTGAGGATATTGATGATAAAGTGTTAATTACATTATAATCTTGTACAATAAATTTCATGTCTACGCCGCAAATGACGTAACATGGAGCAGGTGCCTAGCTGGCTAACGTTCCTACCTCTACTAAATTTGACCTCATAAATGGAGCAGATGCTTTCAACATTGTAAGGATTGGGGTACATAGATAGGGTAAAGTTGTTGGAAATTAAAGGGAAATTCACCACCAGTGATGGACGCTATAAATGGGCATTTATAAGTGAGTTCAGTAGGTCTTTTAAAGGAATAGAAAGAGTATTCTTCAACAACTGCAATATCCTTAAGCAGGATTCAGTAATAGGTGATATGTTACCTGATAGACCTACTTTCATTTATAGGAGGGCCCCATCCCTAAAGAATCAGCTTGTAAAAAGTAGTTTAGACACAGAAATAAGGCAGAGTGTAAGAACCATGGGCTTTCATCGCTGCGGCGACTGCTTGATGTGTAAGACAGTAAAAGCCCCAGTATGGAAATTTACTGAGTACATTGTGAATGGCCATGTTTATCCCATTCGGGATTTTATAACGTGTCACACGAAGAATATTGTATATGTACTTGAATGTGTGTGCAGCCTTGCCTACGTTGGCAGGACAGGAAGGAGTTCTAGGGTAAGGTGGGCCGAACACATATAAAATATTCGCAAGGGTCTAGATACTCATAATGTATCCTCACACTTTAAGAAAGTTCATGGTTCCAATACATGCTGCCTGAAGAAATTTTTGGGGCATACAAGTGGTACAACAAAAGCGGAGAACTAAAGATTTAGAAAAGAGACTCGCTCAGGCAGAGATGAAATGCATACACCGTTTGGGTACTCTTGTCCCTAGGGGACTCAACGGGGAATTTGAATCAAAATGCTTTGTTAATTAGTGGGGTGTTTATGCATATCCTTGTTTGCATCACTATATACTTTTTTTGCATGCACTTTATAACCATCAATGGTAACTGTTGCTGTTTTTCTTTGTTTCTTTTTATATATCATATTTTGGATTTTTTATCTGGCACTTTAACAATATGTGGACAATATGAGGACTTTGCTGGCATATGGAGGGTTAATAATTACTCCCTGCAAACACTCCTACTGCACCTACAAAAAATGGTTTTCAGCATTTCCTGAGTAAAGGAACGCATGAACAGCTGACCATTGCGGCTAAGGAGAGCTGCTTACATTGTTTCCTGATCTGTGGAACGCGGGTGAACCGCAAGCGTCATTTCCGGTTTCAGTTAGTGACGACATCGGCGCATGCGCTCATTCAGGAGCGTGATATTCAACGGAGATTGATGCCAGCTGGGAGCCCCAATTGATGAGGTTTATAAACTGATAACTGGAGCCAGTGAACCACGCTTCTGATGAAGGACTTGGCGTCTGATACGCATTAAGCGTGGCTCCTGTTTTTATTCCGCATTGACTCTGGTACACACGGACTTTGACCATGTGCCTGGTGATTGATCCTGTATGCTGTTTCAGGCATCCGGAAAGCCTGATTGCACTCCACACTACCAACATCTGTGGTTCCAAGGATCCCCTGTGGTGATATATCCGTTGTGGCACTTGATGGAGTCCATTGCGATATGCTGTTTGTTTTTATGTATCCTGTAAATTTAATCTGTGGTATTAAACCTGTGCGTGTTTTTAACTACTACACTATGGTCTGCAATTTATAGTACCTCTTATCATCCCCATTTTTATTGGGAAAAGAGGTACTTATCTTTCAGGTGTTATCAAGGATTAATCAGTCCTACCTGTGTTCCGTATGTGAAGGAAATACCTTTCAGAAAATAAACTCCTCCATTCATCTTTGCAAATCATTGAGGACTATCATCCAACAAAGGGTGAATGCATTCATTTCATACCATCGCATTTATTGCTATGCACATGAGGTGTCATGGTACTTGGTGAGCGCTGTAGCTGTGTGTACAATATTTTTCTCTGTAACGTTGCACAAATGAATCTGAAATATATATAATAATAATTGCACACTGCGGTTGACTTCACCAACAGCATCGCACAAATGAGTCAGAAATATATATAATAATTACACACTTTTGTTGACTTCACCGACAGCATCACACAATACATATATGAGTAGGAAATAATATACTGTGGCCCAACCAGCAGTGTCACAGTACTTATGAAAATAAAATAAAAATTGTATAGTACACTGGGGTACAGCACAAACAAAAAATATATATATATTTTTTTTATAATTTTAGGCTTTTTGTTTTTTGTTTTTATTATTTTAATTTTACACTGGGGAAGAGCCCCTGGATGGATGGATCAATCCTTTCAGATACAGCAGAGAGCACCCCTCTTTCAGATACAGAAAACAACGAGAGCACACATTTTTCAGATACAGCAGAGAGAGAGAGCACCCCTTTTTCAGATACCACAGACAGATAGCACCCCTTTTTCAGATACCACAGACAGATAGCGCCCCTTTTTCAGATACAGCAGACAGAGAGAGCACCCTTTTTCAGATACAGCAGACAGTGAGTGCCCCCTTTTTCAGATACAGCAGACAGCGAGAGCACCCCTTTTTCAGATACAGCAGACAGAAAGAGCACCCATTTTTCATATACCACAGACAGATAGCGCCCCTTTTTCAGATACAGCAGACAGAGAGAGCACCCTTTTTCAGATACAGCAGACAGCGAGTGCCCCCTTTTTCAGATACAGCAGACAGCGAGAGCGCCCCTTTTTCAGATACAGCAGACAGAAAGAGCACCCATTTTTCAGATACAGCAGACAGAAAGAGCACCCCTTTTTCAGATACCACAGACAGATAGCGCCCCTTTTTCAGATACAGCAGACAGAGAGAGCACCCTTTTCAGATACAGCAGACAGCGAGTGCCCCCTTTTTCAGATACAGCAGACAGCGAGAGCGCCCCTTTTTCAGATACAGCAGACAGAAAGAGCACCCATTTTTAAGATACAGCAGATAGAAAGAGCACCCTTTTTTCAGATACAGCAGAGAGAGAGAGAGAGAGAGCACCCCTTTTTCAGATACAGCCAGTGCTGAAAGTAGGGTGGTACGGAGTGATACGGAGTACCATTAAGGAATATGGCGGTGGTACACAGTACTACCACCAGCCCACAGCTGGGGCATAATTTATAAGGGACATTTTTGTGTGGGACATAAAATGGTGTCAGTGGCATAACTGTATGTGGCATAATATGTAGTAGACAGTACAGTGTGTGATATAATATATATGGCATTACAGTGTGTGGCATAATGTTTAATGGGCATTACGGTGTGTGGCATAATGTGTAATGGGTGTTATGGCATCTGGCATAATGTGCAATGGGCATTATGGTGTGTGGCATAATGTGTAGTAAGCATTATGGTGTGTGGCATAATGTGTAAGGGCATTATTGTGTGTGGCATAATGTGGCCATGCCCCTATTGTCATGTAGCCACTTCCCTAGTTTTGTGTGACCACGCCCCCTCATGACACGTGACCACTAAGTTAGTATCAGTACCATTAAGAAAAAATTTCTACTTGCACCACTGGATACAGCAGACAGAGAGAGCACCCCTTTTTCAGATACAGGAAAAAGATGAGCACCCCTTTTTCAGATACAGCAGACAGAGAAAGCACCCCTTTTTCAGATATAGCAGACAGAGAGAACCCCTTTTTCAGATCCAGCAGACACAGAGAGCACCCCTTTTAGATACAGCAGACAGAGCAGCTGCCCCACGCCACGCCACCCAGTACTGAGATGGGCCCGTCCGTCCAGTACACTCTTCAATGCCGGAGTAAAGATGGCGCAGATCACCGGGGACTTACAGTATATAGAATCCAATACCCGCGAGAACCTGAGAGTGGGATGATGACGTTTTGCCTCGTTTTGGGAACTGAGAAAGGCGGGAAGTACTGAGCCAGACTCAGCTCCTGACTTGGATTGGGAAGTTCGGGGGTTTGGATCCCGGGTAACCGAACCTGCTCATCCCTACATAATACCTATTGTTTGCAGCACAGTAAAAAGTGAGACATCACTGAGAATAAACATCGTAGGTACCGCTGTACATTAAATACTAATGTAGTACAATTTCAGACTTTTTGTGCAAAAGTTTCTTCACATAAAATAGCTATTAAATATACACTTGTAAAGGTTATGTTTAAACATAAAATTAAATTATCCAATCTTGATGGCAGTGTACCTTTATGCAGTTGTTTTGCAAGCTACAGTACTGTAAAAGCTATGTAAATTTTGCTAATGGATTTTAGAAGTGAAGTGTATACCTCACCAACCGTCAATTTAGTATAATTGTGCACAGCATTTGTAAATACTGTACAGGTGCATTTCCTGAAATATGCAGCAGTGAATACCTGTTAAAAACATACATATGTTATTAAAATAATTATAAAAGACAATCTTATCTAGTCATTGTTACAAATCACTAATAACCTTGTGATAAGGTTTTAGAACCAGAATCAACCTTTCCCATAATGCCAGGTACTGTATGTTTACTGGTACTGTACTTAGATGCTGCCAGAACTTCATCTTGCATTGTATTGGCTTATAAATAGCATATTTCTAATAAAAAACAATACAATTGGAACCATAGGCAAGGTTTGATATTTATGCTGTAAATGGAGTTACTAAGAAATTATATATAACAATCTATTGCAAGAGGTTACACTTCAGTACAACACACTTATAATAATTAGAGATGTGTGTGGACCTCCGTGTTTTGGTTCTAATTCCTCATCATGTTTTGGCAAAACCACCCTAGAGTGTTTTGGTTCGTATTCAGATTTTGGTCCAGTTTAAAACCAATAAAAAATTGATAACCATTGATAAAAATCTATAAAGATTTGCGATTTTTGCTGTCGGACCATTTTTGTTGGATTTGGATTTGGCTCTGATTCGTTGTCTGGCTTTAGATTTGGATATGACAAACCTCCATGACTGGTTTTTGGATTTGGATTTGAATTGTTTTGAAAAATTGTCAAAAAAGCTAAAATCACTTAATTTGGACCTTTTGTTGTTCCTAGAGTATTATTAACCTTAACAACATTGATTTCCAGTCAATTTTGACCGCCTCAAAGCTTACGATTCACCATTATTAGGGAAAGGCTGCAGCAACCTGGTTGGTTACTAAGCGACAGAGCAGCAGAACAAACACATGGCAGTTTATAGCACATCTATGAAACACTGACACACAACAGTGGCAGGAATGAAAGTTGGTGCAATATTGAATTGTCCTTGGGACCTACCTCCCACCCTTATGTGGGATATTAAAAAGGACATGCCCAGTTTAAGAAACCAAGCACTTCAATGACAGGGACTGACACTTTTGTGGCTGAAGTGCTTGCATTGTTTTGGCCTCCTCATTTCATGGAAGGGACTACCTCTGATCACTTATGAGGCGGTTGATGATGAGGGTGTTAATTATATTTTATACTTGTAAAATAAATTTCATGAACTCACCGCAAATGACGTAACATGGAGGAGGTGCCTAGATGGATAACCATCCTACCTCTACTAACTGGCCTAACAAATGGAGCAGATGCCTTCACAAACATTGTCAAGATTTGGATAAAAATAATCCCACACCCATGAGGTGGCATTTTTGGTCTTATGCCCAGGCATCACAATGGCTTTCTTTTTATCATGGGCAAGAACTGCAGCCACTGGTGGCTGACTTACTGTACACAAACAACATCATCAACATCATCCTCATCTTCAGTGTCAAATAGTAGTAGTACACACATATTCCCCACATCCTGTTCCACTTCCACACATTAATTCTCAATTTCTATTATGCCTTTATCACCAATTTTACTTGTACTGCTCCCTACATGTGCAGATGGCGCAGAAATGGTGGAAGGAGGTGAAAGAGGCTTCTCTATGAGGACAGTGTGAGAAATGTCAGACTCACACATAGCTGATACCCATAAATGCTCCTTCTGAATGTTGTTTGATGATTCTGAATACATGGTGAATACATGGTTTTTCTACTGCCTTAGTGTCTTTAATTTTTTTTACACCTCTTCTAGACTCTGAGTGAAAAGTTCTTGCATCGTCATGAGAGACAGAGAAAGATGCCTCACTGACAGTTGCAGAACCACCACTCATAAATAAAGGCCTAAGCCTTTTCTTGCCACTGCATGTGGTAAATGGCAAGTTGGCAATTTTATGTTTCTTTCCACTTCCCTTTGGCAAGTTGGCAATTTTATGTTTCTTTCCACTTCCCTTTGTAGGAAGTGTCTTTTTCTTTAAAACTGTATGCTGGGTTTTTATTTTAGATGCCCTGATTTAGATTCCATGATTTAGACCCTTGGGCATTGGCTCTAGTAGATGACGTTGCTGGACTAGCTTCATCATCATGACTGTTGGCAGCAGCTGCTGCACTAGTATTTGGTTGCTCTTCTCTAAACTGACAGTAATCCATTTATGAAGTCACAGATCACTGCGTGGATCACAGTGCTTATAAATGCACGTGAACAAAGAGCACTTGAATAAAGTGCACCAACCAGTACAAAAACAATAGATATTATATATATTTGATTTTTCAGTATTTAAACCAGCAGCTCGGTTCCAACTGTGTGGATCACAGGGCTTATAAGCACATAAACCAGTACAAAACTAATATATATATATATACACACACACACACACACACACACACACACACACACACACACACACATTTCTAAAGTGCACCAATACAAAAACAATAGCTATATATATTTTATTTTTCTATTTTTAAACTTACAGCTTGGTTTGAACTACATGGATCCCAGGGCTTATAGATGCATGTGAACAAAGCACACCAAACAGTACAATTTGCAGCAGAGTATAGCGCAGCACACAGCAGCATGCCCCCTATACACAGTCACTATATAGCAAAGCCACTTCTGAGTCTGGACACAGCCAGTAAAGCAGAGTATTGCACAGCTGACAACAGCATGAAGTATGCTACCTATACACACTCTCTATACAACACAGTCAGTATAGCACAGCAAACAGCAGAGAGCAGCTTGCCACTTATACAGAGACACTATACAGCACAGCCACTTGTGAGACTCTGGACAAGCACAGCCAATATAGCAGAGTATAGCACAGCACACAGTAGCTTAGAGCATGCCACCTACACACAGTCACTCACTATACAGCATAGCCACTTGTGAGTGTGTACACAGCACAGTCAGTATAGCAGAGTTTAGCATGCATCAGAGTGCAGTGTGTCCCTTATACACACTCAGTCACTATCTAGCACAGCCACTATTCAATACAGCCACTACAGTAGAGTATAATGCAGCAAACAGCAGCGTACATTCCAGTGAAATGGCATGGAGTCCCGGCTGCGGCGCCTTATATAGAATCCAAGTACCGTGAGAATCTGACACCGGGAAGATGACATTCAGCCTCAAATGGGAATCTGAGTCTGGTGGGAACACCAGAGCTGCAGCTTGGGTGGGACTCGGATCCTGATTATGTGGAATCCGAATCACTAATCGCTAATAAAAATTCCTTAAAACAGTAAAAATTGTGTAATTTTTGCAACCCAAAACACAAAATTTGTTCTTAAAATCCTAATTCTGAACAACGTGAAGATTTGAACCAGGACTCGGTTCAGCTCGACTCTCCTTGGGTGATCTGGAACAGGTTTTGATTCGAAACCACAAATTTCTGGTGGATTCAGATCTCTGGAGAACCGAACCACACATCTCTAATAATAATAATAATAATAATAATAATAATAACAACAATAATTATAGGCAAAAACTAACAACATCTGGCAAGAGGTGGAAAGCACCACAATGATGATATGAAGAGGCCTATTTATCAATGGGGTCTATGATCTGATCCCTATGTACCGATCTCTGAAAAGCAAAGCTTTTCATGGTTTGGCCACATTAGTTTACACCATCTTCAGATGGTGTAAACTGCTTTAAGCAAAGATTCAAGAGAGAGATCTACTGATACCCCTCCAACAGCCTCTGTCCAGAGCTGGCTATTGACACTGTGCATTTGCAAAGTTGATGATTTCCACTGAGGGGTCTATAACAAACGTGAGCAAACTCCTCTAAAATGCCAGTGAAGTGACTTGCAGGGACAGCTTTTATCACTACCACTGTCTCTATACTGTAGGTTAAAATTTTAAATATCAGCAGTGAAATGGATTATTAAAACATAGGTCCTCATAGGTCCCTAAGTGTGAGAAAAAGGAGATAATAAATGGTAAACAATATTAAATCAGTCCTAACAAGACAGATGTCAGAGGATAATCCAAAGTCAAAGCCAGCAATCAAACTAAGAATCAAAACAACCAAATCAACAGGAGCACAGTTAGTCACCTTGGAGCAGGAACTTGGACTGGCACAGGTGAAATGGTAAGGCAGTTATTTAAATGGTGGGCTGCCAATGGAGTGGAGTACCAGCCTTCTCCTAATGAAAGATTAGTAGCACCTGAGAGATGGCCCAGGCTAGGAGAGAAGTGGCCCGTGCCTTGTAGGCAAACTTGCACATGTGCCTGGAAGATTATAACAGTCATCATTTTGTTATCCTATATTTCAAGTTGTCTAAGATATTTATGTCTATAATGATATTCTATGCTGAATTTCTATTTATAATAGACTATGTTAATATAGAATTACCTGAGTTTCTTTTAGGTTAATGATGGTTGTCCCTACAGTATATGTCTGAGTGTGTTACAAATAGTAGTTACAGTAGGACGATATTTTTCGTTCATCCAAATGGCGAAGTTTGAACACAGCAGTGTTTGCAATTTGGAAAAGAAAATATATTTTTATATTTACAAATATTTTTTAAAGTGTTCAAAAACAAAAATCATAAAAATGCTAATACCAATGGCAAATTTGAAACCACAAATTCAAATTAAGCTCCACTGGTGATTGTACCTAAAATGTGTTCATGACCATTGAACTAGAACTGCATATCATCAATACCTGTTAGTACTGTATATTTCATTTTGTATATCTGAATTAACAAACTATGATATATGAAAATGAAGAAAGCAATAATATATTAATTTTCTCTAGCAGGAGTATCATCTTGGCCATAGTAAACAGCTGATATCATTCCTGCTATGCAATAAATCATTTGCAGAAATTAAATAGATATTGGTTGACCAGTGTCCAATCGCATACATGATAGACACTTTCTATGTCCAATAATAATTGGATCATTATGATAATGGTAATAAATCATATAGTTACTAATGTTTGTAATAATATAAGGTACAGTAGATACAGTAAGGGTATATTCATGCATATGTCGTTGTGGTAAGTGTTGCTTTTCACTATATATTGCATGACATCGATGCAATATATGGTATAGTAGTTCTAATTAGTAACTCAGTAATGCTGTACTTACCTGTAACAGAGCTGATATCAGGCTCTGTGTCACAGTGCATCTTTTTCTGCTTTTCTCCCCTCAGGAGGCTTATTACGCCATCCATGGTAACTTGTACACAGCTGAGGATTGGAAAGCAGAGCTTTCGGTTCTTTTATGACTCGCTCTCCTCCTACCACTGTATGGGGAAGCGATCCTGACAGGAAGCTGGGACGCAATTGGAGAAATCATGAACGTGTCCACAGTAACCTACTGCATAAATAGATGCAGGCAGTGAAAAGCCATGTTTGCCGCAAAACAGGGATATTTACTGCTACATGAATAGACCCCACCACAGTACACACACAGTATAGGATTAGGTGAGTAATGACGGACTTGCCTATCATATCATAAAAAGGTTAGTGAATGAAGTATTATGGCAGTTAACGTTGACTAAGTTTGTCCTGCAAAAGGAGTAGGCACACCTTCTGTAGGTTCAAATATGGGTGTACTATGTATAGGTTTGTATTATTGTAATGCAAGGAATGCATGGAAATATATGAGTGAAGTGAGAATAAAATTAATTGTATGGAAATTATGGCATAAGGATAGACTACATAAATGTCCTTAATCAAGATCTCATCATCAGGTCAGATATAATAGTGATAGCACTAATTTGCAGCTCCCATCTGGAATGAATGGATATTATGCTCATATGGAGGTGTATATATATATATATATATATATATGTGTGTCCAGATTAGTAGGCACTCCAAGTCTCCTTAATAGTGAATCTGCCGTGGTGCATAGCTCATGGAAATAAACATATGAGACAAATAGCGGCACTCCTAACAGGCTTGCAATAAGACTCAAGACACCCTGGTCCAGCAACGTTTTGGAATCTACTCCGTTCCCAGGCTACATTATTACAGGTTCATTATTACCTGTAGCCAGGGGACGGAGTAAATTCTGAAACGTTGCTGGACCAGGGTGTCTTGAGTCTTGTTGCAAGCACATTAGGAGTGCCACTATATGTCTCATATATATATATATATATATATATATATATATATATATAGCAACACAGTTTTTGGGAGGCACTCCTCGGCTTTGTAAATAATTTCCACAGCTACAACTGCATGCTTTCAACGTTTCAGGTGCACTTTATTAGCACCTTTCGTCAGGATAAGGACAGATACAGACATCTTACCTTAAATACCATGTGCAATAAAGGATCAGGTCTCTGCTCCCCCTGCACTTCCTGGAATGGTGTGTGATGACATCACACCTCATCCAGCCAGCTGTGGGGGTGGGCGGAGCCATTTTCCATAGTAACAGTGTAAACACTAAAAACAATAAAAAACAACAACACACAAATGCTCGCTCAAAATAACATTAATACATAAGCAGCCCTGACCATAAGCTTAGCAGACTTTAGTATTGCATATCATGTGATAATAATCAAATGCTATTTATATTTATGAACAACCCCAGTCCCCGCTGTTCATACATCAGGGAATGGCCAAACCACAACTTTGTGCAGTGACCACTCAGGAGCAGACGGAGCCGGTAAGTATGTGAACAATCTGCTTTGTTTTCATTACCATAAATCAAAGAGTAGTTTAACAGTCTAGTCATGGAATAAGAATTCAATTCCTGTGTCTTTTGACCACAGAGGTAATACTGAATAATCACATATAATATCCCACCAGAAATCGTGAGAAAAATAAGTTATTTCAACTACTATTCAAAAACGGAAATCTAAGGAAGCTTTCACTTCATCGTGTATCCAATGGAATGCTGTCTTCCATTACCATACACTAAGAGAGAAAAGCATACGCATAACAGATCACTAGCTTAAATGTTCCTACAAGAAGCATAAATAAAGACAAATTTTCCTTTAGGCCAGTTGGCGCCACCGTATTCAATTCAAAAATCCATCTTGCTTCCATTTGTAACAGTTTTTTGTTACGATCTCCTCCCCTTGCCATAGGAGGGGCATGGTCAATTAATTTGTAACACAGCGTGGCCATAGAATGTCCTGCTTCTTTGAAGTGCCTTGCTACCGGCTGCTCTACGACCTTCCCTTCTAAAGCATGTCTAATGGCAGATCTGTGCTGTGCAGCTCTTTCACGGAAAGTACAGATCATTTTGCCCACATATATGAGCCCACAGGGGCACCTTATTATATAAATAATACATATAGAAGTGCATGTCAACACATGTTTGATTGCAAACTTCTTTCCTGAATGTGGGTGCATGAATAAAGGTCCCGTCTCTAGATAGCGGCAAGTTGTGCATCCCGCACATTTATACGATCCAGGGGCCTTACTGAGAAAGTGTGACCTTAATTCCCTCTGTTGTGTAGTATTAGAGTGGACAAGCCAGTCCTTTAAATTCCGGCCTCTACGGTGACATTTCAGCAATTCACTGTTATTAAGCGATGGAATAGAACTATCTGTTTTCACAATAGGCCATAACTGACTTGCAGTGTTTCTTATTACATTGCTTGCAGTATTGAATGTAATAATGAACGGTATAATTTTCTTGCTAGACTTTGGTTTCTTAGAGAGCAAGCATTGTTGACAAGGTACCGCAAGTGCTTTCCTCTTTGCTGATAATAGATCATCTTTATGGTACCCTCTACTTATAAATTTCTCCAACATTCCATCTATCTCCTTTTCGGCCTCAGCCAGATTGCTGGTTATCATCCATGCTCGCAAGAATTGCGAGTAGGGTAAGCCCTTCTTCATAGCTTCCGGATGGAAGCTTTGAGTAGAGGGTTCATATCTGTTGGTTTGTGATATACTGACGTCTCTAATAGATTTCCATTTCTCTTTATAAGGACGTCCAGATAATGGATCATGTCAGTGCTTGCTTCAAATGTAAATTTGATGTTCTCATCCATCCCATTGATCGTTCTCATGTGCTCCTTGAAATCCTCCATTTTTCCTTACCAAATCACCAGGAGATCGTCGATGTAGCGTAGGAATAAAATGACCCCTGTAGCAAATTGGGTGTTTTCCATAAATAGCTTTCGTTCGACCGCCAACATAAAGGCATTCCCAAACGCCGGAGCTACGTTGCTCCCCATGGTGCATCCCAGGCGCTGTAAGTAATATTCTCCATTAAAGGAAAAGAAGTTCCTTGTTAGGGTCATTTCCAGTAGTTTTAGAAAAAACTCAACATCTGGCCCTTTATAATGTGTATTGCCCTCGAGTAAGTTCCTCATTGCTGCAATCCCTTCCTTGTGAGGGATATTAGTATAAAGACTGATCACGTCAATACTCACAAGGACGTAAGCCTTAGGGAGTTCTGTGATGTTTTGAAGAATAAGTAGGAGCTGTGTTGTATCCAGTAACACTGTTGGTTCAGCTTGAATGACAGGCTGTAGGTAAAAGTCCACATATCTTGCTACATTGCTGTAAAGTGAGCCACGGGCTGAGATTATCGGGCATCCAGGCGGACATTGCAAGCTTTTATGCACTTTTGGGAGTGTATAGAGGACTGGCATAGTAGGGTATTCTGTTACCAATGCCTTATAAGTAGTCTTATCAATCAAAGAATCTTGTTGAGCTTTTGTCAAAATATTGTCCAATTCTTGTTTGAATTATGAGGTTGGATCATATGTCAATTTACTGTATACCAACTGATCGCGTAATTACCGGTAAAACTCTTAATTGTATTTGTCCACATCCTGTAATACAATGGCACCTCCTTTGTCAGCCGCCCGAATTGTTATGGTTTTATTTTCACTCAAGTGTTTAAGGGCTGCAGATTCCCCTTTTGTGAGATATGCAATACTAAAGTCTGCTAAGCTTATGGTCAGGGTTGCTTATGTATTAATGTTATTTTGTGCGAGCATTTGTGTGTGTGTTTTTTTTGTATTGTTTTTAGTGTTTACACTGTTACTATACAAAATGGCTCCGCCCACCCCCACAGCCGGCTGGATGAGGTGTGATGTCATCACACACCATTCCAGGAAATGCAGGGGGAGCAGAGACCTGATCCTTTATTGCACATGGTATTTAAGGTAAGATGTCTGTATCTGTCTTTATCCTGACGAAAGATGCTAATAAAGTGCACCTGAAACATTGAAAGCATGCAGTTGTAGCTGTGGAAATTATTTACAAAGCCGAGGAGTGCCTCTCAAAAAGTGTGTTGCTGTACATTGTGCCCTAGAGGTTTGGAGGGGGCACCCAGGTACTATCTATTACTGTTTTATGGAGTGCCGGTCAAAACTGCTGGATTTTATATATATATATATATATATATATATATATAGTACGATGTGGGGACCGGCACTCTCAAACACAAACACAATTGCCCCGGTGCCTCCTCAAGTGATCCAAGGACCATGTATATCCACAAAGAAGGAGTGGCACTCGTGGGACTTCAGTCAAACAACAAAGGACACAGCGGTCACTAGTTGGGTCTAATCGACGTTTCGATAATTTAATATCGTCTTCAGGATAAACAAAGTGCATACAAGACAACATTTACATACCTACTCACCACCCCTGATGTATCCACGCCATCGCTGCGGGCGCCGGGTCCTCGGACGACAGTAAAACTCCGTCGCGCACTTCCTGTGCGCCCGGACGCTCGAGCGGTTGCCTGGAGACCAAAAACATCATGTGACATCAACAAATAACAAATGGCATCGGGTAATGCAGGAGCGCATGTATCTAACATAGATACATGTACAGGGACAACATGTTAATAGTTACACATGCAAATGCTGAAAACACAACATATATACAAAATAGCAAAATTGTATAAGTACCTGCTGGAGACATATACTGTGTACAAAATTGTAAACTAGCACAGATTGGCACAGATTGGGCTAGAGGCGTCAAAAAAACATAGATATTGCACAAACCAGGATCAATGGTAACTCATAATGCTGCAGAAAAAAAGGGCAAATGCTTCCTAAGTAAGTAGCAGTGAAGAGAAAGATGTGTTACTGATCATCCACGTAGGGATTCATGAGTCCAGAAACATCATGGAGCTAGACTAGACGCCTCAAATCTAATTATAGCAGGAAAATTATAAGAAAAATGGAAATTTTTTCTGGGAGAGTACATGTAAACTCACAGAAAATAATTCACAAAAAGCACAATATACTTCACAAAAAGCAATTCAGGGGAAGATTCTCATTGAGCCCTTTAGGTGCAATAGTATTCAGGCGGTATATCCACCTGGCTTCTCTCTGAAGTAGGGCCTTGCCCCTATCACCCCCCCTAAGGCGTTTAGGTTCAGTATCAATGATTTTGTATTGCAGTGTGGTAAGACCATGTCCTAATAATTTGAAGTGTCGGGCAACAGGTTGATTTGATCCACTGCTGGCCCCTTCTAAGGCATGTCTAATGGCCGACCTGTGAAGTGCCATGCGCTCTTTAAACATCCTAGTGGTCTTCCCCACATATAGGAGACCACAGGGGCATCTCATAATGTACACCACATAGGTACTGGTACATGTCAGTACATGGCGTATGGCGATCCGTTCCCCCGAATGTGGATGGGCGAAGGAATCACCATACTCCATGAAACTGCACGTAGTGCAGCCAGTACATCTATAACAACCCGCCTTTCTCGTGAGGAAGGTAATCGGCCCAACTTTTTTGGTATTGGAGACATCGTTCTTAACAAGCCAGTCTTTGAGATTCCTATTCCTAGTATAGCTGGCTAACACTTTGGTATTTTTGAGCATACTCAATTCGGGATCTGTTGTCACCACCGGCCAAAGGTTCTTCATGGCCTTCAACCAGTGGCCCGACATTTTAAGGAAATGAAGCATTCGTTATCATCTCTAGTGTATAAATTAATTGACCATGTACCTGCCTCCATCCGCGGTGGTGACCGAGACAAAAACATACTCCAATTGGAGGCTAGGTGGATCCACAGAATGAACTCGGTCACACCGCATGGACTGAATGAGATGTTGTCTTTTTCCTGCTTTTTATAGTTTTGATATCTTTTGAGATTCCTGGACATCATTGAATCACATACGTATCATCTGTCAGTAAGATTATAGGCCCTCATTCCGAGTTGATCGGTCGCAAGGCGAATTTAGCAGAGTTACACACGCTAAGCCGCCGCCTACTGGGAGTGAATCTTAGCTTCTTAAAATTGCGACCGATGTATTCGCAATATTGCGATTACTAACTACTTAGCAGTTTCTGAGTAGCTCCAGACTTACTCTGCCTGTGCGATCATTTCAGTGCTTATCGTTCCTGGTTGACGTCACAAACACACCCAGCGTTCGCCCAGGCACTCCCACCGTTTCCCCGGCCACTCCTGCGTTTTTTCCGGAAACGGTAGCGTTTTCAGCCACACGCCCCTGAAACGCCGTGTTTCCGCCCAGTAACACCCATTTCCTGTCAATCACATTACGATCGCCGGAGCGAAGAAAAAGCCGTGAGTAAAATTACTTTCTTCATAGTAAAGTTACTTGGCGCAGTCGCAGTGCGAACATTGCGCATGCGTACTAAGCGGATTTTCACTGCGATGCGATGAAAAATACCGAGCGAACAACTCGGAATGAGGGCCATAGCGCAAGCTTAGGAGTTAGGTCCCTTAATTTTACCTGTCAAAAATCCACAGGAAATTATACCTCAAGAGTGTGGTTTTGGATTATTGTAGGGTTTTGAAGCACAGGATTGTAGACATTTTACAATCTGTGCTGTAGCAGTGCATTTTTCTGCATTAATCATTTTTACACCCAGTGTTCCAGTATTAGTTTCATTTATTCAATGAATTAATTAAAAAAAATGTTTGCGTTCTAGCTTTTGCTAGTACATAATCTGATTACTTTAACAGTAAGTAGCACCAGGATTCGTGTATTTTTACATTACCTTTTTAATCACACTTTATCACATTCCCTCACCTGGCAGTGTGCTGCCGTTTTTAACCTTTTTCCATAATACCATTACAGGGGCGTTTATGTATATTTGGCCCGCTGTATCTTACATTGCTCTGTTGGTAGATTTTAATCACAACACTTCTACTTTTACATTTGCCCTTCTGTATGATTTAATTTTGTTAATATATGAGATTTATGCACTTGCATTGTATTTTAGCATGTCATGTTTAAATGTGTTGTTATTTCCCGTTTACAGGTCACCATAGAAACCACCAGGTTTCCTCTATCCTTCCGGATGGTGGGTCACGTGCTGCGTTCCAGGTAGCCAGCGCCGGAAGTGTCCACTTGGAGTGAGGAGGTCAGGTGACCGGACTGAAGGCGGTGGTTAGCAAAGTGACCAGCGCGGTTACGTCATCAGACGGGGACTCGAGGTGACCGGAAGGCGGGCATGGCGGCCTGGATGGCATTCACTACTTAAGGTAAGATTGCACATGTTGTTTTTTGTTCTTGAAAAAAGTCCATTAGACTGAAACGTTGAAACACAGACGCTGTCCGTCTCTTCATTCTTTTATTGGAAGTCTTGCGAGTGCTGCCTTCGTGGGTAGTATATTGGAGTCTATTTGACTTAAGGAGGGCACCGGAGCATTTTTGTGGGACAGTAAGTGAGTGCCGACCCATTCCTGCATATATATATATATATATATATATATATATGCACTCAGAGTGATTTTTTTTATTCTTAGTCATTCATAGAAGTCCGTATGTCAGCTGCAGCCCAACAGCTGTTACAACCACAGCACAGTTGTTTTCTTCAGGGGCCACTGTGCTGTGGTTGAAATAAATATATATATATATATATATATATATATATATATACATACATTAGAGATGTGCAGCGGGCATTATTCGTGTTTTGTGTTTTGGTTTTGGATTCAGGTCCGCGGTCGTGTTTTGGATTCGGACGCGTTTTGGCAAAACCACCCTTTCGGATTTTTGTCGGATTCGGATGCGTTTTGGATTTGGGTGTTTTAAAAAAACAACAACTAAAAAACAGCTAAAATCATAGAATTTGGGGGTAATTTGGATCCTATAGTATTATTAACCTCAATAACCATAATTTCCACTCATTTCCAGTCTATACTGAACACCTCACACCTCACAATATTATTTTTAGTCCTAAAATTTACACTGAGGTCACTGGATGACTAAGCTAAGCGACCGAAGTGGGCGGCAAAAAACACCTGGCCCATTTAGGAGAGGCACTGCAGTGTCAGACAGGATGGCACTTAAAAAAATAGTTCCCAAACAGCACATGATGCAAATAATAAATGAAAACAAACCAATCAAATCAGCGACAGGGTGTGAAATGACTGGTTGGTTTGGGCCTCCACCAAAAAAGAAGCAATCAATCTCTCCTTGCACAAATTGGCTCTACAGAGGCAAGATGTCCACCTTCTCCTCATCGTCCGATTCCTCCCCCCTTTAACTGTGTACATCCTCCTCCTCACAGAGTATTACTTCGTCCCCACTGGAATCCACCATCACATGACCCTGTGTACTTTCTGGAGGCAATTGCTGGTAAATGTCTCCACGGAGGAATTTATAATTCATTTTGATGAACATCATCTTATCCACATTTAGTGGTAGTAACCTCCTACGCCGATCGCTGAGAAGGTGACCGGCTGAACTAAACACTCTTGCAGAGTACACACTGGAGGGGGGGCAACTTAGGTAAAATAAATCCAGTTTGTGCAAGGGCCTCCAAATTGCCTCTTTTTCCTGCCAGTATACGTACGGACTGTCTGACATGCCTACTTGGATGCTGTCACTCATATAATCCTCCACCATTCTTTCAATGGTGACTGAATCATATGCAGTGACAGTAGACGACATGTCAGTAATTGTTGGCAGGTCCTTCAGTCCGGACCAGATGTCAGCACTCGCTCCTGACTGCCCTGCATCACCACCAGCGGGTGGTTTTGGAAATGTTATCCTTTTCCTAGCAGCTCTAGTGGCAAGAAAATGAAGGAGGAGCTGTAGGTGGGTAACATTCCACTTGACTTGACAATTGTCTCACCAGCAGGTCTTTGAACATCTGCAGACTTGTGTCTGCTGGAAAGAGAGATACAACGTAGGCTTTAAACCTAGGATCGAGCACGGTGGCCAAAATGTAGTGCTCTGATTTCAACAGATTGACCACACATGAATCCTGGTTAAGCGAATGAAGGGCTCCATCCACAAGTCCCACATGCCTAGCAGAATCGCTTCGTTTTAGCTCCTCCTTTAATCTCTCCAGTTGCTTCTGCAAAAGCCTGATGAGGGGAATGACCTGACTTAGGCTGGCAGTTTCTGAACTGACTTCACGTGTGGCAAGTTCAAAGGGTTGGAGAACCTTGCGCAACATGGAAATCATTCTCCACTGTGCTTGAGTCAGGTACATTCCCCCTCCTTTGCCTATATCCTGCTCCTCCATCCTCTGAAGCATATAGAGGGTTGAATTCCACCTCGTTACCACCTCTTGCTTCAGCTGATGGCAGGGCATGTTCAGGAGTGTTTGCTGGCGCTCAAGTCTTCAGCACATGGTGGCTGAATGCCGAAAGTGGCCTGCAATTTTTCGGTCCACCAACAGCATCTGCACACCCCTCTCATTTTTCAAAAAATGATGCACCACCAAATTCATTGTATGTGCAAAACATGGGACGTGCTGTAATTTGCCCAGTTGTAATGCATGCACAATATTAGTGGTGTTGTCCGATATCACAAATCCCCAGGAGAGTCCAATTGGGGTAAGCCATTCTGCGATGATGTTCCTCAGTTTCCGTAAGAGGTTGTCAGCTGTGTGCCTCTTATGGAAAGCGGTGATACAAAGCATAGCCTGCCTAGGAAAGAGTTGGCGTTTGCGAGATGCTGCAGCTGGTGCTGCCGCTGTTGTTGCTGTGGGAGGCAATACATCTACCCAGTGGGCTGTCACAGTCATATAGTCCTTAGTCTGCCCTGCTCCACTTGTCCACATGTCCGCGGTTAAGTGGACAGTGGGTACAACTGCATTTTTTAGGACACTGAGGACACTTTTTCTGACATCTGTGTACATTCTTGGTATCGCCTGCCTAGAGAAGTAGAACCTAGATGGGATTTGGTACTGGGGACACACTACCTCAAGCAATTCTCTAAGTCCCTGTGAACTAACAAAAACAACAGCAGCGCCTGCAGCAGTAGGCATTCCACTCAAGGATCCATCGGAGGAATCCCAGTTAGGAGAGGACTTGTCAGTCTTGCCAGTGACATGGCCTGCAGGACTATTGGCGTTCCTGTCTAAGGAGGAAATTGACATTGAGGGAGTTGGTGGTGGGGTTTGCAGGAGCTTGGGTACAAGAGGAAGAAGGCTTTTAGTTGACAGTGGACTGCTTCCGCTGTTACTTTTTGTATTTTGACCAGGCATGTCAATGGCCTTATTCATCCCACGGACAACAGGTGTCTCCCTGGGTGCCTGACTTAAACAAACCACCTCACAATCAGAATCCTCCTCGTCAATTTCCCCCTCAGCGCCAGCAACACCCATATCCTCATCCTGATGTACTTCAACAGTGACATATTCAATTTGAATATCAGGAACTGGACTGTGGGTGCTTCTTCCAGCACTTGCAGGGGGCGTGCAAATGGTGGAAGGAGCCACCTCTTCCCGTCCAGTGTTGGAAAGGTCAAGCATCGCAACCGGCCCAATTGGACTTTCCTTGGGGATTTGTGATTTAGAAGAACGCACAGTTCTTTGCTGTGCTTTTGCCAGCTTAACTCTTTTCATTTTTCTAGCGGGAGGATGAGTGCTTTCATCGTCATGCAAAGCTGAACCACTAGTCATGAGGAACATAAGAGAGGGCCTTAGCTGTTCCTTGCCACTCCGTGTCAAAAATGGCATATTGGCAAGTATACGCTTCTCCTCAGACGATTTTAATTTAGATTTTTGGGTCATTTTACTGAACTTTTGCTTTTTGGATTTTACATGCTCTCTACTATGACATTGGGCATTGGCCTTGGCAGACGACGTTGATGGCATTTCATCGTCTCTGCCATGACTAGTGGCAAAAGCTTCAGCACTATTTTACCCTCCAAATTTTTGTTCTCCATTTTTTAATGTGTGAAATTATATGCCAGTAATATATCTGGAATTAGACGGCAGTAATGTCTGGAATTAGATACCACTAGATAGATACCAGATACCACTCTGACTGGAATGATGATGACCTATGCACAGTGCCAGGACACTACCACAGCACCCTACAGCAGCAAGATGCAGCACAAGACACTGTACTAGTGTTAGTAATGTAGTATTGCTGAGCACCACAAAACAATGAGCAGTGATACTGAGCACTAATGATACTGAGCACTGATGATACTGATACTAAGGAGAACTGACACTGAGCAGCATGATTAGCACAATACACAGTACTATATTAGTAATGTAGTATTACTGAGCACCAGAAGACAATGAGCAGTGATATTGAGCACTGATGATACTGAGCACTGATGATACTGAGCACTGATGATACTGAGCACTGATTATACTGAACACTGATTATACTGAGCACTGATGATACTGAGCACTGATACTGAGCACTAATACTAAGCACTGATGATACTGAGCACTGATTATACTGAATACAGATTTTACTGAGCACTGATGATACTTGAGCACTGATACTGAGCACTAACACTAAGCACTGATGACACTGAGCACTGATGATACTGAGCACTGATAATACTGCGCACTGATGATACTACAGAGAACTGACACTGAGCAGCACAATGCAGCACAAAACACTAGTATTAGTGAGCATCACAAAAGCACTCTGGAATTGTTACCCCCCAGATACCACTGTGACTAGCATGATGATGACCGATGCAGTCACAGGACACTACTACCAGAGCACCCTACAGCAGCAAGATGCAGCACAAGAGAGACACTGTACTTGTATTACTGAGCAGCACAAAAGCACTCTGGAATGTCACCCCCAGATACCACTGTGACTGAAATGATGATGCCCGATGCAGTCACAGGACACTACTACCAGAGCACCCTACAGCAGCAAGATGCAGCACAAGAGAGACACTGTACTTGTATTACTGAGCAGCACAAAAGCACTCTGGAATGTCACCCCCAGATACCACTGTGACTGAAATGATGATGCCCGATGCAGTCACAGGACACTACTACCAGAGAACCCTACAGCAGCAAGATGCAGCACAAGAGAGACACTGTACCAGTATTACAGAGCAGCACAAAAGCACTCTGGAATGGTCACCCCCCAGATACCACTGTGACTGGAATGATGATGACCGATGCAGTCACAGGACACTACTGCCACTGCACCCTACAGCAGCAAGATGCAGCACAAGAGAGACACTGTACCAGTATTACAGAGCAGCACAAAAGCACTCTGGAATGGTCACCCCCCAGATACCACTGTGACTGGAATGATGATGACCGATGCAGTCACAGGACACTACTACCAGAGCACCCTACAGCAGCAAGATGCAGCACAAGAGAGACACTGTACTAGTATTACTGAGCAGCACAAAAGCACTCTGGAATTGTCACCCCCCCCAGATACCACTGTGACTGGAATGATGAAGACCGATGCTGTCACAGGACACTACTACCAGAGCACCCTACAGCAGCAAGATGCAGCACAAGAGAGACACTGTACTAGTATTACTGAGCAGCACAAAAGCACTCTGGAATTGTCACCCCCCCAGATACCACTGTGCCTGAAATGATGATGACCGATGCTGTCACAGGACACTACTACCAGAGCACCCTACAGCAGCAAGATGCAGCACAAGAGAGACACTGTACTAGTATTACTGAGCAGCAATAAGCACTGATACTGAGATTTGACACTGAGAGTACGTAGCCATGTCCTTTCTGTACCATCTACAATGCACGAGTGAAAATGGTGGCGACGCGCGGCTCCTTATATGGAATCCGAATCTCGCGAGAATCCGACAGCGGGATGATGATGTTTTGCCTCGTTCAGGTTTTCCGAGTCAGGTGGGAACAACCGAGCCTGGCTCGGACCCGTGTTTGACATGTGGAGTTCGAACCCGCTCATCTCTAATATATATATATATATATATATATATTTATATTCATATATATATATACACATACATACATACATACATACATACATACTGTAGTTGTCTTGTAATCATGTGAATTGAACCATCATAAAGTAATAAAGTGAAATAGTAGGGTAGTGCCATAAATTGTAGATTAATTTTGCATGTGTGTATTGCCTACAGTACTGTAGGTTTGTGTTTAGATCATACACAATTTTAATCTTTAATATTAAAAGTTATTAATCATTGTTGCATTGTCTCAGATATCAACAGTCCAAAAGAGAGATGGATACAGAGCTTATCATGGAGTTACCCCTTCACATCAATCATCACCCCTACATGATAAAGCAGTAAAATGTATTACATGAGTATGCATGCATGTAAGCATGTGACTTTACACTTTCACATCACTAAAACAATCACTGATATTCATTGGCTTTCAAACAAAGTTGTGGAATCAGCCATCTCTCTGCTAACATAATTTATTAATATATTCCAAATTGTATGTGGATCTTCCTTCACTTTAATGTAATACATTAAATAAAAAAGGACATATGGTGCATTACCTTAATATACAGTAGTTTAATGCAACAATCAGAGCATATCACAGAACATAGGGGGTCATTCTGAGTTGATCGCTCGCTGACGATTTTTGCAGTGCAGCAATCAGATAAAAAAATGGCAAAACTGCGCATGCGTATGCACCGCAATGCGCAGGCGCATCGTACGGGGACAAAGAGCATTGTTGCTGTGCAATGGATCTAGCGAGGAATCCATTTGCACGGGCCATCACAAGAAGACTGATAGAAAGAGGGCGTTTATGGGTGTCAACTGGCCGTTTTCTGGGAGTGTTTGGGAAAACGCAGGCATGTCTGGGCGTTTGCAGAGCGGGTGTCTGAGGTTAATTCCAGGGCCAAAAAGACTGAAGTGATCGCAAGCGCTGAGTAAGTCCAGCGCTACTCAGAAACTGCACAGAATGTTTTTGCAGAGCTCGGCTGGAAAGGCGTTCGCACACTTGAAAAGTGAAAATACACCCCCCTTGTTGGCAGTCGACTATGCGTTTGCACGGCTGCTAAAAGTAGCTAGCGAGCGATCAACTCGGAATGAGGGCCATAGTGCCTAACTCAGACCTGATCGCAGCAGCAAATTTGTAGGCAAATGAGCAAAACCATGTACACTGCAGGTGGGATGGATATAACGTGCAGAGAGAGTTACATTTTGGTGGGTAAATTGTTTCTGTGTAGGGTAAATACTATCTGCTTTATTTTTACACTGCAATTTTGATTTCAATTTTAACACACCCCACCCAAATCTAACTCTCTGCAGTGCACATGGTTTTGCCCATTAGCTAACAAATTTGCCCATAGGGCCTAATTTAGTTCTGATCGCAGCAGCAAATTTGTTAGCTAATGGGCGAAACCATGGTCCTAATTCAGACCTGATTGCAGCAGCAAATTTGTTAGCAAATGGGCAAAGCCATGAGCACTGCAGGGGGGGGGGGGGGGGCAGATATAACACGTGCAGAGAGAGTTAGATTTGGCTGTGGTGTGTTCAAACTAAAATCTAAATTGCAGTGTAAAAATAAAGCATCCACTATTTACCCTGCACAGAAACAATATAACCCAAATCTAACAATCTCTGCACATGTTTTATCTGCCCCAACTGCAGTGCACATGGGGGGTCATTCAGATCTGATCGCTGCTGTGCATTTTCGAGCATCGGGCGATCAGATCCGAACTGCGCATGCATATTCACTGCAATGCACAGGCGTGATGGATGGCTGCAATGGGGATTGGCGCCCTGCGACGGGATTGTGCGAAGGATCCATTCGCACGGGCGTATGAAGGAGATTGAAAGGAAGAGGCCGTTTGTGGGTGGCAACTGACTGTTTTCAGGGAGTGTCCAGAAAAAAGCAGGCAGGCTTAAGCGTTTTCAGGGAGGGTATCTGATGTCACATTCGGTCCCGAACAGCCTTATTTGATCGCAGTTGGAGAGTCCTGGGCTGTGCAGAGAATGCATAAAATCAATTTGTGCAGCACTGCTACACATGCCAGCGCACACCTGCACAGCGAAAACACATTCCCCCTGTAGTGTAGGCGGCGTCTATCTGATCGTAGGGCAGCAAAAAACGCAGCCCTGCGATCAGATCTGAATGACCCCCATGGTTTTGCTCATTTGCTAACAAATTTCAGTACAGAGATCTCTTATCATTTAATAGTACTTTGTCTTAGAAACCCATTCAGAGTGGCACGTAAATCCGTATTGGTAATAGATTTTGCTATTATTCGCACTGAACATGCTTTCTAGCTGCGCGTATGCAATTTTGAACAACTACTGGCGATTCTTATTGCAGACGATACTAAACTGTGTAGGGTAATTAATTCTGAAAAAGATGTTGAGTCTCTACAAAATGAAAATGAGGTTCAATATAGAAAAATGCAAAGTTATGTACTTTGGGACAAAAAGGAGAACAGAATGACAGACATGGGAATGGAGAGAGTTAAACCTTCTGTGATGGGTGTGGACCAAAATGGCATGACAGGTTGCAGCCAATTATAGGTGGGGGAGGGATCAGTATATATAGGGGATGCATAGGGCATTAACGGTCTCTTTTAGTTTGCCTTCCCGCCCTCCCACCCCATTTTTGGTTTGATTGGGCACAGAGTTTTTTGTGGCTTTAGGTTGTTAGTACTGGTTTTCTCGTTGGCTATTTGTACGGCGGAAAAGAACGGCAGGTTCTAGTTTGGCTTGTTAGTCACAGTTTTTACGGTGTTGGTGTGGTTTAGGTACACTCACCTCCATTGACTTTTAAGTCTGCTAGATCACCCGACAGGGGGCAGCGTCATCACCCATCAGGGTGGGCAGTCAGCGTGGAGGTCTGAGTTGGATACCTATGTATGGTTTTTGTGGTAGATTAGGATTGTTTTAGCTTTAATGTCTTTGAGGTTATCTTCAGTGGGTTTTTAGCCACCATATTCGGTTAATATTATATGCTAATTTAAAATTTCATATACAGGTTTTTCTAGTGGTTAGAGTTACAATAAATAGCTAACAATTTTCTGCCAAATTCCAGTCTCCATGTCTTTATTCTTAGTATAAGGGTATAGGATGTTTTACTGTTAGAATGGAGGCACACATCAGTCATTAGGAGGTTTATAAACATACAATCTATAAATTATATAGGGAAAAACTAGGGGAAACGGTAACTGAAAAAGATTTGGGGGTGCTCATTGATAGTGATGAGCGGGTTCGGTTTCCGAGAAACCGAACCCCCCCGAACTTCACCCTTTTTAGACGGGTCCGAGCCATACTCGGATTCTCCCGTATGGCTCGGTTAACCCGAGCGCGCCCGAACGTCATCATCCCGCTGTCGGATTCTTGCGAGATTCGGATTCTATATAAGCAGCCGCGCGTCGCCGCCATTTTCACACGTGCATTGAGATTGATAGGGAGAGGACGTGGCTGGCGTCCTCTCCGTTTATATAGTTACACAGTTGATCTGATTGCTTAGCTTATTGTGGGGAGTATTGGGGAGCAGCTGTTAGGAGGAGTACAGTGCAGAGTTTTGCTAATAGTGACCACCAGTTTTTTATCCGTTCTCTGCCTGAAAAAAACGCTCCATACCATATCTGTGCTCAGTGTGCTGCATGATATATCTGTGCTGAGTGCTCACACTGCTTAATTGTGGGGACTGGGGAGCAGCTATAGCAGGAGTACAGTGCACAGTTTTGCTGACAGTGACCACCAGTATACGTTTGTCTGCCTGAAAAACACTCCTGTGGTGTCTTTTTTTTATACTATAAACGCAGTCTGCTGACAGTGTCCACCAGGTTCATTATACTGTATATAGCAGTACGGTAGGCCACTGCTCTACCTACCTCTGTGTCGTCACTCGTCGTCCATAAGTATACTATCCATCCATCTACATTGTATACCTGTGGTGTCTTTTTTTTTTATACTATAAACGCAGTCTGCTGACAGTGTCCACCAGGTCCATTATACTGTATATAGCAGTACGGTAGGCCACTGCTGTACCTACCTCTGTGTCGTCACTCGTCGTCCATAAGTATACTAAGTATCCATCCATCTACATTGTATACCTGTGGTGTCTTTTTTTCTTTATACTATAAACGCAGTCTGCTGACAGTGTCCACCAGATCCATTATACTGTATATAGCAGTACGCTAGGCCACTGCTGTACCTACCTCTGTGTCGTCACTCGTCGTCCATAAGTATACTAAGTATCCATCCATCTACATTGTATACCTGTGGTGTCTTTTTTTTAATACTATAAATGCAGTCTGCTGACAGTGTCCACCAGGTCCATTATACTGTATATAGCAGTACGGTAGGCCACTGCTGTACCTACCTCTGTGTCGTCACTCATCGTCCATAAGTATACTAAGTATCCATCCATCTACATTGTATACCTGTGGTGTCTTTTTTTTTAATACTATAAACGCAGTCTGCTGACAGTGTCCACCAGGTCCATTATACTGTATATAGCAGTACGGTAGGCCACTGCTGTACCTACCCCTGTGTCGTCACTCGTCGTCCATAAGTATACTATCCATCCATCCACATTGTATACCTGTGGTGTCTTTTTTTCTTTATACTATAAACGCAGTCTGCTGACAGTGTCCACCAGGTCCATTATACTGTATATAGCAGTACGGTAGGCCACTGCTGTACCTACCTCTGTGTCGTCACTCGTCATCCATAAGTATACTAAGTATCCATCCATCTACATTGTATACCTGTGGTGTCTTTTTTTTTATACTATAAACGCAGTCTGCTGACAGTGTCCACCAGGTCCATTATACTGTATATAGCAGTACGGTAGGCCACTGCTGTACCTACCTCTGTGTCATCACTCGTCGTCCATAAGTATACTATCCATCCATCTACATTGTATACCTGTGGTGTCTTTTTTTCTTTATACTATAAACGCAGTCTGCTGACAGTGTCCACCAGGTCCATTATACTGTATATAGCAGTACGGTAGGCCACTGCTGTACCTACCTCTGTGTCGTCACTCGTCGTCCATAATTATACTAAGCATCCATCCATCTACATTGTATACCTGTGGTGTCTTTTTTTTATACTATAAACGCAGTCTGCTGACAGTGTCCACCAGGTCCATTATACTGTATATAGCAGTACGGTAGGCCACTGCTGTACCTACCTCTGTGTCGTCACTCGTCGTCCATAATTATACTAAGCATCCATCCATCTACATTGTATACCTGTGGTGTCTTTTTTTTATACTATAAACGCAGTCTGCTGACAGTGTCCACCAGGTCCATTATACTGTATATAGCAGTACGGTAGGCCACTGCTGTACCTACCTCTGTGTCGTCACTCGTCGTCCATAAGTATACTAAGTATCCATCCATCTACATTGTATACCTGTGGTGTCTTTTTTTTTATACTATAAACGCAGTCTGCTGACAGTGTCCACCAAGTCCATTATACTGTATATAGCAGTACAGTAGGCCACTGCTGTACCTACCTCTGTGTCGTCACTCGTCGTCCATAAGTATACTATCCATCCATCTACATTGTATACCTGTGGTGTCTTTTTTTCTTTATACTATAAACGCAGTCTGCTGACAGTGTCCACCAGGTCCATTATACTGTATATAGCAGTATGGTAGGCCACTGCTGTACCTACCTCTGTGTTGTCACTCGTCGTCCATAAGTATACTATCCATCCATCTACATTGTATACCTGTGGTGCCTTTTTTTCTTTATACTAGTAGTACTAGTTTAGCAGTCTGCTGACAGTGTCCACCAGGTCCATTATACTGTATATAGCAGTACGGTAGGCCACTGCTGTACCTACCTCTGTGTCGTCATTCGTCGTCAATAAGTATACTATCCATACATCTACATTGTATACCTGTGGTCGCTTTTTTTCTTTATACTAGTTTAGCAGTTTGCTGACAGTGTCCACCAGGTCCATTTTTTATACTGTATATAGCAGTACGGTAGGCCACTGCTGTACCTACCTCTGTGTCGTCACTCGTCGTCCATAAGTATACTATCCATCCATCTACTTTGTATACCTGTGGTGGCATTTTTTCTTTATACTAGTAGTACTAGTTTAGCAGTCTGCTGACAGTGTCCACCAGGTCCATTATACTGTAAATAGCAGTACGGTAGGCCACTGCTGTACCTACCTCTGTGTCATCACTCGTCGTCCATAAGTATACTATCCATCTACATTGTATACCTGTGGTTGCTTTTTTTCTTTATACTAGTAGTACTAGTTTAGCAGTCTGCTGACAGTGTCCACCAGGTCCATTATACTGTATATAGCAGTACGGTAGGCCACTGCTGTACCTACCTCAGTGTCGTCACTCGTCGTCCATAAGTATACTATCCATCCATCTACATTGTATACCTGTGGTGCCTTTTAGTTGTGCGCATTAAAATATGGAGAACAAAAATGTGGAGGTTAAAAAAATAGGGAAAGATCAAGATCCACTTCCACCTCGTGCTGAAGCTGCTACCACTAGTCATGGCCGAGACGATGAAATGCCATCAACGTCGTCTGCCAAGGCCGATGCCCAATGTCATAGTAGAGAGCATGTAAAATCCAAAACACAAAAGTTCAGTAAAATGACCCAAAAATCAAAATTAAAAGCGTCTGAGGAGAAGCGTAAACTTGCCAATATGCCATTTACGACACGGAGTGGCAAGGAACGGCTGAGGCCCTGGCCTATGTTCATGGCTAGTGGTTCAGCTTCACATGAGAATGGAAGCACTCATCCTCTCGCTGGAAAAAAGAAAAGACTTAAGCTGGCAAAAGCAGAGCAAAGAACTGTGCGTTCTTCGAAATCACAAATCCCCAAGGAGAGTCCAATTGTGTCGGTTGCGATGCCTGACCTTCCCAACACTGGACGGGAAGAGCTTGCGCCTTCCACCATTTGCACGCCCCCTGCAAGTGCTGGAAGGAGCACCCGCAGTCCAGTTCCTGATAGTCAAATTGAAGATGTCAGTGTTGAAGTACACCAGGATGAGGATATTGGTGTTGCTGGCGCTGGGGAGGAAATTGACAAGGAAGATTCTGATGGTGAGGTGGTTTGTTTAAGTCAGGCACCCGGGGAGACGCCTGTTGTCCGTGGGAGGAATATGGCCATTGACATGCCTGGTCAAAATACAAAAAAAATCAGCTCTTCGGTGTGGAATTATTTCAACACAAATGCGGACAACAGGTGTCAAGCCGTGTGTTGCCTTTGTCAAGCTGTAATAAGTAGGGGTAAGGACGTTAACCACCTCGGAAAATCCTCCCTTATACGTCACCTGCAGCGCATTCATCATAAGTCAGTGACAAGTTCAAAAACTTTGGGCGACAGCGGAAGCAGTCCACTGACCAGTAAATCCCTTCCTCTTGTAACCAAGCTCCTGCAAACCACACCACCAACTCCCTCAGTTTCAATTTCCTCTTAACCCAGGAAAGCCAATAGTCCTGCAGGCCATGTCACTGGCAAGTCTGACGAGTCCTCTCCTGCCTGGGATTCCTCCAATGCATCCTAGAGTGTAACGCCTACTGCTGCTGGCGCTGCTGTTGTTGCTGCTGGGAGTCGATCGTCATCCCTGAGGGGAAGTCGGAAGACCACTTGTACTACTTCCAGTAAGCAATTGACTGTACAACAGTCCTTTGCGAGGAAGATGAAATATCACAGCAGTCATCCTGCTGCAAAGCGGATAACTGAGGCCTTGGCAGCCTGGGCGGTGAGAAACGTGGTTCCGGTATCCATAGTTAATTCAGAGCCAACTATAGACTTGATTGAGGTACTGTGTCCCCGGTACCAAATACCATCTAGGTTCCATTTCTCTAGGCAGGCGATACCGAAAATGTACACAGACCTCAGAAAAAGACTCACCAGTGTCCTAAAAAATGCAGTTGTACCCAATGTCCACTTAACCACGAACATGTGGACAAGTGGAGCAGGGCAGACTCAGGACTATATGACTGTGACAGCCCACTGGGTAGATGTATTGCCTCCCGCTGCAAGAACAGCAGCGGCGGCACCAGTAGCAGCATCTCGCAAACGCCAACTCGTTCCTAGGCAGGCTACGCTTTGTATCACCGCTTTCCAGAATACGCACACAGCTGAAAACCTCTTACGGCAATTGAGGAAGATCATCGCAGAATGGCTTACCCCAATTGGACTCTCCTGGGGATTTGTGACATCGGACAACGCCAGCAATATTGTGCGTGCATTACATCTGGGCAAATTCCAGCACGTCCCATGTTTTGCACATACCTTGAATTTGGTTGTGCAGAATTATTTAAAAAACGACAGGGGCATGCAAGAGATGCTGTCGGTGGCCCGAAGAATGGCGGGCCACTTTCGGCATTCAGGCACAGCGTACAGAAGACTGGAGCACCACCAAAAATACCTGAACCTGCCCTGCCATCATCTGAAGCAAGAGGTGGTAACGAGGTGGAATTCAACCCTCTATATGCTTCAGAGGATGGAGGAGCAGCAAATGGCCATTCAAGCCTATACATCTGGCCACGATATAGGCAAAGGAGGTGGAATGCACCTGTCTCAAGCGCAGTGGAGAATGATTTCAACGTTGTTCAAGGTTCTGCAACCCTTTGAACTTGCCACACGTGAAGTCAGTTCAGACACTGCCATCCTGAGTCAGGTCATTCCCCTCATCAGGCTTTTGCAGAAGAAGCTGGAGACATTGAAGGAGGAGCTAAAACAGAGCGATTCCGCTAGGCATGTGGGACTTGTGGATGGAGCCCTTCATTCGCTTAACCAGGATTCACGGGTGGTCAATCTGTTGAAATCAGAGCACTACATTTTGGCCACCGTGCTCGATCCTAGATTTAAAACCTACTTTGTATCTCTCTTTCCGGCAGATACAAGTCTGCAGGGGTTCAAAGACCTGCTGGTGAGAAAATTGTCAAGTCAAGCGGAACGTGACCCGTCAACAGCTCCTTCTTCACATTTTCCTGCAACTGGGGGTGCGAGGAAAAGGCTAAGAATTCCGAGTCCACCCGCTGGCGGTGATTCAGGGCAGTCTGGAGCGAGTGCTGACATCTGGTCCGGACTGAAGGACCTGCCAAAGATTACTGACATGTCGTCTACTGTCACTGCATATGATTCTCTCACCATTGAAAGAATGGTGGAGGATTATATGAATGACCGCATCCAAGTAGGCACGTCAGACAGTCCGTACATATACTGGCAGGAAAAAGAGGCAATTTGGAGGCCCTTGCACAAACTGGCTTTATTCTACCTAAGTTGCCCTCCCTCCAGTGTGTACTCCGAAAGAGTGTTTAGTGCAGCCGCTCACCTTGTCAGCAATCGGCGTACGAGGTTACTTCCAGAAAATGTGGAGAAGATGATGTTCATTAAAATGAATTATAATCAATTCCTCCGTGGAGACATTCACCAGCAGCAATTGCCTCCAGAAAGTACACGGGGACCTGAGATGGTGGACTCCAGTGGGGACGAATTAATAATCTGTGAGGAGGGGGATGTACACAGTGAAAGGGGTGATGAATCGGACGATGAGGAGGAGGTGGACATCTTGCCTCTGTAGAGCCAGTTTGTGCAAGGAGAGATTGATTGCTTCTTTTTTGGTGGGGGCCAAACCAACCAGTCATTTCAGTCACAGTCGTGTGGCAGACCCTGTCACTGAAATGATGGGTTCGTTAAAGTGTGCATGTCCTGTTTATACAACATAAGGGTGGGTGGGAGGGCCCAAGGACAATTCCATCTTGCACCTCTTTTTTCTTTCATTTTTCTTTGCATCATGTGCTGTTTGGGGAGTATTTTTTTGAAGGGCCATTCTGCGTGACACTGCAGTGTCACTCCTAGATGGGCCAGGTGTTTGTGTCGGCCACTAGGGTCGCTTAGCTTAGTCACACAGCTACCTCATTGCGCCTCTTTTTTTCTTTGCGTCATGTGCTGTTTGGGGAGTATTTTTTTGAAGGGCCATCCTGCGTGACACTGCAGTGCCACTCCTAGATGGGCCAGATGTTTGTGTCGGCCACTTGGGTCGCTTATCTTAGTCACACAGCTACCTCATTGTGCCTCTTTTTTTCTTTGCATCATGTGCTGTTTGGGGACTATTTTTTTGAAGGGCCATCCTGCGTGACACTGCAGTGCCACTCCTAGATGGGCCAGGTGTTTGTGTCGGCCACTAGGGTCGCTTAGCTTAGTCACACAGCTACCTCATTGCTCCTCTTTTTTCTTTGCGTCATGTGCTGTTTGGGGAGTATTTTTTTGAAGGGCTATCCTGCGTGACACTGCAGTGCCACTCCTAGATGGGCCAGATGTTTGTGTCGGACACTTGGGTCGCTTATCTTAGTCACACAGCTACCTCATTGCGCCTCTTTTTTTCTTTGCATCATGTGCTGTTTGGGGAGTATTTTTTTGTAGGGCCATCCTGCGTGACACTGCTGTGCCACTCCTAGATGGGCCAGGTGTTTGTGTCGGCCACTTGGCTCGCTTAGCTTAGTCACACAGCTACCTCATTGCGCCTCTTTTTTTCTTTGCATCATGTGCTGTTTGGGGACAATTTTTTTGAAGGGCCATCCTGTCTGACACAGCAGTGCCACTCCTAGATGGGCCAGGTGTTTGTGTCGGCCACTTGGGTCGCTTAGCTTAGCCATCCAGCGACCTCGGTGCAAATTTTAGGACTAAAGATAATATTGTGAGATGTGAGGTGTTCAGAATAGACTGAAAATGAGTGGAAATTATGGTTATTGAGGTTAATAATACTATGGGATCAAAATGACCCCCAAATTCTATGATTTAAGCTGTTTTTTAGGGTATTTTGAAACAAACACCCGAATCCAAAACACACCCGAATCCGACAAAAAAATTTCGGTGAGGTTTTGGCAAAACGCGTCCGAACCCAAAACACGGCCGCGGAACCGAACCCAAAACCAAAACACAAAACCCGAAAAATTTTCGGTGCACATCACTACTCATTGATAATAGGCTTAGTAGCAGCACACAATGTCAAAGTGCAGCAAAGAAGGCAAATAAGGTGTTAGTGTGCATAAAACGGGGAATTGAGATGGATGATAGTGTAATCCTGCCACTGTACAAATCATTGGTACGGCTGCACATGGAATACTGTGTGCAGTTCTGGGCACCGCATTATGAAAAGGATATCTTGGAACTTGAAAGAGTTCAGAGGCGAGCTACAAAATTGGTTAAGGGGTTAGAGGCACTGAATTATGAAGAAAGGCTTACTAGGCTGAATATGTTTACACTAGAAAAGAGGCGTCTAAGAGGAGATATTAATATCTTCACAAGTATAAAGGGACTTTAGAAGGAGCTATCAGGAGATTTGTTTATTTTGAGAACACTGCACAGATCATGCGGTCACCCTCTGAGGTTAGAGGAGAGAAAATGTCATACCCAATGTAGGAATGGGTTCTTCATAGTAAGGACCATAAGGATTTGGAACTCTCTGCCAGAAAAGGTAGTAATGGTGGACTTCATAAATACATTTAAAAATGGTTTAGATAAATTTCTAACTGAAAAGATATCCAAGGATATAGCATCAAATAATTATATTTTAGAAAAGCACTAATAATAGTTGATAATTATTCTTAAAACATAATATCAGCTGGGGCATTATAGTTAGCGTTAGCTAAATAGGGTAGGGAAAGAATCATAATACAGGTTGAAATCGATGGGCAAATTGCCTTTTTTCAACCTCATGAACTATGTTACTATGTTACTATGTAATCTGCTGCTGCGATCAGATCTGAATTAGTCCCATAGTTCCTCTAGTTAGTAAAAATTTCTAAGGGGAAAAACACTA
This sequence comes from Pseudophryne corroboree, assembly GCF_028390025.1. NCBI lineage: Eukaryota > Metazoa > Chordata > Amphibia > Anura > Myobatrachidae > Pseudophryne > Pseudophryne corroboree. The sequence goes on along the minus strand of NC_086444.1, from coordinate 960,766,738 downwards.
CTGTATGTGGAAGAACTTGGGATTTAGCTGATCCATCTAGTTTAGGTGGAGAACTCATTTAACAACGCATTTCAAATAAAATTGTTAAGGAGGTGCGGAACCAGACTGGCTTCAGGCTAATTATTCAGGTACCATCCAATAAATGTCCCTTATAACACAGTATAACAATAAATTTGATGTACGAATCATACAAATAAGACATAACCGCTGACCAATATTGAATCATATCCACTCTCTACAAAACTTCAAACTTCATATATCTTGTGAAAATGATCACATACGCTGGATTAAAAGGTTCAAGCAGTTCCTTTATTCTCAGGAAGGTAACAGCACCAGGGCCCTCATTCCGAGTTGATCGCTCGCTAGCTATTTTTTGCAGAGCAGCTATCAGATAGTCGCTGCCCACAGGGGAGTGTACTTTCGCTTTGCAAGTGTGCGATCGCATGTTCAGCCGAGCGGGACGAAAATGTTTTTTGCAGTTTCTGAGTAGGTCTGAACTTACTCAGCCCTTGCGATCACTTCAGCCTGTCCGGTCCCAGAATTGACGTCAGACACCCGCCCTGCAAACGCCTGGACACGCCTGCGTTTTCCCTACCACTCCCAGAAAACGGTCAGTTGATACCCATAAACGCCTTCTTCCTGTCAATCTCCTTGCGATCGGTTGTGTGAATGGATTCTTCGCTAGAAGCATTGCACAGTAACGGTGCTGTTTGTACCCGTACGACGTGCATGCGCATTGCGGTGCATGCGCAATAGTAACCTGATTGCTGCACTGCGAAAAACGGCAGCGAGCGATCAACTCGGAATTAGGGCTCAGGTTAGCTGCAGACAGCATACACTTCACAGCGTGACAGTTAATAAGCAAGTGTGTGACACATCCACATGGCTTCCTACTGTAACCCCACACCCCATACTTGCCTACCTGACCCTCTCCATGAGGGAGAAAATGCTCTGTTCCCGGACTATCCTGGTAATGTATGATTGCCATCACCTGTGGTGAAACACCTTTCTTATCAATTACCTAGCTCACCACAGGTGATGGCAATCATACATTACCAGGAAAGTCCAGGAACAGAGCATTTTCTCCCTCATGGAGAGGGTCAGGTAGGCAAGTATGCCACACCCCCAGACTATCGCTTGGGTGACTGGTTCGCCATCGGAAGCCCTGTGCATCTACACTGACATAATTTTAAAGGCAAATGTCAGGTGCTTCTAATTAGTTTTGTATATGGCTTACCACTGGTCATATGAAAAGCTGGACTGGACCTCATTCCCATGCTGTTTACTGCTCCATCTCTGCGCAAGCCTGCTGCTCCACATTAACCTCATATGAAAGCATGCTGTCCCTGTCACACTATAGATACAGTATATAGTAGAGATGATGAACAAATTCTTTTACATTTGTTACATCAGGCCGAAGACAAAGCTCTACGTGAATCAAGATTCACTCTGGTGCAACCTGTGGTTAAAAAACCCATGACTAGCACACTACCTTGGGATCACCAATATAACACAATGGGGTAAATTTACTAACATTCGTAATTTTCCGTTTGAGGTCAAAGTACCATCACAAATGACATCGAAAGTGTAAAGGTGCAACTTTTTGAATTTAGTACGACTAATTTACTAAGCTGTCGTATTTGTATTTGTATTTTGTTCCGATGTCGATGTCATTCGTGGTTTTGTAATGTAGAATGCGGCCGATTTTGTGGTTTGTCGGCCGTGTTTTGTGCATTTTGTTACGACTGCGTCACATGTTGGTTACGGCAGTGTTTGTCCGTTCCCGGCCGCATTTTGTTCCAAAGTTTCGTTTTTGTCACTCATCCGTGATTGGTTGTATTCGTGATGGAGGAGTGTCTGTGCACATTACTATAAAAACGCCCCAAACCGTCCGCACCTCGTGGGTTTAGCTAGTGGAGAGGAAAGAGGAAGGTGTATTAGGAGTTGGTGAGTTTGGTGGAGTTTTTGGTGGATTTTGTTCGGGTTATTGTGATTGTTGAGTGCTGTACTGTGTGTGTAAGTTGTCTTGTCATACTTGTTGTGTAGTTTTTTCAAAGTTTGTATACTTTTTTGTCCTTGTTTTTTTTTCAAAGTCTATTGTCATTGTTTGTGAGTGAGTGTGTTTGTGTGTGTTGGGTGTGTGGTGTGTAGTGGTAGTGGTGGAGTGTGTTTTCTGTTTTTTTTTCTCTGTTATTTGTCATTTGTTTGTATTATGTCTCAGTCAGAGGTCAGTGTTGTGGAGGAGGTGAGTGAGAGGGAGGAGGTGAGTGAGGTGGAGGAGGTTAGTGAGAGGGAGGAGGTGAGTGAGGTGGAGGGGGTTAGTGAGAGGGAGGAGGTGAGTGAGGTGGAGGAGGTTAGTGAGGAGGAGGGGGTGCCTGTTGCTGCATTTTCCAGTGATAGTGATGGTGTTGTGGCTCCGCAGCCACGCACCACTACCAAGACTGGGCGCAATGTGAAGTTCAGCTATGCTGAAAACATGGCATTGGTGCGGGAGCTGATGAGGCATCATCGCCAATTGTTTGGGCAGGATGCTGCCAAGGTGTCCACACGTAGGAAGTCTGTGCTGTGGGGTAAAGTGATTGCGGCAGTTAATAATGAGGGTGTGGTGAGGCGGACTGAGGACACATGTCGCAATCGCTTTTATGACATAAAGCACTGTGTCAAGGCCAAGATGGCCAAGGAGGCCAAATCAGCCCGCCAAACCGGGGGTGGACACCCCTTCCGTGCTTCGTATCGGGATTGGGAGGAGCCTGTGCGTTCCCTTATTCCACCCGAAGTGGTTGGTGCCACTCATGTGCGGGATTCTGACCGGCCAAGGCAGGATGGTGAGTTTTTTTATTTGTTTTATAAAATCATTTTTGTTATTTCTCTGACGTCCTAGTGGATGCTGGGGAATCCGTCAGGACCATGGGGAATAGCGGCTCCGCAGGAGACAGGGCACAAAAGTAAAAGCTTTAGGATCAGGTGGTGTGCACTGGCTCCTCCCCCTATGACCCTCCTCCAAGCCTCAGTTAGATTTTTGTGCCCGGCCGAGAAGGGTGCAATCTAGGTGGCTCTCCTAAAGAGCTGCTTAGAGTAAAAGTTTTGTTAGGTTTTTTATTTTCAGTGAGTCCTGCTGGCAACAGGCTCACTGCATCGAGGGACTTAGGGGAGAGAGGTGAACTCACCTGCGTGCAGGATGGATTGGCTTCTTAGGCTACTGGACACCATTAGCTCCAGAGGGAGTCGGAACACAGGTCTCACCCTGGGGTTCGTCCCGGAGCCGCGCCGCCGACCCCCTTGCAGATGCCGAAAAGTGAAGAGGTCCAGAAACCGGCGGCAGAAGACTTTTCAGTCTTCATAAGGTAGCGCACAGCACTGCAGCTGTGCGCCATTGTTGTCAGCACACTTCATAGCAGCGGTCACTGAGGGTGCAGGGCGCTGGGGGGGGGCGCCCTGGGCATCAATGATAGTACCTTATTCTGGCTAAAAATACATCACATATAGCCCCTGGGGGCTATATGGATGTATTTAACCCCTGCCAGGTCTCAGAAAAACGGGAGAAGAAGCCCGCCGAAAAGGGGGCGGGACCTATTCTCCTCAGCACACAGAGCCATTTTCCCTCACAGAAATGCTGGTGGGAAGGCTCCCAGGCTCTCCCCTGCACTGCACTACAGAAACAGGGTTAAACAGAGAGGGGGGGCACTTATTTGGCGATATGACTATATATATTAAAATGCTATAAGGGAAAAACACTTATATAAAGGTTGTCCCTGTATAATTATAGCGTTTTGGTGTGTGCTGGCAAACTCTCCCTCTGTCTCCCCAAAGGGCTAGTGGGGTCCTGTCCTCTATCAGAGCATTCCCTGTGTGTGTGCTGTGTGTCGGTACGTGTGTGTCGACATGTATGAGGACGATGTTGATGAGGAGGCGGAGCAATTGCCTGTAATGGTGATGTCACTCTCTAGGGAGTCGACACCGGAATGGATGGCTTATTTAAGGAATTACGTGATAATGTCAACACGCTGCAAGGTCGGTTGACGACATGAGACGGCCGGCAAACCAATTAGTACCTGTCCAGGCGTCTCAAACACCGTCAGGGGCGTTAAAACGTCCTTTTACCTCAGTCGGTCGACACAGACACGGACACTGACTCCAGTGTCGACGGTGAAGAAACAAACGTATTTTCCTTTAGGGCCACACGTTACTTGTTAAGGGCAATGAAGGAGGTGTTACATATTTCTGATACTACAAGTACCACAAAAAAGGGTATTATGTGGAGTGTGAAAAAACTACCTGTAGTTTTTCCTGAATCAGATAAATTAAATGAAGTGTGTGATGATGCGTGGGTTTCCCCCGATAGAAAATTATTGGCGGTATACCCTTTCCCGCCAGAAGTTAGGGCGCGTTGGGAAACAACCCTTAGGGTGGATAAGGCGCTCACACGCTTATCAAAACAAGTGGCGGTACCGTCTCCAGATAGGGCCGCCCTCAAGGAGCCAGCTGATAGGTGGCTGGAAAATATCCTAAAAAGTATATACACACATACTGGTGTTATACTGCGACCAGCGATCGCCTCAGCCTGGATGTGCAGCGCTGGGGTGGCTTGGTCGGATTCCCTGACTGAAAATATTGATACCCTTGACAGGGACAGTATTTTATTGACTATAGAGCATTTAAAGGATGCATTTCTATATATGCGAGATGCACAGAGGGATATTTGCACTCTGGCATCAAGAGTAAGTGCGATGTCCATATCTGCCAGAAGTTGTTTATGGACACGACAGTGGTCAGGTGATGCAGATTCCAAACGGCACATGGAAGTATTGCCGTATAAAGGAGAAAAAGACGTCTTTTCAGCCTCAGTCCTTTTGTCCCCATAAGGGCAAGCGGGCAAAAGGCCAGTCATATCTGCCATGGGATAGAGGAAAGGGAAGAAGACTGCAGCAGGCAGCCCATTCCCAGAAACAGAAGCCCTCCACCGCTTCTGCCAAGTCCTCAGCATGACGCTGGGGCCGTACAAGCGGACTCAGGTGCGGTGGGGGGGGGTCGTCTCAAGAGTTTCAGCACGCAGTGGGCTCACTCGCAAGTGGACCCCTGGATCCTACAAGTAGTATCCCAGGGGTACAGATTGGAAATTCGAGACGTCTCCCCCTCGCAGGTTCCTGAAGTCTGCTTTACCAACGTCTCCCTCAGACAGGGAGGCAGTAGTGGAAACAATTCACAAGCTGTATTCCCAGCAGGTGATAATCAAAGTACCCCTCCTACAACAAGGAAAGGGGTATTATTCCACACTATATTGTGGTACTGAAGCCAGACGGCTCGGTGAGACCTATTCTAAATCTGAAATAGTTGAACACTTACATACAAAGGTTCAAATCAAGATGGAGTCACTCAGAGCAGTGATAGCGAACCAGGAAGAAGGGGACTATATGGTGTCCCGGGACATCAGGGATGCTTACCTCCATGTCCCAATTTGCCCTTCTCACCAAGGGTACCTCAGGTTCGTGGTACAGAACTGTCACTATCAGTTTCAGACGCTGCCGGTTGGATTGTCCACGGCACCCCGGGTCCTTACCAAGGTAATGGCCGAAATGATGATTCTTCTTCAAAGAAAATGGACGATCTCCTGATAGGGGCAAGGTCCAGAGAACAGTTGGAGGTCGGAGTAGCACTATCTCAAGTAGTTCTACGACAGCACGGGTGGATTCTAAATATTCCAAAACCGCAGCTGTTTCCGACGACACGTCTGCTGTTCCTAGGGATGATTCTGGACACAGTCCAGAAAAAGGTGTTTATCCCGGAGAAGAAAGCCAGGGAGTTATCCGAGCTAGTCAGGAACCTCCTAAAACCAGGAAAAGTGTCAGTGCATCATTTCACAAGGGTCCTGGGTAAAATGGTGGCTTCTTACGAAGCGATTCCATTCGGTAGATTTCACGCAAGAACTTTTCAGTGGGATCTGCTGGAAAAATGGTCCGGATCGCATCTTCAGATGCATCAGCGGATAACCCTGTCTCCAAGGACAAGGGTGTTTCTTCTGCGGTGGCTGCAGAGTGCTCATCTACTAAAGGGCCGCAGATTCGGCATTCAGGACTGGGTCCTGGTGACCACGGATGCCAGCCTGAGAGGCTGGGGAGCAGTCACACAGGGAAAAAATTTCCAGGGAGTGTGATCAAGTCTGGAGACTTCTCTCCACATAAATATACTGGAGCTAAGGGCAATTTACAATGTTCTAAGCTTAGCAAGACCTCTGCTTCAAGGTCAGCCGGTATTGATCCAGTGGGAGAACATCACGGCAGTCGCCCACGTAAACAGACAGGGCGGCACAAGAAGCAGGAGGGCAATGGCAGAAACTGCAAGGATTCTTCGCTGGGCGAAAAATCATGTGATAGCACTGTCAGCAGTGTTCATTCCGGGAGTGGACAATTGGGAAGCAGACTTCCTCAGCAGGCACGACCTCCACCCAGGAGAGTGGGGACTTCATCGTGAAGTATTCCACATGATTGTGAACCGTTGGGAAAGACCAAAGGTGGACATGATGGCGTCCCGCCTGAACAAAAAACTGAACAGGTATTGCGCCAGGTCAAGAGACCCTCAAGCAATATCTGTGGACGTTCTGGTAACACCGTGGGTGTACCAGTCGGTGTATGTGTTCCCTCCTCTGCTTCTCATAACCAAGGTACTGAGAATTATAAGATGTAGAGGAGTAAGAACTATACTCGTGGCTCCGGATTGGCCAAGAAGGACGTGGCACCCGGAACTTCAAGAAATGCTCACAGAGGACTCATGGCCTCTGCCGCTAAGAAGGGACTTGCTTCAGCAAGTACCAGGTCTGTTCCAAGACTTACCGCGGCTGCGTTTGACGGCATGGCGGTGGAACGCCAGATCCTAAGGGAAAAAGGCATTCCGGAAGAGGTCATTCCTACCCCGGTCAAAGCCAGGAAGGAGGTGACCGCAAAACATTATCACTACATGTGGCGAAAATATGTTGCGTGGTGTGAGGCCAGGAAGGCCCCACGAAGAAATTTCAACTCGGTCGATTCCTGCATTTCCTGCAAACAGGAGTGTCTATGGGCCTCAAATTGGGGTCCATTAAGGTTCAAATTTCGGCCCTGTCGATTTTCTTCCAGAAAGAATTGGCTTCAGTTCCTGAAGTCCAGAAGTTTGTCAAGGGAGTATTGCATATACAACCCCCTTTTTGTGCCTCCAGTGGCACTGTGGGATCTCAACGTAGTTCTGGGATTCCTCAAATCACATTTTAAACCACTCAAATCTGTGGATTTGAAATATCTCACATAAAAAGTGACCATGCTGTTGGCCCTGGCCTCGGCCAGGCGAGTGTCAGAATTGGCGGCTTTGTCTCACAAAAGCCATATCTGATTGTCCATTTGGACAGGGCAGAGCTGCGGACTCGTCCCCAGTTTCTCCCTAAGGTGGTGTCAGTGTTTCACCTGAACCAGCTTATTGTGGTACCTGCGGCTACTAGGGACTTGGAGGACTCCAAGTTGCTAGATGTTGTCAGGGCCCTGAAAATATAGGTTTCCAGGACGGCTGGAGTCAGGAAAACTGACTTGCTGTTATCCTGTATGCACCCAATAAACTGGGTGCTCTTGCTTCTAAGCAGACGATTGCTCGTTGGATTTGTAGCACATTTCAACTTGCACATTCTGTGGCAGGCCTGCCACAGCCTAAATCTGTCAAGGCCCATTCCACAAGGAAGGTGGGCTCATCCTGGGCGGCTGCCCGAGGGGTCTCGGCATTACAACTCTGCCGAGCAGCTACGTGGTCGGGGGAGAACACGTTTGTAAAATTCTACAAATTTGATACCCTGGCTAAAGAGGACCTGGAGTTCTCTCATTCGGTGCTGCAGAGTCATCCGCACTCTCCCGCCCGTTTGGGAGCTTTGGTATAATCCCCATGGTCCTGATGGAGTCCCCAGCATCCACTAGGACGTCAGAGAAAATAAGATTTTACTTACCGATAAATCTATTTCTCGTAGTCCGTAGTGGATGCTGGGCGCCCATCCCAAGTGCGGATTGTCTGCAATACTTGTACATAGTTATTGTTACAAAAATCGGGTTATTATTGTTGTGAGCCATCTTTTCAGAGGCTCCGCTGTTATCATGCTGTTAACTGGGTTCAGATCACAGGTTGTACAGTGTGATTGGTGTGGCTGGTATGAGTCTTACCCGGGATTCAAAATCCTTCCTTATTGTGTACGCTCGCACAGTATCCTAACTGAGGCTTGGAGGAGGGTCATAGGGGGAGGAGCCAGTGCACACCACCTGATCCTAAAGCTTTTACTTTTGTGCCCTGTCTCCTGCGGAGCCGCTATTCCCCATGGTCCTGACGGAGTCCCCAGCATCCACTACGGACTACGAGAAATAGATTTATCGGTAAGTAAAATCTTATTTTTAAATTACATTTAATCCTGCTAATTGTGATTGTTTTTTTTTAAATTTTTTACATTGTGTTGGTGATGTCGTGCAGGGCTGTGCAACCTGTAGCTCTAAAGGTGTTGCCAAACTACAAGTCCCATCATGCATTGCCTCAGTTTTGGAAATAGTGAATGCTACATCTGTTGCAGTGCATGCTGGTATGTGTAGTTCTAATACATAATCATAGTTCCTGCTTGTCCCTAACTGTTTTTTTTTCTTTTTTTTTTAAATTATATTTTAAATTGCAATTTGATTTTTCAAAATAAAAACACACTATTGTGCTGATTTTAGGTTTGTATATGGATTATTTAGTGCAATACAATATTATTTAAATAATACACACTCAATTAAGTAATCCAGAATAGCTTAAACATAAAATAGTTTACTTATCATTATGTTCCAGATGTTTACATCACAATAATGATTTTCAGATAACAATGAGTATTCAAAGTATGTTCATTTTGTTTGGTCACATTTTTCAACAGTACGCCAGAGAAGCACCACAGCCAGGCCCCAGCCAACACTGCCAAGTGATGCAGATGCTGGCGAAGCAGGTAAGAAGTCACTGTAATCTCATATTCAGCAAACACATAGAAGTTCAAAATATTAATGTTTCTCTTTTCACATAGGTTCTCCTTCTGCAAGCCGCCCTCCATTAAGGCGCCCATCACAGGGCTCGGTGAGTGTGCCTAGGAGGCCAAGCAAGACACGTCGCGTTGAGCCTGAGTCTGCGGCTCCATCCTCACTACCCCGGCGGCGCATCTCCGCAGTGTTGCCCCAGCCACCACAGGCAATTTTGGCAAGTCCACAAAGTGATGAGCCACAATCACCTCAGCTGTCTGGTGAGTATACAAAATGAAAATTAAAAATATAATTTTAACACACTGTGGTCTATGAATGAACATGGATAAGGCATAATGCTTTTGAAATACAATTATATGTGCAAGGTGTTATATGCATAAAAAGAATAATACTAATCTTTCAAAATGTAAAACGTCTCTGTTTGTCTTGTGCCTTTATCACCTTACACATATGATTGTCTTTTCAAAACCTTATGTCTTCTACAGGTTATTTCTGCTGCACCACTGTTTGTGTAGTGTCAATACAATTATATTTGTGTAATTTATTTAACATGCCCATAATGTCAAACAACAAGCACATGTTTTTTGATTTTAAATTTTAGAAAACCATTTTCAGATGTGATGTTGGCCATAGAAACCATTTAGTGCTTTAACATTGAAAACCACAAGAAGAAAAATTAAATTTGGAAAAATTAAAAAATGTTTGCCATGGCCAACATCTCCATTTAGAAACATAGGCCTCCTTAAGACATTTGCATGGTTCATGAAGATTACTAAATTAAAATATTGTTTACTACTAATTTTTAAAAAACACTGACTGGCTTAATCAATTAATGAGTGTGTAACAAACCACATTTTATGCATTGTGTGTGTTTCTCAAAAGGAAGGGGCATACACAATCTTGAAATGCATTAATGTAAAATGGCAAAAGAAATTCGAGTTTCCAATATCATTATTGCTTAGAGTCTGTGAACAAACAAATTTCAAAAAACATTCAGTTTTTAAATTTAGAAGGCACACACAGGCCTGCGCAGAAACTGAATTGCGGGAACCGCACAGGACTTCCCCCCCCCCTCCATGGCATTATAGTGTTCACTCACCTCCCCTGTCCTGGATAAAGACTGGTCACCTGGTCCGCACCTCTGGCCCGTCCAGGTGAGCAGTCTATATCCAGGACAGGGGAGGTGAGTGAACACTATAATGCTGTGGAGGGGTTGAAGTTCGGAGCGGGACCCGCCAGTCAGTCTCTGTGCACGCCTGTGAAGGCACATATGTGTTTCTATTGGAAAGATTACTAGTTAATTTGAACACACAAAATGGGATACATTTTCAACATGAGTATTATTAAGTAAGCCATGTTTAGGACAAGCAAAAAACTGTTAGTTATACTAAATAGTGGCTGCTCTCAACCCCATACAGAACCACCCATCATGGTCGAGGACGCCCAGCAGGAACCTGACCAACAGGCGACATTCACACTACACCTGCAGCCCGTTGATCCTACCCAGCCAACCCCGCAGCAGGATATCCCACAAGCATCCGTTAGCCCCCAATTAATACCAACTCCACCCCAGCAACAAATGACCCCTGACTTCAGGAGCAGTTGGGCCACACAACAGGTCCAAAACTCTGCCTACCTGAACACACACACACAACACCTTGCCAGTCTGCCCCATCATCTTCTTCGCATTAGTCGGAACTCGGGCAGAGTGATTGTTCAGGTGGGCAGAATCGCAACTTCAATGGAGCAGATCAGGGCGGACAACACTCAAATGCTAGCAAACTTGTCTAGAATAATCGATGAGCAACAGCGGCAGCAACAAACACTGATACAAGTAATACAGCATAACCAAGTGGTGAATGAAAGTTTGTCGCGAATTATTGCCAGCCACACTGCCACAAATATACAACTTAACGCCAGTATACACAACCTCAGCCAAAGTATTACTGTGATGGCAGGCCAACAAGTCAGCTCAAGCTCCGGAGCGACTACCCCAAGCAAGACCCCAGTTACCTCCCCTGTTCGACGCTCAAGCAGAACACGGGCCAACGACCCTGGTCAAACCTCTGCCCCCAGCACCCACAAAAAAAAATGAATGCTGCATGAAATGTTTTGAACAAAATAAAATTTAAGCAATTGTATTCCCAGAAATCCCTGTGTCCATGCAAATAATTTTAAAAGACGCAATGTATGGTTTAATGGTGTAATGAGTGACACTGTAAGTAATTCAAATTACAGTAGAAATGTGCAGACCAGTATAAAGAACAAACAGTAACGCAACAACAACAAAAAAAAAAAACCAATACATTTAATAAAAGTGGTTAGTCTAGGTTAGTTTAAAAAAAACAAGACTTACCGGCAAAATAACGCAAAATTACTTCTTGCCTTTCCTGCCTCCCTACATCTGTACTCACACTGTCACCAGATGTTTCTAACTCCTCTGCTTGCAGGCTGTTTTCTTCAGCAACATGTGGAAGATGTTGGGTCAAACACAGATTATGAAGAAAACAGCAGCAGAACACAATCCTAGTCACCTTTGAGGGACTATACAACAAAAGCCCAGCAGATTTATCCAGACACCGAAACCTAGATTTCAGCACCCCAAAACATCTTTCTATCACATTCCGCGTAGACTTATGTGCATGATTGTAACTGTGTTCAGCAGGAGAATCAGGTTGGGACAATGGAGTAAGGAGCCAAGAGTAGCAGCCATAACCACCATCACCTGAAATACAGATATAGGCAACATTAGTACATGTGTATGATAATTAATTTCCTAAAAAAAAAAACAGGAGTTTGAAGTTAACACACATACACACAACACACTCGGACACTCGGAACATACCCAGCAGCCAGCCATCAGGCATTTGTCCGTCTTCAAATTTATCAAAGAGGGATGACTGACTGAGGATGAAGGAGTCATGGCAGCCGCCAGGGTAACCTGCAACCACACTCATAATTTTTAGATTTGCATCACAAACCACCTGGACATTAGTTGATTGCCTCGAATGCCGATTAGTAAATATATATTGCCTGCCCCTAGGTGGTCTCAGCTCAACGTGTGTGCAATCTATGGCACCCAGCACATTGGGCATGCCAGCAAGCTCATAGAAAGCTACCCTGACTGCATGCCACTCCGACTCCTGGGTAGGGAAGCAGATAGAGGCATCTATATGGGGTTCCAAGACATCCAAAACCTGAGTGGACATTAATAAATATAAGGTGAGTGTCATGATCTGTAATCAATACAATACTGTGTTGTAAGACCTAACAGAAGCAACACTTAGACATAGACGTGTATGTATATTTCAACTCACCTGAGTCAAATATTTGGAAAAGGTGGGCTGGGAGATACCAATGACGTCGCCTGTCACAGCCTGGAAGCTCCCAGTAGCCATAAAGTGCAACACAGCCAGGAGTTTGTGCAGGCCTGAGACAGAGCGAGAGCGTGCTGTCTCAGGGTCTAGGCCCAGTTTGACAAGGTCATACAGACGGAAAATGTTGTTTCTATTTAGCCGAAACATCTGTATGACCCTATCATCAGACAATGCGTTTAAGTTTAAACGCCCCCTAAAAAAACGTGGCTGGCGCAGCCTCCGCGGCACCTGTACAACCTGCTGACCATGTTGACTTACCTGGCCCAGATTACTTGAAGACTCATGGAGCAGTCTCAGGTATCCACCAGCAACAAGGAAATCTGTAGCACACACAACAGCAGCCATTTCAGAGTGAGAGATTTTCAAAATGTGCTTGGGACTGTTTTATAGGGCCAAACATTCAGGTGTGACTAATGGATTATTGAATACACATGCAAACACGCTTATCAAAAGCAGGTCTACTTTTTTTTAGCACTTTTTTACGATTTGTAATTTTTCACGACCGCAAAGGCATTTTCACGGTACACAATACAAATACGAATGGTAAGTAAATGACCGAGATTCATACCTAAACAGCCGCGTTTGACCGATGGTGTATTGATTCGTATTTTTTAACTTGAACTTCCAAAAAATTACGAATGACATCATCACTACCGTAATTTCTGCTTTGTAAATGCCCGAGATGACACTTTGAAGAAAAAACGGCATCTCGGTCAAAATCGGGAGCTTAGTAAATATACCCCAATGAGTGAGTTTACTTGCAGGTGAGCTAAACAATTGTGGCCAATCATTAAAACTGACCCAGACCTTAGGATGTTTAAAACCACTAAGCTCATACCAAGCTACTGCAGAAGTGCTAACATTAGAGACTTAGGGGTACATTTACTAAGGTGGGAGATTTTTTTAGAACTGGTGATGTTGCCCATAGCAACCAATCACATTATATCTATTATCTTCTAGAAGCAGCTTGATAAATGATAAGTACAATTGAAAAGTGGGCGCTACAGAATTGAAATAAAATAATTATATAATAAATTAATAAACGGCAGCTCACACAGCGAGGATCTGGATATCCTCAAATTATAGGACACAAGGTCCAAAGAATTTGTATATCAAGTGTGAGCGCACTAATACAATTGTGAACATCTAATTTAATCAAAGGCTGCTGGTTTAATAAAAATACCTTTATTTGTCTCCTAAAAACAATGAATTATATAAACATTTATCAAAACATCTCTCAATAAGATAACAATCAAAAATGAGAGGAAATGAATACAATATAAAAAATAAGCTCTAGCCAATTGGACTTTTATATATTTGTAAATGGCATGCATAACGGTATATTAGTTTGTTAGAAAAAACACAGCACATTTCTTTTCATACAGTCCTGCTGGTTAGTATAGCTTTTATTTCCCTCCAGGGGACTTATCAGTATCAACGTTGGAAAGCTGTTAAATAACCATGACTTGTATTATGAAAAAGAGTCACAGTCCCGTACTGTTTACTGCTAGGATATGTGTTTAGGTATAAGCCAAGATTTCTCCCAGGTGTTTAGGGATAAGCCAAATTCACTTAGGATTTATTGAAGTCCCTTTTAATAAGCATCTTTACTATGTTTATGTAAGTATATTACCACTTTTTAACATTGTCGGCCTTTATGGTTTGCATCTTATTGGGTGCAAGCATTGTCTTAATATATACAGGTTTATTATCCCTTATCCAAAATGCTTGGGACCAGAAGTATTTTGGATATTGGATTTTTCCGTATTTTGGAATAATTGATGAGATATCATGGTGATATGACCTAAGTCAAAGCACAGAATAGATTAATGTTTCATATATACCATATACACACAGCCTGAATGTAATTTTAGCCAATATTTTTAATAACTTTGTGCATTAAACAAAGTGTGTGTACATTCACACAATTCATTTATGTTTCATATATACCTTATACACACAGCCTGAAGGTCATTTAATACAATATTTTTAATAACTTTGTGTATTAAACAAAGTTTGTGTACATTGAGCCATCAGAAAACAAAGGTTTCACTATCTCACTCTCACTCCAAACATTCCGTATTTCGGAATATTCCTTATTGCAGAATATTTGGATATGGGATACTCAACCTGTGTGTATATATATATATATATATATATATATATATACTCTGCTCAAAAAAATAAAGGGAACACTAAAATAACACATCCTAGATCTGAATGAATGAAATATTCTTATTAAATACTTTGTTCTTTACATAGTTGAATGTGCTGACAACAAAATCACACAAAAATTATCAATGGAAATCAAATTTATTAACCCATGGAGGTCTGGATTTGGAGTCACACTCAAAATTAAAGTGGAAAAACACACTACAGGCTGATCCAACTTTGATGTAATGTCCTTAAAACAAGTCAAAATGAGGCTCAGTAGTGTGTGTGGCCTCCACGTGCCTGTATGACCTCCCTACAACGCCTGGGCATGCTCCTGATGAGGTGGCGGATGGTCTCCTGAGGGATCTCCTCCCAGACCTGGACTAAAGCATCCACCAACTCCTGGACAGTCTGTGGTGCAACGTGGCGTTGGTAGATGTAGCGAGACATGATGTCCCAGATGTGCTCAATTGGATTCAGATCTGGGAAACGTGAGGGCCAGTCCATAGCATCAATGCCTTCGTCTTGCAGGAACTGCTGACACACTCCAGCCACATGAGGTCTAGCATTGTCTTGCATTAGGAGGAACCCAGGGCCAACCGCACCAGCATATGGTCTCACAAAGGGTCTGAGGATCTCATCTCGGTACCTCATGGCAGTCAGGCTACCTCTGGCAAGCACATGGAGGGCTGTGCGGCCCCCCAAAGAAATGCCACCCCACACCATTACTGACCCACTGCCAAACCGGTCATGCTGGAGGATGTTGCAGGCAGCAGAACATTCTCCTTGGTGTCTCCAGACTCTGTCATGTCTGTCACATGTGCACAGTGAGAACCTGCTTTCATCTGGGAAGAGCACAGGGCGCCAGTGGCGAATTTGCCAATCTTGGTGTTCTCTGGCAAATGCCAAACGTCCTGCACGGTGTTGGGCTGTAGGCACAACCCCCATCTGTGGACGTCGGGCCCTCATACCACCCTCATGGAGTCTGTTTCTGATTGTTTGAGTAGACACATGCACATTTGTGGCTTGCTGGAGGTCATTTTGCAGGGCTTCGACAGTTCTCCTCCTGTTCCTCCTTGCACAAAGGCGGAGGTAGCGGTCCTGCTGCTAGGTTGTTACCCTCCTAGAGCCTCCTCCACGTCTCCTGATGTACTGGCCTGTCTCCTGGTAGCGCCTCCATGCTCTGGACACTATGCTGACAGACACAGCAAACCTTCTTGCCACAGCTCGCATTGATGTGCCATCCTGGATGAGCTGCACTACCTGAGCCACTTGTGTGGGTTGTAGACTCCGTCTCATGCTACCACTAGAGTGAAAGCACCGCCAGCTTTCAAGAGTGACCAAAACAGCAGCCAGAAAGCATAGGAGCTGAGAAGTGGTCTGTAGTCACCACCTGCAGAACAACTCCTTCATTGGGGGTGTCTTGCTAATTGCCTATAATTCCCACCTGTTGTCTATTCCAATTGGACAACAGCATGTGAAATTGATTGTCAATCAGTGTTGCTTCCTAAGTGGACAGTTTGATTTCAGAGAAGTGTGATTGACTTGGAGTTACATTGTGTTGTTTAAGTGTTCCCTTTATTTTTTTGAGCAGTGTATGTATATATATATATATATATATATATATATATATATATAATGCTGCATATATAGAGTTTCATACTATACTATGCACATATTTTAGTGGAAATCAGCCTCAGTCTGTCAAGTGCTGGGGCTGTTCACATCTTTTGAAACAGCTTTCTTTAGTTAAGAAGTTCCCTGGTGAAGCTTTTTGGATGCATTTTGAGTAATATTTTATGTTGTGAGATTAATTTTACTTAAAAATGGCATGTAATTTCTTCCCACTTATCAGAACCAAATCTAAAAAATATTATGTTTTTTCCCATTGATTTGCTTTTAAGTTTGACACATTTGCCACTTGTTAAATTGTAATATTTATATGTTATAAAAATGTATAAATCCATCATTGCAAAAAAACAAACCCAAAACATCTTATTTTTAAATTGTATTAGCTGAATACCCGTGCTTCGCTACGGAATTTCAAGTATTTATGTGTGTATAACTTTAATTTTGAAGGACTTCCTGGTAAACTAATTAGACTTACAATAGGACATTGGGGCTAATTCAGACCTGATCGGTGCTGTGCGTGTTCGCACAGCAGTGATCAGGACTGAACTGTGCATGCACTGATGCCGCAGTGCGCCTGCGCATGCCAGACAGCCGACGGCTGTCTTTAGCTAGCGATCGCCTCTGCCTGATTGACAGGCAGAGGCGGTCGCTAGGTGGGAGGGGGCAGGACGGCGGTGTTAATCAGCCATTTAAGGGGCGCGGTCCAGCCAACGCAGGCGTGGCCAGACCGTGCCGGGAGCGGGCCGCGTCGGCTGCATGACGTCACAAGCAGCAGCTGCGACCCAGGCAGCAATGAGTAGCTCCCGGCCAGCGCGCAGGAGCTGCACTGGCTGGGAGCTACTGCTGAAGTACAAAAGCATCACCTCTGTGCGATGCTTTTGTACTTCTGCGACCGGGCAGGGACTGACATGCGGGGTGGGCTAGCCCTATGCTGGGCGTCCCCCCGCATGTCAGTGTGCCTGATCGTAGCTGTGCCTAATTTAGCACAGCTACGATCAACTCTGAATCACCCCCATGTTCTGCCCGCCGTTGCCAATATTTGTCAGGCTGCACCTCCAGGTGGGCCTTCCTCGGGTTGATGCTGTCAAAAGGCTTGCGCTGAGGGGAATAATCCACCTCCTTCTCTGCCCCGTCCCACCTCTGATGCTGCCCTGTTCAGTGCTGTAAATGCTGGGACGACAGGCCAAGGTCCGCTCCCTGTATGTTAAATATGTAAGGTTTGCAGGGACAGGCTCACTCTATTCCAAAGGGCCCCAGGTCTTCTTGCTTAGCTTCTCAATCGCTGCCACCAGTCTCCCGCCACCCGACTAAGCTGCAGCACCTGAAGGGACTCTGAGCACCGCATTTCCCCCCGCACTGCCGCGATCTCAGGTTGCCACCTATGCGGTGGTCTCGGGAGCGCTGCCGCCAGCTCCCGGGTCTTTTCCTCTTTCTACCTTGACACTCAGCCTGCCAAGAATCTGCACTGGATTCCGGATCACTCCACCCCACCCCCTGAAATTCGGGAGAGACGTGATGATGTCAGATGTCTCTCTTTGTCCCGGCTTACTCTGTCCCCTACATTGCCTTGCACCACACCCAGCACTGCAAGTAGCTGCTAGCTTTGAGAGGAGGACACTTGGGCAGGCTGCACAGTTTTCCATCCCCCTTGACTTTGTAAGTTAGCAGCACTGCAGTGCCATATATGTATATAGACATTTTATTTTTCACCCCTTCTCACCCCCCATGCTGATGGGGGCTAAAATTGGACAGAAACGGCATCAAGAGTGTCACTATGCATCTGAGCAACCCCGAAAACTATGGATTTTTACATGTCACCCCCTTCCCACCACCACCCATTGGGGGGCTAGGGGTGTCTTTCCCCGACAGTATTTTATTTCCAGATTGTAAGTCATACATGTACCAAGTATGGTATATAATGCTCTATATATATATAGTGCACAAACAAAAACCACACATAAAACATCCCCTTTATGCCTTTTATAACACTACAATATAGTCTAGTTTGCACTGACACTCTTTTAAGATTTATTTCCTTTTGGGGGGGTCTGCATTTATGAAAGGGAGGTATTGCTGTACACTTAATCATTATTTTTACATACTATTTATTTATTTATTATATATTATTACCATATATAGCTTACACATATTACGCAGCACTTTACAGATAATTTTTAGCCATTCACATCAGTCCCTGCCCCAGTGGAGCTTACAGTCTATTATTCCTACCACATGCACACAATTACACACATTTTAGTTACACATTTTAGTTATTTATTTATTAACAGTTTCTTATATAGCGCAGCATAGTCTGTTGCGCTTTACAATTAGAACAACAGTAAAAGAACAAAACTGGGTAAAAACAGACAGACATAGAGTTAGGAAGGCCCTGCTCGCAAGCTTACAGGGAAATAGGCATTGATACACAAGGATAGATGCTACCTATTGCATAATGGTCCACCAGATTGCTAGGTTCTTAATGGGTTGTATGATATGATCACTCCGCAATGTTGGCCAAGTGTCAGGAGTGTGTGAGAGTTAAGAAAGACAAGATATGTGATGTTATGTGTACTGTACAGAGAGGATGTAATTAGATAGGGAAGCACTGAAGGTTATGTGGGTGGGTCTGGAATTTAATAGGCTTGTCTGAAGAGGTGAGTTTTCAGGGAACATTTAAAGGTTTGGAGACTAGAGGCGAGTCTTATTGTGCGTGGGAGGGTATTCCACAAAGTGGGTGAAGCCCGGATAAAGTCCTGTAATTTTGAGTGCAAACAAGTAAGAGAGATGCAGATCTTGTGCAGAGCGGAGAGGTCGGGTAGGGAGATATTTTGAGATGAGTGAAGAGATGTATGTTGGTGCAGTTTGGTTAATAGCCTTGTATGTCAGTAAAAGTATTTTATATTTAATATGGTAGAATATCGGTAACCAGTGGAGGAACTGACAGAGCGTATCTGCAGACAATGAACATCTAGCGAGGAAGATTAGCCTCGCAGCTGCATTCAAAATGGATTGTAGTGGTGAGAGCCTATGCTTGAGAAGACCAGTCAGGAGACTATTACAATAATCAATGCAGGAGATAATGAGAGCATGGATAACAGTTTTTGCTTTGTCTTCTGTAAGATATGGTCGTATTTTGGATATGTTTCTTAGATGTATGTAACATGATCTTGAGACTGATTGAATGTGGGGAGCAAAGGACAGTTTAGAGTCTAGAATGCCACCTAGGCAGCGAGCTTGTGGGGTTTTAGTTGTTAGTCAATTAATCTACTAGTATATTTTTGGATTGTGGGAGGAAACTGGAGTACCCGGAGAAAACCCACGCAAGTATGATATTACAATAATATACAGATGTAGTCATGCTTATCTTACTGCGATATGGCATACTGCTTGGCTTGGCATGGCATGTTGCGACTATTCACATCTGGCGATTGCTTCATTAATGGAGCGTTTGCCGGCTGCGAATAGTCACAACATGGCATGCCATGCAGCAAGCCGAGTTGCAGCATGCTGCATCGCAGCAAAGATGAGTATGGCTACATCTGTACAGTATGCTTTACAATGAGTAATCCAAAAAACATACTGTACAGTATATTACAGTATGTACTGCACATTTTCTAAATATGTAGAAATAAAAAAGTCGAAATCTACATTTTTTCTGAAACTTTATATTCATGTAGTTAAATGTATACATGCATTTCTTTGCAAGAGTGACAAAGCAATAGACATTATCATATTATAATTTACATGTGTGTCAGGCATCTACTTTGTATTCTGTCCTTTAATAAAAGATATGCCAAATGAATTGATATAAATCTCTCACCAATACCACAGTTTAAGTAACACATTAGATGTCTCTATTCTCAGACACTCTGCATAACAAATGATACATTTGCCATCAAGCTGTTAGTAATCCATCAAACTCTTTTAGTCAATGTGAGTTAATTTTTGCAAAACTGCCTTGACACTTGAAAGTGTTTGATGAATCATCCCCTTCAGATTATTTGCAATTTGGAGAGGACCTTTGGAATATACTGTATACTGCTGAAAAGTCTTTTTTTTTCATGATAATGGAGATAGCATCTATTTTCTACATATACCCCAAAAGATAAGTAAATATAACATTAAAAAAAGGTCAGCAGATTTCAACAATAACATTTTGGAGCTTTCAGAACTGCATTTGAGCCAACTAACTCTAAAATCAAAACAATTTGAACAAAGAGTGCTAGAGTTTTATTGAATTACTACAGCGTTTTGTTGGCATGTAATAATAAAACATAATTCAAATTATACCATTCTAAGGAGTCTTTTTAATAAAATCTGTGGAAAAGCCCCCCTAAAGCAGCATTCCTTTAAACATTTGTTAGATGCCGGGACAAAGTTAACAAAAAGAGACAATTTTTGTCCAAGTGTATGCTAAATAGTACAGTTGGCTAATGCGCATGCAAGAAAATCAGTGCTACTAATGAACAGGGATCCCCTGTGTACCTCTCTGAAAAGATGTGCAGTATTGTAGCCCACCCATAGGCTACTGAGCCACGCGCAAAACATTGCTTGATAATAGGGGCTTTTATGTATCCCTATAGAAAAATACTGTATGGGGACTGTTTTTGTGATAGTTAAGAAAGGTACTGTATCAGATATCACCAGTGCTGCAAGTATGGCGTTACGGGGCTGAAATTGATAGCCAGTACGATGTACCGCTGGCCCAGCCACCTTGCTTGCATCCGCATTGTGCTCTCCTGCCCCTCAATGCTCAGTCCGGTCTCTGGCAGCGGCATGTATCTCAAATCAGGCACTGGTTCATTAGCCAATCACAGACCGGCAGTGGCAGCTCCTGATTGGCTGCCAGACCGCAAACTTTGATTGGCTCATGGACCTGTGCCTGATTTGAGATACATGCCACCACCGGAGACTGGACTGAGGCCAGGAGAGGCATGTGCTGCACTCTCCTCCTTTCAGACAAACACAGCAGCAGCAGCAGCAAGAGCAGAAGCTGGAATAGCAGGCATCAGCAGCAGTGTAAAGCACTGTGGGGTCATGTGTGTACCTGGCACTGTGGTGGCATGTGTGTACCTGGCACTGTGGGGGCATGTGTGTCCCTGGCAATGTGGGGGTATATGTGTATTTGGCACTGTGGGTACATATATGGCACTGTGGGGGCATATGTGCATCTGGCACCATGGGGGCATATCGGGCACTGTGTGGTCATATCTGGCACTGTGGGGGCATATGTGTATCTGGCACTGTGGGGGCATATGTGTATCTGGCACTGTGAGGGCATATCTGGCACTGTGGGGACATATCTGGCACCTTGGGGGCATATGTGTATCTGGCACTATTGGGGGCATATGTGTATCTGGCACTATTGGGGGAATATGTGTATCTGGCACTGCACTATTGTGGTCATAGGTGTATCTGGCCCCCATATGTGTATCATGCTCCCCATTATCATTGGCCATGCCTAATATGGCATATGGCCACATCCATTTTTGGGTGTGCATGCCTTAGGTGCACGCACACAGTACTTCTAAATATTTTTTTTCTACTTGCGCCACTGGATATCACTGTAATCTGCTGAGGTACTGTACTTTACCCATTTGGTAAATGGCATAATAGAAAAAAACGAGCCAAGACTCTGAAAACAGATATTTTTTAGCAGGATAAAAAGGTCCCTTATAGCAAAAGGAAAAATAAAAAATAAATGATATTACAGCAATAAATCTTGACATACAATTACTTGCAGTATTGCAACATGGTGGTACAGTGGGGCCATGCATTTCATTCCCATGACGACACTATCTGTTTGTATGCTGTACCCATGTTTACAGTCAATTTAGATTCTAAATGATTCTATGTAAACGTTTGCATATTGTGTACTGCTATAAATAATGGTTAATAATTGTAAAAATAATAAATGTAATAAAATATTTCAAAGAAAGTTATTTTTGATATTTGAAAGGGCACTAAGAAAATAGCTTCATAATAAACCAGGTTCTTATTGCACTAAATATTCATGCCTGAATGTACTGTACTATGTAGTAATGGATCAATGCCTGAAAGCTAAATACATTGGCATTACCGTTGCTGTCTTGTTCGAATATGATTAATTAGCAT
Organism: Pseudophryne corroboree; assembly: GCF_028390025.1. Lineage (NCBI taxonomy): Eukaryota > Metazoa > Chordata > Amphibia > Anura > Myobatrachidae > Pseudophryne > Pseudophryne corroboree. The sequence continues at coordinate 960,744,462 of NC_086444.1, read as the reverse complement.
GGGAATATCCTTGGCATTTATAAATATCCTTCTATATCCTAATCATAATATGTTGTATTGTAAACAGAGGCAAAATAACACATAAAGTACAGTATGTAACAAATGTCTGGCAAGTTATAAGATGTGTAAGGGGGATAGCATGGTGCTACAGTAATTAGCATTGCCGCCTCACTGATCTGAGGTTATGGGTTAAGTTTCCTATCCATGTTGCATGCTCTTCCCACGTTTGCCTGGGATTCTTCCAGGTATTAGTGTTTACTCCACAATCCAAAAACATATTAGTAGTTTTATTTGCTTTTAACAAAAAATATACCTTAATATGTGTGTAAGTGTGTGCACGTGTGGCACGGAATATAGATTGCAATCTCCACTGGGGTAGGGACAGATGTGGATGCCAAATTTTCATTTAAACCATGAGTAACATGTGCGCATGATATAATTAATTGTAAAAAAAAATATATACAAATAATGGCATCATACTTTTCATAATATAAGTGCAAAATACCGACATTTAATATGTCAACAGGTCTAAAGTCGACAGGAGTTTTTCAGAATTCTTTCATTGAACCCGACTTGTTCATACTTTACCATCCCACTGGACCTGGAGGGGGAATATAATAGTGTGCCAATCGCAGCGAGGCACTGTCGCGAGCCATGCGAGTGGATGTGGTACACAGGTGCTTGCCACAGGTTCTATTTCCACTCTATGGGTGTTGAGTGGAAATAGTCCCTGTTAGTTGGCATGCCAACTGTTGGCATTGTCAGCGGGCGGGATTCCGGCGTTGTATTCCGGCTGCTGACAAATCAACTACATCATGATTATTATATTATATTAAGAGGCAAACTGCATAATAATTAGAGATGAGCGGGTTCGGTATCCGAACCCCCCCGAAATTCACCTATTTTACACGGGTCCGAGGCAGCCTCAGATCTTCCCGCCTTGCTCGGTTAACCTGAACGCACCCGAACGTCATCATCCCGCTGTCGGATTCTCGCGAGATTTGTATTCTATATAAAGAGCCGCGTGTTGCCGCCATTTTTCACTCGTGCATTGGAGATTGAACGGAGAGGACGTGGCTGCATTCTCTCCCTGAAAAGCTCCGTATCTGTGCTCAGTGTGCTGCAAATATCTGTGCTCAGTGTGCTGCAAATATCTACGTTCTCTGCCTGAAACGCTCCATATCAGTGCTCAGTGTGCTGCAAATATCTGTGCTCAGTGTGCTACATTTTGGTGACCAGAATTATACATATAGTACAGTACAGTAGGACATTGCTGTATCTTGCAGCTCTGTGTCAAGTATACTATCTCTGTGCTGCATTATTGTGAGCAGTATATAGTAGGACAGTGCAGCATTTTGGTGACCAGCAGAATACATATAGTACAGTACAGTAGGCCATTGCTGTATCTTGCAGCTCTGTGTCAAGTATACCATCTCTGTGCTGCATTATTGTGAGCAGTATAGAGTAGGACAGTGCAGCATTTTGGTGACCAGCAGTATACATATATAGTATAGTACAGTAGGCCATTGCTGTATCTTGCAGCTCTGTGTCAAGTTTACTATCTCTGTGCTGCATTATTGTGAGCAGTACATAGTTGGACAGTGCAGCATTTTGGTGACAAGCAGTAAACATATAGTATAGTACAGTAGGCCATTGCTAATGATATATTACTGGCATATAATTCCACACATTAAAAAATGGAGAACAAAAATGTGGAGGGTAAAATAGGGAAAGATCAAGATCCACTTCCACCTCGTGCTGAAGCTGCTGCCACTAGTCATGGCCGATACGATGAAATGCCATCAACGTCGTCTGCCAAGGCCGATGCCCAATGTCATAGTAGAGAGCATGTAAAATCCAAAAAACTAAAGTTCAGTAAAATGACCCAAAAATCTAAATTAAAAGCGTCTGAGGAGAAGTGTAAAGTTGCCAATATGCCCTTTTTGACACGGAGTGGCAAGGAACAGCTGAGGCCCTGGCCTATGTTCAGGGCTAGTGGTTCAGCTTCACATGAGGATGGAAGCACTCATCCTCCCGCTAGAAAACTGAAAAGAGTTAAGATGGCAAAAGCACAGCAAAGAACTGTGCGTTCTTCTAAATCACAAATCCCCAAGGAGAGTCCAATTGTGTCGGTTGCGATGCCTGACCTTCCCAACATTGGACGGGAAGAGGTGGTGCCGTTCACCATGTGCACGCCCCCTGCAAGTGCTGGAAGGAGCACCCACAGTCCAGTTCCTGATAGTCAAATTGAAGATGTCACTGTTGAAGTACACCAGGATGAGGATATGGGTGTTGCTGGCGCTGAGGAGGAAATTGACAAGGAGGATTCTGATGGTGAGGTGGTTTGTTTAAGTCAGGCACCCAGGGAGACACCTGTTGTCCATGGGATGAATATGGCCATTAACTACCTAGGAACATCCTCCCTTATACGTCACCTGGAGCGCATTCATCAGAAGTAATTGACAACTTCAGAAACTTTGGGTGACAGCGGAAGCAGTCCACTGACAACTAAATCCCTTCCTCTTGTACCCAAGCTCCTGCAAACCACACCACCAACTCCCTCAGTGTCAATTTCCTCCTTAGACAGGAATGCCAATAGTCCTGCAGGCTATGTCACTGGCAAGTCTGACGAGTCCTCTCCTAACTGGGATTCCTCATATGGATCCTTGAGTGTAACGCCTACTGCTGCTGGCGCTGCTATTGTTGCTGCTGGGAGTCAATTGTCATCCCAGAGGGGAAGTCGGAAGACCACTTGTACTACTTCCAGTAAGCAATTGACTGCCCAACAGTCCTTTGCGAGGAAGATGAAATATCACAGCAGTCATCCTGCTGCAAAGCGGATAACTCAGGCCTTGGCAGCTGTTTTGGTGTTAAACGTGTGTCCGGTATCCACCGTTAATTCACAGGGAATTAGAGAATTTCTTGAGGTAGTGTGTTCCTGGTACCAAATACCATCTAGGTTCCTATTCTCTAGGCAGGCGATACTGAGAATGTACACAGACGTCAGAAAAAGAGTCACCAGAGTCCTAAAAAATGCAGTTCTACTCAATGTCCACTTAACCACGGACATGTGGACAAGTGGAGCAGGGCAGACTCAGGACTATATGACTGTGACAGCCCACTGGGTAGATGTATTGCCTCCCCCAGCAAGAACAGCAGCAGCAGCACCAGTAGCAGTATCTCGCAAACGCCAATTCGTTACTAGGCAGGCTACGCTTTGTATCACCTCTTTCCATAAGAGGCACACAGCTTACAACCTCTTACGGAAACTGAGGAACATCATCGCAGAATGGCTTACCCAAATTGGACTCTCCTGGGGATTTGCGACATCGGACAATGCCACCAATATTGTGCGTGCATTACATGTGGGCAAATTCCAGCACGTCCCATGTTTTGCACATACATTGAATTTGGTGGTGCAGAATTTTTTTAAAAACGACAGGGGCGTGCAAGAGATGCTGTCGGTGTCCCGAAGAATTGCGGGCCAGTTTTGGCATTCAGCCATTGTGTGACGAAGACTGGAGCACCAGCAAACACTCCTGAACCTGCCCCGCCATCATCTGAAGCAAGAGGTGGTAACGAGGTGGAATTCAACCCTCTATATGCTTCAGAGGATGGAGGAGCAGCAAAAGGCCATCCAAGCCTATACATCTGCCTACAATATAGGCAAAGGAGGGGAATGCACCTGACTCAAGTGCAGTGGAGAATGATTTCAACGTTGTGCAAGGTTCTGCAACCCTTTGAACTTGCCACACGTGAAGTCAGTTCAGACACTGCCAGCCTGAGTCAGGTCATTCCCCTCATCAGGATTTTGCAGAAGCAGCTGGAGAGATTGAAGGTGGAGCTAAAATGGACCGATTCCGCTAGGCATGTGGGACTTGTGGATGAAGCCCTTCATTCGCTTAACCAGGATTCACGGGTGGTCAATCTGTTGAAATCAGAGCACTACATTTTGGCCACCGTGCTTGATCCTAGGTGTAAAGCCTACATTGTATCTCTCTTTCCGGCAGACACAAGTCTGCACATGTTCAAAGACCTGCTGGTGAGACACTTGTCAAGTCAAGCGGAACGTGACCCGTCAACAGCTCCTCCTTCACATTCTCCCGCAACTGGGGGTGCGAGGAAAAGGCTGAGAATTCCGAGCCCACCCACTGGCGGTGATGCAGGGCAGTCTGGAGCGAGTGCTGACATCTGGTCCGGACTGAAGGACCTGCCAACAATTACTGACATGTCGTCTACTGTCACTGCATATGATTCTGTCATCATTGAAAGAATGGTGGAGGATTATATGAGTGACTGCATCCAAGTAGGCACCTCAGACAGTCCGTACATATACTGGCAGTAAAAAGAGGCAATTTGGAGGCCCTTGCACAAACTGGCTTTATTTTACCTAAGTTGCCCCCCTCCAGTGTGTACTCCGAAAGAGTGTTTAGTGCAGCCGGTCACCTTGTCAGCAATCGGCGTACGAGGTTACTTCCAGAAAATGTGGAGAAGATGATGTTCATCAAAATGAATTATAATCATTTCCTGCGTGGAGACATTCACCAGCAATTGCCTCCAGAAAGTACACAGGGACCTGAGATGGTGGATTCCAGTGGGGACAAATTAATAATCTGTGAGGAGGGGGATGTACACAGTGAAAGGGGTGATGAATCGGACGATGAGGAGGAGGTGGACATCTTGCCTCTGTAGAGCCAGTTTGTGCAAGGAGAGATTGATTGCTTCTTTTTTGGTAGGGGCCCAAACCAACCAGTCATTTCAGCCACAGTCGTCTGGCAGACCCTGTGGCTGAAATGATGGGTTTGTTAAAGTGTGCATGTCCTGTTTATACAACATAAGGGTGGGTGGGAGGGCCCAAGGACAATTCCATCTTGCACCTCTTTTTTATGTATCTCTGCATCATGTGATGTTTGGGGCTAATTTTTTTAAGTGCCATCCTGTCTGACACTGCAGTGCCACTCCTAGATGGGCCAGGTGATTGTGCCGCCCACTTGAGTCGCTTAGCTTAGTCATCCAGCGACCACGGTGCAAATTTTAGGACTAAAAATAATATTGTGAGGTGTGAGGTGTTCAGAATAGACTGGAAATAAGTGGAACTTATGGTTATTGAGGTTAATAATACTATGGGATCAAAATTACCCCCAAATTCTATGATTTAAGCTGTTTTTGAGCGGCTTTTGAAATAAAACACCTGAATCCAAAACACACCCAAATCCGACAAAAAATTTTCAGGGAGGTTTTGCCAAAACGCGTCTGAATCCAAAACATGGCCGCAGAACCGAATCCAAAACCAAAACACAAAACCCGAAAAAGTTCCGGTGCACATCTCTATCTGATTAACAAGTGTTATCATAGTGGCAACATTCATATTTATAGGAAGGGATCTGTGCATTCAGGAGTAATATACTGAATTATGGTATGTAGTGTACATTAATATTTTTCCCTTAACCTATTATTATGAGTAATCAATTTTAAATTAGTTGGACTTTTTCATATATTCCTCCTGTAAGCCTCAATTATATGAAGAACTCTTTGATACTTATGCTTCATTATTGCTGTAATATTTAAATCATACACATATATAAGCAAGATAACTACACCACACTCAAATATGAATATATTATTATTATTATTATTATTATTATTATTATTATTATTATTAAAGGGGTACACAGTGGGAAACCAGTTTTTAATCACTTCTTTATTTTTCTTACACTATTAGATATGATATTATCTACCTTTTGTTTTTAACATATTTTGCTGGTCTCAATATTTTAATGTGAAACAATAAAAGTTATGTTTTAAGAAAAGTGCGCCATGTAAAAAAACAACTTTTTCTCTTTCTTGATGTTTATAACATTCAAGACTTTGGTTGTTAGAAGGCTGTGCCACCATTTATGAAGTAAATATATAAATAAACCAATAATATTATATGGGGTTCAAAACAACTATTAATTCCTAGTGCAGAAGTCACCCACCACATGACCTTGGGTGAGCTACTGTACATTTCATAAATACACAAGATACTGTCCATCAACATTGAGTGCAAAAACAGTGGTTCCATTGATCTACTGTAACACACAGCAGCAAGCACCACAGGAAGACCAAGTATTTAAAGGTAAGACACCACTTCATTCATGAACTCATAGAAAAAGCAAAAAGGATTCATTAATGTAGTCCACATTGCCAGTGAAGATAGTCCTGCAGATATGATAACAAAAGGTGTCACATCACATTCACTTATGATGTTCCTGAAGAAAATCGGACTGGAAATCACTTGATATGTTAATGTTATCTATATGTGTTTAACCCTGTTTCCTTCAGATCACTGTGAGAAAGCTTGATTTGAATGTTTGTGTAACACCTAGTGCCTTGTTGCAAGGGGCGGGGGTGTTGAATGTGGAGTACACTGCTACTCAGACTCCATGCTGATTCATTCCCTGTACCAATATGTCCACCAAGGATACTACTGAACATGTGCAGAACCATCTTGAGACTGTTAGAGTGCCCCAGTCGTAGTCAGTAGTCTTCCAATTTGCTCCTGTAAGACCTTTGATTATCTGCTGTTTTAGATGCTTTTGTAGCATCCTACATACACTGAGAGGCTGCTGAGCAGGGCCGGCTCCAGGCATGTTCGAATAGAGTGGCCGTGCAGGGTGCCACCCTTAATGGGTGCCGCGCACTGGCACCGCCATATTCGAACCTGGAGCCGGCCCTGTGCAGCAGAACGCTTGTGTGCCAGTACACACTGAGCGGTGCCAGTGTCTAACGTCAGACGCCGGCACTGCGCACTGCACATAGGCCCTCATTCCGAGTTGTTCGCTCGGTATTTTTCATCGCATCGCAGTGAAAATCCGCCTAGTACGCATGCGCAATGTTCGCACTGCGACTGCGCCAAGTAATTTTACTATGAAGAAAGTATTTTTACTCACGGCTTTTTCTTCGCTCCGGCGATCGTAATGTGATTGACAGGAAATGGGTGTTACTGGGCGGAAACACGGCGTTTCAGGGGCGTGTGGCTGAAAACGCTACCGTTTCCGGGAAAAACGCAGGAGTGGCCGGAGAAACGGTGGGAGTGCCTGGGCGAACGCTGGGTGTGTTTGTGACGTCAACCAGGAACGACAAGCACTGAAATGATCGCACAGGCAGAGTAAGTCTGGAGCTACTCTGAAACTGCTAAGTAGTTAGTAATCGCATTATTGCGAATACATCGGTCGCAATTTTAAGAAGCAAAGATTCACTCCCAGTAGGCGGCGGCTTAGCGTGTGTAACTCTGCTAAATTCGCCTTGCGACCGATCAACTCGGAATGAGGGCCATAGTGCACACAACTGCTATGGAGGCTGCCCGCCCGTCCGCCCGCACCCACGCCCGCACCCACGCCCGCACCTGTACTCACATCCGCAGACAGCAGCACTCCTCCCCCTCCCAGCGCCGCAGGTATTGGGGGGGAATATCTGCACTGTGGGGGCATGGCACTGTTCGATCATATCTGCACTGTGGGAGCATTTACCTGGCACTGTTGGGGGCATATCTGCACTGTGGGGGCATGGCACTGTGGGGTCATATCTGCACTGTGGGGACATGGCACTGTGGGGTCATATCTGCACTGTGGGGGCATAGCACTGTGGGGTCATATCTGCACTGTGGGGGCATTTATCTGGCACTGTTGGGGGCATATCTGCACTGTGGGGCATTTATCTGGCACTGTTGGGGGCATATCTGCACTGTGGGGGCATGGCACTGTGTGGGGTCATATCTGCACCGTGGGGGGATTTATCTGGCACTGTTGGGGGCATATCTGCACTGTGGGGGTATGGCACTGTGTGGGGTCATATCTGCACTGTGGGGGCATGGCACTGTGGGGTCATATCTGCACTGTGGGGTCATATCTGCACTGTGGGGGCATTTATCTGGCACTGTGGGTGGCATTTATCTGGCACTGTGGGGGCATTTATGTATCTGGCACTGTGGGGGCATTTATGTATCTGGCACTGTGGGGGCATTTATCTGGCACTGTGGGGGCATATCTGCACTGTGGGGGCATTTATGTATCCGGCACTGTAGGGGCATTTATGTATATGGCACTGTGGAGGCATATCTGGCACTGTGGGGGCATTTATGTATCTAGCACTGTGGGGGCATTTATGTACCTGTCACTGTGGGGGCATTTATGTATCTGGCTCTGTGGGGGCATTTATTTATCTGGCATTGTGGCAGCATTTCTGGCACTGTGGGGGCATTTCAGTATCTGGCAATGTGGGGGCATTAATGTATCTGGCACTGTAAGGGCATTTCTGTATCTGGCACTGTGGGGGCATTTATGTATCTGGCACTGTAGGGGCATTTATGTATCTGGCACTGTAGGGGAATTTATGTATCTGTAACTGTGGCAACATATCTGGCACTGTGTGGCCATTTATTTATCTGGCACTGCTGGGGGGCATGTCATGTGTTGCTGGCACTGCTGGGGGGCATGTCATGTGTAGCTGGCACGGCTGGGGAGCATATCATGTAGTGTTCCCACTAGGCGTCTGTGGCTAGGCAATGTGTCTAACGTGCTCTGCCTGGCACAAAGTGTCTAACGTGCTCTGCCTGGCGCAAAGTGTCTAACGTGCTGTGCCTGGCGCAAAGTGTATAGGAGGTTCTACCTGGTGCAATGTGTATTAACTGCACTACTGTGTGGTGTAATGCGAATTGCCACTATTATGTGGCCACGCACCTTCCCCACAAAGCAATACTCCTAAATTTTTGCAGCACGCCTTCGGCGCGCACTGTCCATCCTTTGCCATGTAGGTAGATGAGCACCAAGCATTACAGTATGTACATCATTTTGCCCTCCTAACTTAAAAATGTGCCCTCCCTGTGATCAGCACCCTGCCCTAAAAAGTGAACACTATCATGTGTAGCTGGCACTGCTGGGGGGCATATTGTGTGTAGCTGGCACTGCTGGGGGCCATGTTATGTGCAGCTGGCACTGCTGGGGGGCATGTCATGTGTAGCTGGCACTGCTGGAGGGCATGTCATGTGTAGCTGGCACTGCTGGGGGCATGTCATGTGTAGCTGGCACTGATGGGGGGCATATCATGTGTAGCTGGCTCTGCTGGGGGGCATGTCATGTGTAGTTGGCATGGCTGGGGGGCATGTCATGTGTAGCTGGCACTGCTGCAGGGCATGTCATGTCTATCTGGCACTGCTGGGGGGTATATCATGTGTATCTGGCACTGCACTACTGTGGACATTATGTGTGGCTGGCACTATACTGGAGACATTTTGTGTATCTGACACTATACTGGAGACATTGTGTGTAAGGAACACTACTGTGGCTGTTATGTGTAGGCTGCTAATTGTGTGCGTAGAGGGGGTGTGAAAATATATTTATTTATAGTCTAATAATATGAAGTTATGTGGCCACGCCCACTTTTCCAGAGGCCACGCCCACTTTTCCTGGGACGCGCGCGCCGAAGGAGCGCGCATAGGGGTTGGGGGGTGCTTTTACATGTTTTCGCTCAGGGTACTAGTAGGCCTGGAGCCAGCCCTGCTGCTGAGACCTTGCTCTGCTCAAGCTCCACTTCATATACCAGTTGTATAACAGTTAGTGTTGCTGAACCTACTTTTTCTTCAATAAAACTACTCCATTGTTTTAGCAAGTGGGCAGCTCATAGTTATAAGGCATGCACTGATGTGTACAGAATCTCTTCTACATCTGTATACACATTTTATTTTTAACAAAGTGAACCATTTGAAGTTTGAGCAAATTGACTTTTGTTTCCTTTGAGAATTCCAAGTGAATGCTTCAGATGGTAAGTAATCCTTCAGCATTCTACTAAGCCAATGTATAGTGTATATGATTGAGGATAATTAATATATGTATGTAGCCATTTCAATGTTACTTAAGTAGTATGGTAATAAACCCTGGGCATCTGGGGCTGGTTACCAAACTTTTGTCATAACCTATTGTTCTTGGGGTCCAATTGTCACCCTGAGTAATTGCGCTTCAGGCTGCTTTTGGTTACGACTGGGTGTTTGCTAATCCTCTCTACTGGAAATTCCAATGTTACCAATTGTTATAATAATCTTTCACATTGGTGTGTTGCGAGGCGTCAGTGTGACTCTTATAAAAGGTAATTTTTTCTGTTTGTAGAATAAACTGGAGCAGGAGATGTGTAATGGATGCCTTGAGCTTACAACTAGCTCACAAGGACATTTTTTCATCTCTTAAGAACTATGTCAGTTGGAAAGAAAGATATTATTAGCAGAGTTGCCAGGGTTACGGGAATCCAGAGTTCTCAAGTCACACAACCTGTTTTTAGAGTGGTCTCTTCTAGCCTAGTGGCCAAAAATATATGTCAGCTACCAATCCCCATTCATCCAGCTGATACATTTAATGTGCAATGATGTCTTATTGGTTCATAGCAACTGTACTATTATGTTGCATTTGTTTTTTATACAGTTCCCGAGTCTGTTCCTCCCTCTCCCCTCACAACTTTGAGGTAGAAAATACTGTACAGTATAGAAAAATTACTTGCAGGCAATCAACAGTAAAGTTACCAGCATGTAAAGAAGCCTGGACCACATTGTCCGGTATAGTGGCCTCCTGGTGGAGCACATTTAATTTTGTTTTAAAATGTATTTATTTAAAATAAAAAAATAAAAATGTTATTTAATCTGTTCACATGTCTCATATTCTCTGTTAAGATTTAGGTTTAGTACAAGTGTTGGGAAAGTACATATTTATTAAAGTGTGCTAAAGGCGTTACCACTACAGGAACATTAGGGTGAATATATATCTCTGATGGTAATTGATTCAATGTAAACAATTTCAGTAGCTCAAGTATTAATAATGTACTCTATACAAATCTGAAAAGTCAAATATTTTTTTTTCTCTATTTGAATATTACATTTAAATATGAATTGTTTTATTTATTTAAAGACCCAGACCTCTTTACCCAGCTTTATCTATTTTGTTTGCACAGGATGAAAGAACAATGTCTGATTATAACCACTATCTGGTAATTCATTTTTTTCTCTAGACATATCTGTACGTTGAAAACTTTGAGTACTGTATAATGCTAAGAAATCTTAAAATGTATATAACTTACAAATGGAAAGGTCTACATAGCAACAATTTCCAGTTTGCAGGGATGTTCTCTGCTGACCTCATCTCTCTCTAACATGAGCAGCAACTCTACAAAGTGCAGTAGATTTCTGCTTTCAGATTTATTATTTTTTAAACATGAACTATAACAGTTTATATATTGTTTAAATGATCATAAATGTCTTACGACTTAGCAATATGGAGGATATAGTACCTCTTCAAATGAGCGAGCAGGTCTTGGCCACATACTATATAGAACATTTTATATTTTGAGTAGTATATTGGCAAATATATTTACAAAAATATACAGTAAATTTCTATATTTTTCAGTCTACTATACCTGTAACAAACTCCACAATTCATCTGAACAAGTCTATTTCCAAAAAAATAAAAATGTGGACCAAATAAATAAATAAACTTACATCTATAAACCAATAAAAGATACCAGCAAAAATTGTACAGAATATAAAAAAACACATGGCAAACTTATACTTAAATGGTGTAATCAGATACTAAAAACATCAGCCCTTTATGGGAAAGATTTGTGATGTCAAAGTCCAGTAATAACTCACTGGCTTCATAGGTTGTTGCAGTGCAGGATGAACGTAAAGGAAATTGCTCAAATTATTGAAAAAATAAGCAAATAAAATAATAGTAATGATATTATTAAAAACACACAGTAATAAATTAAAATGTTATTTTTTGTTATAAAAATGATTAGCATTATTATAAATTATACAATGTGGAATAGAGGTATTTGTAATAATAGCTTATATTTTTTAACAGTATCCAAAACATATTCTTTTTTAATATGTTTTTAATATATACTGTATTGCTACTTTATTAATTACAGCACAGTTTTTTTAAGCTAAAGATTCATCTGTCCAATCTGTCTGGTGAGAAAATAATTGGTAATGCATGTGAGCAAATTATATCGACCATATACTCCCAAACACTGTAAAATAGACAATGGTTATTTAGACAAATTGGATAAATTGATTTGCTTTATGATATGGAACATATACTCCCAAACACTGTAAAATAGACAATGGTTATTCAGACAAATTGGATAAATTGGTTTGATTTAACAAATGTATCCAAACAATCATATTTGTCCAAAAAAGTTCGGAGATACAGCGACCCGTCCAGTCAGTGCCACCGCCCGCAGCAGCAGCAGCCGGGGACGGCAGGGAGGGCGAACCGGTAGCGGAGCCAGATGGGTCAGATCTCTGCATTTAAGGTCATCCAACTACGAGGATAAGAACTTTCCACCTCGGAGAAGGTAAAGAAGAACCAAGCGACTTAAGACACCTCTACATGCGGGACATACCACGACTCCTTGTGAGTACGGTATGCATTGAGTCTCCCTACATCCAGCACTTCCGCTTTGTATAAGAACTAAAAGAGACTATAATTTAGTCATAGACTTATCCATTGGGAACCTATCATTTATTGCATTACTGTTTATTGTTGTTGGATGAGCGCAGAAGGGATCCCTTATTTTCTTGTGAATCATATTTGTCCATTTACCTGTGTTTGTGAGCAAATGGCTGATTGTCATTTGCTAACATACATTACTAGATTTTTGGACAATCAAAGATATCACCAAATGGGTCAGTGCTAAAATTATGCAGACTGTTTCACAATTATAAAATTTCAGTAGTCAGATCCTTCCAGTAGATTCAATGTCTCTATGGACCTCAAGTTCTGCTGAATATCTAAAAAAAAAACATGTCATAGGGTAGTACAGCTACAAATGACACAATTAGGGGGTATTCAATTAGTTCTGTTTTTTCGACTAGTTGAAAAAATAACCTTTTCTGCCCATTTGTAGGCCAAATTCACATTCAACCTATTCAAAGCTGTTCCGATTTTTTCAACTTGTCGAAAAATCCGCACAGGGAAAACCACATAGATTGGTGAATTCGCCACCGATCCACATGTTTTGTCAAATTTGTGGGCATTTTCACCTATGCTGAGTCAAGAAAAGCTAAATCTTTAGGTGTGTACCCAGCTTTAGAATCAAATTAGAGGAACTACATTGCATGTTCACATAATGAATTATACTTTGTATGTAGAATATTATGGGCATACAGTAAAGCCCCGTACACATGGAGACAGATGTGTGCTGAATGACACAAACCGCTCAGCACACATCTCTCCCCTGCTCAACACACAGCACGATGTGTGCTGAGCCATGGGGTGGTGGGGGTGCCGCTCATTTCACCCAGTGGTGAAATGAGTGACCTGCTAGATTGGCCTGCGTGCAGGCACAATCTAGTACCAGCGATAGTGACGCATGGTGAAGTACAACGCTATCGCTGTGGGTCATACACACGGAGAGATCCGTGCTTAAATTCTAAGCAATCTAGTCAGATTGCTTAGAATTTAAGCATGGATCTCTCCATGTGTACTCCCCTTAAGAAGCATTTCTGTCAACCATGCAAGAGCAAAAAGATTGTAAATTGAATAAAATGAAGCAAAAAAATTCATTTTTTTTAGATTTGCAGGGCTACAAGACCTCTTCAGTGCTAAGGACAAGTTGAACTCATCCTTCACGTACAACTCTCAAGTGTACAAAGACTACATTGGAGCTCAGCCCTGCAATAAAGAAAAAGAAATCAAGACTTATGGGATCTTGGTGCTAAAAATGCCCATTCCTTCCCTTCATGGCACCTACAGACTAAGGGAAACACTCATTATTCTATGGTAATCATATACTGTACTCTACTTTTAAAAAAAAATGATATGTCCAGAAATGGGGAAAAGGGCATGGATCTATCCATCTTGGATCTAATTAATTCTCGGTTACCTTAATTTCCTTCAGTGCTATTTTTTGATGATGACAAGTAATTATTTTTTTGTGTTCTGCACAATTTATGGACATAGATGCTGGATTGTGACAAACCCCAAAACTGTAAAAATAGTCTCAGCACAGGGTAGAAAAATGCCTCAACAGTAAAAGGGTTAATACTAGAACTATTCCAACATTACAGTTTAAAAATATTGTTTGTCAATATTTCACATGTCATGTATCTGAGAAATGTAAACCATGTTTTGCTGTAAAAGTAAGGTATTGTACTGTTTAAAAATAAATAAATAACTTGAGTTATCAAACAAAATGTATGTTATTAATGGTTGAAGATGATGATACATGTGACATAAATACTACATCAATCACAATCCCCTCTATTTACTGCATATATTATTCATGAAAACATTTTATTAAAATGATGTTATTCTATAGTCAGATTTTACCATACTTTAAAAGACTAATGTAGCTTTTTTTGGGAAAATAAAACAAATTAAATGTGTGATTGACTTAAATGTTGTGGTGTATGTCTTACAATTCATATTACATCTTCTATGGCACATTTAACCTTTGTTCTAATGTATTGATTTGGTCTTATGCTCCTAACATTTCTCAAATAATTCAAATCTTTTACAGAACTTTCCAGAGTGTTGTAGTTATATTATTTAGTTTTTTTAAATTAAGATATTTTCTTACTATAAATAAATGTTACATTGCACAGAATTATTATAAATGAACCAAAACAATAAAAGACCAGTGCAAATAACAAAATGTTATAAGTTATGAAGTACTCAATATGATCACTCCTAGCATCCATACTATGTAAAAAAATTATATAGGAATACACAGACATTGTTGACCACACACTTAAAGCATACATACATTTGCATTCCCCAGATTTTCAAAAAGCACAAATAACACATTACAGTAATTATTTTTCTTTTGTTTAAAACTGTGTAGCTATCCTCATTTTTAAAAGCAGTACTAAGTAGATGGCAATTCTCACAAGGCACTATCATATCAATGTCAAAAAAAGTGTGTGACCTTCTGAGCTTGCTGGTATATTTCACTATGATCAGGTAACTCAGCTTTTAAAGTTACTTCAGGAATCAATTTTCTAACTGTTGAACTTTGCAAAAGATTAATTTAGATAGCTAGCCACACATGCAATGAAATATACACTCATTTCATCCATCTCTTAGGAAATTATATACAGTTTGATTAACTTTTCTATTATTGGAAAAGTTATGATATTAAAATGTGTGCAGCAGTCCATAGGTAAGTACAAAACATATTTCTTCCAAACTTTCTATAAAAGCTCCCCTGCTTGCTCAATAACAACTGCTGCTCAGGGAATTGGTGCTAAAATTATTTTTTTTATGGATGCTACCATTATGGGTACTTTGGAATGAATAGATAAGTGCTGACTAGTAGCCTTTAACATAAGGATTTCTTATAATCCTGTAATTTTGCTATAGTTTGCAACTGTTTTAGTTTTTGAAGACAGATTATTAATGTGAACAAACTGTGACATTTTTAAAAGAAACTCTTCTGATAATGTCATATTATACTAAAAAAAATCCTCAATTCCTCCTGATTTTAATACAAGATACTATATTACCATCAATTACATATCCCCCAACATGTCCATACATTACTGTACATATCTGACCTATCCCTTCTTGATCAGTCCAGTCCACTTCTGGCTTTCAGCTCTCCTCCAAACTAACAAATTCCTCTTTATCAAGGACTTCTCCCAGACTGTACCTGTGGTGTTCTTTCTCCAGCCTAAAATCCTTCAAACATTTCCTCAATTGCCTAATCTTTCCACACCTATCCTTTCATCTTCCTGTAAGGTAATTTGTGCCCCTTTGCTCCTATTGTCTCCAACTTTTCCTTTCTTCTACAATATAAGTTCACACTAGCAGGGTCCTCACAACTCTCTGCCTGATGTTCTTGTACAGTATGTCACTGTTATGTCATGTACTAAATTGTATATTTATGCCTTATGCTTGTAGCACAAACCAATATTCTACATATTATATTACTGTTTTGCTATATCTATTTGCAATGTTGCACTTGTTATTACAATGAATTGTACTCATGCATTATTCTTGTGTCAATTTATTATTCTTCCACTTAACATCACTCACACCTTTGACTGTATGATGCTATGGAATATGTGATGCCATATAAATACTAGGCAATAATGATAATGTTGACTTTTTTGGAAGGACTACCTCCGATCACTAATGGGGAGGTTGATGATGAATGAAGGATCCACTGGGAAAACCAATGGAAGGGTCTTGTGTATTTGTATGTGCCACTAGAGGGGTCATGACCACTACATTGCAGGGCCATAATCAACCCAATGAAGTGGCATTGGAAGTCCAGAGCAGAGCAAGGCTATAGTTTAATGACTGTCATTAACTGGAAATACACACATCTACATTATTTAGTATCGGTTACATCTTTAATAAGAAATTTTAAAAAGTTTCACACTTGGAAAAATTTGCATGTCTATCAAACAATAAACCACCTTTATTTAAAAAGATAAATGCACATGTGAATAAACATAAAAATAAACTCTACAATTTAGTAAATAACACATTAATATAATAGTTTATTAAGGAAAACATAAAAATGACTAAGTACTTTGTATACAGTTTAGTGCCATTAACATTTGGCACAAATAACACATAAAAAAATTAAGTTAAATAATACTCAGACATAGCTATTGAATTATTCTCACATACCTCATGCATCTTGACATAAATTGTTCTCCACAATTCTGCTTGCCATGGGCTTTCAAATACTGAAATACTGTAAATTGCTTGAAAGGTATTGATGAAGCACTGGAGGTTACAGTAACAATACTCTAAACCTGAGTCACACACAAGTTCTATTCATCTGTATCTAGTAATTTAAAG
This sequence comes from Pseudophryne corroboree, assembly GCF_028390025.1. NCBI lineage: Eukaryota > Metazoa > Chordata > Amphibia > Anura > Myobatrachidae > Pseudophryne > Pseudophryne corroboree. The sequence continues at coordinate 960,727,624 of NC_086444.1, read as the reverse complement.
CAAACTACACATGTGTTATATACTGCATGTGCATACTTACTTACAATTACAATTGCCTTCTGACCTATATACATCTCAGTCTTTTTTTCTCTGACTGCTGAGTGGGTGTTACTTTGTATCAACTAGGTGGCAATGGTATATGTAGCTAGAGGGGCATACTATCTGAGCCAAGTGTATGCTCAGTAAATGCCAAATTCTGCACCTACTGTAACATGTGGTAAGTGTAACTGCCTATTATAGTGATGTTGGTGATTATGGCTGATCTAGAGTAAGGATATCACAACACAGAATATGGGTGTACAATTGCATTAGCATTCTGTTCACATTCTGTTTACAGTGTGCATCCTAAATTGCATACATACCCTTTATGTTTGGAGTGGGGAGATAAAATTGCAATGGTATCAATGATATCAACAAATATTAAATTTTCTGTAATGTCCCTTTCAACAGCAGCAAACATTATTCTAACAGTTTTGGTGCAATAAATTACCCTTTACTATTTTAAGCATTGAAAAATAAATTTTCACAATATCCCTGAGAACAACTAATATAAGAAGTGTTTTATACGCTGCAAATAGGTTTGTATGGGTGTGCAGCAGAGTGTAAATTGTTATTGTAAAGCCGGAAAATCTGAAAGTGGAGTCTCAATTTCAAAGATCTGCATGAATTTAAATGAGTCACGTACTGCTTCAAATCCTATCCAACTGTAGAGTAAGTCATTAACCTCCCTAATGAATTTACTATCAAGACTATAGAGACAGTAAAATGGATTCCAAGCAATAAAACAAGGTTCTTTAGATTTGTCAGATTACCTAAAAATTGTTTGATCCATTTGTTTGTCCCACCAATTTTATTTTGTCTGGAAAGTTTTGACTTTCCATAGCACTGGTTCTTTTGTAAGACTGAAATAAAGCATACTGTTTTTACTAAAGGTCAAAATAGCAATTTGAAAGGAGTTTAGAGCTGTGCACCTGATAATTTTTGCTGGTTTTGGTTTTAGCTCTAATTTGTTATCCAGTTTTGGTTTTGGGAAAATGTTGTGACTGGTTTTGGTTTTGCATTTTTTCCATACATTGACAAAATAAGCTAAAATCACGTAATTTGGGCCTTTTTTTGTTCCTAGAGTGTTAGTATCTCAATAACTTAATTTCCACTCATTTGCACTAAATTTTAACCACCTCACAGCTCACAATATTGTTTTCATCCAGTTTATGCCAAAAAGCTGCACCGAGCTAGCTGGCTGAAAAAGCTAAGTGACAGTGAGGTTAGGCCTACATAGGTGAAAAAGACAATAAAAGAAGAATAAAAAAAGATTGATTGATTAATTGTTTATGGTAGGCAATTGAATTGCCCACATTATCCATATCAAAGAACTCAACATAAGCAAGTTGTACAATTAAAAAGAGCAATTCTTTTTTACTTTTTTCACAAATGAAACACAGTGGCGAATTACTCCACTTATATTTATTATGTCAACAATTGAGAGAAGAATAAAAAAAGATTGATTGATTGATTGTGATAGGTATTTACAACTGTTTGGTCCACAAGGAAGAGACTGATGTGAATGAATAAATAGTCCCTGTGAGGGGAGGCCTAGCGACAAAAAGACAATGAAAGAACAAAAAAAAAGAGATGGATTGGTTGATTGTGGTAGGAATTGGCAACTGTATGGTCCACTAGGAAAGACACTGATGTGAATGAACTTTTCTCTGTGAGGTCTAGCAGAAAAAAGACAATAAAAAAGTATAAAAAGTAAGCTTGTTTGATTGGTTGTGGTAGGCACTGTCAAATGTATGGTCCTTATTGTCTGAGAGGTAAGGCCTAGTGGCAAAAAGACAATACAAAAAAATAAAAAATGATTGATTGATTGATTGATTGATTGAATGATTGATTGTGGTAGGCAACTGCATGGTATCTGTCCTCTGCACCCACTTTTATGTTTAATATTAAAAAGGACCTGCATAGTTTAACAAACCAAGCCCTTCAGCAACAGAGACTGACACTTTTGTGGCTGAAATGTTTGGTTTGTTTGGGCCCCCACAAAACAATTTTTGGAAGGACTACCTCCGATTACTGATGTGGAAGTTGATGATGAGGTGTTAATTACATTATAATCGTGTAAATAAATTTCATGAACTCGCTGCAAATGTTGTAAAATGGAGGAGGTGTCTAGATGGCTTACATCCCTACTGCTACTAACTTTGGCCTCACATATGGAGCAGATGCCTTCACAGACATTGCCATGATTTGGGTACACATAATTCCAAACCCAAGAGGTGGCTTTTTTGATCTTATGCCCAGGCATCACAATGGTTTTCTTTTTATCACGGGCATGAACTACAGCTACTGGTGGCTGATTTACACAAACAACATAATCAACATCCTCATACACACACACACACACACACAGACACACACACGCACACACACACACACACACACACACACACACCATATCCCCCTCATCCTGTTTCACTTCCATGCAAGCATCCTCAGTTTCTATTGGGTCCCTATCACCTTTTTAGTTTATATCATCATCTGAACTGTTCCCCACAGGCGCAGAAATGGCAGAAGGAGGTTAAAGAGGCTTCTATATGAGGACAATGTGAGAAATGTTAGATTTACACATAGCTAGATTTACACATAGCTAGAACCCCTAGATTATCCTCAGGTATATGTGATCATTTTGAACAGTTTGTTCTACTGCCTTAAAAAAAAAGACAAAAAGGCCATGGGTGGCCCTGCACACAGCCAAAATACCAATAAAATAGCAAAATAGTATACAGTATTTAAAATGTATTTAAAAAAACACATATAGATGTTTATTAAATACAATTCAATCATACAATAAAAATAACATTCCCGGGAATGTATTAAAATCAATATATATACTGTATATATATATATATATATATATATATATAATATGTAAGGCAATGGTAGTTGGCACTCCAGACACAAAATATGCACTGATGCTGGCAAGCAGTGGTAGTTAACGTTTCAGGGTCGCCAATCCCTTTTATCAAGACATAACATATAAAGATACAAAGAATACATTTATACACTCCACTCCGTGTGCAGACTGCTGCCTTGCCATCCAACGTGGGTCCTGTGACGTCAATGATGCAACACTGCACCTGACTTTCAACCAAGATGGGTAGGCGCGGCTGCACAGCCGTGTATGCTAGTAACCTAGCAACAAAACAACAAAAGTGCAAAAAATAAATACAATATACACAGCACACTGAAACTCTAAGGACAACAGTAGATCATAGTGGACTGGTATAAATATAATAATCTAACATACTGTACATATGAACAATATGAATCCTGTTGAGATGTATGATACACAGGGCAAACTGTATCTCTAATTCAGTAATCTAAATGGACTAACATAGTAAATATACAGCAGCCTTATCTATTAACTTATATATACAGGATCTGAGTATATATAAAATCCATAAACTATGGGGATTATCACGAAGAACCCATGAACCATGTACTAAGTAAAACATATATGGCAAGCTAAATAATCCCAAAAGAAAATGAAAAATTATTAGGGGCACCAACTAAAGTAATCGCTGCCCCCAATTAAAGGAAACAGTTAAAATTGAGAGTCTCGTTCAGTCCTTTTGGTTGCACCAAGAGGACTGAACGAGAGGTTCGAGGTATGCAAGGTTTGAAGGGTGTGAATCCACCTTGCTTCTCTCTGTAGTAGTATTCTTCCTCTATCCCCTCCACGAATATTTGGTGGTATCCAATCTATAATTATATCAGATTGAGGCCAAGCTGTGGTTCAGTTCTCTAAAGTGCCATGCAAGGGGCTGTTCTGTGCCCTTCCCTTCAAGTGCTGCACTGATGCTTGACCGATGGAGAGCTACACATTCTTTAAATTGTTGGATACTTTTCCCCAAATAGAGAAGGCCGCAAGGACATTTGATATAATACACAATGTATGAAGTTGCGCAAGTAACATGGTGCTTGATAAAGAACATCTTACCGGATCTGGGATTGTAAAAATTACTACCTGGTTCCAGACAGCAACAAGTCGTACATCCCGTGCATCTATAATTTCCAGGTTTGAGTAACAGGAAATGCATGGGCTTAGGGTCATTTAGATTTGATATGTCATTATGTACCACTCTGTCTTTAATGTTAATGCCTCGTTTAAATGAGGTACGAATGACAGTGGATTTCATTACTGTAAGGTGCTTGTCCCTGGTTACTATCGGCCATAGTTGCCTAGCTTGTTACATGAGAGGTTTACTAGCAGTGTGATAATTTTGTGTCCAGATAATATGTCCTTATGAGACTGTTTGAAAGAGGGTGTTCATGCCTATTGTGTGTATGATGAGGCTTTATTCATTGCTACCCTTAATAGTTTGGGTTGATAGTCTCTTTGGAGGAATTTGTGAACTATAATGTCCATTTGTTTCTTCCTGTCATCCGGCTCGCTACAAATCCGTACAATTCTGATGAACTGAGAGTATGGGAGACCCCATTTTGTGGATAATAAATGATGGCTCGAAGCTTCCAACAGTGTGTTTCTGTCAGTACATGGAAGTAATTATATTACAATTGGTGCCAATTGATACTACTACATCTAAATAATGAATTTGATAAAAATCACACTAAAACGTAAATTTAATGGCCTCATCCTGTAGATTTATCCAATCCATAGCCTCCTGGAAGGATTCCTTAGTACTTTGCCACAAAATGAAGATATTATCGATGTAGCATAAAAACATCTTAATGGAGTTACAGATGGATGAATTTTTGAAGAATAGATCCTCCCTCTACTGTACACATGAAGATGTTCGCGAAGCTTGGCATGATGCATGAACCCATTGTGCATCCAGTTCGCTGACGGAAAATCTTCTTGTCAAATAGGACATAGTTCCTGGAGTGAGTCAGATGTAGTAAAGACATAAAGAAGTCGACCTCTGGTCCAGAATACTCTGGTTGAGTTTGTAAAAATTGTTTCACATGGTCAAGCGCTCTGTCATGTTGGATGGATGTATATAAGTTGACAACATCCACTGTACATAGTAGATAATGACATGGAAGTGTCGAAACCTCTTGCAGCTGTTGTATCTTTTAAGAACCTAGGTTGATGCTGAATTAGAGGTTGTAGATAGTAGTCTAAATACTTGGAGATGGTGTAGTATAGCGAATCTCTAGCTGCAATAATGGGGCATCTGGAGGGATTATTAGCATCTTTGTGAAGTTTCGGGATGGTGTAGAAGACCGGGGTGACAGGCCATTCTTGGGTTAGAGCATCTTTAATCAAGGTTAGTGATGATGTCATCTTTAACTGCTTGTTGTAAGATGTTGTCCACCTCCTCTTTATACCTCCTGGATGGATCATTAGGCAGTATTTTGTATGTCTTTGTATTGTCCAGTTGACTATATACTTCCTTTTTATATTTTATGAGGTCTTGACCCACCACCCCTCCCCCTTTATCAGGTAGTCGGACAACAAAATCCTGATAAGATTCCAAATTATTAAGCACTCTACTTTCCTCTTTAGATAGATTATGTTGTACTCGATAATTAACAAGCCCAGCATCCTCTATAAATGATTCCATACATCCAGTAAAAGATTTGATGCTTTTATTAACCGAGTAGGGATTGAACTGTGATTTCTTATAGAAATGCTGAGACCTCTCGACAGGCTGAGATTCCTTAAAAAATTCTTTAAGCTTGATTCTTCTATTAAATTTGAATAGATCAACCTTATTGGTAAACGTATCTGGGGTTTTCGTGGGAATGAAAGATAATCCCTTATTTAGAACCTTCATCTTGTCAGGGATGAGAGATTAGGATGACAGGTTAAATGCTACTTCTTCTTGTTTGCCACTCTTCTGCGCTTCCCTTTTATTTTGTAAGCCTCTTCTGGTGTAGGATCTGGTGCGTTGTTGTTTTTTTGACATAGTGAGGACACCTGTAGGTGATTTGCAGGCTGTCCTGACTAACATTGTGTTGGCACCCTCCATATTAGTAGAGGAGCCGCCGTACTAGAGTTATCAGTCTCCAAAGCATACTTGGAATGTTGTTTCCCGAACCTAGGGGCACTGGGTCTGTTAGGACCTTTATTATAGGCCCAACTATATGCTGCTCATAGTCTCTTACAACTGTGGCTAATTTACTCTTCTTCAAGTTAATGAGATTCATGCAGTATTTTGAAATTTGTTCAGTCAGTTTGTCCAGCAAATCTAAAAGTGCCTCTTCTTCGATTCTGGTAAGGTGCTCTTTTTCAAACGCATCAATTTTCTCCTTGACTATATTTAATTCACTTCTGGATTCTTTTATAACTAGCAGAATTAAATCCAATGAGCATTTGTTTAACAATGCTGTCCATTTTCTACAAAAATCTAAATTGTGTCTCCCAATTGTGGGCACGTTTTTAATTCTAAAGCCACGTGGTATGCTTTTGTCTCTAAAATAGTCTGAAAGCAAAACAACGTGTAAGAAGAAATCTATTTCCCTCTTTTTAAGTTTTTTGAGTTGTGAGATGAGGTGTTCACAAGATAGAGAGCCCTGAGTATCTGAAATTCTCTCTGGGAACAAGATAGCCTCTGGCTCAGTGTCCATTCCCCTATAGGTAGCGTAAAATTGCTGAAGCCTGCCACGTCATCCTACAAAGACATATTCAGTAGGGGTAGTGTAGCACACACAAAACAAATCCCCACACCCAGTGATGTCTGTAAAGTAGCATTGTGGTGCCCTGGCTGGAAGAAATCCATATCCGGGTCCTCTGTATATGTAGCAAGGAATATCCGGCACTCACAAAAACAAAGTACAACAGCAGGTCGGGTACCTCACCCACCACAGCAGGGGTATAATATGTAAGGCTACGGTGGTTGGCACTCCAGACACAAAATAATCACTGATGCTGGCAAGCAGTAGTAGTCAACATTTCAGGGACGTTAATCCCTTTTACCAAGACCTAACATATAAAGATACAAAAAATACATTGATGGACACTTGACTGGTATGTTGTCAAAAGTAGAGCAGATGGACACTGGACAGGTGCATCGTCAGCACTGGAGCAGATGAACACTGGATAGGTGTGTAGGCAGCACTGGAGCAGATGGACACTGGACAGGTACGTCGTCAGCACTGGAGCAGATGGACACTGGACAGCTACTTAATAGACACGACACGGCCACCTCTATATGGACATAGTGCAGCCACTTAATGAACACAGCACAGCCATTTTAGATTGACACAGGCAGCACAACCACTTGTATATGAAGTCTGGACATATAAAAAGCCACTTGTATGGAGTCTGGTCACATTCTGGACACAGCACAGCCAGTTGAACCAGAAGAGTATAGCAGAACACACAGCAGCATGCCTGAGAACATAGTGAAATGGCACCCAGTCACCGCAATGGGTCCCTTATATAGTATCCAAAACCCACGAGAATCTAATGTCGGGGTGAGGAAATTTTGCCTCGATTTGGAATCCGAGTCTGGTGGGAAAACCCGATTCGCAGCTCGGATTGACTCAAATACCGGCAGTTTAGCTAAGCTCATATTCCAAGGAATCTGAACAGCTCATCTCTAATGGAGCTACACATTCATTAAAGCTATATTGACCAAATGTACATTTTGCATATAACAGTAGTGGTGCCGACAGGGACACGTACTCCTTACCTGGGCCAGGGTTTGTTAGAAGGGTCTGGGGGGGAGAGTCCTGGATCCTGCTGCCTTCCTTTCCCTGTTGTAGACAGTGGTGAGAGATGCAGCTGCAGAGGCAGTGTCCTCTATCTCCCCGCATGATGTGCAGGGGGGGTCAGCATTCGCACCCCCCCAGCAGTCCCCCTGCTCCTCAACCAATGCAACCACATGTGCTTTGCGGTCGCACAGAAACATTTTTCAATATTCCCTAACGAGGGAGGCTGGCCACACCTCCAAGCATTAGCCACGTTCCCTCCAAGTACAGATGGAGCCACGCTAATTGTGGCATCATCTGTGCCTGGGCGCACCTGCCTGGGCACGCCTATCGCTAGGTCCGGGTCACGCACATCTGTGACATGTACGCACCCAATACACTAGAATGGGAGCATCTCAGTGCGCTCCCGGTGTGACTAGGTGGATGGATCACCTGGTCATGCCGGGAGCGATCATATGCGATGGAGCCACCTGGACCCGGCACCGCTGTATAACAACAAATGACACACCAAAAACAATATATAAAGTGATGAAATCATCAAATACCACAGCCGAGGGACACACTTGATACGGTCACCCCGGCTAAAGCATTAACCCCTCCAACTAGTCAACCGAGGTTGGGGATTTACTGAGAAAATGGGGACCCCCCAATAAAGGGTTACACCCTCTACAGCGTACCCCAGGCCTGGGCTGAAGCTTTGGGTGGTGGGTGCGGAGTTGACAGTTAAAGGTAGATTGAAATAATATTGTCTTTTACAGGGAACTACATGGCCCAGCATGCCTCCCCAAGGCATTAAGGGCCTGCTGGTACCTATAGTACCTATAGTCTGCCTGTAAAAGATATATTAAAATAAACACAGTACACAAGCACACCATAGGTTGTAACAGTTTATTACATACACACTCTCACACACACACATTGAACATACGTACCTTGTCCCTGGCTCCAGTCAGCCTCATTCTCCAGTAGGCATCCAAGGAACAGATTGGTCCTCTTCTCCAGTAGCATCCCCACTGGTTTAAAAATGAACAAACCATAAACTTCTACACTGCACTTCTCATAGTCAACATATTAGTGTGAATCATGGAGATAATTCAGACTGCATCGCTGCAGTGGCAGCGATCGCAATCTGAATTACTATGTGCAGTGCATACGCACGGCGGGCGCACTGCACATGTGCAACCAGTGAGATGCAAAAGCATCTAACTTTTGCGATCGCCTCTGTGGGATTGACAGGCAGAGGCGGTCACAGGTCGGGAGGATGCGTGCCAATGGACTGTTCGGGGGTCGGTCTACAGCGGCTGCGTGACATCACACACCTGCTACGACCCAGGATGCGGCGGTTAGCCCCCTGCCAGCGCGCAGAAGCTGCACTGGCAGGGAGCTACTTGTCAGGTACAAAAGCATTACCGCCATGCAATGCTTTTGTACCTGTGCGGTGGGGGGTAGGACCTGACATGCAGGACGGACTAGCCCTGTGCTGGGCATTCCACCGCATGTCAGAGAAACTGATCGTAGATGTGCTTTAGCACATCTACTATCAGGTCTGAATTACCCCCCATGTCTCTTGGGATGAATCTAAAAATTCTGAAGTACGGTAATCCCCTGTACAAACGGGTGTGGTTCATAGAGTTGACCAAACTTATGTCGACCTTATATCGGTCGACCACTATTGGTCGACTTTAACTAAGTCAACCCCCAACATAGGTTGACACAAGCATTAAGTCGACATGAGCAAGGTCGACATGACAAAAGATCGACATGAGTTTTTTTTTTAAAGTGTCATTTTCTTCGTAGAGTGACCGGGAACCCCAATTAGTGCACCGTGTCCCCTCGCATGGCTCACTTAGCTTGCCATATTTCGGGCAAGGTGCCTCGCTCCACTCCCGCTGCACTCGGCACAGGTTACCGTTCCTAATTGTAGTCCACATGGATCGGAAAGTATGAAAAAGTTAAAAAAATGAAAAAAAATCATGAAAAACTTATGTTGACCTTTTGTCATGTCGACCTAGAACATGTCAATCTAGTGACAATATCGACCTAGAAACCCTGTCGACCTAATGCATGTCGATCAATAGTGGTCGACCTAGTGACTGTCGACCGAAGTGTGGTCGACATAGAGACCGGATACCGTACAAACACACAGTGTAGGAAAATGGGTCAGATTCAAGCACCGGCCAGCAGCTGTTAAAATGTTGTCTGGCAGCTTCAACTGATGTTTTTTTCTAGATGTTTTTTCTTGCAGTCTATTGAGGTGCTATCAGGTTAGCATAATTGAACTTATAACTACAACATAAGGTCACGTGTAATTGAATCTGGCCCATAGTGTTTTTCACCAAAACCAAAATATTTAAAGTAGTGATGTGCACCGGACATTTTTCGGGTTTTGTGTTTTGGTTTTTGATTCGGTTCCGCGGCCGTGTTTTGAATTCGGACGCGTTTTGGAAAACCTCCCTGAAAATTTTCCGGCGGATTCGGGTGTGTTTTGGATTCGGGTGTTTTTTTCAAAAAACCCTAAAAAACAGCTTAAATCATAGAATGTGGGGGTCATTTTGAATCAATAGTATTATTAACCTCAATAACCATAATTTACACTCATTTCCAGTCTATTCTGAACACCTCACACCTCACAATATTATTTTTAGTCCTAAAATTTGCACCAAGGTCGCTGGATGGCTAAGCTAAGCGACACAAGTGGCCGACACAAACACCTGGCCCATCTAGGAGTGGCACTGCAGTGTCAGGCAGGATGGCACTTCAAAAAAATTGTCCCCAAACAGCACATGATGCAAAGAAAAAAAGAGGCGCACCAAGGTCGCTGTGTGACTAAGATAAGCGACACAAGTGGCCGACACAAATACCTGGCCCATCTAGGAGTGGCACTACAGTGTCAGACAGGATGGCACTTCAAAAAAATTGTCCCCAAACAGCACATGATGCAAAGAAAAAAAGAGGCGCACCACAGGTATAGAATGTAGATGGATAGTATACTTAATGACGACACAGAGGTAGGTACAGCAGTGGCCTTCCGTACCGTACTGCTATATATACTGGAGGTCACTGTGTCAGCAAACTGCAAAACTAAAATGCACCACAGGTATAGAATGTAGATGGATAGTATACTTAATGACGACACAGAGGTAGGTACAGCAGTGGCCTTCCGTACCGTACTGCTATATATACTGGTGGTCTCTGTGTCAGCAAACTGCAAAACTAAAATGCCCCACAGGTATAGAATGTAGATGGATAGTATACTTAATGACGACACAGAGGTAGGTACAGCAGTGGCCTTCCGTACCGTACTGCTATATATAGTATACTTTTGGTCACTGTGTCAGCAAACTGCACAACTGAAATGCACCACAGGTATAGAATCTAGATGGATAGTATACTTAATGACGACACAGAGGTAGGTACAGCAGTGGCCTACTGTACCGTAATGCTATATATTATATACTGGCGGTCACTGGTCAGCAAAACTCTGCACTGTACTCCTCCTATATAATATTATACTGGTGGTCCCCAGTCCCCACAACAAAGCAGCACACTGAGCACAGATATGGAGTGTTTTTCAGGCAGACAACGTATACTGGTGGTCACTGTCAGCAAAACTCTGCACTATACTCCTGCTATATAATACAGCTGCTCCCCAGTCCCCACAATTAAGCAGTGTGAGCACAGATATATGCAGCACACTGAGCACAGATATGGAGTGTTTTTCAGGCAGACAACGTATTACTGGTGTCACTGTCAGCAAAACTCTGCACTGTACTCCTCCCATATACAGCTGCTCCCCAGTCCCCACAATTAAGTAATAAGCAAGCACAAAATATTTGCAATGCATCAACATAAACATTTCCAATGCACAAGTGAAAATGGCAGCGACGCGCGGCTGCTTATATAGAATCCGAATCTCGCGAGAATACGACAGCGGGATGATGACGTTCGGGCGCGCTCGGGTTAACCGAGCCATACGGGAGAATCCGAGTATGGCTCGGACCCGTGTAAAATGGGTGAAGTTCGGGGGGGTTCGGTTTCCGAGAAACCGAACCCGCTCATCACTAATTTATAGTGATTGAAATATAGACCTATTGGTCCTATCAGCCTAAGCTTTGCGATAAAAATATGGAAAGTCGAATTTCCATAAAACTAAATTATCAGCTAAAATAATTTTAATCAATAACAATATAAAGTGTTGTCTAACTATTCTTTTAATAGTTTACCTAATTTTTCACATTTAAGTAATATATTTACTTATATTCTACCCCCCTTCCCCCCCCTCAAAAAAAAAGTACTGTATTTTCCAACTCACTATGACAGGGTGGAGGGTAAAAATATACTTATTTATCAGTGACCTGACAAAACTTCAAAAGCTGTTGTACAGATGGCATTCTTGTAAAATGAAATGTCTTACTTGTGAGATTTGTGTGCATCAAACTACAATCTGTCAGGAGCTCTGTGCTTTTATTTTCCTGACTGATAATAAATCTTTAATTTGAGTAACTTCATTTCATCTTCTAAATCTGGTGTTATTGCAGTGTGGTGAGAACAGCAGAAACTACACGCAAGAGATATTACATTGCATAGCTTCGTTTACATAGATTTCAGAGACTTGGAATATAAATTGTAATATCCATAGTTTAAACACATTTCTATGTTGAGAATAAATCATCTGTTTTCCAATTACAAATCATCTTACTGTGGACAAGGAACAGGCAAAGCTTTTTATTTCATACTCATTTTTGCTCATATATCTAGATTTTGCACTACAGTATATTATTTGTTTTAAAAGTAACCACCAAAATATATTTGATATATATATGATTACAATATGGGACTAATTAAGAAAAATATTGTCACTCTGTATTTTTAAGGTAAGACAAATGGGAAAATGTAAAAGGAAAATGAATCGGTGGGGGTGGGGGAGGAATGAGCACTTTACCCAGAATTTACTAAGAGTACATTTCACATTACAAGGCCTATGTATCATTGAGCGCACACAAAATTTTCAGTCTTATATTTTAGCTAATTGCTCTTTTTTAACTGTTCATGTGTACTAATAATTCTTTCCCATTCAGATACTTATTAAATCAGAAACAACACCCCAGTTTTGAAGACAAGGTAAGTTTCTGATTATCCAGAAACTCTACTGATGAACAAAATTCTGAGATGGATAATGCTCTAGTCTACAGCTCCTCAGACAGAGAGCTCTGGTCTGCAGAGCTCTATGTATATTGCATACATCTTGCAGGGGTGAGATGCTTCCCATGCCCAGCAACAGTTACAAGCTCACGTGGTTTGGTGACAGTCTCCATGTTCTACACTCCTAAGTGCCGGGTATGACTAAATGTGTATGTACTGTATCATCTATAAATATCTTGTCTATCTATCTATCTATCTATCTATCTATCTATCTATCTATCTGTCTGTCTGTCTGTCTGTCTGTCTGTCTGTCTGTCTGTCTGTCTGTCCGTCCGTCCGTCCGTCCGTTCGTCCGTCCGTCTGTCTGTCTGTCTGTCTGTCTGTCTGTCTATCTATCTATCTATCTATCTGGGATCAGTACGAAATCCCGCCGGACGGGATCCCGGCGGTCGAAATACCGACATCGGGATCCCAACTGGCACAATCCTGACAGGGGGGCGAGCGCAACGCAGCCCCTTGCGGGCTCGCTGCGCTTGCCACGCTGCGTGCACAGTGCCTCGCTATGCTCGGCACACTAATTTATTCTCCCTCTATAGTTGTCGTGGACACCCACAGAGGGAGAAAATGTCGGGATTGTGCAGGTCAGGATCCTGGTGTCGGTATTTTGACCGCCGGGATTCCATCCAGCGGGAGCTTGACCGCATCCCATCTATCTATCTATCTATCTATCTATCTATCTATCTATCTATCTATCTATCTATCTGTCATCTATCTATCCATCCAGCTATGCAAATCTGGCATTTGCTCCTGCACCCATGGGCTCCAGAGCTTCCTTAGAAAGTGCAAACATCAAGAAAAAGTTGGAGAGTGTTCAAGAGATTGATGGCACAATAAGTCTTGTAGTAAAATATTTAAAGTGAAAAAAGTAAAAGAAAAATAAGCAACTGTAGCTGGGAATTATAGTGCTGATAAGTAAACCCCAGCTCATTTATTTATATTAACAATTGGAGGTACCTCTCATGTGAGTAGTATTAGGTGATGAATGGGTAAGGGATGGAACTTCTTCTTTGTACTTTTAATTGCCCTGGCTAGCTCTTAGGTGTGGGCAAAAGTAACTTTCATATCGTGGTGTTATATCAAACAATGGAACTTAGGGGGTAATTCCAAGTTGATCGCAGCAGGAATTCTGTTAGCAATTGGGCAAAACCATGTGCACTGCAGGGGAGGCAGATATAACATGTGCAGAGAGAGTTAGATTTGGGTGGGTTATTTTGTTTCTGTGCAGGGTAAATACTGGCTGCTTTATTTTACACTGCAATTTAGTTTGCAGCTTGAACACACCCCACCCAAATCTAACTCTCTCTGCACATTTTATATCTGCCCCCCCCTGCAGTGCACATGGTTTTGCCCAACTGCTAACAAAGATCCTGCTGCAATCAACTCAGTATTACTCCCTTATTTACTAGAGATGTGCGTAGACCCTCATGTTTGGTTTTGGTTTTCAATCTGTATTAATTTCATGTAACGTTTTTGCTAAAGCCGCCATCACGTGTTTTGGATCTGTATTTTTTTCCAAAAGTAATTGAAACAACTAAAATCACATCTTTGGGTGTTTTTTTTTCCTGCAGTATTATTTCCCACAATAGCATTAATTTCCAGTCCTTTCTACTCAACATAGGCCAAAGGCTGGCTGGCTGGCTAAACTAAGCAATAGAGCAGTGGCACAAACACACCGCAGTTGTTAATACAGGTTGAGTCTCCCTTATCCAAAATGCTTGGGACCAGAGGTATTTTGGATATGGGATTTTTCCGTATTTTGGAATAATTCCATACCATAATGAGATATCATGGCGATGGGACCCAAGTCTAAGCATAGAATGCATTTATGTTACATATACACCTTATACACACAGCCTGAAGGTCATTTTAGCCAATATTTTTTATAACTTTGTGCATTAAACAAAGTGTGTCTACATTCACACAATTCATTTATGTTTCATATACACCTTATACACACAGCCTGAAGGTCATTTAATACAATATTTTTAATAACTTTGTGTATTAAACAAAGTTTGTGTACATTGAGCCATCAAAAAACAAAAGTTTCACTATCGCACTCTCACTCAAAAAAGTCCGTATTTCGGAATATTCCGTATTTCGGATATTTGGATATGGGATACTCACCTGTATTATGATTATTATTATTTTATTTATTAGGCACCACAAGTGGTTCACAGCGCCATATACATAGTACACAGTACAACAATACAGGTTACACAACTTAACATTACAGTAACTGGAAAAATAAAACTGAGCACAAGTAACAATTATTACCACAATTCTTAGTACACAATACAGCTGAGGAAGTAAGGGAGTAATCGGCATACAACTGGGGATGGGCTGCCAATGGAAGAGATGAATAGTTACGACTGAGAGGAGATGCGGGCATAGACGGTCGCTGAGTAGTAGAGAGCTGTAATCAAAGTGGAAGAGAAGATGGCTGCGAGAACAGTAGGGAAGGAGCTTACAATCTTGGGGAAGAGGGAAACCAGACAGGAAACATGAGGCACAAGCAAGCAGAAGGTGGCCTGATGGCAGGAGGTAAGCAAGACAGATATGGCCTAGACATGATTCATGGGTTGGTAGAGTGGCCTCAAGACTAGATTATGCGGAAGGGTAAACTTTGATGAACAGTGGATTTCCAGTGCCCGTTTGAACCTCTGCAAGGTCAGGGAGAGTCTAATAGAGCAAGAGAGGTCATTCCATTGAAGTGTGTCAGCATGGGCAAAATCTTAGACTCATGCATTGGATGCAGTGACCAGGGTAGAGGAGAGGCGATGGTCATTGTCCAACCGGACAGGGTGGGAGGGAGGATATAGGGAGATGATGTTTAAGATGTAGGGAGCAGTGGAGTTAGAGAGGGCATTGTATGGGGTGTTAAGGAGTTTGAAGAGAATTCTGTAGGGAAATGGGAGCCAGTGGAGGTTTTGTTGAAGGGGAGTGGCAGATGTGGAGCAGTGGGAGAGGAAAATACTGTATGTCTAGCTGCTGATTTGAGAACAGATTGGAAAGAAGCAAGGTGGGAGTGTGGTAGGCCAGTGTGATATGACCAGTGAGTTGATAATAAGTTTAGTTGTACTGGTAGAGGAACAGCTTGATGCAAGCGATGCTCTGTAGCTGGAACCGGCAGGATTGAGCCAGAGATTAGACATGGGGGGCTATGGAGAGGGAGTCAAGAAAGATTCCCAAGTAGAGGAGTTGGAAATGGGGCAGAGGCAATTTAGGGTTTAGGTCGGCCCTAGGCATAACATTATTGTCCACCCCCCCCTAAAAAAATACTAATTGTGTTGCCTCCAATAATATAACAAGATCATTTAATGAGTGTGTGGCCTGCTACTTAAATACATCCTTCATACAATATATGCAATATTTAAATTTCAATAAGGATAAATGTAATCAGGACTGCCAGTGCCATATAGTGTGATGGCAGATAAGAAACACTTGACCCATCTAGTCTGCTCATGTACATGCACACACTAGGGTTAATTTTTTTATTTGTCGGGAGCCAAGTTACCTACCAGTATATATTTGTAGTATGGGAGAATATACAAACTCCACACAGTTAGTGCATGGTGGGAATTGAACCCATGACCTCAGTGCTGTCAGACAGTAATGCTAACCATTACACAACTCATACTACCCTTAGAGATCCATCCTTCATCATCTCTGGAGGCCAAACCATTTTTCTGTAACTTCCATGGCAGTACCGTGGGCAATGCAGTTCAGCATAGCTATAGAGCAGGAGTGGGCAAATATTTCAGCTTGAGGGGCTACTCTGCACGGATTGGTGAATGGTCAAGGGCTGCAAATGGTTGACCAGACCTGAATTCCAGAAGGGTCCATTGTGTGTCTATCAACATAAGAATGGTTATTCCTTATAAGGTTTATCAAAAATACTTAATAGTTTCGTAGATTACAGCTCTTCTTCACACAGACTCTCCCTTCTTAAACTCCCACATTACTTGCACAACCTGTCCCCTGTCCAGCTAATAGCTCTTATTGCCCTCTGCTCACAGCTTGTGCCTTTTATTACAATTTTAACAACTGAATCTCCCACAGGTAAGGCTCTCCACTCTCAGCACTTCCTAGTTGATTGCCAAACTTTGCTCCACCCCCCATCAGAGTGCTGTGTGTTCAGCTGTCTGACAACCAGCAGCAAAGGCTGTTGCTAGCTCAACTTTATTTGTGCTGCAGCCAGGCCATCCATCACAGTACAAGCCAGCAAACTGTCTGGACCCAATTGCCTTGCAAGATACATGCGGCCCATGGGTCAAATTTGCCCAGCCCTGCTATATAGCCACCCACCAGTGACATGTATCAGCAGGCTGAGCTGCCATAACACTGTCACTGCTCAGGCTCTGCCCCCTTATTGAAGGGACTGGTCAGTATGAATCAAATGCCTCAGAGTTCCACAGTCTGAACAGGTGGTATGCAACTTTGTAGGTGGCATCTCTAACCTCACCCTCAACTCCTGCAACACAAATCACCCCCACCTCTTACAACACCTCCATGGTGCTAGATAAAAAAAAGAGCATGCTTACATGGAGGGAAGCCTGCTCTATTGCCCCCAAGCCAGTGGCACCCCCTAGTGGGATATACGCCACTGGACGGGGGCGGGGGGGGGGGGTGAGAGTATTGTTAACAGTGATAGAGATATTGGGGGTGGAGACTGTGGATGGGGGTGCTCAGACATCTAGGAGGAGATGGCGTTGAAGCAGCTGGATACCTGAGAGAGGACAGAGGGGGAGAGCTCTAGAGAGGAGAGGTATAGTTGCATATAGGTGGTATTAAAGGCCAAAGGTGCTTATGAGCACAGCCAGGGAAGCAGTGTACAGGGAGAAGAGAAGGGGGCCGAGGAGAGAACCCTGGGGAACACCAACAGGGATCATGGAAGTGGGTGAGGTGGAGCCAGAGGCAGACACCGAGAAGGAGTGGTTAACAAGGTAAGAGGTAGAATAGGCAAGGCCAGGGTGCAGAGGAAGAGACAACGATCACAGTTTTGAAGGCAGCAGAGAGGCCCAGGAGGATGAGTAGAGAGATGCAACTCCTAGATTTGGCCAAAAGCAGGTCATTGGTGATTTTTATCTGGGCAGATTCAGTGGTATCGAGTTGGTAGAAAGCCAGATTGAACAGGATTAAAGATGGAGTGTTCAGAGAAGCAGCTTGTGAGATGGCTGTATATCAGCAGCTCAAGTAGTTTGGAGACAACCAGGAGAAAAGGGATAGGTTGGTAGCTAGTGGGTGAGGAAGGGTCAAAGTTGAATAGGAGAGATAAGAGCATGTTTGAATAGTGAGAGAAAGATGCTGGTAGAGTGATAGGTTGAAGAGGTGAGTCAGGTGGATTGAGTTTCCTTGTCTTTGGTGGGACAGTAGGAGCACAAGGTAGTATGGCTGGAGGAAGAGGATAGTGGGGGTAGCGGGGCTGCTGAGTGGAGACAGGAGTACATTTCTTGTTGGATTTCCATAATTTTGGAGGAGAAGGAGGCAAAGTCAGTGGCAGTGAAGAAGGATGGGATAGGAGGAGGCGGGTTAAGGAGAGTGTTGAAAGTATCATAGAGGTTTCAGGGACTGTAGGACTGATAAGAGATGAGTGATTGGAAATTGGATTGCTTGGCAAGGGAGAGGGCAGAGCTGTAAGAAGAGAAAATAAACTTCAAATGGAGGAAGTCTGCTAGAGAGCAATATTTCCTCCAGATGTGCTTATTTCAAACCAACCAACTTGCAAGTACTTTTAATAGAAAACAATACAACATAGATGTTTAATAATGGTATGTGGAACATTATTGCTCAAAAGCAGTCGTAGTTAACAAACAGCCCTAAACCATGTGCAAAATATCAACATCATGTGCAAAATATCAACAGCAGATGTGGATGACCTATTGCCTAAGTGCCCAGTTGGTATTTCCCTCCTGGGTGCCCTGGGCCCCAGTGCCTTTGTAAAGCCCCGATCAATTAGCCTTTTTGATGAGCAGCTCCCCAAAATTAACCTAACCATAAAACAGTGTTCCGTACCTGCTGGATACAGTGTGTGGTACAGTGCAAAGTACATTGGGATACACAGTTAAATATTGAATGGGCTACAGTGCAGGGACAGAGAGTGCAGGTTGGAAACAGTACAAATTGGATACAGTGCAGATAGGATTCAGTGCAGGTTGTATACAGTGCAGTTTGCAGTGTGGGACACCACTGCAACCCGCACTGTGCAGGTCAGATACAGTGCAGGTCAGTGCAGGTTGGATACAGTGCAGGTCAGATACAGTGCAGGTCGGATTCAGTGCAGGTTACATTGCAGTTTGGATACAGTGCAGATTTCATTGTAGGTTTAATATAGTGCGGGTTACAGTGCGGGTTGGATACAGTGCATATTACACTGCAGGTCAGATACAGCGTGGGTCGGATACAGAGCAGGTCAGATACAGATATAGTGCAGGTGGGATACAGTGCCGGTTGGACAAGTATAGGTCGAATACAGTGCAGGTTTCAGTGCCGGACACACACCCCGGGTCAGATACCTTACGGGTTATACAGTGCGGGATACAGTGCAGGTCAGATACAAATATAGTGCAGGTGGGATACAGTGCCGGTTGGACAAGTATAGGTCGAATACAGTGCAGGTTTCAGTGCGGGACACACACCCCGGGTCAGATACCTTACGGGTTATACAGTGCGGGATACAGTGCAGGTCGGATACAAAGCAGGATAGATTCAGAAAGAGTACAGATGTGAGTTGGATACAATGCAGATTGGATACAGTGTGTGTTACAGTGCAGGATAGATACAGTGCAGGTTACAGTGCAGGTTGGATACAGTGTGGGTTGGATACAAAGTAAGTCAGATACAGATACAGGTGGTCATTCCAAATTGTTGTTCGCTCGTTGCCGTTTTTCGCAACGCAGCAATTAGGTGGAAAATGCGCATGCGCATGGTAAGCAGCGCGCATGCGCTAAGTAATTTCGCACAAAACTTTGGATATTTACACAAGCTGGAGTGACGTTTTTTCAACGCTCGAGTGATCGTAGTGTGATTGACAGGAAGTGGGTGTTTCTGGGTGGCAACTCAGCGTTTTCAGGGAGTGTGCTAAAAAACGCAGGCGTGCCAGGTAAAAACGCAGGAGTGGCTGGAGAAACGGGGGAGTAGCTGGCCGAACGCAGGGCGTGTTTGTGACGTCAAAGCAGGAACTAAACAGACTGAGGTGATCGCACTCTAGGAGTAGGTCTGGAGCTACTCAGAAACTGCAAGGAATTATTTAGCAGTTCTGCTAATCTTTCGTTTGCTATTCTGCTAAGCTAAGATACACTCCCAGAGGGCGGCGGCCTAGCGTTTGCAATGCTGCTAAAAGCAGCTAGCAAGCGAACAACTCGGAATGAGGGCCACAGTGCAGATTTATTACAGTGTGGGTGTTATACAGTGTGGGTGACAGTGTGGGTTGGATACATTGCAGGTAGACATGCCAGTTGTAGTAGTGTACTTACCATGACAGCAGGAAGTAAGGTGCCACCAATGGTAAGTACCCCTGGTGGTGTCTGTGAGGATAATGATGGACTAAGCATTGCATTGTACACAGTGTTCCTCTCAATGCATGCCATGCATGGTTTGTGTGTCTTTGCAGCACAACAGCAGCCTGTAGGGATGGGAATGCTGGGATCCATTGGCTAAGAGCTGTAAGAATGGCTCTCTCAGCCAATCAGTGGTCAGCTCATAGATTTCATTGGGACTTGGCTCCTGAATCCAAAACCCACGAGATCTGAGATCCGACACCAGAAAGCTGATGTTTTGCTTCATTTGCGGATCCGAGGCAGGCAGGGGGATCTGACTCCCGGATCCACTTGGATCCCAGAAGTCCAGATGTGTTGATTCTTAGGACTATTTCCTTGAGAGCGATATACCTCCCAACCTGACCAGGAGGAATAAAATGCTTTGTTCCTGGACTTCCCTCTTAATTTATGATTGCCATCACCTGTATTGAAACATCTTTATCAATTAACTAGTTCATCAGAGGTGACAGCAATCCTCACTTAAGAGGGAAGTCAAGGAGTATTTTGTCCCTCCTGGGATGGGTCATATGCAGTGCTTATAGTAATATGCACTTCTGCTTACTTCTTCTAATGCATATTGGTATAGGTGGCAAAGGTGTGCAATGGAGGTTAGTCCACATGGTAGATTATATAACCAGATCTTAGGTTTATTAACCAGGCAAAACAGATAAACATGATGACACAGGGTTAATGAACAGGTATCTAAAACAGGTAGACAGTGCTGTGTATGATGTATTATCCAGATCCAGCCAGGTATATAAAAGAGCAAGTGGCATGTAACAGGAGCACACCCCTGTGTCTGTATATACAGTGGTGGCAGTGGAATATGCATGCTGATTCTGTACATATATAGCGGTAAAGCGGTGGTGGTTTGGAACTATTTGGGATCACTGTCTTATGTAATGTCTTCTCTACTGAGGTATTGCTGGAGACTCTCAGGGACATATCTTACTAGCATGGAGGATGGAGCTGAAGATGTGAGGATATGCTGTGCATGTGAAGTAGCATACAAGGTTGGAGGTAGCACCTCCAGCAGTCCATTGAACCTAGTGCCTGGAAAAAGAGACAGCACAGGGCACTATAAATTAGCAATGCACAGTTCTTATACAGCATAGTTACAATAGTCGCACAGTATACCAGCTTCTCTTATGTGTAGTAGTTCCATAAATTATCTAATAGCCAAACCACTATCCTGTTTCCTGGCAGTAGACTCTATACTTAACTCTGAATTGAACACTTTCACTCTAGTTATAGGTATGAGTAACATATAATCTTTTGTTACTTACAATCCAAACCAGGCTTTCCCCAGTGGAGAAGTTTCATAGATGTTCAAAAAAAAATTCTGAAAAAATAAATAATTAAGCTGTGGCACATAAACTCCTAGATGACTCTCCTACTCTACAGTATATTAATCTGGGTAAACTCTCGATTTTCTTGACAGTTGTCCACACCCACCCTGACTCAAACATTTCAGGCTTTCTCCTGCACAGATGCACTGCTAAAGACACTGATCCCTTATCTCAAGGGTTTCCTACTCTTACATTCTCTCTTCTCTGGCTCATGGCCCTCATGAGTAAATAGTTAATTATCTACTGTCAGTGGTACACCAAGGCAGTGGGTGATGGGGTGATTTGGAGAGGGTGTTGTGTAGAGGCAGTGTGTGAAACCAGGGACAGGAAGTGGGTGACTGGGAAAGGGTGACAGGGAGAGGCAGGGAATGATGCCAGAGAGAGGAAGTGTATGACAAGTAGAGGGTCATGGGGATATGTAGCAAGTGATGCTAGGTATAGGCAGTGGGTGACAGGAAGAGGGTAATGGCAGTGCTTGACAAGGAGGGGTTACAGAGGGTGACAGGCAATGCATGGCACGGGTTGGGTATGTGTGACTGGTGGTGAGTAGATCGCTGGTCCCCATACCAATGCCAGGATCCCGGCTTCGGGATGCCCGGTGGGGAGGGCGAGTGCAACGAAACCCCTTGCGAGCTCACTGCACTCACCTTGCTGTGGGTGTCATGGACACCCATGAGTGGCGATAGTCCCTGTTAGTCGGCATGCCGACTATGGGGATTGTTAGGGGGTGAGATCCCAGTGTCAGTACATCCCGCATGGCACAAAGGAAAGGCAGTTGGTGACAGGAAAAGGTAGTGGGTGACAGGTAGAGGGTGATGTAGAGAAGCAGTGGGTGACAGAGAGAAGCTGACAGTCAGTGGGTGACAGGGGGGTAAACTGGATAGGCAGTGGGTGACAGGGAGAGGATGCCAGGCAGTGGGTGACAGGGAGAGGATGCCAGGCAGTGGGTGACAGGGAAAGGGTGAAAAGCAGGCTGATGGGGAGAGGCTGATGGGTAGAGGCAGTGGGTGATGCGAGGGAATGTCAATGTGTGACAAGGAGAGATGCCAGGCAGTGGGTGACAAGGAAGGGGTGACAGGCCAGGGGGCTAAAGGAAGAGGGTGAAGGGGAGAGTCGTGGGTGATGATGGGGAAAGGCAGTGGGTGATAGGGAGAGGATGTCAGTCAGTGGGTGACAGGGAAAGCGTGACAGGGAGAGGATGATAGGCAGTGGTGACACGGAGCGGCAATGGGTGACAGGGAGATGGTGACAGGCAGTGGGTGATGAAGAAAGGCAGTGGGTGAAACCAAGGAGAGGCAGTGTATGACCTTCAGAGGGTGACAGTTAGAGAGTGACAGGATGCAGGTGACGGAGTGGGTGATGGAGAGAAGCAGTTGGTGATGCTACGGAAAGGCAACAGGTGACATGGAGAAGAAGCCAGGCAGTGAGTGATAGGGAAAGTGTGACAGGGAGAGGATCACAGGTAAGGGTGGCATAGAGCGCCAATGGGTGACATGGAGAGGGTGACAGGGAGTGGGTGACAGGCAGTGGATGATGGAGAGAGGCAGTAGGTGACACCAAGGAGATGCAGTGGATGACCTTCAGAGAGTGACAATCAGTGGGTGACAGGGAGAGGGTGATGGAGAGAGACAGTTGGTGATGCTAGGGAGAGGCATTTGGTGACATGAAGAAGATGCCAGGCAGTGAATGATAGGCCCTGAGTGACAGGGTGAGGGTGACAGGCATCAGTTGACAGGGAGAGACAGTGGGTGACAGGAGTGGGTATTAGGTAGTGGTAACCAGGCAGGGGTGGAGAGTGTGATGGAGAGAGACAGTGGGTGAAAGAGAAAGGGTGACAGGGAGAGGGTGACAGGAAGTTGATGACAAGTGGAGGTTACAATTTACTTACTTGAGCTCAGAACTGCATTATGCCTCCTCCTTGGGTTTTACACCAGGGACAGTAACAGGATTGTGACAACAGATCCCTGGCAGGGCAACCTCAATATAAGAGGAAGCCAGGAAGCAAACAGAAAATGAGAGGGGAGAAGCTGGGGAAAAAACAGGATCACGACCCTCCACCCCCACAGACCAGACTGCTCTCAGACAGCAACTTAGCCTCAGCTGCTCAATCTACTGTATGTTACTGGGGGACTGGCGGCACGTGGCACATTGCATGGATGTACAGGTGTTGGTGGCATATAATGAGTCACTCTGACTCATTGTAATGCTTCGGGCCCCTTAACTGCGGCAGATCCTGATGCAATGCACTGGGTGCCCTGCCACTAGTTCCACCTTTGAACGCGGGGATATGAGACGTCCTAACCTGCTATCTCATTGATATCACGGTTGATACAGAAAACAATCCAAACTCAGTATCCCTGTTAAAAATACAGTATTGCTATTATAATTGATTGCTGATGCTAAGAATATTGGTCTATTGCATCTAGTTTCTTAGATGTTTTAACAAATATGTATTTTTTTTACTATCAGCTAGAATTATTCCATGATGTGTACAGTGTTATTGAATTTATTTGACTTTCATTTTTGGTTTTTATTAGTGAAATTCTCCAAATACACCTGTGTCTTTTCTTAAACAGCAAATAAGAAAACAATGGATACATATTTATTGTCAAAAGAATAAAATAACATGCAATAAATGTAGTGCAGTATTTTTTCAGGAAATATACTACAGTATAATTTACTGCAGATGTTATGGAAGATGCACTTAGCTATATCACACTGCTGTTTATGCAGCTTATGTGCAAATTTCTCTTTCGTGCAGTAAAGTAAATTGGGTGTTAAATTGAAATTTTTTATACTTGCATAGCCAGTGATCAAACATTTCAATCAGATTTAATTTGACAGTTATGTTTGTTTGCAGTGAATTTTCTTTACAAATACAAAATTAACTTTAACGATGCATTTTACTGTAATTGCTGTTCATGATTAACATTTGCTCTTAATGTACTTTTTGCTGAAATGTTGTCTTTTGTTTAACAAATGTCGTCAACAATGGTGAACATCACCCAAAAACTAAGACTTTCATATAATGACATAGTTTTCATTATGAGGAAACGCATATTCCATTATAAACTGTAGTATAAATTTGTTTATCTCTAGTATGAATGTTTTGTGTCTCATATTGGCATTGATAGTCCTAAAGTTCATCCTCAGGATTCAGAAATGTTTTGTTTTTCTCTCTCTCTCTCTCTCTCTCTTTCTCTCTCTCTCTCTCTTTCTCTCTCTCTCATACTTTCACTCTATGATTGCTGTGCTCATCTGTTTATGTTTCCATAAAATCATACAATTATTCTATAATTTTCTTTTATTAATGTAGGTAAGGTGTTGAACAAGTATGTATAATTTACTGACTATAGCCAAAGAACAGGAACACTAAAAAAAAACTGCTTAAAAAATATGATAATAATCATTATTTTCATTTTTCTTGTAGGGTTTAACACTATTATATATATATATATATATATATATATATATATGTATATATACATATATATATATATACTCCGAAACATAAGGAGCTGCACATTAGTGAAGTAAGTCTATATTAGAGTGACCACATTATCCCTTTTACCTGGGATGCTCATGGATTACACAGGTTCTGTGGCTGATTAACACTAGCTGACATATAGGCTTGTAGTCAGCCAGCCACAGAACCTGTGTAATTCATGAGCGTCCCAGGTAAAAGGGATAATATGGTCACTCTATCTATATAGAACGGTGTATTTAGGTATAAATATACACTCACATTGAGCACAATTATACAGGCATGTAATAATTGTAGTAGTGACTATCACAGGACTCTCAGCTCCATGTGGAAGCTCTGCTCCTCTCATCATCCCAGAAGTCCCCAGAGCTGTCCCGGAAGCAGGTCGCAGTTCAAGCCTCCATCTCAACAAGGCGCAGATGTCACTTTCACTTTTTCACGGCCAAGCCTCCCAGACCAGTCTCGTCATTTGCCAGACTTCCCCAGTAGGCATATCATATTTATATACAGAGAGAGAGAGAGAGAGAGAGAGAGCAAACCCAGCACTCTAAAAGGGCAGAGTATCTTGCTTGTGTGACCTCCTGGAGTATGGTGGCCCAACTTACATGTGCAGATAGATGAGGTGGCACTCCAAGGCATTTAACAGGTGTAAAGTTCAGTGAAATCACATCTCACATTACATCAACGTTTCGAGGAATTATAACCCATCATCAGGATAACAAGTGACAGTGTAATGACAAATATTTTATACTTACAAACATCTCCATTCCCACTCACCGCCGAACGCCACACCGGGACTCCACACCACTTCCGGTTTCCGGGCCACTGCATCATCAGAAGTGATGTCATCACAGGACCAGCGCAGAGGGGAAGCTGAGAATGGAATGCCACAAACACGGTTACCTAGGTAATCAATTCCGCACTTCAATAAATCATAATACAGTGTTAAGTGTACAAAGTAAAATTAAGGCAGAACTACCATAGATACAGCAGATGCATTGGACGAGGACCCCTGAGGACTAAGGGACCCACTGCTGCCCAGAATAGCAATGAGTTATCCCCTGGCCCCCCATTTTGCGCAATGTCAGGTGAATGGCCCAGTTCAGAGAACAGGGTGGGACTCACTGCCTGA
This sequence comes from Pseudophryne corroboree, assembly GCF_028390025.1. Taxonomy (NCBI): domain Eukaryota; kingdom Metazoa; phylum Chordata; class Amphibia; order Anura; family Myobatrachidae; genus Pseudophryne; species Pseudophryne corroboree. The sequence continues at coordinate 960,701,242 of NC_086444.1, read as the reverse complement.
GGACCCTGCCTCTTACTTTAGGTAGGCAGGGCTGACCTTGTTTGTGCTGGAGTAATAGAGGAGTCCTGCCACACATAAGCACTGATGATCACAGACACTTACTGCCTCTAATTAACAGAGAACTGTAAATTGTTTCTGATTCACCGCACTGTGCAGGACATTGTACTTGCACCGCTGTCACACACTATCTTTCACTGTCACCCACTATCTCTCCCTGTCACCCACCTACTCCCCTGTCACCCCCTCCTACCCCAACTGTCACAACAGACAGCAGAAGTGTCTTATCTTACACTCTCTCTTATCTGGAAAAAAATGGCCTGGGTTTTTTATTTTTACAAGGCCTGACCCGTGTTTAGTACAGAAAGCAGTAGTGGCTCTTCTTATTTTTCTCTCCTGTAACAACTGCCCACGACCATACTATCCTGAATAAGCCCAATCCTGTCCAATCTCGGAAGCTAAGCAGGTAAGGGCTGGTCAGTACTTGGAAGGGAAATTGCCTGGGAATACCAGGTGCTGTGGGCCACTTTTCTAGGAGATTGCTGCTTCTCATTTATTGTCTTTTAGCCAATTATGAGGCTCCATTTCCAGGAGTTTTAAAATCTGCTTAATAACAAGAGTTATGAAAGTTATATCCTAATGCACTCAGTGATACAGTGGATACCTTAAATTATATATATATATATATATATATATATATAGGTATCCTGTATACCCTTTCCTTTGGTATTTTCACCTTTTATTTTACCTTGAACCTTATTTGTTAAAAAGGCAATCAAGTTTTTAAATACCACAATTAATTGTGTCTACTGACCACTATGATCACTATCTTACTCAAGAACTAAATAAAGGTTAAGTTTTATCTATATTGTTTTTTCCTTATACACATACCATTCATACCCCAAATGAGTGCTCCCAAAAAAGGTATTTTGTCTTTTTCGTTCTCTTCCTCCATTGTAGTTTAATCTACAAAATTTCAGGGAGCACCGCCAACCAAATATTGTTCAGAATCAATCCGATAACAGTCTATATATTGGTTACTTTATATTTATATTTAAGTTCATATGGTATTTTTTCTGGCTGGTGCGGACCCATACAAGAAAGTCTGAAATCAGCACAGAATGTCTACAATTTCTCTTATGGTTTAAAGTTGTCTAATACTGCATATGACACAAATCCGATCAGACACAAAAACTCAGGGATTAATTTAAACTCCTTGGGCTAACGGTGTCTAAAGTAAAAAATTATTTTGCTTCCAATTGCAAACTTTTTTTGCCCTGTCTCCCCTTCTGTGGGAGTTTGGGACCTGCACAATCATTCTGTATCATTCTGTATCTGAACATGGCCATGTTATGCTTAGCCCATGCAAAATGTCTTGCTACTGCTTGATTGCTGTTGCCAGAAATTAAAGCAGCTCTTATTGCTGCCCTGTGCTGTGCTATTCTCTCTTTAAATTGCCTCTCTGTCTTGCCCACGTAGTAGAGACCACATGGGCAAGACAGGAGGTATACAACAAAATTAGCAAAACAAGAAAAAGGGACTTTTATTTCATACATTTTACCAGTATAAGAATGTGGAAATTTGTAGCCAATGATAAGAGAGCTGCAAGTGGTGCAGCCGCTGTAACGGTAACACCCACCTTTCCTGCTCAAAAGTGCCTCCCTATCAAGGGCTAATGTTTATTATTAGCCTGTAACAACACAGACATAGGATATCCTCTTATAAAAAATGTTTACATCAATGTCTCAAGCTGTTTGTCATGATCCTGGAGGACAAACCTCCAGATACGCTAATCTAAGTATTGCCGCCCATGACATTTTCTGGTTACCTCAGTGCGTATGGTTAATCAACATGGTCACTGCCACCAGCTGAAGTGACTTTTTGAGACAGCGTCCACGGAAAGCTTCAGCATTGTTGATTGTGCTGTGGGGTCTTCCGGTCACCTGAGCAAGGGCGGATGCTCTTACTGTTTGAAACACGGAGACCAGGCTTGTGTCAACAAACTTTAGCTATGTCCTACAGCAGGCCAGCAAGAAAGATCACACCTTCGTAGACCTTGTGTCATTCTCTGGGTTGTAGGTTGCAATGTTATAAATAAACCTCCAGTCTCTGATCACTGCATTTGATCTTGGGGTCTGGTGTTTATTAGTGATGAGCGAGGTTCGGTTTTACTCGGTTTTACTCGGTTTTACTCGGTTCTCAAAACTGCATCTTATTGGCTATCCAAAACACGTGACATCCGTGAGCCAATAAGATGCCGTTTTGAGAACCGAGTAAAACCGAGTAAAACCGAGTAAAACCGAACCCGCTCATCACTAGTGTTTATGAGTACACACCAGCAAAGTAATTAACTTTTCCAACCATTTGTCATCCAAAGACATTTTTCTCTATACAATATATGTGACTAGTTATGGCATATGAAAATGACATGTTCATGACCTGGGGTATGCTATACCTTCCCCCATAAATAGAGTTTGTCAATGACATTTCCCTTGTACAATATACAGTACATTGATATATCACTCAATTTGAATAATACAATTATGCCCAGTCCGATGTGAACTGGGTGTTAGCTATACTGTTGTTTCCTATTTGCCGGTTCACTAGTGATCTGACACTCTCGGGACAAATTGAGAAAAAGGTAAACTATCCACAGTGGTGAGTGGATGGAACCTGTTATGCTTGAGAATAGTGTTCCTATCTGTGGTATTTGCATAAAGGCTTGTTTGAATCTGCCTATTGGCAATGCTGATGTCCATGTCTAGAAAACGTATATGTTGATAACTGGTAGATATGGTTAATTTAGCTAGACATGAAGAATTGTTATGTTGTTCTAATATCTCATTCAACATATATGACTGGCTGGACCATGTCATCTATATAATAATTAGGGATGTGCTGGATTTGGATTTGAATTTGGTTCTAAATCATCTGCCGGTTTTGGATTTGGATTTGCAAAACCTCCATGACTAGCTTTGGATTTGGATATTTTTTTTTAAATTGATGAAAAAGCTAAGAGTATTAGTAACCTGAATAATATTAATTTCCAGTCATTTTGACTCAATTTTGAACACCTAAAAGCTCACAATATTGTTTTCGCCAATATAGGGTAAAGGCTGACTGACTAAATTGCAGTATACGCTGCAGTGTGGGTTGGATACAGTGCGGGATGCAGTGTGGGTTAGATACAGTGCTGGTTGGATACTGTGTGGGTTGGATACAGTGCTGGTTGGATACTGTGTGGGTTGGATACAATGGAGGTCAGATACAGTGCAGGATATATTAATGGTTGGATACAGTGTGGGATACAGTGTGGGTCAGAAACTGTACAGGTTGGATACAGTGCAGGGCAGATAGACCAATAGTGCACTGAATGTGACAGGGGATGCCGATGGTGTCCTCAGTGCAGAAGTGTTGGCAGTGCAGGTGTGCTGGCAGAGTCCTCAGTGTGGGGTAACTGCTGGGGTGCTGGCTGTGTCAGCAGTGATGGCGGTGTCCATAGTGCGTTGTTGCTGGTGGTGTTGGTACTGCTGGCTATGTCAGCAGTGCCACGGTGCCAGGGGTGTCCTCACTGGAGGGTTGCTGGCAGTGTTTGCAGTGATGGTAGTGTCCTCAGTGTGGGGTTGCCAGCAGTGTCCGTAATGCTGGGGGGCTGGTGGTGTCAACAGTGATGGTGATATCCTCAGTGCGGGTGTGCCATCAGTGACTTCAGTGCAGAGTTGCCGGTGGAGTCGGTACTTATGTCTGTGTTGGCAGTGTGGGGCTTCCAGGTGTGTCTTCATTGCTGGGGTGCCGACACTGTCAGCAGTGCTGGCAGTGTCCTAAGTGCAGGGTAGCCAGTGGTGTCAGTACTGCTGGGGTGCTGGTGGTGTCAGCAGTGCAGGAGTGTTGGTATTGTCCTCAGTGCAGGGGTGCCAACAGTGGGGTAAATTTACTAGGGTGGGAGTTTTTTAGAACTGAGCATGTTGCTCATAACAACCAATCAGATTCTACTTAACATTTATCTAGCTGTTTAGATAGAATCTGATTGGTTGCTATGGACAACATCACCAGTTCTAAAAAAACTCCCACCTTAGTAAATTTACCCCAGTGTCAACGTCACTGGGGTGCTGGTTGTGTTGACAGTGCAGGAGTGCCAGCAATATCCTCAGTGCAGGGGTGCCAGCAGTGTTGTCAGTGGTGTAGTGCCGGTTGTATCTTCAGTGTGGGGGAGTTTGCAGTGCAGTGCCGGCAGCGGTGTTATTAGCGTGGTACGGGACACCATTAAAGTATATGGGGACATGCAGATTGGCTGAGAGCCATGACAGATGATCAAAACTGTAAAATCGCAAGATCTGACAGTGGGATCTCATGGTTTCACCTCAGTTCTGCATCCAAGGCAGCCAGGGCAGATAAACTACCTCGAAACCCAGAAGTTCAGAACAGTTTGGATTTCTTAAAATCCGAACCGCTCATCTCTAATAATGATATTATCTAAAAACATTGTTAGCAATGGAAACAACCTCAAAAAACAACTTCATCTCAACTGCATGCATGAAAGTATTTGTGGTGTAATGGTTAGCATTACTGCCTCACAGCACTGAGGTCATGGGTTCGATTCCCACCATGACCCTAACTGTGCGGAGTTTGTATATTCTCCCCGTACTTTTGTGGGTTTCCTCCGGGTACTCCGGTTTCCTCCCACAATCCCAAAATATACTGGTAGGTTAATTGGCTCCCAACAAAATTAACCCTAGCGTGAATGTGTCTGTGTGTACATGTGGTAGGGAATATAGATTGTAAACTCCACTGGGGCAGGGACTGATGTGAATGGGCAAATATTCTCTGTAAAGCACTGCGGAATATGTGTGCTCTATATAAATAACTGGTAATAATAATAATAATAATAAGAAGAAGAAGGTTCAACACAGCTTCCCATGGCGCAACCTGCACACTGTTAAAAGAAATTACCATCAAACAAGAAATAATTATGCTTGAGTGGTAACTCTAGCAACTTGATGAAAAAAAAACAACCATACCTGTGTATTTTTGATTGTTAGAGATTTAGTGGCAAACTGCCATCAAACCCAGCTCATGGGGTATACAGGTATATAAGCTGGTAACATCAATACTGGCCAGAACCAGATCTTCAGGAACTACAGTAGGTTAATCTCTGACAATTTTATCAGCAGTGAGGAGGTATCTTTCAAATGGGTGATGGTAAACCGAATACATGGCTGTATGAATGAATCAAGAAATCAGCCACCGGTTCACAGAGAGACCCCCTAGCAGAGATGATAAGTCTGCCAGGGAGTTTCCATGAGTCTTTATGAAGTTTAAGAATAGAGTTGAAAATGGGCATCCTGGGGGACCAATACATATATAATGGGCAAACCACATTAAATGCAGGTGCTTGCGCAGGACAGGACCTGCACATGTGAACGGTGGTCCCATTACCTAAATTGCAGTCACATTGCATTTGCAATGAGAGTTGATTTAGGCCCTTGGTCACTTGCACCAGGCAATTATGTGTCCCTGTAACCTATATTACACAGGCCAAAATACAAGCTCTTTCAAGGAAAGAATGGCCCTTTATTTGTCATACATGCTGCCCTGGAGGACAAGGATATGTATCAATTAGTAAGTAGAGATGAGTGGGGCTGGTTCTCTGTGAATCAGACCCACCCGAATTTAATGATCTGAGCCGGGATCCGAGTCCGGCTCAGGTTTTCTCGCCTAACTCAGATTCCAAAATGAGGCAAAATGTCCTTCTCCCGCTGTCAGATATACGTGGGAATTGGATTCTTTAAAGGTCCCCTGTGATCATCGCCATTTCACTCCGTCTGTGGAGCTTGAAAAATGCAGACATGTCTTTGCTGTGTGCATGCAGCGGTGCTGTGTTGTCCATCAGAGGTGCAGTGTTGTCAATCAGAGGTCCATGCAGGGGGTGCTACTGTGTCCTCCAGAGGTGCTTTGTCCTTCCATCTAGGGGCTCTGCACCAGTGTTAAAAAAACAAAACTAATATATTTTAATTCATACTAAAAAATATATATATTTATTTTTTATGCTGTACCCCAGTATACATCCAGGGGCTGCTGTGTCTGTACAAAGCTGCTCTATCCATCCATCCATCCAGGGGCTCCACTCCATTGTTAAAAAAATAATACTAATATTTGTATTAATTTAAACTAAAAAAAAATATATTTTTGTGCTGTACCCCAGTATACAATAAATTCAGGGGCTGCTGCATCTGTACAGGGGTGCTCTGTCTATCCATCCATGGGCATCACCCCTGTGTAAAATTTAATTAATAATATAATATTTTAAATATTAAATATTAAATATTTAAATAATAATAATATTTTTATTGCGATATACCCCAGTGTACTATACAATTTTTCATTTTATTTTTATAATTACTGTGACACTGCTGGCTAAACTGCAGTATATTATTATTTCTTACTCATACACGGGTGGTGCGACAGTGTGAGTGTAGGTGGTACCACAGTAATATATTTTATTTCATACACCATGCATGTATTGTGCAACACTGTTGGTGAAATTAAACCGCAGTGTTAGATTACTATTTCTGACTCATACACATGTTATGTGACACTGTGGGTGAAGGTTGTACAAAAGTAACATATTTTATTTCCTACTCATACACGTATTTGTGACACTGTATGTGAAAGTAAACCACAGTGTTACATTATTATCTCTGACTCATACACATAATGTCACGCTGTAGTTGGTACATTTTTGTGCAAATTGTGCTGTGTGGGGTATCCCCTTAATTTGTGTTTGTTCATACTTGATAGATATGGAGAACTATCAATTGAGAAGAGAGCAGGAAGCACATACTAGTGCTGCAGCTGCTGCCACCAGTCATGACAATACAAGTCCGTCAACATCATCTTAAGCCCTCTATGCCCAAGGTCATAGAGGGCTTAAGTCAGGGCATGTAAAATCAAAGAAGAAATATAATTTTACAGTGGCAATGAAAAAACATCAAAAGTAAAGTTAGCTGCAGAGAAACATAAAACTGGCAATATGACATTCACCACACAAACACTCAGGCCTTGGCCTTTATTTATAAATGGTGGTTCTGCAACTGACAGTGAGGCATCTTCTTCTGATTCTCATGATGATACAAGAACTTTTCACTCAGAGTCTAGAAGAGGTGTCAAGAAAATGAAAACAACTAAAGCAGTAGATCAAACTGTGCATTCAGAAACATCACACATTCCCGAGGAACATTTAGGGGTGTCCATGTTAGCTATGTGTGAGTCTGACATTTCTCACACTATCCTCATAGAGAAGCCTCTTTCACCTCCTTCCACCATTTTTGCACCATCTGCACAAGAAAATGGAGCAGTACATGTAAAGATGGTGATGAAGGCATAATAGAAATTGAGGGTTTCATGCATGGAAGTGGAACAGGATAAGGGGGATATGTGTATAAGGGGGATATGTGTATACTATTATATCTGACACTGAAGATGACAATGTTGTTGATGTTGTTTGTGTAAGTCAGCCACGAGCAGCTGCAGTTCTTGCCCCCGATAAAAGAAAGCTATTGGTATAAGACCAAAAAAGCCACCTCTTGGGTGTAGAATTATTTTTCCACAAATCCTGACAATGTTTGTGAAGGCATTTGCTCCATTTGTGAGGCCAATGTTAGTAGAGGTAGGGACGTTAGCCATCTAGGCACCTCCTCCATGTTACATCATTTGCAGCAAATTCATGAAACTTATTTTCCAAGATTATAATGTAATTAACACCCTCATCATCAACCTCCTCATTAATGATCAGCGCTAGTCCTTTTAAAAAATAGTTTTATGGGGGCCCAAACAAAGCAAGCACTTTACCCACAAAAGTAGCATTCTCTGGTTTGTTACACTGTGCATGTCCTTTATAATATTAAACATAAGGGTGGGAGGGATTTCCCAAGGACAATTCCATCTTGCACCTCTTTTCATTTCTGCACTGCTGTGTGGCAATGTTTCATAGATGTGCTATAAACTGCGGTATGTTTGTGCCACTGCTCTGTTGTTAGTAACCAGCCAGCTTGCTGCAGCCTTAAACCTAAAATGGATGAAAACAATATTGTGAGCTGTGAGGTGGTCAAAATTGACTGGAGATAAGTGGAAATTAATGTCATTGAGGTTAATAATTATTACAAAACAGAGCAAAATTCTGTGATTTTAGCTTTTTTATGATTTTTTTCTAAAAGAAAAAACAACACAGATTCAAAACACAAAGGAGATACAGATCTAAAACCAAAACCCATGATTTGTGTCTGCGCACATCCCTATTAGTAACACAGCACTTCAAACCATATGGACATTCTTTTGCTAATACAGTATAGAGATATAAAATTATATGCCACCTTCCACCACTTAGCCATGGAGGGGATGGAGCCACTATTGTATTGATTAGAACATCCAGAGGGATTCACATCATCAATGCAGTCTATCCAAAGGGACTTAATGAAAAAATGTTTTGGAATGTATTTTTGTAAGTATTCCGTGATGTCAATTATTATCCACAAGCTTGTATTCATAACAACATTTCATATTTAAAGTATTTTTGCATGCATAATGCCTCCATTTGTTTATGTGTTATTATCCATTTGTATTTGTCATGTTTGTACCAATGCTTTTATTTTCAGGTTCGTTACTTTACCTTCATTGCAGTTCCATTTATCTTTTATAATCTTACTCTATATCCTTCTTTGATCTTATCACTCTATAGCTAAATTATTTTACTTATCTGGTGCTCCATGTTACAGCAGGACGTGGGTGAGGGAGTTGGCTGTTGCCATGAGATTGACATCAGGATTCTGTGGATAACCATGTAGACAACATCCAATGATCTTCAAAATGTAATCTTCCCAGAAATCTATGATGTCATGAGTTTTGTATAAACTCTCTTTGTTATTTTACCCTAGTAAGTGTCTAGGGAGGTTGCTAATGGTTGTTTACTGCCAGGGGTCTTTTTTAATGTTTCAGGAGATGTGAAGATTCTTAAGGCAGACTATTACTAATCTGTACCAGACTAACTGCCATTGTACAAAAAGTCTTTTAAGAGGTGTAGGTGTAAAAGATGTAATCAAAATGGGTTAAAATCAGAAACATATTCAATGTATTCTTGACTTGCTTCTCTTTTACACTTCAAAAAGTGGGCAAATGTTGCTGATTGATGTTATTCTGTGCATCATTAATGAGTTACAGTGAGGGCTGCAGAGGGTTGGAGAGGCTTTGAGGACAATTAATATGTACTCGAGCAAGCATCACTCCCTTTACTCCCACACTTCACAAAAACAGAAAAGCAATAGCAAAAGAATAGAAAGCATTTATTTATATTTGTAACATCCAAATAACAAAAAACAATTTAATTATTGTTAAAATTCATGTGGTTACAATTGTTTTCTTTTGTGTGAGGGGTGGTATCACCACTGATAGCAAATGGAATAGGCTGCTGTGAATGTGTGAGAGGCAGTATCATCTCTGTTAGTTAATGGCATAAGCTGCTGTGAATTAAAGTGCCCACAAAAAATAATACAAAATCTAAAACTTTTGTTTTTGTTAAAATCAAGTGGTTAATGTTGGGTATTGTTCTGTGAGGGGAAATATTATTACACCTCTGACAGAAAGCTGCAAAAGGCTTTGAGTGAAAGCAACACCAGGAGGGAGGAAGAAGACGGAGGAGGAAAGAGAAGGAAGAGGAGGAAACAGAAGAAGGAGGAGGAGGGGAAAAAGAGGAGGTAAAAGAAGGAGGAGGAGGAGCATAAAGAAGTAGAATGAAGAGAAGGAGAAGGAGGGAGGAAAAAGATGAGGAAGAAAAAGAAGATGTAGGAGGAGAAAGATAAGAAGAAGGGAAAAGAAGGTAGAGGAGGAGAAGGAGGAGGAGGAGAAGAAGGAGGAGTTAAAAGGAGGATAAGAAGGAGGAGGAAGAAAAAGAAGAAGGAGGAAAAAGATGAAGAGGAAGAAGAAGCAGCAGGAGGGGGTGGAGGACGAGGAACAAGAAGAAGAAGAAGAAGAAGAAGAAGAATAAAAAGAAGTAGGAGGAAGAGGAAGGTGGAGGAATAGGAAGAGAGAAGGAGGAGGAGTAGAAAAGAGACCATATAACCAGTTTAGGTGTGTACAGTTTTTTATTGATAGAGGGAATTTGGGTGGTTAACCAGGGGCACCAAGAAAAATCTCTGGCTCCAGTATTTGGAGAGTTATACCCTGTTTTGAATATGTAGAGCTTGCACTGCTGGAGGTGGTGTGACCACAATATAGGAACACCTTCCCTGCGATCATTCCATTACATATAGGGGGTCATTCCGAGTTGATCGCTCGCTAGCTATTTTTTGCAGCACTGCGAACAGATAGTCACTGCCTATAGGGGAGTGTATGTTTGCTTTGCAAGTGTGCGATCGCATGTGCAGCCGAGCACCACAAAAAAGTTTTGTAAAGTTTCTGAGTAGTACAGTACTTACTCAGCCGCTGCGATCACTTCAGCCTGTTCTTGCCCGGAACTGAAGTCAGACACCCGCCATGCAAATGCTTGGACACGCCTGCATTTTTCCAACCACTCCCAGAAAACAGTCAGTTGACACCCACAAACACCCTCTTCTTGTCAATCTCCTTGCGATCAGCTGTGTGAATGGATTCTTTGTAAAATTCATCGCTCAGCAACGATCCGCTTTGCACCCGTATGACACACCTGCGCATTGTGGTGCATATGCATGCGCAGTTCTGATCTGATCACAGCGCATCGAAAAATCCTAGCGTGCGATCAGGTCAGAATGACCCCCATAGTACGTGCTAAGCTTCTGAAACACCCAGATATTTTCTTTCATAGCCAAGTATTTCCAGATGATTTCTGAAAGTTTCTTGTGGGCCTCATTAGCAATTGCTTAAGGTTGAGCCCCCTTCTGAAGGCTACTAGTGCAGTTTGGAAATAGTTTTTAAAGCACCATCAGAGCAAATAATGGGCCAATTTTTTCTCACCGTCCTCACAAAATTGGAATCATGTAAATAGAACAGGGTGATAACCACAAGTTTGTCCTCTGTAGCCAATTTATTATGTTGATTTTTCTTATTAGTGATTCCTCAGAAATTAACATCAGAAATAGACAGCAGAGGAGAAAGAGGTCCCACACAAGGAGGGCTAGGAAGGAGAAGATGAGGAAGGAGGTGTTAAGAGACAATGGGGGTGATTAAGACCTGATCGCATGCAGGCAATTTTTTGCAGTGCTAAGATCAGGTAGTTGCTGCCTACAGGGGGAGGGGTAAACGCTTTGCAGGGGTGTGATCGCTTGTGCAGAGAGCTGCACAAACAAAAGTTTGTACAGTCTCTGCACAGCTCAGGACTTACTCAGCCGCTGTGATAATCCGACCAGGAGCTGACGTCAGGAACCCTCCCTCCAAACGGTTGGGCACACCTGCGTTTTTCCGGACACTCCCAAGAAACGATCAGTTGACACCCACAAACGGCCTCTTCCTGTCAATCTTCTTGTGATTGATGGTGCGATTGCTTTCTTCGTAGATTCTGTCGCTGTCCAGCAATCCCTGTCGCCGACGGCCAACGCCCATGTGCACTGCGGTGCATACGCATGCGCAGTACAGACCCAATCGCACCGCTGCAAAAAATGCTAGCGTGCGATCGTGTCTGAATGAACCCCAATGTGTTTAACCTGTCCACATATGGATAAAAACAACAGGAGCAGTGTACTGGGTGTGAGACACTCTATTATAATTGAAGGTACTTAAAACAAACTGCTGCTTCCACTCCAAAATGCTGAACCTCAGAATAAAGTACATAAACGAAACCAAAAAAGAAGATGCGCTGTCCTTGAAAGTGACAAGCAATATATTTACTTATCTGTTTATTTAAAACCAATATAAATTTCCTAATCACAATAATAAAAACATACACAATAAAATACACTTATAGAGCCAATGTAGAATCTGCAGACCTGACACACAGGCCATCCTATTGTGTCTGCATGTGGTTCAGTGTTACAACTGTTGGCACAATACATTGATTTTTTCCTTTTACCTATTCTGGTAAAGAAAGCTTTATTAGAGATACCCCTGACTTACTGTCTAATGTAAAAGAGACCTGATGATGTACTGTTTACAATGATGGATGTGGTATCCCTGTATACTGTAATACCCCCCACAATCATGGTGTACAAGCGGTAAGAAAACGCTCTTGACTTTTGATTAAATTGGTTCTTCCATAGACTATGTCTGTGAGATGATAAAGTGTATATTGGACAATAATTATTTTCAATATGGAGAGTCTTTTTATGTGGAGAATGCTGGGACCACTACTAGGCCAATATTATAACAGAACATCCACATCCTCAGATGCGGATGGTGATAAATCGGCCCCATAGTGTATTAAAGAAGTGTGCTTTCCCAACCCTCCCAAAAATAAATTAAGTGCCATCATCCCTGCCTACTTTGCTTATTGCTACTGCAATAGGACAAATGGCATTGGTCTAAACGCAATAACCGCATCTAGCACCAGGGTTTAACAGGCTGGGCTTCTCATATTATAATACGGAATCCTGCAGATTCAGGTTTTATTATATACATTATATTACAGCACTTTTTCTTTTAAATAGATGTGACCTCAAACCCCTAGCATCAATGTGACCTCAAACATGCCATACAATGTGAGTCATCTGTTGTGACTGAGCTGCACCAAGTAGTTAGGCATAGTGACTTTTATTTTAACATTTTGTGTCTTATTAACGGTATCCGGACTCTAGGTCGACAACATAAAGGTCGACACACCTTAAGTCAACGCCAATTGGTCGACACACCTTAGGTCGACGTGGACAAAAGGTCGACAGGAACAAGGTCGACATGGAAAAAGGTCGACGTGAGTTTTTTATGTTTTTTTTTCTTCGGACCTTTTCATACTTAACGATCCACGTGGACTACGATTGGAACGGTAATCTGTGCCGAGAGAAGCAAAGGCACCATGCGACGGGACGCGGTGCACTAATTGTGGTTCCGGGTCACTCTACGAAGAAAACGACACCAAAAAAACATAAAAAACTAATGTCGACATTTTCCATGTCGACCTTGTTCCTGTCGACCTTTTGTCCATGTCGACCTAAGGTGTGTCGACCAATTGGCGTCAACCTAAGTTGTGTCGACCTTTTTGTTGTCGACCCTGAGTCCCAGACCCTTATTAACATTGCAAACATAGCCACTCAAAGTATTGTAGAGCTGCTAAGCTACAACCTTAACCACACAGGAATTCGTTTTAAATGTGTAGTCGCAGGTGTAGCACAATGGAACTTTGGGGGTCATTCTGAGTTGTTCGCTCGTTATTTTTTTCTCGCAACGGAGCGATTAGTCGCTAATGCGCATGCGCAATGTCCGCAGTGCGACTGCGCCAAGTAAATTTGCTATGCAGTTAGGTATTTTACTCATGGCATTACAAGGTTTTTTCTTCGTTCTGCTGATCGGAGTGTGATTGACAGGAAGTGGGTGTTTCTGAGCGGAAACTGGCCGTTTTATGGGTGTGTGTGAAAAAATGCTGCCGTTTCTGGGAAAACCGCGGGAGTGGCTGGAGAAACGGAGGAGTGTCTGGGCGAACGCTGGGTGTGTTTGTGACGTCAAACCAGGAATGACAAGCACTGAACTGATCGCAGATGCCGAGTAAGTCTGAAGCTACTCAGAAACTGCTAAGAAGTGTCTATTCGCAATTCTGCTAATCTTTAGTTCGCAATTTTGATAAGCTAAGATTCACTCCCAGTAGGCGGCGGCTTAGCGTGTGCAAAGCTGCTAAAAGCAGCTTGCGAGCGTACAACTCGGAATGACCCCCTTTATGTGAGAAAAAGTTGTGGGCAAAACTTCGTATACAGATTCAGACTCATTCGCACATAGATATACAAATGTCGCAGACCAAATTGATCAGAGCATAGCTAATCAGTTGTGTTACTTTTGTTCTTGCAAGATGCATATTTTGAGTGAAAAAATGTTTGGCGTGGCCGAGTTTTCTGGGAAATTGCGCCACAAGAAGAGCTATTTGGTGTGACTGAAGCCACAGTCTATAAGGACAAATGTTTATCTCCTAAAGTACATTACATTAAGACATTTTGAAAGACTGGAAAACATTTTGCTGTCACAACCTATTGCTAATAATGTCATACACAAAAGTGTTACATAAAATATTTTATAGATGCAGCTTTTAACTGAAATAGCTAACTTATTGTTCCCTGATGTGAAACAAAAGGTATAATTCTATATAATGCAGTAAATAAAATAGTTATTATATTACAGAATGCTTAACAAAGGTATAAAAGCAATCAAGCTAATCATTAAATAAATGAAATAAAGCAACATACTATAACTATTAAATGAAATCCCAAATACCATTTGCAAAATAATTTAGGAAATGCTATAGACCAGAAATAATTGAGTACTTTCTTCATCCCAGGAGGCTGATTTGTTCTATTTTTTGTTAATAGAATTCATCTGGTAAATAGGTTATTACATTCTGAAAGTCCTAAACGTTCTAGTCTCATCTGATCAGAATACAAATATTTTATGTCATTTTCAGTAATCAAAGTTACTCATCTCTGAATTTCTACTGAGACGTTATGCATTTTTAACTTTCATATACAACTGTACTGTAGCTCTGTAGCATATAGTGAGTGTATTAATTTTCATATTGGGAGAAATATATGGAATGGAATTGATTTAATGTAATAATATGCATTGTATTAAAAGTTACCTTCAACAAAATATTTTTATACGCTACCTATAGTAGCCTACTATAAAGTGAGATGAGAATCTTGTCTCACACTGCACCAGTCTAGAGATGGCCACACATCCTAAGTTACTGTTCTCACTGATTGCAGATGAGACCATAGTTTGACATTAATCACCTCTGCTTTCTCCTATAGTCAATGCAGAAACAGAAACATTGGTACAGTAGCACAATACCTCTACACAATTTGCCAATCACCAATCTTTTAATGCAATACCTGCCATCACACTGGGCTGAAGCACAACAGCCAGGAATTGGATTGGAGTAAGGGTGGAGTAAGAGTTTTGATGGTGAACAGGAGTTGGGAATTGGGACATTGCAGCAAATGTTGCCTCAAACAGCTTAGACTAGAGTTTGGGAATATTTTTGTATTATACATTGTTGATTGCATTTTCAATATAGTTCTGTATTCATTGCATTCAACTACTCTATGCAAAGAGTAAATATTTTTTTTACTTAAAGAAGAAAGTTGGAGGGTCAAAGAAGAGGGGAATATATGATCATTGATCTATTCATTCTCACAGGCTAGCACCATTGGTTTTAAAAATAGCATGATGATGATGTCCATAATAGTGATGAGCACCGGAAATTTTTCGGGTTTTGTGTTTTGGTTTTGGGTTCAGTTCCGCGGCCGTGTTTTGGGTTCGAACACGTTTTGGCAAAACCTCACCGAATTTTTTTTGTCGGATTCGGGTGTGTTTTGGATTCGGGTGTTTTTTTCAAAAAACCCTAAAAAACAGCTTAAATCATAGAATTTGGGGGTCATTTTGATCCCAAAGTATTATTAACCTCAATAACCATAATTTCCACTCATTTTCAGTCTATTCTGAACACCTCACAATATTATTTTTAGTCCTAAAATTTGCACCGAGGTCGCTGGATGACTAAGCTCAGCGACCCAAGTGGCCGACACAAACACCTGGCCCATCTAGGAGTGGCACTGCAGTGTCACGCAGGATGGCCCTTCAAAAAACTACTCCCCAAACAGCACATGACGCAAAGAAGAAAAAAAAGAGGCGCAATGAGGTAGCTGTGTGAGTAAGCTAAGCGACCCTAGTGGCCGACACAAACACCTGGCCCATCTAGGAGTGGAACTGCAGTGTCACGCAGGATGGCCCTTCCAAAAAACACCCCCCAAACAGCACATGACGCAAAGAAAAAAAGAGGCGCAATGAGGTAGCTGTGTGACTAAGATAAGCGACCCAAGTGGCCGACACAAACACCTGGCCCATCTAGGAGTGGCACTGCAGTGTCACGCAGGATGGCCCTTCCAAAAACTACTCCCCAAACAGCACATGACGCAAAGAAAAATGAAAGAAAAAAGAGGTGCAAGATGGAATTGTCCTTGGGCCCTCCCACCCACCCTTATGTTGTATAAACAGGACATGCACACTTTAACCAACCCATCATTTCAGTGACAGGGTCTGCCACACGACTGTGACTGATATGACGGGTTGGTTTGGACCCCCACCAAAAAAGAAGCAATTAATCTCTCCTTGCACAAACTGGCTCTACAGAGGCAAAATGTCCACCTCATCATCATCCTCCGATATATCACCGTGTACATCCCCCTCCTCACAGATTATCAATTCGTCCCCACTGGAATCCACCATCTCAGCTCCCTGTGTACTTTGTGGAGGCAATTGCTGCTGGTGAATGTCTCCACGGAGGAATTGATTATAATTCATTTTAATGAACATCATCTTCTCCACATTTTCTGGATGTAACCTCGTACGCCGATTGCTGACAAGGTGAGCGGCGGCACTAAACACTCTTTCGGAGTACACACTTGTGGGAGGGCAACTTAGGTAGAATAAAGCCAGTTTGTGCAAGGGCCTCCAAATTGCCTCTTTTTCCTGCCAGTATAAGTACGAACTGTGTGACGTGCCTACTTGGATGCGGTCACTCATATAATCCTCCACCATTCTTTCAATGGGGAGAGAATCATATGCAGTGACAGTAGACGACATGTCCGTAATCGTTGTCAGGTCCTTCAGTCCGGACCAGATGTCAGCATCAGCAGTCGCTCCAGACTGCCCTGCATCACCGCCAGTGGGTGGGCTCGGAATTCTGAGCCTTTTCCTCGCACCCCCAGTTGCGGGAGAATGTGAAGGAGGAGATGTTGACAGGTCGCGTTCCGCTTGACTTGACAATTTTCTCACCAGCAGTTCTTTGAACCCCAGCAGACTTGTGTCTGCCGGAAAGAGAGATCCAAGGTAGGTTTTAAATCTAGGATCGAGCACGGTGGCCAAAATGTAGTGCTCTGATTTCAACAGATTGACCACCCGTGAATCCTTGTTAAGCGAATTAAGGGCTCCATCCACAAGTCCCACATGCCTAGCGGAATCGCTCTGTGTTAGCTCCTCCTTCAATGTCTCCAGCTTCTTCTGCAAAAGCCTGATGAGGGGAATGACCTGACTCAGGCTGGCAGTGTCTGAACTGACTTCACGTGTGGCAAGTTCAAAAGGTTGCAGAACCTTGCACAACGTTGAAATCATTCTCCACTGCGCTTGAGACAGGTGCATTCCACCTCCTATTTCGTGCTCAGTTGTATAGGCTTGAATGGCCTTTTGCTGCTCCTCCAACCTCTGAAGCATATAGAGGGTTGAATTCCACCTCGTTACCACTTCTTGCTTCAGATGATGGCAGGGCAGGTTCAGGCGTTTTTGGTGGTGCTCCAGTCTTCTGTACGTGGTGCCTGTACGCCGAAAGTGTCCCGCAATTCTTCTGGCCACCGACAGCATCTCTTGCACGCCCCTGTCGTTTTTTAAATAATTCTGCACCACCAAATTCAAGGTATGTGCAAAACATGGGACGTGCTGGAATTTGCCCAGATTTAATGCACACACAATATTGCTGGCGTTGTCCGATGCCACAAATCCACAGGAGAGTCCAATTGGGGTAAGCCATTCCGCGATGATCTTCCTCAGTTGCCGTAAGAGGTTTTCAGCTGTGTGCGTATTCTGGAAAGCGGTGATACAAAGCGTAGCCTGCCTAGGAAAGAGTTGGCGTTTGCGAGATGCTGCTACTGGTGCCGCCGCTGCTGTTCTTGTGGCGGGAGTCCATACATCTACCCAGTGGGCTGTCACAGTCATATAGTCCTGAGCCTGCCCTGCTCCACTTGTCCACATGTCCGTGGTTAAGTGGACATTGGGTACAACTGCATTTTTTAGGACACTGGTGAGTCTTTTTCTGAGGTCTGTGTACATTTTCGGTATCGCCTGCCTAGAGAAATGGAACCTAGATGGTATTTGGTACCGGGGACACAGTACCTCCAACAAGTCTCTAGTTGGCTCTGCAGTAATGATGGATACCGGAAACCACGTTTCTCACCGCCCAGGATGCCAAGGCCTCAGTTATCCGCTTTGCAGCAGGATGACTGCTGTGATATTTCATCTTCCTCGCAAAGGACTGTTGGACAGTCAATTGCTTGGTGGAAGTAGTAAAAGTGGTCTTACGACTTCCCCTCTGGGATGACCATCGACTCCCAGCAGCAACAACAGCAGCGCCAGCAGCAGTAGGCGTTACACGCAAGGATGCATCGGAGGAATCCCAGGCAGGAGAGGACTCGTCAGAATTGCCAGTGACATGGCCTGCAGGACTATTGGCATTCCTGGGGAAGGAGGAAATTGACACTGAGGGAGTTGGTGGGGTGGTTTGCGTGAGCTTGGTTACAAGAGGAAGGGATTTACTGGTCAGTGGACTGCTTCCGCTGTCGCCCAAAGTTTTTGAACTTGTCACTGACTTATGATGAATGCGCTGCAGGTGACGTATAAGGGAGGATGTTCCGAGGTGGTTAACATCCTTACCCCTACTTATTACAGCTTGACAAAGGCAACACACGGCTTGACAAATGTTGTCCGCATTTCTGTTGAAATACTTCCACACCGAAGAGCTGATTTTTTTGGTATTTTCACCAGGCATGTCAATGGCCATATTCCTCCCACGGACAACAGGTGTCTCCCCGGGTGCCTGACTTAAACAAACCACCTCACCATCAGAATCCTCCTGGTCAATTTCCTCCCCAGCGCCAGCAACACCCATATCCTCCTCATCCTGGTGTACTTCAACACTGACATCTTCAATCTGACTATCAGGAACTGGACTGCGGGTGCTCCTTCCAGCACTTGCAGGGGGCGTGCAAATGGTGGAAGGCGCATGCTCTTCACGTCCAGTGTTGGGAAGGTCAGGCATCGCAAACGACACAATTGGACTCTCCTTGTGGATTTGTGATTTCGAAGAACGCACAGTTCTTTGCTGTGCTTTTGCCAGCTTGAGTCTTTTCATTTTTCTAGCGAGAGGCTGAGTGCTTCCATCCTCATGTGAAGCTGAACCACTAGCCATGAACATAGGCCAGGGCCTCAGCCGTTCCTTGCCACTCCGTGTGGTAAATGGCATATTGGCAAGTTTACGCTTCTCCTCCGACAATTTTATTTTAGATTTTTGAGTCCTTTTTTTACTGATATTTGGTGTTTTGGATTTTACATGCTCTGTACTATGACATTGGGCATCGGCCTTGGCAGACGACGTTGATGGCATTTCATCGTCTCGGCCATGACTAGTGGCAGCAGCTTCAGCACGAGGTGGAAGTCGATCTTGATCTTTCCCTATTTTTGGAACCTCAACATTTTTGTTCTCCATATTTTAATAGGCACAACTAAAAGGCACCTCAGGTAAACAATGGAGATGGATGGATACTAGTATACTTATGGATGACGAGCGACTGCCGACACAGAGGTAGCTACAGCCGTGGACTACCGTACTGCGTCTGCTGCTAGTATAGACTGGATGATAATGATATAAAAAATATATATATATCACTACTGCAGGACAGGTATATATTATATAATGACGGACCTGCTGGACACTGTCAGCACTGCAGACTCCTAAAGTAAACTACTAGTATGAAGAAGATAGAAAAAAAAAACCCACCACAGGTAGGTATACAATTATGGATGGACGAGCGACTGCCGACACAGAGGTAGCTACAGCTGTGGACTACCGTACTGCGTCTGCTGCTAGTATAGACTGGATGATAATGATATAAAAAATATATATATATCACTACTGCAGGACAGGTATATATTATATAATGACGGACCTGATGGACACTGTTAGCACTGCAGACTCCTAAAGTAAACTACTAGTATGAAGAAGATAGAAAAAAAAAAAAAACACCACAGGTAGGTATACAATTATGGATGGACGAGCGACTGCCGACACAGAGGTAGCTACAGCCGTGGACTACCGTACTGCATCTGCTGCTAGTACAGACTGGATGATAATGATATAAAAAATATATATATATCACTACTGCAGGACAGGTATATATTATATAATGACGGACCTGCTGGACACTGTCAGCAGAATGCGTTTATAGAATAAAAACACCACACGACGAGTGAAAAACTTTTTCAGGCAGACAATCACAATATACTGGTGGTCAGTGGTCACTGGTCAGTCACACTGGCAGTGGCACTCTTGCAGCAAAAGTGTGCACTGTTAAATATGTACTCCTGCTATAACTGCTCCCCAGTCTCCCCCACAATTAAGCTGTGTGAGCAGTGAGCACTCAGCACAGTCAGATATACATAGATGATGCAGCACACTGAGGCTGAGCACAGATATGGTATGTGACTGTGTATCGTTTTTTTTCAGGCAGAGAACGGATTATATTAAATAATAAAAATAAATACAACTGCACTGGTGGTCAGTCACTAGTATAACTATCAGCAAAACTCTGCACTCTCTGAGTACTCCTCCTAATGCTCCAGTAAATCAAGTGTCTCACTCTCTATCTATTCTAAACGGAGAGGACGCCAGCCACGTCCTCTCCCTATCAATCTCAATGCACGTGTGAAAATGGTGGCGACGCGCGGCTCCTTCAATAGAATCCGAGTCTCGCGATAGAATCCGAGCCTCGCGAGAATCCGACAGCGGGATGATGACGTTCGGGCGCGCTCGGGTTAACCGAGCAAGGCGGGAGGATCCGAGTCGCTCGGACCCGTGTAAAAAAAGGTGAAGTTCGGGCGGGTTCGGATTCCGAGGAACCGAACCCGCTCATCACTAGTCCATAATGCACACTTACTGCTATGTTCTATAGAGGTTTACTGATGGATGTCAGTAGTAGTGGGAAATACACAGTCCAGTACAATGCAGTGTATTATGTGCTCATGAGCATTGTTATTGCTATAGCTTTATGGAGAATATATCAGTTATTCACATCATTGGTTGCCTCTGTGCACCTTGCAATCTGTATTCCCTATCACATGAACCTACATACACTCCAGCGGTAATTTTTTTTTGTCAGGAGCCTATTAATATACCAGTATACATTATACAGTATGTGGATTATGGGAGGTAACCTGAGCAAGTCTGGTGAATCATGGTCCATACTGAAGAGATGATTGGGGGTCATCAAAGAATGGGGTGCTGAAGAGATGGTTTAGGATGTCAGATAAGTGGGTGCTGAGATGACTGGGGGTTGTCAGAGAATGGTGTCCTGGAGAGATGGCTAAGGATGTCAGCGAATGGGGTGCTAAGATGGTTGGACGTGTCAAAGAAGGGAGTGCTGGAGAGATGGCTGTGGATGTCAAAGAATGGGTGCTGAGATGATTGGGTTTTGTCAGAGAATGGGGTGCTGAGATGACTGGGGGTTGTCAGAGAATGGGATGCTGAGATGGTTGGGAGTGTAAGTGAATGGGTTGCTGGAGAGATGGCTCAGGGTGTCAGAATGGAGTGCTGGAGAGAGGGCTTGGAATGTCAGAGAATGGGGTTCTGAGATGGTTGGAGGTGTCAAAGAATAGTGTGCTGAAGAGATGGCTTGTGGTGTTAGAGAATAGGGTGCTTAGAGATGTTTGGGCTGTCAAAGAATGTGGTGCTGAGAAATGGCTGGGTCTCAGAGAATGACTGGGACTGTCAGGGAATGGGATGATGATTGATGGCTTGAGGTGTCAGTGATCCAAGGAGTCAGATTAAACAGTAGGTTAAAAAATGTCCATAAATACATCAAGAGGGCATGTGCTACCCCCCATCCCATCTCAACAGCTGTATCAACCCCCTACATTCTTTCCAAGTCTGGTAACAACCAACTCTTCCTTCCTGCAGGCCATGCTCCCTGCACACCTTTCTCCCATCTCCGAAATCTGAGCTAAAAGAAAGAGCAAGTCCCAAAGCAAAAGGTTGCTACCTCAGGCGGGTTGAAGCACCTAAGAGGGCCGGCCCAGGAAACATTGCCGGTGATGTCACTGGCGCCATGCCCTACCATGG
Organism: Pseudophryne corroboree; assembly: GCF_028390025.1. NCBI lineage: Eukaryota > Metazoa > Chordata > Amphibia > Anura > Myobatrachidae > Pseudophryne > Pseudophryne corroboree. The sequence goes on along the minus strand of NC_086444.1, from coordinate 960,679,209 downwards.
GAATCCTAGATAGCACTGTCTGGAGGACTTCCTGCAACTAGGGTTAAACTGGAAATCTTTTTGGCTGGACTGACTCTGGCCTGAATGGCACATCTGTCAGAAGACCAACCAAGGCTGCCTGGCAAAGGCCCCTTGAACATGAGTGCCAGTGCGATGCACTTTTTGTAGTCTAGCTCCTGCTTTTTGCTTATACTACAATCCCCATAGTTTCTATTTATTTCCCAACCCTCTAGTAATGTTGCTTACATGAGCAGTGACTCTCTGTTCCTCTCTTCTTATGTCATCACCTCATTGTCCTCATTCATTTTTTTGCCATTTTATGCTTTTTGTCTTCTGATGAAATTGCTGCTGTAGTTACTTATATTTTATACTGATACAATTTAGCCTATATGTTTTGTGTATTGCAACTACAATCTGTGGTGCCTAGAAATAAATAATGATAATGATAGTGATGATGATGATGATGATGATGATTTGTGTATGTTATTTTTTGGTAAAATAGTGTATTGTACACAATTCAAAATATGCAATTTAAATTACCGTAATTACAAATAGAAATGGCAATGTTCTGATTTGTTTCAAATAAAGGTTGAAATAGTTATGTACATAAATTATTTGCTTTTTTATAATAAATAAAACAAAAAATCAAAGCAAAAACACTCCAATCTAAAAAACTGTTTTTCTTACAAAATGTCCTAAAGTACATCAAGATGGCAGGTTTTTGCAGAACTGCAGAATGAAAGCAATTTAATGCAATTGCAAAAATGCTTATCAAAAAATAAAAATAGTTTGACAACCAGATCAGTCTTTTCTTTTTCTAAACAAAACAATAAATAATAAGCATAGAAATGTTGAAATCTAGCAGAAATATTGGGTGTTCTCCGAAGTTTTGGAACATAAAATATAATGTATAAAGAAAAACATGTAAAAAATATTTGGCATGTCATATTAGTTTGTTCTGCAGTACTTCAAAAATTCTAAAATGGGTAAATTTTTGGTTAGCAATGAAATAAGGATTTATGGCAACAAATTAGCTAGCAATTTAGAAATAAATGGATATACCGCACAAAAATAGATCTATTAAAAGTGTATTTAACAACTGTTCTGTTTGTGTGAACTGAGTTTACTTTTTTGCTTTAGTTTTTCCTTATATACTGAAAATTAATATTTTAGGTTGAAAATATGAATATAGATATATTTTAACAGTACTTAAAATTTATTAAATAATTCAATTGTCTCTTTTTATTCCTACATCTTGTAGAATACCCTACAATAGCATGCTACCAATGATGACTCCCTATTTTGTCTAACAATATATAGGTTAGCAAAGAAGAATAAATTCCTTTAGCATGGCTTTTTTAAATGATTGTGGTAGTACAGATTGTTTTTATCTTATTGAAGACCATGTACAATGTTTATAATATACACAAGAGTGTCAAGAGAAAACTTTATATATATACAGTATATATATATATATATATATATATACAGAAAATGTAGAAAATCCACATAAACCAGCACACAATAAGTGGCAGCAAAGTTCAATCCCATATCTATCGCAAACCCACAGATAAGAGCACATTGTTAAGGTTTGACAGCTTCTATCCGCAACCTTCGTAGAAAGGATTACCCTATTCTCAATTGGTCAGAGTGGTCAGGACAACCTCTGACTCCACTAGACTTCCTGAAGCATTACATCTAATGGGTGAAATTTTTTTGCAAAGAAGGTATTATAGAACTGAGGTAAATGATGTTCTACAAAGATGCCTCAAATTGGACAGAAAGGAACTTTTGATTCCAAAAGAAAGATCCACAGAGGCTAGATGAATGTTGTTATCCAGCACCTATTCCATTTCATCAAGAGCAATCAGATGTTCTATATTAACGCATTGGCACATTGTTCAAAGTGATACGATCCTTGAGCAGTTTTGTAAAAAGGAGCCACTCTTTTGTTACAAAAGAAGCAATAATCAGAGAGATCAATTAGTATACTCTGACATTAGTCCAAGGGTCATGACTGGCACTGGATGGTTACAACTGCAAAATGGAGTGCATAAATGTACAGGTTGTGCAAACTGCATTTTCCTACACACTGGAACTCTTTTTTTGAAACCTATTACAAACAAAAGTTACTAAATTAGACAACGGATGTCTTGCTATACTAAATACGTTGTATACGTTATCTGGTGTCCGTGTAAAATGATTTACGTAAGGAAAACACAAAGGATGCTAAAAGAACGAGTGGCAATGCATTGCAGCTCAATTAAAAAAGCATTGATGAAAGTAGATACCAGCACACCGCCACTAACGCGCCACTTTGCAACTACCTAGCATTTGATCAAAGATTTTAGAGTGATTGAATTGAACAGGTCCCACCCTCTCATAGAGGAGGTGATAGGAACAGAACTTGCTGCAAAAAGAATGCAAATGGATCTATAACCTGGGGGTAATGGCACCCAACGGGTTGAATGAGTAGTTGACATTTACCCCATTGTTGTGATCGGCTTAATGTGAACAAAATAGGAATTGCTGGTTATATTAACTTATCTGATGGACCCACTAGGCTTAATTTATCATTATTATTGATCATCTTGCTGACGTTTACCCCTCTACTGTTGCTGTAACACAGATTTAGAATTGCCTTTTCCTTGATAAGACATGATCCCTGGTCTCATGAATCAGTTTGAATTAATTTCTAAGATGGATGTGTACTGATTCATTATAATGAATGTAGATTCCCATTGTGCTTTTTATAGCTAATTGTGCAATGTACTTTGTGTATTTGTTTATTTGTTTTGGATTACTGCTGACATCGGGGCTGGACAGCTGTTATGTGCGGCGCTATTGGTTTGCTACCATGGGTAGGTGTAATAAGGCGTCACATGGTAATGCCCACGGAGGCTGGTATACAAAAGTGATGATGCTGTGGAACACTGGAGCCGGCATCACGTCACTTATGGATGGCGTGTCCTGCTGCCTTGTCCCCAAAGCACTCACTTGTGCATTAAGTTGCGGTTAACGGAAATGGTCGCCTGTAATCCCTACACACCTTGCCTGAAGTGGAATGGCTATGGTGCAATATAGCAGTGGGGGAGGAGTGTGGAGATTCCAATCCCTGCACTTGATAGGTGAGCACTTTGGCGCCAATATTGAGACTGTACAGTTGAATGTATTTTGTATTGTTAATTATGTATGTGTATATATATATTGTTTCATGGCTGTGGCTAAGTATACTGATGGCTTTTCCCTTGATGAAGGTGATCCTGCACCGAAACAGCTGTAGGAGCTGCCACTCGTTGTGATGCATTGAACTGCTAAATATCAACTTTTCATTACTATTCATGCCACTTTAAATACAAAAGTCAAAGGATATTTGCAATGCACCCAAAGTACAAAAATTCATGTTCTTATTAGCACACTTCAAATGGAGAAAGTCAATGAAGATAGAGCTGCACCAATAATGTCAGAATTAACAGCAAAGGACTTCCTTTCCCAATACACCTTGAAAACTCTTTTTCTTATGGAGCCAAACTTACTTTTAAATTCTCACCCATAGCCCATAAAGGTATCCGATATTGGAAGAACTAAAAGAGGATATTAATAAAACATTGGAAGTTAGGGACACACCATCAAAGAATAAAAAAGACCTGATCAGAAGAAAAATATATTGGGAAAGGGACTGAGAAATAACAGACAACATTACCAAGAAGAGCATCCCATTTATAAGAAGGGGAGTTCTGATAGACACTCCCCAGATAGGAAATATGAAAGAAGAGTTGTGGACCAAAAAGAATGGAGAAATCGAAGGAACCCCCCCAAAAAATTATTATGGTACAAACAAAAAGGGTAATTATAGAAATGATGATTATTGGAGAGATGATGGACAAAATAGGTTTCGTAATAATAGGATGTCCCCTGTGTATAATGACACCAAGGATAGAGATATCCAGGATAGATCCCCCTGGTACTATGAGAAAGTAAGGTCACAATCACCTTTTTTAGAAAAGGATTGTAATCTCACCAGGTACCGATAAAAGAAGTTATAGAAAAGCCCAAGAAAAATAAGATTAGGACATGGGACGGAGAGGAGGAAATAAAAGCAAATAAAAAAAGAAGGCTACTATTGAGGTTTCCACCCTTGAAAAAATAGAGAAGGTTGAGACAAAGATATATAACCTTAGTGAGGATGAACACACTGTTCTGAGTAAGGGACTTAAGTACACCCCATTGAATAAAATAGATGATTTCAAAGTTTTTGTGGAACTCCAGAGGTTTATTAGACGTCTAACTTTGGAAAAAAAATTCTTAGAGAAAAAACAGGACCCTGTTATAGGGAAACAACCAGAGGGTGTGAAGATTTTTAGAAAAAAAATCTAAATTTTATTCGAACACAAGAAGGGGTGTTTTATTAGTGCTTTCGAACAACTTGTATGAGAGGATCTTGAGAAATCCAATTTCCGGACACACAAAATTGTTAATCTAAATGCGTTTCAAAGAAAGGCCATTACCACATTGCTTAACAATGATAAAATTGTGATAAAACTGTCTGCTAAGGGTGGAGGTGTTGTAATAGAGATGTCTATCATAGAGAAGTAGCCCGTCAACTATTAGATAGAAACACGTACAAGAAGTTGAAAGGTGATCCCACAAATAATATAAAAAAGAAATTATCAGTATTTCTTGAATTATACGTATGTATAAATGTTCTAAAAGAAAAGGAATAAGAATTAATAAATGTCAGTAATCCCTCAATTCTGGTTGTGTACTTATTGCCCAAGGTGCACAAAAGTTTGGTGAACCTCCCCGGCCACCCAATTGTAGATGGGGTGAACTCTATCACCTCAAATTTGTCTGAATTCCTTGATTCCAAGATACAGCTTTAGTACTGAATACAAAATCACATTTGAAGGATACTATATCCATTCTAAATAAATTGAAGGAGGTGGATTGGAAAAATTATTATTGGTTGGTAATGGCTGATGTAAAAATAGGATTTTAAATACCTACCGGTAAATCCTTTTCTCATAGTCCATAAGTGATAATGGGGACACATTAGTATGATGGGTATAGATGGGGTCCACAGGAGCCAGTGCACTTTACATTTCTTCCACTTAGTGTGCTAGCTCCCCCCTATATAGGTAAAACAGTGCCCGAAGGAGAAATGACATACTTGAGAGAAGGAACATAACAACGACAAATGTGGTGAGATTTATACACCAGCACACCATAACATAACTGGGCCAGCAACAGCTGGCAACATAAACAGCAATGGCTGAACAGATAACACCTAACAGAGAACCTGAAGAAAGTCACCGCACAGAGGCGGGTGCCCAATATCCCTTATGGACTATGAGAAAAGGATTTACCGGTAGGTATTTTAAATTGTATTTTCTCTAGCATCCATAAGGGATATTGGGGACACTTTAGTACAATGGGGATGTCCCAAAGCTTCCAAAATGGGAGGGAACATGCAGAGATATCTGCAGCATCGCCTGCCCAAACTGGATATCCTATTTGCCCAAGGTATCAAACTTGTAGAACTTCACAACGGTGTTCTTTCCCGACCAGGTAGTGGCTCAACATAGTTGCAAGGCCGAGAATCCACAGGCAGCCACCCAGGAAGAGCCCACCGATCTAGTAGAGTGGTCCTTAAGAGACTTAGGAACAGGTGAGGCTACCGACACATAGGCCTGTTGGACAGTAATTTGAATACAATGAGCAATGGACTGCTTTGAAGCAGGGCAACACTACTTCTGCGCATCATAGAGCATGAATAAGGAATCAGTCTTTCTGATCCGAGCTGTACGCTTGACATAGATCTTCAAGGCACGCACAGCATCCAATGCCTCCGGAGGAGCAGAAGCGTCAGAACAGGATGGAACCACAATAGGTTGATTCAGGTGAAACGCGGAAACAACCTTCAGCAGGTACTGCTGTCTAGTCTGGAGTTCCGCTTTGTCCTCGTAAAAGACCGAATACGGACCTTTATATGATAAGGCACCCAATTCTGAGACACGTCTAGCAGAAACCAGGGCCAGTAACATCACCATCTTCCATGTGAGGTACTTGTCTTGTACCGTCATCAGATGTTCAAACCAGGAGCACCGTAGGAATCGTAATACCACATCCAAATCTCAAAGAGCCGTAGGCATCACAAACGGAGGTTGGATGTGAAGCACCCCTTGCAAGAAGGTCTGAACTTCAGGCAGTATAGCCAACTTATTTTGGAAGAAGATGGAAAGAGCTGAAATCTGAACCTTAATGGATCCCAGACGTAAGCCTGATCCACTCCAGCCTGCAGGAAATGAAGAAATCTTCCCAAGTGAAATTTGGCAGATGGATATGTGCCTTCCTTGCACCAGGAGATGTATCTCTGCCAGATATTATGATAGTGTTTTTACTTCACAGGTTTTCTGGCTTGCACCATAGTGGCAATTTTTTGGAAAGTTTCTTGTGAGTTAAGATATTCCGCTCAACTTCCATGCCATCGAACGAAGCCACTGTAAGTCCAGGTAGATGAACAGTCCTTGTTGTAGAAGATCTCTTCTGAGTGGTAGAGGCCAAGGGTCTTTGACAGTCATGTCCAGAAGATCCGCATATCACACTCCCAGGGGTTAATCCGGGGAAAGCAGAATTGCTTGTACTCCTTGATGTCAGATCCTCTTGACCACCTTTGGGATCAACAGATTCGGAGGAAATATGTAGACCAGCTGGTAAGGCCAAGGCAACGTCAGTGCATCTACTGCACATGACTGAGCGTCTCTGGTACACGAGCAATAGGAGTTAAGTTTCTTGTTGAGGCGAGATGCCATCATGTCGATCTGGGGGCAACCCCACCAGTTGATGATCTGTTGAAACACTTGAGGATGTAGGCCTCACTCCCCTGGGTGGAGATCGTGGCGACTCAGGAAGTCCACCTCCCAATTGTCCACTCCAAGAATGAAGATTGCTGACAGTGCTAGTGCATTTCTTTCCACCCAGAAGAGTATTCTTGATACTTCTCACATGCAGGCTCTGCTTTTTGTCCCTCCCTGTCGATTGATGTATTCCACAGCAGTGGCGTTGTCCGACTGTACCTGGATTGCTTGATCCTGGAGCAGAAGGGAGGCCTGAATCAGGTCATTGTAGATAACCCAAAGTTCCAGGATGTTGATCGGAAGTAGGGCCTGCCCTGCCTTGGAACTGCACCTGCCCTGGAACTGCACCCCTTGGGTGACAGCCCCCATCCTCTCAGACTCGCATCCGTCATGAGGAGAATCCTATCCTGAATTCCGAAGCATTGATCTTCCTGGAGATTGGAAGACTGCTGCCACCACAGGAGTGAAATCCTGGCCCTGGGTGACAGTTGAATCATCCGGTGCATCTGAAGATGGGAACTGGACCACTTGGTCAGGATGTTCAGTTGAAAGGGTCTGGCATGGAACCATCTATACTGGATGGCCTCGTACGAGGATACCATCTTACTCAACAATCTTATGCAAAGATGAATAGAAACTCGAGTCAGTAGGAGAACCATGCAAACCATTTCCTGGAGAGTTCTCACTTTGTCCTCTGGGAGGAACACTTTCTGCGCTAGAGTATCCAGTAGCATTCCCAGAAATAGGAGTCGCTGAGATGGCTCCAGGTGGGACTTCTGTAGATTGAGGATCCACCTGTGGTGTGACAGAAGGTGTATAGTGTCATCTATATGGAGCAGTAGGAGCTCCCTGGAACTTACTTTTATCAGGACATCGTCCAGTGAAGGGACCACGTTGACCCCCTGGACCCTGATCTGGAACATCATTTCTGCCATCACCTTCGTGAACACCCTCAGAGCTGTAGATTGGCTAAAGGGTAATGCCTGGAAATTGTAGTGATCGTTCAACAGAGCGAACCTCGGATAGACCTGATGAGGAGGCCAAATTGGGATATGGAGGTAGGCGTCCTTGATATCCAGGGACACTAGGAATTACTGACATTCCTGGCCAGTGATCACTGCTCTCAAAGATTCCATCTTGAATTTGAAAACCTTTAGGTAAGGATTCATGGACTTCAGATTCAAAATTGGTCTGACAGACCAGTCTGTTTTTGGCACAACGAACAAACTGGAGTAGTTACATTGTCCTTGCTGTTTCAGGGGTACTGGAACAATGACTCAGGACTGGACCAACTTTGTGATGGCCTGCAGTAGCGTAACACGCATATTTTCCAAAGCTGGTAAGCTTGATTTGAAATATCGATGGGGAGGAGCACCATCGAACTCCAGCTTGTAACCCTGAGAAATAGGGTCCCTTATCCCGGCATCCTGGCAGGAACTTTCCCATATGTGGCTGAAATGACATAACCTGGCTCTCACCTCGAAATCCTCCCAGGGTGGACGGGCACCGTCATGCTAAGGCCTTTGTAGAAGCTGAACTGGTGCTCTGCTCTTGAGAGTCGGCAATGGCTGGTTTCTTAGGTTTACCACTGGTGCCTCCAGCTGCATTTGATGCACCTCTAGTCCTAGATAGAAATCTAGTGGACCGAAAGGACTGAGTAGACGGTCCCGGGTAGGTAGGAGCCCCCGAGGGAAGAAACACGGATTTCCCAGCAGTAGCTTTGGAGATCCATGCATCCAATTTGCCTCCTAAGAGCCATTAACCTGTAAAGGGAAGAGATTCCACATTGCATTTGGAGTTAGCGTCTGCAATCCACTGACGCAACCATGTGACTCTGTGTGCTGACACAGCCATAGCAGTGGTTCTAGCATTAATATTGCCAATCTCTTTTAGGGAGTCACAGAGGACTCCTGCCGTGTCCTGAATGTGTTTTAGGAAAGTCAATGTAGTAACTAAGGTCATGTCACCCGAGAGATCCTCCTGAATTTTAGTAGCCCAGGAGTGAATTGCATGTGTCATCCAGCAACCTGCAATGACCGGTCTTTGAGATACACATGCAGCAATGTAGATAGATTTCAGTGTGGCCTCAATTTTCCTATCCCCTAGGTCCTTTACTGTAAAGGAGCCCTGAGCCAGGAGTACTGCCTTCTTAGAGAGGCGAGAGACTGAGACGTCTACAGCCGGAGATTCTTCCCAGAACTTTCTACCCTGAGGGGCAAAGGGGAATGTATGCAAAAACCAATTTGACACCTGATATTTTTTATCTGGATTCTTCCAGGCTAGCTTAAATAAATCATCTAATTCTTTAGAATCAGGAAATCAGTTTGTCTGCAGGGAGCAAAAATGACTGCTGATTTGCAGCGTCCTCTAGGGGGAGCTTTAGCACATCCTTTATAGCTAAAATGAAGGGTTCAATACCCTGTGTTGGAGTGGAATCCCCACCTAAGGGATTCACACTGTCCCCATCATCCTGTATATCATCATCAGAATCTGATAGAAGTGCAGATACAGCACATTTTTTCGCACCTGTATTAGACAGGGGGGATGGGAACATCAGCCCTGGCAGCTAGCTCTGCTACTGCTTTATGCAGTTCTTGTGTTTTGTTGGCATTTGCAGTGAGCTTAGATGACATATCTGACATCATAGTTTTGATAGCCCCCAGTTAGGTGGGCTCGTGACTCTCCCCCACATTGTCCTCAGCATTTTGTGAGGACTGACTACACTGCTCACATGATAAGGAACCATATGAAAGAGGGGAGAATCTGGTATTACATATGCTGCATAACTTGTGTTTTACCATTATGAAGTACACATAATACACATACAACACAGTCTGATTTACAATGTAAGCCTGCCCTATTGCATGTGAGAGGAGACACAGAGGAAGATAGGACACCAGCACACCCAACGCTGTAGAGCCCCAGTGAGGCTGTCAGCATTTTTACATAATAGTGAAAACTGCTTATACAATTAATTCCCTCAGAGGAATAATATCTGTGCACAAATAGCGGCTCTCCCCCTAATCAACATCCTGTACCAATGATCCAGCGTGTGGCAGATTGTAGAAGCTGTGAGGCTGCTGCTGCTTATGCAGAGGAAGGCGCCAAAATGCCGCTGAGCCCATTCTAATGTAGCTCCGACCCCCATAATGGCGCCGGAGCTCCAGATATATATTTATACTGGCCACGTCTCCTAACCAGGAGGGACCTGTATGCCTCACCCGCGCTTCAGCCACACCAGGAACTAGGGGACCCCTCTAGCAGGGCCCCCGGTTTGTACTCACCACGACGATCACCTTCAGGAAGTGTTAGTGGTGTGAGGCATGCTGCGGTTGCGACAGCCAAGGCGCAGTGCCCCACTGAACAAACAACCCCTCAGGACGGTGGTCCTGCAGCGGGGAAGTGGCTCTGCACCTCATGCGGCCAGTGACTGCCCCCCCAACTCCCACGGTGCCGGTATGCTGTTGCCCAAACAGCATACTAAAAGAAAAGTAAAAGTTTTAAAATAAACTGAAGAAAATTCTGGAGCTAGCAGAGTGTGCATCCTCTCCTGAGGGCACTTTTTTCTAAACTGCCTGTGGGAGGTGGCATAGAGGGGAGGAGCCAGCACACCCAGTGGAAGAAATTTAAAGTGCACTGGCTCCTGTGGACCCCATCTACAGATGTATCCACCGTTATCTTGAGTAGTTTTCTGTGCCTAGTCACAACATGACTTATTAGCATAAACCCTTCATCTATTGTTCTCAACTGCAATACAATACAGAGAACAATACAGCAGGGGATTAAATCATTACAGCAGGGGATTAAGTCTGACTGGCCAGTTGCAGTTAATCCTATTAACCGTCAAGATAAATGTGGATACATCTGTATACCCATCATACTAATGTGTCCCCAATATCCCTTATGGATGCTAGAGAAATTGCTGTATACCATCATTCAGCATCATGATGGTTTAGAGGCGATACGGTACCATTTAGAAAGGAATTATTGTGCAGATCAGGAAAAAGATTTTATTGTAGAATGTATCTCCCTAATCCTCAATAATAATTATTTTTGGTATGAGGGGGACTTCTATCTGCAGTTGGCAGGAGCGGCGATGGGCACTAGGCTGGCACCTAGTTATGCAAATTTATTCATGGCCCACTGGAAGGACCTGTCAGTATGGATAGGTCACCAGTGGGCTGCCAGCCTAGTGCTCTGGGCCAGATTTATAGATGATATTATGTTCATCTGGGGTGGGGGGAGAAGTGCCCTTGATGAATTTTGCATACATCTCAACTCTAATGATAAGGGGATTGATTTAAGTTTTGAAATAAGTCCTATTGAAGCCAATTTTTTTAATATTACGATATACATTGAGGGAAGTAATTTACACACAAGGAACTACACCAAGACTACTGATAGCAATTCATATGTAAATCAAACGAGCAATCACCATGCCAACTGGATACAGAGTATTCCAAAAAGTCAGTTTCAGCAACTTAGACGTAACTGTTCTAAGGTAGAGGTGTTTGACACACAGGCTGATAAGATGGAGGACAATTTTATGGAAAAAGGGTATGACATCAACTTAGTGAAGAAAGCCCAAATAGATATAAGAAGCAGTGATAGAGAGGAAATGTTAATGGAGAAATTGAATGAAATGCAGAAGAATGAGAAAATTAGATCCATAACATGATATACCACCCAACACAAACAATTTGAAAAAATAGTGGAAAAACATTGGAGTTTATTGACAAGAGATCCGGATTTGAAATCCTTCATATGTCCAAAACCTAGATTTACATATAGAAAGGCACAGAATTTGGAGGAAATCTTAGTAAAAAGTGCCTTACCAGTTGAAAAGATGATGACAAGAACAACATCTAAAGGATTGTACTGTTATGGCTGCTGCATTATGTGTAGGAGTTGTAAGACTGAGAGCAAAAAAACGCAATATAAATCCAATGTAACCCAACAGGTATACGAAATCTGTGGTTTTGTTACCTGCAGTCCAAAAGATGTGGTGTACCTTTTAGAGTGCGGTTGTGGTCTACAATACACCGATAGGACCAGTCGCATGATGTAAGATCGCATGGCAGAACATTGTCGCAACATTAAAAAGGGATTTGACTTACATAGTCTCTCCCTACATTTTAGGGATTATCATACTTGTGGCATTAAGAATTATAAAGTTTTTGTGCGATAAAAAAGGTCCAAGGGAATTGGAGGTCTAAAAACAGTGAGGAGAATTTGGCCAGAAGTGAAATGAGGTCCATTTTTGAATTAAGAACACTTGCCCCGAATGTTCTCAATAATGAATTTAAGACCAAATGGTTTATTTAATCCTTTCCTTTGAACTTTTTATTCTATTATCCCACATATGAATGTCTTATTGTTATTATTGTCTGTTTTTGGTGATATGTTTCCAATAAGATGCATATTGCTACAAAAGATTAACATGTGTAGCATTAATAAAACACATGTTTTATATGTGGCTATCTGCTTAAATTGCTAAACACTATTCCTTGCTCTCTCTCTATGGGGGTCATTCCGAGTTGATTGCACGCTAGCTGTTTTTATCAGCCGTGCAAATGCATAGTCGCCGCCCACGGGGGAGTGTATTTTAGCTGTGCAAGTGTGCAAATGCTTGTGCGGCCGAGCAGTACAAAAACATTTTGTGCTTTTTATATATATATAAATATATATATATATATATACTGTATATATATATATATATATATCTTGTAGAAAAGAATGGCTCTCAGAGACTTGAATAGATACAAAAAAGTCAAGTGTATTCCATAGATCAACGTTTCGGGGTACAACCTCCTTTGCCAAGATCACACCAGCATACATGAATAGAGTGAACAACTTACCCATCTAAATAGCACACTGAACTGTGTCCACCGTACTCCCGCCACCGCTGCCGACTCCACACCAGGAAGTCTTCATTCTCCATTCTTTCAGCCTCTCTTGCAGCCAGAAGCCCATCGCGCATTCCCCCACTGTCATGGTAACCTGTCCATGACTGCAGACACCGCTGCGGTGCTTCAAATGGTGGTGTATATATTTCTGTCCATTCATGGAATAGAATGTCTCGCCTCTCAAGTGATGTTGTGATGGGGGTGCCCGACCTATAATAGATACCTAAAAACATGAGTAGTATAACCCCATTAAAGGAATATGATGCAAAATAGTACAATATATCAATATCCTCAACTTATATGGATTATATCATGCAACATAGTTAAATATCAAATTCCCATAAGTTACCATATCAATATCCTCATATCATATAATAAAAAAAGCTCTATCACATCAAAGAATTTCAGTTAATCTTCTCATTGAGGCCATTTGGATGCAGAGTGTTCATTCTGAAGATCCAATTTGTTTCCATATTGAGCAATTTTTTTGTTCGATCACCGACTCTAATAGAATCTTTAACATGATCAATCATAAAGTATTTGAGTGACAGTAAGCTATGTCCCTTATTCTTGAAATGTCTGGTGACGGTTGTTCAATGCCTTTGCCAGAGAGGGCCGCTTTAATCGCCAACCTATGTAAGGCCATTCTGTCACAGAACTTTCTTGTAGTTTGTCCAATGTAATATAAGCTGCATGGGCACACTATCACATAAACAACAAACGAGGTGGTACCGGTTAGTACACATCTGATGTCGTACATATGATCAGTGTGGGGATGTTTGAAGGACTTTGTACTGATGAGGAATTCACAAGTTTCACATTTGACACATTTATAACAGCTGGGGGGCTTGGTGTACACATTTGCAGTCATTGATGGATTCATCCCTGTGATGTCTGTATGGATCAAAAAGTCCCATAGGTTTCAGCCTCTCCAAAAGGCTGCCACCATTCTAGCATTTTTCAACGATGGTAATTCCTTATCAGATTTTAGAATAGGCCATAATGCATGAGTAGCATGTCTGATGATAGGACTTGCTGTTGTGAAGCTACTGGTACAAGGGATAATGTCCCTATGATCTTTTGTCTTAGAGCACAGTAAATCTTTTTGTGCTATCCGTAGCGCTATTTGTTTAGATTGTAGTAGTTCCTTCATATCATAGCCTCTTTCCAGGAAATTTGTTAATAAGCAAATCCAGTTGGCCAGGTACAAAAGCGTCATCACTTGTGATCCTTTCCACTCTTACTATTTGGGAAAAGTGTAAACACTTCTTCAGTGCCATCATGACTGGAAGCTGATAAAAAGGTATTCCCATCTGTAGGTTTATAAAATATCTCTGTGCTGTATGGACTGGATATATGTATAGTGCTAATAATAATATGGATTTCAGTATGGATTCAGCATCAGTCTACCAGTTGTCCCAATATAGCCATATGAACCCACTATACCACCAGCATTTGTTGTTGACCAAGCCTGGGCCATAAAGTCTAATGAAAATCTTGGTCTTAACCAGGGACTGTATCAAGAGACATCACAAGACTAAAGATACAGTATGCAAACTAGTCATAAAATATTAATATGTGAATAACCATTATTAAACCAGTGTCACACTATAATAATTAAATATTCCTAGTGACAAAAATACATTGCAAATAACTTAGAAATATTGTATTCATATAAAAGAGAATGACAAAATATCAAGTAAAATACTTGCTAAGAGATACATAATGGCATAAATACAAACATATATAAGGTTACAAATTTGGAATACATCCAAAAAGAGCTTATACATACTAGAATAGTTGTATATCCAAATAGTGATGTTAGGCCCATATTTCTCAAGCCTTAGAGAATGATAAATTGCACGGTGATAAAGTTCCAACCAACCAGCTCCTTACTGTTATGTTACAGGCTGTGTTTGAAAAAGTTAGGAGCTGATTGGTTGGTACTTTATCACCGTGCCATTTATCACTCTTCAAGGCTTGAAAAATCTGGGCCTCTGTTCCACAAATGTATTAAGGCAAGTTTCAATAATAAAGGGAGCAGTGGACTTTGGGCCTGATTCAGAGAAGTATGCAAAGACAATGTTCCATGGAACTCAGCAATTACTATCAGACTGCACATGTGCTGCTTTCTCATTTTGCATGTGTCAAGGTGCTGCTGCGAACTTGCATGCAATGTGTAATCCTTTGCAAGTTATTGACAGGAAGTATGTTTTTGGGTGTTAACATGGTGTTAACGGAGTGAATATAGAAACGCAGGTCTATCATGGCCGTTTTCAAGCTGTGCAGCTGACACTAGCTGCGAGCCCTAATGTACAAAAACATGGCTCCTGCGTGGCTGCTGCCATGTCCAGTCTTTATAGCCATAGGTCTACCCTTAAGCCTGATGTTCCTTGCTCTTGACTATAGGCTCCGTATGTGTAAGCAATTGTGAATGAGTTGCAATAGCTTCGGTAGGCATCTTTTATTTCTGGGTGGCACCTTTGTTTGCTATTATCAGCAGTTGTGTTGCTGAGAAAATCGCACTTACAACTGCATTAGCGTACTTCTCTGAATAAGGCCTTTTCTTGTAGGAATTCTCGTAACTACAGTAGCAACAGTGTACACACTTCGAAACTACTGAGACCATCCCAAACTTATGTGGGCATATGTTTTCATGAAAAGGCAGACCTCATGTGACTAAAACTGAAGTAAAATAATTAGCAGGCCTCTCTTTTACAGACCTCAATGGATAAAATTGACCATTACCATTAGCACAGACATTTAAAGTGGGAAAAATAATAATAATAATAATAATAATAATAATAATAGCTACTCCTCACCACCACACCCACATTTGTTTTGTGATTTCAGTGTGAAAATCAATTAGATTGAATGAACTTCCCTGTGACACTGGGCCTGATTAAGGTGTGTAAGCTAAGCAAAAAAGCACACAACTGGACACAATCATGTTGCACTGCATGCAGGTGGGGAAGATGTAACATGTGCACAGAGATTTAGACTTTGGGGGGATGTGTTCAAACTAAGGACTGACAAAAGGACTGTGATAATGTAACTGGAAAAAGGCAGAAAAAGAGAGAATATGGTGGGAAGGTAACTGAAGTGTAATGGCAGTTTGTGATGGCAAATTAAAACAGCAGTATGGACAAAATAATGGTAGCAGAAAATAACTAAAGATGCAGACATGGCTGAGATGGAATCATTTTGCATAGTACAGTACAGGAAAGCCAAGCCTTTATAGGTGAATAATAAAGCAAAACAGTTATTGAAATCTCCTCACTAGTCAACTTATTTGGGGAGAACCACTTTTACTATTCTTTCGTTTTAATGTCAGTTTGTCTGAGCCATGATCTACTTAACAAACGTTTATGTAAAATGTTGGGATTATACTGAGAGAAGACTGGCCCAAATTAAGCCATGCTCTACTGCCCATTTTACAGCTAAAGAGAGTCACCCATTTTGACAGTGGAGAGACTGTAGTTTAGTAAAAAGATTATGCGTATATCATAAACAAATATCTGAAATATTGCAGTTTACAAAATCACAGGTTAATTTTACTGAAAATCATGAACATATTAGTCTTGTTGCTGTGAACAGCGGCATCACAAGGCAGGTGCGGGGGGTGCGACCCGCACCAGGTGTGACGACTAAAATGGGTGGGCTCCTCCGCAGTGACAGGAGCCAGGTGTTGCAGCGTGAAAAGTCTGCTACAGTCCCCGGCTCCTGTCATAGAAGGGGAGACCGTCTCCGGGGACAGCCCAATACAGCCCAGCATCTCTGGAGATGCTGGGCAAGCCCCTGGTGTAACGATCCCCATGAGACCACGCCCCCTTTTTTGCAGCCACGCCACATTTTGCAGTGAGTGCACCTCCGGCGAGTTGGCATATCAAGGGTGATGCCTCTGGCTGTGAATGTGTCACCTGAGGGAATAATATCAAAGTAAACAAAAATATATAAAGGTGGCATCTGCAAAATCACAAGAAAATCACTGAGTGAGCTTGATGCATCAGCCCTAAAATGTGTTAAGGTAATATTTGTTTTAAACATTATATTGCCACTTCTCCTCTTACTTTCTTCATTTGCTGATATTTTCTGTTTCTTAAATCTACTTATTTAAAATGTGACACATTTGCCTAGCCATGTGTCAGAACTAATAAATGGCTATTGCACTACAGTTGGTTCATTGAGGAAAGTTATTTCCATACTAAAAACATAATGCTTGCTATGCAAGAGCTTTCTAAAATGCTAAGATGAATCTTCAGAGAGAATTTTACAACAACACTAAACTGGTGTATAGCTGAATAGGTAATTGAAATGATAAGAAATCTAGAATGGGAGGATAAGCACAATTGACTTGTGGTAAAAAAAAATCCTGCTTCATTAAGTTTTAATTGCTTAAAATAGCACATTTTGCACAGCTAAACCATACTTGTTAAGGAACATATCTGAGGATATCTGCTGTAAAAGAAATTGACCTTAACAATAAAATAAGAATACTAGCAATAACAAGTGCGTAACTACTAATGAATGACAAAAATATGTAGTTTTGGAAAGAAAAAACAATAAAAATAGATGAGAACACTAATGACATTACTTTTGTATAATTGACTACATGCTGTTCTTTAATTACTAGAATAATACTGCAATGTTATAACTTGACCAGTACTACAGTACATATAGAAATATATACAGTTTATATGATTGGTGGATACAATATACAGCAGTAATAAATTACAAAAGGCATGTGATTAATAAAAAACAAATTGTTTGCATCTGTTATATTCCTTATATCTTACAATTTCTGGTTATACTAAACACACTTTTTGTTTTAATATATAAGATATAAATATCCAATATTTACAAATACTTGCCTGGCACTAACATGAGACATGCAACCGCTGCCAGGACTGTTTTAACTGACCAGATCACATATCATACAGTATGTTACTGCTGTCTTGCTACATTCCCTTTGTTGTGCAGAAAGGATTCCTCCTCTTGCTCGGGCCCCTTGGGAGTGTTGTTCCTCACCAAGCACAAATATGATGAACTGTGCAGAGATCAGCTGCAGCAGGGATGACGGATGATTTATATATATATATATATATATATATATATATATATATATATAAAACACACAGATGGGCACTCACCAGAATAGTTTTGCACTTAAATGATTAACAGCTTTAATGCATACTTATCAGCACATTTATACAGTTTTTGGTCAAACGTTTCGATCCAGTCAGGATCATCCTCAAGACATGCAACATGTTCAGCTCATACAGCGTATATTAATTGTTCATATTCACAAACAGCAACCAGATAATGTCTGACAGGCTCCTTAAGTGCCCTATACAATCATGAAAAAACTGCCAAAATCATGCACCAATCAAGGCTAGGCAGTACTAACCAACATAGGTAAGGTGTACAACAGTAAATGAATACATCCATTTTAAATAACTAATAGGCCGTATCACAAGTAGCCACCCCTCACATAAGTGGTATTTACCCCAAGGCTGAGCTCTGCTATCACGAGCAGCATGCTGTTTATGGCGTGCGCTCCACCCACCAAGCACTGGAATGCACTTCGCTTCCTGCTCCAGCGTCACCAGCGGTGATAGCTTTCCGGACATATGACCATGAAAGCAGACAAGGGCACTCAGGATGTTGTTAGTCACATATTGGTGTATTCAAAATCGTGGTCACATCAGTCCAATGTTTCAGGGCGCAACAGCCCCTATGTCAAGGTGAAAAGGGGCGGTTGTGCCCTTTTCACCTTGATTTTTTTATGACTATATATATATATATATATATATATATATATATATGACTATATCTATCAATGAATCCGGCATTCATACGGACACCTTAGAGACTTACTTGCTCAGGTGCTCTCCTTAGGAGAATTGCTTCCCTGAAATATAGCAAGACTATAGGCAGCACTCAGAGTCTTTCAATAAACGTGAACCAAATGTGATTTTAATAAGTTAACATTTTGGGGATGTGCTCCCCTTCTTCACGACAAAAAACAAGTGACTAGTGCAAAATAATGACAAGAAATACCTTACCCCATGGATCCCTGCAGCTTTCACCACCTTAGCA
This sequence comes from Pseudophryne corroboree, assembly GCF_028390025.1. NCBI lineage: Eukaryota > Metazoa > Chordata > Amphibia > Anura > Myobatrachidae > Pseudophryne > Pseudophryne corroboree. The sequence continues at coordinate 960,660,347 of NC_086444.1, read as the reverse complement.
TCAAGTCTGTCCACTTAAGGTTGTGGACGGAATATCTTGTGAGGCCATGCCCCTTTTCTAGGAGTGTGTGCACCTTTGGTGCACACACAAATATACCTACTTCTACTAAACTCTCCCCTTCACCTATAATACTACCCCCACCAGGCATTTTTCTCTGAATCTGTGTCTGTATATTTATAGATATATGTGGGCATTAAAGATAAGGTGTTCAGATATTTGACTAATAAGAGGGCATTTGCGCCAAGTTTTTGGGTGTCTTCTTTGGTGAGAGGGTATTCTTCAAGTTGCCCAACTCACCTGATTAGATTATATTGGTGGCTCATGTATTTATGAAGAAAACTACAATCTTAAATCAAATCCCAGTTATAAACACTTATGGTTTAAAAAAAAACTACCATAAAACCTTGAATTTTCAATCTTTCTTCTAAAAAATTATCAGACTCAGAAATATCTTTATTGAATAAAGGGTTAAAATATTAACCCTCCTGTGCCCCAAATATGTTTGATCTATGTAGATCTCAATAGGTATTTGTGCACTATGTGTAGGAAGAGATTTTTTGCTAATAAACACCTTAAAAAGACAGATGATACCTCAATTCAAATAATATTAGATAGCACAGATAATGTATTATTAACCACTCTTGAGGAACTTTGGATAGAGAGTAATGAAATTAATTCTAAAGTACTACAAACAGAAAGAAGAATATTTGAGATTTAAAATAAAGATCTTTTCAAAAGTAAATCTGAATTTTTCCCTATTCGGTCCAAGAGTAGCAATATAGAGGCATTCTATAAGATTACTTTAAGAGAACTTTAAGGAATTATGGCCCTCATTCCGAGTTGTTCGCTCGCTAGCTGCTTTTAGCAGCATTGCACACGCTAGGCCGCCACCCTCTGGGAGTGTATCTTAGCTTAGCAGAAGTGCGAATGAAAGATTAGCAGAATTGCTACTAAATAATTCTTAGCAGTTTCTGAGTAGCTCCGGACTTACTCACAGATTGCGATCAGCTCAGTCCGTTTAGTTCCTGGTTTGACGTCACAAACACGCCCTGCCTTCGGCCAGCCACTCCCCCGTTTCTCCAGACACTCCCGCGTTTTTCCCTGACATGCCTGCGTTTTTTTGCAAACGCCGGGAAAATGCTGAGTTACCACCCAGAAACGCCCCTTTCCTGTCAATCATTCACCGATCAGCAGTGCGACTGAAAAGCGCCGCAGAATCCACAGCAAATCTGCTAAGTTTTTAGTTAAATAACTAAGCACATGCGGCCTGCGTGCCTCACACATGCGCAGTTTGCAACAAATCGCAGCATAGCGAAAATCGGCAACAAGCAAACAACTCGGAATGACCCCCTATGTTATAGACAACAATACTCAAAGAAGCAATTTAGCAAATTGGGAAAAAAGAGCTCTAAAGCTGCTAGCAGAAGATACATCTATAATCATAAAGGAGGCTGATAAAGGGGTGATGGTAATTTTAGATAGTAAAGACTTTATCTTCGAATCTTTGAGACAACTTGAAGATAAGATGTATTATAAAGTATTACCCAAAGACCCCAATAAACGCTTCCTTATTCAACTTAAAATTCTTTTGGAAAAAGCTAATACTACAGGAGTCATATTCATTTTTTACTTCTGACACACCCCACTATCCCCACTTTTTATTATTTCCCCAAGGTTCACAAATATCTCACCACACCCCCAGGTTGTCGTATTATTTTGGGGATTAATTCACTCACTTCCAATTTGACCTTTTATGTAGATTCCTTCCTTTAAACTCGGGTGTCCTCACTGAGGTCACACGTGAAAGATACTACACAGTTTCTAAACAGAATTTAGACCATTCAATGGAAAGATTCTTACAGTATGCATTTCTAACAATGTAGTATCAGAAAATACAGGGAGCACTTTACCCTAGTAAAATTGGGCGCTAGACACTTTTAAATGTGTGTGTGTGTATATATATATATATATATATATATATACAGCTGTAGTAGCTCCGGCACTCCACTGAAATGGCAGAATGAAGAATACTTGCTCCTGTGCCTTCCCACAGGGCGGTCACCCCGGAATAGTAGCAAACAAAAGAGGCAGCACTCGAAGTCAGCAAAAAACGTGAAATGTATTATCACAAGAGTGTTGACGTTTCGGGGACGTGAATCCAATAGAGGGGGAGATAGAGGGAAGAAGCTATTACAACTTGAGTCCCGGTGGATTTTTAAGCTACAGACTATGTGTCCCAGGGGCCTGAATGACACATTGGGCCTTATTCACTGGTTGTGAGTTGCTTTTTCGTCAAGTTTTTTCGCAGGCGGGCTTGCTAATGTGTGGGGTTGCCTTGGGCATATTGATTTTCAGGATCTGTTTGGATAACTTTTAGGCTGTGAAGAGCCATTTGGTCTTTTAGATAACATCCACATGACCAGGGGTCCATGGCCACAGTGGTTGGTAATATTGTTATAGTCTGGGCAGTTATGGATGGTAGTATGGTTAGATATTATTCAGTGGTCGGGCATGGGATTGTTCCTGCACACCAGTCACTTAACGACAGTAGCAGGTTTTTAAAGATTTTTTTAATTTTTTCTTTCTTAAAACTGCTGTGTGTATCAAAGTTTTTTCTTATGCACAATACCTGTTCTTAAATATGTTTTGTTAGAACAGCCTAATTTTTATATTCATGTTTAGTGTACAATGTGTGTTATTTAAATAACTGTTTGTATTTTTATCTCTATTTGCATAGCGTTTCCCTGGTTACGAGCCGAGCCCCGGTGTGTCATTTCCGCCAGGCTGGAGGGAGCAGAAGGCATCGCGGGAGTCCAGCGGGGGGCCGTGGCAACAGGTTGCCATGGTCACCATGCCGGGCCGGGCGACGTCACTTCCGCCCCGCTGCCGGAAGCTGTGAGTGTACACCGGAGTGTGCAGGAGATCGTGACTGGGGACGCACGACGGTGTGGGAGGTCCACGGGGTAAGTGGGAATTTATTGTTGGTTTTGCACATTGTTAAATTGTTCTGAGGAAGGGGAGCACGTCCCCGAAACGTCAACACTCTTGTGATAATACATTTCACGTTTTTTGCTGACTTCGAGTGCCGCCTCTTTTGTTTGCTATATATATATATATATATATATAGGGAGAAGAAGGCGGCACTCTGAGACTTTCACAAATACAAATAGGTGCTTTAATGTGGGTCGACGTTTCGGAAGACGTACTCCCTTCCTCAAGACACAGCAAACTAGTGAGAAAACAGTGCAATGCAATATTTATAAGGCTTACCGTACCCTAGGCCCGCCAACCTCCATCGCGGCCAGCGGCGTCCCGATCTCCGGCACCCTCACTTCCGGGTTCGGCTGTTTCCGCCCCTCAGAGTGACGTCATTCCGTAGACGGGAGACGCGGCCGCAAGGAGGGTAAAGACAGGAAGTGGATACACGTTACCATGGGGATGGTCTGCTGTAATGACAAAACAAAACAAATAAACTGTTACATTGTAAAATAAGACCACTTAGGTGGAAATCAGTGCTGCAAAACAAAACAAATACGTAAAACAAATATTTAAAACCCATGGTGCAAAAGACACACACCGTATTAAACGTGTGTGATACAAATAATAAAACAAACATATTAATAAATATCCAGATGATTGTGACTATAGTAAAATACTTATTACTGGCATATGGCTAGATCTTAGTAAAACACCACCTTAATGGACAGGTACATGTTGTAGCTAACCTGGAGCTTGCTCTAGTCATATCCTCAATACACGCACAATCTAGGTGCGAGCATCAGAGGTACGACCGGAAACCCCAGAAAAAAACGACAAGAATAATACTTCAGAAACAATGGATACCCTATCACCCTTTCAATCACGGTGATGGTGAGCAACATGGGGCGACCAACGTGTCAGCTGCAAAAAAAGGGGCCCCCATTACTTGCTCATAAAAAGCAACTAAGATTTAAATGCTCATTTAGACCCCGAGGGTGGATGGTATCCAATTTATGGATCCACTTCGCTTCAAGCTGTAGCAATTTTTGTGCTCCGTTACCTCCCCGCAGTGTCTCTGGAACCTGGTCCACTATTTTATATCGTACTGAAGCAAGACTGTGGCGCATCTGCACAAAGTGACGCGCCACAGATTGCTCACTGTTGCCTGACAACAGCGCCGCCCTGATGGCGGACCTGTGTTGGGCCATCCGTTCCTTGAACAAGCACTGTCTCTTACCCATGTAGTAAAGACTACATGGGCAGACCAGCACATAAACAACGTAGGATGAGCTACATGTAAGTGGCCTTTGGATCCCTATCTTTTTCCCAGTGTGGGGATGCGAGATGGAATCCCCCGTCAGCATATAGCTGCAAGTAGTGCAGCCTAAGCACTTAAAGCAGCTTGCTTTACGTGTCAAAAAATGTGACTTGGGTTGCACTTGTTAAACCCTGACACATCATACTTGACTACGAGATCCTTAATGTTGGCACTGCGGGTATAGCAGGGCATAATTCTGCTGTTTTTTTAACACTTGTAGATTGGGATCAGTAGTGATCATCGGCCACATTTGTTTAACTTTCTTACAGGTTCTTCTACTGGCTGTGTTAAATTGGTTTACCCAGGCAACCTTAGATGATTTTGCTGCAGGGTGCTTGACCTGTAATAGCTCCTGTCTATTCCTTGATCTTGCTCTGGCGCATGCTTGTTTCAGTAAACCCAATGGGTAAACCCTTTGTAGGAACCTCTTAGTCATGGCTTCTAATTGAACCTCCAGCTCCTCAGGGGCGCTGGTGATTCTGCACACCCTGAGGAACTGGGAATAAGGTAGGCCTTGTACTAAAGCTGGGGGGTGAAAACTGTCATGTCTGAGGAGTGTGTTACGGTCAGTTGGCTTAGAGTATACTGTAGTATGTAGCTCACCATCTTGTAACTTAATTTTAATATCCAAAAAGCAAATTTCAGACATATGTGTGGAAAGGGTAAATTTTACTAGGCTGGAGGAATGATTATGTGCTTCTATCAGCTTGGACAAAGTCCCCACTTCACCACTCCAAAATAGCAGGAGATCATCTATATAACTTGTGTACAACTGAATCTGATCCGCTGTCACCCTATCCTCAAAAAACACCTGTCTCTCTACCTCCCACATGTAGGCGTTGGCTAGCGATGGGGCCACCGCCGACCCCATCGCACAGGTGTATAAGCTGGCCACATCGAGGACCGTACCTGTCTGGATAGAGCCCAACTGTGCCAACTGTCTGAGCAGAGAGCTGGAATCTTTCAAATGGGAGAACGTCGCCTGAATGCAGGAAAAAATCTAGATATATGGCGATAGATTCACAAAGTGAACCTCTAGCCGAAATAATCTTTGGACTGTATGCGGGGGACTGGGAGTTGCTATCTCTGTATCCCACCAGGCCATGGCACCCTCATTTTGTTCATTGGAACTGCTTATACGGACACTGGCTCATCTATTGACACGGAGCACTGGACACTTGCACATGTCACTTAGCACTTTGCACTTTATATAACACATCACTGTCACAGTTTGTCCCTTATCTGGCAAAGATTTTGGCTACATATTGGTACAGGAACGCTGTCCACCCCAGATTTAACATGGCCACGCCGGAGCTGGACCCCAGTGATGCCCAGGCTTATCTGTTGCAATGCGATAACTATGATGTGCTAAGCTTTTCTGACATCGAGGCAGAAAACATCCTGCTGAAAGAGCCAGCTTTTGAAGAGAAAGTGGTATCCTCAAATGAGGAGTTATTTCGTGAGTTGTTTAAGTTACGGAAAAGAGAAGTGGATTTTATGTATCACGGTCGTACCCTCTCGGATTATTACAGAAACAAGCAGATTCCGAGGGGATTCCGTGTACAAAATACCCCGACCATCGGGCCGCATAATGCAACCTTTTGTAGACGGTGGATATCGATCCTCAATAAATGTGTGATGGACCTCATGCTCCTAGTCATTGAGGAGTCCACCCGTGAGGTCAACCTGACGAAAGAGAAGTTACGCACATTTGAGGAACAACATCTTCAAACGCTCACTGAGGACAAAACTACCAATTGGCTCGATAAGCTTAAAAACCAGGTGAGAACTTATAGGCTTGAACTGCTCAAGTACAAGAAAGACAAACTGCTCAAAGTACAGGCTGATTATGAGCAATACCGAGTATACACCTGGTTATCTAAATCAACTGGCATTCCCACTAGAGGGAAGACTGATAGACCCTTCAGGCGCAGGACACAGAGACTGCAATATAGCACGTCTGCGAGTGAAACAGATGAAACAGCGATCTCTGATTCTGCAATCACCTTGCAAGGTGTCCCTTTAGGGGCTGTTACCCGAGCACTGGCATCTGGAAAAAGACGAAACCTACCAGACGGGGGGGCCAGTCGAGGCGGCAAGCGGGGAGTAAGACCACCCAGGTCGCGTCGGACCTAATTTTTAATTTATCACGGACAAACTTAACACCGGCTGAAACCGCCGTCCTCAGCAGAGGTTTATCTTACGTTCCCACCAAACCACCAGACACATTTCAATGGAAGGCCGAAGCGTTCAAATTCAATAGAATTTTGAAACTTAAGGAACATTTCAGTAAAAATTCTGAACAGACCCAGCAGCGGGTTCCTACTCCGCAGGTAAAATGGTTGACATCAGGTTCGAACTTTGAACCCGTTTCATATAATGCGTCCATTAGAACTTTTACGCGGATGCTGGAGCATTTGCAGGATGATCCCCCTCCCGATGTATACAGGAATATGTCAAAAGAGGAATACAGTGCCCTCAAGGATTTGAGTGCCAGACAAGACATTATTATCAGGGGTGCCGATAAAGGCGGCGCCACTGTGATATTGGACACTTGTGACTATATATCTGAGTGCGACCGTTTGTTATCCGATAACCGCACTTACAGTTTGCTGAATGGTGACCCGACTGTTCAATTTAAGGGTGAATTAGATTTTATGTTGACACAGGCCAGGGCGGGGGGCTTAATTACTAACGAAATATATAACAAATTGGTGTGCCCATTTCCGGTGGTGCCGGTTTTTTTATTCAATTCCTAAGATCCACAAGGATGCACAGCACCCGCCCGGCCGGCCAATTATTTCGGCTAGAGGTTCACTTTGTGAATCTATCGCCATATATCTAGATTTTTTCCTGCAACCATGCATTCAGGCGACGTTCTCCCATTTGAAAGATTCCAGCTCTCTGCTCAGACAGTTGGCACAGTTGGGCCCTATCCAGACAGGTACAGTCCTGGCATCGCTCGATGTGGCCAGCTTATACACCTGCATACCACATCGGGCGGGGCTAGCGGCTGTCAGACATCTCATTACCAATAATCCTTTGTATGAAGGTCCTGATGTGCATCTGTTCATCAATTTACTAGAATATACTTTAAGCCATAACTATTTTCTGTTTAATGGTAAATTCTTCATACAGAACACCGGCTGTGCGATGGGGTCGGCGGTGGCCCCATCGCTAGCCAACGCCTACATGTGGGAGGTAGAGAGACAGATGTTTTTTGAGGATAGGGGGATAGCGGATCAGATCAAGTTGTACACATGTTATATAGATGATCTCCTGCTATTTTGGAGTGGTGAAGTGGGGACTTTTTCCAAGCTGATAGAAGCACATCATCATTCCTCCAGCCCAGTAAAATTTACCCTTTCCACACATATGTCTGAAATTTGCTTTTTGGATATTAAAATTAAGTTACAAGATGGTGAGCTACATACTACAGTATACTTTAAGCCAACTGACTGTAACACACTCCTCAGACATGACAGTTTTCACCCCCCAGCTTTAGTACAAGGACTACCTTATTCCCAGTTCCTCAGGGTGTGCAGAATCACCAGCGCCCCTGAGGAGCTGGAGGTTCAATTAGAAGCCATGACTAAGAGGTTCCTACAAAGGGGTTACCCTTTGGGTTTACTGAAACAAGCATGCGCCAGAGCAAGATCAAGGAATAGACAGGAGCTATTACAGGTCAAGCACCCTGCAGCAAAATCATCTAAGGTTGCCTGGGTAAACCAATTTAACACAGCCAGTAGAAGAACCTGTAAGAAAGTTAAACAAATGTGGCCGATGATCACTACTGATCCCAATCTACAAGTGCTAAAAAACAGCAGAATTATGCCCTGCTATACCCGCAGTGCCAACATTAAGGATCTTGTAGTCAAGTATGATGTGTCAGGGTTTAAGCAAGTGCAACCCAAGTCAAATTTTTTGACACGTAAAGCAGGCTGCTTTAAGTGCTTAGGCTGCACTACTTGCAGCTATATGCTGACGGGGGATTCCATCTCGCACCCCCACACTGGGAAAAAGATAGGGATCCAAAGGCCACTTACATGTAGCTCATCCTACGTTGTTTATGTGCTGGTCTGCCCATGTAGTCTTTACTACGTGGGTAAGAGACAGTGCTTGTTCAAGGAATGGATGGCCCAACACAGGTCTGCCATCAGGGCGGCGCTGTTGTCAGGCAACAGTGAGCAACCTGTGGCACGTCACTTTGTGCAGATGCGCCACAGTCTTGCTTCAGTACGATATAAAATAGTGGACCAGGTTCCAGAGACAATGGCGGGAGGTAACCGAGCACAAAAATTGCTACAGCTTGAAGCGAAGTGGATCCATAAATTGGATACCATCCACCCTCGGGGTCTAAATGAGCATTTAAATCTTAGTTGCTTTCTATGAGCAAGTAATGGGGGACCCTTTTTTTGCAGCTGACACGTTGGTCGCCCCATGTTGCTCACCATCACCGTGATTGAAAGGGTGATAGGGTATCCATTGTTTCTGAAGTATTATTCTTGTAGTTTTTTCTGGGGTTTCCGGTCGTACCTCTGATGCTCGCACCTAGATTGTGCGTGTATTAAGGATATGACTAGAGCAAGCTCCAGGTTAGCTACAACATGTACCTGTCCATTAAGGTGGTGTTTTACTAAGATCTAGCCATATGCCAGTAATAAGTATTTTACTATAGTCACAATCATCTGGATATTTATTAATATGTTTGTTTTATTATTTGTTTCACACACGTTTAATACGGTGTGTGTCTTTTGCACCATGGGTTTTAAATATTTGTTTTAAGTATTTGTTTTGTTTTGCAGCACTGATTTCCACCTAAGTGGTCTTATTTTACAATGTAACACTGTTTATTTGTTTTGTTTTGTCATTACAGCAGACCATCCCCATGGTAACGTGTATCCACTTCCTGTCTTTACCCTCCTTGCGGCCGCGTCTCCCATCTACGGAATGACGTCACTCTGAGGGGCGGAAACAGCCGAACCCGGAAGTGAGGGTGCCGGAGATCGGGATGCCGCTGGCCGCAGTGGAGGTTGGCGGGCCTAGGGGACGGTAAGCCTTATAAATATTGCATTGCACTGTTTTCTCACTAGTTTGCTGTGTCTTGAGGAAGGGAGTACGTCTCCCAAAATGTCGACCCACATTAAAGCACCTATTTGTATTTGTGAAAGTCTCCGAGTGCCGCCTTCTTCTCCCTATACATTGAGCTATTGCTGCTTAAGGAGGGCACCGGAGCAGATACCCTGTGGGGCTGAGGAGTGCCAGACCAATCTTTGGACTATATATATATATATATATATAAATATAAGAAATTAATAATTACTTGAAAAGCACCTATATATTAACAGTTGTTATATTGTTAAATAAAGCAGTTCCTAATGACAATCTGGATGTCTCCTAAGACAGTGAATAAAATATGTTTATAGAGCTAAACAATTAAAGAGTGCTTATAAAATTCTCAATTTTATTTTACACAGATAAAATATATATATATAAAAAACTTTTATACAAATTCAGTTAATATTAAATCAATCTAAACACTGGCATTGAATAAGCACAATAATACAAATATAGTCATCTACATAGATGGATGTTTCTAAACCAATTTCACGGTCCGTTTGTAGATTTTTATGTTGATGTAGCAAGAGTCAATATGTTGGTATCTTATGCATATAAATCCCAAATTGGGGAAGAGAAATTAGAACTGTCAGACATTTATGCTCACCCCTAATTGATTAGAATGTCCCTTACTTCGTTACTGGTGAATGCGCTGATTCCCATCAATAGCAAGGCAGAGTAGGTGCTTCAAGCGGCAGCCGTGGACTCTCACTCCTTCGATGCACCGGAGGGGAAGGGAACACAACATGTCCTCAGCAGCACATCCACTGATAGGGCTTTTTTTGGCACAGCAGCAATCAGTGTAGGTGGAATCCAAGATAGTCGGTACCAGTTGAAAGTGTTCGGAAGTGATGGATAGCGGGGGGGGAAATAGTACACCAGCTTAATGAGGCAAGATTGGTCTCCAGCAATGGAATGGCAATAAACAGTGCCCTCAATGCGTTTCTCTGCTATGCACTTCAGCGGTTTCTTCAGGAGGAATGGATTAATATTCAACAGGTGGAGGAGTATTTAAATATACTATAGCCAATTGGCTTGGAGCTTTATTTACACACTGGATACTATAATTGCACTCATATTCACTGCACATGGAGACAACTAAAAACAAATACATTCATTAAAATGAGTATAAGTATTATGGATACATAGGTGCTTTTAATATTATTTAAAAATATATATATGTACAATATCAATGAGTTTATTATAATAAGTGTGTCTAGAGGTATGCATACTAGCACTTAGATAGAGAAGCGTCAATGTATATTACTACTTAGATAAGAAGCATCTATAGGGTCCTATCTCAATATATATTAACATATGTGGAATTAGCAAAACTGCTTTCTCTCCTTTTCCAACATTATATTCATTTCAGATTTTATTACTTAGTTGGAAAACAATTATGACCATATACGTCATCCCAAAGGAGACTCAAAAACAATTAGACAGCGTGTTTGCCCCAAATGACAGTAATATGAAAAGACTGTAGTTCATTACTGAGCCACAGTGGCTCATCTAGTAGGCCTCTTCAATACAATACAGAAGGTCACCGCTTCCGGGACCCCAAAGAACCTGTCAAATTTGCCTGTGTTTTTTTCTCCCAAAATTATTATTTATCATTTATCTCTCTTTTTTATATTTTATACCAATATAGATACAAAAAGTTCAGACTCTACAGTAGAGATCATGTGCAGCATTTATAGGGGTAGCTAGGTTTTCAATGCATATTCCGTATTTATACTAGTAGCTGGAATTTTAAAGTATTCAATAAACTAGAACTAACACAGGAGACAGAGAAAAATTGGCCCTTATACATAGATAGAAAGGAAGAAGAAGGGAGGGGACCAAGAATGCTAGATATACACATACAGGTACCTAGTTTTAATAGCTAACAGCCAACATAGGAAGGAGTGGATACTAATTTAGATGTTATTTAACTCAATATTATCATTTAGTCCTAGAGGGAATAAAGTATCCAAGTTGCAAATCCATTAGGCTTCTCTTTTACAGAGGAGATTGTACCTATCCCTAACCCTGAAGGTCTTATTTATATGTTCAATACCTTGAATCGATAGAACACCACAGTCCCCTCCATGTAATAAGTTGATATGTCTCGGGACACTGTGGTTCATGCATTTCTTCAAAATTAGTCTTCTATGTTCTAAGAACCTCGTGTTCAATGAGCGGATTGCTCTACCAACATTCTGGGTCCCGCAGCTACAGGTGATTAGATAGATTACATAGGTAGTTTGGCAGTTTGTGTTGCCTATTATGTCAAACAGTTTTTTAGTCCTAGAAGATGCAAATTGAAGGCTCTCATTTAGGAACCCACAGGTAATGCATCTAGATTTTTTGCATTTAAAGCAACCTAATTTTGGAGTACTAGAGGTACTGTAGAAATGGGAGTCTTAATAACATCATTCTTCCCGAGAAGATGTTTTGAGTTGGTTACCAGGGGATCCCTAGGTGTGTCAAAATGACTAGGTGAGAGATAATTTTGAATATCGTTGGCCTTCTTAAAAATGACCTTAGTTTCTTCCTCAAGAGAACCTGCTAAAATGCGGTCCATTTTTAAAATGGGAAATTTTTGTATTTATAATTCCCCTAATTAGATGTGAAGCATTATTGAATTTAGAAATAAACAGTGGATCATGAGTTGATGGTTCAATTTTGGGAAGAACATAAGAGGTACCCTGTGTATTAATTGTCAGTAGGGCATCCCTATTTCTGATACTTGTTTCTAAAAAGGCTTTATCTAGGAGTTCTTGCGGATATCCTTGGTCTCTTGAAGGACTGTTTTAGTTCATCACATTGTATAGTAAAATCAGTCTCATTCAAACAGTTCCTTTTTATTCTTAAATACTGACTTTTTGGAATGTTGGTTAACCAAAGATGGTAGTGACAGCTGGAATAAGTAAGAAAGGTGTTACAAACCACCTTCTTCTTAAAAGTTTTTGTTTGTAGTTTACCAGTTAATGTCGGCGTGTAGTCCAATATCCAGAAAAGTGGCACCAGTATGGTGAACTGTGCTTGTGAACATGAGACCGTAGGTATTGGTGTTTAAATAATTGACAAATAATGTGACAGAGTGAATATCCCTTCTCCAAACAATAAATAAATCATCTATGTACCTGCCATAGAGCACCAGGCTCGCCCAAAAGGGACAACCCCAAATATATTGATCCTCGAGGTGCCCCATGTATAAGTTGGCAAAACTGAGGCGAACCTGGTGCCCATGGCAGTACCATGTGTCTGTAAATCATAATCACCATTGAACGTGAAATAATTATGTGATAAGATAAAGAGTATGGCATCTAAAATAAAGTGATTTTTGTATACAGAGATTGAGGTGTCCAAATCCATAAAGTGTTTAGTTACTTTCAAGCCATCATCATGGGGAATATTGGTGTACAATGACTCGACATCACAGATGACTAAAAATAGACATAGTTTGATGTCTTTAATTAAGTGTAAAAAATGAGTGGTATCCCTAATAAAGGATCTAAGAGTTTCAACAAACAGTTGTAGATAAGATTATACAAATGCCAACAGACTGGAAGTAAGTGAACCCACACGCTAAATAATGGGACAACCAGGAGGTGAAGTGAGGGATTTGTGAATTTTGGGAAGGTGATAATAAGTCAGAGTGATAGGATAAGAATTAAACAGAAAGTGATATTAAGTTCTGGATATAGCACCACATGTCAAAGCATCTGCAAGAAGTCCTTTAACTCCCCAGCGTAGCACGGTGTGGGGTCCCTAGGTAGTTTTGAATATAATTTAGTATTATCAAGTTGCCGATATGCTTCGTGTAAGTAGTCAGACGTGTTCTGAATAACATTACCTCCCCCTTATCTGCAGCCTTAATTATGATGGTTTCAACTTTTCTCAGGGCTTTTATGGCACACACTTTCTAAACCGAATTTAGACCATTCAATGGAAAGATTTTGACAGTATGCATTTCTAACAATGGATGTTTCAGCACTATATACAAATATTTTACACTCCAAAGGATCTGATGTTATCTCTAGAAGGTTGAAACAAGATGATGACCTCAGTGAGGAACAAAGACAATTTCTCCTGAATTCTTTATCATTCATTCTTTCACACAATTATTTTTTATTTCTGGACACTTTTTACCTACAGGTGATAGGGACAGCCATGGGGACCAGGTTCGTGCCCATATACGTGAACCTGTACATGGGTGACTTTGAAGACACCCATGTGTGGGGAAGCGCCTGGGCATCGTACCTGGTCTTCTATGGCCATTATATTGAAAATCTTTTGATTATTCGGGATGGGGACTTTCTCTCTGCCTCTTCCATTGTCTACTCACTTAATTCCAACACATAATTTATCTTTCACCTCTTCCTATCACACCTCCAAAATGACCTTTCTGGATGTGACCCTCAAGGTTATCAACAATAAGATTGAAACCTCCACCTATACAAAGAAGACTTATCCAAATTCCTATTTAAATAACAATAGCACACATTATAAACTATGGAAACAATGGAAAGAAAATATTCTGTAAAGTCAGCTCATGTGCCTAAGACACAACTGCACAGAAATAGAAACCTTTAGAAGCTTGGCTAATGATGTTTTAGAATATTTTCATGATTGTGGTTACCCAGAATATATACTACAGAAAGCCTTAAGAGAAACAAGAAATTTAGATAGAACTACCCTTCTACTAAATAAAAAAAAGTTGAAAAGATCAACAAGATAGAAGCCTATCTATATGTAAATATAATAATTGTGCATGGGAAATTAAATATAATCAAACTAAATTATAACATCCTAAAACAAGACAATATTTTAGAGGGCTTGCTCCAAATATAACCACATATAACTTACGGAAAATATAAGTCTTTGAAAACCTTTCTGACACCAAGCCACCTTAGGAAGATAGAAAAACAAACAGTAGAAAGTAATGGTTTGGAATAGTTAACAACAAATAAACCTAAAGGCTTCTAAAAATGTGGTTGACACAAATGTATCACGTCAACACATACCAAGAAAAGCTATGCAAATAGAAATTCCAAACAAAAAAGAGATTTATAAAATAAATTCATTTATGAATTGTGAATCACTATATGTGGTTTATTAATTTTACTGCAGTTTTCCTAACATTTTCTATGTAAGGTGCAGACCTATTCAAGTGCATTTTTTAGAACACAGAAGGAATATTCTAAAAAGATACGCTAAACATAGTGTCTTGCAACATTTCCATGAAGTTCACCAAGGTAACCTGAGTGTTTTGAATATTATAGCCCTAGAATTAATTCAACCAACAAAAAAGTAGAGTGATAGGTTTATAAAACTTTGCAAAAGAAAAGTATATTGGATGCTACAATTCAATTTGCTTTATCCAAATTGTTTAAATAAGATCACTGAGATTAATTCAATTACATAGCTATTTTTAAAGTGGTCTGCATATACAGATGGAGCCACACTCATTGAGCGTGGCTGCATCGCAGGAGGGGAGACCAGCATGACTAGGTGCGCATGCATCTCGGCCCGCCACTGAGCATACACAGATGCTCCCATTCTACGATAAACGTGCATCCCATTTGTTCCAGGTGGTGCGCCCGGCGGGGTGCACCTAGTCACAGATGGAGCCACAATTAGCGTGTACTCAGGATGCTGATTTTTTTTCTTCACACATAGGTAAATAACTTGTAGTGTGGTTAGTAATGGCAAGAGAGATGTATTTGAATATTTATGTATATATGCACCTATATAATTTATACTGAGATGAAGGGCAGCCATCGGGGGGACTGTGGGGACTGGTGTTCTGGGCCCTTACAGAGAGGGGGGCCCTCCCCTGGCTCCTACCGCCAATACCTATAGAGCTGCACCAGGCTGTGAATCAACAGCAGGGTGATGCCTTATTACCTAATTATGGTGTGCAAATTAGGGCCCCTTTCCCTTTGTAACTGATTCTATGTATTTATACATATTTCTGAAGGTAGGAGTCACCTTCAGCCTAATTTAGCACACTGCCCCACCCACCCCTCACTGATTTTAAATACTCCAGCACTCTGGTCTGCATATGTGGAATGAGCACACTGAGGTAAGACTCATACATTTTGTTTACTACGGCAGTCAATATTGGAGGGATTCTCTGGGGCGTGGGGTTCCCTGGACCAGCCATGGCTGGGCACCCCCAGGGCACTGCAACCTAACATTTATTTCAATACACTATGGTACTTATAGATTGTTTTATATATACTGTATGTAACACTTTCACACCAATTTCTTTGACTCTTCACATTACTCACACATGCAGCAGTAGCTGCTCCTACCCACTTAAACTCTTTGTTTGTATCACTCTTGCGGTTGCCTCGGGTAGTCTGGCTGTGTGGCTTTGGGGTATTCTGCTCTCCCGACCTGAACCCCTGTAGTTAGTGTTAGGGACTTACTTAATGAGAAGCTACCTTGGTGCAGTGGGTAAGCTCATAGCCCTGGCCAGGAATATGCTAAATGCCTCTGGTTATTACAGGTTGAGCTAGTGTGAGATAGTGCACCTGCTACTTTTTCCCTCTGTACACTGTATGAAGTTTCAAGTAGAGTAGCACCTCATTACCTAATTATGGTGTGCAAATTAGGGCCCCCTTCCCTTTGTAACTGATTCTTTGTATTTATACATATTTCTGATGGTAGGAGACACCTTCAGCCTAATTTAGCACCCTGCCCCACCCACCCCTCACTGTTTTTAAATAGTCCAGCACTCTGGCCTGCATATGTGGAATGAGCACACTGAGGTATGACTCCTACATTTTGTTTACTATGGCATTCAATATTGGGGGGATTCTCTGGGGAGCATGGTTTCCTAGACCTGCCATGGCTGGGCACCACCGGGGCACTGCAACCTAACATTTATTTCAATACACTATGGCACTTATAGTTTGTTTCATATCTATATATGTAACACTTTCACACCAATTTCTTTCACTCTTCACATTAATCAAACATGCAGCAGTAGCTGCTCCTACCCACTTAAACTCTTTGTTTGTATCACTCTTGCGGTGCCCTAGGGTAGTCTGGCCGGGTGGCTTTGGGGTATCCTGCCCCCCAGACATGAACCCCTGTAGTTAGTGTTAGGGACTTACCCAATGAGAGGCAACCTTGGTGCGGTTGGTAAGCTCATAGCCCTGGCCAGGAATATGCTAAATGCCTCTGGTTATTACAGGTTGAGCTAGTGTGAGATAGTGCACCTGCATCTTTTTCCCTCTGTACATTGTATTAAGTCTCAAGCAGAGTAGCACCTCATTACCTAATTATGGTGTGCAAATTAGGGCCCCCTTCCATTTGTATACCATGAAAGCTCTCAGCTCATCCAAACTACAAGAATAACATATTGAGTCTCTTAATAGAGTATACTGTATATCTCTCTGCAAATGGTCCCTGATAACATGGGTTGATGCTCTAAATGTAAAGGTGTGAAAGCTACATTCATTCTCAACATATCATTTTGTCCTAATATGAAAAGGTTTTGTAACAGGTAACTGACTTCATACATTCACTTGTCAAAATTAAGCTAAAACATAATTATGGAGGATTTTTGAGCAAAATTGTACCTTCCCAAGTAATGCTGACTATAATTATCACACTTGCTAGAAAAGCCATTTTAAGCAGATGGATTTTCTGGCCCCACTTGTTTCAGAATGATTGGAGCTGATCTTTTTTGTGAGAAGAGCACAGCTCCCAGACATAAAGAAGGGAGTCATGTGAGTGAGGAATTGTACACACTGTATTCGTAATGGAGTCAAGATGGGTGATGCTATCAGGAAAATATAAATGTTATATTTATACAGTAGCTAAGGTGAAATATGGTTATTTCCCATATTCTAAACCAAATTAGGCATCATATAGAGTGGATGGGTAGAGTGTGGGGCATAAGCAAGAAAGTAAATTGTTAACCTATAAATAAGTGGGGTATACTGCAGTTACTTTGTTAAATACAATTTGTATGCAAGTAGATATTGTGACACATGAAGGCATATTGCAAGGTATTGTTACGCTACTGAGGATTCACATGGTTCCTTAAAGTTCCAGATCAATATTCAAGCCCTTTGGTGTCAAAGTTTATAACGCCTTTGTTGCTGAGGGTTTCTTACTCCTGTGATGAGCTTATTTTTCAAAGTATGTGCTCACATTCCAACACCAATATCACTAATTATTTAATGCATGACCCACATAAATTATACTTTGATTTTTTTATCAAAGACACTGCATTTTCAGAAAATACTGTAACATTAGTTTTTTTGTTTTTTTTGCTCTTTCCAATGTCAAATTAAATGTAACCAAAATGCGCAAAAAAGTTAATTTTTCTAAAAATTTTATTCATTAGACAATAAGTACTAAGTGGCTACATCATTTGAAAAAGGGGAACCCTCCTAATTCAAATATGGGTACCCTTACATTTATGGTAGCCATGCTGGGGGGAAAAACTTTTCCCATGCCTGAACTCTAGGGGGTACATTTTCTAAGATGGGAGTTCTATTTAAGATGGGATCTGGCCCATAGCAACCAATCAGATTCTACTTCTCATTTCTCTAGCACCTTCTAGAAGATAATACCTGGAATCTGATTGGTTGCTATGGCCAACATCCCATCTTAAATAGAACTTGCAGTAATTTCTTAGTAAATTTACACCTATGAGTTTACTACTACCACCTCTGTAGTTTGCTTTGGTTAATTGTCTGGTGCTTATATTAGTCTGCTGTCAATATAATTTGCTTAGTGCGATTTGAAAATTAAAATTGGCATTAATATGAAATAATGTCAAATAAGATTTTTACTGTTCTTTTTGACTAATGGAACATTTATATGCTAAAACATTTGAGTGTATCACGTCCCTGTTTCTTGAAGGCGAGTTGGCTTGATATACAGTAGATGGCAAACAACTCATTTATTACAGTACAACCACTACAACATAACTTCTGGCTTTTCTTCTACCTACTGGAGTACTGAAATGATCTCACTTTCGTGAATAACTGTACTTAAGGGTGTTTTATATTTACAATGATATCATACTATTGAACTTTCTTTGTTTCCCATTTGTATCTGATATCTTGGCTATTGACTTCATGGTGTTAACTGAGAGACAATCCAAAAATAAGATCTGACAACTGTTTTCCTCATATAAAAGCAATTCTAAGAAGTTTATGAAGAAATAATGGGCTTTACTTGGCTTTTGAATCAGCTGCAAATCAGTGGTTTTGGGGGTCATTCCGAGTTGATCGCTAGCTGCATTCATTCGCTGTGCAGCGATGAAGCAAAAAATGGCACTTCTGCGCATGCGTATGCAGCGCAATGCGCACGCGTGGCGTACTATTACAATGAACTAAGTAGTTTTACACAGGGTCTAGCGATGCTTTTCAGTCGCACAGGCAGCCGCAGAGTGATTGACAGGAAGAGGGCGTTTCTGGGTGTCAACTGACCGTTTTCAGGGAGTGTTCAGAAAAACGCATATGTGCCAGAAAAAACACAGGCGTGGCTGGGTGAACGCAGGGCATGTTTGTGACATAAAAACAGGACCTGAACAGTCTGAAGTGATCGCAAGCGCTGAGTAGGTTTGAAGCTACTCTGAAACTGCACAAAAATATTTTGTAGCCGCTCTGCGATCTCTTCGTTCGCACTTCTGCTAAGCTAAAATACACTCCCAGTGGGCGGCGGCATATCATTTGCATGGCTGCTAAAAACTGCTAGCGAGCGATCAACTCGGAATGACCATCTTGGTGAATTATCTTCCTGTCAACCTATATTTATTTTGATTCACTTCTTAAGTTATATTTGTGTGTTTTATGGAAATTATCTGATAGAATATATTTGGTTAAGACAGTTTTAATGTTTCTTAAGTTTTGTCCTACTGAGTTCAAGTTGGATTGCCTATTTTTTTTTTCACAGGGCCATATAGTACTAATTGCTTCCTCAATTCAGGAGCTCAGCTTATGTATGTCTGTCCTGTTTTTGCAGATGTTAATTATTCAGTAGGTTTACTTTGTCTGCATGATACAATTTTACAATTGCTACAGCACACTTCCGCAGTAATAAAATCCTTCTTTACTGTGTTTTGGGATTATCTGTGATTGTACAGTACATATTTTATTTCTCTCCTAATTTAGTTTTGTAAATGTTCTCAAGATTAATTCCTAACATAACTTTCAATAAGAGATGAGTGGTTCAGGTTTGCTGAAAACCAAGCATACCCAAACTTTGGTGTGTCATGGACTGTGGTGGTTTGTGATCTGTCTGAGTACCCTTGGGACCAGCTGAAGCAGGAGTGTGGGTGAAACTTGAAGCCTTGATCAGATCTCTGCTTATGGAACAGAAGTCAATGAGTATGCAGGAAAATTTGGCATCTGAGGCATGCTCTAGTAGTATGAGATGGCACTGAGCACTGCACTAGATTACCTATATGGAAACCAGTGCAAAGAGGACCTGGAACCATTTGCAAGAACACAGCCTCAGAACCTGGCCAAGGTATATAGAATTGAGACCCACTAGGGTAGTCAGGTCAGCTCCAATAAGGAGACTCATGACAACATAATACTGAACCTGGAATCATGAAACTGGGATCCCAAGCCCGAGGTCAGAAAATGGGGAACCCAGGATGACCAACACCACAGTTGCACCAAACTGAAACTGACACTCTAACACTCAAGCCTGGAACCGGAATAAAACCTGGAACTCAGACAGAGCATGACAGGAGATACAACACCCCAGACTGCAGGCTGAAACAGTTGTATGATACTGGACCCTGCACCCCAACCCTTAGCTCTGGAATCAGATCTGTGAAAATCAGAAACTCAGGAAAAGCCCCATATATAAGATACCCAGAAAAGGAGAAGTCAGCTGCCAAGCTCACCTGGAAAGATACAGGTGTGTTTGTGGACTCTTGCTGCAGGTAACCGTTTAGAGGCAACATGCCCTCATCAGCATCTTTACTTGTACTGCTCCCCACATGTGCAGATAGTGCAGAAATACTGGAAGGAGGTGAAAGAGGCTTCTCTATGAGGACAGTATGAGAAATGTCAAACTGACACATAGCTACAGTAACTTGCACATGCCTAAACATTCCTCACGAATGCTTGACGGTTCTGAATGCACAGTTTGTTCTACTGCCTTAGTGGTTTTAATTTTTTGACACCTCTTCTAGACTCTGAGTGAAAAGTTCGTCATCATGAGAAGCAGAAGAAGATGCCTCCTGACAGTTGTAGAACTACCACTCAGAAATAAAGGCCAAGGCCTGAGCTTTCCCTTGCTACTGCATGTGGTGGATGACATGTTGGCAATTTTATGTTTCTGCACCAAACCTTCTCTCTTGCCATTACTAACCACACTACAAGTTGTTTACCTATCTGTGAAGTTAAAAAAATCAGCATCCTGAGTACAGATGGAACCACGCTAATCGTGGCTCCATCTGTGACTAGGTGTACCCCGCCGGGTGCACCACCGGGAACAAATGGGATGCACGTGCATCATAGAATGTGAGCATCTGTGTATGCTCGGTGGCGGGCCGAGACGCAGGCGAACCTAGTCATGCTGATCTCCCCTCCTGCGATGCAGCCACGTTCAATGAGTGTGGCTCCATCTGTATATGCAGACCACTTTAAAAATAGTTATGTAATTGAATTAATCTCATGTATTTATACATATTTCTGAAGGTAGGAGACACCTTCAGCCTAATTTAGCACCCTGCCCCACCCACCCCTCACTGATGTTAAATACTCCAGCACTCTGGTCTGCATATGTGGAATGAGCACACTGAGTTAAGACTCCTACATTTTGTTTACTATGGCAGTCAATATTGGGGGAATTCTCTGGGGCGTGGGGTTCCCTGGACCTGCCATGGCTGGGCACCCCAGGGGCACCGCAACCTAACATTTATTTCAATACACTATGGTACTTATAGTTTGTTTTATATATATGTAACACTGTCACACCAATTTCTTTCACTCTCCACATTACTCACACATGCAGCAGTAGCTGCTCCTACCCACTTAAACTGTTTGTATGACTCTTGCGGTGCCCTGGGGTAGTCTGGCTGTGTGGCTTTAGGGTGTCCTTCCCCCCAGACCTGAACCCCTGTAGTTAGTGTTAGGGACTTACCCAATGAGATGCTACCTTGGTGCGGTGGGTAAGCTCATAGCCCTGGCCAGGAATATGCTAAATGCCGCTGGTTATTACAGGTTGAGCTAGTGTGAGATAGTGCACCTGCTACTTTTTCCCTCTGTACAGCTTTCATGGTATGTTCCAGTGAGTTCATGATGTTCTCAGGTTCAATAAGGTCAGGAAAGTTAACTGCTTCTACTTTATATTTTTGCTTGCAGGCAGCATTTATAAATCAGAGATGTCCTTTGTCTCCTCTAAATCAGAGTTATGTTCTGAACAGTCACTCTTAATCTTGACAAGACTCCAGATATATTGTTTAAAAATGTTAGATAGTGATTACAACTTCACAGTAGTCTGGTTTTTGGTATGTCAATGACTGGTAAGTCTGTCAATATAAATTTCAATATACAAGTACTATATATGTCTAACTCTAGGAAGGTAATGTTCTCTTTGACCTTTACAGCTCAATTTCCACTGTGATTTCTGGTTGTTGAGTGTTTTGTAGATGTACAGTCACAGAGTTAACACAGGTTGATCTTTTTGTCGAACTCTTTTGCTTTTCCAGTCACACAAGCTGGTATCATATGGAACTAACTTTGCTTTGCTCACTGTATTTCTCAGAATTACATCTAATGCACCTATTCAGCTTTTCAATGATGTATTAATAATTGTGCAGCCGATTCAGGTAAGTATATACACTTTAACACATCAAATGAAAAAAAAAAACCCAATGGCAAGTAGTATCTTTGCACACAATGACCAAATTCCTATAAATTATTGACACTCCTTTATTCCAACGGGTGTCAGCTCTCCCGTGAATAAATAAGCAGTGGTTAGTCAATTTTAAAGTTAACGTAAGATTATGGGCGAGATGCAACAAGCTGAAAAATTCAGGCAAACCTCCAAAAATGCTGGTTCCAGAGGTGTGGCCTTGTCACCGCCTATGCACCATGCCATGGAATGCAATAGATTCAGGTGCTTGGACACTTTGGACAATGCCAACTTCAAATGGAGTTGTCCTATTGTAGCATATAGGCTTCTATTGCACTGCCTCTTCTGAGAGGGATCCAACCGGATCCCTCCTGGCACCCCCTGCAGCATTTGCGCCACTAGACGCATACACAGATGGACTCCCATGTCATAAACTCACAAGTCCACAGATAGCAAAGAACAGCTTTTACTGAAAATGTGATGACTGCTGCATTCTGACCAAAAAGAGTGAGGGGGAAATATATTTTAAGTGTTACAAATGTGCGCAATTAAAAGCAAAATCATGCAGCAGAAATACACGCAAAATAGAGTGTTCATCCAACACTCAAGAAAACCGAATAATATTCTTAAAGATTTTTTACGTGCTTAATCCTGCGCTATTCTGCTTAAACCATGAACAAACATATACCAAAGGCTGTGCATAAGAAAAATAAACATGCAAAACTGGTGTATACATGCAAAGCACCACCTCCAAATGAAAATAAAATACTGAGCTTTTATAAATGATGATTGGGTCACAGGCTTCTGTGAGTGGCTTCTCAGTACATATCGAAGGTAGTATCATCCAAGAATTTCTGAAAGCAAAATAAGCGTGCTTCCCTCATGACGTGTTAACCATTGCAGGGGGGGGGGGGTCAGCACAGAGAGTAAATGATAGTGCAGTATTTTGTATAAAATGGAGAATGTTTTAATACAAATTGCACTTACAACAGATAAGAGTAAAAAACACATATAAACATCCTTTCATGGCGACACTGGAACACTACAAGCATATCACCCGAGTCCTGCTGATGTAATTCAGGGAGGGATTAGCAGCAACAGTTCTGGAACCTGTAGAAGCTTCTCTGGAGTTACGATGCAGGGTGAATAAGTGTCCAACCAGTAGGAGTTTGTAGAGACCACACTTAACGCGTTTCGGACCTCGCTGGGTCCTTCGTCAGAAGTGTGGTTACAGTCCCAGAGTGAATCTTTTAAAGGATTGTTAATTGCTAACAAAGTATCAGCAGCGGTGCGGAATCTTCATTTCCTATTTCCGACCGGAAATGATGTCATCTTGACGGCGGCGCTGCGTTCCACGGACATCCATCAGGCGCACTCGCCAGAAGTAGGAAGTGCTGCTCTCTATGTGTCAGCGTTGCGTTCCACTGCCGTTCATAGAGTCCCCACATATATTATGGAGTAAGTTCAAATACATCCAATATTTTAATGCGCTGGCAATATAGGTGACAGATGTTGATGATACAATAATGTCCATATTAATATTAATATTCAGACATAACCTGCCAAAGATATGGAATAAATAGTGATACATACATTCAAGATTGGATAATTTCTTATTGTTGGCCATCACCATAGCAACATCCATAAAGTGACAGTGCATGTTAAACAATATACATTAAAAATATTAAAAAAGAGGAAATCTTTTATGTTCATTATGTTAAGAAACACCCCAATTCAAATTCATTATTCAAGCCATTAGGAATAAGGGTTTTCAATAGGAATATCCAGCGCATCTCTGCTCTGGACAACCTTTTCTCTACATCTCTAGTTCTTAATTTTGGCAGGACTAATTCTATACCACAGAAGAATTTTAAATGACATTCCTTTTTGTCATGACATTTCTTAAAATGTGACGACACAGTATGTGTATCCAAACCTTTTCTAATGTTGTATATGTGCTCGGCCAGCCTAGTTTTTAAAGCTCTGGTTGTCCTGCCTACATAGAACAGGCCACAGCTGCAGCCGAACACATATACAACATTACGTGAGTTACACGTAATAAATTGATTAATGGTATAAGTGTTACCATTAATAGTTAATTCTTTAATTTTACTGGTCTCGCTTTTAACTGTTCGACACATAAGACAGCACCCACATCGGTGGAAGCCCTTAGTTCGGATGGTCTGACGTGATTCTACATCTAGGCTACTCCTCACAAGTTTGTCTTTTAGAACCGGAGCCTTCCTATAGATGAAGGACGGTGCTGATGGAAGGGTGTCAGCAAGAATTTGATCCTGTAATAAAAGTTTCCAATTTGTTCTAAATATCTTTTCTATACTTTTAAAATTATTGCTGTACTGGCTAATAAAGGCCCATTCATATTTATCACTTTTTCTATTTTCACATACCTTGGTCCTTAACAGGTCTTCTATTTCTTTATTGTTTATTTTAGTTCTTGCTTTCTCAATTGTGCCTGAGGAATAACCCTTCTGTTTAAAACGTTCTGAGATTTCGTTCAACTGTAGATCACAAACTTCTTTGTCAGTGCAATTTCGTTTGACCCTTGAGAACTGGCTGAACGGAATTCCCTCCAGCCAGTTGTCATGGTGCAGGCTCGATCTTTCAATAAAACTATTAATATCGGTCGGTTTTCTATAAGTTTTAGTTTTAATGATACCTTGGTCAATATAAATGCAAAGATCCAGGAAATGGATTTCTTTTTTACTATATGAGGACGTAAGTTTTATTGCCATATTGTTCTCATTAATTTGGTGAAGAAACATAGTCAAAGACTCTTCATCACCCTTCCATACAAATAAAATGTCATCTACATACCTCTGCCAGGACACCAGGTTCGCCACCAGCTCGCCATCCTTCCATATCTGGCGGTCCTCCCAGTACGCCATAAACAGATTGGCGTAGCTGGGTGCGAACCTGGTGCCCATAGCAGTACCAACAACCTGTAGGTAGAAATCACCATCAAAAATAAAATAATTTTTGGCAAGTATAAACTCTATTCCTTCTAAGATAAAAATTTTTGTCGGTTGGTCCAAATCACTTCCATCTAAGAAAAAGGAAACTGCTGTTAATCCCCTTTCCATCTCAATTACCGTATATAGTGTGGTGACATCAGCACTACATAAGATTTGATCAGGCTCCCAAATGTGATCCTTAAGTTTTCTAAGCACATCCCCTGTGTCTTTCAGATAGGCTTTCGTTGAAGTTACTAACGGTTGTAGGTAATAGTCAATTACCGCAGAAAGATTTGAGGTGATACTATTACAGCCCAAAATAATCGGGCGACCAGGAGGGTTGTTACAATCTTTGTGAACTTTTGGGAGGGTGTATATTGTTGGGATTGTTGGATTTTTTATGTTAATGAAATCTACTTCACTTTGTGTCAATATGACATTTTCCAAGGATTTTTGTATAAATGCTCCCAACGCTTTCTCAATTTTCATAGTGGGGTCACTTTTTAGTTTCCTATAAGTAGTTCCATTATTGAGTTGTTTGTGAATATCTTCCACATATTTACTTTTGTCCATTAGGACAACACCCCCGCCTTTATCGGCGGGTTTTATTATTAGTTCAGGGTCCTACTTCAAGGATTTGATGGCTTTAAACTCCTTTCTAGTAAGATTTAAACATTTATTTGGGCCCTTTTTACTTCTATTCATCAATAATGTGTCAATTTCACTACAAACAACCTTATTGAAGCAGTCAACACAGCTTCCCCTACAGTGAGTCGGGTAAAAAGTGGATGGGGGTTTGAATTTGGACTTTTTGGTTGTTTCCACAGTGCATATATTCGGTGTTTCTTTCTCTTTACTCAGGAAGAAATGTTTTACTGCCAATTTCCTGACGAACTTCTGTACATCTACATAAATATCGTAAGGATTAGACTGATGCGAGGGAGCAAACTTAAGTCCTTTCTTAAGGACTCTTTCCTCATTAATATCTAGGGCTCTTGAACTTAGATTAAAAATCTTAATTTCCTCATTATTTTTTTCTTCTGTCTCTTTTTCTAAAACATGAGTATTTTTATTCTTTTTATGTGTATTAGGTATAGGTTTGATACCTGCTCTTTTTCCCCTAATTCTTTTTTTATTTTTCATATGTTTTATACTCTGGGTCTCCTCGGGGTTCTGGGATCCCAGTTTAAACGAGGCGAGTATGAGGTGGATGGGTTCTCGTCTTGCATTTCTTGAAAGACTGAGAACCTATTCGTGCTGTTATGGAAAATAGGGTTCCTAGATACTTTCTCAAGCGGAACCCTCCGTGTATCCAATCTATAGGGATCACCACTTTCCTGATTATATCTCTGTCTATAGTCATAGTTTCTATAGTTACCTTTTGGTACTCGTCTTTTACGAGCTGGTTCAAAAAATTCATTATATTGATATGGATCATTTCTCCACTGATTGTTGTTTGGTTGCCTAAAATTCCTTACATTATTTTTCCTCCAAGTAGGTGTATTAATGGTATTATTTGGAGGTTTTTCAGAAATTAATGACACTTTTTCTGTATTCACTTCCCCTATGTCTCTTAAATATTTCTTATGCTTTTTATCTCTTAATTCCTTGGTATTCTTGTTAATCTTCCTTAATAGCTCTCTTTCAGCTGTTCTAAAATCTTCAAGTTCTTTAAACGGATTAATGAGGGTGTGTAGCAGATTTATTTGATCATTCAACTTTGATATCGCTGACCTTCTCTCTTTGATAATGAGACCTATCAAGGACAGTGAACAACTATCCAAGATAGAGTCCCATTCTCATTTGAAATTCCCATCTTCAGCGGTGAATGCAGGAGGCTTAACAATCTTAAGGCCTTTGGGAATAATCTGGTCGGCATGGTACTTTTCTAGGGTAATTAATTCCCACCATAAACGGTTCTCTTTTAACATCACCCCCTCTAATTTGGAAAAGATAGTATCCAAATCCTCATCACAAACATCAATTATATCATTGGTTTTTGAGAAGGTAGACGATATTAACTCTTTCCTTGTTTCTCTAAAATTGAACATGTCTGCAGCACGGCGTAACCTCTAAGGGATGAAATTTAAACCAAATGAGAAATATATTTTATGTGTTACAAATGTGCGCAATTAAAAGCAAAATCATGCAGCAGAAATACACGCAAAATAGTGTTCATCCAACACTCAAGAAAACCGAATAATATTCTTAAAGATTTTTTACGTGCTTAATCCTGCACTATTCTGCTTAAACCATGAACAAACATATACCAAAGGCTGTGCATAAGAAAATAAACATGCAAAACTGGTATATACATGCAAAGCACCACCTCCAAATGAAAATAAAATACTGAGCTTTTATAAATGATGATTGGGTCACAGGCTTCTGTGAGTGGCTTCTCAGTACATATCGAAGGTAGTATCATCCAAGAATTTCTGAAAGCAAAATAAGCGTGCTTCCCTCATGAGGTGTTAACCATTGCAGGGGGGGGTCAGCACAGAGTGAGGGGAACAGAGTGACCACTGGTGTCCAGACTTATAAAAGACAGTCCAGATGAAAATTGTGACTAAAAAATATTGACATCAGTTTATTAAAACAATATTAAAGCCAATAGAAAAAAAATATATAAAAAAAACTATAGTAGCACAGATAAATATCTTATCGCAAAAGTAGGTCAGTAGAGCAGTATGCGAAGGCCCAACATGTTTCATCCTGCTGGACATTATCAAGGGGATCAGAATATAAGCATTCATAGTGTAGTATGTAATTTACATACTACACTATGAATGGTTATATTCTGTCTTTATGTTTGAGTATGTTTACAGTACAACAAAGACTATAATAACCACAAAAACTAGTGCCGGTGGACCTATTGGTGAATCTATTGTTTTTCTTTTAAACTCAAGTGTGGGGTAACACTTTTCTCACCAATGGGATAACTGGGCTGCTGTTAGAGGCGCACTATTTTTCATTTGTCTCTTTGCATGTATCAAGGGGATGTTAACGATAGGGACAGCCCTCATATTTATACCAGAAGCCATTGATCAATTATTAGTGATGTCACTTCCTGTTTCTAAGTTTACATACAGAACCAAATGCTCAAACTAATAATACTGTAAGTGTATCACATAAATGCTAGTAGACACTTCCAATTGAAAAATGAAAAATATGTATCATAAACAAACACACGGGACACAGGTGGGCTTCTTGGTCCTAATTCAGACCTCATCGCTAGGCTGTGTTTTTTGATGGTTTCAACTTTTCTCAGGGCTTTTAGGGCACACACTTTCTAAACCGAATTTAGACCATTCAATGGAAAGATTTTTACAGTATGCATTTCTAACAATGGAAGTTTCAGCACTATATACAAATATATTACACTCCAAAGGATCTGATGTTATCTCTAGAAGGTTGAAACAAGATGATGACCTCAGTGAGGAACAAAGACAATTTCTCCTGAATTCTTTATCATTCATTCTTTCACACAATTATTTTTTTTATTTCTGGACACTTTTTACCTACAGGTGATAGGGACAGCCATGGGGACCAGGTTCGTGCCCATATACGTGAACCTGTACATGGGTGACTTTGAAGACACCCATGTGTGGGGAAGCGCCTGGGCATCGTACCTGGTCTTCTATGGCCATTATATTGAAAATCTTTTTATTATTCGGGATGGGGACTTTATCTCCGCCTCTTCCATTGTCTACTCACTTAATTCCAACACATAATTTATCTTTCACCTCTTCCTATTACACCTCCAAAATGACCTTTCTGCATGTGACCCTCAAGGTTATCAACAATAAGATTGAAACCTCCACCTATACAAAGGAGACTTATCCAAATTCCTATTTAAATAACAATAGCACACATTATAAACTATGGAAACAATGGAAAGAAAATATTCTGTAAAGTCAGCTCATGTGCCTAAGACACAACTGCACAGAAATAGAAACCTTTAGAAGCTTGGCTAATGATGTTTTAGAATATTTTCATGATTGTGGTTACCCAGAATATATACTACAGAAAGCCTTAAGAGAAACAACAAATTTAGATAGAACTACCCTTCTACTAAATAAAAAAAAGTTGAAAAGATCAACAAGATAGAAGCCTATCTATATGTAAATATAATAATTGTGCATGGGAAATTAAATATAATCAAACTAAATTATAACATCCTAAAACAAGACAATATTTTAGAGGGCTTGCTCCAAATATAACCACATATAACTTACGGAAAATATAAGTCTTTGAAAACCTTTCTGACACCAAGCCACCTTTGGAAGATAGAAAAACAAACAGTAGAAAGTAATGGTTTGGAATAGTTAACAACAAATAAACCTAAAGGCTTCTAAAAATGTGGTCGACACAAATGTATCACGTCAACACATACCAAGAAAAGCTATGCAAATAGAAATTCCAAACAAAAAAGAGATTTATAAAATAAATTCATTTATGAATTGTGAATCACTATATGTGGTTTATTAATTTTACTGCAGTTTTCCTAACATTTTCTATGTAAGGTGCAGACCTATTCAAGTGCATTTTTTAGAACACAGAAGGAATATTCTAAAAAGATACGCTAAACATAGTGTCTTGCAACATTTGCATGAAGTTCACCAAGGTAACCTGAGAGTTTTGAATATTATAGCCCTAGAATTAATTCAACCAAAAAAAAGGGGAGTGATAGGTTTATAAAACTTTGCAAAAGAAAAGTATATTGGATGCTACAATTCAATTTGCTTTATCCAAATTGTTTAAATAAGATCACTGAGATTAATTCAATTACATAGCTATTTTTAAAGTGGTCTGCATATACAGATGGAGCCACACTCATTGAGCGTGGCTGCATCGCAGGAGGGGAGACCAGCATGACTAGGTGCGCCTGCGTCTCGGCCCGCCACTGAGCATACACAGATGCTCCCATTCTACGATACACGTGCATCCCATTTGTTCCAGGTGGTGCGCCTGGCGGGGTGCACCTAGTCACAGATGGAGCCACAATTAGCGTGTACTCAGGATGCTGATTTCTTTTTACTTCACACATAGGTAAATAACTTGTAGTGTGGTTAGTAATGGCAAGAGAGATGTATTTGAATATTTATGTATATATGCACCTATATAATTTAGGATATACAGAAATGGGTTCTCTGCGCACTGAGGTGTTAATCTGAGGCGGGGTGTGCTGCTGGTAATGAGGGGTGTCCCACCCCCCCTTAAATGGTAAGTATACAGATGTGGATAAATCCACAGGGAACCAGCGCTCAAACCCTATTTGTAGTGGTGAATGATACGGTTATAAAGTGAAACTAAAATCAATAATGAAAAAGCAGGTAATATACTTAAGGTTGTTTATTCTAAGATGCTGAGATACTTTCTTTCCCAACAGGTATAAATTCGGTTTAAAAGTCAATCAGTGATTGGGGCACGCTCCTGGTTTGAGCTTAAATTCTGAAGTGCAAGGTTCAATTGAAAGAACAAATGCTGTAATCTTTGTAAAGTCGAAAAAAAGAAAAAGAAAAAGAAAAATGCCACAAAAAAATATTAATGATAATATGTACTAAAGTCCAAACGGTTTACAAGTCTATACAGACAGCGGCGAAAATATTGACATCAGTTTATTAAAACAATATTAAAACCAATAGAAAAAAAATATATATATAAAAACTATAGTAGCACAGATAAATATCTTATCGCAAAAGGAGGTCAGTAGAGCAGTATGCGAAGGCCCAACATGTTTCATCCTGCTGGACATTATCAAGGGGATCAGAATATAACCATTCATAGTGTAGTATGTAATTTACATACTAAACTATGAATGGTTATATTCTGTCTTTATGTTTGAGTATGTTTACAGTACAACAAAGACTAGAATAACCACGAAAACTAGTGCCGGTGGGCCTATTGGTGAATCTATTGTTTTTCTTTTAAACTCAAGTGTGGGGTAACACTTTTCTTACCAACGGGATAACTGGGCTGCTGTTAGAGGCGCACTATTTTTCATTTGTCTCTTTGCATGTATCAAGGGGATGTTAACGATAAGGACAGCCCTCATATTTATACCAGAAGCCATTGATCAATTATTAGTTATGTCACTTCCTGTTTCTAAGTTTACATACAGAACCAAATGCCCAAACTAATAATACTGTAAGTGTATCACATAAATGCTAGTAGACACTTCCAATTGAAAAATGAAAAATATGTATCATAAACAAACACACGAGACACAAGTGGGCTTCTTGGTCCTAATTCAGACCTCATCGCTAGGCTGCATTTTTGTACAGGTCTAAACTGCGCTTTAGTATGCACCGCAATGCGCAGGCATGTCGCACGGGTACAAAGCGGATCGCCGCTCAGCAATGGGTTTGTGCGAAGGATCCTTTCGCACAGGCTTTCACAAGGAGATTGACAGGAAGAAGGCATTTGTGGGTGTTAACTGACCGATTTCTGGGAGTGTTAGGAAAAATGCAGGCATGTCCTAGCGTTTGCAGGGAGGGTTCTTGACGTCAATTCCGGTCCCGGACAGGCTGAAGTGTTCGCATTGGCTGAGTAAGTCCTGGGCTACTCAGAGACTGCACAAAATCTGTTTGTACAGCTCTGCTACACATGCGTTCGCACACTTGCAAAGCGAAAATACACTCACTATGGGCGGCGACTATGCAGACACAGGACTGCAAAAAAAAAGCTAGCAAGCGAACGGGTCTGAATTAGGCCCCTTATCCCTTGGGTGAAAAAAATAATAATTTTCTTCCTCATTTCCTGTGTCTAAGCAGCTCTACTGCACATGTGAGAGGTCCAACTGTATTTCCGGAAGTCAGCTCCCACTGAAACACATTTGGAATGCACTGAACTTTGTGTTGTGTGCTTCGTGTTCTCAGAATCCCAAAAGTCATGGCCAGAATTAGCGGAAGCTCTCTTGGAGTACTGTAGCTCAAAAATAGGACACCAGCATTATGGCACATAAATGGAATGGAGGCAATTTTGGATGGGATCAAAGCTTGCAAAAAAGAAGATAAATAATAAAAAAGACACTTTACAGATGTCTCTTGCTACATCTTTGCTTCATAAGCCATGTAGCAGGCCTGGTTAGTCCCGTTGTGCCATGCCACTGCCTGGCATTCTAAGTCACTTAAATTAACATAACATTGTAACGTAACATACTGAGGCACTGGAAAAGACAGAGACTGTAATATAACTTTCTGTATACCAGATGTCACTTTTACTAAACTGCACAGCGCATGCGTCAAACAGCCAACAAAGCTTCTGTAGCACCACTTGCTGATTGGCTGATGGAACCTGTCATTCATTACACTGTACAGTAGTACTGAACATAATTTTGTCATGAATGCAGAGCTGCAGTTGACTGTGTAATAAAGAATGAAATCTTTTGGTGTGTGAGTCCTGTGTTTGATAACAATACATAACAATACATATCTGATATCTGTGTTGGTGTTAAAATGTACACACAATATTTCATATACTATAGGCAGAGCAATTCGTGTTCCATAGTCTTAAGGTACTGTACTCTGCCAAACTCAATACATTGCTCCCAACTTGCAATCACCTGTCCTTTGTTTGTTATGTTACCCAGCTGCATTTTGCACTAAACCACTATTGACATTGCATTCAACCCTTTACAGGGCCATCCATAAACTGTCGGTACAGCATGTGATGTAAAGAATCCTGTTGTAAAAATGCTCAGGACGTTTTTCAGAAAGATAGATCATTTCAGGTTCCAATACTCTGAAAATACCCAGCTCCACTTTATATGTTGCTCTGCGCTGTCCTCTCCCTTCCTCCTTGTGTTAAGTCACCAAGCTGCATTGCTCTTGGATTCCTATGAAGAATATTAAGAACTTTGTTTCAGGTCGGACTTTGAATGCTGATCATAATTGGAGATAATTGCATCCTCTTTCTACATAAATGTCTTTTAAGAGTCAGCTTCCATACAAATTTATTCAAGTCTATGAACATCTCAAATTTATTCAGCCCCCTCGTGGGTGCGAATGACAACCCTTTACTTAAAGAGAGGTTTCCGACTGTGTTAAACATGGAAAGATTAAAAATACCTTTGTTGACAGGATCAATTATTTTAGGTTTCACTTTTTGCTGTAGTTTCTCACTTCAACCGCACCACCTTCCTCTTCTTCTGTGTATCTTCTTTTAAGCAGAGGGGTGTGCGTAACTTTTTCTCTAAAGATAGGTCCTGTTATATCATGTGTACATAGACTGGTTCCTGGAGATAAAAAAAAAAACTGTTCCATTAGTGGATCTATGTCTCTGTAATAATGAAAATATATTATTAGTATGTGGTGGTTGAACAGCTGGGGAATCTGTAGTATGGTCTGTTTTCAAATAGTGTTTAGCTTTCCTATCTTCAAATTTAAATTGGCTCCAGTTCTTAACTTTATCCTGATCATAGTCACATAAATGTCTTCTTCTTCCCACTGATAACTTCATCCACCATATGTTCCATTTTCTTATTAAGGACTTTTTCAATTAATCTTAAAGTCCTTTTTTTCTTTAAAAGTGTACTTCTTGACTTTTAATCTCAGTTTCAAAGTCTGGGAGAATCCTCTTTTTTTCTCAGTAATCAACAACCTCATCAGACTCAAGGAACAGTTGTGTAGTGTGTGTGTGATCCCATTCCTTAACAAAATCTGGTTCTCTGTCCTATAGGTGGGTTGTTGTAAATGTTTCAGACCCGAGCATCCTATCCACAGTCACATAATGTTCCAAACCTTTTATATCCTTCCAGACTTTGACCACCCATACACAGAGCCAGATATACTGATATATATTCTGCTATATCGGTCATTGGCTGGGCTGCAGGGCCGATGCAATATGTCTGTATAAGACATAATTCAAAGACATATTGGATGTACACACACGCTGATCTGTTAGCGATATATCATATGTTTGCTTGAACGGACGATATATTGCCAAGTGTGTACCCGACATTAGATAGAAAATACTCAGATGGTGTGCGCAATTAAACCAGATATGCAGCCAACACAATGTGTGATTAGAGTAACATCCACTATACTCAAATAGTACAATAGAGTGAAGAGAAATTTCCACACAAAGGTTCAGGTGCAAGTCAGATAACCATGACAATACTACAGCACCAGTGAAAAATTAATTAAATGAAATCAAGAATACCACCCTTTTGGGAGGAACTTTTAGGGTTTCACAGTCCTGAAATCATTGACCAGTTGCCATTTATCTAAATATAATCAGATCCTTCTGTTTACTGAGAGAAAGGAACGCAATAGTGCAATTAAACCTCAGAGACAGTGTCCTGCTACTTCCCACTGATTGCACTTACAGAATTGAAGTATTTCTTTCAGTATATAATGAGTAGGCCGCAACACACTTTCAGTGCGAGCTTGCTTGGTTTTGTAGCAGAGAATTCCTTCTATATAACCCTTGGCCACATGTGGGGAAGATAATAAATGGAGAAGCACTAGTGCAGTTAAACTTCAGAAATACAGTCCCACCATTCCACACTGATTGCGCTTATAGGATCTGAATGAGTTAATCAGCATATCAAGTTTCTCAAATACAGACAGCAAATACAGACAGCAACACACTCTTGTATCAGGCTTGATTGATCAGATGTGTGGTATTCTTCATTTAATTAATTTTTCACTGGTGCTGTAGTTTTGTCAAGGTTATCTGGCTTGCGTCTAAACCATTGTGTGGAACTTACTCTTCACTCTAGTGTACCCAACATTAAGCAAAATGAAACTTTAAATAAATGTGGGTTAAAGGAGTAATTTCATTACAAAAGACACAACTCCCCTTATTTGTCATCCAGTCAAAAAATTAATCAATCAAAACCTTCTTTCAAAAAAGTCATAATTTGATTAATCTTCGTAGTATATTTGTATTTGTTAAAGTGTGCACTTTCCACCAAGAACCTATGCAAACCTATGGAGAAGGTCACTGTATGAGTAACTCTTCCTTCTGGACAAAAGTGTTTCTCATAGAGGCTAAGCATGCTGCTTTCACCTAGAAGGAACCCTCCACAATAAAAATCCTGACTTCTAACAGGTAATGTAAAAGGCACATCAGTT
Source organism: Pseudophryne corroboree (assembly GCF_028390025.1). Lineage (NCBI taxonomy): Eukaryota > Metazoa > Chordata > Amphibia > Anura > Myobatrachidae > Pseudophryne > Pseudophryne corroboree. Next base: position 960,625,050 of record NC_086444.1, on the reverse strand, counting down.
TTGAGAACCGGAAATATTTCAAGAGCTCTTTTATGTGTATGACGACCCTGTTAATGAACTTCTTCCATATAGCTGCATGTCACTACAGATGCCCCTTTGTAAAATTAATCATAATGGTAATATTAGAGCTATTGATGCTCTAAAATTATACTTATTTTTTTGTTTAGGAAAAAAAGTTTCTTGCTGATACCCATAGGGAACAATAAACAAAAAAACTATCATCACATGCAGATTCAGTTTCCTATTTCAGCTATTTATACTTAATCAGCCAAGAATATGCTGAATAATTTACAACATTGTAAGGCTGCTGTTTTTGCATATTTAAGCTTCCCTGCAGCTTTGCAGAACCGTTCAAATCAGAATCAGGCCCTCTGTCATATCCAACAATGGTTTGGATGTGGGCAGTCTGCCCAGGGGCCAATGATCTTAAGTGATGAGATGTTTTATTGTGAGTGGCTTTGAGCTGCAACCTGTAGTTCTGTAGACCATCTTACATTTTGTTCTTAACTTGTTGTCTAGTGGATAGAGACAACTGCTGGTAACTTGTACAGTAAGATGTCTTATTCACTGGTGGAAGTGTGGAACTCACCACTCATGAACTGCATGGAGTAATTGGCTTGCATGGTATGCCATGTTCTGAAAACTGTATTTTCAATTTGTTGATGTCTGTGTTTTGAAATATATTCTATATTGTACCAGTTGTCAGTTTTGGAATATATTCTATATTGTACCAACCATCATATGGTTCCATACACACAGGGTGGTCTTACCCTCTAGTTTTATAGAGATCTGCATTAATGATGGACCAAGGGATGTCAGGAGCCTCTAATAGAGAGAGAGTGTGTCCTGGGCTGGTAAAGCATTCCTGGGGGCACAGATAGAGACAACCCACTCAATGTCGTCAGCCAATGAGGGCCAAAACATGGCATCCTTAGCATGCCGTACTGTGGATTCACATCCAGGGTGCCCTTGGTGGGCCTGTTGAGAGGTGCATGCCCTGCTCTCCCATGGGGTGACCATTCACATTAATCACAATCATTCATAATAATCTTACAACGGTATCCCTCATATTAATGCCTCATGCAAAGTTGAAATACTTTATTTCCATTGCATACGCTATAGGGCATTTTAGTGTCCTGAAAATAGTAAACTTGGATGATTCACTGTCCAATGTGATCTGCCGGAATATACATTTGGCATCCAGAGTGGTAAGCTCCTAAAGTACTTATCCCACAGAACATACTTTCTAATGTGACGTTTAAAGGCTATTACCATGCTTAGTTTAAAATGAATCATAAACTGGTTATGATTTTAGATCTATTTGAGTTTCTGGGGTAATCCTTTGTTCCCACCTGATGTGGATAAAACTTGCATTGGAAGGAATGTGGAATTGCCTCCTTATAGGGATATTTTAAACCCAGGTTGTCACTTATTACCTTTTCAAGCAATGAAGGTCAAACACAATTTACATAATCATAATTTTAATGTACTTGCAAGTTAATCACTACAATGCCTCTATCCCACCCCATTCTCCTCACTGCAGACTACTGACTCATTACTGTCACTGTTGTCCTTTTTCACATAATAATACTTACAGAACCAGGTTCCTAGTGCCTCTCAGGACCTAGCATCAGGTGTTTGTTTTGCAGAAAATACATCTTAGCTGCAATGCAAAGTAATGTGATTAGGATGTACCAGGAGAGTGTGCTAATAAATTTGATATGTGATACTTGTGTTTCTGAGTGCAACTAATTCTCAGAATCTGTGTACGAAGTGCTATGATGCAACTGCCATTGCTTTTTTCCCTTGGAAAATTCTGATGAGCTTCTTGTACAAACTCAGGGGTACATAAGATGCATTTTCAGCAAAAAAAAGACGCCTGACGCTCGCAAAGGTGCACGGGACCTGGAAGTTCACTAACTCTGCAGAGCTAGATTAAGGCTTTGAGGGAACTAAGGCATTTAAAACAGCCGACACTCATTAGAAAGATGAAACAAAAGCTTTACCAGGTGCCCTCTAAAGTGGTTATAGCATGGATACAGCTTGACAAGTACTGTGGTGTAATGGTTGCACTCTTGACAACAAATGAAGATTATATACAGCATTTTTGAATTCCACCACAGTGTATGTAAGTATGTATGTATGTATGTATGTATGTATGTATATATATATATATATATATATATGTATGTATATATTTGTATATCATATAGGTATCGTCAGTAACTATTAAGCTCAAAATAACAAATAAACTTTACATTGTAATAATATTGAGATATAAGTGGATCCATTCTTTTATTGCACGTGTTTTTCCATATAATAGGTCCAGATAATTCAGTTCATTTTCCTTTTTCATAAATTAGTTCACAGCTGCATTATATAAAGTGATATACAGTATACAGGAATATCCAAAACAAGATCAAAGAAAATACTTACTAAAAAGATGCCCTGTGCCCTCACAAAGAATCAATGTACAGTACAAAAGTGCGGCACTCCCGGCATGTAACAGATAAATAAACACATAATTACCTGGCCGGTTTTAATCAGTCAACATTTTACTCTTAATACATTTTCATCAGGACAATGCAAACAATGAAAAAAATGACAAATAATCTGAATTAGACGTATTAATAACATCAGTGAAATAGCAGAAGTACAAATGAATGATCTTATTTATCGATTTGTTTATCGAGGTTATGATCACAGTCAAACAATTGACTTGAAACATAAGGCTATGAGATTTCAGCAGAATAATCTTCTGATTAAAAAACAACATCTATCAGTAGAATGTAAATTTCTATGAGTTACACAATATAATTAATTATCCCCACAGATTAACAAAGTATCTAAAAAGTTATGGCATTTAATTCAAACAGATAGATTTAAATCTCTCTGAACATTCATTAAAGACCTGTTACTCCAGATCCCGCAATCTCTGAGATATATTAGTAAAAACTGAAAAAAGTATCTCGGATTTTGGTAAAATGTCCTCTAAAAATTTTCTTGTTAAAAAACCTGGGTGTTTTAAATATTCCTGTGTCACGTGTAAACATCTTTTAAAGGGAGATATATTTTTTTCACACACACTCTGGGAAAGAGTTCCAGATTAGGTATTACCTTACATGTGAATCAACATTTGCTATTTATCAAATTCTTTGCCCATGTGGTGTTACATACATCGTTATGACAAGACAGAAATTTAAGGAAAGGATGACTGCACATAGGGCAGCGAACTGAGCTGCCTTACTTAATGGCAGCAGATATTAACCTGTGGCGTACCACATAATGGGGCAGATGTATTAACCTGGAGAAGTGGTAATGCAGTGATAAGCGCAAGGTGAGAACGCACCAGCCAATCATTTCAGATTTGAAAAATGACAGTTAAGGGGGGTACACACGGAGTGATAATCTAAACAATCTGACTAGATTGCTTAGATTTTCAGCAAGATCGCTCCATGTGTAGCCCTAACAGCGATAGCAATGCGCAGCCCCGTGTATCGCTATCGCTGGTGCTAGATTGGCCTGCCGTGCAGGCCAATCTACCGGGTCGCTCAACCATCTCCCCCCGCATGCTCAGCACAGATCGCGCTGTGCTGAGCGGCTGGAGAGATGTGTGCTGAGCGATTCACTCAGCACACATCTCTCCCGCATCAGCCCATCTATATGGGCCTTTAGGAGCTGACTGGCTGGTGCGTTATCATATTGCACTTATCACTGCTTTATCACATCTTTATCCCTTCTCCAGTCTTACTACATCTGCCCCAATGTTGGCTAGACATAATCTTACAAGCCTCATATATCATATAATTGATCACATTCTTCCTTTAAAAAGGGGTGGTGATAGAGACCAGTTATTACTGAGAAAAGAGGCGTTTTGGATACACCACTTTGATACAATTTACCCGAAATGTTAAAAACTGTGTATACGAATTATGCTTAAGTTTAAATTTTTTTGAATGGAATGGTTTTCTAACATGACCTCACATGTTACTGGATATGCAGCTTCAGATGATGTTTTGTCTTTCTCACATATTTTAGTCCACAAGGACAACTTATCCCATATACTGTATAACTGAACTAGTATTACTATTTTTAAAATTCTTCACTGGGAATTGTTTATTGTTCCTACCCTAAACAAATTTACCATTCCTATCTATACATATATTTATCTTACAAATATTACAATGTCCACACTTTACATTTAAAAACATTCTTACTGTGGATAGATTCTGATGGTAGCATACTCAGTGCCATAATATCTTTCAAGTTTCTTGCCTTCTTAAAGATTACTTGAAGTCTATCTGGTATCACTTTACACAATATTGGGCCTGTCTTTAAAATATCCAAAAGTCTAGACAGGGATTTTTTTAATAGATCTCTCAATATATTCCAATAAGGTTTTCCAGTACTTAATCTTAGCTCTATACCAAGATTTTTGTACTAAACTCAGATGGTATTCTATGTAAATCTGTCAGCATAAAAACACAATTGTTCCTCACATATCCGGTCATTCCCACAATTACATCTAATGCGGCAAAACTGGGAGTATGATTTAATGTAATTTTTTGTTTTGCTAACACCATTTTTATGATACATCACAAAATCTAAATATTCAATGCTACCTCCATTATAATTATAGGTAAATGTTAAATTGTAATCATTCTAATTAATATAATAAAAAAAATTATTGAAGGAAACAATGTCCCCTCTCCAGATTATCAGTATATCATCAATATATCTTAATTATCTAAAATACTTACCTCAAAGGGGTTATTATTTTAAATAAAAGACTCCTCCCAACTACCCATATGCAAATTTACAAAATTTAGATATTTTGCTATATATATATTATTGTTTTATATATGAAGTGATTCACCGATAGTTTAACTATATAAGAACTAGTCCAGGCTTGGCCAACCTGTGGCTCTCCAGCTGTTGTAAAACTACAAGTCCCATCATGCCTTGCCACAGTTTTGCTAATAGGGAATGCTAAAGCTGTGGCAGGGCATGCTGGGATGTGTAATTTCAGAACATGTGGAGAGCCACAGGTTGGGCAGGCCTGAACTAGTCTATAATATGTATGATTTACATTATAAATAGATTTTAAAATCATTTTTCATTTGAGTAGCCATCTTGGTTGGGGCCAGGCTGAGAGAGCATGTACTCCTTTGGAGAAAACAGGAAGTTCCTAATCACTAATTGACATGACTGATTGATTGAGAGTGGTATATATAAGACCACAGGAGCAGGTCATGTTATCCTCCTGATGAAGTCCTGTATGTTCTAGATATATGAAATGCATTGAGGCTGTTATCGTACTCCTATTCTGGGACCTGTATGGCTTGCTGCTGTTCCATTTGGCTCAGATAAGTGTATTATGCACTGAAATTTAGCTGTGTACATTTTTGTGTACATTTAATTTATATATTTTTGTTTAATATATAACTCTTTTTAAGCATACTGCACTATGTATATGTTTTTTGTATTTATATTTTTGTATTTACACTTTATGTGAGATTTCCAGGGAGACTGGTAAAGCTGGTATATAATGTCCAGGATTATTTACAATCACTAGTATTATTAGTCTAAACATACTCTCTAGGCTTTATATATGGCAAGTATATATTCCTCTGATCTTTGTTTTACCATATATATATATATATATATATATATATGTCTTATTATTTCAATTTTAAATGGAGAAGAAGAAAAAAGTTCACTACTGTCTTACTTTTCCTGCTGATAGACTGTGACAAATCTAAGAGGTGTGCTGCATTGCACTGGCTGTACAGCATGTTCTTCTCTCCTCACTTCCTTTTCAATGTTCGGCTCCTGTGTATTGAGGTGCCCTCCCGTCCTCTTGCCCTCTGCTTCTCTGAAGCCTGCATGGCAGCCAGTGACTGAGTCACAGGCTACAACTTCACACTCCATTAGACAGCCGCCGGCAGCCCAGCACTGCTCTGCAGAGCCAGCAACTGTCTGTCACTGTCAGTGTGTGGGTGGCTGGTACTGCCTGTTGCAGGCTGCAGCTCTGCAGATCGATCAGTAATATAGATCTGATCCACGGCAGATGGCAAGGGGCCCTCTTAGTGAGGGGGGGCCCAGGGGTACCTTATTCTGGCCCTGCACACCAGGTATCTCACGCTGCATGGTGTATTGAGGCTAGATGTATGAAGACACATCTGCATGTGAATATCTAATCAGTAAGGCTGTCACATGCTCTAAAAAATCAAAGAATAATGTAAAAAGGAAAAGAAAATAAGATCCTAAAGAAATTATGAGAACTATGTACTAAAACTCAACATATCATACAGAAAATGTCACACATGCTTCGCCTGCTATTAAGGTGGCTACCACAATCTTTACTAAAAAAAAAAGCCCCACGAGGAGAGTGAACAAAAAGTCACATGGTGATGAAAGCAGGGCCAAACTGCACTGTGTGTACTTCATCTCCATCCATACAGATATAGCAGTGAAGGTTGTTTTTTTTTTCAAAACATTAATGACAAGCAACAAAAAGACAAGAGCTCTCTTCCTGCTTCGCCATTTATGTGAGGCAGATAATAGTAGATACAGGTGATGAAGCCGGTGCTGAAGAAGAATGTTGATGGTAAGTGACCACTCTTCTTAGTAAGAGCTGGGTCACATAGTGCTGTTTGGGTCACATAGTGCCTATGGCAGGATGATTTTGCAGTCTGCTCTTAGTACTAGCTGATAGATGACAGAGAAAATCCCTTTAGTACATTTTGAGAAGTGTCTCTTGTGCTCCTGAGTGTCCTGCCACATGATGTCATGACCTAACTCTAACAATTTGGCACAATATGGTTGTATGTAAGAAAAAAGATAAAAATAAGCAGACATACTGTAGTGTGATACCATTGAGGAACATATATACAATTATTGCTCTCATCATCAAGCATATCCAATATACTTAGATACTAAATATCTCACTGTGAGGCAGAGTCATTAAATACTAGCTGCTCAGAATTGAAGGAACAAGTAATAGGCTTATCTGATAACAGACTTCATGATGACGAAAAGAAACAGCAGTCCCGCAGAATATTCTTCCAGAGGAAAAATTGTAAACAAAGCTTCCAGAATCAACAGACAACAGCAACATGGGAGGTAACCCAATTAATTTGGTCTATAAATTCTATCAAGTGTGGCCTCCCACCTTTATTGAAATAACAATTGAAATACCATCATGACATTACATTATTGGTTGACCAATCAAGTCCAAACCAATTAAACAAACACATCCAATGAACTGGAACTGGTCAATTATAAAAAGTACACAATATTCACAAAAAAAGTATTTAACATCAAATCAACCAACAATGTACAGTACATCATCAATCAAAGAACAGCTCCTACAGCAAATGGGAATACAACAGAGGGTTTCTATTAACATCTGCTGTTTGACTTCAGTAGTGGGAAACCCCAGAGAGTATGAGAGCATCATGATTAAACATTTGTTAAGATTATCTTGATTTGTAATAAGCATTTTTACTTAAATTAATGCAAGATACAGTAGGCTAAACATTTCATTTATCATTTTTTTTTGCAATGTTACTCTATCACGCAAGTTATTAAATGTCAGTTTGTTAAAAAAACTTTTTTTAATCTTTTTCCTTGACTAAAAGCCCTTACCATACAGTCATAACTTATCTATGAAAAGTGTAATAAATGTATTATTTAAAACTGTCCTCTTAAGAACATAGTTCTTTTATTGCCCCTTAAAGAAATCTACACATCTAATGCTCCATATATTATTTAATACATGTACATATGGGGTCTTATTCAGGTTTGTTAGCAAACCAAAAAAGCAGGCAACTGGGAAAAACTATTTTGCACTGCAAGGGGGCAGATGTAATAAGTGCAGAAAGATTTAGATTGTGGGGTGTTGAAACTGAAATCTAAATTGCAATGTAAAAATAAAGCAGCCAGTATTTACCCTGCACAGAAACAATATAACCCACCCAAATCTATATCTCTCTGCACATGTTACATCCGCCCCACCTTTAGTGCAACATGGTTTTGCCCAGTTGCTTGCTTTTTTGGTTTGCTAACAAACCTAACTTAACCCCATTGCCCTTTACAATAATTATTTAATTAATTAATTCATAATAATTTTTCTATTCAAGCAAAAAATCCTAATATTGTGCTCCATAGTTTGTGGAAATATTTTTTTTCTACAACCATTTGTTCCCCAACTGTAGTGTAATCCATAAATCATTTTCATTTTATTCTATCTTGTGTCAAAGCAACCTGATTAGTAAATCAGCTTACTTGGAGGTACAGTACAAACTGCCATTTATCCACTGCAGGCTGCTGCAGTTTAGAATGGCTGGTAAAATCTATGCTAATTAATTTAACTCTATGGGGAGAATTTAATTGTTAGTGCCAGTAGCTGTCACTCCTGTATGCCCAATGGCGCTATTCAATTGTTGCTCCTGTTGGGCACAACCAGTTGCCAGCGCTGGCATTTCAGCTCCCACCCCCTGGGAATGGCTAGCTGAAATGTGAGAAAAGTTACCTATTTGGGTGCTCAAAGTGCACCCATTACTTTACTTGGCTTTATGTGGCTAACACACAGACTTGGCATCTGCACACTCGATATAGTACTACAATATCATGGGTATATGTAATACATCACCATATACCCACTTAGTAGGAGCCCCTTTTCCCAAATAATTTGCAATATTCTATATATCAGGGGATGCTGTCAACTACAGTGTATATGAACTAGAATTTGAGAGGAAAAACAAGAGTTAATCTATACTGTTGACGCACTGAACAGAAGTGATTTTATCATAAAATATAACCTTTATTAGATATGTATTAAAATGAGATATATATATGTGATTATCCCAAAATGCAGTGAAACATAAAGGTTAAAATTACAAAAATTAACATACATATAAGTGGAGAAAAATAAAGAAGTGTGAATAATAAATTTAAAAAGCGTGTCCACATGTGATTTCTTGATATTCAACCCTCACAAGGTTGTTTATATAGGTATATGTGTTGCTACTATTCAGTCATTTTTTTAGCATAATGTTGTTGAATAGCTGTTAATGTCTATAATATTTGGTACCACTGGGTCCTGTCAATCTAAATGGCAGGATTCCAGTTAGCTCACATTAGTTCATTTTAGTAGAGAATAGTACACATTTGTTAGTCCCAGAATTATTAAACCAGTCACTAGCTAAGGAGTAATTCCAGAGGACATGAAAAGAGTGAACGTAGTCCCACTGCACAAAAGTGGAAGCAAGGAAGAGGCAAGCAACTACCGACCAGTGAGCCTTACATCATTAGTAGGGAAATTGATGGAGTTGTAGATTATCTCAAGTCCAGCAATTTATAGGAACCCAAACAGCATGGATTCACTGGGGGCAGGGGGGGGGGGATCATGTCAAACAAACCTTATTAACTTTTTTGACTGTGTGACTAAAGTAATAGATAAAAGTGGATCAGTAGATATAGCTTATCTAGACTTTAGTAAGACTTTTGACACTGTTCCACATTGCAGACTGCTAAATAAACTTGATAGCTTGGGATCAGATACTAAGCTGGTTGAATGGATAAGATCTTGGTTGCAGGATAGAAAACAATGTTGTAGTAAATGGAGTGCATTCACAGGAGAGAAATGTTACCAATGGAGTACCCCAGGGAGCTGTACTTGGACCAGTGTTTTTAATATCTTTATTGGTCAAGAGGTGGCAATTACAGTTTAATGCCAAAACTACAAAATCATGCACTTGGGTCTCAAAAATCTAAAGTCTAAATATGGGCCCTCATTCCGAGTTGTTCGCTCGGTATTTTTCATCGCATCGCAGTGAAAATCCGCTTAGTACGCATGCGCAATGTTCGCACTGCGACTGCGCCAAGTAACTTTACTATGAAGAAAGTATTTTTACTCACGGCTTTTTCTTCGCTCCGGCGATCGTAATGTGATTGACAGGAAATGGGTGTTACTGGGCGGAAACACGGCGTTTCAGGGGCGTGTGGCTGAAAACGCTACCGTTTCCGGAAAAAACGCAGGAGTGGCCGGAGAAACGGTGGGAGTGCCTGGGCGAACGCTGGGTGTGTTTGTGACGTCAACCAGGAACGACAAGCACTGAAATGATCGCACAGGCAGAGTAAGTCTGGAGCTACTCTGAAACTGCTAAGTAGTTAGTAATCGCATTATTGCGAATACATCGGTCGCAATTTTAAGAAGCTAAGATTCACTCCCAGTAGGCGGCGGCTTAGCGTGTGTAACTCTGCTAAATTCGCCTTGCGACCGATCAACTCGGAATGAGGGCCATAGTATTAACGGCGCTATACTGGATACTACTGAGGAGGAAAGGGATCTATGAGTCACTATTTCAAGTGACTTAAAAGTAGGTAAGCAGTGTAACAAAGCAATGTGGAAGGCTAGTCAGATGCTTGATTGCATAGTGAGAGGAATCAGCAGCAGAAAGAAAGAAGTAATAATGCCACTTATTGGTACAGCCTCATCTAGAATACTCAGGGCCGTCTTTTCGTATGGGCTTAATGGGCTCTTGCCCAAGGGACCCAGGAGTAAAAGGTCCCTAGGCTGATAGCTGGGGGTCCCCTCTTTCCAGGGGTACCAGATATTTGAAAATCGGCCCTGGGGAACCGGAGATATCCGACTGCAAAGCAGTGGTCCCCATCCATGCCTGTTAATTGTTCTTCCCAGCCAGATATCTCGAGTTCTGACAGACTTGGCATTTTTCTGAGGATATACTCTAAACACTGGGACTCTCCCCTTTCAGTGGACACTAGCAACTTGTCTCTACTATGCCCATAACCAGATATATCAGCCTTCAAGCAGCTGGTCCCTGCTCCAGCTCCACACGCCTAATATGCAGTTTTATATATTTGATGGTGGATTGCTCTGGCTCCTGAAGTCTGATCCCCAAGTCCCCAGTATCGCTTGAAAGGTGGGACTCTCTAGTTTTTTTTATCCAATTAAATCTAAGAAATCTATTTCCAGAAACTGGAGATATTTGCGGTAAAGCAAGCTGCCCTGACCCTCGGAAAATGATGAGTATTAAGCCCACTCCACTATCAACCACTCCTCTGTGCAGTAAACACCCCCTACCACCCTGGAAGTCGTGTACCAGGGCCCCTTCATTCAGCACAATGTCCCCTTCTATAGTTTAGTGTTCTCCTTCCCATGCCATCTGTGCAGTAAAGGAGTAATTAGCAGAAATTATTTCTCCAGGCCCTACATGCTGAGCGAAAGATAGAACCCCCTACCCCCAGAGGGACATCAAAGCTTCCGCTGATAGCACCCACCACCCCTACCACTGATGGGTGGGTAGGGGCCCCAGTACATTGCTGTGCCCAGGGGCCTACACTGCTGTTAAGATGGCTCTGAGAATACTGGCCCTCATTCCGAGTTGTTCGCTTGCTAGCTGCTTTTAGCAGCTTTGCGCACGCCTACTGGGAGTGAATCTTAGCTTTGCAGATTTGCAAATGAAAGATTCGCATAATTGCGAATAGAAATTTCTTTGCAGTTTCTGAGTAGCTCGGGACTTACTCTGCCACTACGATCAGTTCAGTCAGTTTCGTTCCTGGTTAGATGTCACAAACACACCCAGCGTTCACCCAGACACTCCCCTGTTTCTCCAGCCACTCCCCCGTTTCTCCAGCCACTCCCGCGTTTTTCCCAGAAACGGCAGCGTTTTTCCGCACACATCCATTAAAACAGCCAGTTTCCGCCCAGAAACACCCACTTCCTGTCAATCACACTCCGATCACTAAAACGAAGAAATTTCTTCGTTAAGCCGTGAGTAAAATACCTAACTTTTTGGCAAATTTACTTGGCACAGATGCACTGCGAACATTGCACATGCGCAGTTTGCGACAAATCGCTCCGTTGCGAAAACCACTAACAAACGAACAACTCGGAATGAGGGCCACTGTTTTCAATTTCAGAGGCCATATCTTCAAAAGGATATTAATACATTAGAGACTGTACAAAGAAAGGCAACTAAAATACAGTAGTGCATGGCCTACATCATAAAGACTAAAAAATCTCAATATGTATAGTTTGGAGCAGAGAAGGGAAAAGGGGGACATGATAGAAACTTTCAAATATATTAAGGGTTTTAACAAAGTCCAGAAGGGAAACATTCTGTAAATGAGGAGAAATATTAGTACACGAGGACAAGCGCTGAAACTGGAGGGAGGTAGGCTCAAGGAAATTTCAGGAAAAAATACTTCACAGAAAGAATAGTGGACAAGTGGAATAGCCTCCCATCAGAGGTGTTAGAGGCTAAAACAGTAGAGCAATTTACAGTAAACAACTTACAAATAAATAAGGATCAAATAAGGTTTGAGGTCAAAATATGTTAAAAAAACAGACTAAATGGGCTAAGTGGTTCTTATCTGCTGTCAATTCTATGTTTCTTTGTTTCTATTCTTTTTGCAGACATTTTATATAATGTAAATGTTTCATTTTATTAAAATAACTGTTTGTAATTGAGACCTATAGATAATTTATTTTATTTAAAACCTTTGGTATTTCTGAATAAACTAACATACAGTAATGTACACAGATACACACAGACAGACATACACACATACTGCATGGGTTTACTCCAGGTTCTACAGTTTCATCCCACAATCCAAAAACATACTAGTACAGTAGGTTAATCGGTTTCTGACAAAAATGAATCCTAGTATAGTTGTGTGTAAATGTGGTAGGGAATATATGCCTAAATTTATCAAGCCTTGGAGAGTGATAAATAGCACGGTGATAAAGTGCCAACTAATCAGCTCCTAACTATCATTTTTTTAAATACAGCCTAAAGCATGTCAGTTAGGAGCTGACTGGCTGATCCTTTATCACTGTGCTATTTATTACTCTCCAAGTCTTCATAAATCTGGGCCGCAGAGTGTAAATTCCACTGAGGCAGGGACTGCATTAGTAAATATTCTCTGTAAAATACTGTGGAATGTGTGTGTGCCACATAAGTAACTGTTAATAAATGCTACATTTTGTTCTGTGTGTCTACATTTTAGCATAAAGCATTTCATATATAAAATAATTATACTTTTTCTATGGTGTATTATAAATATATAATTTCTTAAAATGCATTTTATTTGAAAGACCTCCAGGTTAGTGACTAATGCATAAGGTGTTCTTTGAAATGAACCATAGATCCTTGCACTTCACAGTAAGTGGTCATCTCCCTTGGGGGAATTATTATTGGATACATATTCAATATAGAAGTCTGTACATTTAGATGAGCACAGTGACTGACGCCTTGAAGGAATCATTTCTGTTGTTGTCCTAGCATGAAGGTCACACCAGTCAATAAAGCGCTCCAGTATTTACTGTATTGAAGAAAACTATTTCCTTTTTCAATCAGTTTATTTTCCATAACATAAATATTTCTCTACTCAATAGAAAATCTAATAAACAATATACTATGATACATTTAACAAAGTTACCCATAAGCACACAAGAGTGTCACTTTATTACAGTTATTCATTTATTTAGAATATATACAATTGGTGGCAGCAGTTTTCAAGAGATATTAATGTCCCAATTATCTGAAAAAAAGCTTTTCAAGTATTCACATAGAACAGAAATGACAAATGCTGTAGGATGGTTAGGGGAACAGGTACAATCTCCTGGGGTAGATGGTAATGCACACAAGCAAACACACAAGTTGAAGGTTTATTTTGCAACTGGCAGCAACCAGTTTTTATTAAGCAGAAAAGTAAAATAAAACAACATGTCTGTCTGCACTACTGTCTGCACTACTTAAACATAATTGATTCCTGACTAACATTACAAAAAAATATAAGAAGTTTCAACAAGTATAGCTCAATTGTTTCCAGTAGCATGTTTTCTCTCACAGAGACACTGCAGCCTCTTTTTCCCCAGGCAATGAGAGTCATAACGACTAGGCTGATAGTCTTTTAAGACCTCATGTAGGTGATATAACTGATTAGCCTCCTCCAAGGCTAATGGCCCTAAGATGGAGCCCGCCCTCACTCTCCAACCATAATCTCAGGAACCCTTAACCATCTTTTACCAAAAGCCCCAAAACTATCAGCATAACAACCACTAACCTCGTTCTGGGGTTTTAAAACATATATAGTAGGCGAGAAACCTGAGATAAATAATTCTGCCCTCTAGCTTCCCCCTTTCAGCAGCTTAACCCTGACCCACCCCTCTTAGTGCCTAAACCTAGCCTAACCCTAACCTCCCCCCCCCCCCCCCCCCCCCACACACACACATGCAGCCAAGCATGCTTGATGAGCAAAATATTCTTGTGGGTACAATTACTCTAAAATAATGTAAATCCATGTTCAAATCAAATGTGGAATGATAGTTCATAGGTACACATGAAGGTCCCTTATTTAATGCATCCATTTCATCCACCATGAGGCATCCGCAGAGTAAATAAAAAATGAAGGGCACCATCTTGATGGGGGTCCACTTACCCTTCTTGTTTTGACCACTCCCCTTGTGGATTTTACTGGATTTTGGTCTGGAAATTTTGAAATCTGTTAGAAGGAATGTCATCATGTTCTGGCATAACAAAGTTGCAATCAATTTGTGAAGTTTGAGTCTTTGAAATATGGCCTTGTCCTGAGCCATCCTAATGAATAGGCACACTGGGCAGCTACCCAGGGCCCCATAACAATAGGTTCTGCAGTTTCTGTTATGTTGAAATCTTTTTAGGACCTTTGTACTGTTCTCCATCTGTGACCCATCGGTATTCCTGGTTTTTCTCATATTCTTGAATCACTTTGTGAGGCTTCATGGCCTTTGTTATAATGCTGTAGCTGCTGTGATCTCTACTGAGTATGTGTGGAGCCATCTTGGAACTGTGTGAGAGACTGTGTGAGAAGTTCCATAGTGGGAGACAGATTGGGAGACAGATGTCTCCTTAGTTCCCGAGAGACCTGTTATTACCTGCAATCCACAATGTTTTCCAGTGTGTCTGCAGAGCTACCTGTTTGCAGCATACACTCACTGGCTGATGAGCTGTAGGAAACCCCCCTCTCCATTCAAGCTCCGCTCCATTACCAGTGTACTTGTAATGGTGAGTATTGCTGGTGCTTTCTTTCAATAAACCAACACCACTGGTTAAGTAACTGGTGATAATGTTGATATTATCTTAAACCATAAAGCTATACCTTTAAACACACCTTTACCATGGAGCTGCTGCGGTCGCTAGCTCACGCTACGTACTTCGTACGCTATTTGCGCACAACGTCCCGTACCGTATACGCACTCAGCGTACAAACGCTGCACTGTGGGTACAAAGCACACACAGCGTGCACACACACAATTAATACACCTTAAAACCATATACAGTTATAAAATGCAATGATATGATTACACTTTAAACCCTTAATAGTAAAGTACTGTAATGATGTTATACCTTTAAACCTTAAGTAGCACCGGCGATACAAAGTACCCGCAGTGCGTACACCTTAACAATGCTTATACACCTTAAACAGGTTAAACCACTTTAAAGCCCATGCAGGAAAGTGAAAACACAACACCGTTTGTAGTTGAAACCACAGGGTTCTAAGGCCTCCGTGGATTGATTCCAAAAATGTAAAACAATACAAGTTATACACTACAGACTAACAAGTAAATCTAAACAGAATAATGGCTACAGAGAATGTACATACGTGAGAATGTTTCGCAAGCGCAACCCGAGTCGGTCCTCCGCAGGTCATACAGATAGCGTTCAGAGTCTTGTGTCCCCAAGCCTGCTGCAAGCTCTCTTTATTCACTTTATCCAAAACAATACAATGGTCACTGTAATCCCTTTGTCTATTGGACACAGAGATGTACCTTTTCATTACGGGAGGGGTCATAGGTTGATTTGAAAAGGTGGGCTATGTCTTTCTCAACTGCTCCTATGGGTGGTCTCCTCTGGATTCCCCCCGCATACACAATACACAGCAAATTAAGTTTAAACCTATATTCTGCTTCTGCATCTAACTATCCTCAGGAACATACGATTTTCCTCAAACCAGAATGTTTCCCTTAAAATACCCTACAGCTGGATACCAAACACCACCTTGTAACCTTGTTCTGTCCCCTCCTATCCTGTAAAGGTGAATCCCTTTGTTCTGTTAACCTTTTAAACAGCTATTTCTTTCTGATGTGGTGCAGGGGGCAATGTGTACAATGTGCACTATTTGGGTTAACTATGTAATGTTCTAATAACCCTCTACGCGCTCACAAACTCAGCCGTAAATACCCATATCACGCGCATGATCGCCGGAGCGATCCTACGCAAATTGCGGATATGTGCACGAACGGAGGACTGGGTGCACGAGCAGCGGGCATGTGCATGGGGTTAGTACATGGGGCATGTATTACAATATTTTTCGACTTTGACAGTCCACCCTTTGGCAGTCAACAATAACTGCCACTATCTAAACATTAAACGGAAAAATATACAATACAATCTACAAAATAATTGGATGGTAAGAGGAGAGGAGTAGGCGGGAAATGTATGGCCTAGTAGGATAGTAAAAGCATGTATGTATGAAATCCGTCTGAGGGGCATGTATCATCATGCCGTACATGTTCTAGATAAGCTTCGAGGTATTGCGAAGTATACATTAAATCCTTCTTATCCCGTATTAAGGGTCTGTAAGTGGGCCAACAAACACTACCGAGCTCTTTTCGGCTTTTTGTTTCAACAAATGGGGTGCACATTTAGTTGATGATACATGAAGGGGGGACACATGTGAATGCTAATATATATATGGATATTACCTATCGACTATGTGTGACACTACCTGAAGGTTGTAGAGATGAAGATAAGACACGTATCACAAATACATTCACATAACATTTGTGCAATCGTTCTTGGGTGTTGATTGAAGTCTTGTCCGTGTGGGTGTATCTTTGCTGTGAGTGTCCATTAAAGTCTTTAGAGTGTCCATTAAAGTATTTAAAGTGTCCATTAAAGTCTTTAGAGTGTCCATTAAAGTCTTTTCCGGATGGATGTATCTTTGGTTTACGTGTTCATCAAAAATCTTGTCTGGATGGATGTATTTTCGCTGAGGGAAAACAAAGGAGAAACGGGTGAAAGAAACGGACCGTGGAAACACGTCTTATCACATCATTGTCTCTATTGAAGGGTCATAAATTAAATCAGTTGTTGTAACAATGCCCCCGCTCCTCAAACTCATCACTTTTGTACTATGCTTGCGCCACGTTAAAAATCGAACACACCTAAATATCAAACCAATCATTACGACGACTCCCAGGATACAAAGGAGAAACTTTCCTACATTCACGATAACATTTTGAGCCCATTCTCCTAAACCTGAGAACCAATTGTGTGGGTTCAACCATGAGACCCAGCCGGTCAGTTCATTACTCATTAGCAGTAAGGGTTAGGTTGTGTCTCCTTCGGAACTCCCATTTCAATTGCAAGATATCGTCCATCTTTTGATCTATGACCTCGGTTGGGTCATCAGTGCTGTTTGTGATATATGTACAGCACTTCACACCATACTGAGTTGCTAGGGTGACACAGTACCCACCTGTCACCACTGTGATGTAATTGAGAACCATCCTGTGCTGGATCAGTTCCGTTTTGTAAGCTTCCAACTCCCTCCCAGTATACCTGAAGGTGTCATCATACATCTCGGTGATATTATCTATCAGGTTCGCTAGCGCATGAATATACCTAAAATTTATAATTCCTCGGGCGGTACGGGTGATATCTAACGTGAGTAGGAATTAAATCCCGGTGGATTCGTGGATCAAATCAGAGGCTGCGTGCTCGGTCCTATCTATAAGGTGTCTCTTAACGATGTGTTCATAGTGAGTGTGAGTGTAAGGAGCTTGAGCATTACATCTTATTATGGGTTATGGTCATTACTTCTGGCAACACTCTTTCAATGTAACACAATCCCTTTGAGTTTGGGGCAAGCAACTTATACGCCTTCCTCCCGCATATGAAATATGCATCATCGGGGAGAACATATGGGACAGAATATGACATTACCATATTGCAAACCTTCCAGGTGAAAAATCCTATCCCTAACTCTCTCATGTGTTCAGTACACGTATCAGGCTGTATGATATGTAGTACCCTGGAGATACTTCTCCAACCCGCATGGTCCTACTTCCTAGAGTATACCTGTACCGAAAATACCTCCCACCGTTGGCTATATGGCGTATAAGTTCTGAGTCTATGGGCATTCTGTCGGCTCTGTGTGAAAATGCCATGGTTTGGTTATTCCATGTCACTTCCCAATTTCCAGGCTTTCGGGGATTGGAAATGTTGAAATATACTAAGGACCTATCCACATGATATTGGTGGAGCTTCAAACTAGGGGGCCTAGAAATATAAAATTTCTTGTCCACCAGTCTCCCACCCCTTAATTCAAGTACCTCATCTATTGTTAAGGGATACGGTACTAGTCCTGACTTGCTCTGACCTTGAGGTACTTGTGAGCATACCCAGCATTCTGTTTGGTTTAAAACCTTACCCACTAATGAGTGATAGTCACTCAATGAATGACGGTCCATGTTGATATTAAGGCTGGACTGACATCTCTGGATGCACCCGTCCTCAACTATGTTTTCAGTTTCTACAAATACAATTTTCCTCAGCCAATAACCCTTCACAGTGCCTCCTAGTTTCATGACTACCAGATCATTTTCTGATACTCGCCTTTGCTTGGTGAATGTGTTGCTCTTGCAATTCTACAAATCCGTCCTTGCCATCAGAACCCATTCCAGATCCTTTCTCAACCTCTCTGGTACTCTCACCGAAACAGACTGCTCTGGTCAACAACAGGGTCAACAGGAGAACCCGGAATGCAGTCTCTTGAGGTAAGTCCATCTTGTTAAGGGGAGAGAAAGGGAACAAGAAGGGGGAGGAAAGGAGGGTAATGGAGAAAATAATAAAAAGGAATAAGAAAAACTGGTACGACAACCACCTCTAGTCTTGTTGTTCTCCGTGCTCAGGAGCCGTCTCAACAGTGCTGCCTCTCAACCTTCCTGGAACAGACACTCCAGTGATACGATTTCTCTCTGAGTCAGCGACCTTTCTGTAGGGAACATAAATCTTGCATTACCATGTGTTTAACTGTTGTGTGAAATAAACCATCCGTAGAAAATGAAAAAAGAGAGAGAGAATAATAAAAAGAAAATTTGTCAGATTTGCTTTCACCATCAGGCTGTCACACCATCATGTCTATCGGTATCCCTGCACATTCTCCTTTCACCAGTATTTCCACTCTCCACCCTCTGTGCATGGCCAGGCACAATGATGCTGGTGAGATATACTGGGGTTGGGCAGACCTCTGAAAAGACCGAGTAGAAATGTGACGTTTGAGCTGTAAATCTGTCGGTGAACGTCAGAGATGAAGAGGAAACATTTTTAAAGATAAATTACAGAGTTTACCTGGCCGCCCCTGTATCTACAAGAAATGATCTACCAACTACATCAACTGTGACCTCAGGTTTACTACCAAGGCTAGCAATCAACTTCACTGGCTGCAGACTACAGGTGCGGCGCAAAATTTGTTCCTATGTGATCCCTGATCCCAATTACGTGTATCATAACTTTGCTTGTGTTCTTGTCTAAGGGGTCTGAATTTATGTGTGCTGTTACAGTTGCTGGCATAATGCCCTTCCCTTTTACACAGATAACAAACTCTTGGCTTCCTCCATGTGCCCGGTCGAGTTGATGCTTCTTCCAGTGCTTGGATGCTCATCACCATCAACCGCTCTCCCTGTGCTTCCCTGGTTCTTTGGATATTACGGTCATGCTCGATAGCAGACTCTCTTAATGCAGCCACCGAAATACCTCTCCAGTTAGGTAGAGAGGTTTGTACCCTGGCTCTTAGTGAGAGGGATTGTGTTCAATTACAACATTTTGTGTTGACTCTACAATGTGAGGTGCTATTATCTCTGCATAATGTACAGTACCATACTTACCTGTGGACACGACCTCACTTATCCCTCCGCTAGGGGGCTTTACTACTGCTCTTACCGGTTGGGCCATGCCCACCTGGGTGTCCTGTATAGTGGCTGCTAGGGAAAGTGCTGACATTGTGCTGGGTTCATCTTCTTGCTTGTAATCCTGAGGGAAGTTTAAAATGGGGTACAACTTGCACAGGTTAGAACTAATACATTTATCAGTTTTACTCTTATCATCATTAATACATTTATCAACTTTACTCTTATCATCATTAATACAGTTATCAACTTTACTCTTATCATATATCGGTATGCCATTGTCTGTAGCCACTTTCTTCCCTGTAATATAAGGTGGTGGTGGTGCGGTTGCCATCAGTTTTTTGCCACTACTGAGGCCCTAGAATGATCAATACTGGTGGGTTTAGTGGTTGCAGAGCCAGTTCTAATTTTGGGCCCAGGCAGTGTTGGGCTCTTCTGGCTTTCTCAGATGTGGCTCAGACGTTACCTATGGAGAAGCTGCGACATGACATCCTAGGACAAGCAACTGCACCATGCATCACCATTATATTTGAGTGTGCCTTGGCAATTTTTAAATCCTGTTCAGGGTGCCGCGAGTTGTAAAAGGTTGAAAATCTCTGCCTTAGATTATGCAATACCTCTGAGTCAAAACTACCTATCCCAGGAAATGGTGCTTTATCCCCCACAGTCATTCGTGTCCATTCATCACAAAAGGTCTCAGTGTGGGGACCATACTTCCCCCACATTACTAACTGAGCTGACCCCCTGGGTCTGAAATCTGCAGTCTGAACCCTGACTGCTGAACGTCCCTTTGTTGTGCACTTGGCTTCCATTGTTGACCTTTTTAACATGGGAAAACTTCCTAAAATGCACCAAACACAGTAGTCTACCGGTGGAAGTCCTCGAAGTTCTTCCACTAACTTCTTCTGCTCCGAGTATCACGGATCCGCCTTCGTTAGCAGACACGTGTAGCCGTTGCAGGCCCTACTTCAACCTATATCCCCTGGGCCTTTAGGTACCCAGTGAATATCTGCCTCTGGAGATTTTCCTGAGAGACCAGCGAAAACTCCCTAAACCTTTACTTTACACAAATCACGCTTGCATGTGCTTCCTATAATGCATATGATGACGAGATTTACGCACAAATATGCAAAACTTCGTATCACGTTGCGTCACGTATTGCCCATACAACCATGTGGTCCAATCGTACCGCTTATGGACACTTGCTATCTATAAGTGGTAGGATCACTGGAGTCTCCACACTGTGCTC
The DNA here is from genome assembly GCF_028390025.1 of Pseudophryne corroboree. NCBI lineage: Eukaryota > Metazoa > Chordata > Amphibia > Anura > Myobatrachidae > Pseudophryne > Pseudophryne corroboree. Next base: position 960,603,817 of record NC_086444.1, on the reverse strand, counting down.
CAAAACAGCCGGAGAGTAATACCATGAAAACTTTATCACACTCTGTTGCACGTATTCACCTAGACCGTGCTCACCACGTATTCACCTAGACCGTGCTTCACCAAGTTTCACCAAGCTTCACCAAGATCACCAAGTTCACCAAGATCACCAAGTTCACCAAGAGGGGTTCAATACACTCATACCTTTTTCAGCCCACACTATCATTCTATAGTTTTCTGATCAGAAAAATCCTTTCCTGTTAACTGATAGCTTTCCCCAGAGGTAATACAGAAAAAAAGGTTTTTAAACTAAATTTTGGAAACTGAACAAATTTGTGCTATTATCGCGTGGCTACCGTCTCGCGCTTAAACTAAAACAATGCTATTGTGTGATTTGTATTTTAGCGGTGGTACTGTTACGCATGTTGCGTAAACACGCCACATGCGTAGGCCTTTACGTTGCGTACGCAGTCCCGCACGCTGCCCGAGACACGTGTACAAAGGCCGTACATCCGCAGTACTACAAATCCCACACTTCTATAAATGTAAGCGATATTTAACTATAATCGCTTACTTAACACTACACACAGTTTCCTCTGTATCAACCTTTATAACTAGGCCAGGCTGTGTGTGCGTCTTACACTTACTTCCCTTAAATATAACTCTCTATTTTAACTAAATAGCAACAAATTTTCTCAGTACAGGTCAAAATGAATCTAGTAATCAATGCTTATGGCAATAATGCGAGCAGGTATACAGAGTACAAAATACAGGTCTAAATGAATCTAGTAATCAATGCTTCCAATAGTATGATTCATATTGGATAACTATCTTGCAGAACATACATTGATATAAACACACATAATTATAATATTATATATATGTAACATTCACTGGTCTCCTGAGACTCATTTACTCATTAAGTGCTTCTAATTTGCATATGAATGCTGTGTGCTTTTGACTGCCTGTTCAAGAGGGTTGTTCACTGCTAAGAAAAAGCAGTTACACAGTTTAATTTGCATTTCAATGGCTATCTTACAGCAAGCAGAGTTAACTGAATCCTAGAGGTAGAAGGCAAAAAAAAACTTTTTTTATATCTGTGTGTGGTTCTTACATCACGTATTCATCTTACTATTACTTTTAATAAGCCCCCTCTGAAACTATTTGTAATTGACTATGGCATGGGTTAAATAAATGCATTGGTAACTCATAAATGGTGATTTCTTTTTGACCAAGGACGGCTGATTATTCTGGGCAGTGAAAATCAGCCATTTAGAAAAAATGACCTTCCCAAAATGGCCGCTGCTCCTCCCCCTTCCACATCCATGAGGGTTACACAAAATGGTGGACAGGCCATGTGGTTAGTCCAAAATGGAGGACAAACCATTCGGCTTCCTTTGTCACAAAGAAATCACACACCATGCAAGCCCCTGAAGTTATTTTAGGCCTGAGTTAAAAATAAAACTATATCAAAGCTATGCAAACTTTTAAATATACTTTTAAACCTACTTAAACAGATAAACAATCCAATCTGAATCAAACACAATATGACCTTTGAACCTTGTTTTGCAACAATAAAAACACATTTTAGCATCTTAAATATTATGAGAAATGCCTTGTCCCTTAAAATTTCCTATCAACGTCTTACTGATACCACAACAATACATTAACGTGGATGTTTTTTTTCGTCAGCATTTTGCGATGCGTCCATCATTAGCTAGTCAATTACAGCCACGTTTGTAATGTACAGTGCTTCATTAAGAACGTGATATCCCGTGAGAGCCGCCAATTGATAATGTTGATATTATCTTAAACCATAAAGCTATACCTTTAAACACACCTTTACCATGGAGCTGCTGCGGTCGCTAGCTCACGCTACGTACTTCGTACGCTATTTGCGCACAGAGTCCCGTACCGTATACGCACTCAGCGTACAAACGCTGCACTGTGGGTACAAAGCACACAGCGTGCACACACACAATTAATACACCTTAAAACCTTATACAGTTATACAATGCAATGATATGATTACACTTTAAACCCTTAATAGTAAAGTACTGCAATGATGTTATACCTTTAAACCTTAAGTAGCATCGGCGATACAAAGTACCCGCAGTGCGTACACCTTAACAATGCTTATACACCTTAAACAGGTTAAACCACTTTAAAGCCCATGCAGGAAAGTGAAAACACAACACCGTTTGTAGTTGAAACCACAGGGTTCTAAGGCCTCCGTGGATTGATTCCAAAAAGGTAAAACAATACAAGTTATACACTACAGACTAACAAGTAAATCTAAACAGAATAATGGCTACAGAGAATGTACATACGTGAGAATGTTTCGCAAGCGTAACCCGAGTCGGTCCTCCGCTGGTCATACAGATAGCGTTCAGAGTCTTGTGTCCCCAAGCCTGCTGCAAGCTCTCTTTATTCACTTCATCCAAAACAATACAATGGTCACTGTAATCCCTTTGTCTATTGGACACAGAGATGTACCTTTTCATTACGGGAGGGGTCATAGGTTGATTTGAAAAGGTGGGCTATGTCTTTCTCAACTGCTCCTGTGGGTGGTCTCCTCTGGATTCCCCCCGCATACACAATACACAGCAAATTAAGTTTAAACCTATATTCTGCTTCTGCATCTAACTATCCTCAGGAACATGCGATTTTCCTCAAACCAACACCTGAATGTTTCCCTTAAAATACCCTACAGCTGGATACCAAACACCACCTTGTAACCTTGTTCTGTCCCCTCCTAACCTGTAAAGGTGAATCCCTTTGTTCTGTTATAATTTTAAACAGCTATTTCTTTCTGATGTGGTGCAGGGGGCTATGTATACAATGTGCACTATTTGGGTTAAATATGTAATGTTCTAATAACCCTCTACGCGCTCACAAACTCCGCCGTAAATACCCATATCATGCGCATGATCGCCGGAGCGATCCTACGCAAATTGCGGATATGTGCACGAACGGAGGACTGGGTGCACGAGCAGCGGGCATGTGCATGGGGTTAGTACATGGGGCATGTATTACAATATTTTTCGACTTTGACACTGGGCTGTTCATAGTTTGAGTCATCCTCAGGTGTTTGCCTATATAACTCTGCAATAGCAACACCTACACATATGTCATTTCCAGCAACTACACTTTCTAGCTTTATTACTGTTTGTTACAAGTTGCAAAGTGCAATGAAATATGCTGGCGGGTTCAGTATGATTTACTGACGGTCATAATCCCGACAGCCATTGACCTACAGTCAAAATACAGACACAGTAAAAATACCGACATACATTATGCCAACATGTTAAACATGCAGACGTAGTCAGAATACCAACATTTGGAGTGCCAACATGTCAAAATACCGACATGAGTTTTTTCTGCCTCTTTTTTGTGTCAGTGTCGACATAGGTTGACATGGACACCATCTAAGTTTACCGTGTCCCCTCGCATGGCTCACTGCACTCGCTAAATCAACTGCTACCCATGCTGGCTATGTATGCTGTAAAGGGGGGTACACACAGAGAGATCCGTATTTAAAATCTAACTAATCTGACTAGATTGCTTAGATTTTAAGCAGGGATCTGCCGTGTGTATGCCCCACAGAAATAGCAATGCGCGGCCCCGCGCATCGCTATCGCCGGTGGTAGATTGAGCCTGCATGCAGGCTCAATCTAGCGGCTCGCTCACTTCACCGCTGTGTGAAGTGAATGGCCCCCCCATCCCGTCCCCCCTCGCTCAGCACATCGCGCTGTGCTGAGCGGGGGGAGAGATGTGTGCTGAGCGGTCTGTGTTAAGATCGCTCAGCACACATCTCTCCCGTCAGAACCTCCCTTAAGTAACTGATAATAATTGTAGAATGACTGTTTTAGAATACTGAAGCTAATAGTGAAGAGGGGCTTTAACATAAAAGCAAAAGGTAAACATTTAGGGCTTTAATCCTTTGATAAACACACACATTTGGTAAGCAAAACATTAGTTTTACTAACTCTTTAATAAATTCTCCGCAAGCATAACTTCTGTCTCTACTGTAATGCAAACTCAGGATTGTCAGCCTTGTACTGTATGTAATACTATGAACACACAAGACGCTTTAGGATGAGGTTGTAGCTCACAATTTCTAGTAACTAAGCTTTAGAGCTGGGATTAGTTGCAGCCACTGAAAAGGAAGGAGAAGAAATCTGTTTCTATATCAGAAATCTCTTTTATCTGGCACGTTTTGTTGTTCAAGAAAATAGATATTTTTATTTTCTTCCAAGGCATAATCTATTCAGTCACAGCAATGTTTAGCCATGTATTTCTATATCTTTGGGCTACTTCTGTATTACACAGTGTGAACTTAATCAGAACTTCAACTGTTTTGTACAAAGAGAAAAACAAAGACTAATAATAATTTAAGTTACGTATATGACAAATTTACACAGAAAAATGAAACAAGTACAAGCGTGATTAATAACAGCCTGTAAAACATGGGTCTTCAACCTATTGACCTCTAGCTGCTGTGGAAATACACATCATTATTTATGTATTTATTTATGTATTAACAGTTTCTTTAAACCTCATATAGTCTGAGGATTGTCCGTAACATAAACCATAACATCTTAACACTTAACTACAATAAATAAAGACACGGAGACTTGAATTTGGCAGAAATTGTTAGCTATTTATTTAAGTGAACCATTAACTGTGAATAATTAAACTAAAGTATGGTGGCCAGAAAGAACGGCTAAACAACCCTATCCCATAGATAACTATCTTATAAAACAGAACTGACGTAAACCTTACAACACACAAATAGGTATCCGCTCATCCTCCATCCTGACTACCCACCCATGAAGGTGATGAGGCTGCCACCCGTGAAGGCGGTCCAGCAGATGTAAAACCAGTCAACGAAGGAGAGCGCACCTAAAATCAACAACCAAATGACCTACAATTCACTCTTTAATCCAACAAATGTTAACTTGCCGTTCTTTCCCGCCACAACCCAAACCATGACAACTCACAGCACGAAAATAGCCAACGCAACAACAAAATCAAACACCACCAGTAGGGAGGGAGGGTGGGACGACAAAAGCAGAAGAGGCTGACCCAGCCCCTTTCTCAGGCTTAAGAACCCATTCCACCTACCCCCAACATTCATTCCTATTGGCTAACAATAATACTCCCATAATGCCTTACCGTCCTGCCCCCAGGCTAGCTGAGGTTTAACCCACTCCTCTCCTATTCTGTCAATTCGTTCTCCATATAGCGCAGCAAATTCCGTTGCGCTTTACAATTGAAAATAACAATGATATAACAAACTGGGTAATGATAAACAGTCATAGAGGTAGGAAGACCCTGCTCGCAAGCTTACAATCTATAGGGAAATAGGCACGTATACACAAGGAAAGGTGCAATCTATTGCATAGTTGTCCGCCAGATTGCAAAGCTTCTTGGTGGGCTGTATGATATGGTCATACAGCAATGATGAACCGGGTTCAAGAGGAAGGGAAAGTGAAGAATGAGACGACATGTGAGGATATGTGTGGACTGTACAGAGTGGATGCAATTTGATAGGAAGGTTTATGAAAGTTATGTGGGCGGTTCTGGAATTTGATATGCTTGCCTAAAGAGGTGAGTTTTCAGGGAACGCATGCTCTGCAACAGTTTTGCTATTAAGGCATACTGTACTAAAACTGAGTCAGAGCTTGCTGGGATGTGTAGTTCCACAGCAGCTGGAGGGCCACAGGTTGAAGACTAATTCTTTAAAATAATAGCAGCTGATTGGTGAGTACTTTTTATTGTTCTTCGAGGATTGATACATCTCCCTCTATATATTATAATAAATTCAGCATGTTTAACTGGGGGATAATAATATAATACATGTTCTGACAAAATGCATCTAACACTGATAAAAGTGGTTTACTTAATAAAATGACACCATGTCTTGGATATGAGAATATGACACATACAGTACAGCATGAGGAAGCATCATGCGGTTTTCCATTCTCATCACTATGGTATACAAAGGGAACAATAAGCACTTTGTATTATGAGTGTGGGACTGGCTATAGAATTCTTTCACTGCCTCTGAGAGTGGAAACTACACACAGTACAATCAGTTGATCACTATAAAGAAAATCCGTGAGGAGAAATTCATTTGCATATGATTTACAACAAGTGAAAGAGCAAATAACAGCAAATTCACTTGGTATTTCTTGCAGTACTCCAAATTAGCATAATGGAAACTGCCAGGAATCCAGTCAGCATTTGTTTTACGTGTCATTAATGCTGTATTCAATTCCTTCTATCGTGTAGACCATAAAAAGATTAATTTTAGGAAATTAATCCCATTATAATTGCAATTTAAGTTGAAGTTCTTCCAAAGGAAATTACCAAGAAATGTTCTTTCATCCTTAATTACCTGCCTTTAACACAACTTAAAACACAGGCAGAGGTATCATTTTTTTGCCTTAACAAAGATGCACGTGCAGCAAGTACAGATTACATACTGTAGTTACCAGAGTTCATTTCTGTTAATGTGCATCCTGATCTCAGCCTACCTGTGATAGTTTGTTTAAAGACAAGTGTCATGAAACTAAGTGCACAATCAATTAAAGTGCAAATGAACCAATCATCTCATTCTCAATGACTTATGTGTCAAATATGAACCAAATAAGTGCTTTGTAGATTTATCTTATTATACATTTGTTTCCACCTCATTTAAGAGAGCCTCATTAAAGGCACATTACACTGTGACATTACCTACATTACATACATAAAATATAGCACACACAGGCTCATTCTTGCTGAATAAAATGAAGGATCAAAAATAATATTGCTTAAAGTCAAATGCATACTTTGCTATGCAGACTGAGGAAAAATATATCGTACTAAGAAATTACTCCATAATAAAATAACAGTAAAATTGTAAGTTTATTAATGTTCAGTATTACAATATGTATGCTGATTTAACAATTGTCGGTAGTATACACACTAAAATCAAAACATAGAACATATTGGGAACAGGGGAATTTTAACAGAGAAGGGAGCCTCTGTGCACACTTTGGTCTACTATGCATGCGCAGGTCTCCGAAAACATGGCACCTGCATGTTCCGGAGACCAATTTCACTACTGTACTTGCGCTGTGGCCATTTTGGAAAAGATTTTCGCCACAGCTGCTGCATCCTAAATGGGACTCCGGAAAGGTAAGTGTTAAAATATGGGTGCAATGTGGGTGGTGTTGACCCCCCCTGGACCTAGGGCTCGTATGCACTGCACACATTGCGTCCATTATAGAAATGGCAATGAATGGCAATGATTCAGAGTTGGAAATACAGCAAATGAAAATAGTTTTTACTCCTGGGCAAAATCAAGTTGTACTACAGACAAGGGACATGCTGTGAGGTAAATTGTTCAGGAGGCACTGGCTAGTACCAGAGATTTACACACAATATATGAGCCAAAGGGATCATGTGGACAGTGTACACAGGTAAAAACTCCTACAAATTTGGTGAGTTTTGACCAGAGAAGTGTGGAAAAGGTAGGCTTGCCATAAACTTTTTACCCCAGAGTTTTAACTATAAAAATAATTAGAACAATACAAAGCAGGTATTTCTAAACATATTCTTTGTATTTTTCATATACTTTATACATTCATAACTCTGGCACAAACGTTAGTATGACAGGAAAGGCTCTGCCTCACCTGCCTCACCCCACCACATGTCACTGCAACAGACGTGGCAGATTTAAAATGTGCAGAAAGATTTAGATTTGAGAAGGGCAGGTATTAGCTCAATTTCAAATTGCAGTGCAAATATAAAGCTGACCAGCATATATTTGCTTTCAGTATAAGATCCAAGATGTCACTTTAGGTAAGAACATTCATACTGTATGTTACTTGCATCTCGATATCAGTATATACTATGTGAATATATATATATATATATATATATATAAAAAAACACGATTCTGAGGGCGCTAATGAAGTTGTTAGGAAAACAGTACATCTAAAATGACATTAAAGAGGGTATTGTGAAACATAAAGACAATATAAATAAAAAAAATATTTACACTTCCACACAGGAAAGCACATATAAACAAGCATATAATAGCATCAGAAATTGTTCCAGTTGAACGAGGCAAATTATTTTTCTTGCTGAATAATTATTCAATTAATGGTACAGATATCGATCGTTTTTGTGTACCCTTCACCACATAGAACCCTTGCTATGTATATATATATATATACACTGCTCAAAAAAATAAAGGGAACACTAAAATAACACATCCTAGATCTGAATGAATTAAATATTATTATTAAATACTTTGTTCTTTACATAGTTGAATGTGCTGACAACAAAATTACACAAAAATTATCAATGGAAATCAAATTTATTAACCCATGGAGGTCTGGAGTTGGAGTCACACTCAAAATGAAAGTGGAAAAACACACTACAGGCTGATCCAACTTTGATGTAATGTCCTTAAAACAAGTGAAAAATGAGGCTCAGTAGTGTGTGTGGCCTCCACGTGCCTGTATGACCTCCCTATAATGCCTGGGCATGCTCCTGATGAGGTGGCGGATGGTCTCCTGAGGGATCTCCTAACAGACCTGGACTAAAGCATCCACCAACTCCTGGACAGTCTGTGGTGCAACGTGGCATTGGTGGATGGAGCGAGACATGATGTCCCAGATGTGCTCAATTGGATTCAGGTCTGGGGAACGGGCGGGCCAGTCCACAGCATCAATGCCTTCATCTTGCAGGAACTGCTGACACACTCCAGCCACATGAGGTTTAGCATTTTCTTGCATTAGGAGGAACCCAGGGCCAACCGCACCAGCATATGGTCTCAGAAGGGGTCTGAGGATCTCATCTCGGTACCTAATTGCAGTCAGGCTACCTCTGGCGAGCACATGGAGGGCTGTGCGGCCCCCCAAAGAAATGCCACCCCACACCATTACTGACCCACTGCCAAACCGGTCATGCTGGAGGATGTTGCAGGCAGCAGAACGTTCTCCTTGGCGTTTCCAGACTCTGTCACATCTGTAACATATGCTCAGTGAGAACCTGCTTTCATATGTGAAGATCACAGGGCGCCAGTGGCGAATTTGCCAATCTTGGTGTTCTCTGGCAAATGCCAAACGTCCTGCACGGTGTTGGGCTGTATGCACTACCCCCACCTGTGGACGTCGGGCACTCATACCACCCTCTTGGAGTCTGTTTCTGATTGTTTGAGTAGACACATGCACATTTGTGGCTTGCTGGAGGTCATTTTGCAGGGCTCTGGCAGTGCTCCTCCTGTTCCTCCTTGCACAAAGGCGGAAGTAGCGGTCCTGCTGCTGGGTTGTTGCCCTCCTACAGACTTCTCCACATCTCCTGATGTACTGGCCTGTCTCCTGGTAGCGCCTCCATGCTCTGGACACTACGCTGACAGACATAGCAAACCTTCTTGCCACAGCTCGTATTGATGTGCCATCCTGGATGAGCTGCACTACCTGAGCCACTTGTGTTGGTTGTAGACTCCGTCTCATGCTACCACTAGAGTGAAAGCACCGCCAGCTTTCAAAAGTGACCAAAACATCAGCCAGAAAGCATAGGAGCTGAGAAGTGGTCTGTGGTCACCACCTGCAGAACAACTTCTTTATTGGGGGTGTCTTGCTAATTGCCTATAATTCCCACCTGCTGTCTATTCCATTTGCACAACAGCATGTAAAATTGATTGTCAATCAGTGTTGCTTCCTAAGTGGACAGTTTGATTTCACAGAAGTGTGATTGACTTGGAGTTACATTGTGTTGTTTAAGTGTTCCCTTTATTTTTTTGAGCAGTGTATACACACACACACACACACACACACACACACACACACTATGGGGTATATTTACTAAGCTCCCGATTTTGACCGAGATGCCGTTTTTTCTTCAAAGTGTCATCTCGGTTAATCTCGGTAATTTACTAAACACTAATCACGGCAGTGATGAGGGCATTCGTAATTTTTTGCAAGTTCAGGTAAAAAATTACGAATGAATACACCATCGGTCAAAACGCGGCTGTTTAAGTATGAATCTCGGTCATTTACTAAGAAGTGCAAAGCCAAAAAAGAACAAACACTGCCGTGAAAAATTACAACTCGTAAAAAAGTGCTAAAAAAAAACAGACCTTTTTTTTTTATTCGTGATTGGATAGGCATGCACGGATCCATGAGATCCGTGCATGTATATCAGTGGGAAGGGGTGGGAAAGTGCTTATTTTTTCAAAAAAAATTGCGTGGGGTCCCCCCTCCTAAGCATAACCAGCCTCGGGCTCTTTGAGCCGATCCTGGTTGCAGAAATATGGTGAAAAAAATGACAGGGGTTCCCCCATATTTAAGCAACCAGCATCGGGCTCTGCGCCTGGTCCTGGTCCCAAAAATACGGGGGGAAAAAAGAGTAGGGGTCCCCCGTATTTTTAAAACCAGCACCGGGCTCCACTAGCTGGACAGATAATGCCACAGCCGGGGGTCACTTTTATACAGCGCCCTGCGGCCGTGGCATCAAAAATCCAACTAGTCACCCCTGGCCGGGGTACCCTGGGGGAGTGGGAACCCCTTCAATCAAGGGGCCCCCCCCCCCCAGCCACCCAAGGGCCAGGGGTGAAGCCCGAGGCTGTCCCCCCCCATCCAATGGGCTGCGGATGGGAGGGCTGATAGCCTTTGTTGTAAAATAAAAGATATTGTTTTTAGTAGCAGTACTACAAGTCCCAGCAAGCCTCCCCCGCATGCTGGTACTTGGAGAACCACAAGTACCAGCATGCGGCGGAAAAACGGGCCCGCTGGTACCTGTAGTACTACCACTAAAAAAATACCCAAAAAAACACAAGACACACACACCGTGAAAGTATAATTTTATTACATACATACACACATACATACATACTTACCTTATGTTCCCACGCAGGTCGGTCCTCTTCTCCAGTAGAATCCAAGGGGTACCTGTTGAATAAATTCTACTCACGAGATCCAGGGGTCCAGGCTCCTCGGCAAATCCAGGGATAATCCACGTACTTGAATAAAACAAAAAAACGGTTGCCCGACCACGAACTGAAAGGTGACCCATGTTTGCACATGGGTCACCTTCCCACGAATGCCAGAAACCCACTTTGCCTTCTGGCTAAGTGGGTTTCTTCAGCCAATCAGGGAGTGCCACGTTGTAGCACCCTCCTGATCGGCTGTGTGCTCTTGTCCTCACTGACAGGCAGCACACGGCAGTGTTACAATGTAGCGCCTATGCGCTACATTGTAACCAATGGTGGGAACTTTCTGCCCTGCGGTTGACCTAAAGTGACGTCACCGCTGAGCAGAAAGTTCCCACCATTGGTTACAATGTAGCGCATAGGCGCAACATTGTAACACTGCCGCGTGCTGCCTGTCAGTGAGGACAGCAGCACACAGCTGATCAGGAGAGTGCTACAACGTGGCACTCCCTGATTGGCTGAAGAAACCCACTTAGCCAGAAGGCAAAGTGGGTTTCTGGCATTCGTGGGAAGGTGACCCATGTGCAAACATGGGTCACCTTTCAGTTCGTGGTCGGGCAACCGTTTTTTTGTTTTATTCAAGTACGTGGATTATCCCTGGATTTGCCGAGGAGCCTGGACCCCTGGATCTCGTGAGTAGAATTTATTCAACAGGTACCCCTTGGATTCTACTGGAGAAGAGGACCGACCTGCGTGGGAACATAAGGTAAGTATGTATGTATGTGTGTATGTATGTAATAAAATTATACTTTCACGGTGTGTGTGTCTTGTGTTTTTTTGGGTATTTTTTTAGTGGTAGTACTACAGGTACCAGCGGGCCCGTTTTTCCGCCGCATGCTGGTACTTGTGGTTCTCCAAGTACCAGCATGCGGGGGAGGCTTGCTGGGACTTGTAGTACTGCTACTAAAAACAATATCTTTTATTTTACAACAAAGGCTATCAGCCCCCCCATCCGCAGCCCATTGGATGGGGGGGGACAGCCTCGGGCTTCACCCCTGGCCCTTGGGTGGCTGGGGGGGGGGGACCCCTTGATTGAAGGGGTCCCCACTCCCCCATGGTACCCCGGCCAGGGGTGACTAGTTGGATTTTTGATGCCACGGCCGCAGGGCACTATATAAAAGTGACCCCCGGCTGTGGCATTATCTGTCCAGCTAGTGGAGCCCGGTGCTGGTTTTAAAAATACGGGGGACCCCTACTCTTTTTGTCCCCCGTATTTTTGGGACCAGGACCAGGCGCAGAGCCCGATGCTGGTTGCTTAAATATGGGGGAACCCCTGTCATTTTTTTCCCATATTTCTGCAACCAGGATCGGCTCAAAGAGCCCGAGGCTGGTTATGCTTAGGAGGGGGGACCCCACGCATTTTTTGGGGGGATTTTACATTGTTTAATTAAAAATAAAAAATAAAAAGAACCCCAGCACGGATCACACAGATCCGGCCGAGATTGATTGTAAAAAAAAACGGCAGTGTTTTGCTAATCACTGCCGTAAAATTAGAAAAAAAAAAACGAATGACATCGACATCGGAAGAAAAGAAAAACACGAATACGACAGCTTAGTAAATCCATCGTAATAAATTCAAAAAGTTGCAGTTTTACACTCTCGATGTCATTCGTGATTGAACTTTGACCTATTTTCGGAAATTACGAATCTTAGTAAATATACCCCTATATGTGTTATTTTAAAAAAATATATGTATTGTATTTTAATGAACAAGAATACAATAATAAGGGATAAGTAGAGTACTAATTTATAATGGCATGTGAGATCTGGAAAGTGTAGCTTGGCATAGGGGGAAGGGAGGGGTCATGGCATGGCACAAGAGGCTGCGGGTGGGTGCATGGCTGCATGATCATGTCATCATAGCTACGTCCCTGCTATACAATGTAGAGATTACAGCATTGTATAGGAAAGTGTGTGGCTACAATTATGCAATTTAGTGTGAATCACTTCATCAACCACCCAGTCCACCCACTTAAATTGGTAGCTGGGTGGCAGGCAGATACAGTATACTTGCCTACTTCCCCCATGGGAGGGGGGGCACCATCTGATTTTCAGAAGCCCCCTGGCTGTTCCAGGAGAGTAGGCAAGTTTGAGATTACTTAATTAGGCATCAGTAAGAATATGGTACAGACATACAATAAAAAGAAAAAATAACACGACATAGGCAGACTACAGTATTTTCTTTTATATTAGCTAATTAAGTAGTTTTCTTTTTGTGATCATTTTTCAAACTGATGTGTGTAGCTGATATTTATGTACATAGTGTAGTACATTGGATTGTTTATCTTGGATAAGGCTTAAATGAAGAATCTGCAGTCTCATTGTGCGACGGGGCTAGACCGGCACATAGTCAGTATCGCAAGCACACTCATTATGTGCTTGCGATACTGACTATGTGCGATTTTGGCTGTGTCAATTTTGACTACCTCTTAAAATCACAGAATTTGGGCCTGATTTTGTTCCTAGAGTATTATTAACCTCAATAACTCATTTCCAGTCATTTCCAATGAATTTTGACCACCTCACAATTCACAATATTGTTTTCATCCATTTTAGGTCAAAAGTGGCAGTGAGCTGGCTGGTCACCCAACCGATACAGCAAAGGCACAAACACGCAGCAGTTTATAGAACATCTATGAAACATTGCCACATGGCAGTGCAGAAATGAAAAATGGTGGAAGATGGAATTTTCCGTGGGCCCTTCCTCTCACCCTTATGTTGGATATTAAAAAGGACATGCACAATTTAACAAAGCAAGCACTTCAGTGATGGGGACATACACGTTTGCTGCTAAAGTGCTTGTTTTGTTTGGGCCCCCACAAAACATTTTTTTAGAAGGATTAGCTCCAATCACTAATGATGAGGATGTTGATGAAGAGGGTGTAAATGACATTATATTTTTGGACAATAAATCTGTATTTGCCACAAGTGACGGAGCATGGAGGAGGTGTCTAGATGGCTAACGTCCCTACCTCTACTGACTTTGGCCTCACAAATAGAGCAGATGCCTTCACAAACATTGTCAGGATTTGGGGGGGGGGGGAAATCCCACACCCAAGAGGTGTTTTTTTTGGTCTTATGCCCAGGCATCACAATGGCTTTCTTTTTATCTGGGCAACAAATGGATCCACTGGTGGCTGACTTACACAAACAACATCCTCATCAACATCCTATCCCACTTCTACACAGGAACCCTCAATTTCTATTATGTCCTCACCATCACTATTTACTTGTACTGCTCCCCACATGTACAGATGATGCAGACATGTGCTTGGAGAACAGCATGAAAGGTAATCAACCATCCAAGACTCCTAAAAAGTAACAACTGAGATAGTAAGACCATCGGGGTCATTCCGAGTTGATCGCTAGCTGCATTTGTTCGCAGCGCTGCGATCAGGTTTAAAAAATGTCAGTTCTGCGCATGCGGCACAATGCGCACGCGTGACGTACAAGCACAATGAAGTATGCAGTTTTGCACAGGGTCTAGCGATGCATTTCAGTCGCACTGGTTGCTGCAGAGTGATTGACATGAAGTGGGCGTTTCTGGGTGGCAACTGACCATTTTCGGGAAGTGTTCGGAAAAATGCAGGAGTGCCAGGGAAAACGCAGGCATGGCTGGGCGAATGCTGGGTGGGTTTGTGATGTCAAATCCGGAACTGAATAGTCTGAAGTGATCGCAAGCGCTGAGTAGGTTTTGAGCTACTCTGAAACCACACAACATTTTTTTGCAGGCGCTCTGCAATAAAAATGTTTGTACTTCTGCTAAGCTAAAATACACTCCCAGTGGGCGGTGGCATAGCGTTTGCATGGCTGCTAAAACCTGCTAGCGAGCGATCAACTCGGAATGACCCCCAGTGTGAGAAATGTCAGACTCACACATAGCTGATGTGGACACCCCTAAATGTTCCTCAAGAATGTCTGACAGTTCTGAATGCCCAGATTGTCTTACTGCCTGTGCAGCTAACTTTCCTTTTGAAGTTTTTTCTTTACCACTGTAAAATTAAATTACATCTTTGATTTTACATGCCTTGTAAGTTTGTCAGCTCATGTCATTAAAGGAAAATAGAACATAAATCAGGTGATCTACGCAATTTACATATAAATGTAACTGAACATTAATAGTAAAATCCGGTAGAAAATAATGAATGATCAAGTGCATTTGCAAGTTTTACAGTTGTCATAATTTTTACCTATAGTTTCATAATAAAGCACCATATTTACACTTTAATGAAAACATTGTATACATTGTACAGTAGATGCACAGCAAATATGTTCATATTGTTTTCATGAGCTGTGAATTATAATGAAGCAGAGTATATTGGAAAGGAGCTGTCTGATGTCAGGGATAGTGTGAATAGGAGAGCTGATTATAAGAGGCAGGTGAAATGTAAATTGGAGAAAAGGCAATTTGAGTTATGTGCTATGGTTTAGTATTGGCACTCAAGCTGAGCATCCAGCACAGTATGCACATGTTTTGCATAAGAGTAATAGTCAATATGTTTAGAGGAAAATGTTTTGTGATGTAGCAATATTCCATGAGACACACAATCATGTGCATGTCATGGGACACTAATCACAAATTATAAAACTTGGCTTAAAGGCACTCAAATTTCATTATTAATAATTTTATTGAATATCATAGCCCAGCACCACAGTCCCATACCCTTACCATTATGGTAAGAGCAGCATTTAAGTAGCTGTTGGTTTCTTTTGCCCTTTGTCAGTGACTGGTGCACAATAAGATGTGGCTGTGGTGAAATTAACTCCACCACTGAGGCTTACACCCCCCTGTGCTGAGCCTATTTTGCCAGTTTTCAGGCTAGTTACATTCCAAAATCAACATTGTATGTGATCCATACAGATTATACCTTGTTTTCATAGTAGACTAAATGTTCAGAAAATACAATAGCACTTGTTTGCTTTTACCACCTTGTAATAAAAAAATCAAATCTACTAAAAAAAGAGTTTTTGAATTGAAATTGCAGTACTTGAACTAAAAGTATATTTCCATGATAACATAATTAGACCCCCATCTCCCTGTCAGCCCCCATCACAGAGGCATATTAACCCTTTAATGCATGAATTATGATAACCTAATACAATATTTTTTATATATGGCTTTTATTAGACTTCAAGGCTTAAAAAAAAACCTGTTTTTTAAGCTATAAAACTATCAAAGTTATACATGTGTCTACTTGAGTGGACATCAAGCATCTGTGACATAAAACATTGCCCAGTTATCATGGAACAGTATTTTAACTGTGAAAGTTAATTTTTTTTTGCTTTTTACAAAAAAGCAAGGTAAAAAAAACAAATGTCTGGTATGGTTCCAATTTGATCTTATCCTGTTGCTTACTGTACTTTCTTCTCCAGAAACAAAAGAATCCATAAGCTAAAAATAGTGCATTTTTATGTCTATTTATGCATATATTCATCCCGAAACAAAAATGTCCTCAGTATTTGTAACATTAAATATTTTCCTTTACTTCTCAGTTTGTTTGAGGTTAGCCTTTTTCACAAACTGAAATTGACTGATTTTATTGCTTGGTGTGAAAGTTGGAGAAGTGCTCTGGACACAAAGGCTGAAGATGTACATAGTTTTATGTGTGCAAGCTGCATTGTGACACCTGTAAGCATGTTCTACATCCAATTTCAGTGGGTGCCTTTGACATGGGCCTGTGCTTCAGTGGAGGTGGTGTCTTACTTAGTCTTCCTTTTCAACGTCACTCCAAAGAGTCAGCATTGATCAATGCTAGAGAAATGGATGCTTTGAAATCCAACTGATTCTTGTAATTGAATCCAGACATTCAATACTTCAGCCATGTGTTTACACAAGTCACACCAAGAAAGTAAAAGAACACCCAAATATACCATCTCCTATTTTTGAGTATTTGTGGGTACACAGCCACAAACTGATCCATCAGATTCACTCCTCCCATGTGCTAGTTATACCACTCTGTGTTTAACCCTGTTGCTACTTGATCTTGATGTCTGGAGACAATAAAAGCAATAAAAGCATCTGCCACTACTAACATATCTGCTAATAAAGATAATTAAAATAATTTACAATTTAAACAATTTAAGATAACACATAATGATAAATATAATGCTGTAAGCTGTCAAAACTGTCATATATGGCTATTATACAGATATAGTCACACACATCTATAGTCCATATGGCATGTCATGGTTAAAACTGGTTGCTTTATGTATGCCTGCACCTAGTCACAGGATGGCATTTTCAGTCTCAGGACAGTGTATGTAGTTGCAGTGTAAAGAATTGAGTCTCTGGTGAGTGCAATACTGGTGTTCACCCACCAGGTGTCACTTTGGAAAACCATCATTGCACATGCGGGAAGTCTCCAATGTAAAGTCAAATGATGCTTGCAGTGCACAAACTACTTTGTTATGCTTTTTTTATTTCCATCTCAAATGTACACTATAATATAGCATGTTATATTATGGTGGCTATATTTTTTACAGCTGCAAGCCATACCACAATAACAGTTGCTTTATTACACACTAGATTGTGCTGTGCCTGTGCTGGCGGGCTCACAATCAATTACTCCCCACTCCAAATATCAGTATAGAAAAAGGACTTTTTGCATTGAGCATACTGTGCATCTTTTGCCCATGAAAATAACCGTGAAAAGTATCATACAGCATAGTAAGCAAAAAAAAAAAAAAAATTAAAATTAGTGTCATCACTATGTCACTGCAGGTGTGCATGACTTGACTTGTGTCCCAAAGGTCCCACTCACCTTGAAAAAGACTGCAGAAGCAGTTGAAACTAATTTACAGAGTCAGAGAGAGCATGCTATTCATGGACCTAGGCTTCTGGAGTACAAGTGAACTTTTTTCCTTTATCTTGGACGTAACTAAGCACCATTATATTTGTATTTGTTTGTGGATATGTGAAAAAATTGAGTATTTGATCAAAACATCTACCATATTATGCCCTAAACATTATTTTCCTTGGATTTATTTTTTTGAACCTGCTCTGCTATCTTTGAGTAAAAATATTTTACAGTAATCCCTGAAGTAATCAGTGCTGGTGATCTTTTCTCAATCTCATTATTTTTTGTAGAAATGAAAAACTGCCACTAGGTGGCACACCTTCTAATTTTGGATGAGCTTCTTGGAAGAGGACACAGTGCATTAATAATGTCAAAAGATAATTTCTATAGAAAATAATGACTTAAAAAAGCTGACCATTGTAGTTGCCTCTATGCATGAAAGGGTTAAGATAATGGTCTGTGTGCAGTTATCATGTGGGTCCCCTTCTCACTAGCATCTGGTGCTAGAGTCTAATACACATTGATACTATTGGTCTCTGGGAACTTGCTTCCATACCATCTTCCCAGTGATTCGCTATTATGCATGTGCAAATATCTGTGAAAATGGCAGCTGAGCCATTTTTCTAGTGATGTGTACATTGCCATTGACGTAGGACTCTAGGATGATGAGTATTAAACATGAGTGCAGAGTGCGCAATATGGACCATAGTAGACCGAAGGGCTCATGTGCAGCACCCACCCTGCACTCATTATAGATACACCACTGCCACTTAAGCACCCGGGAAGTATCTGATGGCCATTGACTCATACTGTAAGTATGATCCCACATCTTTAATGCAGTGCTGAGACCATTTGATGTGTTCACATCACTCAACATCAAGGCCAGCCAAAGCTATGGATATCTTGAGTGTTGTTTGCTTAAAAATTTGTTTTGTCATAAAAAAAGGTTTTTCGGTCATATGACTGCTCTTTGTCTGATTATTACTGTCCTGTTGTCTTTGTGTTACTCTGTTTTTGTGTATAACTTTTCCAGATTCATGGTTCCATTTTTGTTACCTTTGCTTGTTGCAGTGGAGAACAACAAAAACAGGGAAAGATTGTCTCTTTGTAGGCACACTTAAGAAACAATGAAAAGAAAAATATTTATGTATTCTGAATTTTTATAAAATATAACTTTTATTAGTATTAAACTTAAAATATAGCAATTGAGAAATCTAAATGTGATTATGTGAAAAAAGTGAAAATATTTAATAATACTCAATATTAAAAGCTGATACACTGTATGCAATCTCTTTTTGCTTGTTTTATGATATCATATACGATATTTCATGTAGGTATTCTGTGCTTCAAGACAATAAAACCGATTTATTGTACTCAAACTGTTTTCGTTCGCTTAATTATATTATAAACATATACAGCTCTAGAATTATTAATATATGTAATAATTATTAAACAAATATACGTATAGACTGATACGGACATAAACTAATGAGACTGGAAGGTAGTTAGTTACTACCACATATATCTTAACACAGACTGGAACGATCATACAACCTCATTAGGAGGAGATTCTTTCCCCCAATAAGATCAGTCCAAAGTCTTATAATTATTTGGACCAAAATCAACTGACAAGTGATCCCATTACCACATTGTTTAATTATTCATAAGCAATGAGACCGTAGTTATCTTATGGATCTAATTATAACATGATCCACTACTGGTCTCTGAATAATAAATTGCACCAAACTTTCGTGCGTAAGTGGGGTCACGTCTTTTATTATGTCCAGCACGTGGTTAAAAGCCTTAATAGCTTTATTTATCACCACGGTCAATGGTTAACTGTCACACATCTCATCAGTTATTTATCAATGTCCCATGTTGTAGGGATAGCTTCCCAATATATTTCCTTTATAATAATTTTGACTGTATAATCATAAATGAACCCTATCATTCGTCTATACGTGCTTCAATTGCTTTCTGAACATACATTAATTTAGAAACCTACTGTATAGTTCCACTCAAGTTTGATATGCCACTGCAATTCTGAGCTAGGCTACTATATTACTAACACACCTTGCAGATACCCACACAGGGTCTCGAAGATGTTTATTCGGTATACCATACATAAGCCGCGGCAACAACCATGCTGCCCGTCTGGACTCCACGATCTCCAAGGTAGCAGCGGCTTTATAAAGGTGGCTTAGGGTATATTATCAATTAGTTTATAGTAAATAATTATGGTATTTCTCATCAATATTTACATAAAATTACACACTAATAAATTGATAGAGAATAACCACTCCGCAACCCTGTTCACATTTGCTTCCCAGAAACTGTATATGTATACACCTATAGTGTCAGACCTTCAGTGTAAAGACTATCGTTTTTAATTTGTATCATGCTTAGTGGAATACATTTTAACTCAGCCTGGAAACCTACTATATGGTTCCACTAGTTATTTCCCAAATTAAGTATGCCAATACAATTTTGTGCTGAACTCCTATATTGTTAACACATCTCGCAAATGCTCGCATAGGGTTTCAAAAGAATGTTTATTTAATTTAACATGTAGACGTTGCAGCTACAACCGCGCTGCCCGTCTGGACTCCTACAATCACCAAGGCCCTCGTTAAAGCAATTGTGAAACGTGCACGTCGGTGTTTTGGAGCGGTGCTGCCGAGCCCGCTCACTAATCACTGTGCAGAAACATGCTCGAGAAATAATATATACTTATAGAAATGTTAACAGAAATGAAAAATGTTATGTAGGGATTTGTGCTGAAGTTATTAGAATAGCGGTGCTACCATAGTGAATGCAGGCAGATAAGTGTGAGGACTAATTGACTGATTGACCATCAAAGGAAATAGTAGGAATGAGCAGCTTTAGATTTTGCACTCCTGACATACCTATGAGATATAAGCCAATTAGCCGTGCTTAGCGTGCCGGATAAGAGATATGGTTTTTAGACCAGCGGCATGATTAGGCTAACAAGTGTGCTGTGTGTAAAAAACTCAGAGAATTGTAGCCCACTTTATTGAAGGTGCATTAACTTAATTAACCAAATAATAGCAACTATATATGATATTCTGTTAATAGCACTCGATTATATTACTGAGGCATAAAGTAATATAAGTGCAAAACATACAATCAAAATTATACAAATAAGAATATACCAAATAGCTGCTGAATATCTCCCTCAATATCTTTAAGAGATATGTCAGACAGAGATTCTGATTTTCGGTTTCATTAGAGCTGCATTAATTTAATTAATTAAAGTGATCGATACAGGGCACTTTACTAAGCAAGATGGTGTGGTAAATACGAACAGGGTTGTAGATGTGTTATTCTTCACCAGTTCATCAGTGTATGCGTTTATATAAATATTGATGTGAGGTTTATTCACTACAAATTAATTGGTTATACACCCTAAGCCATCTTTGATAAAGTTACTGCGGACCTGGTGATCGCTGGAGTCCAGACGGGCAACGCTGCGCTGTGGACTTGGTGATTGTAGGAGTCCAGACGGGCAGCGTGGTTGTAGCTGCAACGTCTACATGTTAAATTAAATAAACATTCTTTTGAAACCCTATGCGAGCATTTGCGAGGTGTTTTAACAATATAGGAGTTCTGCACAAAATTGTATTGGCATACTTAATTTGGGAAATAACTAGTGGAACCATATAGTAGGTTTCCAGGCTGAGTTAAAATGCATTCCACTAAGCACGATACAAATTAAAAACGATAGTCTTTACACTGAAGGTCTGACACTATAGGTGTATACATATACAGTTTCTGGGTGGCAAATGTGAACAGGGTTGCGGAGTGGTTATTCTCTATCAATTTATTAGAGTATAATTTTATGTAAATATTGATGAGAAATACCATAATTATTTACTATAAACTAATTGATAATATACCCTAAGCAACCTTTAAAAAGCCGCTGCGGACTTGGAGATCGTGGAGTCCAGACGGGCAGCACGATTGTAGCCGCGGCTTATGTATGGTATACCGAATAAACATCTTCGAGACCCTGTGTGGGTATCTGTGAGGTGTGTTAGTAATATAGTAGCCTAGCTCAGAATTGCAGTGGCATATCAAACTTGAGTGGAACTATACAGTAGGTTTCTAAATTTATGTATGTTCAGAAAGCAATTGAAGCACGTATAGACGAATGATAGGGTTAATTTATGATTATACAGTCAAAATTATTATAAAGGAAATATATTGGGAAGCTATCCCTACAACATGGGACATTGATAAATAACTGATGAGATGTGTGACAGTTAACCATTGACAGTGGTGATAAATAAAGCTATTAAGGCTTTTAACCATGTACTGGACATAATAAAATACGTGACCCCACTTACGCACGAAAGTTTGGTGCAATTTATTATTCAGAGACCAGTAGTGGATCATGTTATAATTAGATCCATAAGATAACTACGGTCTCATTGCTTATGAATAATTAAACAATGTGGTAATGGGATCACTTGTCAGTTGATTTTGGTCCAAATAATTATAAGACTTTGGACTGATCTTATTGGGGGGAAAGAATCTCCTCCTAATGAGGTTGTGTGATCGTTTCAGTCTGTGTTAAGATATATGTGGTAGTAACTAACTACCTTCCAGTCTCATTAGTTTATGTCCATATCAGTCTATACGTATATTTGTTTAATAATTATTACATATATTAATAATTCTAGAGCTGTATATGTTTATAATATAATTAAGCGAACAAAAACAGTTTGAGTACAATAAATCGGTTTTATTGTCTTGAAGCACAGAATACCTACATGAAATATCGTATATGATATAATAAAACGAGCAAAAAGAGATTGAGCACAGTGTATCAGCTTTTAATATTGAGTATTATTAAATATTTTCACTTTTTTCACATAATCACATTTAGATTTCTCAATTGCTATATTTTAAGTTTAATACTAATAAAAGTTATATTTTATAAAAATTCAGAATACATAAATATTTTTCTTTTTCATTGTTTCTTAAGTGCACCAACAAAGAGACAATCTTTCCCTGTTTTTGTTGTTCTTCAATTTTATTGTCTATGGCAGCACCCCCAGTTTATAAAGGATAGAAGAAAAAACTTCCTGGTATCATATGATTTTGGGGAATTCCTTAATAAAATATGTAAACATTAAAAACTGTCTGGTGCAGAAGATATCCCTATCCCCCATCTCCTTTGTATTTATTTGTTGCAGTGGAGTCCTAGCTTGTTAAAGTGTCCCAATTGTCTAACTAAATGCAAGTAAATGCAAGTATGTCTTTAGGCAGAAGAGTACACCAGAATTTGGGTGTCAGGTATTGGATAAGGACAAGTTGAGTTGGCTGCCATGGGGCCTAGATTGTCAATGCTATTCCTCCTGTCACTGCATATGCCCCTCCCTTTTATGCCCCTTTCCATCTGAGGCAACTGCAGTACTCTCTGAGTTTCCCTTCATTCCTTATCTGTGTATACATTTGCAGCAATATGTCAGGTATCATCTGATCAGGAAAGGCTCAGGGCAGAGTCAGGAGCACAGGTGGCCACAGAGGCGATGCTGAAGCCCTATCTCAATTTGTTATTAGACTTGGCACCTGATTATTTCCTAATCTATTACAAGCACTTTCTGAATTATCTAGTCCAGTAATAGGATGACTTTGAGAATTTGAAGTCTTGATTAATATTAGCAGCCAGAACACAAAATGGAAATACAGTAGAACTTAAAAAGATCAATATCACAAAGTTTGAAAGAAATTCAACTCTTTCAATCAGTCCTTCTTCTCTAGGGAACTGTGATTAATACTGCATTAATACTGGAGTCTATTGAGGATGCCACACAGCTCTCAGAAACTGCTGAAAAATGGAAAGGGGATGACAGTAGTTCAGCTAAACAGTACTTAAAATGCAACAAGTAAGGGAATATTCTGAGATGGGTGGAGAGGGCAACACAGAGTGAGAATTTGAGCATAGGCATGACTTGACCGTGGACCCACTGTAGCACTGACAGAGCGGTCAATTCAGGTAAGTATATACACTTACTGATATCGCAGCTGTGCAGGCATTTGAATTTGCCAAGCCAGCTTTGATTCAGTCCCAACAGAAAGTGTATAGAAGAGCAGCAGACTGCCCATACAAACAGCCCTGTATATCTGACAAGAAGCCTGACAAGAAGAAATTACAGTAGTTTATAAAAGAAATAAGAAATAATTTAATATGAGAAGAAAGCTGGCCAGGAAAAGAGAGAAAGACTAGAAATGGAGAGAATAAGAGGATGGAATTAAAGGTTACACCAAGGCATCAGTAATGTAGAACAGGGCAGAGTGTAGTGTTGAACGCAGGTTAAACAGTTCTAGTAAGTGCACCAGTGAAGGAGTGCCAATAATTTTTAAATGGAAGATACTGTATTTAAAATGTAAGTTAATTACTGTTTAATAGTTATTGGTAGAGTAGGAGTGGTTGGGTGAATGCGATATGATGACTGGAAATTGGGTACTAGGAAACAATAATTTGATTTTGTAAACCTAATAGTTTCCATCCCAACAATATATACCATTCCAGGACCATGTACCCCAATCTGTGGCTGAATGGTCACCTCATTAGTAAAACCAAGGTTGGTGAAAAGGAGAGAGAGCCTTGATCTCTGGCTAAGTACTTTAGTCTTTGATAAGCTGCAGTTTCAACTTCGTGTGGCCTGCAGTCAGGAAATCACTAGAAACTGTGGAGCTGTGTGGCAAGTCAATTAAGGTAACAGGAAAAGTTTGGAGAACCCCTCTGATGATTCCTGTAATGGGAAAGTGGGACTTGGTAAAAATAGAGCACAAGCTAGGACCCTGAGAGAGGCCTCATTGTAGGGTGGCTCTTCCTTTCTTGGACACTCAATTCATGGTCCTAAACTACTTGACTCATATTTCTTTGTCAATCTGTTTTTATTCACCCTTTCAATTATACACTATGCCTCTCAACTTTACCCTTTAGAGTCACCCAATACTATTTGAACAGTATTGTATAGAAGGTATCAGCAGGCTGAAGTGAGAGTAGAAGATACATCTTTATCCATCTTTAAGAAATGTAAGGATACTCACATTTTAAGTCTATCACTCTTATATATCATTTAGGTTTATGTAGTGTCACCTTGTTTTTCCTTATATTTTTTCTTATTTTCTCATTCTCTTTCTCCCCTTAATATTATTTTGCCATGTATCCAGCCCTCCTGTATTCTGTCAGGGTTCATCAGGTCTAAGAAACCACTTATGGTATATCTGGAGGTGTGTTGCTAATCACTACAGCTCAACAGCCATAAAATGTCCATCATAGAAATTCTGCATTTATATGCATACTCCAAAAACACTCTAATGAAATAACTGACACTGACAACTGAATAATCATGCCAGATAAAAATGTCAGCTTTATTGAAAAGTTGGTATGGTGGCAAAGGAGGGATGGTCTATTTAATTCAAGTCCCTATTTATTTAGACTTTATGTCTTTAATTGTGGCTGACCAACTCAAACTGTTAAAACTTCCAAAACCAGCCCTGCCTCCATCTCATAACAAGGTGCAATATGGGGCCATTTGCCACCCCTTGTGTTAAATAACCTTTATTGGGAAGATCATGGCCAACTCTCCACTCAAGGTCTTCCTCAACTCCAAACCAAAAGGTACCCAGGTGTCTTCCCACTCCACCGGAGACCAAAGCCCATCTGGTCCGATGGTACTCCGGCCCCGTTAGGAATCAAACTCCAACACCTTCTCATCTCCTGAGCACCTATAAACCCTTCTTAACCACAGCCCCAAATTTCAGGCCATCCCAACCCACCACAGTTTCAACGAAATCCCACCAACATACCTCTAACCTTAAGAAACCCTAAACTTTTTACTTCCCTTCAAACTCACACATCCTACCTGCTAACCTCTCAATTATAGACAGAAGCTATCAAGTCTCCTAAAAACAATTCCATACCCCTAAATTCAAATGGACTCCATCAGCCATGTAAATCTGAGGGGCAGAAATGGAAATGGAAGGATGCGGGACCACAAACCCCCAATCCTCACTCACAGTCCAACCCACCACCGAATTGATCCACACCTCTCCATAATAAGGGTGGGACAATGACAGACCATCTCACACTTAAAAAAGGTACCCTATTCTGTAAGTTAACCAAGTCCATAACCATAGTTTTACTAAAGTCCAGACCTGACCTTTTGGTCAAATCATTTCCGCCACTCGTAGCGGGCATCCCAACCTCTGAAGCTGTTGCCAGAACTTGTTTACAACACCGGCCGCTCACACCAATCCACCGAATCAGCTCCGCTTCAGGGGACTTCAGACACTCCAACCCTGATCTTTCACCATGAAACACATACGAGTGTCCCACTATCCAGATTGGACACTCATCCAAATGCAAATCTAAAAAATATAATAATCAATATTCAACCCAACATTTCCATTATTAGAACCCAAACACTATAACTCCATAAGCAATACCAACAACACCGCCTAACCCTACTATTAAATTGCTAATATGGTGATTTTTTTTAATTGTTAAATTAATTTACATTTGGACTCTAAGATGACATGATTAAACAGGTAGGGTTTTTTTTTAATTACCAGACTTGACAAGAGGTGAAAAACACACATACCAAGCAGGTGCAAACCCCTAGGCTTAAGGCACTTGACAGGATAAAAAAAATCCTCAAAACCCCCAAATATGACAAGTGTCTAATACCTCAAGTTTGGTTTGATTACCATCGGTCAAAACCTGATATATTTGCGGAATACATCAGACTTCCACCTACCAGGAACCTTAATTTGCTCACTCGAACAGCCCTCCGCAGTCACTGATGTCACCACACCTATTCAAAATGAATGGGTCCCGTATTCCAAAATGGGCAAACCCAGTATGCAAATACAGCGTTCCAAAAATCACCGTAACTGATATTGAGTAACCGACACACCATCCTCATGCTGCAACCAGGGACCTGGCACATCAGTCCGTACGCTCAAATACTCCTTTGCCAAGACTACTGGGCAAATTCTGATATCCTCAATAGTTCTCAAAGCCACCGACTCCCTTTAACTAACTGATCAGTTTTGGAACACTGCACTTTGCACCATAACACGCCATCTTTCATAAACACATGATCAAGCAGCATGGGTGACCTTGCTCCTCTTCATGCCGCCACCAATTCTCCAACTCTGAAAGCCCCAAAGAAGGCCATAATGAAACACAATTTAAATAGAAGCGTTTCGTAAACTGAGTTGCAGACTTTTTGTAACGCGTCCGCCATGCGCCGCAACATTTACAGATAGTTATCAGTCTGCAAGGGTCTTGTCCAGGAGGCATCACTCGTGCCCACACTTTCAACACTCTTGTTAAAAAGAAAAACTTAGCATAATCATGCCATCCCTTAAGCCTCAAGAAGTAGGATAGCACAGGCAGTAAATGAGCCACTGACCCTCTTGACCTCCCACTGCTGCTCCCACTAGGCTGCATATTCACATGCCTGCGTATATCCTTCCTCCTTGTATGGTTTGATGTGATAACAGATACAAACACTGATATCACTGAGGTGCAAATAGAAGCCACCTCAGATGAATCCCAACCAGCAGCTCTGCGCCCCGAAGCCTGTCAAACGCACCCTGAACACACAGCATCTGCATATGACTGCCCAGGCACTAAGAGTCCCCTTGTGAGCTGACTGCGTTCACCATACTGCACTTACCATGCTGCGGGCTCGATCGGAGATACCAATGAGTGAGAATAGCCCCTGTGTGTCAGCATTGTCGGCTGTTGGGATTAAGGCGTCGGTATCCTGACTGCTAGAATAGCAACAGCCGGAAAATTGATTGCATCTCTCTCGACTGATGCAATACTCTATTTTAAGTACTACTGTATGTAGGCTAGGCGATTGGGGCCTGCCTGCTACAATCAGTAGGGCACTGATATATAATCAATACAATCACTCTGCCTGAAGAGGCTTATAATAGGTATTATAAAATGCTGATATCAAATATAGTCAGTGAGTGGATGTGGTGCAATCAGTGAAGGGGGAAAGTAATATGCTGTAATAGAATATAAGGAGGAAAAACAACAAATAATGTAAGAGGCATATATCAGGAATGAAAATATAGTGCTATGTCTTGTTTGAGGGAGGGGAGCCCCAAGTCGGTATCCTGATTAGGGCCCCATGAGGTCTAAATCCACCTCTGGGTATGCCTGTACTGATTCAGCCTGAATTAGCCGTGCTCTGACCAATGGCTCGTGCACCCTCTTTACGGCCCTTCAGCGAACTGGCACCTTCCCTACTACCGACTACATGCAATGCTACTGATCCATGCACCGCTATTTGTTTATGGGACCCACGCACATTCCTTTGAGACTGCTCACCTATAGCAAGTCCAAGCCTGACACGTTCTACTCGGGCCTGAGTGGCAACCATGGCAGACATCCGGGACATACAACCCTGAGGTTACCCCTCTTGTGGCCAATGCACCTCGCATCGCTCCTTTCCCTGAATCCCCCAAGGCACCCACACTACGCGACATGTCTTCGTCAAGCTGCATGTCTCTAACAGTAGAACTCCCTCTGCTATTTCTACCAACGGAGCGAGTCACAGATGTACTGGTCACCCAACCTCTGTGTGATGCAGAGCCACCCATAACCAAAGCTCTCTCTAGAGGTCGAGCCCAGCCCCTGGCGGTGGTACTGAAACCCTCATTATTTCCACCCCACCTTTTTCCTCGCCCAGCTCTACCCCGCACCACTGGTTCCACAGCTCCCACTCCTCCTTCAATAAACCAGAGAAGGGGACCCGTGGCACGGCTGGGCCTAGGCATGTTAACTAAAGGATAGACTAATTGAAAGAAAGTATGGGAAAAGGAGGAAAATAAAGAAATGAGTAAAGGATGAGAAGAAACTGAAAAAGAAAAAGCACAATAATGTAAACAAATGTAAACAGATTCCAGTCACAGCACAAACATAGAGCACTTCAATGTTCAAATTTCCTGAGGAAAAGTTGGAAAATCTAATCAATCCTCGCATCATAAATGCCATGCCCTACCCATCACCTGATTTATCTACCTACTCACAGGCCTACCTGTAACCATGGTAGTACGTATACCTGTCGTTGGCTGCCTCATGTAGCATTCTACTCAGAATTTTATGTCACTATGGACATATAAAATGTCCTCCGTTCTCTTTTTTCTCACCTTTACAATGACAGGCAGAATCTTACCTATGACATTTAGTAGATCAAATATTAAATTGTTTAACACCTAATTATTTGAACTGACTATCTTGCACAATAAAATACATGGACTATGGCCCTCATTCCGAGTTGTTCGCTCGCAAGCTGCTTTTAGCAACTTTGCACACGCTAAGCCGCCGCCTACTGGGAGTGAATCTTAGCTTCTCAAAATTGCGAACGAAAGATTCGCAATATTGCGAAAAGACTTCTCTGTGCAGTTTCTGAGTAGCTCGAGACTTACTCTGCCAGTGCGATCAGTTCAGTGCTTGTCGTTCCAGGTTTGACGTCACAAACACACCCAGCGTTCGGCCAGACACTCCTCCGTTTCTCCAGCCACTCCCGCGTTTTTCCCAGA
Source organism: Pseudophryne corroboree (assembly GCF_028390025.1). Lineage (NCBI taxonomy): Eukaryota > Metazoa > Chordata > Amphibia > Anura > Myobatrachidae > Pseudophryne > Pseudophryne corroboree. The sequence continues at coordinate 960,574,448 of NC_086444.1, read as the reverse complement.
AACGGTAGTGTTTTTTCAAACACTCCCATAAAACGGCCAGTTTCCGCCCAGAAACACCCACTTCCTGTCAATCACATTACGATCACCAGAACGAAGAAAAAACCTTGTAATGCCGTGAGTAAAATACCTAACTGCATAGCAATTTACTTGGCGCAGTCGCAGTGCGAACATTGCGCATGCGCAGTTAGCGGAAAATCGCTGCGATGCGAAGAAAATTACCGAGCGAACAACTCGGAATGACCACCTATATGTATTACTATACAACATATACTATACTATATGTATTTGATTGTACCAAACAGGTATGACAGTCATATATTTTTTATAGTATTTATGTAGTTTTATACCCTTCATAGGATAAGTACAGTATATACTAAACACATATATGTTTTAACATACTGAAGTACAGTATGATTGTAAACCTCATTGTTGTTCAAGTGAACAGATATAAGATCCATAACAAAATATGAAACACCTAACATGGGAAGAAAAATATTTTTTTGTAAACAGCCATCTACTCATCTCCACCAAATTGGATTAAGGTCTTGCGATAGTCTTTACAAACACAGGGGCTGATGAATTAAGCTTGAAGAAGTGATAAAGCAGTGAAATAGCAGTGATAGGTTCAAGGTGATAACGCACCTGCCAATCATTACGGGTTGGACAAATGACAGTTAGGAGCTGATTGGCTGGTGCGTTTTCACCTTCCACTTATCACTGCTTTATCACTTCTCCAACTTAACACATCTGCACCCACAGTAAGAATCACCAAGCTAAAGCAAATATTTTTTATACAGAAATACTCACCTACTGTATCATTGCAAAATGCATTACTGAGGTCCGTTTAAGAAAGAGGGAACTTAAACTCACAACACATGGCCTGAAATGATAACAACAATTATCCAATGAGAATAAAGTGTATTTTACTGGGTAGAATTGGGATTTCTGTCTGCCCAAAAGATAGTTTCCTTAAGGAAGAGGAGGCAGTAATCTAGGCCACTGCAATTCATTTTGAATTTTAGAATGATGTTCGGACTAGCCGGTAATTTAGGACTTGCAAGACTTATAATATTCTGGCTATTGGTACCCAAAGGCCAAGCTGCCATTATTGGCACAGTGCTACTCTGTTAAGTGTATAGTAGACTGAGGAGTTTTAATATTTTCTAATAGGACAGCAAGCTTAAATAGCAGCAGTTTGACCTATCTCTCCTGCCGGAATCATGTCTTTGTTTTCTTTTCTTTCTTTCTTTTTTTTTTAATCAGCAGTTTGCCATGAGATTTATACCATAATGTACTTAATACATTCCCATTTGAAAAATCGGGATTGTGGTTTCGGTTGATTGGTTTTGAATCATGCGCCTTGGTGTGTAGTTTAGGGTTTAGTAAATATCTTAGCAACTTACACTTTAATAAATCTGCCCCTAAATGTGATTTTATCAAATTCAATTTGGATTGCCTTTTAGTTTTTTGAGAAATTAATTTGTAAGGCACTGAACAGCATGATGATAAGATCACAACATAAAGACAGAAACATTGTACTTGATATATATGGAGAGGCAGAAGAGATCATTTAAAGATCAATACATCAGATATTGAAAATTAAATGACTCTGATATTATATCTAAAAGTCCAGGCAAAGTCTGACAGCAAAATTCAGGAAGAAGATAATCTATGATACATTGTACTTTGGGGGAAAAGGCATTGATTGGAACAACCATGCACAAAATTTCAATTAACCTCTGTTTTATTCACTTTGTAAAAAAAAATATTATATTGGCATCTATCAGATCTCTCTAAAGGGCAAAGCCATGGAGACACACTAACATTCTATCATGTTATTTACTCTCCTCATTTTGTTATATGCCTCATGTCTATGCAATCTTAACCTATAGTAAGTCTTCCACTTCAGAACTTGGGATTGTCACATCTTTCTGTTGAAACTATTTGCCTTTCACCATTAATAGGCTATAAGTAAGAATTATACTGATGCACTTACATGGATAGTTGTAAAATGATACAGTGAATACAAATCAGTTGGAGCACAAAACACCAGATGCAGGAATTGTTCCTTTGTGGGCTTTTTTGCAGAAACTTCTGAAAGTTTTTGTTTGACCTTTACAATGTTCCTTAACAAATGCTTTTCTGATTTTATGGCTGATTTTTTAAACATATTAGACTCAACTATGCAGAGTATGTACAGATGCTACCAATGTTATTCCAAATGGTATTAAGTGAACCATTTTACTGAAATTCTGATTAACTGTATTCTGTTGATGAATAAATAGTTTCACAGTTACTTGTTTGGATAAGGTGAAATTTTACTTTTGAATAACTTTGGCTGCATTTATAAAGCTGTAAATAAACACCTGGTAAACAGCAGTGATGTTTAAAATTGTTTTGAAGACTTACTCAAACCTGTTTTTCAAAAAATTATACATTTTAGAAGTTTAGATTTTAAAACTGAGATAAATTAAAACAAGTTCAAGATTAAATGGGTACATTGCATAGTTTTTCCATGTAAATAGCACATTCAGACTCAAAGTTGAACAGAGTAATAATCAATGTTTGAAAATAATGAAAACAGTATTGAAATATTATTAACAATAATCATTTCATTTTAAACTGAAAGAATAAATTGCATGACTGCTGCTTAATATGATGCTATGAATATAATACTTATTATTGCTGCTATGTACTAAGGGTGAAATTCCCACTTGAAGTTGGTAAGAGTCACCTTTATGATATAATTAACGATTATATTTTCACCTGCCTTCGGTGGTATATTTTTTTAATCTATACTCAGTTTATGCCCTCACAAAGAAGAGAATCCTCATTTTGAATCAGATTTGAGCATCTATAATCATACCTGGTGAGGCTAGAATAAATTCATGTGAAATTTCAAAACAGAAAAAGAGATAGCCAACTCTTATGCACTGAGGGCAGAAAATTTGTATTAATGTGAAGCGTACCTTAAGACTCTGAAATGGAACTGGAGAAAAATTCAGAAATATTTATTTAATAATGCAAATGCAGAAAAAGTATTTACAAAAATCCTGTTTTTATGTTAATATAGTGGAATACAATACAAAAACAAATTTGCAGATTCAGTCTGATTCTAAATAAAATGTGTCCTCTGAAATGGCCTTCAAATTATCTGCTGTAAAATTGGCTGATTTTATATGGTTCAACTGTAATGGTCTCGTAGTTTTCAAAGACTTAAAAATAAACTTGTCTATTGGCTACATTTTTTGTGAACAATACAGTATTTGACTATCTACATTTTGAGGATATTTGAAAAATTTTCAGGCTGTAAAAGTTGTTTCTATTTCAAGAACCATTTTATAAAATTCATGCATCTCTGCATTCTATACATATTTTACTGTGCATCCCCTCCACTCAATTAACATGAATAATGGATTTACATATCTAGGATTGCATTCCAAGGAATCTTGTAGTCAAGAACAATAAAGCTGAAATATTTTACTGGGGAAGCACACATTTTCAGACTCTTTGATGAATAGAATACATTTTTGTATCATTGGATTGCACTGTATTCTATCTTTTGCTGTGTTTACTATATCATTAAGACAGGTTGACACCATTTTCTTTTTATCAAAATCCTCTGTAATGAATTAGAATCCTGTTCTACTTGTTAGTATAATTAGTGCCATAATCCAGTGATCTCTCTGCATGCTTAACACCATATTTTAATGTGAAATTACTTCTGCACACATCTGCTGACAATTATTAATATGAAGTGGCAATCTGTCATAGAACTAAGATCTCCATGGGTTCCTCCCAGCATCCACTGTGAAGCTAACACATTTCTATTTTGAAAGTGCTTACAAAGTATATCTGTTTGTAAATCCAGCTGTAATATAGGAATTTAACTGTCTTAAATTGTTCATTTTTTTCTAAAGTTTTTGAATATCTTATACTGTATGACTGTTTACTGGGATGGAGAAATAATAAAACACAGCTAATTTGCTGTAGTCAAGGTAATTTCCGCATGACTAAAAACAAGGTCAATAGAGTAGTTTAGTGCTGCAGCACCTGCTTTTGTGCTTTGCACATGTTAACTTATTACCTCAGACCTGATTCACTAAGGATCACTAATGTGGTCCTCTGCTCAGTTTCCCGATGTTCAGGGACTACGCACACGCAGGACCTGTGATCAGGTCCTGTGATCACTTCATTAAAAATGCAAATGCCTCTGCTTGAGTGACAGGCAGAGGTGTTCACAGTGTGTGACAGGTGCGGGGGGAGCCGGCGTTCAGGTAAATGGGGGTGTCACCCCCATTTTCTGGGAGTGGCGAGCTACACTGCAACTGCAAGGCTGAATGAGCTTAAGCTTACTCAGCCTGCCATCGCAGATGATGTGATGTTCATCTAATATACGATTGTATCGCAAATGCAGGGAGGAGGTGGTCTGCACCTCTTCCTGCATTTGCATTGTTAAGGACTGCAAATGCAAAACTGCTCACGCATGTGCAATCCTTAATGAATCAGGCCCTCAGTTTGCAATGCAATTCTCCATCAATTCAGATAGATTTGCAAATTTGATGTATTTTAGTTGCATACCTACCCCTCTGGATAGATATTCAAATCTACAAAATCAAGGCCTATGAACTGCTACATTGCTGTTTATACAGTACCTCTTTCTTCATAAAATGCAATTCAGATTTTATTTAAATTAACTATTAATTTTAATCCGATTAAGTCATTATTTCATTTTGGGAAAAAAGGGACACCAGGGCTCCTATTACAGTATTTCAAATGCGCTAATTCATCTTGAAACTGTTACTTGTTTATCTTCTATACATACATTACAATGTCCAAATATGTAAATCATTGACACGAATGGTTATCACCATCTCTAAGCTAAAGTCAAGACTCACTGCGTTATTTAAAGGACCTATTCCTTTATAAAAGTGGTGAACAACTTCAAGTTTTTATAACAGTATCTCCACCCTGTGTATCTAATGTAATATAATATTATGGGATAAAATAAGCCTGAAAGTATAATTTCTGTAGTGTGTACAATGAGATCCAAATCTTGTAATGTGTGTTGAGGAGTTTCCAGAGGTATAACAACAGCAGCGGGTACTTAAAGCTAAGACTAGTATGGCTTATGTTCAACAGAGTTAATATTAGAGATGAGCGGGTTCGGTTCCCTGAGAACCAAACTCCCCTGAACTTTACTACCCAAGCCCGGATCTGAGTCAGTCTCGGGTTTTCCCGCCTGACTTGGAAACCAGAACGAGGCAAAATATTATCATCCCGCTGTCGGATTCTCACGGGGGTTTGGATTCCATATAAGGAGCAGCGCATCACCGCCATTTTCATTCCAGTATTGGAGAGTTTAGAGAGAGGATGTGTCTCCATCCTCAGTGTCCTGCATCAGTTCAGTGGTAGTGTCTTGTGCTGCATCAGTCCAGTCACAGTGGTGGTGTCCTCTGCTGCCATATGTGCAGTGCTGCTGTATAAGTCCATTGCAGTGGTGCTGTGTTGTCCTGCATCAGTTCAGTGGTGGTGTCATGTGCTGCATCAGTCCAGTCACAGTGGTGGTGTCCTCTGCTGCCATATGTCCAGTGCTGCTGTATAAGTCCAGTCCATTGCAGTGGTGCTGTGTTGGCCTGCATCAGTACAGTGGTAGTGTCTTGTGATGCATCAGTCCAGTCACAGTGGTGGTGTCCTCTGCTGCCATATGTCCAGTGCTGCTGTATAAGTCCAGTCCATTGCAGTGGTGCTGTGTTGGCCTGCATCAGTACAGTGGTAGTGTCTTGTGCTGCATCAGTCCAGTCACAGTGGTGGTGTCCTCTACTGCCATATGTCCAGTGCTGCTGTATAAGTCCAGTCCATTGCAGTGGTGCTGTGTTATCCTGCATCAGTCCAGTGGTGGTGTCTCTGTGCTGCTGTATATGTCCAGTGGTACTGCGGTATATATCCAGTGATACTGCTGTAAATGTCCAATGATACTGCCGTATATTTCCAGTGGTACTGCCGTATAAATCCAGTGATACTGCCATATATGTCCAGTGGAACTGCCATATTATTCCAGTGGCACTGGCATATAAATCCAGTCCAGTGATACTGCCGTATATGTCCAGTGGTACTGCCGTATAAATCCAGTGATACTGCCATATATGTCCACTGGTACTGCCATATAAATCCAGTTGTACTGGTGTTTAAATCCAGTCTAGTGATGCTGCCGTATAATTCCAGTGATACTGCTGTATAATTCCAGTGGTACTGGTGTATACTGTAAATCCAGTGATACTGCTGTATAAATCCGGTCCAGTGGTACTGACGTATAAATCCAATGGTACTGTCATATAATTCCAGTTATACAGTTGTATAATTCCAGTGATACTGCCGTATAATTCCAGTGATACTGTCATATAAATCCAGTGATACTGCCGTAAAAATCCAGTCCAGTGGTACTGCCGTATAAGTCCAGTGGTACTGCCATATAATTCCAGTGATACTGCCGTATAATTCCACTGGTACTGCCATATAATTCCAGTGGTACTGGCATATAAATCCAGTCCAGTGGTACTGCCATATATGTCCAGTGATACTGCTGTATATGTCCAGTGATACTGCTGTATATGTCCAGAGGTACTGCCATATAATTCCAGTGATACTGCCGTATAATTCCAGTGGTTCTGGTGTATAATTCCAGCGGTACTGACATATAAATCCATTCCAGTGATACTGCCATATATGTCCAGTGGTACTGCCGTATTATTATAGTGGTACTGCCGTATAATTCCAGTGATACTGCCATATAATTCCAGTGGTACTGGCGTATAATTCCAGAGGTAATGGTGTATAAATCTAGTCCAGTGATACTGTCGTATATGTCCAGTGGTACTGCCATATCATTCCAGTGATACTGCCATATATGTCAAGTGGTCATGCCGTATAAATCCAGAGGTACTGGCATATAAATCCAGTCCAGTGATACTTCTGTATATGTCCAGTGGTACTGCCATATAAATCCAGTGATACTGCCATATATGTCCACTTGTACTGCCATATAAATCCAGTGGTACTGGTGTATAAATCCAGTCCAGTGATACTGCTGTATATGTCCAGTTGTGCTGCCGTAAAATTCCAGTGATACTGCTGTATAATTCCAGTGGTACTGGCATATAAATCCAGTGATACTGCCGTATAAATCCATTCCAGTGGTACTGCGATATAAGTCCAGTGGTACTGCCATATAATTCCAGTGATACTGCTGTATAATTCCAGTTGTACTGGTGTATTAGTCCAGTGATACTGCCGTATAAATCCAGTCCAGTACTACTGCCATATAATTCCAGTGATACTGCCGTATAATTTCAATGATACTGCCATATAATTCCAGTGATACTGGTTTATAAATACAGTGATAAGGCCATATAAATCCAGTCCAGTGTTACTGCCATATAAGTCCAGTGGTACTGCCATATAATTTCATTGATACTGCCATATAATTCCAGAGGTACTGGTATATAAATCCAGTGATGCTGCCATATAAATCCAGTCCAGTGGTACTGCCGTATCAGTCCAGTGGTACTGCCGTATAATTCCAGTGATAATACTGTATAATTCCAATGATACTGCCGTATAATTCCAGTGGTACTGGCGTATAAGTCTAGTGATACTGCCGTATAAATCCAGTCCAGTGGTACTGCCGTATAAGTCCAGTGGTACTGCTGTGTAATTCCAGTGATACTGCCATATAATTCCAGTGGTACTGGCGTATAAATCCAGTGATACTGCCATATAAATCCAGTCCAGTGGTACTGCCGTATAAGTCCATTGGTACTGTCGTATATTTCCAGTGATACTGCCATATAATTCCAGTGGTACTGGCATATAAATCCAGTGATATTGCTGTATATGTCCACTGGTACATCCGTATAAATCCAGTGGTACTGGTGTGTAAATCCAGTCCAGTGATACTGCCGCATATGTCCAGTTGTGCTGCCATATAATTCCAGTGATACTGCTGTATAATTCCGGTCCAGTGGTACTGCCATAAAAGTCCAGTGGTACTGCCGTATAATTCGAGTGATACTGCGTATAATTCCAGTGGTACTGGCGTATAAGTCCAGTGATACTGCCATATAAATCCAGTCCAGTACTACTGCCATATTAGTCCAGTGATACTGCCGTATAATTTCAATGATACTACTGTATAATTCCAGTGGCACTGGTGTATAAGTCCATTAAAACTGCCGTAAAAATCCAGTCCAGTACTACTTCCATATAAGTCTAGTGGTACTGCCATATAATTACAGTGATACTGCTGTATAATTCCAGTGGTACTGGCATATAAATCCAGTGATACTGCCATATAAATCCAGTCCAGTGGTACTGCCGTATATATCCAGTGATACTGCTGTATAATTCCAGTGATACTACCATATAATCCCAGTGGTACTGCCGTATAAATCCAGTCCAGTGATACTGCCGTATAAATCCAGTCCAGTGGTACTGCCATATAAGTCCAGTGGTACTGCCATATAATTCCACTGGTACGGCAATATAATTCCAGTGATACTGCCATATAATTCCAGTGGTACTGGTATATAAGTCCAGTGATACTGCCATATAAATCCAGTCCAGTGCTTCTTCCATAGAATTCCAGTGGTACTGCCATATAATTCCAGTGATACTGCCTTATAATTTCAGTGGTACTGGCATATAAGTCTAGTGGTACTGCCATATAATTACAGTGATACTGCTGTATAATTCCAGTGGTACTGGCATATAAATCCAGTGATACTGCCATATAAATCCAGTCCAGTGGTACTGCCGTATATATCCAGTGATACTGCTGTATAATTCCAGTGATACTACCATATAATCCCAGTGGTACTGCCGTATAAATCCAGTCCAGTGATACTGCCGTATAAATCCAGTCCAGTGGTACTGCCATATAAGTCCAGTGGTACTGCCATATAATTCCAGTGGTACGGCAATATAATTCCAGTGATACTGCCATATAATTCCAGTGGTACTGGTATATAAGTCCAGTGATACTGCCATATAAATCCAGTCCAGTGCTTCTTCCATAGAATTCCAGTGGTACTGCCATATAATTCCAGTGATACTGCCTTATAATTTCAGTGGTACTGGCATATAGCTCCAGTGATACTGCCATATAAATCCAGTCCAGTGGTACTGCCATATAATTCCAGTGGTACTGCCGTATAATTCCAGTGATACTGTTGTATAATTCTAGTGGTACTGCTGTATAAGTCCAGTCCCGTGGTGCTGCCATATAAGTTCAGTGATGCTGTACTGTGCTTTATATTATTTACTTGAAATAAAGGGGTTATTAATATTTAATCCAAATAATTTTCTCAGGGCTTGCCCTGTGTGGTGTAGAGGTACATTCTCCTATACCACACATTGTTACTTAACTCCATAAAAATAATGGAGAACAAAAATTTGGAGGATAAAATAGGGAAAGATCATTGCCATCATCATTGTCTGCCAAGGCCGATACCCAATGTGATAGTAGAGGGCATGTAAAATCCAAAAAGCCAAAGTTCAGTAAAGAGACCCAAAAAAAGAAATTTAAATGGTCTGAGGAGAACTGTAAACTTGCCAATATGCCATTTACGACACGGCACTGGGGACGACACCTGTTGTCCGTGGGATGAAGAAGCCCATTGTGATGCCTGGGCAAAATACCAAAAAAACCACCTCTTTGGTGTGGAATTATTTCTCCACAAATCCAGACAACAGGTGTCAAGCCATTTGTTGCCTCTGTCAATCTGTAATAAGTAGGGGTAAGGACGTTATCCACCTAGGAACATCTTCCATAATACTGTACGTCACCTGCTGCGCATTCATCAGAAGTCAGTGTCAAGTTCTGAAACTTTGAGTAAGAGTGTAAGCAGTCCACTGACACCTAAATCCCTTCTTCCTCTTGTACCCAAGCTCCTGCAAGCCACACCACCTACTCCCTCAATTTCCTGTTTATACAACATAAGGGTGGCTGGAGGGCCCAAGGACAATTCCATCTTGCACCTCTTTTTCTTCTTTGCATCATGTTCTGTTTATGGACTAGTTTTTTAAAGTGCCATCCTGTCTGACACTGCCATACAGCTCCAGGGGTACTGCCGTATAAGTCCAGGGGTACTGCCATATAAGTCCAGTCCAGTGGTGCTGTCTTGTGCTGCATCAGTCCATTGGTGGTGTCTTGTGCTTCTGTAAGTCCAGTGGTGGTGTCCTGTGCTGTATATTATTTACTCCAAATAAAAGGATTACATACATTACTTACACTATTATCCAAATCATTTTTACAGGGTTTGCCCTGTGTAGTGTAGGGTTACGCTCGCCTATGCTGCATATTATTATACTAGCTCCAAATAAAAGGGTTATTATTATCCAAATTAATTTTACAGGCTTTGCCATGTGTGTGTGTGGTTTAAGGCTATGCTCTCCTGTGCCACCAATATTGTGCATGTATTACATCTGGGCAAATTCCATCCCATCCCATGTTGTTTGTGCCGCACACTTGTGTCACTTAGCTTAGTCATACAGCTACCTAATTGCACCTCTTTTTCTTCTTTGCATCATGTGCTGTTAGGGGCCTATTTTTTAAATCTGCCATTCGGTCTGCCACTGCAGTGCCACTCCTAGATGGGCCAGGTGTTTGTGCCGCATACTTGTGTCACTTTGCTTAGTCATCCAGCCTCCTCGGTGCAACCTTTTGTCCTAAAAACAATATTGTGAGGTATTTAGAATAGACAGGAAATGAGTGGAAATGAATGTTATTGAGGTTACTGATACTGTAGGATCAAAATTACCCCCAAATTCTGTGATTTTAGCTGTTTTTATGTTTTTTCAAAAATCATCTAGATCCAAAACCAAAACCAAAACTCGAAAGGGTGGTTTTGGCAAAACCAATCCAGATCCAAAACACAAGCATGGAACCAGAACCAAAACCAAAGCACAAAACACAAAAAGTGCCCGCCGCACATCTCTAGTTAATATACTGTACACAAATCTGTCAGAGGCCCGAAATGTTGATACTAGCAGTTGCTTCCTGTATATTATCAGCCTCTGAGTGCCAGGGACATGTGGATATATTTGCATGGGAGAGCCAGAGCACCTGAGCACACAACAAACAGACACAGTGAGTGCCGGACACCTACAAGTGACTATCTATCTATCTATCTATCTATCTATCTATCTATCTATCTATCTATCTATCTATCTATCTGTCATCTATCTATTTGTATATAAATATATATAGATAGACAGATATATCTGTATATATATATATAGATATATATAAAACCGTGACAGCTTCTCCACAATGTCTTTATTGCAAAAGTATGTGTTTTCCGCTTTAAGAGAGGCATTAATATTAATGAAAATATGACATATGGACAGGCACACAAACAACTTGCTCTTATTTGAATTGTTATTTATTATTATTATTATTATTATTATTATATTATATAGTGTCAGATTTGCAGCAATTGGAAAAAATATATTGCGCACATAAATTACTAAAACCTCTAAAAAAGTGTTTATATTTTGTACAGAATTAGCTGCTGAATCTCCAAATGTTTGAAAGCTTATACTGTATATTGTGAAACTTAAGAAGATGATGGCATCTTTCTTGCAGATCTAGCGGAACCTCCCTAAACTTTGAATGCTTTATGGGAGGTAATTTCCCTGCCTCTGCTCTCATAGATCTTCAAATACTGTTTGACACTAAATACTTTTTGCTCCCACTTCCAGTCCCTGACATTTCCAAGCACTCCCTTAAGATGTTTAGACATATCATAAGTGCTGCAACATGTTAAATTGCTACCTCTTGGAGGTCACTCCTCACTACGTTCAATTCAGTCAGCAGCTGTTGGAGTATATGACAAGAATTCTGAGAGGCCTTTTGGATCTCTCCACAAGTTATGGCCCTCCTTCAACACCTGGTTTCAGTCTTTTGGAGATTTATTATTGAAGCTACTCTGTAATGTTGCACATCTATGTACTTGACCAAATGGTTTATTCCCCTCTATCCTCCCCATCCCCAATACTTTCCTTCTACCAGTTCCACCTTATCCCCAGTTTGTTTGTAAAATATGCATCAAATGTCTTTGATTGCACCCATTCTGCCTTTGTGCAAAGTCTTTGATGTTACTTTACTGTAACCTTGTTATGCTCCTCAAGTTTTCAAGGAACTGTATCTAAAAATAATAATGGGCCACCTCATACAAAACTTTGTCATGATTAATAAATAAGTTTATTATTATGCACGTTTAGGGGTAAATTTTCTAAGATGGGAGTTCTATTTAAGATGGGATGTTGGCTATAGCAACTAATCAGATTCCAGGTATTATCTTCTAGAAGGTGCTAGATAAATGAGAAGTAGAATCTGATTGGTTGCTAAAGACAACATCCCATCTTAAATACAACTCACATCTTAGTAAATTTACCCCATAGTGTGTTTTGATTAATAGACTCAACACACAATTGTGAGATGCTCATTTTTACTACAAAACACCAGCTTCTGCTTCAATGCTTTCAATTTGTCCTAATCTACCCACAATAGGACTTCTACTTCACAAATTATGCATATTATATGTGGTAGACAGTACAGTACATGGCATTCAGAGTTAAGAATGTCTTCCATAAATAGAAAGCAGTAAAGGAGTTGGTGGGTATAGACTAGATGGTAAGAAATGTTGATGCATGTTAGAAGATGTGTGGTGGTTAAAAGTAGAAACTGCTTCAAGTGATCATTTCTTTAGGATGCCAGTAATTTACATACTTGTAAGAAATAAAAAGAAGATAGAATGTCATGTTAGGTGAGAAATCAGAGCTGGAGAGAGAGATAACTAGATTCCAGAGAATATCATCAAGAAGTAGGTATTATGACAGCATTTCATCATGGAAAGTGTCAATCTTACAGTGACAACCAAGATAGTTGGGATAAGTAGTGTCTGTTTGACTGTTGAGCTTAGGAGAAAAGTTAAGATACCAAATGAAATACTTATTATTACTGTGCAAAGAACAAATGTGAGCTGAGAAATACATTAGACAATAAATTATAAAGTCTTCATTATGTCATTATTTACTTTAGTAATCTTTAGTTGAATGTCAGATATTGGTGGAAATTTGATGAAAGTGATGCTTATTATGTAGTTTACAATCCACCCCACATTACAGTTTTCAGATACAAAAATTGGGATGAGAAAGGGTGTTTAATCCAACTGCATCCACTGTGCGGCAATTTGCAAACACCTGAACTTCATGCAACATACTCTAGTGAAAACTGGCTGGTAAAACCATTAACACTAATTATACAGTTCAACTACAGTATGTTAAAATAATAAGCTCAATTTGTGACAAAAGTATATGTAAGTTTCAAAGATAAAAAGGGTGCTTATGTGTTCAAAGATTATAGCAGGCAGAAAGTTCATCTTGTTTACATCTAACAGATGATTTATGTTTGGAAATTCTGTTTTGTATAGCCTGTCTCTTTAACATATGAGGCACTGCACAGACGTGTGCATATGAAAGTGAATAGTTTAACATAGTACTTAATCAATACATACCCAGGACTTATCACTGTATGCTCCTACAGGTTTCATTGTGCTGCCCTATTCTTGCCCCAGTTATATGTTCTACCCAGTCAGTGGTGTGATAATAATGTTTGATCATTATGCTATGCACTTATGCTTTGGTCACCCTTTCTGCATGTTGTTTATGCTTTGATACCCTGTTTCTGTTTATTACATGTATTTCACTTCATATACTTTGTAGCATCTTATAAATAAAAGATAATATTAATATTAATAGTTAAGGGCATCAAAGCAGAAGAGAATATTTTTTTAGATGGGTGTGCTAACATCAGTTTAGGAGCAAAAGTAGACTTATATTAAAAAAAAGATTGAGATTGGCAATATAAAAAATGACTGGATGAAGACTAGTTAGAGGCATAAAAAAAGCATAAAGTTGGAAATAGCTAAGTAACTTTAACACTCAAGAACAAACACTGCAACCAGACCTCATGTATCAATCAAGAAATTCAAATTAGGCTCAGGAAAGACTAAAATCCTCTTAATTCTTCAATTTTTTACTAAGTTAGATAAGGGTTCTGGCAAAGTGATTCACAGTTTAATATTTCAAGTGCTATTAAATTACACAGCCCAACATGTGTTTTGGTGCCGCAGATTTTTTAGCTGATTTTATGTAAATTTGGTGTGCTGATTTCAAATATAACATTAATTTTCACCTATCAGCTCAAATTTTTGAGATATAAACATTGTCTGATTTGTGTTACCCTATTTCATATTAGGTCTATGATTCACATAATAAAAAACAAAATGTTAAAAAACAGTCTAAAAATATTTTCTTTAATATTTTAGTGACATCCATAAAACATACTAACATTATAGTAACACTATAGTAACTCAAATAACACTTTTCCTTCAAAATAATAAAATGAAACCATAAGTAAAAGAAAATTAGTTTGGTAAGCTTCTTTTGTGGGACATTCTTGAATGGAATTTGTTTGGACAGTGTCTTTGTAAATTCCTGCTGTAATCTGCCATCATACTGTATGTATATCACATCTTCCCTGGTAGTGATCTTCCATTGTTTTAATGTCCTGGTGAAATCTTTCACCTCGCTCTTCGCTCATTATCACCCACATTTTCTGGGAAACGGCACAAGTGGCTGTGTAAGTAATGCACTCTTATGCTCATATTACATCCAAGGTCTCTGAAATTAATGAGCATGTTGTTTACTAGCTCAGCATAGTTTTGAACTTTGTTGGTGAACAGAAAGTTTCTGACAACCAGGACAAATGACGTCCTGCTCAGACTGAAGGTCACCCAGATAGCGATGTGCGCGACCTGGGCATGCACAAAAAGTATAGTTGATAGAAAAAAACTGTTTTCGTATTTGGGATTAGCACACCCAATATAAGCAAAATCAATAGTAACATTACAGGCACCAAACAATTTTTTTTTGAGGAGTGTTATCAGTTTCTTAAGGGGAATTTTAGAGCTGTTACTGTATATATAGGTAAATAATAAACTTGCACTTTAATCAGAATACATATTTATGGCCTTTGCTTGACTTAAACAGTGAACTTTGCTGCCTTCCCTGATTATTTTATTATTGCGTTTCTTCTATGTAAATACTTTTAGCCAGATGTAGACAAGAGCAAATT
The DNA here is from genome assembly GCF_028390025.1 of Pseudophryne corroboree. Classification (NCBI taxonomy): domain Eukaryota; kingdom Metazoa; phylum Chordata; class Amphibia; order Anura; family Myobatrachidae; genus Pseudophryne; species Pseudophryne corroboree. The sequence goes on along the minus strand of NC_086444.1, from coordinate 960,559,249 downwards.
TAAAGTGGAAAAAGAAGACATATCATTTTCAATTTTTTTTTTCAATTTTCTGAATATGCCGGGCTAAATTATTTCTGAATATTCTGGGCATCGCAACATATTACTTGTGGCATTCGTTGATGCATGCATTTGCTTGCACTTCATCAAAAGTTAATGGGGATCTGGCAACTACGGGTGGGCGCAATAAATAGAATACATATTGCGGCACTGTTACAATATGCTGCCATACGCAGCAAAAAGCAAAGGGACACATATGTATTTTAACATCACTAATCCCTTCTAAAATGCCCCAAACAATTCCAGCATATTGAGATTGTGGTGAGGTTCTGGTGTTTGTTGTAGAAAAGATCTTAAAGTTTGTATGAATTATGGTGCGTACACACTGGCCATTGTTTATTAATTATGCAGTGATGGATGCTGGGTGAGTATGTAGTGATTGGCACCAGGTGCATTTGTAGTGATGGACACTGGGTGCATATGTAGTTATGGGCACTGAGGGCCTAATTCAGACCTGATCGCTGCTGTGCATTTTCGCACAGCGGGCAATCAGGTCTGAACTGCGCATGCGCCAGCTCCGCAGTGCGCCAGCAAATGGCAGAGCTGCAATTGGCATCTTTACCCAGCAATCGCCTCTGCCTGATTGACAGGCAGGAGCTGTGCTGGTTGGGAGCTACTCCTCAGGTACAAAAGCATCGTCGCTATGCAGGGGAAGGGGCAGAGTCAGACATGCAGGGCGGACTAGCCCTAAGCTGAGCGTCCCCCCGCATGTCTGTAAAACTGATTGTAGATGTGCTAAATTTAGCAAATCTACGATCAGGTCTGAATTAGTCCCTGGATGCGTATGCAGAGATAGATGTTGGGGTTTAATGTATTAATGTGTTTTATTCCTTCTGTTGGAGGCAATGTGTTTTTTTTTCCTGTCAGGCCAATCTGCTTGTTTGTACTATAAGGGCCATTGTGTTTGGGTATTTTTTGCAGTTGGGGGCTATTGTGTTTGTTTTTTCTCTGTCAGGGGCCACTCTGTGTTTATTTTCCTGCAAGGAACAAAGGGCAGAATTCATATCAGGGTGCAATACCCAATTTTTTGTTTTTATTGCACTTATTGCACCCAAACTGACGAGGTTTAGCTGCGTAATGCGGCTAAACACAACCAAAGTTCTGGGAAAAGTCCCATATGCGTATCCAAAATGGGTCACTTTCTGCACATTTCTGTTCGCCACCTCAGGGGTTAAGGGCAGAAATTATGTTAGCACGCCGATTGGCAGAAATAATTGAATAGCTACCGGCAGGCGCACGTGGTGTCGGGGTGTGGTTACAGCTGCAGAGCACCACAGGAGACAAGGGGGACTACTTCCTTTTCCTGTGTGCTCTGTAGAAGGCCAGCCCATTATATTAATTACATGAATATTCATCACATTTTAGGTATGATCTGCCATTATGTACGGAGGAAAGATATATTGGCCAATGTCCTCAAGAACAGATATATCTGCAGATGGCAGTGGTGGTTGGTCAGTGTGTATCGCCAACAGATATATCTGTAGAGCAATTGATCTGCAGATATATCTGCCAGTGTGTACCCAGCATTATGGTGCCCATACACTTGTGCGATGACCCACGACATGACATCGCGGGGCATCGCACCGGCAGAACTACCAAAGTGATTACCATGCGATCATGCGATAGATCGCATGGTAATCACGTGATGGGCACATCACCACCGAGTGGGAGTGGCCTTCATCCACTCCCGGCAGGTGCCCATCGCACATCGCAGTGCGATATATAGCCTGTGTTTATAAAAACATCACAGTGCGATATATAGCATGTGTTTTTAAAAACACAAGCGATCGCACTGCGATTCGATAAATATTAAGTGCAGCACATACTATATTGAGACGTGAGATTCGACCGGCGTGCCTGCGCATCATGTCAAAAGGTACCTAAAATGTGCATACAATCCTTCGATTTCTCTCACAGATGTGGTCGAAATCGAAGGTTAGCACCGATTATCTCACAAGTGTATGGGCACCATTAGTTGTGAGTGAAAAATGATCTTTGGAAATTGTGTTGTCTTTATTTTTACTGTACAGTAGTTTTATCTAATTTTAAAGATTGTCCTATTTTTTGTCTCTTTATTTATGTATGACTGTGTTTTGCTTATGTGGAGTATAGTATGTGTATTATACAGAAATGGGTTCTCTGCGCACTGAGGTGTTAATCTGAGGCGGGGTGTGCTGCTGGTAATGAGGGGTGTCCCACCCCCCCTTAAATGGTAAGTATACAGATGTGGATAAATCCACAGGGAACCAGCGCTCAAACCCTATTTGTAGTGGTGAATGATACGGTTATAAAGTGAAACTAAAATCAATAATGAAAAAGCAGGTAATATACTTAAGGTTGTTTATTCTAAGATGCTGAGATACTTTCTTTCCCAACAGGTATAAATTCGGTTTAAAAGTCAATCAGTGATTGGGGCACGCTCCTGGTTTGAGCTTAAATTCTGAAGTGCAAGGTTCAATTGAAAGAACAAATGCTGTCATCTTTGTAAAGTCGAAAAAAAGAAAAAGAAAAAGAAAAATGCCATTAAAAAATATTAATGATAATATGTACTAAAGTCCAAACGGTTTACAAGTCTATACAGACAGCGGCGTCCCGCTAATCTGTGCTCTGAAGTGAAGGATTCTCTTGTGAAGTGATGAACAGTTGACAGCGGTAGTTTATGCTTTGGTTACAGTGGAGAATAAGGACCCTGGACTGGCGCTATTCCTCCTGCAGCACGTCCCACAGTAGAGCGCCCGAATCAGGCCCGCTCTGTGGGGCCGCTGACCTGGGGTGTGCGCCTGTCACAGAGGCGAAGTGGACCCGGCCGGAGCTCTCCGAGCGGCCGGCCGCGCCTCTCCTCCTCCTACAGGGACTTACCTTCTCCCTTCCCCTCCGCCTTCCACTCTCCGCTGTCTCGGGCTTCTTCCGTCGCCTGCCAACCGGTTGCTTCCGGAACTCCGGATCACGTGACCGGATGGTTTGCGGAAAGGATTAGCAGTACTGTCCTTCTTTGTAGTGAATATTCGTCCTCAGTCCAATGTAGTATAGATGGGTAGCTCCAACGCGTTTCGACCTGTTAGGGTCTTCCTCTGGGAGTCATTTGTGTGTTTAGGTTGCAGGAATTTAAGGTGTCCTGATAGGGTGGGATCAATTCCCATTGGTCCTCTGATCTGGCTTTGTGATTGGCTCACAGCTTGTCAATCGAAGTTTATGGGAGGATGTGACATCATCACAGTGCTTTAGAGTGTGCCCAGTATTATCTGGCTTTGTGATTGGCTCACAGCTTGTCAATCGAAGTTTATGGGATGATGTGACATCATCACAGTGCTTTAGAGTGTGCCCCCAGTATTATCTGGCTTTGTGATTGGCTCACAGCTTGTCAATCGAAGTTTATGGGAGGATGTGACATCATCACAGTGCTTTAGAGTGTGCCCAGTATCGTCTGGCTTTGTGATTGGCTCACAGCTTGTCAATCGAAGTTTATGGGAGGATGTGACATCATCACTGTGCTTTAGAGTGTGCCCAGTATTGAAAAAAGGAAAAGAATGGAAAAATATATCCGTAGTGAAAAGGATATATATAAAGTTACAATATAGCAGTTATATGAATCAATCTTGCAGAATGGTGTTAATACTCAAAATAATGAACCTTGGGATATTTTGAGGCTATGTTCAAAAGCATGAGAATAATGATTAACCCTCTACAGCATTAACCAATGCCTGTCACTACTTTGATGTAAGAATATCATAGAATAGTGAATGTAGCTGCTGTTGAATTGACTTGAAATGGGATATGTCTTCATTTGCATATGACAGACCTAATTTCGTTGTCAATGTTGAGCCCTTTGGGGGCCAGTGTCCCTAAATTAATCATCATGCACAGTTCTTCCTTATTGATTCTGGAGATGTAATCACCTCCTCTCCAGTTCTTTTTTACCTCTTTTACACCAGTGAACTTAAGTAGAGCAGGGTTTGAGTTGTGAAACTCTTTGAAATGTTGGGATAATGGGTGGTCTTCTGTGCCTTTCCTAATGTTGCGTACGTGTTCCCCAATTCTGACTTTCAGTGGTCGTATTGTTCTTCCTACGTATTGTTTAACACATGGGCATTGGAGGTTGTATATAATGCCCTTGCTGTAGCATGTCAACCTATCCCTTATCTTATACTCATGTGTATTCGCCTCAGATATTATGCTATATGTTGGTGTAGTACTCCTGGAATTGGTTACCTTACAACCTACACATGTCCCGCAATGGAAAAACCCTCCTTTGCTATGTGAGCCATCAATGGTAGTCTGTGTGGTGTTTGTCGGAGGTATGCAGCTATGTATAAGTTTTTGTTTAATGTCTGGAGCTTTTTTGTATACTACCTTAGGATTCTTGGGTAGTATCTCTGCCAAGGTGTCATCTTGTAGTAATATTGGCCAGTGTTTTTTGAGGATCTTCTTGACTTTATGTGCCTGGTCAGAATATTGTGTGATGAATATAGGTCCTTCAGTCATATTTTTTTGGACAGATTTGTCCTTGTAGTCCAAAAGTGTTGAGCGATCATTTGCTCGAACTGTGTCAAAGGCCCTTTTTACCAAGTCAGGGTGATAATTTTTCTCTTTGAATCTTTCACTCAGGGTGTGTCCCTGTGTGTCGTAATCATTTAGCCTAGAGCAGTTGCGTCTAAGTCTTTTAAACTGGCCCATCGGGATAACGTTGAGCCAGGTAGGATGATGTCCACTTGAGGCTAGTATAAAGCTATTTACATCAACTGCTTTATTGAATGTGTTGGTGTGCAACGTCCCTTCCTTTACAAAGATATTGAGATCTAGAAATTCCACCTTTTCTTGACTGTAATGTGAGGTGAATTGCAGATTGCGGTCATTGTTGTTGAGATGTGATAGAAAGCTCTTAAGTGATTGTTCGTCCCCTTTCCAGATAAAAAAGACATCATCTATATACCTGGTCCAGAGGACAAGATTTGCGCCAAGGTCTGGGTCTGACCATATGATGTCGTCTTCCCATTTACTCATAAAGAGGTTTGCGTAACTTGGCGCAAATCTCGTCCCCATGGCGGTCCCTGTGGTTTGCAGAAAGAAATCGTTATCAAACCAGACATAGTTGTGAGTCAGTATGTAGTCTATTCCTCCTAGAATGAATTCCCGCTGTTCTATCTTCATGTCTGGGTCGTTGTCTAGGAAATGTTGTATGCTACGTCGTCCCTGTGTGTGATCTATAACTGAGTACAAGGATGTTACATCGCTTGTAGCTAGGCAATAATTGTCTTCCCATGAAATAGATTGCAGTTTCTGTAGGATGTCCGTGGTATCTTTGAGGTACGATTTTTGCTGTTTACCATACGGCTGCAGGAAAGTGTCAATGTACTGTGATAGATTGGAACTGATGGAACCTATGCCGGAAATAATAGGTCTACCTGGTGGTTTGGTAGGATGTTTATGAATTTTTGGTAAGTAATAAAATACCGGTATTATGGGATGTTGTGTATCCAGGTAAGTGTGTTCCTGTGTGGATAGAATGCCTATGTCTAGTCCCTCTTTGAGTAGAGTTTGTAATTGTTGTTTGAACAAGGTTGTGGGGTCTCCTTTAAGTTTCTTATAGGTGTTAGTGTCATTAAGGATCCTATTGGCCTCCTCCATGTAGTCCGCTTTATTGAGAAGTACTATCCCCCCTCCCTTATAAGCTGGCTTTATGATTATATCAGTATTTTTACTTAGATCAGAGATAGCTCTCCTTTCCTTATTGGTCATGTTCAATTGTCTGGGCCTGGGATTCTGTCTATCTAGTTTCATGATGTCCTTTTCCACCATGCTGGTAAATGTGGCTATGTGGTTGCCCGTCATGTAGCTGGGATAGAACTATGATTTGGGTTTTAAACTGGTATGTACAAATGAGTCATTGCTGGTGGGTTTATGTTGCGGTATCGGTGTCTTATGAAAAAATTTCTTGAGTGTCAGTTTGCGGGTGAATTTTTGGATGTCCATGTAGGTTTCAAATTTATTGAGTGATCTAGTTGGTGCAAATTTAATTCCCTTATCCAGGGCACTAACTTGGTGAGTGTCTAAGATGACGTTACTAAGGTTGAAAATCCCTTGTCCTTTCTTGTCAGTGTTAGTCACGGCCCGTGTCTGCCTTTTTTGTCCTCCCCTGCATCCTCGTCTGATTCTGACAGTTTCCTTTTCGATGATTTGTTGTGTGTTATGACAGACCCTTCCTGGTAGATGCGGTCTGTCATTGTTCCTAAAAAATCCTGATCTGCACATTGGAGTAATGTGCCAACCTCTGCTGACTCAATGTTAATTGTAGCGGTGAGTGTGTTCTTTTCGGTTTGGTCTATGTGTAGAGGTAAGGAGTTAAGTGCTGCTAACTCAGTGTCCAGCCACCCTTGTTCTAGAGAGTGTCTCGCTAGTTCGTGTGGTATTTCCTCTTCAATGTCGTATACAGAGAAGAAAGTGTCACAGTCTGTACTGGTAGTGGAATCCAGTGATGTATCGATTGTCTTATGTTGTAGATTCTTGCAAGTTTCTTTGGGGGTTTTTGAGTATAACTTTGTCATGTACTGTTGATATGTTAATCTTAATCTTTTGTAAACGGGTGTCCTGGGATTTCCTGGTTTCTGAATGTTGTCCGCTGTCACCTTGTTTGTAATGTTAGTATGCCATTGTTTTTGTGTACCTTTGGTTCTGTTCTTTGGTCGTGTTTTGTGATGTATACCAAATTTGTCCCTGAGTATCTTATTTTTCTTGACTAATATTATTTTCTCCTCTCCTTGTCTTACCCTACTGAGAGTGAGTTCTGTTAGTGTGTGAAATTCCTGATCCTGTTCGAATGGTTCAAGCTGCACATTCAATTGTTTGATACTTGTCTCTAGTCTGGTTAGTTCTCCAGTGTGAGTGTCTATCAGGAGCTGTATTAGTTGGTGTGAGCAATCATTCAAAATCAAGAGAATCCTTCACTTCAGAGCACAGATTAGCGGGACGCCGCTGTCTGTATAGACTTGTAAACCGTTTGGACTTTAGTACATATTATCATTAATATTTTTTTGTGGCATTTTTCTTTTTCTTTTTCTTTTTTTTCGACTTTACAAAGATTACAGCATTTGTTCTTTCAATTGAACCTTGCACTTCAGAATTTAAGCTCAAACCAGGAGCGTGCCCCAATCACTGATTGACTTTTAAACCGAATTTATACCTGTTGGGAAAGAAAGTGTCTCAGCATCTTAGAATAAACAACCTTAAGTATATTACCTGCTTTTTCATTATTGATTTTAGTTTCACTTTATAACCGTATCATTCACCACTACAAATAGGGTTTGAGCGCTGGTTCCCTGTGGATTTATCCACATCTGTATACTTAGTATGTGTATTAGTTTGTGCTCTATTTTTCTGTTTGTCTTGTGTTCTGCATGGAAGGGGAGAGGAGAAGGAGAATCAATAAGCAGAGGGAGCACTAGGTAGCAGGGGAAGAACAGTAGGTGGAGTTGGACTCTGAGGAGGAGAGCTAGCCCACTAAGACTAAATTGGTGCGAAATGTTTGCTGTCATTTTGATGAGAATGTGGCCCTGTTGAATGCTTTAGTTCCTAATTATGAGGTGCTATTTGGGCTGTAAAGAAAAGTGGTTTATTGGGGGTCATTCTGAGTGGATTGCTAGCTGCCGATTTTCGCAGCACAGCGATCATTTCAAAAATCGGTATTTCTGCGTATGCGTATGGGCCGCAATGCGCACGCACATTGTACGGTACAAAGACCATTGTGGTTGTGCACAGGTTCTAGCGAAGTTTTTAGTCGCACTGACGGCTGCAAGAAGATTGACAGGAAGGGGGCATTTCTGGGTGTCAACTGACCGTTTTCAGGGAGTAGAAAAAAACACAATTGGGCGCCAATGATTGTATTGGATGGTAGACGCACGTTCCTAGGGCCTGGTTTCTCTGACCCCAATTAAGTAAATAAAAAAAGGAAAGAGTTTAACTGCGCATATCATCCAAAATGAGACATTTATTCAATATCACAATATAAAAGAGAAAATTCCCCCAATTACCGGCCGGTTTTAATAAATAAAACAATTAGAATACTGGTTAGTGTATTCAATAACTCCTAACATAAAATTAACACATATATCAAAATATTATGTTTTTAAACACATAGAGATATTGATCTAATTCTTGCATCCATTCACAGGTGACTCATATAACATAACAGGCGTCCCTGCAATGGTAAGCAGGTATTCAAAAGTCCACAGGACTAGTTAGAAATGCAGCAAAGTGTAGATATAATTCAGTTGCTATACCCCTGCATGGATGAGGTTTTGTAGAATAGCAGATTTGTCCCGAGAACTGGTTAATGCATATACAAAGCAGCAGTTGTAAGCTTGTGATTAGTAATCCCTTTAAAGCAGGAGTGTTTGTTAGTAGGCAGTCTCTGATAGCAGGCAATTATTAAAGCACACAGATCTGGGAGCACATTCCCTAATCCCCTTAGCACTGGGGTCCGGGTGCCAAGATGTTAGTATAGCATCATGCAGTTATGCATACAACAAGCAGTTATGCCCACAGTGTTTTCCTATTCAACAATTGAGCCGGCCGGCTATGAACTCACGTTTCAGGTTATCAATCAAATATTGTCAACAGATGGAGACCTTTCAGAGAGACACCGGGAGTTTATTGTCGACTCTATTTCCTTTATTCTTTCTCACAATTATTTTCTTTTTTCGGACACGTTTTATCGTCAAACAATGGGAACCGCCATGGGGACGAGATTTGCGCCGAGTTACACCAACCTCTATGTAGGACACTTGGAAGAGGACCTTATTTGGGGAGGCGGACTCGGCGAACGTCTCGTCCTCTATGGACGGTACATCGATGACCTTTTCTTTATTTGGGACGGGGACCACAACACTTTTTCTGACTTAGTTAATTCTCTCAACACTAACACTTATAATTTAACCTTCACTTCTAACTTTAGTTCTTCTAAAATTAATTTTTTAGATATCTCTCTAGAAATTGTGGATAATTGTTTTCACACGTCTAATTACACCAAGGATGTTGATCATAATTCATATTTAAATTACAAGAGTGCACACCATCAGTCATGGAAGAGTAATATCCCCAAAGGTCAATTGTTACGCATTAAAAGAAATTGTTCCACCACCCAAGCTTTTGAATCTCAAGCGAAAAGATTAATGGAATCCTTTAATGATAGGAATTATCCACAACACCTATTGGATAAAGCATTCCTAGAAGTAAATCAAGTAGATAGACATACACTCCTCTATCCAAAATCCAAAGTTTCCTCTGATAATAAGAAAGAATTGGCCTTTATATCTAGATTTAATAATCGATCTAATCAGATTAAAAATACGATTAAACAAAATTATCATATGCTTCTAAATGATCCAATTTTGAATGGTATCCTTCCAACTAAGCCAGAGTTTATTTTCAAGAAAAACAAATCCCTAAAGAACATATTGGCACCTAGCCAACTAAAGAACCCCATAGGAAATCATTTATCAGATATAGGAACAAACTCTGAAGGGGGGTGGCTATCTACGAAACCTAAGGGTTTCTACAAATGTGAAGCCAACAAATGTACAACATGTTTACATGCATGTAATAAAATCAAAAAGATTGATATGGCTTTGGAGGAGAAATTTATAAATATTTCTACTTTCATCAATTGTAATACGTCATGGGTTATATATTTATTGAAATGTGGATGCAATTTAAAATATGTCGGCAGAACGACTAGAGCTCTGAAATTAAGATTTATGGAACACCGTAGAAATGTCACAAATTGGCTAATGAAACATAGCCTATCGAGACATTTCGTGTATCATCATAATAAAGATCCCAGCTCTTTAAAAGTTATTGGACTGGAATAATTTCCACCGACATGTCGAGGAGGGGATAGATTTACTCGACTTTGTCGACAAGAGATATTTTGGACACTCCAGTTGAATTCCTTATATCCCTGTGGCTTGAATGAAGCTTTGGAATTAAATGCAGTACTTTAGGTTTCTGGTTTAATTGATTAAAACATTATAAAACCATGATATTAATAGCTTGGTCATGGTTTATAATATAGGGAATGTTATTCACATTAGGTATGGTATTTAGAATGGCAATTTATTATGTGAATGCCATTATCAAATAATTCCACAAGATGGCACTATAGAGCTGGGATATTGGAAGATTGATAATTTTCCAACATGGATAAATATATAATTGGGAACATATAGATTTATATCAAATTATGTCTGTGTGGGTATTTATAGATAAGATACTTTTAATACAATCTGTTATATATAGGATTGTTAGATATGTTATGTATATACATCTATATCAATGTCTGTGGCTAAAAAAGAATCTATTTTAATCTAAATACTTTTGTTGTAAACAAAGTTTTTTCTATTATATTAGTTTATTATGTTTCTACCAAAGAGATAAATAATCTGGGGGTTTTCTTTCTTTAAACATATTAACATTGATTGTTCTTAACTGAGGGCAACTAAGCCCATTGTGTATGCTGGCCGGCGTGTCCGGACTGCCAGTACGTGACGTACTTCCGGGAGTCGCGTCGCGCAAGCGGGTCTGGTCACGTGACCGGGACCTCGATGTGCTCCTTGCGGCTCTCGCGAGTATTGGAGCCGGTCACGTGTACATAAACAGCATCACGTGATCGGCGTCTCTGATCCTGACAACCTATTACAGTCTGGTATGCGTTCCAGATACAGGAAGCATACACATGCGGTCACATGATCGCGATACTGGAACCAGGAAATGCTTCTATTACTTTATATATTGAATATAAATAATAATAAACAAAAGTGGTTTTTAAGTATATACACACACTTGTCTCCATACATTAATAATAAATTAAACTGGATATAGTTTTATTTTTCATGATATTTGATGATTGTAAATTAAGTACAGCTGCAAACAATGGGCAATCAGCACAGCCTTTATAAAGGGCAATTTCACAATGGACACACACACACCTTGACAAAACTGTTGACACAGCGAAACGCATCGGTTTGCAGAGGCCTACTCTACAGCTAAATATCTAGATCCTGGAATATGCCTGGAAGTCCTTTTACGCTTTAAACAGGGAACTTGTTGGTGTCCGAGAGAGGAGTACGAGACCATGCTTTCAACAGAACTACAACCGTCCAAAATCAAGCTCTGAAGGTCCTCCATTTACTCCGTATTGACTATACAATCTCTACAAGTGCTAAATATACCCCCTGGACTGTGGCATCTTTTTCCAAGGATTCTATACAGGAGACTGTGTTTGGCCTCTAAATGTGGTAATATATCCAATGAAGTGTTGTGCTGTGTTTGCCATATTTTACAAATTTTTATTAGTTTTATTTTTTAATTTTGTTGTTGCTGCAACTAAATGTTAATTTTGTATAAATAAAAGGCTATATTGTCTTTACCCAGTTTATAGTGCTGCATATCCTTTTCTATAATAGGTTCAGAGTTACTCTGAAACTGTACAAACTGTTTTTGTAGAGCTCGGCTGCACAAGCATTCCCACTTCCGCTAAGCTAAAATACACTCCTCAGTGGGCGGCGGCATAGCATTTGCACGGCTGCTAATACTAGCTAGCAAGCGATCAACTCGGAATGACCCCAATTGAGCTATGCTGAAAATGATTATCAGATGTCAAGTGCAAGGTCAAAGAAAAGATGGCCTAGGAGTGCAAGGTGACACAACAGACATGGGGTGATTCGTCCCTCATGGAAAAATTAAGTGGAGACAGAAAATGTACCAACCAATCAGCTCCCAACTGTCACTTTACAGGCTGCATTTGAAAAATAACATTTAAGAGATGATTGACTGGGAATTTATCTCTCTTCACTTTATCTCCCTCCAAGTTTTGAGAAATGTGTCTCATCAGAATTACAAAAAATAAGTAAAAGTCCTTACCTTAAATAGAAATCACATGAACACAGTCACCAGGAGCCAGTCACAGATGGGGCTCCACTATTGTCACTGCAAGCAGTGCACAACCTATCACCATGGAAACACACTGAAACAACTACGTAAGTTTATGTAGACCAAAAGCATAAAAGCATTTCTAAAAACTTCAGTGGCATACTGTATCACAGGAGGAACATTGACATTATACATCTGCTGATTCACCATTGTTACTAAGTTAATTGGTATTGTAAAGGTAGCAGTAACCATTGCATTGTAAGTACTGTATAAATGCAATGGAATCACAAAGACATACAAAAAACTTGAAACAATGAAAGAATCAAGTATTGAATAGTGAGAATTATATTTATAAGAAAACAAGTTACAGGGAGAGGAAGCATTGTAAGCCCATATATTCATGAAGACCTTTTGAGGACATTGTGTCTTGTCTAAACATCCATTGTGAATCTAACTGAAGTAACAGTCGGGAGTGGTCTCCTCCCTATATTGAAAGTGGAATGTGATGTATTATTTTGTACTGTAATGCAGCTAAATTTTGTTGAGCAGCTACAAGGTGTTTACCAACAGGTTGTTCATTATTTCCCTTTTCCATAGCACTACTAATGGCAGTAGTGGGGCAATAATGGGCAGTGCCATATGCTCTTTGAACATTTCCGTACATAAAATTTGTTGCAAGGACAAGTGATCACAAATTTGGTGGAACAAGAGGCATGTTTATTAAAGAGTCTACCAGTCTGCGGGTGATGGAATTGTCACCACTGATCATGTACCTATATGTAAGACATTGGACATTTGAAATACCCTGGTTTCTTGGGTCCCAAGATATGCTGAACTGTCATCTGCTTTTTAGGTATATGTATAAACCCTTTTTTTCTGCTCTCCTTTATGGTATCATGTAAGCTAAGAAGATTTGATTAGTGCTCCTATTATGTTCATTTTACTATGGGGAACTTGCTGAAGCCACATCTGCGACTGGCTATCTGCATCTGTATTCCATGGTGATTGTTATTTAATGTAAGGACTGTTTCTGTATGTCTACAGTTGCTCATTACCGCTGTGTATTTTAGATAGCAAATGATTCGCTCCTGCAGACTTACCCCGATTTGTGTGAAACCTGTGTGCACCCTTCCATTGAATGTTTAACAATGGATTACACAGAAAAAAAAAAATAATAATAAAGTGAATGTCACGGGAACACAAAAAATAAAGATTGGCAGGAGCCTTCATCGCTAGCCCTCGACACTGCATGGAAGAGTCACAAGTTCATGTGTAAAAGTATTGCAAAGAGTGATTCCTTCCCATTGGTGTTCGTTTATGCCGTTAGGGGCTCAGACGCTCATTTAGTGCACTGTACATACTGTAAAGTCAATGAGCTACATTATTCCTTTCACACATTAGTTGCGTCTGCATACACAAGTGTTTTAACCCATTCATTTGCATCTGTATAAACTATACACACAGTGATTTGGCATCTAGGAACTTAGGGAGGAGCGTTTATCTTTCCCCATTATACTTGATACTACTGGATTTGGATGCTCACATATCCCTAACATCAATAGACCATACTGTATCTGAAACATGTTCATTTGCATCTGTACATGCTAAACTATTTGCATCTGTACTGTATATACTGTTATGTACTGTATGACATACTGTAGCATAATGTAGCGTAATGAGACACACCAGTAAAGTAGTTCTTACGATGTAGTTCAGTATTGTATTTTAATGGAGACCACATGCATGCGCATTGGTGATTTTAAAAAGCGACATCTGGTGGATGATCTTAAGTATTACACTCAAAGGTAACGCCAAATGCTCTGTGCGCTTCCCTTCGACTAGGCGCGCCTCCTTGTGCCCAGGCACGCTGTGTATGCCTGATCGCGACTAACGCCTCAGTCAGCCAAGATAACGGAGGACCCATCTGTAAATCTTCATATTGAAACTTTTGCATTTTAAAACATTATCATTATTGTATCTCCTGTGACATGCTGTAGAGGTAACCCGTTACTTAAAAATATTCTTATTTTGTACCAAAATACTCTAATATTTCCTTGTGACATTTACATTTGAATAATTTGGCAGGCAGACTTCAACACACATTGCTGTTACTTTTTATATTTTGTCACAAGAAAATGTTGATATGGGGAATTTAATGTTATAAAAATTAATTCTGTGTAATAATTTGAATGCAATCTCGGTGTGTAAAGGTTTTCTAAGCTCATCGACTGTAGAATAAAATGCTCTCTACTGGATTAATTTTTGTGCAAAAGGGAAAATCGGTTAAACTTCCATCAGCAGAAATGTCAGTAAAATGAATGTAGCCTCTTTTAGCCTTTTATAGTTGCTAGTTTATAAAATGAATATAGAACATAAGGAGAACCTCCTGGTGATGTGAGGAAAAGGGCAATTTGAGGTTAGCTGATGTGTAGGGTGGGCTATGACATAGCCTTGAGAGATACCACTAGATATGAAAGTTTCATGGTTTTCTAAATATAAAAGATTGTCTCTTTATGTACCCATTTAATACAGTCATTTTTTCTCAATTTAAAAGAAATGCTGCCTTATAAACTGATTTTATTTGCAGTGATTTTAATGTGTTAGCTATTTTGGGCTACAAGATATTCCTAATATATTGCACTTATATAACTATATTGCTTATATCTCTAGCTATCTTACTTTCACTGTATTGCCTGAAAACATATTTTAGCCACTTAGCTAATTTATTCCTGTTCAAGAGAATAATTTCTTAATATGTAATGTAAGACAGGTAATAGACAAAGTAAGTAATTACATAAACAGTATTGTTATGCACATTTTTATAGTGTCAAAAAAGGATCAAATAAGCCATTATCTTGCATTATAATGTAATCTTTAATTTATTCATAGCTAACAGAGATAAACTAAGAAATCACAATATTAATTCTCATATACCAGAAGAGGACAAAATAAAAATGTTTAATATACAGTGAAAACAGTATTCTGATGAAAACTATATATATATATATATATATATATATATATATATATAAAAAACACAAAAGTCATAGAAAATGTTCTCTCTTGTGTTCTGATTTACTATTACCATGCTTTTTTTCCTTTGCAAATCATGCAGGTACTCAACAAACAGATGCCCAAAATGTATCTAAAGTTGTAAGTGAATATAACATTTATAGTTCCTTACATAGAGTCGAGATATTTATTTTATTAATTGCTTAAATGGTTGACTGATTTTTGCCAGTTTTTTTCAGAACTAGTAATACCAAATTAATTAATTAATTATACAAAAAAAACATACTGTTGAGTAACATAAAATTAAAAAATCCCTGACTTTTGCATCATCAGTCTGTGCTATATTTTCACTTCATTAAAATCAACAATAAAACTTTTGCTAGCTACTTTAACACAATGAATTCAACAAAAGTACTGTAAGGAGTACATCAAATGCCTTGTGCTGTTTAGAGAATGTACCCCCTAAACAGATTTAATAAGACAGTGTACTCAGTACCCAGAATATTTAAAAGACTACTCAGTGTCCCAAATGGAGTATTAGTGCTGATAACACATTGGTTCAAGAGTGTTTCTTAGTACATTGCAACTACAATAGCTAACTTTTTTGTGAATGAATGGCGAATGTGTACTTCAGTCATTATTACCAGTTATTTATATAGCACACACATATTCTGCAGTGCTTTACAGAGAGGATATTTGTCCATTCACACTGTATTCCCTACCAAATATACATGCACACACCGTCCATGCTGCCTATTAAACCTCAATCATCAGCACAGTTTATAATGTTGTTCTACACTGACAGCCATAAAGGCCCTACACACTGTGCGATAGTAATGAAAGATATGAACGATCTCATTCATTAATGAACAAGATACCATTCATATCTTTCAGTGTAGAGGCACCAGCGATGAACGATGCGCGGCCCCGCGCTCGTTCATAGCTAGTGCCCCGTCGCTTGTGCATGCAGGCCAATATGAATGATCTCGTCCATATTTGCCTGCACTGCTATGGAGCTGGCTGACGGGGGGAGTGAAGAAAATTAACTCCCCCCACCACTGCCCCCCCAGCCGCTGGGTCACCCGTCGGCCGTATCCGCCGTCGGGCAGCTCGGCGGCAGATCGCGCTGTGTGTATGGCCCATTAAAGCCCATACACACTAGAAGATATGAAAGATGAAAGATATTGGTGAACAATCTCCCTTGAGCTCCCAGGTATAGATCATGAAAGATATTGTGCATACACACTGAACGATTTTATGAAAGATAGGAAAGACAAAAGATATTGGCTAAATCTTCTGGAACACCTAATTTAAGGGCTGGTATTACAGGGAAGGTGGGCATGACTACTCGGTGGGGTAAACAATGTAAAATCCTTGCATTTATGGTCTGCTGCTGGACCTTATATGTTTTTCCTGCCCACCTAGCCCCTGTCCAAAGAAAAACACAACACAATAAGAATTTTTTTAGTAACTTTTTTACCAAATAAATTGTTAAGAAAATAGAAATCTGGACTGGATTTATTGACTGCAATAAGGCCAAAAATTGCCTATGTAGCAGGGTTTATGCCAACTGGTCAATGCAACAAATAGCCCAGCACAGAAAAGGCCATAAATAGTAATGCCAACATCATTTGGGTAAAAAAAGAAGAAACAGAATTTTAGAACCATCTTTTTTAAGGAACATAAGAAATATAAACAATTTATAAGGTTTATTCACAAGGGCAAATGAAGTACATTCAACCATCATTATGATACCAACAATCAAGACCCTGAGAAAAGCTCCAAAACAATTTTTAAAACATTATTTTAAAAAAATGATTTAAAAAAAATTACAAATTGAAAAACTGGGGTTGCCATGTTGAGTGTACTGTGAACTCATATCTGAGTACATGCCACTGCTGGAGTTGGTGGGATAAGAGAGTAGATGATTATTGCTGGTTCCCGCCGCATATGTGTTGGGAATCAGAGGAGGAAGCGGCGCAGAATATGTGGGTGGGTGAGGTGGGATAGGCACAGTGGTGGGGCCTGATGTTGTGGGATGCTATCTTGATGGGAACGCTATGTAGCATCCCTCCACCAATCTGCCATGAGAGGCATGTCGCATGATGTCATGTATCAAAGACTTGACACATGCAAATTGATCTTGGCCCAGGTCATGCATCTCACTAGCCTGTGCCAAAATGTAAAAAATTATCCGGGGGCTTTTGCAGGATCTCCTCCGCATGTTTTAAAAATCGTTCATATCTGGACTTTGCTATACGGGATGCCTTCTCCGAAATCTTCGCCTTCTTGGGGGGTGGCAGAGGTGTCAGCTTAGGTTGGGCACGCATTTCAGCACCTTCCACCTCAGGCTGTTGGCTCGGGGTAGTGTCCAGATCCAGAGTATCATCCTGTAAAAACACAAACCACATTAGTTTTATGTAAAAATGTAGCAAGGTGTATTTATTACTGTGTGCCTACTTACCTGATCCCGACTCTCTGTTTCTTCCACTGCTGCCTCCAGCACAGATGAGTTGGGATTAGTAGAACTCTGGTAGTCTCTCTCAGGTTCTTGATCAAGTGTAAATAGGAGCATGTCATAGTACCACAATGTACTTCATCGGCCCTTGCTCCTGAAAGCTGCAAATCTTTATATTTTTTATGTTCCTTCAAAGAGACGGTTTGCAAATTTTGAATCTTCTTTTTTACCCATGTGATGTTGACATCACTGTCATGGTCTTTACTGTACTGGGCAAGTTTTTCTAACGCTGCCTTTTTATTGGACTGGTTGGCGTAGTCCTTACTTTTTATACTCCATAGGCAACAGTTTGCCTCATATATTTCAATAAATCTGGTCCAGAATTCTCTGTCGGCAGTCATGTTCTTTAAAAAATTATAAGAAATAACAAAGGTTATTATACACTTTTATGGGCAGCATGCTGCAAATACTGTACATTTAGGCTACACAATGGTGGACAGCGTGTACATGTAGCATACATGTAGGCTACACAATGGCAGAAAGCGTGTACAAGAAGCGTACATGTAGGCTACACAGTGGCGGACAGCGTGTACATGTAACATACATGTAGGCTACACAATGGCGAACAGCATGTACATGTAGCATACATGTAGGCTACACAATGGCGGACAGTGTGTATATGTAGCGTACATGTAGGTTACACAATGGTGGAAAGCATGTACATGTAGCGTACATGTAGGCTACACAATGGTGGATAGCATGTACATGTAGCCTACATGTAGGCTACACAATGGCAGAGAGCGTGTACATGTAGAGTACATGTAGGCTACACAATGGCGGACAGCATGTACATGTAGCATACACGTAGGCTACACAATGGTGTAAGGCATGTACATGTAGCGTACATGTAGGCTACACAATGGTAGACAGCCTGTACATGTAGCGTACATGTAGGCTACACAATAGCGGAATGCGTGTACATGTAGGCTATATTAGTGCTAAGAGGGTGCATGCATGTTTAAAAGATACATGCAGAACATTGCTGGCAGTGGGTGCATGCATGTTTTTACAAAGGTGGACACTGGGTGCATGCATGTTTAAAATATGCATGCACAACATTGCTGGCAGTGGGTGCATGCGTGTTTTTCTTGGCGGGCAGTGGGTGCATGCATGTTGAAAAACATGCATGCATAACATTGCTGGGCAGAGGGTGTATGCATGTTTTTAAACATGCATGCACAATACTGGTGGGCAGTGGGTGTATGTATGTTTAAACCATGCATGCACAACATTGCTGGCAGTGGGTGCATGCATGCTTTTTACATTTGTGGCCAGTGGGTGCATGCATGTTTAAAACATGCTTGCATATCATTGCTGGGCAGAGGGTACATGCGTTTTTTTAAACATGCATGCACAACATTGCTGGCAGTGGGTGCATGCATGTTTTTACATTGGTGGGAGTGGGTGCATGCATGTTTAAACATTGCTGGGCAGAGGGTGAATGCATGTTTTTTAAACATGCATGCACAACATTGGTGGGCAGTGGGTGCATGCATGTTTTTACATTGGTGGGCAGTGGGTGCATTCATGTTTAAAACATGCCTGGGCAGAGGGTGCATGCATGTTTAAAAACACGCCTGGGCAGAGGGTGCATGCATGTTTTTAAACATGCATGCGCAACATTGGTGAGCAGTGGGGTGGGTGCATTTTATATATATATATATATATATATATATTAGTGATGAGCGTGTTCGGTTTCTTGGAAACCGAACCCCCCCGAACTTCACCTTGTTTACACGGGTCCGAGGCAGGTTCGAACCTTCCCGCCTTGCTCGGCTAACCCGAGCGCGCCCGAACGTCATCATCCCGCTGTCGGATTCTCGCGAGATTCGGATTCTATATAAGCAGCCGTGCGTCGCCGCCATTTTCACTCGTGCATTGGAGATGATAGGGAGAGGACGTGGCTGGCGTCTTCTCCGTTTATTGTAGAAGACAGTTGATTGGTTGTTTATTGCTTAATTGTGGGGAGGATTGGGGAGCAGCTGTTTAGAGTACAGTGCAGAGTTTTGCTGATAAGTGACCACCAGTTTTTATCCGTTCACTGCCTGAAAAAAACTCTCCATACCATATCTGTGCTCAGTGTGCTGCATAATATATCTGTGCTGAGTGCTCACACTGCTTAATTGTGGGGACTGGGGAGCAGCTATAGCAGGAGTACAGTGCAGAGTTTTGCTGACAGTGACCACCAGTATACGTTGTCTGCCTGAAAAACACTCCATATCTGTGCTCAGTGTGCTGTTTTATTGTGGGGACTGGGGACCACCAGTATAATTAATATTATATAGGAGGAGTACAGTACAGAGTGCACTGCTGTACCTACCTCTGTGTCGTCATCCATTAAGTATACTATCCATCTACATTCTATACCTGTGGTGCATTTTAGTTTTGCAGTTTGCTGACAGTGTCCACCAGTATACTATATATAGCAGTACGGTAGGCCACTGCTGTACCTACCTCTGTGTCGTCACTCATCATCCATTAAGTATACTATCCATCTACATTCTATACCTGTGGTGCATTTTAGTTTTGCAGTTTGCTGACAGTGTCCACCAGTATACTATATATAGCAGTACTGTAGGCCACTGCTGTACCTACCTCTGTGTCGTCACTCGTCATCCATTAAGTATACTATCCATCTACATTCTATACCTGTGGTGCATTTTAGTTTTGCAGTTTGCTGACAGTGTCCACCAGTATACTATATATAGCAGTACGGTAGGCCACTGCTGTACCTACCTCTGCGTCATCACTCGTCATCCATTAAGTATACTATCCATCTACATTCTATACCTGTGGTGCATTTTAGTTTTGCAGTTTGCTGACAGTGTCCACCAGTATACTACATATAGCAGTATGGTAGGCCACTGCTGTACCTGCCTCTGTGTCGTCACTCGTCATCCATTAAGTATACTATCCATCTACATTCTATACCTGTGGTGCATTTTAGTTTTGCAGTTTGCTGACAGTGTCCACCAGTATACTATATATAGCAGTACGGTAGGCTACTGCTGTGTACCTACCTCTGTGTCGTCACTCGTCATCCATTAAGTATACTATCTATCTACATTCTATACCTGTGGAGCATTTTAGTTTTGCAGTTTGCTGTCAGTGTCCACCAGTATACTATATATAGCAGTACGGTAGGCCACTGCTGTACCTACCTCTGTGTCGTCACTCGTCATCCATTAAGTATACTATCCATCTACATTCTATACCTGTGGTGCATCTTAGTTTTGCAGTTTGCTGACAGTGTCCACCAGTATACTATATATAGCAGTACGGTAGGCCACTGCTGTACCTACCTCTGTGTCGTCACTCATCATCCATTAAGTATACTATCCATCTACATTCTATACCTGTGGTGCATTTTAGTTTTGCAGTTTGCTGACAGTGTCCACCAGTATACTATATATTGCAGTACGGTAGGCCACTGCTGTGTACCTACCTCTGTGTCGTCACTCATCATCCATTAAGTATACTATCCATCTACATTCTATACCTGTGGTGCATTTTAGTTTTGCAGTTTGCTGACAGTGTCCACCAGTATACTATATATAGCAGTACGGTAGGCCACTGCTGTACCTACCTCTGTGTCGTCACTCGTCATCCATTAAGTATACTATCCATCTACATTCTATACCTGTGGTGCATTTTAGTTTTGCAGTTTGCTGACAGTGTCCACCAGTATACTATATATAGCAGTACGGTAGGCCACTGCTCTACCTACCTCTGTGTCGTCACTCGTCATCCATTAAGTATACTATCCATCTACATTCTATACCTGTGGTGCATTTTAGTTTTGCGCAGTAAATATAGTAGTAGGCCATTGCTATTGATACTGGCATATAATTCCACACATAAAAAAATGGAGAACAAAAATGTGGAGGTTAAAATAGGGAAAGATCAAGATCCACATCCACCTCGTGCTGAAGCTGCTGCCACTAGTCATGGCCGAGACGATGAAATGCCATCAACGTCGTCTGCCAAGGCCGATGCCCAATGTCATAGTAGAGAGCATGTAAAATCCAAAAAACAAAAGTTCAGTAAAATGACCCAAAAATCAAAATTAAAAGCGTCTGAGGAGAAGCGTAAACTTGCCAATATGCCATTTACGACACGGAGTGGCAAGGAACGGCTGAGGCCCTGGCCTATGTTCATGGCTAGTGGTTCAGCTTCACATGAGGATGGAAGCACTCATCCTCTCGCTAGAAAAAAGAAAAGACTTAAGCTGGCAAAAGCACAGCAAATAACTGTGCGTTCTTCTAAATCACAAATCCCCAAGGAGAGTCCAATTGTGTCGGTTGCGATGCCTGACCTTCCCAACACTGGACGGGAAGAGCTTGCGCCTTTCACCATTTGCACGCCCCCTGCAAGTGCTGGAAGGAGTACCCGCAGTCCAGTTCCTGGTAGTCAAATTGAAGATGTCAGTGTTGAAGTACACCAGGATGAGGATATGGGTGTTGCTGGCGCTGGGGAGAAAATTGATAAGGAGGATTCTGATGGTGAGGTGGTTTGTTTAAGTCAGGCACCCGGGGAGACACCTGTTGTCCGTGGGAGGAATATGGCCATTGACATGCATGGTCAAAATACAAAAAAAATCAGCACTTCGGTGTGGAATTAATTCAACACAAATGCGGACAACAGGTGTCAAGCCGTGTGTTGCCTTTGTCAAGCTGTAATAGGTAGGGGTAAGGACGTTAACCACCTCGGAACTTCCTCCCTTACACGTCACCTGCAGCGCATTCATCATAAGTCAGTGACAAGTTCAAAAACTTTTGGTGACAGCAGAAGCAGTCCACTGATCACTAAATCCCTTCCTCTTGGAACCAAGCTCCTGCAAACCACACCACCAACTCCCTCAGTGTCAATTTCCTCCTTACCCAGGAAAGCCAATAGTCCTGCAGGCCATGTCACTGTCAAGTCTGACAAGTCCTGTCCTGCCTGGGATTCCTCCGATGCATCCTTGAGTGTAACGCCTACTGCTGCTGGCGCTGCTGTTGTTGCTGCTGGGAGTCGATCGTCATCCCAGAGGGATGTCCAACAGTCCTTTGCGAGGAAGATGAAATATCACAGCAGTCATCCTGCTGCAAAGCAGATAACTCAGGCCTTGGCAGCCTGGGCGGTGAGAAACGTGGTTCCGGTATCCATCGTTAATTCAGAGGCAACTATAGACTTGATTGAGGTACTGTGTCCCCAGTACCAAATACCATCTACAGTAGGTTCCATTTCTCTAGGCAGGCGATACCGAAAATGTACACAGACCTCAGAAAAAGACTCACCAGTGTCCTAAAAAATGCAGTTGTACCCAATGTCCACTTAACCACGGACATGTGGACAAGTGGAGCAGGGCAGACTCAGGACTATATGACTGTGACAGCCCACTGGGTAGATGTATTGCCTCCCGCAGCAAGAACAGCAGCGGCGGCACCAGTAGCAGCATCTCGCAAACGCCAACTCGTTCCTAGGCAGGCTACGCTTTGTATCACCGCTTTCCAGAATAGGCACACAGCTGAAAACCTCTTACGGCAACTGAGGAAGATCATCGCAGAATGGCTTACCCCAATTGGACTCTCCTGGGGATTTGTGACATCAGACAACGCCAGCAATATTGTGTGTGCATTACATCTGGACAAATTCCATCACGTCCCATGTTTTGCACATACCTTGAATTTGGTGGTGCAGAATTATTTAAAAAACGACAGGGGCATGCAAGAGATGCTGTCGGTGGCCCAAAGAATTGCGGGCCACTTTCGGCATTCAGGCACCGCGTACAGAAGACTGGAGCACCACCAAACTTTCCTGAACCTGCCCTGCCATCATCTAAAGCAAGAGGTGGTAACGAGGTGGAATTCAACCCTCTATATGCTTTAGAGGATGGAGGAGCAGCAAAAGGCCATTCAAGCCTATATATCTGGCTACGATATAGGCAAAGGAGGTGGAATGCACCTGACTCAAGCGCAGTGGAGAATGATTTCAACGTTGTGCAAGGTTCTGCAACCCTTTGAACTTGCCACACGTGAAGTCAGTTCAGACACTGCCAGCCTGAGTCAGGTCATTCCCCTCATCAGGCTTTTGCAGAAGAAGCTGGAAACATTGAAGGAGGAGCTAAAACAGAGCGATTCCGCAAGGCATGTGGGACTTGTGGATGGAGCCCTTAATTCGCTTAACCAGGATTCACGGGTGGTCAATCTGTTGAAATCAGAGCACTACGTTTTGGCCACCGTGCTCAATCCTAGATTTAAAACCTACGTTGTATCTCTCTTTCCGGCAGACACAAGTCTGCAGAGGTTCAAAGACCTGCTGGTGAGAAAATTGTCTAGTCAAGCGGAACGTGACCCGTCACCATCTCCTCCTTCACATTCTCCCGCAACTGGGGGTGCGAGGAAAAGGCTAAGAATTCCGAGCCCACCCGCTGGCGGTGATGCAGGGCAGTCTGGAGCGAGTGCTGACATCTGGTCTGGACCGAAGGACCTGCCAACGATTACTGACATGTCGTCTACTGTCACTGCATATGATTCTGTCACCATTGAAAGAAAGGTGGAGGATTATATGAGTGACTGCATCCAAGTAGGCACGTCAGACAGTCCGTACGTATACTGGCAGGAAAAAGAGACAATTTGGAGGCCCTTGCACAAACTGGCTTTATTCTACCTAAGTTGCCCTCCCTCCAGTGTGTACTCCGAAAGAGTGTTTAGTGCAGCCGCTCACCTTGTCAGCAATCGGCGTACGAGGTTACTTCCAGAAAATGTGGAGAAGATGATGTTCATTAAAATGAATTATAATCAATTCCTCCGTGGAGACATTCACCAGCAGCAATTGCCTCCAGAAAGTACACGGGGACCTGAGATGGTGGATTCCAGTGGGGACGAATTAATAATCTGTGAGGAGGGGGATGTACACAGTGAAAGGGGTGAGGAATCGGAGGATGATGATGAGGTGGACATCTTGCCTCTGTAGAGCCAGTTTGTGCAATGAGAGATTGATTGCTTCTTTTTTGGTGGGTGCCCAGACCAACCAGTCATTTCAGTCACAGTCGTGTGGCAGACCCTGTCACTGAAATGATGGGTTCGTTAAAGTGTGCATGTCCTGTTTATACAACATAAGGGTGGGTGGGAGGGCCCAAGGACAATTCCATCTTGCACCTCTTTTTTCTTTCATTTTTCTTTGCATCATGTGCTGTTTGGGGACAATTTTTTTTGAAGGGCCATCCTGCCTGACACTGCAGTGCCACTCCTAGATGGGCCAGGTGTTTGTGTCGGCCACTTGTGTCGCTTAGCTTAGTCACACAGCGACCTTGGTGCGCCTCTTTTTTTCTTTGCATCATGTGCTGTTTGGGGACAATTTTTTTGAAGGGCCATCCTGCCTGACACTGCAGTGCCACTCCTAGATGGGCCAGGTGTTTGTGTCGGCCACTTGTGTCGCTTAGCTTAGTCACACAGCGACCTTGGTGCGCCTCTTTTTTTCTTTGCATCATGTGCTGTTTGGGGACAATTTTTTTGAAGGGCCATCCTGCCTGACACTGCAGTGCCACTCCTAGATGGGCCAGGTGTTTGTGTCGGCCACTTGTGTCGCTTAGCTTAGTCACACAGCGACCTTGGTGCGCCTCTTTTTTTCTTTGCATCATGTGCTGTTTGGGGACAATTTTTTTGAAGGGCCATCCTGCCTGACACTGCAGTGCCACTCCTAGATGGGCCAGGTGTTTGTGTCGGCCACTTGTGTCGCTTAGCTTAGTCACACAGCGACCTTGGTGCGCCTCTTTTTTTCTTTGCATCATGTGCTGTTTGGGGACAATTTTTTTGAAGGGCCATCCTGCCTGACACTGCAGTGCCACTCCTAGATGGGCCAGGTGTTTGTGTCGGCCACTTGTGTCGCTTAGCTTAGTCACACAGCGACCTTGGTGCGCCTCTTTTTTTCTTTGCATCATGTGCTGTTTGGGGACAATTTTTTTGAAGGGCCATCCTGCCTGACACTGCAGTGCCACTCCTAGATGGGCAAGGTGTTTGTGTCGGCCACTTGTGTCGCTTAGCTTAGCCATCCAGCGACCTCGGTGCAAATTTTAGGACTAAAAATAATATTGTGAGGTGTTCAGAATAGACTGGAAATGAGTGGAAATTATGGTTATTGAGGTTAATAATACTATGGGATCAAAATGACCCCCAAATTCTAAGATTTAAGCTGTTTTTTAGGGTTTTTTGAAAAAAACACCCGAATCCAAAACACACCCGAATCCGACAAAAAATTTTCGGTGAGGTTTTGCCAAAACGCGTCCGAATCCAAAACACGGCCGCGGAACCGAACCCAAAACCAAAACACAAAACCCGAAAAATTTCCGGTGCACATCACTAATATATATATATATATATATATATACATTGGTGGCCAGTGGCTATTTATATACATTGGTGGCCAGTGGGCAGAATACTCACAAGTGTTTTGTGTGTGAGGAGCGCAATTGTCACACTGTTCTCTCACTGCTTGGTGCGGCTAGACAGAGCGGCTGGACAAGGCGGCTGACGGAGAGGCTGGATGAAGCGGCAAACGTAGCGGCGGGGCAGTGAGGTGTGGGGAGTTTCCGGCGAGTGGCAATCCAGTCTATATCAGTAATGTTGTCAGTCGCCCATACACACTGAACGAATGGCCAAACGATATAGATTTTTAGCAAAACTACAACTCATGCTGAATTAGGCCCTGAGTTTCTTATGCAATACTGTCAGAAATCCTGCTGAACACTCTCTACTAACTACACGCGTTCATCTAGCCAATTAAATGATATCCCTCCTGTTCCTTCCGTTAAGCGTACCATTTTCTGCACTGACCAGGTTCAGTCCTCCTATTAGCTGTCAGTGTTTATTTAAAGTGCATAATTTCTCTCTAACCCTGAACAGTTCAGCAATTTGTTGAGATCCATTTTGTAAACTAATTTCTGACAGCTTATCTATAGTTACAGTATACAATTAGTACACAGACTGGCAGAACTAATGGGACCAAACCTCTCCCTCTTGTTTTGCAGTGGAATCAACTGTGAGTACAATTTGCTGACAGCTCCTAAAAACTAAGTTATACATTTTTAGCCATAAAAAAGGATCAGTAAAAAGTTGTCATCTTCCTATGGATAAAGTTAGCCTACAAACAAACAACCTGAACATTTCACACCAGACTTTTTTGCCTTTGTAGCATTGGTTAACTGTTATTTGAATGCATCCATGTGCTCTACATTGCTGTTAATCTTAATTTAACATTATCACAGTACATAAAGAGCATCAACAGTTAGCTTTCATATAGTTGTTTTAAAAAATTTTTTTAAGGGTTATAATATTCTCAATCAACCATCTAAAACTTTGTGTTGAACTGTGATGCAATATGCTGTTCTGTGAAGTACTGTGCCACCAGTGGCATCATTAGAGGGATGTAGATTGCCCCTGCGTGTCGCCCTCCAAGAAGTGACACCAAAATGCAGACAATACGACCCCTACATATGCCCCGGTATGTAGATAGATAGCTCTATATACATATATATATATATATATATACAAAAGTATTTGGCCACATCTGTTAATTATTTAATTCAGGTGTTTCAATCAGACCCATTGCCACAGGTGTATAATATCAAGCACCTAGCCATACAGTCTCCATTTGTAAACAGTTGTGATACATAACGGGTCATTCTGAAGATCTCAGTGACTTCCAGTGTGGTACTGTGATAGGATGCCACATTTGTAATAAGACGGTTCATGAAATTTCATCCCTGCTAGATATTCCATGGTCAACTGTAAGTGATATTATTAGAAAGTGGTAGCATTTAGGAACAACAGCAACTCAGCCATGAAGTGGAAGACCACGTAAAATCACAGAGTGGGGTCAGCGACTGGTAATGTGCATGGTGCGTAAAAGTCAGCAACTCTGAAGCTTCCATAGCTGAAGTGTTCTGAACTTCCATTTGCATTAATGTAAGCACAAACACATGCAGCGAGAGCTTAATGGAATGGGTTTTCATGGCTGAGCAGCTGCATGCAAGACTCACATCAACAAGTCCAATGGCAAGCATTGTATGGAGTGGTGTAAGTCTCACTGACACTGGACTATGGAGCAGTGAAAATGTTTTCTCTGGAGTGATGAATCATGCTTCTCTGGCAGTCAGGTAGGCGAGTCTGAGTTCGGCAGTTGATGGGGGAATGTTACCTGTCTGACTACATTGTGTCAACTGTGAAGTTTGGTGGAGGATGGATGATGGTATGGGGCTGTTTGTCAGGGTTTGGGCTAGCCCCCTTTTCTCCAATGAAGGGCAATCTTAATGCTTCAGCATAGCAAGACATTTGGACAATGATATGCTTCCAACTTTGTGGCAATAGCTTGGGGAAGGCCCTATTCTTTTCCAACATGACTATGCCCCAGTGTGCAAAGCAAAGACTATAAAGACATGGTTTGATGAGTTCAGTGTGGAATAATTTGACTGACCTGCACAGAGCCCTTACTGTGAACCCCATCGAGCACCTTTGGGATGAACTAGAATGGAGATTGTGGGCCAGGATTATTTGTCCAACATCAGTGCCTTACCTCATAAATGCTCTACAGAATTAATGGGCACAAATTCCTACAGAAACACTCCAAAATCTTGTGGAAAGCCTTCAAAGAAGAATGGAAGCTGTTATTGCAGCAAAAAGGGGACGAACTCCATATTAAAGTATATGTACTTCAATACAATGTCTTTACAGCCCCTGATGGTGTAATGGTCAGGTGTCCAAATACTTATGTCCATAGAGTGTATACATATATATATATATATATATATATATATTGTGGCAGAGGAACACAGGTGCCACATCTTAAGGTGTGAAAAGGTGGTCCAGAACCTGAGAAAACCCACTATTATAGACAACGTGGGTTTAGTCTGATAAACGTTAGTGGGGGTACCACCCTGCACACTGCAGAGAGACACTTCCTAATATGCAGCTGAGCTAGAGAGAGTGGTCAGTGCTCCAGAAGCCTGCAAGTGGCCAGGTGATAGGAAAGCTAGTGGTTTGGAGCCTGTGCCAAGCGTGGGGAACAACAGGTCCTGGAGCAGCAGTGACCATAAAGATACCAACAGGTTGTCCACTGTATGCAGCTGTGAGAGATTAAAGATCACTCTACCTTGCAAAACTGCCGGTGTTTGTGTTCCTTCCATCTAAAGTGGCTCACAATGGGGGTCATTCCGAGTTGTTCGCTCATTGCCGATTTTCGCAACGGAGCGATGAAGGCAAAAATGCGCATGCGCATGGTAGGCAGTGCGCATGCGCTAAGTATTTTAGCACAAAACTTAGTAGATTTACTCACGTCCGAATGAAGAATTTTCATCGTTGAAGTGATCGGAGTGTGATTGACAGGAAGTGGGTGTTTCTGGGCAGAAACTGACCGTTTTCTGGGAGTGTGCGGAAAAACGTAGTCGTGCCAGGATAAAACGCAGGAGTGGCTGTAGAAACGGGGGAGTGGCTGGCCGAACGCAGGGCGTGTTTGTGACGTCAAACCAGGAACGAAACGGGCTGAGCTGATCGCAATGTAGGAGTAAGTCTCAAGCTACTCAGAAACTGCTAAGAAATTTCTATTCGCAATTCTGCTAATCTTTCGTTCACAATTCTGCTAAGCTAAGATACACTCCCAGAGGGCGGCGGCCTAGCTTGTGCAATGCTGCTAAAATCTGCTAGCGAGGGAACAACTCTGGAATGACCCCCAATATCCATCATCACCAAGAAGAGCACTGCTGCCAAGCATGCCATAGTTGAGGAGGATACCAGAGAGACTGTGGCTCACTTAGAGAAGGAGATAGACATCTCATTGGAATCCATCTACATGATATACCATGAAAAGCTTGGCCTGAGAAAGTTTTTTTGCAGACTGGATGCCCCATCAGCTTACATCAGGTGAGTTTGTGCTGAAACATGGCAAGGTTTGATGGCGGTCACTCAAACTCTGTCTGGGAGATCATAGGTGGCGATGAATCCTGGATCTACAGTTTCAACCCCAAGACCAAACAACATTCAACCCAGTGGATCCCAGTTGGAGGTCCGCCACCACAAAAGTTCCATAGAATGGCAAAGCAGATGATGGCTGTTTTGTGGCCAAGACTGGTCATGTGGCTGCCATACCCCTTGTTCAGCAATGCACCATCACTGGGGACTGGAATGCCAACCAATGAAAGTTCTTTAAGCTATTTACAGGTAACGTCCAAGAACTTGCACTCGTGGTGACCTTCTCCATCAAAACAATGCACATACCCTCAAGTCCAGGTACATGGTGGCTTTTTCAGTCCATGAATGCATCCAAGTGCTTGGTCTTCATTTAGTCCAGGCCTGGCCCCATCGGCTTCTTCGTGTTCCCTCAAATCAAGGGCAAGATGCATGGGTTTTGTTTTGAACCACCGGAAGCTGAAGTGGAGTCATTCATCCAGCATGTAGAAGACAAACCTGCTGGTCCAGCTCCTTTAACAAGTGGTTTGAGCACATGCAGCTTTGCATAGACTCCTCTGGTGAATAATTAGAAAAAATGTAATGTTCACTTTGTTTGTAAATATAATACTATTTGTGCATCCTGAAACTTATTGCACACCCCTTGTATTTAGTAAGTGCTTTATGTACTGTACAACAATGCTGCAATAGTCCTTAGTGCACTAAAGATCTTGTATGCTTATGCTGCCACAAATGCGGTTGCCTACTCAGTTAAAGTCCTAAAATATGCAAATACTGTTTTAAGCAGTCCCCGCGTGTATGAGTGAGAGATGGACTGTGTAAAAGTGAACTTATCTGCTTTACTTTTCTGAGTATTGTGCAGATCCACCGGATTGACCCTGCCACTACATCGGTGAAACATCAGCAAACATTGGTGACTTGCGTAAGTCCTGGGTCACGCACATTGGCACTTCTGTAATGTGTGCAGTGTGTGCTGTGCACACAAGCCACTGGGTACATTAGGGCCTATACAGCACTTTCTGGAGTCCCGAGTCAGCATTGCAGCTGCAGCAAAATATCACTGGGAAAATGGTCCCCGCACATGTGCAGTAGTGATTATTCACTGGAACATGGCAGGCCCTATTTTTCTGGAGACTTGCGCATGCACAGTAGACTCTGGTACATTTCCAGGGTCTACTGCACCATAGAGAGAAGAAGGCCCATACAGAGTCTGCACACGGGGCTGCTCCTCTGTCAATCCGCCCCTGGTCATGCAGATAGACCCCTGTAACTTTAACAAATATGGCCACTGTGGCAGCGGTACTGCAAGAGACAGAACTTAGTATCCTGCACAAACATTCCCACTCTTATTACACACCCACAACACAGCCTCCTTTTGCATCTATGTTTGTTTACCAACCAGTCTCCACACATATTCGCAAATGCCTCACAGTGGCCTTTTCATGTTCCTGCAATTAACTATGCAACAGCATGTGTATTTGCAAATGTAGTTTGTATATATGCAATAAGGGTTTGTAAGGATATTCACACATGCGCAGTAGCAAAACATTGGCCATTTGCGAAAGCATCAGTACAGGGGCATAGGGAGGGTGGTTCCGGTGGAGCTCGAGCTCCAGGCGCCCAAGACAGTAGAGGGCGCCGCAGCTCGACTCCGCCACATGCACGGGCGTCTCACGTCATGAAGTCAGATGGGCGGGGACGCGGCGCCTGCCAGACACAGAGGGACGGACTGGAGTCCATCCTGGCTGAGACTATAGAGTGGGGCTGAGGGCGCCGGGCAGCACACTGTTTATAATCAATAATTAAATAGCTGGGTGCATGCATGCAGTATTATGATTATTGCTGTAGAGCCATGCTAGCCGTCCCCCTCATGTCTTTTCCCAGAAACCGGTCATTAGGTTTTT
Source organism: Pseudophryne corroboree (assembly GCF_028390025.1). NCBI lineage: Eukaryota > Metazoa > Chordata > Amphibia > Anura > Myobatrachidae > Pseudophryne > Pseudophryne corroboree. The sequence goes on along the minus strand of NC_086444.1, from coordinate 960,527,894 downwards.
CGTATGTGTGTGTGTTGATAAAGTCAGATTATTTTCTAATAAATATTTAAAATGCCAGCGCTAATATATGTTGTTGATGAAAGGCGCATCTTTTTACCTTATATGATAAAAGTGCACTGTACTTCGCAAACACTACATCCCTTAAGAGAAAACAAGTACATGCACACATGTGTCTGATTGAGGTCCAACGCTCATTGTATATATTTGATATTAAAAGTATATATGTATACAATATATCACATGTAGAGTATATATATGGTTACAGAGTACATTTTCATAGGAAGCAATTGTTACAAAATAATTCATACAGTTATGGCCAGCATACAATTACCATCTCCCTCAATGCACGCTTCGCTCCATTTCCTTCATCTTTGGATCTGCTTCAACACCAGCTAACAGCAACTGAACAGACATACAGCATCTCAAACAGCACCCAGCAAACAACAGAAACTCTTGTGTCCAGGATCAGCTATACACTGTGTATGTTGGGGAGTACATGTCTTCTGTTATTGGTCCAGGGGAGGGAACTTTCTCATTCATGATGTGTTATTGGTCAGTTCATATTCAAACAATGTCCAGCCTTGAAGAAGCAGGATGTCTTTTGTTTTCAGTTGAATTGTGGCTTCATATTCATACATTCAATCATAACTAATTGTTGCAATGAGCTACAATTTAACCACCAGTATCAAATTAACATACACATTCATCTGATCATTTTGACACAAAGCATGACATGTTTATCATGTTCCATTCCTTTAATACATATACATGACGTTAGACTCCATTATATAATTTAAAACCTTATAATGTCTGGTGCTTGACATGTTTATGTGCTGTATGAAATATGTGTTGAATATATATTTGGGGCATGTCTGTGTAAATGTGTATGTTACCAAATATTGCTGTGCATATTCGCAAGCATAGTGACTCATAATGTGTGGAGTTTGTATGTTTATTTTTGACTTCGACAGTTTTTATATATATATATATATATATATATATATTAAAGAAACAATACCCTTATCTCATGCTGTATTAGGTTAGGCAGCACCTCTAGAAAAATCACCCTACTAGTGGGAGATAGAAATAATGCTATAGATACAATATTCAGGGGGCGCACATCAATATCGTTATTCTAATAAAGTTCTATACCAGCGTGACCCAGAAAACAAATAATTTAATAAAACAAGAAATTAAAAAATTGTTGTACAATGGTATGATACTTCATAAATACAATGTTCATTTGTACAATAAATCCATAAAAAAATACTTCATAGTGTGATATTTTTCATAAAACCCGACGCTTTTCGTCCGCTACGGACTTCATCAGGGATACAGGTCGTGGCTGGTGTTGTCAATGGAGGAAAAGCAAAGAGAACAAAAGAGCAAAAATAACATCAATTGGTATCACATTTTTTTCTTACAAGTTTGTGTATATAATCAATTACTATCCAAAAAATGGACTAAAGCAATTCATAGTTTTCATAACAAAATTTATATCAGACATTAAAAAGAGGAGGATACTCTCCAGATTCTTTACGAGGCATTGAAAGAAGAAGATACTCTCAAATTTCTTTACAGCTAATAATAGCCCTAATTATATATATTCACTGAGGACATAATTTCTCCAAATAGATTAGTAAGATTAACTACTTACTGTGAGAATAGTTTGAGGGAATCCCCCACTACGAGTAGAGTGTTCCTTCACTGTGGTACAGTATCATTTTAATGTGAATATTTCTAGAAAGAAATATAGAATAACTTCATAAGGTATTTCAATTAGGATTAATTTATGGTCCAATTTAATAATTAGTCGGATTGGCTACTTACTTGACAATAACTAAAGGTGGTCCTCTCATTAGGGATCTGATATTCCTTCGGTGTAGTATAGTTAATTGTCGATATTTCTACAGATGAATATATAATAACTAAAGAGCAGAGATTAATTGAATTCTCGCTAGAACATATAGCTATAATCACATTCCAAATCTAGAAATGGAGTACCATCCAATGTTTAGTGATCCATAAGATGTCTTAGTGGATCAAGTTAGGCTGAGTGGATCAATTTAAAAGATTGTAATTAACAATTAACTCATTTACTATTCATTAGAATCTATAGAATTTGAGTCATAAAGATCTTACTTTAGAATGATAAGATTTAATTCATATAGGACTTACTTTAGACGATGACACCAAATAAATGAACTCCACAATACCCAGTGGGATAAAAATATCAAACTGAAAATTAGAGATTCAAAACTTAATTAATATGGAATAGAGATTCATGAATTAGTCCTATTGAATTCAAGGTCAATGTTGTTTGTATATTTCTCATTGAAAATTGCCAATGTACTACTGAAAAATAGTAATAGTGATGTAATACCCCTAGGGGTTTAAATAGGCCACACTATTATCCTCTAATTCACTTGACATTCAGGAGAGGAGGCAGCCACACATATTCAGAATCCTCTATTGTAAGTAACATATATGACCTTGAATTCAATAGGACTAATTCATGAATCTCTATTCCATATTAATTAAGTTTTGAATCTCTAATTTTCAGTTGGATATTTTTATCCCACTGGATATTGTGGAGTTCATTTATTTGGTGTCATCGTCTAAAGTAAGTCCTATATGAATTAAATCTTATCATTCTAAAGTAAGATCTTTATGACTCAAATTCTATAGATTCTAATGAATAGTATATGAGTCAATTGTTAATTACAATCTTTTAAATTGATCCACTCAGCCTAACTTGATCCACTAAGACATCTTATGGATCACTAAACATTGGATGCTACTCCATTTCTAGATTTGGAATGTGATTATAGCTATATGTTCTAGCGAGAATTCAATTCATCTCTGCTCTCTAGTTATTATATATTCTTCTGTAGAAATATCGACAATTAACTATACTACACCGAAGGAATATCGGATCCCTAATGAGAGGACCACCTTTAGTTATTGTCAAGTAAGTAGCCAATCTGACTAATTATTAAATTGGACCATAAATTAATCCTAATTGAAATACCTTATGAAGTTATTCTATATTTCTTTCTAGAAATATTCACATTAAAATGATACTGTACCACAGTGAAGGAACACTCTACTCGTAGTGGGGGATTCCCTCAAACTATTCTCACAGTAAGTAGTTAATTTTACTAATCTATTTGGAGAAATTATGTCCTCAGTGAATATATATAATTAGGGCTATTATTGGCTGTAAAGAAATTTGAGAGTATCTTCTTCTTTCAATGCCTCATAAAGAATCTGGAGAGTATCCTCCTCTTTTTAATGTCTGATATAAATTTTGTTATGAAAACTATGAATTGCTTTAGTCCATTTTTTGGATAGTAATTGATTATATACACAAACTTGTAAGAAAAAAATGTGATACCAATTGATGTTATTTTTGCTCTTTTGATCTTTCCGCTTTTCCTCCATTGACAACACCAGCCACGACCTGTACCCCTGATGAAGTCCGTAGTGGACGAAATGCGTCGGGTTTTATGAAAAATATCACACTATGAAGTATTGTTTTATGGATTTATTGTACAAATGAACATTGTATTTATGAAGTATCATACCATTGTACAACAATTTTAAAATGCATTGTTTAATTAAATTATTAATATATATATATATATATATGTATGACATATATATATTTAAATATATGTTATATATAATTACATATAATTATTTTTAAATGTGTATATAATTATATTTTAGGTATATATATATATATATATATATATATAGATAGATATATACACTGCTCAAAAAGATTAAGGGAAGACTAAAATAACATCCTAGATCTGAATGAATGAAATATTCTTATTAAATACTTTGTTCTTTACATAGTTGAATGTGCTGACAACAAAATCACACAAAAATTATCAATGGAAATCAAATTTATTAAGCCATGGAGGTTTGGATTTGGTGTCACACTCAAAATTAAAGTGGAAAAACACACTACAGGCTGATCCAACTTTGATGTAATGTCCTTAAAACAAGTCAAAATGAGGCTCAGTAGTGTGTGTGGCCTCCACATGCCTGTATGACCTCCCTACAATGCCTGGGCATGCTCCTGATGAGGTGACGGATGGTCTCCTGAGGGATCTCCTCCAGACCTGGACTAAAGCATCCGCCAACTCCTGGACAGTCTGTGGTGGAACGTGGCGTTGGTGGATGGAGCGAGTGATGTCCCAGATGTGCTCAATTGGATTCAGGTCTGGGGAACGGGCAGGCCAGTCCATAGCATCGATGCCTTCATCTTGCAGGAACTGCTGACACACTCCAGCCACATGAGGTCTAGCATTGTCTTGCATTAGGAGGAACCCAGGGCCAACCGCGCCAGCATATGGTCTCACAAGGGGTCTGAGGATCTCATCTCGGTACTTAATGGCAGTCAGGCTACCTCTGGTGAGCACATGGAGGGCTGTGTGGCCCGCCAAAGAAATGCCACCCCACACCATTACTGATCCACTGACTCACACATGCTGACTCACTCATTACTGACCATTACTGACCCACTGACTCCACATGCTGGAGGATGTTGCAGGCAGCAGAACGTTCTCCTTGGCATCTCCAAACTCTTTCACGTCTGTCACATGTGCTCAGTGAGAACTTGCTTTCATCTGTGAAGAGCACAGGGCACCAGTGGCGAATTTGCCAATCTTGGTGCTCTCTGGCAAACGCCAAACGTCCTGCACGGTGTGGTGCTGTAAGCACAACCACCAACTGTGGACGTTGGGTCCTCATACCACCCTCATTGAGTCTGTTTCTGATCGTTTGAGTAGACACATGCACATTTGTGGCTTGCTGGAGGTCATTTTGCAGGGCTCTGGCAGTGCTCCTCCTGTTCCTCCTTGCACAAAGGCGGATGTAGCGGTCCTGCTGCTGGGTTGTTGCCCTCCTACGGCCTCCTTCATGTCTCCTGATGTACTGGCCTGTCTCCTGGTAGCGCCTCCATGCTCTGGACACTACGCTGACAGACACAGCAAACCTTCTTGCCACAGGTCGCATTGATGTGCCATCCTGGATGAGCTGCACTACCTGAGCCACTTGTGTGGGATGTAAACTCTGTTTCATGCTACCACTAAAGTGAAAGCACTGCCAGCTTTCAAAATTGACCAAAACATCAGCCAGAAAGCATAGGAGCTGAGAAGTGGTCTGTCGTCACCACCTGCATAACAACTCAATTATTGGGGGTGTCTTGCTAATTGCCTATAATGTCCACCTGTTGTCTATTCCATTTGCACAACAGCATGTGAAATTGATTGTCAATCAGTGTTGCTTCCTAAGTGGACAGTTTGATTTCACAGAAGTGTGATTGACTTGGAGTTACATTGTGTTGTTTAAGTGTTCCCTTTATTTTTTTGAGCAGTGTATATACACACACACACATATATACACAATATATAAATATCCATGTCCTGTTCATGTCTCCAATATACCTGTACTTGCCAGCTGCAATAGGAAGTCCCGACACTTACACAGCAAATGGCGTCACTGAGATCATGTAAATAAATTCAAAGGCGCGTCTTTACTATTAACATTTCAACACTAATACATTGATGGAAAAGACCCTGCTTCGAATTTATTTACATGATCTGAGTGCCATATATATATATATATATATATAAATATAGTATAAACAATACAGTTCGGCACTCCTAATAAATAAGTTACAGCATGCTCCGGTTCCCTGCCTGGCAATAGCAGTATAACGACCCAAATTGGCTGGCACTCTAAGAGGCTTGTAAATGACCACAGACGCAGTTGCTTCTCAGCAACTGCGTCTGTGGTCATTTACAAGCCTCTTAGAGTGCCAGACAATTTGGGTCGTTATATATATATATATATATATATATATATTAGAGATGAGCGGGTTCGGTTCCTCGGGATCTGAACCCCCCCGAACTTCACCTATTTTACACGGTTCCGAGGCAGCCTCGGATCTTCCGGCCTTGCTCGGTTAACCAGAACGTGCCCGAACGTCATCATCCCGCTGTCGGATTCTCGCGAGATTTGTATTCTATATAAGGAGCCGCGCGTCGCCGCCATTTTCACTCGTGCTTTGGAGATTGAACGGAGAGGACGTGGCTGCGTTCTCTCCCTGAAAAGCTCCGTACTCTGTGCTCAGTGTGGTGAAAAAATCTGTGCTCAGTGTGCTGCAAATAATCTGTGCTCAGTGTGCTGAAAATATCTACGTTCTCTGCCTGAAAACGCTCCATATCTGTGCTCAGTGTGCTGCAAATATCTGATCAGTGTGCTGCATTGTGGGGACTGGGGACCACCAGTATATAATATATACTTTTCTATAGCTTCTATATTGCTTGTCAGGACACATGGTCACAGTTACACCTCTCAGTACTGCTATATACAATAATATATATACTTTTCTATAGTTCTATACTGCTTGTCAGGACACATGTGTCACAGTTACACCGCTCTGTACTGATATACAGTAATATATACTTTTCTATAGTTTTTATACTGCTTGTCAGGACACATGGTCACAGATACACCACTCTGTACTGATATAAACAATAATATATATACTTTTCTATAGCCTCTATACTGCTTGCAGGACACATGTTCACAGTTACACTGCTCTGTACTGATATATACAATAATTTTAAATACTTTTCTATAGCTTCTATACTGCTTGTCAGTACACACATGTGTCACAGTTTCACCGCTCTGTACTGATATACAGTAATATATATACTTTTCTATAGCTTCTATACTGCTTTTCAGGACACATGGTCACAGATACACCACTCTGTACTGATATATACAATAATATATATACTTTTCTATAGCCTCTATACTGCTTGTCAGGACACATGGTCACAGTTACACTGCTCTACTGATATATACAATAATTTTAAATACTTTTCTATAGCTTCTATACTGCTTGTCAGGACACATGTGTCACAGTTACACCGCTCTGTACTGATATATACAATAATATATATTATTTTCTATAGCTTCTATACTGCTTGTCAGGACACATATGTCACAGTTACACCGCTCTGTACTGATATACAGTAATATATATATACTTTTCTATAGCTTCTATACTGCTTGTCAGGACACATGGGTCACAGTTACACCGCTCTGTACTGATATATACAATAATATATATACTTTTCTTATTTTCTATAGCTTCTATACTGCTTGTCAGGACACGTGTCACAGTTACACTGCTCTGTACTGATATATACAATAATATATATACTTTTCTATAGCCTCTATACTGCTTGTCAGGACACATGGTCACAGTTACACTGCTCTACCGATATATACAATAATTTAAATACTTTTCTATAGCTTCTATACTGCTTGTCAGGACATACATGGGTCACAGTTACACCGCTCTGTACTGATATATACAATAATATATATAATTTTCTTATTTTCTATAGCTTCTATACTGCTTGTCAGGACACATGTGTCACAGTTACACTGCTCTGTACTGATATATACAATAATATATATACTTTTCTGTAGCTTCTATACTGCTTGTCAGGACACATGGTCACAGTTACACTGCTCTGTACTGATATATACAATAATATATATACTTTTCTATAGCTTCTAGTATTACAGTGCAGCATTTTGGTGACTAACAGTATATAGTTGTACAGTAGGCCAATGCTGTATCTTGCAGCTCTGTGTCACTGCAAGTATCCATCCATTCCATTTTCTTCTAGTGATTTGGACCAATAATACCATTGATTAGAATGAATAATTCCAGTGATTTTGTCATTTTCTTCCATTGATTTGGACCAATAATACCATTGATTAGAACAAATAATTGCTGTGATTTTGTAATTTTCTTCCAGTGATTTGGACCAATAATACCATTGATTAGAATGAATAATTACAGTGATTTTGTCATTTTCTTCCAGTGATTTGGACCAATAATACCATTGATTAGAACGAATAATTCCAGTGATTTTGTCATTTTCTTCCAGTGATTTGGACCAATAATACCATTGATTAGAACGAATAATTCCAGTGATTTTGTCATTTTCTTCCAGTGATTTGGACCAATAATACCATTGATTAGAACAAATAATTCCTGTGATATTGAGGTGTTTGTGTCGCTTAGCTTAGCCATCCAGCGACCACAGTGCACCTCTTTTTCTCTTTTCTTTGCATCATGTGCTGTTTGGGGCCAATTTTTTTAAGTGCCATCCTGTCTGACACTGCAATGCCACTCCTAGATGGGCTAGGTGTTTGTGCCTCCCTCTTGGGTCGCTTTGCTTAGTCATCCAGTGACCTTGGTGCAAATTTTAGGACTAAAAATAGTATTGTGAGGTGTGAGATGTTCAGAATAGTCTGGAAATTAGTGGAAATTGTGGTTATTGAGGTTAATAATACTATAGGATCAAAATTACCCCCAAATTCTATGATTTAAGCTGTTTTTGAGGGGGTTTTGAAAAAAAACACCCGAATCCAACAAAATATTTTCAGGGAGGTTTTGCCAAAACGCGTCCGAATCCAAAACATGGCCGCGGAACCGAATCCAAAACCAAAACACAAACCCCGAAAAATTTCCGATGCACATCTCTAATATATATAGATGTGAGGCTGGGATGCAGTCAATTTACCTCCAATCAAAATCCCGATGGTCGAAATCCCGACAGCAAGTGACCGACGGTCCAAATCCTGACAAGGTCAAAATCCCGACATGGACAAAATACCGACATTTAAAATACTGACAAGGTCAAAATACCAACATGTAAAATGCTAACATGTCAAAATGCCGACATGAGTTTTTCATGATTTTTTCATTGAAACTGACTTGTTCATACTTTACCATCCCAGTGGACCTGGAGTGGGAATATAATAGTGTGTCGAGCGCAGCGCGCCACCGTGCCCGAAGCATGTCAAGCGCAGCGGGCCATGCGAGAGGACGTGGTACATTTATATGGTGTCCATGTCGACCTATGTCGACATACACACACAAAAACAATGAAAAGCATGTCAGTATTTTGACCTGTCGGCATTTTGCGTGTCGGTATTTTGACCTTGTCGGTATTTTAAATGTCGGTATTTTGTCCATGTCAGGATTTTGACCTTGTCGGGATTTTGACCATTGGTCAATTGCTGTCGGGATTTCGACCATCGGGATTTTGAATGGAGGTATTTCATACCGATCCCATGCGGCTGGCACTTTTCGTGTTTTGTGTTTTGGTTTTGGTTCTAATTCCACTTTCGTGTTTTGGTTTTGTCTTGGTTTTGCCAAAACCACCATTTTGTGTTTTGGTTTTTGATCTGTATGATTTTGACAAAAACATAAAAACAGCTAAAATCACAGAATTTGGGGTAATTTTGCTCCTACGGTATTATTATCCTCATTATCAATCATTTCCACTCATTTCAGTCTATTCTGAACACCTCACACCTCACAGTATTGTTTTTAGGCCAAAAGGTTGCACCGAGGTTGCTGTATGACTAAGCTAAGCAACACAAGTGTACAACACAAACATCTGGCCCATCTAGGAGTGGTACTGCAGTGTCAGACAGGAGGGAAGATATAAAAAAAGGCCCAAACAGCACATCATGCAAAGAAGAAAAAGAATTGAAATGAGGTAGTTGTGTGACTAAGCCAAGCGACACAAACAATTGGCCCATCTAGTCGTGGCACTGCAGTGGCAGACAGGAGGGCAGATATAAAAAAGGCCCCAAACAGCACATCATGCAAAGAAGAAAAAGAATTGCAAGGAGGTAGTTGTATGACTAAGCCAAGCGACACAAACAATTGGCCCATCAAGGCGTGGCACTGCAGTGGCAGACAGGAGGGCAGATATCAAAAAAGGCCCCTAACAGCACATGATGTAAAGAAGAAAAAAAGGTGCACCGAGGTTGCTGTAGGCCTAAGCTAAGCGACACAACCACCTCGCCCATCTAGTAGTGTCACGCATTGGCTGAATGTCGAGAGTGGGCCGCAATTGTTTGGTCCACTGACAGCATCTCCAGCACGCTCCAGTCACAAATTCTGCAATTGGTGGACTTATACAGCACTACCCCAGGACTAATACAGCAATACCCCTGGACTCATACGGCAGTGTCACACAGGATGGCACTTTTCAAAAACTAGGCCCCAAACAGCACCTCATGCAAAGATGTTGAAGAGGTTCAATGAGGTAGCTGTATGACTAAGCCAAAGCGACACAAACAATTCCAACTGGAATTATACATCCAAATCACTGGAATTAATTGGCAAGATCGCTGTAATTAATAATTATAAACCACTGAAATTAATTGGCAAAATCACTGTAATTATACATCCAAATCACTGGAATTAAATGGCAAGATCACTGTAATTAATAATTAAAACTCACTGGAATTAATTGCCAATATCACTGTAATTAATAGTTACAAATCACTGAAAATAATTGCCAAAATCACTGTAATTATACGTCCAAATCACTGTAATTAAATGGCAAAATATCGCTATCGCCTGCCTAGTGAAGTGGAATCTAGTTGGGATTTGGTACCAGGGACACAATACCTCCATCAATTGTCTAAATCCCACTGCACTAATGGCGGATACCGGGAACATGTCTAACACCAACATAAGTGTCAAGGCCTCAGTTATTAAGGCTTCCATCATCATTTGAAGCTGAACCACTAGTCATGAACATAGGCCAGGTTGTCAGCCATTCCTTGTCACTCCGTGTCGTAAATGGCATATTGGCAAGTTTACGTTTCTCCTCAGACCATTTAAATTTATTTTTTTTGGGGTCTTTTACTGAACTTTGGCTTTTTGGATTTTACATGCCCTCTACTATCACATTGGGCATCGGCCTTGGCAGATGACGTTGATGGCATTTCATTGTCTATGTCATGGCTAGTGGCAGCAGCTTCAGCACTAGGAGGAAGGGGTTCTTGAGCTTTCCCTATTTTATTCTCCAAATTTTTGTTCTCCATTATCTTTTTGAAGTTATTTAACACAATATGCGGCACAGGAATGACTGATGGCTGATGGCCAAGACACTACCACTGGTCTGATGCAGCGCAACAAAACAACACTGTAAGAGACTTGTGGTTGTTATAATTATTATACGGCAGCAGTGGACATATAGCAGCAGCATATATCATCACTGGAATGACTGATGAGATAGGACGCTACCACTGGTCTGATGCAGCACAACACAACAATACTGTAAGGGACTTGTGGTTGTTGTTGTTGTTGTTGTTATTATTATTATTATTATACGGCAGCAGTGGACAAATATCAGTAGCATATATTGGGGGTAATTCCAACTTGATCGCAGCAGGAATTTTGTTAGCAGTTGGGCAAAACCATGTGCACTGCAGGGGAGGCAGATTTAACATTTGCAGAGAGAGTTAGATTTGGGTGTGGTGTGTTCAATCTGCAATCTAATTTGCAGTGTAAAAATAAAGCAGCCAGTATTTACCCTGCACAGAAATAAAATAACCCACTCATATCTAACTCTTTCTGCACATGTTATATCTGCCTCCCCTGCAGTGCACATGGTTTTGCTCAACTGCTAACAAAATTCCGGCTGCGATCAACTTGGAATTACCCCCATTGTCACTGGAATGACTGATGAGACAGGATACTACCACTGGTCTGATGCAACACAACACAACAATAATGTAAGAGACTCGTGGTGGTTGTTGTTATTATTATTATATGGCAGCAGTGGACATATAACAGCAGCGTATATCATCACTGGAATGACTGATGAGACAGGACACTACCACTGGTCTGATGCAGCACAACATAACAATACTGTTAGGGACTTGTGGTTGTTGTTATTATTATTATACGGCAGCAGTGGACATATAGCAGCAGCGTATATCGTCACTGGAATGACTGATGAGACAGGACACTACCACTGGTCTGATGCAGCACAACACAACAATACTGTAAGAGACTTGTGGTGTTTGTAATTATTATTATATGGCAGCAGTGGACATATAGCAGCAGTGTATATCGTCACTGGAATGACTAATGAGACAGGACACTACCACTGGTCTGATGCAGCACAACACAGTCAACCACACCTTATACAGCTACACTGGCAGGAGAGGACACCAACACTGTGACTGCCTGGACTGATGCAACACAATACACTGTGACTACACTGGACTGGTCTGAGCAGCACAACACAGCACAAGACTTGCCACCCCACTTTCCCACCCCCACACAGACACTGGAGGATGGAAACACGTCCTCTCGCTACATTCTCCGAGACTGGAGTGAAAATGGCCGCGACGCGCAATTTTATTGCATTTCTAATCATTTAGCAATTAACATGCTGCATGAGTACTTTGTGAATTTTGTGGGATTTGTTTTCATGATTAAATATAAATGACAAATGCATTGACTGGGCTCCAGAGCTCATCATCTAGAGAGGGGGGATTTTTACCTGAGCTTTATATTCCCCTTTGAACCTACTATACCCCATCTTCCCGCCATGGTTCTTCCTTAGCTTTGCTACAATACCTTAGCCATGCTGCCCACTTCCTCCTTGCCTTGTTGCTGTCTGCATCTTTATAATGGTAATTATTAATTCATGGCCCTATACTTTTTGCCTTTGCACAGCATTATGGGCACATTTACGCGGGATCCGGTCTGAAGATCGACAGTGTCTAGGTCGACAATGTATAGGTCGACCACTATAGGTCGACATGTTTTCAAGGTCGACAGGGTTTCTAGGTCGACATGTTCTAGGTTGACAGGTCAAAATGTTGACATGAGTTTTTCACTTTTTTTTCTTTTTTTGAACTTTTTCATACTGAACGATCCACGTGGACTACGTTTGGAACGGTAATCTGTGCCGAGTGCAGCGGTAGCAGAGTGAGGCACCTTACCCGAAGCATTGCGAAGGAAGCGAGCCATGTGAGGAGACACGGTGCACTAATTGGGCTTCCCGGTCACTGTATGGAGAAAACAACACCAAAAAACATAAAAAACTCATGTCGACCTTTTGACCTGTCGACCTAGAACATTTTGACCTAGAAACCCTGTCGACCTTCAAACCCTGTCAACCTAGTGACTGTTGACCTATAGTGGTTGACCTAAACATTGTCGACCTAGACACTGTCGATCTAATGATCCACACCCCTTTACGCACCCTAAAATGTAATAGTAATAATTAAGTAATTAAATTAAGTAAGGGTGTTTATTTCTGTAATATGTTATCTAATCTATTATTTTCATGTCAGATATAACAAAGATGTCAGGACAGAACAAACCAGGCTCATATTATAGGAAAAAAACAAAAATACAAAAAGAGCAAGACAAATTAATGTCTGGATCAATAAAGGAATGGGTTACAAAAGCAAACCCTCCTGACAGCCAGGATAGTGAAGGCACAGAAAAAGATGTAGTGATTGTTGATGTGATGAACCAGGCTTCAAGCAGTGGTGCCTCCTTTTCTTCACAGCATGCTGTGACCAGTAAAGCCAGTTTTCCTGCCAGTGTAACATCCATCTCTGGTGAGCACACTGCGGCAAGGGAGGTCCACCTTCCCGCCATGCAGTTCACTATCTCTGAACACACTGTGACCATCGAAGGTCATGCAGCCACCGATCAATCCTCCACATCCCCCACACAGGTTGCCCCTACTGATTATTTAGAGACCTGTGGAACTGTAGACTTTTCAGTCATTCTGGCTTCTTTTAGTCCATCTGTTGATCCAATAAATCCAATGACATGGCCTAATCCTATGACAAATAAGTTGCGTGACATCTTGGTCCAGATGAGGCCACAACAAAACAAATGTCTAGTGTCTACGACTGAGAGTAAGCATAGCGGGAGATGATTTTGCAGTTCTTGGTTCATCAGACGGTCACCCAACGGTGAGATGGTAGAAAGGAAATTGCTTGTATATGGGAAAAGCAATGCTATATTTTGTTTCACTTGCCTTTTGCATTGTTATTTAACAGTACTCCGGATATATCCCACACTGACCAACTGTCCCAAATCATTTGGTATGTTCACTGTACTGAAGATGGCACCTGTGAAATTCTGGAAAGCTTTATAGATTTCATAGCCACCACTGCAAAGACTGGGGAAGACTTTGCAGAAGAAATTTTAAATAAAATTGAAACTGATGGGCTGGATATTATGAACTGTCTTGGTCAAGGATATGATAATGGCAGCAACCTGGCAGGAGCCTACATGGGAGTACAAGCTAGAATCAGAAACATAAATAACCTAGCTACTTTTGTTCCTTGCTCAGCTCATACATTGAACCTGGTTGGAACACATGCAGCGGCTGTTTCACCAATGATATTAGATTTTTTTGGTACAGTGCAGAGGCTATTTGTGTTTTTTTCATCCTCAACTAAACGATGGAGTCTGCTTAAGGAGCATGTACCCATCACTGTGAAAACTCAGAGCAATACAAGGTGGTCTAGTCGTGCCCAAGCTGTACATGCACTTTGCAAGGATTTTACCGGCATCCAGTGTCGGACTGGTGCATGTAGGGCCCACCGGGGGAATGCAGTGGTAGGGGCCCATGTTAGGGGTGTGGCCAGTCTGCAGAGGGGGTGTGGCCTACTACCTCATTGGTTTGAGTAACCATTAGAGAGTGCAACGTCTGGGCCCGTTCATAAATATATACAGTAAATTCAGCTGCTGCATGCATGATAATGTGCCAGATTAATAACAGCAATGCACTGTAGAAAATACACCATAGTCCAGTATAAGATTTCATATGTATAATGTCTAATTCAAGTGCACAGTCTGGAACCTGATCCTTAGAGCAGAAGGTGGGCCTCCAGGCAGTGGGGCCCACCGGTGGTTTCCCCTTTACCCCTGTGGGCCAGTCCAAGCCTGCCGGCATCATTACTGCTTGTGAGGAAATCAGCAACAGCAATTCTTTTTCTCCAGAAACAATATCAGAGGCAAGAGGTCTTTCCCAACAAATGAAATCAGTTAACTTTATTGTTCCTAAGGTGATGTGGAACAAAATTTTGAAGACTATAGATAGGATAAATAAGGTTGTTCAAAGGCAGGATATTTCTTTGGATGAATGCTCATTACACTTGCATGGACTGACAGCTTCTATACAGGAAATGCATGATGAAACTAGTATTGATGGATGGCTGGTTGAGGCAGACAAAATATGTGACCAAACTGGTGTGCCAGCCCCATTCCCAAAGAAAAGAGTCTACAAAAGAAAAAAGCACTTTGATGAATCTTCATCAGAACAACAGGATGACACAGTGCCTTCTGCAAGGGAGTCTATGAGAAGGTCAATTCTGGAAGTCATGGATGCCAGTTGAATTGGAGATTTTCAAGTATGCAGTCTGTGTCCAAGGTATTTGCCTTTTTACATGGAGCTGATCTTACTTCACTGGCAAAAGAAGAGCTGAAACACAAGGCACAACTGTTTTGTGAGACGTATAAAGAGGATGTTGACTGTGAGGAACTGTTAAGTGAATTGGAAGCATTTCAAAGTTATGGAAAGGTTGTATGTCCAAACCTCCAATCTCTCACTCCACTCCAGCGCCTTCAAAATATATATATAAACACAAACTCCATAATTCCTTCCACAACATCACTACTGCCATTCGTATATTCCTTACCTTACCTGTTACAGTTGCTACATGTGAGCGCACTTTCAGTAAGCTGAAAATAATCAAAAACTATCTCTGAGCAACCACTGGACAAGACTGCTTATCCTGCTTAAGCATCCTTTCCATTGAGCATGAGACTGCCAAAACAATTAACTTTGATTCAATAATAGACACTTTTGCGACTGCAAAAGCAAGAAAGATTAAGTTGGCATAAATATTTATATCACTAAGACTGGAGTGTTGAACACTGTTCTAAGGGACTGGGGAATTTGATTATTTAAAAAGTAACCCCAGCTCACCAGGAAAGTAATATATTGAAAGAAGTATTTTACAGATTGATTACGTTCAGTTTTAGAGTGTATTGTTACAAATTTTCTTGACTTATGATATTATCTTTGGGAAAGTTTTAGAGATTTTCATTTAATGAGTGTTTGTTTATACAGCTCTTTGTGATTTGGCTTTTTATAATAAATGTTATAAATAACTGTTCATACATTGTTTTGACCCCATTTAGACTATAGCACCACACTATCTTTCAGTATTGTACTACTGAATAATACAACACACCTGCATCAGGGGCCTAATTCACACCTGATCGCTAGGCTGTGTTTTCGTACAGTGGGCGATCAGGTCTAAACTGCTCATGCGTATGCACTGCAATGCGCAGGCACGTCACACGGGTGCAAAGCAGAACGCCGCTTAGCGATGGGTTTGTGCGAAGAATCCATTCGCACGGGCGTTCGCAAGGAGATTTATGAGAAGACATTTGTGGGTGTCAACTGACCATTTTCTGGGAGTGGTTGAAAAAATGCAGGAGCGTCCATGCGTTTGCAGGGAGGGTTGCTGACGTCAATTCCGGTTCTGGACAGTCTGAAGTGTTCGCAGCGGCTGAGTAAGTCCTGGGATACTCAGAGACTGCACAAAATCTGTTTGTACAGCTCTGCTACACATGCGTTCGCACACTTGCAAAGAGAAAATACACTCCCCTATGGGTGGTGACTATGCGAATGCAGGACTGCAAAAAAACCCTAGCGAGCGAATAGGTCTGAATTAGGCCCCAAGTCAGCAATGTTTTCAGAGTCTTCTCTGATTATTAAGGAGAGCGAAATGACTGCATAGGAATTGAGTGAGTTAAACCTCCTGTGAGGGGTGGACCTAACTGTGAGGAAAAGTACAGCCCATGTTAGAGAGGGGAGGGTTCAGTATATATAGGGACTGCTAGGCCAGCTTGGTCTCTCTTGCTGCTGAATTGCCTTCCTGCCCTCCCACCCTGTTTGGTAGAGGTTCTGGCACGGAGTGCCTTGGCTTTGAATTGTTAGTGTGGTTTTATTGTTGGCTATTTGTTGGCGGAAAAGAACGACAGGTTGTAGTTTGTCTTGTTAGTTGCAGTGATTTATAGTTTTGGTGTGGTTTAGGTGCACTCACCTCCATTGACTTTTAAGGCCGCTTGACCACCCATCCGGGGGCAGCGTCATCACCCATCAGGGTGGGTAGTCACCGTGGGGGTCTGAGTCGGGCACCTATTACCAATTTTATAGTTTGTGTTAAATTCGGATCGTTTGGAAATGTAATGTTTTGAGGTTATCGTCAGTTGATATATAGCCATTCTTTTTTCTGCCACCATATGCCGGCTGAATCGGCATGTTAACTAAAAATTTTCATTTTACAGGTTTTCTAATGGTTAGGGTACAATAAATAGCTAACAATTTTCTGCCAAATTCAAGTCTCCGTGTCATTATTTCTTGGTATTAAAGGTACTGAATGCTTTACTTTTGAGTAAGGGGTCCACACATTATCATTAGGAGGTTTATAAAAAAAAAACACATGAACACTGAAAACAAATTAAAATGTCTATGTAATAATGTGCATCAAAGAGATTTCATTTCATTCAGGGATTCCGGCTGTGTGCATTGTCAGCAGTCAGGATCCCGGCATCGTTATTCTGATCATCAGTATCCCAACAAAACACAACTTGACTGCATACCGGTGTGAGACATGGGGGCATATGTAACAGGGTCCAAGTTTGTGGGAGGTGCGGGATTCTGGACGATCTTGGATGTTTTTGTAAAGTGGCAATCATTTACAAGCCATGCCTTGTAAATGATTGGCGCTTTAAAAAAAATGTTCGAGATCGGATGCACCTCCAGCAAAGTCGGCTCCTATTATATATGCCCCCATGGGGTGGTCACTCGTATCAGAACTCAGACTTTTGCCTTATTACACAAATTAGCAATTTAGGGCCTGATACAGAGATGGACGCAGTAGCACAGATGCTGGGTCTTTGTATGCATCTGCTGTGCTAAAATATGTAAATGCCGCTGGAGGTATTTTGTGTAAAAGACACCTCCTGACAGCTTCTGAGATCCACTGATGCATCCAAATATGCAGCATCGGCTCCTCTGCATGAACATTGGTCATCTGAGTAATCATCATGTTACTCAGGATGGCTGGAAAATTCACACTTCCGGGGACAGTGAAGCTGCATCTGAAGATGCAAACACTGGCCATAGCATGCCTTGAAAATGGGGCAATGTCCTAATTTTCAAAAATGCTACTATTCGCAGCCTCATCCGTGCCACCCTATGACCACAGCATGTCAATCACAATGCGGCTTATGGGCAGTAGTGCCAAGGGGGGGGGGGTGAGCGGGTACTAATTACCTTAGCCCAGGTCTGATTGAGGGGTCAAGCAGGGGTCCTGGTCAACCCCTGCTATCTGGCAGCAGCAGCTGGAGCTCTTCTCCTCAACCTAGCACATGCTGCTGTATGCTGGGCTGCAGTGTGGCTAGGGAAGCACTTAACAGGGCTGTTTCTACCCAATTTGGCTCCCAGTGCGAGATTGAAAATGTGCCCCCCCCCCACACTGACATAAAAAATGCATCCCACCCTAGATAAAACCTTGTGCACGCTCCCGACAAGGGGCGTGGCCTCGTTAAAATGGGCGTGGTCCCATTCAAATGGGCGTGGCGTCATCTGAAAAGACTATCTTACACCCCAGTTTTTGACCCTGCACCCTGCAACAGATCACAGCCACCATGGAAAAAAAAAATCCTACCATATTAAGCCCCACACAGTAATGCCCCCTGCACCATATTATGCCACACACCACAATGCCCTTGATACATTAAATCTAGAGATGAGCGCCGGAAATTTTTCGGGTTTTGTGTTTTGGTTTTGGGTTCGGTTCCGCGGCCGTGTTTTGGGTTCGACCGCGTTTTGGCAAAACCTCACCGAATTTTTTTTGTCGGATTCGGGTGTGTTTTGGATTCGGGTGTTTTTTTCAAAAAACCCTAAAAAACAGCTTAAATCATAGAATTTGGGGGTCATTTTGATCCCAAAGTATTATTAACCTCAACAACCATAATTTCCACTCATTTTCAGTCTATTCTGAATACCTCACACCTCACAATATTATTTTTAGTCCTAAAATTTGCACCGAGGTCGCTGTGTGAGTAAGATAAGCGAACCTAGTGGCCGACACAAACACCGGGCCCATCTAGGAGTGGCACTGCAGTGTCACGCAGGATGTCCCTTCCAAAAAACCCTCCCCAAACAGCACATGACGCAAAGAAAAAAAGAGGCGCAATGAGGTAGCTGACTGTGTGAGTAAGATAAGCGACCCTAGTGGCCGACACAAACACCGGGCCCATCTAGGAGTGGCACTGCAGTGTCACGCAGGATGTCCCTTCCAAAAAACCCTCCCCAAACAGCACATGACGCAAAGAAAAAAAGAGGCGCAATGAGGTAGCTGACTGTGTGAGTAAGATAAGCGACCCTAGTGGCCGACACAAACACCGGGCCCATCTAGGAGTGGCACTGCAGTGTCACGCAGGATGTCCCTTCCAAAAAACCCTCCCCAAACAGCACATGACGCAAAGAAAAAAAGAGGCGCAATGAGGTAGCTGACTGTGTGAGTAAGATAAGCGACCCTAGTGGCCGACACAAACACCGGGCCCATCTAGGAGTGGCACTGCAGTGTCACGCAGGATGTCCCTTCCAAAAAACCCTCCCCAAACAGCACATGACGCAAAGAAAAAAAGAGGCGCAATGAGGTAGCTGACTGTGTGAGTAAGATAAGCGACCCTAGTGGCCGACACAAACACCGGGCCCATCTAGGAGTGGCACTGCAGTGTCACGCAGGATGTCCCTTCCAAAAAAACCTCCCCAAACAGCACATGACGCAAAGAAAAAAAGAGGCGCAATGAGGTAGCTGACTGTGTGAGTAAGATAAGCGACCCTAGTGGCCGACACAAACACCGGGCCCATCTAGGAGTGGCACTGCAGTGTCACGCAGGATGTCCCTTCCAAAAAACCCTCCCCAAACAGCACATGACGCAAAGAAAAAAAGAGGCGCAATGAGGTAGCTGACTGTGTGAGTAAGATAAGCGACCCTAGTGGCCGACACAAACACCGGGCCCATCTAGGAGTGGCACTGCAGTGTCACGCAGGATGTCCCTTCCAAAAAACCCTCCCCAAACAGCACATGACGCAAAGAAAAAAAAGAGGCGCAATGAGGTAGCTGACTGTGTGAGTAAGATAAGCGACCCTAGTGGCCGACACAAACACCGGGCCCATCTAGGAGTGGCACTGCAGTGTCACGCAGGATGGCCCTTCCAAAAAACCCTCCCCAAACAGCACATGACGCAAAGAAAAATAAAAGAAAAAAGAGGTGCAAGATGGAATTGTCCTTGGGCCCTCCCACCCACCCTTATGTTGTATAAACAAAACAGGACATGCACACTTTAACCAACCCATCATTTCAGTGACAGGGTCTGCCACACGACTGTGACTGATATGACGGGTTGGTTTGAACCCCCCCCCAAAAAGGAAGCAATTAATCTCTCCTTGCACAAACTGGCTCTACAGAGGCAAGATGTCCACCTCATCATCATCCTCCGATATATCACCGTGTACATCCCCCTCCTCACAGATTATCAATTCGTCCCCACTGGAATCCACCATCTCAGCTCCCTGTGTACTTTGTGGAGGCAATTGCTGCTGGTCAATGTCTCCGCGGAGGAATTGATTATAATTCATTTTAATGAACATCAGCTTCTCCACATTTTCTGGATGTAACCTCGTACGCCGATTGCTGACATGGTGAGCGGCAGCACTAAACACTCTTTCGGAGTACACACTTGTGGGAGGGCAACTTAGGTAGAATAAAGCCAGTTTGTGCAAGGGCCTCCAAATTGCCTCTTTTTCCTGCCAGTATAAGTACGGACTGTGTGACGTGCCTACTTGGATGCGGTCACTCATATAATCCTCCACCATTCTTTCAATGGGGAGAGAATCATATGCAGTGCCAGTAGACGACATGTCCGTATCCGTAATCGTTGTCAGGTCCTTCAGTCCGGACCAGATGTCAGCATCAGCAGTCGCTCCAGACTGCCCTGCATCACCGCCAGCGGGTGGGCTCGGAATTCTGAGCCTTTTCCTCGCACCCCCAGTTGCGGGAGAATGTGAAGGAGGAGATGTTGACAGGTCGCGTTCCGCTTGACTTGACAATTTTCTCACCAGCAGGTCTTTCAACCCCAGCAGACTTGTGTCTGCCGGAAAGAGAGATCCAAGGTAGGCTTTAAATCTAGGGTCGAGCACGGTGGCCAAAATGTAGTGCTCTGATTTCAACAGATTGACCACCCGTGAATCCTTGTTAAGCGAATTAAGGGCTCCATCCACAAGTCCCACATGCCTAGTGGAATCGCTCCGTGTTAGCTCCTCCTTCAATGTCTCCAGCTTCTTCTGCAAAAGCCTGATGAGGGGAATGACCTGACTCAGGCTGGCAGTGTCTGAACTGACTTCACGTGTGGCAAGTTCAAAGGGCATCAGAACCTTGCACAACGTTGAAATCATTCTCCACTGCGCTTGAGACAGGTGCATTCCACCTCCTATATCGTGCTCAATTGTATAGGCTTGAATGGCCTTTTGCTGCTCCTCCAACCTCTGAAGCATATAGAGGGTTGAATTCCACCTCGTTACCACTTCTTGCTTCAGATGATGGCAGGGCAGGTTCAGTAGTTTTTGGTGGTGCTCCAGTCTTCTGTACGTGGTGCCTGTACGCCGAAAGTGTCCCGCAATTCTTCTGGCCACCGACAGCATCTCTTGCACGCCCCTGTCGTTTTTTAAAAAATTCTGCACCACCAAATTCAAGGTATGTGCAAAACATGGGACGTGCTGGAATTTGCCCATATTTAATGCACACACAATATTGCTGGCGTTGTCCGATGCCACAAATCCACAGGAGAGTCCAATTGGGGTAAGCCATTCCGCGATGATCTTCCTCAGTTGCCGTAAGAGGTTTTCAGCTGTGTGCGTATTCTGGAAACCGGTGATACAAAGCGTAGCCTGCCTAGGAAAGAGTTGGCGTTTGCGAGATGCTGCTACTGGTGCCGCCGCTGCTGTTCTTGCGGCGGGAGTCCATACATCTGCCCAGTGGGCTGTCACAGTCATATAGTCCTGACCATGCCCTGCTCCACTTGTCCACATGTCCGTGGTTAAGTGGACATTGGGTACAACTGCATTTTTTAGGACACTGGTGAGTCTTTTTCTGACGTCCGTGTACATTCTCGGTATCGCCTGCCTAGAGAAGTGGAACCTAGATGGTATTTGGTAACGGGGGCACACTGCCTCAATAAATTGTCTAGTTCCCTGTGAACTAACGGCGGATACCGGACGCACGTCTAACACCAACATAGTTGTCAAGGCCTCAGTTATCCGCTTTGCAGCAGGATGACTGCTGTGATATTTCATCTTCCTCGCAAAGGACTGTTGAACAGTCAATTGCTTACTGGAAGTAGTACAAGTGGGCTTACGACTTCCCCTCTGGGATGACCATCGACTCCCAGCAGCAACAACAGCAGCGCCAGCAGCAGTAGGCGTTACACGCAAGGATGCATCGGAGGAATCCCAGGCAGGAGAGGAATCATCAGAATTGCCAGTGACATGGCCTGCAGGACTATTGGCAATCCTGGGGAAGGAGGAAATTGACACTGAGGGAGTTGGTGGGGTGGTTTGCGTGAGCTTGGTTACAAGAGGAAGGGATTTACTGGTCAGTGGACTGCTTCCGCTGTCGGCCAAAGTTTTTGAACTTGTCACTGACTTATTATGAATGCGCTGCAGGTGACGTATAAGGGAGGATGTTCCGAGGTGGTTAACGTCCTTACCCCTACTTATTACAGCTTGACAAAGGGAACACACGGCTTGACAAATGTTGTCCGCATTTCTGGTGAAATACTTCCACACCGAAGAGCTGATTTTTTTGGTATTTTCACCTGGCATGTCAACGGCCATATTCCTCCCACGGACAACAGGTGTCTCCCCGGGTGCCTGACTTAAACAAACCACCTCACCATCAGAATCCTCCTGGTCAATTTCCTCCCCAGCGCCAGCAACACCCATATCCTCCTCATCCTGGTGTACTTCAACACTGACATCTTCAATCTGACTATCAGGAACTGGACTGCGGGTGCTCCTTCCAGCACTTGCAGGGGGCGTGCAAATGGTGGAAGGCGCATGCTCTTCACGTCCAGTGTTGGGAAGGTCAGGCATCGCAACCGACACAATTGGACTCTCCTTGTGGATTTGGGATTTCGAAGAACGCACAGTTCTTTGCTGTGCTTTTTCCAGCTTGAGTCTTTTCATTTTTCTAGCGAGAGGCTGAGTGCTTCCATCCTCATGTGAAGCTGAACCACTAGCCATGAACATAGGCCAGGGCCTCAGCCGTTCCTTGCCACTCCGTGTGGTAAATGGCATATTGGCAAGTTTACGCTTCTCCTCCGACAATTTTATTTTAGGTTTTGGAGTCCTTTTTTTACTGATATTTGGTGTTTTGGATTTGACATGCTCTGTACTATGACATTGGGCATCGGCCTTGGCAGACGACGTTGCTGGCATTTCATCGTCTCGGCCATGACTAGTGGCAGCAGCTTCAGCACGAGGTGGAAGTGGATCTTGATCTTTCCCTAATTTTGGAACCTCAACATTTTTGTTCTCCTTATTTTAATAGGCACAACTAAAAGGCACCTCAGGTAAACAATGGAGATGGATGGATACTAGTATACAATTATGGATGGACTGCCGAGTGCCGACACAGAGGTAGCTACAGCCGTGGACTACCGTACTGTACTGTGTCTGCTGCTAATATAGACTGGTTGATAATGAGATGTAGTATGTATGTATAAAGAAGAAAGAAAAAAAAACCACGGGTAGGTGGTATACAATTATGGACAGACTGCCGAGTGCCGACACAGAGGTAGCTACAGCCGTGGACTACCGTACTGTACTGTGTCTGCTGCTAATATAGACTGGATGATAATGAGATGTAGTATGTATAAAGAAGAAAGAAAAAAAAACCACGGGTAGGTGGTATACAAATATGGATGGACTGCCGAGTGCCGACACAGAGGTAGCTACAGCCGTGGACTACCGTACTGTACTGTGTCTGCTGCTAAAATAGACTGGTTGATAATGAGATGTAGTATGTATGTATAAAGAAGAAAGAAAAAAAAACCACGGGTAGGTGGTATACAATTATGGACGGACTGCCGAGTGCCGACACAGAGGTAGCTACAGCCGTGGACTACCGTACTGTACTGTGTCTGCTGCTAATATAGACTGGATGATAATGAGATGTAGTATGTATAAAGAAGAAAAAAAAAAACACGGGTAGGTGGTATACAATTATGGATGGACTGCCGAGTGCCGACACAGAGGTAGCTACAGCCGTGGACTACCGTACTGTACTGTGTCTGCTGCTAATATAGACTGGATGATAATGAGATGTAGTATGTATAAAGAAGAAAGAAAAAAAAACCACGGGTAGGTGGTATACAATTATGGACGGACTGCCGAGTGCCGACACAGAGGTAGCTACAGCCGTGGACTACCGTACTGTACTGTGTCTGCTGCTAATATAGACTGGTTGATAATGAGATGTAGTATGTATAAAGAAGAAAGAAAAAAAAACCACGGGTAGGTGGTATACAATTATGGATGGACTGCCGAGTGCTGACACAGAGGTAGCTACAGCCGTGGACTACCGTACTGTACTGTGTCTGCTGCTAATATAGACTGGATGATAATGAGATGTAGTATGTATAAAGAAGAAAAAAAAAACCACGGGTAGGTGGTATACAATTATGGATGGACTGCCGAGTGCCGACACAGAGGTAGCTACAGCCATGGACTACCGTACTGTACTGTGTCTGCTGCTAATATAGACAGGATGATAATGAGATGTAGTATGTATAAAGAAGAAAAAAAAAAACACGGGTAGGTGGTATACAATTATGGATGGACTGCCGAGTGCCGACACAGAGGTAGCTACAGCCGTGGACTACCGTACTGTACTGTGTCTGCTGCTAATATAGACTGGATGATAATGAGATGTAGTATGTATAAAGAAGAAAGAAAAAAAAACCACGGGTAGGTGGTATACAATTATGGACGGACTGCCGAGTGCCGACACAGAGGTAGCTACAGCCGTGGACTACCGTACTGTACTGTGTCTGCTGCTAATATAGACTGGTTGATAATGAGATGTAGTATGTATAAAGAAGAAAGAAAAAAAAACCACGGGTAGGTGGTATACAATTATGGATGGACTGCCGAGTGCCGACACAGAGGTAGCTACAGCCGTGGACTACCGTACTGTACTGTGTCTGCTGCTAATATAGACTGGATGATAATGAGATGTAGTATGTATAAAGAAGAAAAAAAAAACCACGGGTAGGTGGTATACAATTATGGATGGACTGCCGAGTGCCGACACAGAGGTAGCTACAGCCATGGACTACCGTACTGTACTGTGTCTGCTGCTAATATAGACTGGATGATAATGAGATGTAGTATGTATAAAGAAGAAAGAAAAAAAAAACCACGGGTAGGTGGTATACAATTATGGATGGACTGCCGAGTGCCGACACAGAGGTAGCTACAGCCGTGAACTACCGTACTGTGTCTGCTGCGACTGGATGATAAATAATGATATAAAAAATATATATATATCACTACTGCAGCCGGACAGGTATATATTATATAATGACGGACCTGCTGGACACTGTCTGTCAGCAGAATGAGTTTTTTATAGAATAAAAAAACACCACACAAGTCACACGACGAGTGTTTAACTTTTTCAGGCAATCACAATATAGTATACTATACTGGTGGTCAGTGTGGTCAGGTCACTGGTCAGTCACACTGGCAGTGGCACTCCTGCAGCAAAAGTGTGCACTGTTTAATTTTAATAATATGTACTCCTGGCTCCTGCTATAACCTATAACTGCTCCCCAGTCTCCCCCACAATTAAGCTGTGTGAGCACAGTCAGATATTATACATAGATGATGCAGCACACTGGGCTGAGCACAGATATGGTATGTGACTGAGTCACTGTGTATCGTTTTTTTCAGGCAGAGAACGGATTATATTAAATAAAACTGCACTGGTGGTCACTGGTCAGTGGTCAGTCACTAGTAAACTCTGCACTCTCTAGTACTCCTAAGCTCCAGTAAATCAAGTGTCTCTGTCTCAATCTCACTCTCTCTCTTCTAATCTAAATGGAGAGGACGCCAGCCACGTCCTCTCCCTATCAATCTCAATGCACGTGTGAAAATGGCGGCGACGCGCGGCTCCTTATATAAAATCCGAGTCTCGCGATAGAATCCGAGCCTCGCGAGAATCCGACAGCGTCATGATGACGTTCGGGCGCGCTCGGGTTAACCGAGCAAGGCGGGAAGATCCGAGTCGCTCGGATCCGTGTAAAAAAAGCTGAAGTTCGGGCGGGTTCGGATTCCGAGGAACCGAACCCGCTCATCTCTAATTAAATCCCCACATTACAGCAGGCATGTGTCCCCATTTTACACATTACGGCAGGCAAGAGTCCCCATTTTACACATTACGTCAGGCAAGTGTCCCCTTTTTACACATTACGGAAGGCAAGAGTCCCCATTTTACACAATATGACAGGCAAGAGTCCCCATTTTACACATTACGGCAGGCACAAGTCCCCATTTTACACATTACGGCAGGCAAGAGTCCCCATTTTACACATTACGGCAGGCAAGTATCCCCATTTTACACATTGCGGCAGACAAGTGTCCCCATTTTACACATTGCGGAAGGCAAGTGTCCCCATTTTACACATTGCGGCAGGCAAGTGTCCCCATTTTACACATTACGGCAGGCAAGTGTCCCCGTTTTACAAAATATGGCAGGCAAGAGTCCCCATTTTACACATTACAGCAGGCAAGAGTCTCCATTTTACACATTACGGCTGGAAAGAGTCCCCTTTTTACACATTACGGAAGGCAAGAGTCCCCGCTTTACACATTACGGCAGGCAAGTACTATTTTTCCTGTATTTTATTATGAGTGCATGACCACGCCTCCTGTGATTAAGCCACACCTCGTGAAAAGTACCTGGGCCCAGCCAGGCTCTCTACTGCCCTGCTTATGGGTCACTGCAGCTGTCATGTTGATCCTGCACATGCACAAATAAAAAATAATTGGGAATGTGCGAAAACATTGCATTTCAGTGGCACACAGAAGTACATAAATGTCAGTGACAGTAGTCAGAGCAACCTTACACCATACTTTTATTGCATGAGTGTTGAGAATAAGATATATAATGTAAGAACTTGTGCGGCGGGCACTTTTCGTGTTTTGTGTTTTGGTTTTGGTTCTAATTCCCTGCTCGTGTTTTGGTTTTGGTTTGGTTTTGCCAAAACCACCTTTTCATGTTTTGGTTTTGGTTCTGGATGATTTTTTTAAGAAAAACATAAAAACGGCAAAAATCACATAATTTGGTGGTAATTTTGATCCTATGGTATTATTAACCTCAATAAAATTAATTTCTGCTAATTTCCAGTCTATTCTGAACACCTCACAATATTGTTTTTAGGCCAAAAGGTTGCACCTAGGTGGCTGTATGACTAAGCTAAGCGACACAAGTGTGTGACACAAACACCTGGCCCATCTAGGAGTGGCACTGCAGTGGCAGACTGGATGGCAGATATATAAAAAAGGCCCCAAACAGCACATCCTGCAAATATGTAAAACAGGTGCAATGAGGTAGCTGTATGACTAAGTTAAGCAACACAAACAATTGGCCCATCTAGGAGTGGCACTGCAGTTTCAGACAGGATGGCACTTTAAAAAACTAGTCTCCAAACAGCAAATGATGCAAAGAAGAAAAAAAGTGCACCGAGGTTGCTGTATGACTAAGCTAAGCGACACAACCACCTGGCCCATCTGGTAGTGGCATGCAGTGGCTGAATGTCGAAAGTGGCCCGCAATTTTTCAGTCCACTGACAGCATCTCCTGCACGCCCCTATCATTTTTTTAAAAATCTGCAATTGTTGCACTTATACATCAGTACCCCTGGACTAATACAGCAGTACCCCTGGACTTATACGGCAGTGTCAGACAGGATGGCACTTTAAAAAACCATGCCCCAAGCAGCACATAATGCAAAGATGAAAAGGAGGTGCACCACTGTTGCTGTATGACTAAGCTAAGCGACACAGGTGTGCGGCACAAACACCTGGCCCATCTAGGAGTGGCACTGCAGTGGCAGACAGGATGGCACTTAAAAAAACTAGGTCCCAAACAGCACATCATACAAAGAAGAAAAAGAGGTGCAATGAGGTAGCTGTATGACTAAACTAAGCAACACAAACAATTGGCCCATCTAGGAGTGGCACTGCAGTGTCAGACAGAAGGGCAGATATAAAAAATGGCCCCAAACAGAACATCATGCAAAGATGAAAAAGAGGTGCAATGAGGTAGCTGTATGACTAAGCTAAGCTACACAATCGGCCCATCTAGGAGTGGCACTGCAGTGTCAGACAGGATGGCACTTAAAAAAAATAGTACCCATACAGCACATCATGTTAAGAGGTAAAAGAGGGCAATGAGGTAGCTGTATGACTAAGCTAAGCAACACAAGTGTGCGACACAAACACCTGTCCCATCTAGGGTTGGCACTGTAGTCCCACTGTACTAATGGTGGATACCGGATGCATGTCTAACACCAGCATAGTTGTTATGGCCTCAGTAATCTGCTTTGCAACAGGGTATATATATATATATATATATACGACAGTATCACTGGAATTATATGGCATTACCACTGGACATATAAGGCAGGATCACTGGACTGGACTTATACGCCAGTACCACTGGAATTATACGGCAGGATCACAGGACATATACGGCAGTACCGCTGGACATATACAGCAGTATCAATGGACATATACAGCAGTATCACTGGACATATACAGCAGTATCACTGGACTGGAGTTATACGCCAGTACCATTGGAATTATACGGCAGCATCACTGGAATTATACAGCAGGATCACTGGATTTATACGGCAGTACCGCTGGACATATACGGCAGTATCACTGGACATATACGGCAGTATTACTGGACTGGACTTATACGCCAGTACCACTGGAATTATACGGCAGGATCACAGGACATATACGGCAGTACCGCTGGACATATACAGCAGTATCAACGGACATATACAGCAGTATCACTGGACATATACAGCAGTATCACTGGACTGGAGTTATACGCCAGTACCATTGGAATTATACGGCAGCATCACTGGAATTATACAGCAGGATCACTGGATTTATACGGCAGTACCGCTGGACATATAGGGCAGTATCACTGGACATATACGGCAGTATTACTGGACTGGATTTATACGCCAGTACCACTGGAATTATACTGCAGGATCACTGGAATTATACAGCAGGATCACTGGATTTATACGGCAGTACCGCTGGACATATACGGCAGTATCAATGGACATATACAGCAGCATCACTGGTAGAGATGAGCGGGTTCGGTTCCTCGGAATCCGAACCCCCCCGAACTTCAGCCTTTTTACACGGGTCCGAGGCAGACTCGGATCTTCCCGCCTTGCTCGGTTAACCCGAGCGCGCCCGAACGTCATCATCCCGCTGTCGAAATCTCGCGAGGCTCGTATTCTATCGCGAGACTCGGATTCTATATAAGGAGCCGCGCGTCGCCACCATTTTCACACGTGCATTGAGATTGATAGGGAGAGGACGTGGCTGGCGTCCTCTCCGTTTAGATAGAGAGTGAGACACTTGATTTAGTAATTTAATTTTAGTAATTTTGGGGAGCATTAGGAGTACTCAGAGAGTGCAGAGTTTTGCTGATAGTTATACTAGTGACCACCAGTTTTATTTATTATTTAAAATCCGTTCTCTGCCTGAAAAAAAACGATACACAGTCACATACCATATCTGTGCTCAGCCTCAGTGTGCTGCATGATAATATCATCTATGTATATCTGACTGTGCTGAGTGCTCACTGCTCACACAGCTTAATTGTGGGGGAGACTGGGGAGCAGTTATAGCATGAGTACATAACAGTGCACACTTTTGCTGCCAGTGTGACTGACCAGTGACCACCAGTATATTGTCTGCCTGAAAAAGTTAAACACTCGTGTGGTGTTTTTTTTTTTTATTCTATAAATGAATTCTGCTGACAGACAGTGTCCAGCAGGTCCGTCATTCATTAAATTATAATATATACCTGCAGTAGTGATATATATATATTTTTTATATCATTATCATCCAGTCTATACTAGCAGACGCAGTACGGTAGTCCACGGCTGTAGCTACCTCTGTGTCGGCAGTGCTCGTCCATAATTGTATACCTACCTGTGGTGGTTTTTTTTTTCTATCTTCTTCATACTAGTAGTTTAGGAGTCTGCTGCTGACAGTGTCCAGCAGGTCCGTCATTATATAATATATACCTGTCCTGCAGTAGTGATATATATATATATTTTTATATCATTATCATCCAGTCTATACTAGCAGACGCAGTACGGTAGTCCATGGCTGTAGCTACCTCTGTGTCGGCAGTGCTCGTCCATAATTGTATACCTACCTGTGGTGGTTTTTTTTTTTCCTATCTTCTTCATACTAGTAGTTTAGGAGTCTGCTGCTTACAGTATCCAGCAGGTCCGTCATTGTATAATATATACCTGTCCTGCAGTAGTGATATATATATATTTTTTATATCATTATCATCCAGTCTATACTAGCAGACGCAGTACGGTAGTCCACGGCTGTAGCTACCTCTGTGTCGGCAGTGCTCGTCCATAATTGTATACCTACCTGTGGTGGGTTTTTTTTTTCTATCTTCTTCATACTAGTAGTTTAGGAGTCTGCTGCTGACAGTGTCCAGCAGGTCCGTCATTATATAATATATACCTGTCCTGCAGTAGTGATATATATATATATTTTTTATATCATTATCATCCAGTCTATACTAGCAGACGCAGTACGGTAGTCCACGGCTGTAGCTACCTCTGTGTCGGCAGTGCTCGTCCATAATTGTATACCTACCTGTGGTGGGTTTTTTTTTTCTATCTTCTTCATACTAGTAGTTTAGGAGTCTGCTGCTGACAGTGTCCAGCAGGTCCGTCATTATATAATATATACCTGTCCTGCAGTAGTGATATATATATTTTTTTTATATCATTATCATCCAGTCTATACTAGCAGATGCAGTACGGTAGTCCACGGCTGTAGCTACCTCTGTGTCGGCACTGCTCGTCCATAATTGTATACCTACCTGTGGTGGTTTTTTTTTTTTTTCTATCTTCTTCATACTAGTAGTTTAGGAGTCTGCTGCTGACAGTGTCCAGCAGGTCCGTCATTATATAATATATACCTGTCCTGCAGTAGTGATATATATATATTTTTTATATCATTATCATCCAGTCTATACTAGCAGACGCAGTACGGTAGTCCACAACTTTAGCTACCTCTGTGTCAGCAGTGCTCGTCCATAATTGTATACCTACCTGTGGTGTTTTTTTTTTTCTATCTTCATCATACTAGTAGTTTAGGAGTCTGCTGCTGACAGTGTCCAGCAGGTCCGTCATTATATAATATATACCTGTCCTGCAGTAGTGATATATATATATTTTTTATATCATTATCATCCAGTCTATACTAGCAGACGCAGTACGGTAGTCCACGGCTGTAGCTACCTCTGTGTCGGCAGTGCTCGTCCATAATTGTATACCTACCTGTGGTGGGTTTTTTTTTTCTATCTTCTTCATACTAGTAGTTTAGGAGTCTGCTGCTGACAGTGTCCAGCAGGTCCGTCATTATATAATATATACCTGTCCTGCAGTAGTGATATATATATATTTTTTATATCATTATCATCCAGTCTATACTAGCAGACGCAGTACGGTAGTCCGCGGCTGTAGCTACCTCTGTGTCGGCAGTCACTCGTCATCCATAAGTATACTAGTATCCATCCATCTCCATTGTTTACCTGAGGTGCCTTTTAGTTGTGCCTATTAAAATATGGAGAACAAAAATGTTGAGGTTCCAAAAATAGGGAAAGATCAAGATCGACTTCCACCTCATGCTGAAGCTGCTGCCACTAGTCATGGCCGAGACGATGAAATGCCATCAACGTCGTCTGCCAAGGCCGATGCCCAATGTCATAGTACAGAGCATGTAAAATCCAAAACACCAAATATCAGTAAAAAAAGGTCTCAAAAATCTAAAATAAAATCGTCGGAGGAGAAGCGTAAACTTGCCAATATGCCATTTACCACACGGAGTGGCAAGGAACGGCTGAGGCCCTGGCCTATGTTCATGGCTAGTGGTTCAGCTTCACATGAGGATGGAAGCACTCAGCCTCTCGCTAGAAAAATGAAAAGACTTAAGCTGGCAAAAGCACAGCAAAGAACTGTGCGTTCTTCGAAATCACAAATTCACAAGGAGAGTCCAATTGTGTCAGTTGCGATGCCTGACCTTCCCAACACTGGACGTGAAGAGCATGCGCCTTCCACCATTTGCACGCCCCCTGCAAGTGCTGGAAGGAGCACCCGCAGTCCAGTTCCTGATAGTCAGATTGAAGATGTCAGTGTTGAAGTACACCAGGATGAGGAGGATATGGGTGTTGCTGACGCTGGGGAGGAAATTGACCAGGAGGATTCTGATGGTGAGGTGGTTTGTTTAAGTCAGGCACCCGGGGAGACACCTGTTGTCCGTGGGAGGAATATGGCCGTTGACATGCCTGGTGAAAATACCAAAAAAATCAGCTCTTCGGTGTGGAAGTATTTCAACAGAAATGCGGACAACATTTGTCAAGCCGTGTGTTGCCTTTGTCAAGCTGTAATAAGTAGGGGTAAGGACGTTAACCACCTCGGAACGTCCTCCCTTATACGTCACCTGCAGCGCATTCATCATAAGTCAGTGACAAGTTCAAAAACTTTGGGCGACAGCGGAAGCAGTCCACTGACCAGTAAATCCCTTCCTCTTGTAACCCAGCTCACGCAAACCACCCCACCAACTCCCTCATTGTCAATTTCCTCCTTCCCCAGGAATGCAAATAGTCCTGCAGGCCATGTCACTGGCAATTCTGACGAGTGCTCTCCTGCCTGGGATTCCTCCGATGCATCCTTGCATGTAACGCCTACTGCTGCTGGCGCTGCTGTTGTTGCTGCTGGGAGTCGATGGTCATCCCAGAGGGGAAGTCGTAAGACCACTTTTACTACTTCCACCAAGCAATTGACTGTCCAACAGTACTTTGCGAGGAAGATGAAATATCACAGCAGTCATCCTGCTGCAAAGCGGATAACTGAGGCCTTGGCATCCTGGGCGGTGAGAAACGTGGTTCCGGTATCCATAATTACTGCAGAGCCAACTATAGACTTGTTTGAGGTACTGTGTCCCCGGTACCAAATACCATCTAGGTTCCATTTCTCTAGGCAGGCGATACCGAAAATGTACACAGACCTCAGAAAAAGACTCACCAGTGTCCTAAAAAATGCAGTTGTACCCAATGTCCACTTAACCACGGACATGTGGACAAGTGGAGCAGGGCAGACTCAGGACTATATGACTGTGACAGCCCACTGGGTAGATGTATGGACTCCCGCCGCAAGAACAGCAGCGGCGGCACCAGTAGCAGCATCTCGCAAACGCCTACTCTTTCCTAGGCAGGCTACGCTTTGTATCACCGCTTTCCAGTATACGCACACTGCTAAATACCTCTTACGGCAACTGAGGAAGATCATCGCAGAATGGCTTACCCCAATTGGACTCTCCTGTGGATTTGTGGCATCGGACAACGCCAGCAATATTGTGTGTGCATTAAATATGGGCAAATTCCAGCACGTCCCATGTTTTGCACATACCTTGAATTTGGTGGTGCAGAGTTATTTAAAAAACGACAGGGGCGTGCAAGAGATGCTGTCGGTGGCCAGAAGAATTGCGGGACACTTTCGGCGAACAGGCACCACGTACAGAAGACTGGAGCAACACCAAAAACGCCTGAACCTGCCCTGCCATCATCTGAAGCAAGAAGTGGTAACGAGGTGGAATTCAACCCTCTATATGCTTCAGAGGTTAGAGAAGCAGCAAAAGGCCATTCAAGCCTATACAACTGAGCACGATATAGGAGGTGGAATGCACCTGTCTCAAGCGCAGTGGAGAATTATTTCAACGTTGTGCAAGGTTCTGCAATCTTTTGAACTTGCCACACGTGAAGTCAGTTCAGACACTGCCAGCCTGAGTCAGGTCATTCCCCTCATCAGGCTTTTGCAGAAGAAGCTGGAGACATTGAAGGAGGAGCTAACACAGAGCGATTCCGCTAGGCATGTGGGACTTGTGGATGGAGCCCTTAATTCGCTTAACAAGGATTCACGGGTGGTCAATCTGTTGAAATCAGAGCACTACATTTTGGCCACCGTGCTCGATCCTAGATTTAAAACCTACCTTGGATCTCTATTTCCGGCAGACACAAGTCTGCAGGGGTTCAAAGAACTGCTGGTGAGAAAATTGTCAAGTCAAGCGGAACGCGACCTGTCAACATCTCCTCCTTCACATTCTCCCGCAACTGGGGGTGCGAGGAAAAGGCTCAGAATTCTGAGCCCACCCGCTGGCGGTGATGCAGGACAGTCTGGAGCGACTGCTGATGCTGACATCTGGTCCGGACTGTAGGACCTGCCAACGATTACGGACATGTCGTCTACTGTCACTGCATATGATTCTCTCCTCATTGAAAGAATGGTGGAGGATTATATGAGTGACCGCATCCAAGTAGGCACGTCAGACAGTCCATACGTATACTGGCAGGAAAAAGAGGCAATTTGGAGGCCCTTGCACAAACTGGCTTTATTCTACCTAAGTTGCCCTCCCACAAGTGTGTACTCCGAAAGAGTGTTTAGTGCCGCCGCTCACCTTGTCAGCAATCGGCGTACGAGGTTACTTCCAGAAAATGTGGAGAAGATGATGTTCATTAAAATTAATTATAATCAATTCCTCCATGGAGACATTCACCAGCAGCAATTGCCTCCACAAAGTACACAGGGAGCTGTGATGGTGGATTCCAGTGGGGACGAATTGATAATCTGTGAGGAGGGGGATGTACACGGTGATGAATCGGAGGATGATGATGAGGTGGACATCTTGCCTCTGTAGAGCCAGTTTGTGCAAGGAGAGATTAATTGCTTCTTTTTTGGTGGGGGTCCAAACCAACCCGTCATTTCAGTCACAGTCGTGTGGCAGACCCTGTCACTGAAATGATGGGTTGGTTAAAGTGTGCATGTCCTGTTTATACAACATAAGGGTGGGTGGGAGGGCCCAAGGACAATTCCATCTTGCACCTCTTTCATTTTTCTTTGCGTCATGTGCTGTTTGGGGAGTGTTTTTTTGGAGGGCCAGCCTGCGTGACACTGCAGTGCCACTCCTAGATGGGCCAGGTGTTTGTGTCGGCCACTTGGGTCGCTGAGCTTAGTCACACAGCTACCTCATTGCGCCTCTTTTTTTTCTTCTTTGCGTCATGTGCTGTTTGGGGAGTATTTTTTGGAAGGGCCATCCTGCCTGACACTGCAGTGCCACTCCTAGATGGGCCAGGTGTTTGTGTCGGCCACTAGGGTCGCTGAGCTTACTCACACAGCTGCCTCATTGCGCCTCTTTTTTTCTTTGCGTCATGTGCTGTTTGGGAAGTGTTTTTTGGAAGGGCCATCCTGCCTGACACTGCAGTGCCACTCCTAGATGGGCCAGGTGTTTGTGTCGGCCACTAGGGTCGCTGAGCTTAGTCACACAGCTACCTCATCGCGCCTCTTTTTTTTCTTCTTTGCGTCATGTGCTGTTTGGGGAGTGTTTTTTTGAAGGGCCATCCTGCGTGACACTGCGGTGCCACTCCTAGATGGGCCAGGTATTTGTGTCGGCCACTAGGGTCGCTTAGCTTACTCACACAGCTACCTCATTGCGCCTCTTTTTTTCTTTGCGTCATGTGCTGTTTGGGGAGTGTTTTTTTGAAGGGCCATCCTGCGTGACACTGCAGTGCCACTCCTAGATGAGCCAGGTGTTTGTGTCGGCCACTAGGGTCGCTGAGCTTACTCACACAGCTACCTCATTGCGCCTCTTTTTTTCTTTGCGTCATGTGCTGTTTGGGGAGTGTTTTTTGGAAGGGCCATCCTGCCTGACACTGCAGTGCCACTCCTAGATGGGCCAGGTGTTTGTGTCGGCCACTTGGGTCGCTGAGCTTAGTCACACAGCTACCTCATTGCGCCTCTTTTTTTCTTTGCGTCATGTGCTGTTTGGGGAGTGTTGTTTGGAAGGGCCATCCTGCGTGACACTGCAGTGCCACTCCTAGATGGGCCAGGTGTTTGTGTCGGCCACTTGGGTCGCTGAGCTTAGTCATCCAGCGACCTCGGTGCAAATTTTAGGACTAAAAATAATATTGTGAGGTGTGAGGTGTTCAGAATAGACTGAAAATGAGTGGAAATTATGGTTATTGAGGTTAATAATACTTTGGGATCAAAATGACCCCCAAATTCCATGATTTAAGCTGTTTTTTAGGGTTTTTTGAAAAAAACACCCGAATCCAAAACACACCCGAATCCGACAAAAAAAATTCGGTGAGGTTTTGCAAAACGCGTTCGACCCCAAAACACGGCCGCGGAACCGAACCCAAAACCAAAACCCGAAAAATTTCCGGTGCACATCTCTAATCACTGGACATATACAGCAGTATCACTGGACATATACAGCAGCATAGGGACACCACCACTGGACTGATGCAGCACAACACAGCACCACTGGACAGGACTTATACAGCAGCATTGGACATATGACAGCAAAGGACACAACCACTGTGGCTGGACAGATGCAACACAAGACACTACCAATGAGGACACTGAGGACGGAGACACGTCCTCTCTCTACACTCTCCAATGCCGGAGTGCAAATGACGGGAACGCGCGTCTCCTTATATGGAATCCAACCCCCGTGAGAATCCGACAGCGGGATGATGACGTTTTGCCTCGTTCTGGTTTCCGAGTCAGGCGGGAAAACCTGAGCCTGACTCGGATCCGGGCTTGTGACGTGAAGTATGGGGGTGTTCTCTGAGAACCAAACCTGCTCATCTCTGGTAAGAAGAGACACATGGCATGGCTAGGCCACTAAGAAAAAGGTTACAAGAACAGTGCCTGTTCGCACTGGGAATTGGGTATACCCTACATACTGTATTCTTTCAACCATCCTAGATTTAAAATAAATAAAAAAAATTGCAAGGTCTCATTTAGATAGCATTTTCAAGGCAATGGATGAATGGCTCCATGCATATAAATTATATATTTCTTCTTGCCATGCACATACACTGAACTTCACTTTTTAAAGGTAAGAATACTAATGTTTTCTTTAGTGGTGTTTCCCTTTAATACCACATCATTACTCACTCTACTGAAAATGTCACTGCTTCCCTGAAATAGTTTAAATGTAAAGTGAACATTTCAATGTGCAAACAAAAGGACACAGCCGTTTCTCCCTTCCTGACACTCTTTTAGGAAAAGCAATTTTCTGAAAATGTGAAATGAACCACCAAGAAGAAATGCCACTACCTTTTATTTCACCTCCCGACTCTCGCTGTAAAAGCCACTTGACTTATCCAGTCACTCACTGGAATGATTGAAATACTTTGAACACATCTTTTATTCCCTTAAAAAAAAATGACTTATTTGCTATTTATGAGTATGCTATCACTATAGTAAACATCCTGGATATTTTTTGGTTTACATTTCAGGTAAAATCACTATTCAGTTACTGCGTGGATGGCCTTTGAGTCATGATCTATGTTGCTTGTCATGTTTACTGTATATTTGAATGACTCAAGTCTGCTATTAAAATGTCAAATCCTAAAGTGCCATTAATCAGATATAATGCAGCCATCTCAAAGGTTTCTTTAGATATAATATTTCAGCTCCTCTTGATGAGATAGTAAGAATGCCTGCAGGTGATTCTAGATTGTAGTTCAACTCTCATAAACTGAAAAAAAAACAGCATGATATATATACTGGGAAACCTGTGTAATCTATATACTCACTTCAACTCAGAAATAGAAATATTTTATAGGGAAAGTGTGAGGGTTTTTCTCAAATGCTTTTTCTTTGCTTATAAAATATTGGTTTCCTTATGCAACTGATAAAAAACTGCTGAGCCAGTTGCACTGTGAAATATTTGTCAGAAAGTGCTTCGGCATCTGCTTGGACCTGTATTATGGATACGTAAGCACAGTGATGGCTTTGCATTTGAAGCTTTATAATTAGTGCCTATTAAATCATATAGAATACAGTAGATATCTGTTTATAATGCAAAGTTTGTATAGTGCCATTGTTCTACAGTAACAATAAGGAAACATTAACTGACACTAAATAAATTTAAATATATATTTAGATTTGAGTGGGTTATATTGTTTATCTGCAGTATAAATACTGTCTGCTTTATTTTTGCTCTGCACTGCAATTTAGATTTCAGTTTTGATCACACCCCACCCAAATCAACTCTCTCTGCACATGTTACATCTGCCCCACCTGCAGGCCCCACCTGCAGTGCACATGGTTTTGCCCAACTGCTAACTCTTTTGGTTTGCTAACAACTCTGAATAAGCCCCTAGCTTTGTCGCTGGGGTATATTTACTAAAGTGCGGGGTTTTAAAAGTGGAGATGTTGTTGCCCATAGCAACCAATCAGATTGTAGTTATTATCTTCTAGAAGGTGCTAGATAAAGTAAATGAAGAATCTGATTGGTTGCTATGGGCAACATCTCAACTGTAGAGAAAACACACACTTTACTAAATATACTCCCTACGGTCTATAAAGATCATATACTGTAACTAAATGGTGTTTGCATGTTTGACACACATATTTGGGGGTCTCCTCCAAATTCCTTGGTTTTCACTCATGATGTAAAAAATACACTTAGCAGCAGTAGACGCATTTGCGCAAATGTGTCCACTGAAAATGCAAAGGACGTGTCAGACAGTGCTGAGACAGACGTCGCAGCCTGGGATCAACATCGCGACCAAAGGTCACAATGATCCCCTCAAACGGCTAGCTGAGAAAGCCTTAAGCTTATGCAGGCTGGCACTTGTAGGGGCCAACAAATCTGCATCTTTAGCTTTGAAATGCCCCCATCATTTCCAGCAATGCTGCCTGCCCCCGCCCCTGCTCCCTGAATGCCTCGTCTGCCTGTCAATCACGCAGAGGCTTACGGAGGGCTGCATGCGATTATGCAGGATTCATTCTGAACATGTGTAAAACGTATCCTTCACCTGCAATCCTTCCTGAATTAGCCTCTTAGCTACCTCGAGCGTAGTTTAACTAGGGAAGATATTCACAGTGAACATAGGCATGCTGCATACAGGGGCGTTTTAAAAGAAGAGGGGGCCTGTGTGCTGACTCCGGGTGGGTCCCCTCTTCACTACGGCGCTGTAGGCTCCTGCACTGTGTCAGAGTTTATGCGCATGTGCAGGTCTCCAGAAAGATGGCACCCGCCATGGTTTGGAGACAAATTATCTACTGCACATACACGGTGGCCATTTTGGGAGTCATTTTTTTATTTTTTTTGCCGTGGCTGGTAGCAGGACTCCGGAAATGTGAGTAATAAAACAATATGGGTGCAATGTGTGCACCCATCATGGGTGCAATACACAAGCACCCATGATAGAAACTGCTTTGGCTGCATATCATTTTAATCAACAGAGTCTGCTTGTGCGTCTTAAGGTGGGTACACACTGGTAGATATATCTGCCGATCAATTTATCGGCAGATATATCTATGGACGGATAGGGCAGTGTGTTGAGCATACACATGGCCCAATCCGTCGGGGACTGACGTCATGAACTGGGCGGGCGTGTACACTAGAGATGAGCGGGTTCGGTTTCTCTGAATCCGAACCCGCCTGAACTTCATGGTTTTTTTCACGGGTCCGAGCAGACTCGGATCCTCCCGCCTTGCTCGGTTAACCCGAGCGCGCCCGAACGTCATCATGACGCTGTCGGATTCTCGCGAGACTCGGATTCTATATAAGGAGCCGCGCGTCGCCGCCATTTTCACACGTGCATTGAGATTGATAGGGAGAGGACGTGGCTGGCGTCCTCTCCATTTAGATTAGAAGAGAGAGAGAGAGAGAGATTGACCTGATTTACTGGAGCTTAGGAGTACTGTAGAAGTGTAGAGAGTGCAGAGTTTACTAGTGACTGACCACAGTGACCACCAGACAGTGCAGTTTTATTTAATATATCCGTTCTCTGCCTGAAAAAAACGATACACACAGTGACTCAGTCACATACCATATCTGTGTGCACTGCTCAGCCCAGTGTGCTGCATCAT
Organism: Pseudophryne corroboree; assembly: GCF_028390025.1. Classification (NCBI taxonomy): domain Eukaryota; kingdom Metazoa; phylum Chordata; class Amphibia; order Anura; family Myobatrachidae; genus Pseudophryne; species Pseudophryne corroboree. The sequence continues at coordinate 960,487,625 of NC_086444.1, read as the reverse complement.
CTATGTATATATCTGACTGTGCTCAGCTCACACAGCTTATAATTGTGGGGGAGACTGGGGAGCACTGCAGTGCCAGTTATAGGTTATAGCAGGAGCCAGGAGTACATATTATATTAAAATTAAACAGTGCACACTTTTGCTGCAGGAGTGCCACTGCCAGTGTGACTGACCAGTGACCTGACCACACTGACCACCAGTATAGTTAGTAGTATACTATATTGTGATTGCCTGAAAAAGTTAAACACTCGTCGTGTGACTTCACTTGTGTGGTGTTTTTTTTTTTATTCTATAAAAAACTCATTCTGCTGACAGACAGTGTCCAGCAGGTCCGTCATTATATAATATATACCTGTCCGGCTGCAGTAGTGATATATATATATTTTTTATATCATTATTTATCATCCAGTCGCAGCAGACACAGTATGGTACCTCTGTGTCGGCACTCGGCAGTCCATCCATAATTGTATACCACCTACCCGTGGTTTTTTTTTCTTTCTTCTTTATACATACATACTACTACATCTCTTTATCAACCAGTCTATATTAGCAGCAGACACAGTACAGTACGGTAGTCCACGGCTGTAGCTACCTCTGTGTCGGCACTCGGCAGTCCGTCCATAATTGTATACCACCTACCCGTGGTTTTTTTTTCTTTCTTCTTTATACATACATACTACTACATCTCTTTATCAACCAGTCTATAATAGCAGCAGACACAGTACAGTACGGTAGTTCACGGCTGTAGCTACCTCTGTGTCGGAACTCGGCAGTCCGTCCATAATTGTATACCACCTACCCGAGGTTTTTTTTCTTTCTTCTTTATACATACATACTACTACATCTCTTTATCAACCAGTCTATATTAGCAGCAGACACAGTACAGTACGGTAGTTCACGGCTGTAGCTACCTCTGTGTCGGCACTCGGCAGTCCGTCCATAATTGTATACCACCTACCCGAGGTTTTTTTTTCTTTCTTCTTTATATATACATACTACTACATCTCTTTATCAACCAGTCTATATTAGCAGCAGACACAGTACAGTACGGTAGTTCACGGCTGTAGCTACCTCTGTGTCGGCACTCGGCAGTCCGTCCATAATTGTATACCACCTACCCGAGGTTTTTTTTTCTTTCTTCTTTATACATACATACTACTACATCTCTTTATCAACCAGTCTATATTAGCAGCAGACACAGTACAGTACGGTAGTTCACGGCTGTAGCTACCTCTGTGTCAGCACTCGGCAGTCCGTCCATAATTGTATACCACCTACCCGTGTTTTTTTTTTCTTTCTTCTTTATACTTATACATACTACTACATCTCTTTATCAACCAGTCTATATTAGCAGCAGACACAGTACAGTACGGTAGTCCACGGCTGTAGCTACCTCTGTGTCGGCACTCGGCAGTCCGTCCATAATTGTATACCACCTACCCGTGGTTTTTTTTTCTTTCTTCTTTATACTTATACATACTACTACATCTCTTTATCAACCAGTCTATATTAGCAGCAGACACAGTACAGTACGGTAGTCCACGGCTGTAGCTACCTCTGTGTCGGCACTCGGCAGTCCGTCCATAATTGTATACCACCTACCCGTGTTTTTTTTTTCTTTCTTCTTTATACTTATACATACTACTACATCTCTTTATCAACCAGTCTATATTAGCAGCAGACACAGTACAGTACGGTAGTTCACGGCTGTAGCTACCTCTGTGTCGGCACTCGGCAGTCTGTCCATAATTGTATACTAGTATCCATCCATCTCTATTGTTTACCTGAGGTGCCTTTTAGTTGTGCCTATTAAAATATGGAGAACAAAAATGTTGAGGTTCCAAAATTAGGGAAAGATCAAGATCCACTTCCACCTCGTGCTGAAGCTGCTGCCACTAGTCATGGCCGAGACGATGAAATGCCAGCAACGTCGTCTGCCAAGGCCGATGCCCAATGTCATAGTACAGAGCATGTCAAATCCAAAACACCAAATATCAGTAAAAAAAGGACTCCAAAACCTAAAATAAAATTGTCGGAGGAGAAGCGTAAACTTGCCAATATGCCATTTACCACACGGAGTGGCAAGGAACGGCTGAGGCCCTGGCCTATGTTCATGGCTAGTGGTTCAGCTTCACATGAGGATGGAGGCACTCAGCCTCTCGCTAGAAAAATGAAAAGACTCAAGCTGGCAAAAGCAGTAGCACCGCAAAGAACTGTGCGTTCTTCGAAATCCCAAATCCACAAGGAGAGTCCAATTGTGTCGGTTGCGATGCCTGACCTTCCCAACACTGGACGTGAAGAGCATGTGCCTTCCACCATTTGCACGCCCCCTGCAAGTGCTGGAAGGAGCACCCGCAGTCCAGTTCCTGATAGTCAGATTGAAGATGTCAGTGTTGAAGTACACCAGGATGAGGAGGATATGGGTGTTGCTGGCGCTGGGGAGGAAATTGACCAGGAGGATTCTGATGGTGAGGTGGTTTGTTTAAGTCAGGCACCCGGGGAGACACCTGTTGTCCGTGGGAGGAATATGGCCGTTGACATGCCTGGTGAAAATACCAAAAAAATCAGCTCTTCGGTGTGGAGGTATTTCAACAGAAATGCGGACAACAGGTGTCAAGCCGTGTGTTCCCTTTGTCAAGCTGTAATAAGTAGGGGTAAGGACGTTAACCACCTCGGAACATCCTCCCTTATACGTCACCTGCAGCGCATTCATAATAAGTCAGTGACAAGTTCAAAAACTTTGGGTGACAGCGGAAGCAGTCCACTGACCAGTAAATCCCTTCCTCTTGTAACCAAGCTCACGCAAACCACCCCACCAACTCCCTCAGTGTCAATTTCCTCCTTCCCCAGGAATGCCAATAGTCCTGCAGGCCATGTCACTGGCAATTCTGACGAGTGCTCTCCTGCCTGGGATTCCTCCGATGCACCCTTGCGTGTAACGCCTACTGCTGCTGGCGCTGCTGTTGTTGCTGCTGGGAGTCGATGGTCATCCCAGAGGGGAAGTCGTAAGACCACTTTTACTACTTCCCCCAAGCAATTGACTGTCCAACAGTCCTTTGCGAGGAAGATGAAATATCACAGCAGTCATCCTACTGCAAAGCGGATAACTGAGGCCTTGGCATCCTGGGTGGTGAGAAACGTGGTTCCGGTATCCATCATTACTGCAGAGCCAACTAGAGACTTGTTGGAGGTACTGTGTCCCCGGTACCAAATACCATCTAGGTTCCATTTCTCTAGGCAGGCGATACCGAAAATTTACACAGACCTCAGAAAAAGAGTCACCAGTGTCCTAAAAAATGCAGCTGTACCCAATGTCCACTTAACCACGGACATGTGGACAAGTGGAGCAGGGCAGGGTCAGGACTATATGACTGTGACAGCCCACTGGGTAGATGTATGGACTCCCGCCGCAAGAACAGCAGCGGCGGCACCAGTAGCAGCATCTCGCAAACGCCAACTCTTTCCTAGGCAGGCTACGCTTTGTATCACCGCCTTCCAGAATACGCACACAGCTGAAAACCTCTTACGGCAACTGAGGAAGATCATCGCGGAATGGCTTACCCCAATTGGACTCTCCTGTGGATTTGTGGCATCGGACAACGCCAGCAATATTGTGTGTGCATTAAATATGGGCAAATTCCAGCACGTCCCATGTTTTGCACATACCTTGAATTTGGTGGTGCAGAATTATTTAAAAAACGACAGGGGCGTGCAAGAGATGCTGTCGGTGGCCAGAAGAATTGCGGGACACTTTCGGCGTACAGGCACCATGTACAGAAGACTGGAGCACCACCAAAAACTACTGAACCTGCCCTGCCATCATCTGAAGCAAGAAGTGGTAACGAGGTGGAATTCAACCCTCTATATGCTTCAGAGGTTGGAGGAGCAGCAAAAGGCCATTCAAGCCTATACAATTGAGCACGATATAGGAGGTGGAATGCACCTGTCTCAAGCGCAGTGGAGAATGATTTCAACGTTGTGCAAGGTTCTGCTGCCCTTTGAACTTGCCACACGTGAAGTCAGTTCAGACACTGCCAGCCTGAGTCAGGTCATTCCCCTCATCAGGCTTTTGCAGAAGAAGCTGGAGACATTGAAGGAGGAGCTAACACGGAGCGATTCCGCTAGGCATGTGGGACTTGTGGATGGAGCCCTTAATTCGCTTAACAAGGATTCACGGGTGGTCAATCTGTTGAAATCAGAGCACTACATTTTGGCCACCATGCTCGATCCTAGATTTAAAGCCTACCTTGGATCTCTCTTTCCGGCAGACACAAGTCTGCTGGGGTTGAAAGACCTGCTGGTGAGAAAATTGTCAAGTCAAGCGGAAAGCGACCTGTCAACATGTCCTCCTTCACATTCTCCCGCAACTGGGGGTGCGAGGAAAAGGATCAGAATTCCGAGCCCACCCGCTGGCGGTGATGCAGGGCAGTCTGGAGCGACTGCTGATGCTGACATCTGGTCCGGACTGAAGGACCTGACAACGATTACGGACATGTCGTCTACTGTCACTGCATATGATTCTCTCACCATTGAAAGAATGGTGGAGGATTATATGAGTGACCGCATCCAAGTAGGCACGTCACACAGTCCATACTTATACTGGCAGGAAAAAGAGGCAATTTGGAGGCCATTGCACAAACTGGCTTTATTCTACCTAAGTTGCCCTCCCACAAGTGTGTACTCCGAAAGAGTGTTTAGTGCCGCCGCTCACCTTGTCAGCAATCGGCGTACGAGGTTACATCCAGAAAATGTGGAGAAGATGATGTTCATTAAAATGAATTATAATCAATTCCTCCGCGGAGACATTGACCAGCAGCAATTGCCTCCACAAAGTACACAGGGAGCTGAGATGGTGGATTCCAGTGGGGACGAATTGATAATCTGTGAGGAGGGGGATGTACACGGTGATATATCGGAGGATGATGATGAGGTGGACATCTTGCCTCTGTAGAGCCAGTTTGTGCAAGGAGAGATTAATTGCTTCTTTTTTGGGGGGGGTCCAAACCAACCCGTCATATCAGTCACAGTCGTGTGGCAGACCCTGTCACTGAAATGATGGGTTGGTTAAAGTGTGCATGTCCTGTTTTGTTTATACAACATAAGGGTGGGTGGGAGGGCCCAAGGACAATTCCATCTTGCACCTCTTTTTTCTTTTATTTTTCTTTGCGTCATGTGCTGTTTGGGGAGGGTTTTTTGGAAGGGACATCCTGCGTGACACTGCAGTGCCACTCCTAAATGGGCCCGGTGTTTGTGTCGGCCACTAGGGTCGCTTAACTTACTCACACAGTCAGCTACCTCATTGCGCCTCTTTTTTTCTTTGCGTCATGTGCTGTTTGGGGAGGGTTTTTTGGAAGGGACATCCTGCGTGACACTGCAGTGCCACTCCTAAATGGGCCCGGTGTTTGTCTCGGCCACTAGGGTCGCTTATCTTACTCACACAGTCAGCTACCTCATTGCGCCTCTTTTTTTCTTTGCGTCATGTGCTGTTTGGGGAGGGTTTTTTGGAAGGGCCATCCTGCGTGACACTGCAGTGCCACTCCTAGATGGGCCCGGTGTTTGTGTCGGCCACTAGGGTCGCTAATCTTACTCACACAGCTACCTCATTGCGCCTCTTTTTTTCTTTGCGTCATGTGCTGTTTGGGGAGGGTTTTTTGGAAGGGACATCCTGCGTGACACTGCAGTGCCACTCCTAAATGGGCCCGGTGTTTGTGTCGGCCACTACGGTCGCTAATCTTACTCACACAGCTACCTCATTGCGCCTCTTTTTTTCTTTGAGTCATGTGCTGTTTGGGGAGGGTTTTTTGGAAGGGACATCCTGCGTGACACTGCAGTGCCACTCCTAAATGGGCCCGGTGTTTGTGTCGGCCACTAGGGTCGCTTATCTTACTCACACAGTCAGCTACCTCATTGCGCCTCTTTTTTTCTTTGCGTCATGTGCTGTTTGGGGAGTGTTTATTGGAAGGGCCATCCTGCGTGACACTGCAGTGCCACTCCTAGATGGGCCCGGTGTTTGTGTCGGCCACTAGGGTCGCTAATCTTACTCACACAGCTACCTCATTGCGCCTCTTTTTTTCTTTGCGTCATGTGCTGTTTGGGGAGGGTTTTTTGGAAGGGACATCCTGCGTGACACTGCAGTGCCACTCCTAAATGGGCCCGGTGTTTGTGTCGGCCACTACGGTCGCTAATCTTACTCACACAGCTACCTCATTGCGCCTCTTTTTTTCTTTGCGTCATGTGCTGTTTGGGGAGGGTTTTTTGGAAGGGACATCCTGCGTGACACTGCAGTGCCACTCCTAGATGGGCCAGGTGTTTGTGTCGGCCACTAGGGTCGCTTAGCTTAGTCATCCAGCGACCTCGGTGCAAATTTTAGGACTAAAAATAATATTGTGAGGTGTGAGGTATTCAGAATAGACTGAAAATGAGTGGAAATTATGGTTTTTGAGGTTAATAATAATATGGGATCAAAATGACCCCCAAATTCTATGATTTAAGCTGTTTTTTAGGGTTTTTTGAAAAAAACACCCGAATCCAAAACACACCCGAATCCGACAAAAAAAATTCGGTGAGGTTTTGCCAAAACGCGGTCGAACCCAAAACACGGCCGCGGAACCGAACCCAAAACCAAAACACAAAACCCGAAAAATTTCAGGCGCTCATCACTAGTGTACACGCGGCCGCCCAGTTCAGCTGTCAATCACTGCCGGCTGCCGCAGCATGTGTACAGGTGGTCGGCCGACCGCCTGTACACACACAGCGATGCGCCAATATATTGGTAGATATATTGGCCATCGGCTGTGCTGTGGGGACGGCGCGATACGTCTGTGAATGCCGGAGTTCACAGACATATCGCTCATACACTAGAGATGAGCGCCTGAAATTTTTCGGGTTTTGTGTTTTGGTTTTGGGTTCGGTTCCGCGGCCGTGTTTTGGGTTCGAACGCGTTTTGGCAAAACCTCACCGAATTTTTTTTGTCGGATTCGGGTGTGTTTTGGATTCGGGTGTTTTTTTCAAAAAACCCTAAAAAACAGCTTAAATCATAGAATTTGGGGGTAATTTTGATCCCAAAGTATTATTAACCTCAAAAAACATAATTTACACTCATTTTCAGCCTATTCTGAACACATCACACCTCACAATATTATTTTTAGTCCTAAAATTTGCACCGAGGTCGCTGTGTGAGTAAGATAAGCGACCCTAGTGGCCGACACAAACACCGGGCCCATCTAGGAGTGGCACTGCAGTGTCACGCAGGATGTCCCTTCCAAAAAACCCTCCCCAAACAGCACATGACGCAAAGAAAAAAAGAGGCGCAATGAGGTAGCTGTGTGAGAAAGATAAGCAACCCTAGTGGCCGACACAAACACCGGGCCCATCTAGGAGTGGCACTGCAGTGTCACGCAGGATGTCCCTTCCAAAAAACCCTCCCCAAACAGCACATGACGCAAAGAAAAAAAGAGGCGCAATGAGGTAGCTGTGTGAGTAAGATTAGCGACCCTAGTGGCCGACACAAACACCGGGCCCATCTAGGAGTGGCACTGCAGTGTCACGCAGGATGGCCCTTCCAAAAAACCCTCCCCAAACAGCACATGACGCAAAGAAAAAAAGAGGCGCAATGAGGTAGCTGACTGTGTGAGTAAGATTAGCGACCCTAGTGGCCGACACAAACACCGGGCACATCTAGGAGTGGCACTGCAGTGTCACGCAGGATGTCCCTTCCAAAAAACCCTCCCCAAACAGCACATGACGCAAAGAAAAAAAGAGGCGCAATGTGGTAGCTGACTGTGTGAGAAAGATAAGCGACCCTAGTGGCCGACACAAACACCGGGCCCATCTAGGAGTGGCACTGCAGTGTCACGCAGGATGTCCCTTCCAAAAAACCCTCCCCAATCAGCACATGATGCAAAGAAAAAGAAAAGAAAAAAGAGGTGCAAGATGGAATTATCCTTGGGCCCTCCCACCCACCCTTATGTTGTATAAACAAAACAGGACATGCACACTTTAACCAACCCATCATTTCAGTGACAGGGTCTGCCACACGACTGTGACTGATATGACGGGTTGGTTTGGACCCCCCCCAAAAAAGAAGCAATTAATCTCTCCTTGCACAAACTGGCTCTACAGAGGCAAGATGTCCACCTCATCTTCACCCTCCGATATATCACCGTGTACATCCCCCTCCTCACAGATTATCAATTCGTCCCCACTGGAATCCACCATCTCAGCTCCCTGTGTACTTTGTGGAGGCAATTGCTGCTGGTCAATGTCTCCGCGGAGGAATTGATTATAATTCATTTTAATGAACATCATCTTCTCCACATTTTCTGGATGTAACCTCGTACGCCGATTGCTGACAAGGTGAGCGGCGGCACTAAACACTCTTTCGGAGTACACACTTGTGGGAGGGCAACTTAGGTAGAATAAAGCCAGTTTGTGCAAGGGCCTCCAAATTGCCTCTTTTTCCTGCCAGTATAAGTACGGACTGTGTGACGTGCCTACTTGGATGCGGTCACTCATATAATCCTCCACCATTCTATCAATGTTGAGAGAATCATATGCAGTGACAGTAGACGACATGTCCGTAATCGTTGTCAGGTCCTTCAGTCCGGACCAGATGTCAGCATCAGCAGTCGCTCCAGACTGCCCTGCATCACCGCCAGCGGGTGGGCTCGGAATTCTGAGCCTTTTCCTCGCACCCCCAGTTGCGGGAGAATGTGAAGGAGGAGATGTTGACAGGTCGCGTTCCGCTTGACTTGACAATTTTGTCACCAGCAGGTCTTTCAACCCCAGCAGACCTGTGTCTGCCGGAAAGAGAGATCCAAGGTAGGCTTTAAATCTAGGATCGAGCACGGTGGCCAAAATGTAGTGCTCTGATTTCAACAGATTGACCACCCGTGAATCCTTGTTAAGCGAATTAAGGGCTGCATCCACAAGTCCCACATGCCTAGCGGAATCGCTCCGTGTTAGCTCCTTCTTCAATGCCTCCAGCTTCTTCTGCAAAAGCCTGATGAGGGGAATGACCTGACTCAGGCTGGCAGTGTCTGAACTGACTTCACGTGTGGCAAGTTCAAAGGGCATCAGGACCTTGCACAACGTTGAAATCATTCTCCACTGCACTTGAGACAGGTGCATTCCATCTCCTATATCGTGCTCAATTGTATAGGCTTGAATGGCCTTTTGCTGCTCCTCCAACCTCTGAAGCATATAGAGGGTTGAATTCCACCTCGTTACCACTTCTTGCTTCAGATGATGGCAGGGCAGGTTCAGTAGTTTTTGGTGGTGCTCCAGTCTTCTGTACGTGGTGCCTGTACGCCGAAAGTGTCCCGCAATTTTTCTGGCCACCGACAGCATCTCTTGCACGCCCCTGTCGTTTTTTAAAAAATTCTGCACCACCAAATTCAAATTATGTGCAAAACATGGGACGTGCTGGAATTTGCCCATATTTAATGCACACACAATATTGCTGGCGTTGTCCGATGCCACAAATCCACAGGAGAGTCCAATTGGGGTAAGCCATTCCGCGATGATCTTCCTCAGTTGCCGTAAGAGGTTTTCAGCTGTGTGCGTATTCTGGAAAGCGGTGATACAAAGCGTAGCCTGCCTAGGAAAGAGTTGGCGTTTGCGAGATGCTGCTACTGGTGCCGCCGCTGCTGTTCTTGCGGCGGGAGTCCATACATCTACCCAGTGGGCTGTCACAGTCATATAGTCCTGACCCTGCCCTGCTCCACTTGTCCACATGTCCGTGGTTAAGTGGACATTGGGTACAACTGCATTTTTTAGGACACTGGTGAGTCTTTTTCTGACGTCCGTGTACATTCTCGGTATCGCCTGCCTAGAGAAGTGGAACCTAGATGGTATTTGGTAACGGGGGCACACTGCCTCAATAAATTGTCTAGTTCCCTGTGAACTAACGGCGGATACCGGACGCACGTCTAACACCAACATAGTTGTCAAGGACTCAGTTATCCGCTTTGCAGTAGGATGACTGCTGTGATATTTCATCTTCCTCGCAAAGGACTGTTGAACAGTCAATTGCTTACTGGAAGTAGTACAAGTGGGCTTACGACTTCCCCTCTGGGATGACCATCGACTCCCAGCGGCAACAACAGCAGCACCAGCAGCAGTAGGCGTTACACGCAAGGATGCATCGGAGGAATCCCAGGCAGGAGAGGACTCGTCAGACTTGCCAGTGACATGGCCTGCAGGACTATTGGCATTCCTGGGGAAGGAGGAAATTGACACTGAGGGAGTTGGTGGGGTGGTTTGCGTGAGCTTGGTTACAAGAGGAAGGGATTTACTGGTCAGTGGACTGCTTCCGCTGTCACCCAAAGTTTTTGAACTTGTCACTGACTTATTATGAATGCGCTGCAGGTGACGTATAAGGGAGGATGTTCCGAGGTGGTTAACGTCCTTACCCCTACTTATTACAGCTTGACAAAGGGAACACACGGCTTGACACCTGTTGTCCGCATTTCTGGTGAAATACCTCCACACCGAAGAGCTGATTTTTTTGGTATTTTCACCTGGCATGTCAACGGCCATATTCCTCCCACGGACAACAGGTGTCTCCCCGGGTGCCTGACTTAAACAAACCACCTCACCATCAGAATCCTCCTGGTCAATTTCCTCCCCAGCGCCAGCAACACCCATATCCTCCTCATCCTGGTGTACTTCAACACTGACATCTTCAATCTGACTATCAGGAACAGGACTGCGGGTGCTCCTTCCAGCACTTGCAGGGGGCATGCAAATAGTGGAAGGCGCATGCTCTTCACGTCCAGTGTTGGGAAGGTCAGGCATCGCAAACGACACAATTGGACTCTCCTTGTGGATTTGGGATTTCAAAGAACGCACAGTTCTTTGCGGTGCTTTTGCCAGCTTGAGTCTTTTCAGTTTTCTAGCGAGAGGCTGAGTGCTTCCATCCTCATGTGAAGCTGAACCACTAGCCATGAACATAGGCCAGGGCCTCAGCCGTTCCTTGCCACTCCGTGTGGTAAATGGCATATTGGCAAGTTTACGCTTCTCCTCCGACAATTTTATTTTAGGTTTTGGAGTCCTTTTTTTTCTGATATTTGGTGTTTTGGATTTGACATGCTCTGTACTATGACATTGGGCATCGGCCTTGGCAGACGACGTTGCTGGCATTTCATCGTCTCGGCCATGACTAGTGGCAGCAGCTTCAGCACGAGGTGGAAGTGGATCTTGATCTTTCCCTAATTTTGGAACCTCAACTTTTTTGTTCTCCATATTTTATAGGCAGAACTAAAAGGCACCTCAGGTAAACAATGGAGATGGATGGATTGGATACTAGTATACAATTATGGACGGACTGCCACGGTTAGGTGGTATAAAAAAACCACGGTTAGGTGGTATATATTATAATAATAATACAATTATGGATGGACGGACTGCCTGCCGACTGCCGACACAGAGGTAGCCACAGCCGTGAAGTACCGCACTGTACACTGGTTGATAAAGAGATAGTAGTATACTCGTAACAACTAGTATGACACTATGACGACGGTATAAAGAAAGAAAAAAAAATACCACAGTTAGGTGGTATATATTATAATAATAATACAATTATGGATGGACGGACTGCCTGCCGACTGCCGACACAGAGGTAGCCACAGCCGTGAACTACCGCACTGTACACTGGTTGATAAAGAGATAGTAGTATACTCGTAACAACTAGTATGACACTATGACGACGGTATAAAGAATGAAAAAAAAACCACGGTTAGGTGGTATATATTATAATAATAATACAATTATGGATGGACGGACTGCCTGCCGACTGCCGACACAGAGGTAGCCACAGCCGTGAACTACCGCACTGTACACTGGTTGATAAAGAGATAGTAGTATACTCGTAACAACTAGTATGACACTATGACGACGGTATAAAGAAAGAAAAAAAAATACCACAGTTAGGTGGTATATATTATAATAATAATACAATTATGGATGGACGGACTGCCTGCCGACTGCCGACACAGAGGTAGCCACAGCCGTGAACTACCGCACTGTACACTGGTTGATAAAGAGATAGTAGTATACTCGTAACAACTAGTATGACACTATGACGACGGTATAAAGAATGAAAAAAAAACCACGGTTAGGTGGTATATATTATAATAATAATACAATTATGGATGGACGGACTGCCTGCCGACTGCCGACACAGAGGTAGCCACAGCCGTGAACTACCGCACTGTACACTGGTTGATAAAGAGATAGTAGTATACTCGTAACAACTAGTATGACACTATGACGACGGTATAAAGAATGAAAAAAAAACCACGGTTAGGTGGTATATATTATAATAATAATACAATTATGGATGGACGGACTGCCTGCTGACTGCCGACACAGAGGTAGCCACAGCCGTGAACTACCGCACTGTACACTGGTTGATAAAGAGATAGTAGTATACTCGTAACAACTAGTATGACACTATGACGACGGTATAAAGAAAGAAAAAAAAATACCACAGTTAGGTGGTATATATTATAATAATAATACAATTATGGATGGACGGACTGCCTGCCGACTGCCGACACAGAGGTAGCCACAGCCGTGAACTACCGCACTGTACACTGGTTGATAAAGAGATAGTAGTATACTCGTAACAACTAGTATGACACTATGGCGACGGTATAAAGAAAGAAAAAAAAATACCACAGTTAGGTGGTATATATTATAATAATAATACAATTATGGATGGACGGACTGCCTGCCGACTGCCGACACAGAGGTAGCCACAGCCGTGAACTACCGCACTGTACACTGGTTGATAAAGAGATAGTAGTATACTCGTAACAACTAGTATGACACTATGACGACGGTATAAAGAATGAAAAAAAAACCACGGTTAGGTGGTATATATTATAATAATAATACAATTATGGATGGACGGACTGCCTGCCGACTGCCGACACAGAGGTAGCCACAGCCGTGAACTACCGCACTGTACACTGGTTGATAAAGAGATAGTAGTATACTCGTAACAACTAGTATGACACTATGACGGTATAAAGAATGAAAAAAAAACCACGGTTAGGTGGTATATATTATAATAATAATACAATTATGGATGGACGGACTGCCTGCCGACTGCCGACACAGAGGTAGCCACAGCCGTGAACTACCGCACTGTACACTGGTTGATAAAGAGATAGTAGTATACTCGTAACAACTAGTATGACACTATGACGACGGTATAAAGAAAGAAAAAAAAATACCACGGTTAGGTGGTATATATTGTAATACAATTATGGATGGACGGACTGCCTGCCGAGTTCCGACTGCCGACACAGAGGTAGCCACAGCCGTGAACTACCGCACTGTACTGTGTCTGCTGCTAATATAGACTGGTTGATAAAGAGATAGTATACAATACATACAACAATATACTACTATACTGGTGGTCAGGCACTGGTCACCACTAGTCACACTGGCAGTGGCACTCCTGCAGCAAAAGTGTGCACTGTTTAATTTTAAATTAATATAATATTATGTACTCCTGGGGGCTCATGCTATAACAACCTGCAGTGCTCCCCAGTCTCCCCCACAATTATTATAAGCTTTGCCTTTTATACATTGATGTGCAGCACACTGGGCTGAGCTGAGTGCACACAGACTGAGTCACACTGTGTGACTGGCTGCTGCTGTGTATCGTTTTTTTTCAGGCAGAGAACGGATATAGCAGAGAACGGATATATTATATTAAAATAAATAAAAGTTAACTAACAACAACTGCACTGGTCACTGTGGTAAACTCTGTCTGACTCTGCACAATCTCTCTCTCTCTTCTAATCTAATTTCTAATGGAGAGGACGCCAGCCACGTCCTCTCCCTATCAATCTCAATGCACGTGTGAAAATGGCGGCGACGCGCGGCTCCTTATATAGAATCCGAGTCTCGCGAGAATCCGACAGCGTCATGATGACGTTCGGGCGCGCTCGGGTTAACCGAGCAAGGCGGGAGGATCCGAGTCTGCTCGGACCCGTAAAAAAAACATGAAGTTCGTGCGGGTTCGGTTTCAGAGAAACCGAACCCGCTCATCTCTATCATACACACTGGCTGATGGCTGATATATCGGCCAGTGTGTACCCACCTTTATTCACATATTGATGCAAAAAGTAATTAAACACATTCACGACTAGGGGCCCAATTCAGGGCCTCATTCAGATCTGATCACAGCAGAAAATGTGTTAGCTAATGGCCAAAACCATGGGGGTAATTCAGATTGGTTCGCTGCTGTACGTTTTCACACAGAGGACGATCAGATCCGAACTGCACAAGTGTATGCACCTCAATTGGCAGGCGCAACGAATGGCTGCAAAGGGGATCGCCGCTCAGCGATGGGTTTGTGCGAAGGATCCATTCACACGGGCATTCGCAAGGAGATTGACATGAAGAAGGCGTTTGTGGGTGGCAACTGACCGTTTTCAGGGAGTGTCTGGAAAAGAATGCAGGCGAGACCGAGCATTCGAAGGGAGGGTGTCTGATATCAAATCCAGTCCTGGACAGGCTGATGTGATCGCTGCAGCTGAGTTAGTTCTGGGCTACGAAGAGACTGCACAAAATCAGTTTGTGCAGCTCTGCTGGGTCTGGGACTCTGGATCGACAGCAAAAAGGTTGACAAACCTTATGTCGACGTCAATTGGCCGACACACCTTAGTTCGACATGGACAAAATGTCGACATGGACAAAAGGTCGACAGGAACACGGTCGACATGGAAAAAGGTCGACATGAGTTTTTTTGTGTGTAGTTTTCTTCGTATAGTGACCGGGAACCCCAATTAGTGCACCGCGTCCCCTCGCATGGTGCCTTCGCTCCGTTACCGCTTCATTCGGCACATATTACCGTTCCAATCGTGGTCCACGTGGATCATTACGTATGAAAAGGTTTCAAAAAAGAAAAAAATTGTGAAAAACTCATGTCGACCTTTTCCATGTCGACCTTGTTCCTGTCGACCTTTTGTCCATGTTGACCCTTTGTCCATGTCGACCTAAGGTTTGTCGACCAATTGGCGTCGACCTAAGGTTTGTCGACCTTTTTGCTATCGATCTGGAGTCCGGATACCGCTCTGCTACACATGCATTCTAACACTTGCACAGCGAAAATACACTCCCCCTGTAGGCGGCGACTATCTGAACGCAGGACAGCAAAAATTGGGTGGCAACTGACTGTTTTCAGGGAGTGTCTGGAAAAAAACGCAGGCGGGACCGAGCATTCGAAGGGAGGGTGTCTGATGTCAAATCCAATCCTGGACAGGCTGATGTGATCGCAGCAGCTGAGTTAGTTCTGGGCTACACAGAGACTGCACTAAATCAGTTTGTGCAGCTCTGCTGGGTCTGGGACTCAAAATCGACAGCAAAAAGGTCGACAAACCTTAGGTCGACGCCAATTGGTCGACACGCCTTAGGTCGACGTGGACAAAAGGTCGACATGGACAAAAGGTTGACATGAACAAGGTCGACATGGAAAAAGGTCGACATGATGGTTTTTTGTGTCGTTTTCTTCGTAGAGTGACCGGGAACCCAAATTAGTGCACCGCGTCCCCTCGCATGGCTCGCTTCACTCGCCATGCTTCAGGCATGGTGCCTTCGCTTCGATCGGCACAGATTACCGTTCCAATCGTAGTCCACGTGGATCATTAAGTATGAAAAGGTTCCAAAAAAGAAAAAAATCATGAAAAACTCATGTCGACCTTTTTCCATGTCGACCTTGTTCCTGTCGACCTTTTGTCCATGTCGACCTAAGGTTTGTCGACCAATTGGCGTCGACCTAAGGTTTGTCGATCTTTTTGCTGTCGATCTGGAGTCCGGATACCGCTCTGCTACACATGCATTCTAACACTTGCACAGCGAAAATACACTCCCCCTGTAGGCGGCGACTATCTGAACGCAGGACAGCAAAAATTGCTGCCTAGCGATCAGATCTGAATAACACCCCATGTGCAGTGCAGGGGAGGCAGATATAACATGTGCAGAGAGAATTAGATTTGGCTGTGGTGTGTTCAAACTGAAATCTAAATTGCTATGTCAAAATAAAGCAGCCAGTATTTACCCTGCACAGAAACAAAATAACCCACCCAAATCTAACTCTCTTTGCAAATGTTGTATCTGCATCCCCTGCAGTGCACATGGTTTTGTCCAATAGCTAACAAATTTGCTGCTGCGATCAGAGATCCTCAGGCCTGATCGCTGTTGTGCGAATTCGCACAGCGGACAATTATTGAATGACTTTGCATGTGTAGGCGCGTCGCCAAACAGCAACAGTAGGGTGTGAAATTTTACATTGCAAGGTGTTCGCAAGGTGATTGACAGGAAGAGAACATTTGTGGATAGCAACTGCCCATTTTCAGGTAGTGTTAGGCATGCCCAAGCGTTTTAAGGGAGGGTGTGTGATGTCAGCTCTGGCCTATGCACAGACTGCACAGACTGGAAAAATAATTTGAAGGTGAGTGAGTAGCGAACGGATTTGCAGCTGTCCACTGTCTGGCGGAATTTTCACACGGCGTACATATGCATTCGCACACTTGCACAGGCAGGTTTTTACTCTCTATGGGCGGCTATTTGATCGCAGACCGCTGCAAAAATGCACAGCAGTAATCAGGTCAGAATCGGGCCCTAGGCACAACTAGATGGGCTGTTTTGCAGCAATGATGTAAGAGAACACATCTATTTGTACTATTACTGCTGTTAACTTTTCTCATACACATTCACTTGCACATGGGCTGATTCTGAATTGCCATGAAAGCAAGATTTACTACCTTATGCTAATGCTTTCAAAGGGCTAATGTGGTGATCCGTGTGACTTCAAGAGGAATACAGCTCTGCCCAGGGGCATAGCTACCATAGGAGCAGGGAGTGCAGGTGCTATTGGGCCCAGAGCTAAAGGCACAGAGCTAAGGCCCTCACTCTGAGTTGTTCACTCGCTAGCTGCTTTTAGCAGCATTGCACGCGCTAGGCCACCGCCCTCTGGGAGTGTATCTTATCTTAGCAGAATAGCGAATGAAAGATTAGCAGAACTGCTAATAAATAATTCTTTGCAGTTTCTGAGTAGCTCCAGACCTACTCACAGATTGCGATCAGCTCAGTCTGTTTAGTTCCTGGTTTGATGTCACAAACACGCCCTGCGTTCAGCCAGCCATTCCCCCATTTCTCCAGACACTCCTGCGTTTTTCCCTAACACGCCTGCGTTTTTTAGCATACTCCTGGAAAACGCTCAGTTACCACCCAGAAATGCCCCTTTCCTGTCAATCATTCACCTATCAGCAGAGCGACTGAACAGCGCAGCAGATCCACAGCAAATCTGCTAAGTTTTTAGTTAAATAACTAAGCGCATGTGCCCTGCGTGCCTTGCGCATGCACAATTAGCAGCAAATCGCAGCATAGCAAAAATCGGCAATGAGCGAACAGCTCGGAATGACCCCCTAAGTTGCTATTGAGCCCAGAGCCAATTTACATGTATTATTTATATTTTTCATCATTGGGTGATACAAACTTTTGCCTTGGGGTATACAATATATCTATTTATGCTGGTATGGTGCTAGGGTGTTTGCGCCCCCATGCAAACTATCATTTTATTATTTATGAAGAAATGTGTAGAAGCCCCGAAAATATAAGCTATTGATGAGGTAATGTGATAGCTAACTAGGGATGTGCAGCGGACACTTTTTGGGTTTTGTGTATTGGTTTTGGATCTGGATCCCCGATCGTGTTTTGGATCTGGATTGGTTTTGCCAAAACCACCCTTGCGGGTTTTGTTTTTGGTTTTGGATCTAAATGATTTTTGAAAAAAACATAAAAACTGCTAGAATCACAGAATTTGGGGGAAATTTTGATCCTACGGTATTATTAACCCCGGTAACATTAATTTCCACTCATTTCCAGTCTATTCTGAACACCTCACAACATTGTTTTTAGGCCAAAAGGTTGCACCGAGGTAGGTGGATGACTAAGCTAAGCGTCACAAGTGGGCGGCACAAACACATGGCCCATCTAGGAGTGGCACTGCAGTGGCAGACAGGATGGTTGTTTTAAAAAACTAGGCCCCAAAGAGCACATAATGTAAAGAAAAAAATTGGTGCACCAAGGTCGCTGGATGACTAAGCTAAGCGACACAAGTGGTCGGCACAAACACCCGGCCCATCTGCAGTGGCAGACAGGATGGCAGTTTTAAAAAATAGGCCCCAAAGAGCACAGAATTCAAAGAAAAAAAAGAAGTGCAAGATGGAATTGTCTTGGGACCTCCCACCCACCCTTATGTTGTTTAAACAGGACATGCACAGTTTAATAAACCCATCATTTCAGCGACAGGTGTTCCTCCTGGAAAAAGCTCGCCAAATTCTCAGAATTATAGCTAGATACAAACATATCACCTCCATATTTGATGACTTTTTACATTATGAGAAGAGACAAGAGGAAGAGGACAATGTCAAGAAGGGGATTAAAAATTAGAGAGGCACATGCAATCAGGAACAACACACAAGCTTTCACCTCCATTCCTATATTGGTGTGGAACCGGAAGGACTTTAACCAAGCAAATATTTAATTTTTGATTACCACATTACTGGACAAACTGAAAAAAATTGTACCCCCTTCTCCATTTTCAGGGATTAAGATAATCTCGGATTTAATGCTGGGATGCAAATAAACTGGTGTATACCAGGATCATGATTGGATATTTTCTCCTCCACGGAGTATGGAGACTTATTTTGTGAAAATCTCATGGGTTTCTTTTTTTCCCCATTTTTTAATTGCATTTTTACAGTATTTACATATTTTGTGCCAGATGCCTTATTTTTGTTTTTCACAGCTCCCAGTTACACAAATGTGAGCATACCTGTGTGTCCCATTTACATGTATATGAGCATAGCTGTGTGTCTTGTTTATTTTATTCATATTTTATTTTTAAATAGAGCAGCCCCTTAGATGTTCTAGCAGCCCCTCCCGAGTCCCCACAGCAGCCCCGGAAGGGCAAGTTGAGTTTGGCTAAGTATTAAGCAGGACTGTGCAGCACATTTTTTTGTTATTGAGCCCCTGCCCTAGTGGATCTTACCACTCTACAGTCCAAACTCATTTCATACTATAAATTGGACTGTGGGAGGAAGCAATACTAACCTCTGTGCCCACAGCATGCCTCAGTTTGGCAATCCAGACATCTTCCTGGCTGTAAGCCACCATAAGACTCCATACTGGGCCTTATTCAGTAACTGTTTGTGCCTCACAGGAGCTCCTGGCCCATCTAGTGCTGCAGTGCAATGGAAAGCTGATGCAATGCAAGATCACTGAAACTCTGTACTTCTAACACCGCAAGGTCTTGTGATAATCCTACGCAGCCCTTAGGAAAAGAAGATCCCTGTGCAATAAATGCGCATCTTCTAAATAAATAATCCCAAAATGTGCAACATCAATAATAAATCAAAATTAAGGTTGACTAATTGGAGCCATTCATTTTAGTGAGTCCCTAACATGAAATAGTTGAGAAAAACCTCTCTCTAATGCTCAGCAGAAAACATCACATTTACCTCTCCGGCAGTTGTGCTGGAATATGATTCAGTCTCTTCTGAGTCACACTGACTTTGGCCACAAATGTGGTCTCACCCCACTTTATTTACAAACAATTTCCATTTCCACCTTTTTGGCTAGTTGTCACAAATCTGTTTGAGATGTTGAAGCTTGTTTCTTATCTGCTCTAGGCTTTCATTTAAACTTAGGATCAAGTACAGCAGCACCCCTGGACTTATACAGCATAGGCAGCACCCCTGGAGAATTACACAGCACAGCAGACAGACAACAGCACCCCTGGATTTAAACGGCAGTGGGGCAGCACCCCTGGGCTGATAGGGCAGAGGGACAGAACCCCATATAGGGCAGCACCTCTGGAATGATGTGGGAGACAAAGAAAAGAAGTGCAAGATGGAATTGTCCTTGGGCCCTCTCACCCGGGCCCTCCCACCATTATGTTGTATAAACAGGACATGCACACTTTAACAAACCAATCATTACAGTGACAGGGTCTGCCACACAACTGTGGCTTAAATGATTGCTTTGTTTGGGCCCCCACAAAAAAAGCAATTAATCTCTCCTTGCACAAACTGGCTCTACAGTGGAAAGACGTCATCCTCATCCTCAGTCCCCCTCTTAAGTGTTTACATCCTCATCCTCACAGAGAAATAATATTCAAACAAACAAAACCACATCATTTAGGTGTCAGTGGACTGCTTACGCAATTACCCAAAGTTTCAGATCTTGACAATGACTTATGATGAATGCGCTGCAGGTGACGTATAAGGGAGGATGTTTCAAGGTGGTTAACGTTTTTACCCCTACTTATTATGGCTTGACAATAGATCGCTTGACATCTGTTATCGGGATTTGTGGAGAAATAATTCCACACCAAAGAGAAGGCTTTTTGGTATTTTTCCCTGGCATGACAATTGGCTTTTTCATCCCATGGCCAACAACTGTCTTCACTGGTGCCTTATTCAAACAAACCACATTACCATCAGAATCCTCATTGTTAACTTCCTCCACAGCGCCAGCTACACCCATATCCTCCTCATCCTGGTGTACTTCCAGAATGACATCCTCAATCTCAATATCAGTAACTGGACTGGTGGTGCTCCTCCCAGCACTTGCAGGGGGTGTGAAAATGGTGGTAGGAGCCTCCACTTTCCATACAGTGTTGTGAAGGTCTGGCCTAGACATCACAACCGCAGACAGTGCCAGGACCCCTATATTTTCACAACACCCCTGTCATTTTACAGCATACAAGACAGGGCCAGTGTACATTGATTTTCACTGCAGCCTAGAATTATTACAGCATACAAGACAGGGCCCGTGTAAATTGATTTTTAATGCACCCCTGAAATTTTATAGCATACAGGGCCAGTGTAATGTTATTTGAACAGCAACACCCCTATATTTTTTTACAGCATACAGTAGTGTGCTTTTAATTTTTAACAACTGCACCCCTGAATTTTTATAGCATACAGGGCCAGTGTAATGTTATTTGAACAGCAACACCCCTATATTTTTTACAGCATACAACAGTGTGCTTTTAATTTTTAACAACTGCGCCCCTGAATTTTAACAACATACAGGGCCAGTGTAATGTTATTTGAACAGTAACCCCCCTATATTTTACAGCATACAGCAGTGTGCTTATAACTTTTAACAATTGCACCTCTAAATTTTTACAACACACAGGGCCAGCGGTACCATATATTTTACAGCATACAGCAGTGTGATTTTAATTTTTAACAATAGCACCCCTGAATTTTTACAACATACAGGGCCAGCAGCACCCTATATTTTACAGCATACAGCAGTGTGATTTTAATTTTTAACAATAACACCCCTGAATTTTTACAACATACAGGGCCAGTGTAATGTTATTTGAACAGCAGCACCCTTAAATTTTACAGCATACAACAGTGTGCTTTTAATTTTTAACTGCAGCACTGAATTTTTACAACATAAAGGGCCAGCAGCACCCCAATATTTTACAACATACAGGAGCAGTGTGCTTTTGATTTTTAACAACTGCACCTCTGAATTTTTATAGCATAAAGGGCCAGTGTAATGTTATTTGAACAGCAACACCTCTATATTTTACAGCATACAGCAGTGTGCTTTCAATTGTTAACAAATGCACCTCTGAATTTTTACAATATACAGGGCCAGCAGCACCCCTATATTTTAAAGCATACAGGAGCAGTGTGCTTTTCATTTTTATCAACTGAACCCATGAATTTTTATAGCATATAGGTTGATGCCATATTTATTATTACTCTTTGAGGATGAGGATTTAAACACTCCTTCAGTGTTTAAATCCTCATCCTCAAAGAGTAATAATTCCACACCAAAGAGGTGGATTTTTTGGTATGCTGCCCAGCTATGACAATGGGCTTTTTCAGGAATCAGAGGATGAGGACAACATCTTACATCTGTAGAGCCAGTTTGTGCAGGAGAAATTAATTGTTTCTTTTTTGGTGGGGGCCCAAACAATGCAGTCATTTCAGCCACAGTTGTGTGGCAGACCCTGTTGCTGAAATGATTGGTTTGTTAATGTGTGCATGTCCTGGTTATACAACATAAGGGTGGGTGGGAGGGCTCAAGTACAAATCCATCTTGCATGGCTTTTCTTTGTCTACCACATTATTCCAGAGGTGCTGCCTTATATGACAGTCTGCCCCTCTGCCTGATCAGTCCAGGGGTACTACCCCACTGCTGTTTAAGTCCAGGGTGCCTTTGCCTGTCTGCTGTGCTGTGTAATTATCCAGTGGTGCTGCCTATGCTGTATAAATCCAGAGGTGCTGCCGTATAATTCCAGTGGTGCTACTGTACTTGATTCTAGGTTTAAATTAAAGCCTAGAGCAGAATATGAAACAAGCCTCAACTTCACAACCAGATTTATGAAAATATATAGCCGCAAAGGTGGAAATGAAAATTGCAGTTTTGACGAAGTGTTTTTTAATAAAGTGGGGAGAAACTACAATTGTGGCCAAAGTCAGTCAGACTCAGAAGAGACAGATACATAATCCAGCGGAACGTGACATGGCAACATCTCCTACTTCATTTTCTCTGGCAACTGCTGTAGAAAACTAGATTTTCCAAACACATCTATGTCTATATGTGTGCCACATAATTGCAGGGGTGCCCTGTCTGTACCCGCTCATCTCTAGTAGCTATATCTTCTAGTGTGCACTGTGTACCCAGCATTAGACCTTAATTTTGATTTATTATTAATGTTCCACATTTTGGGATTATTTACAAGATGTGCAATTGTTGTACAGGTTTCTTTTCCTTTACTTTGTAAATGTTTTTTCCTTAATAATTGTACAATGTAAGGGTTTGCATAGGGTTATCACAAGACCTTGTGGTGTTAGAAGAACAGAGTTTCAGTGAGCTTGCATTGCATCAGATTTCCGTTGCGCTGCAGCACTAGATGGGCCAGGAGCTCCTGTGAGGCACAAACAGTTACTTAATAAGGCCCAGTATGGAGTCTCATGGTGGCTTACAGTCAGAAAGATGTCTGGCTTGCCATGCTGAGGCATGCTGTTGGCACAGAGGTTCGCATTGCTTTCTCCCACAGTCCTACTTATAGTATGAAATGAGTTTCGACTGTAGAGTGGTAAGCTATACTAGGGCAGGGGCTCAATAACAAAAAATTCACTGCACAGTCCTGTTTAGTACTGTACCAAACCCACCCAAACTCAACTTGCCCTGTCTGTGGCTGCTGTGGGGGCTCTTAAGGGGTTGCTAAAACATCTAAGGGGCTGCTTTATTTAAAAATAAAATATGAATAAAATTAACAAGACACACAGGTATGTTCACATGTGTGTAACTGGGAGCTGTGAAAAAATAAAAATAAGGCATCTGCCACATAATATGTAAATAAAAATGCAATAAAAAATGGAAAAAAAGAAACCCACAAGATTTTCACAAATAAGTCTCCAGACTCCGTGGAGGGCAAAATATCAAATCTTGATCCTGTGCTATACACCAGTTTATTTGCATTCCAGCATTAAATCCTAGATTATCTTAATCCCGGAAAATGGAGAAGGGGGTATTAATGTGGTAATTATATATTTGCTTGGTTAAAGTCCTTTCTGTTCCACACCAATATAGGAGTGGAGGTAAAAGCCTGTGTGTTGTTTCTGATTACGTGCGCCTCTATAATTTTGAATCACCTTCTTGACACTGTCCCCTTTCTCTTGCCTCTTCTCATAATATGAGAAGTCATCAAATATGGAGGTGGTATGTTTGTAGCTAGCTATGCTTTGGAGAACTTGGCAAAATTTTTCCAGAGGGACCATCTGTCTCTGAAATGATGGGTTTATAAAACTGTGCATGTCATGTTTAAAATAACATAATTCTAAGGACAATTCCATCATGCACCTCTTTTTTTTCTTTTTATTATGTGCTGTTTGGGGCCTAGTTTTTAAAACTACCATTCTGTCTGCCACTGCAGTGCCGCTCCTAGATGGGCCACGTGTTTGTGCCACCCACTTGTGTCGCTTAGCTTAGTCATCCACCTACCTCGGTGCAACTTTTTGGTCTACAAACAATATTGTGAGGTGTGAGGTGTTCAGAATAGACTGGAAATGAATGTAAATTTATATTATTGAGGTTATTAATAATGTAGGGTGAAAAATGCCCCCAAATTAAGTGATTTTAGCTGTTTTTATGTTGTTTTTTTAAATCCAGATCCGAAACTAAAACCAAAACCTGAAAGGGTCGTTTTGGCAAAACCAGTCCAGATCCAAAACACAAACCGAGATCCAGATTCAAAACACAAAACTCAAAAACTGTCATTCACACATTTGTAATTGAAACAGGCACCTCTGGCACTCATCATCCATGATGCCACCAACCCAGCAATATGCCAGGTAGCGCCGCTAGTGTGAAAAGCATCTCATGCTGGTTGCACCCAGGAAGGAGCCATGTACAAGTCCTGGGTGTGACCTGCTATTGCAGTCTGAAAGGGGTATCAGTTATCAAAGACACATGTGAACGAGCTGCACACAAGGAGGCTGCAGCTGCAAAGTATGAAGGAGGGGGTTATCTCTTACCAACTATATCTGACATGGCAGGGGTGGTCGGCTATCACAATGCTCTGCTACAGGATTGGGGATCACTGCTCACTGCTGAAGACTAGGAGGGAGGGGAGGGTTGGAGGAAGGGAATCAGTGCCCGCAGCTGCAGAAAAGAGGGAGGGTATCACTGCCGCAAGCTAGGAGTGAGATGGCGGAGGGTATCACTGCCAAGACTGCAGGCTAGGATGGATGGTATTGTTGGAGATAAAACCTTCTCCTATATCAAGTTCATTTGGTTGTCTGTTTAAATACCTTAGACTAGGGGAGGGCAAAATACGGCCCGCGGGACGGATGCGGCCCGCAAACCGATCCTGCCCGGCCCACTGCCTCCCACCAGCAAGCAATAACAAGCGGCCCGACCAGCTGAGCTGCTTGTCATTGCTCTGCACTGCAGTACCTCCAAGCTGCCAGCGGCGCCTCTCTCCCCTGCTGCTGCTGCGTTGTAGCAGCCTCCTCCTCCCGCCTCCAGACTCCCCAGTGATAACGGCTGTGTTCAGTCGAAAAGGGGGCGGGGCTACGTGCCAATGAAGGGGCGGGGCTACAGGGACCTCAGGGGTCGGAGCTACACGGGACAAGAGCCAGACTGCTGCAGATCCATCCTTCCTGCCACTGCCACCCAGATCAGTAAGTTCATGGGAAAAGTGAGTGAGAGAAAGTATGTGTGTGTGTGTGTGTGTGTATATATATATGTGAGAGTGTGTGTATTTGTGTGTGCGGACAGTGGCTGTCACACCCCCCGTGTTCTGTCACTGTGTCACCCGCCCGTGTTCTGTCACTGTGTCACCCCCACCGTGTTCTGTCACTGTGTCACCCCACCGTGTTCTGTCACTGTCACCCCCCCCGTGTTCTGTCACTGTCACCCCCACCGTGTTCTGTAACTGTGTCACCCCCCGTGTTCTGTCACCGTGTCACCCCCACCGTGTTCTGTCACTGTCAACCCCACCGTGTTCTGTCACTGTGTCACCCCCCGTGTTCTGTCACCGTGTCACCCCCCCGTGTTCTGTCACTGTCACCCCCCCATGTTCTGTCACTGTCACCCCCCCCATGTTCTGTCACTGTGTCACACCCTCCGTGTTCTGTCACTGTCACCCCCCGTGTTCTGTCACTGTGTCACACCCCCCCGTGTTCTGTCACTGTGTCACACCCCCCGTGTTCTGTCACTGTCACCCCCGTGTTCTGTCACTGTGTCACCCCCGTGTGCTGTCACAGTGTCACCCCCACCGTGTTCTGTCACTGTCACCCCCCCATGTTCTGTCACTGTGTCACACCCCCCGTGTACTGTCACCGTGTCACCCCCATGGTGTTCTGCCACTGTCAACCCCACCATGTTCTGTCACCGTGACGCCCAGAGGCGTCACCGGGTGTGGTGACACCCGGAGCGCACTCTGTACTATTACACCCCCCCCCCCCCGCTCAAGCTGTGTAGTGCCCAAAAAGGGTGTGTGTCTTAATCTAAAAGGCATGTCCAGCTTCCCCGAAGATGCTGGCTGCCCCTGGAGACTGGACTGTGTGTGTGCCGACTCTTATCTGTGACCCCTCGTGTTCTGTCACTGTGTCACACTCCCCGTGTCCTATCACTGTGTCACACCTTTCCCAGGGGCCATAAGACACTGGATAATTTGCTTGCTGCAATAATTATCCTAAATAAAATGTCAATGTGTAAAAGTGGACTCTACCTTCCGTACTGTGTAAAAGGGAGCTCTACCTGCTGTAATGTGTGTAAGTGGCGCAATTTGAATAATGGAGACTATTTTGCAACCTAACACGAATCTGTATTATTTTTTGTTCACACTCCTTCCACATGAAGCCACGTCCCTATATTTTTGGCAAGTGGGGGGAGCTGCTATTTTGTGTGTGGCCCTCGGATACTGACAGGAAATGTCAAGTGGCCCCTCAGCTGAAATAATTGCCCACCCCTGCCTTAGACCATATTTTCTTAAACTCGGTCCTCAGGACCCCACACAGTGCATGTTTTGCAGGTCTCCTCACAGAATCACAAGTGAAATAATTAGCTGCACCTGTGGGCCTTTTAAAATATGTCAGTGAGTAATTAATACACCTGTGCACCTGCTGGGTTACCTGCAAAACATGCACTGTGTGGGGTCCTGAGGACCGAGTTTGAGAACCTCTGCCTTAGACCAATCGATTGGGAGCTCACAAAGTCAACATGACACGAGGTATGTTCCACAAGATGAGACTGAAGCTTGTTTATTTGTCCAAGGGTTATATAGACATATACAGGAATTTATTACACGTCACATAAGTGTCATTTCTCACACATAGAAATTATGAGATATTACAATCCTTGGGAATTAGTCTGTAGACACTGTTCTCAAAACATGTCCCAGGAGATACGTGACTATCTTAACCTTGATTCTCAGAGGAACTTCTCTCTAACTAATAATATGTCAGCATTACTTATAACTTTAAAGCAAAAGCATTCCTTTATATTTAGACAAAATGGCTACTGTGATACAAGATGGCTGAAAACTACTTTAGCATGATGCTGTCTCTTTCAGTCCCTCCTTTCTATAATAATCTGACATTACAGTTGAGCTATGAGGCATTACAAATTCTCTACCTAACGAGTCTAGGCAAACAGTCTAGCTATGATGGTGCTAATGGCTATATCCCTGAGAGATGGTGCTTTTCACTCTATCCAACGGAGGGTTGATGGCCGTTCACTCATATACATCAAAGTAGACTGCTCACAGCTCTTTCTTGCCAAGCTCTACTGTAACTTCTGCAACTTGGAGGTTTCAAATCTTGAGTTTTTAGAATTTTTGCAAGCTGAAAGTAGACAAAATAGTATCTTAAAACACAGATATATGAAAATTGCTAAGCCAACAATTTTTAGCAAAAACATTAAAATTCCAACAATCCAACCTTTAATTCCGCTAAACCAATTGACTGGGTTCAACCATGATAACCATCCTTCCCCATCTAAATCATATTCAGGGTCATTATGTTTTTCTCTGAATGTATCCTTAAGTTCTTGTACCTTATTTTGGTGGCCCTCTATGACCTCCTCAATAGATGTGGTCTGGTTTAGATAATTGCAGCATGCTCCTTCTATTACCATACACATACCTCCTTCTTTGTCTGTTAAATAATCTAAAACCATTCTGTTGGCTTGCACCTCTCGTTTTACCATTTTTATATCTTCTTAAACTAGTTTAAATGTATAATCATATATGGCAGTAATATTGTCCAGCAGTTCTGCCAGTGCTTCTATGTTGTGGGAGTTCTGAACCATTCCTCCTGCAAAGGCTAGTCCCATTTTCTTATACCATGGATGTAGATGAGATCATGGGCATGAGTTTTGCTCTCTGTTAGTTCCCTTTTCTCTAATGGACTGAAATGGGTAGCGGTAACCTCTATCTTAGAGTTGTCTATTGCTCTAACCGCAAGTATCACCTTTCCTAGGGTGCAGGTACCATGTCCTCCATAGGGTATCAACTTGTAAGCCTTTCTACCACATAAAAAGTATACATCTGGTTGCAGAATGTAAGGCTCATTATCTACTACTCCATATGCAATTTGTAGGGCATACATTTGGCTGGAAAGAACTTGGATTATAACAAACCTGTCTTCAATGGAACTGTTGAGCCATTCAGGTTCTGGGGATTAGAAATATTCAGCCTGTTTTTTTCCTTGAAAACTAGATTTAGAATGAACATGTGTGCTGCATTCTGAACCATTGAACCATTTAACTATTTGGGGGTTGGAAGTGTTTGCCTGTACCTTTATGCCCTTAAGGGGAAATGGGGTTAAATAATCCCCTCTACCGCATGTGGTGATGTCCAACCCCTTGTTAGTTGTGAAATTTACTAGGGTCTGGGAACAAGAGTTTCTTAGCTGTGTTTCTGGCTGTTGCTTTGGCAACTGGCCAAGCTTCAATTCATTTATTCCCACCTTTGGCATTTGGATGTAGTCTATTTGCAGTCTCTGGAATGGGAAATAGCTCTTATGGATTGCTCCAAGGGTTGTCCTGAACTTTTTCCCTGGATTGGAGATTCCTAATATCCAACAAGCTTGCACAAATTTGACTGCAGCTGGGTAGAATCCAGGAGCTATCCATCTTTCTGTGACTAAGCTTCCCGTCTGGTATTTTTCCAAGTGTGTGAATCCATGGCTGACCTGGCACAAGGGTGGATACAAACTTCTTGGTAGACATATTCTGTCTCCTGCTTTCCATAGGCTGGTCTCTTCTTCTTGCTTGGCCCCTCTTCTCTCCCAAGAGGCCTTTTCTTCAGGTCCAGCTTGTTCCTGAAGTTTCTTCAAATCCTGTAGGTCAGGCATTTGAGGTTCATCTTCTTCTTTGATTACTTCTATTTGTGCATTGTAAACTGTTGCCTTCACTGGCTGCTTGGCCATTCTTTTGGCTTCTTCATCTGCAAAATTATTGACTCGGGTTTCCTTAGATTGATTCTTTGTATTTGCTTGTATTTTGATGATGGCAAGTTTTAGTGGTTTGTCAAGTGATTTGAACAAGTCTCTGATTAAATCCGCATGTTGTATTTGTTTTCCTGTTACATTCTTAAAGTCACTACTTTTCCATATACTGCCATAATCTTGGGCCACTCCCCAAGCATACCTTGAGTCCGTGTATATGTTCGCTGTGGTATTTTCAGTAAACTCCAATGCCTTGGTAAGAGCTACTAGTTCTGCTGCTTGTGGTGATAGGTGAGATGGTAAAAATCCTGAATCCACAACTTAATGTTCAGTGGTCACTGCATATCCTGTGTAAGGAGTTCCATCCTCATAGTACCTTTCATAGTACCTTGATCTGTCCACATATAGCTCATTCTATGCATTAGGTAGGGCTGTGTCTATAACATGTGGTAGAGGTTGAGTTTCTTGTTCCATTAATGCCACACAATCATGGGAAAAAGGAAAATTTTGATTAATGGAACTATCATCTTGCCGGCCCTCAGGTTCGGTGTCCATGATTATCTGTCTGTATCTTCCTCTTCTGGACCACCTTCCTGCTCCTCCTCATCATCATCATCATCTTCTTGCTGATACATCAATCTGTGTCTCCCTCCTTTTGAATCTTGAGATTCAACACATTTATTTATGAATGCGGGTAAAAGGGTGGCTGGGTCAAGGGTAGTACATCTCCGTATGGTCACATTTGTTGCATTCAGCAGCACTACTTCATCCTTGGTTAACCTTGCTGCTGATAGATGTTTTGTTCTTGCATGTTGTAGACTTTCTGTAATGTGGTACTTGTATGATAAGTTCATGATTGGGTACTATGTCTGTGCTTTAAACTTTTAAGACTGCTGCTGCTACTGCTCTGATGCAAGTAGGTGCTCCTTGAATAATGTTGTCAAACTTGCTTGAGTGGTAGGCTACTGGACTTTGCTTTATTCTGTGAATTTGCGTGAGGACTCCCAGTGCATTGCATCCTTCTTCATGACAATACAAGTAAAAAGGTTTACTGTAGTCAGGTAGTCCCAGGGCTGGAGATGAGGCAATTGCTGTTTTTAATTGCTTAATTTCTTCTTCCATCTCTAGTTGGGTGGGGTGTGGACCCTTCTTTTTGGTGCTGTCATACAAAGTTTGCTTATAGATTGAAGCTAGAGGTATCCATTCCCTGCAATATCCCACAAGGGCCAGGAATGATCTGACTTGCTTCACAGTAGTTGGCATTTTTGCTTGCAGTATGAGCCTTTTCCTGTCCTCTGTCAGGTGCCTGGTGCCTTTGGATATACAATGTCCTAGGCAGATTATCGTTTGTTTTGCTAGCTGCAATTTCTCCTTTGAGGCTCTGCAGTTTTGTTCTTCCAGAAACTTTAATAAGGACACTGTCTCTTCTTGACACTTCTTTTCAGTGGTGATGGCAATGAGCAGGTCAACCACATACTGTATCAGCTGTGTATCTTCTGGGTAGAGGGGTCTCTATGCTTGTAATATCGTAGACATGGCTTCAGTGAAATCACTTGGTGATGTGCTCCCCCCCCCCCCCTCCGGGACAGTCTTGTCCAGCAGTATCATTTTCCTTTATGTTTAAAGGCAAGCAGGTACTGAGAGTCTTGTGTGATGGGTACTGAGAAGAACGCATTGGCCAGGTCAATCACCGTAAACCAGGCTGCTTTAGGTGGGATTTGATTGAGGAGTGTATGAGGGTTAGGAACCAAGGGTGTGTCAACCTTCAACCTCTTGTTAACCTCTCTTAGATAATGAACAAGCCTATATTGGACCTTCCCATCCTTGGCCACATCCCTCTTCTATACGGAAATAAAGGAATATTAAAAGGTGACCTGCACTGGACAATGACTCCCATGTTCAGGTAAACCTCAAATTGATTGGTAATTGCCTCTTCTTGTGCTGGGGTAAGGGGGTACTGCTTTATGGGCACTGGTACCATTCCTTCCATCATTTGCAGCTGTGCTGGCTGTACCTTAAGTAGGCCCTCATCTGTTTTTCCTTTGGACCACAATCTATCAGGGATTGATGATGTCCATGCTGGGAGTTGCTGTTCTTCTTTGTCTTTTTTTCTTGTGAGAGTTAGACTTGTATAGCAGCTTCTTTTTCAGGTTGCATCTTTGCTGGAATATTGCTGGTACACTTAATGCCTTTTGGGGTGTACTGGATTGTTGCTTGCATTAGGGCTAGGATGTCCACTCCCAAAAGGTTGACTGGACAGGTAGGTGAGGTCAGGAATAACACTGGGACAGGTGTGGTATCATCATTGATGAGTAAAGCCATAATCTTGCTTTCTTGTAGGGGTAGTGCTTGACCTCCCAATCAGGTTGGTTCGATGGCCTGATCTGTAAGTAAATGTGGAGGAATCTGGTTTTGCACAAAAACAGTTTTGAAGCCCCTGTGTCTATTAAACAAGTTCTTGTCCTGTGGGTAAAGTCACTGTAATGGTAACTGTTGTTGAAATGTCAGTTGCTGCTGGATACACAGACACTGCTGATGCTGCTGACACAGGGGTTGTGCACCTTCATGCTCTGTCATTCTGTGTGTGCTGTTCGACATATGGCTGGTCAGAGGCTTCTTGCTGCCATTGGGTGTATTTAATGAACCTTCTGCACCTACTCTTCTGATGTCCTGGAAGTTTACACCAAAAGCATTTCCCAGTCAGGTCATTACCTTGTGCATCACCTGTTTTCCTGCTTGGAACGGTTTCCTTTGTGGTCTTCTCATAGGTTTGGGGATCCAAGTACCTTGGGGACCCTGTACCAGGTGGACAGTCACTGCAGAGACCTTTGACATGTGTTTTCCTTCTTTTCTTTTTCCACATCTTCAATGCCTACCAGAACCTGTAGTATGGCCGCTATATCCATTGTCATGTCTTCAGGTCTAATTTGGAAAAACTGAGATCTTAAATCATTTCTTAGCCCATTTAAAAATGTTTTCAATAGCCTTGTTTCTGCAGCACCATCTACTGGATATCCTTCATCCTCTTGCCTAACCACAAGCTTATCATAGTACTGACGTACACTGTCCATCTTCTGCACAATATCAGGTGCTGCTGGAGCAGTCTCATCTATTTCAAAACATCTCCATTGCACTCTTGCTAAGAGATCTATACCACTTGCACTAGAATATCTCTTTTCCGCATCTGGCTTGTCTGTAACTTTCTTCCTACTGCCTTCTGCATCTCGATTAGCCATCTGCTCCATAAAAGTGTATTCTCCAGAGCCTACCGCAGCTCTGAGAACTTGCTCCAAGTCTATCCAACAAGGTCTGTATTTATCACACACTTGTGACAGTTGCTTAAAAAATGCAGCAGGATGTTTTCTTATATCTGGTAAACCATTCACAATTCTCAACATATCAGATGGAAACCATGGTGTGTAGTGCTCTTGCAGAATAAACTCTTGGTTACCTTCCCCCACATCTTCTTGTGCATTAAATCTGTGGTTATTACTGGTCTGCAATCTCACAAGCATAACATAATTTTGAAAAGCTGCAGCATAATCAGGATCAGCATAATGTATTTCAGCTAGTGGTCTGTGGAGCCGTTTTCTAACTCTGTTAGCTCTGTCGGCTCTCTCTTGGGACTAATACTGTAGCTTTTTAAATGACTCAGCATTCTTTTCTTTTTGGGAGGGTTGCTAGGCAACTCACAGATAGGGTCACTGTCTGGTTTACATGGTGGGTTATCTTCTGGGACACATTGTTTACAAGCCTCACAGATTCTTTCTGGAAAGTCCTGTATCTTTATATTTTTCATTCCCTGCACAACCTCATTTATATCTGGGTACATTGTGGCTGGCTGTTTTGTGTGTGTAGGGACAGGCGGCAGTGGAGGTATCACAGCCTGCGGCGGTGGTATGACCGCTGGTGGTATTACTGGTGCAGTGACATATGGTGGGGGTAAAAATACTGTATCCATTTCAAACACATCCTCCTTTCTCTGTTTTAATTCATCATCTATTTCCAGCGATACAGTTAGCCAGATTTGAACAGTGTCTGAAAAACCTTGTATATCAATCCAATGCTTATTATTTGCCTCAAACCTTCTCCATAGGACAGGATCAAGTGTGCCATCCTCTGGGAAATTTGCCCTTTTAAATATCGCACCTATACCTTTAAGTGCCTTTCTACCTTCTCTGTCACTGACAATCTCAAAGGGGGACCTTTCCTTGGTTTTACTACCTTGTACACCCATGGTGAATGTTCAGTTTACCTTACAATACTCTTATGGACTGCAACCGTTTCCCGTACTACATAGTATTCCAGAAAGTCAGTCTATACTCCTTATGGAAGAGAAAACCAAACTAAAAATAAGAGGCCAAAATTAAGCAAACTACTTGGATCTTAATTTCTGACACAACAAAACAAAACTTTGATATTGCTGACTGGACCCTATCTAGTTCGCAAAGACCTCTTTAACCACTGAGTCATATGTCTCTTGTATTCACATGGATTCCCTTTTTCAATGATAATTGTAACGTCTTTATCTAATAATGTTAAACTCTTTGGACAGACAGGAATAAATTCTGGTGGCAAATGATTAATAGGTAAAAAATGTAGATAATAGGGATAAGCCCCACCAAACTGTGATAATATATCAGGATTAATATGACACCCTATGACTATAGCAAAACCTGTTTTAACTGTACCAACAAATCTGAAATCACTCTTTTGCAATGTGCCTTTAAATTCACAATAATCTGACTCTATAACAGGATTATACCACAATGCTATTTGCAATCCTAACATGTCATTTTTAAAATAAAACCACATTTTTCTTGCAAATGTGAAACTGAAACTTATGTATGTACGTTATCAGAAAATACAGACCAGAAACATAACAAAAATGTGCACTTTTTAAACAGACAAAACGGGTTAAAAAAATAATCACGTATAGCTTCCTGCCTATGGATGGATAGGCTGACGGGCAGTATACACACACTGAGAGAGTAATCAAGATGATGATCAAACTTTTAAATTACTCACCCCAGGGATTTTGTCATTGTCTGCATACGGCCATCAGTTGTGTTGTAATCCACCAGCGGCAGCTGTCAGCGATCGCGGTCAATAGCCCCCAAGTATTGTTGGAGATAAAACCTTCTCCTATATCAAGTTCATTTGGTTGTCTGTTTAAATACCTTAGACCAATCATTTGGGAGCTCACAAAGTAAACATGACACGAGGTATGTTCCACAATATGAGACTGAAGCTCTTTTATTTGTCCAGGGGTTATATAGACATATTCAGGAATTTATTACACGTCACATAAGTGTCATTTCTCACACATAGAAATTATGAGACATTGCAATCCTTGGGAATTAGTCTGTAGACACTGTTCTCAAAACATCACTGTTCTCAAAACATGTCCCAGGAGATAAATGATTAGCTTAACCTTGATTCTCAGAGGAACTCCTCTCTAACTAATAAAATGTCATCATTACTTATAACTTTAAAGCAAAAGCGTTCCTTTATATTCAGACAAAATCGCTACTGTGATACAAGATGGCTGAAAACTACTTTAGCATGATGCTGTCTGTTTCAATATCACTGCCCACAGCTGCAGGCAAGAGGAGAGGGAGGAAATCACTGTGCATAGCTGCAGGTGAGAGGAGATGGAGGGATCACTGCCCACAGCTGCAGGTGAGAGGAGAGGGAGGGTATCACTGCCCAGAGCTGCAGGCGAGAGAAGAGGGAGGGAATCACTACCCACAGCTGCAGGCGAGAGGAGTCGGAGAGTATCACTGCTGCGACTGCGGGCTAGGAGGGGACTTCATTACATCCCGGCCTGTATGTCACAATGTGATTTGGGGTTACTGTGTTGCACAGTGTGTAGTGCCAGCCCTACTAAGTGACATAAGGTGAACTTGGTCACTACTATGGTTCATAAAATAACTAGGGCACTTCCATGAGGCATAACATTAAATAAGGGACTACCATGGTTCAGAAAATTTACTGGGGCACTATTATGGGGAATAAAATTAACAACTGCTGTAGAGAGGTGTCTCTCTAGAAGCATTGGGCCAGGGGACCCTTCAAAATGTTGCTATAGGGGCCACAAAGTTCAGGGCATGCGTCTGGCTCTGCCCATTGTTTTTCAGTCCTCAGTTGCAAATGTCATCATTAGTATAGGAACTTGCCCTACTAGACCAGATCAAAGATATGCACACAAAGAAATAATGGAACACGAGGGGGATTATTTACTGAAGGTCAGTTTTAGATCGATTTTAAATAGATTTTAAAGCAAGTGTCATCAACAGCATTTCTGATTGCAAAATCCACATTTATCGGGTCTCAACTTTAATTGAAACCCGACGTTGATGTCAGTCGGCTATTGCACTTCTTTCAGATTAAAACTAATGGCAAATAGAAGGGACAAAACAATGGGAATCCAATCCAAATAGAAGCACTACACAGATCACTATGATCTGTCAAGTAGTTCTTAGGCTTAAAAGTAGGGAAAGAGTTAAAAAAATATTTTGGAAATAAAAATGTTGTGGGGTCCACCCTCAAAAGCTTAATCAGCCCCAGACCTCTAAGCTCGATCTAGTACTGGTAAATTAGCAGAAAAAACTGTATTGGGGTACTCCATTTTTCCAGTAACTATATTATAACACTGCACCAGCCAGGAGGGTAACGCCATAGCAAGAAAACACACATCACTGGATCCCCCGCCATCATGTAAACCTCCCCTAAAGTGGTCAGCCAAGACTTCCAAAAAAGTGGTCCCCCCTTTCCGAGGATTTGTTGAATTAGAGCCCACAAGATGTTAGAGCTTGCAAATTCCAGATTTTAATGCCTTGAGTAATTTACTTCATATTACACAGTGGAACACTCAGTTAGTAGGTTCTCAGACTCCTGCACCTGAGAATAAACTTTTTTACTCAATTTTTATCCAATCCAGGATTGCGGAGTCTAGTACACTGGTTGCTTGGATGCACCCAGCACACAGGTCATAGTCTCGTAAATAGTTACGTAAAGTTACTGTATAGTAAAGGAGTAGAGAAAAGCTTTTTTGGGACCGCACTAGTCTTGCAATAAGGTTGTAATGCCCTCTGAAAAACTGATTTATGACGCTAAATTGCGTTATGGATACAGCAACTTTGTGCATAGGGAGAAAAAATCCTTTTTGCAATTATTTGTTGCTATCAGTGGTGCTCCCTAGAGTCAAGAAGAGTATCAACAAAGAAAACCCAACAAAGAAGAAAAGTTGGAAAGTAGACTCTTGTGTGGGAGCACTCAATTCAGAGGATTATATTAATCAATTCTGTTAAAACATAATTTTATTAATTCATTAGAAATATAACTGTAGGAGTGAGTTATACGTAAGATAGTGTAGCTACGCGAAAATATAACACTATATTTTGTGCAATTAATGTGGTTTTCGATACCACAATAGGGACCGGAGATCAAATATTTGGGCTATTGGTTTTACTGAGATAACAGTAACACCTCTGTATAATATATGACCATCATTTATTCTACAGCAGTCCTATTCAGGATTAAATAGTCGTAGAGAATTGAATCATAGGTCATACAGAACCAAATGCCAATTGGTATTATTAGGGATCACTCTAGATCGGGCAGAAGAATATTTTGCAGTACCAAGGTGTTCCAGGGTGGTCTCCCATCCGAGTACTGACCCGGCCCTCCACTGCTTGGCTTCCAAGATCAGACGAGATCGGGCATCTCCAGCGGGGTATGTCCGCAATTTCTTAATCTGCCCGTTCAGTCAATCCCAATACCCGTATCGATCGAGTTGTATATCAGAGGTGAACTGAATCAGTCGTGTATTTAGTATTTGAGTTTATCTCATGCCCATGAAAATGAATTTGTAGCAATATTAGTCATAATGCATAAACAAAATTACATTAAGGACAGTTAGCATATGAAATCCGGGATATGATGATGATATATACTCAGGCAGTAATTATAGCAAACCTGTTGCTGTATATAATATATGAGGCAGTAATTATAGCAAACCTGTTGCTGTATATAATATGTGAGGCCTCAAATAATTTATGCCACATACGCCACCACAGCAGAAAATACTGCACACAGAGATAGTTGAGTAGTAATTTGCTGCAAGTGTGCAGCTGGATATAATCAGGCAACAATTGTAGCAAACCTGTTGCTGTGTGCAATATATAGTATATATGACCTCTAACGATTTATACCACACACGCCACCACAGCAGAAAATAATGCACACAAAAACATTTATAGTTGAGTAGCAATTTGCTGTAAGCGTGCAGCTAATGAGCCTCTTTAGGATTCCTTGTTCAAAAATCTGCCGTATCTAGGAATATAATAGTTTACTCCTAGTACCTTATTAGATACCATATAAGTCCAGCACCTCTTGGAGCAGTTGGAAAATGTGTATGTGCTAGGGTAGTCAGATAGCTATAAAATTTAGACTATCAGTGATAAACATATAGAACATTGTACAATGCACATACACATATAGGCAGCATCTAAATATTTTAAGGCAAGTTAATAGCCTATTTGGGCTGTGGTGAATGTGTAGAGAAAAAATATATTTTATGTATTAATACGATACCACTCCCACGGGGCTGCCTGTAGAGAGCTGCCATTTGATATCTCCTGTGAATGACAGGATCCTGGAGGTGTAGTAAAGCCGAAGTGGTGGTCGGCTATTTCCTATGCTGGCAGTGTCCGCTGCTCCACAGCGTGTGGTAGCTGTGTGCCTCCCGGCTCTCAGCGGCTAGACGCGGCTGGACGCC
This sequence comes from Pseudophryne corroboree, assembly GCF_028390025.1. Lineage (NCBI taxonomy): Eukaryota > Metazoa > Chordata > Amphibia > Anura > Myobatrachidae > Pseudophryne > Pseudophryne corroboree. The sequence continues at coordinate 960,449,834 of NC_086444.1, read as the reverse complement.
GTTGCCCGGGTAACTGTCCTGGAGTTCCGGTTGGTGCGATCACGTGTGCGCACCACGTGATCGCATGGGGAGATGACGTATGTTTCGCAGTGTAGCTTGATCACAGAACATAGTGTGATCAGTATGAGTCTCTTATTTATGGACAGTGCTTTCCCTCTTTATTGTACATACTAATTTTACAATAATGGTAATTGCCAATTAATATATAGCCAGTATAGTAGCACAATATAGAATATCATTATAATTATCATAATTACTACCATCAACAATATTTATCCAACGCCACCACACACCTATTTTCACCTCACCCCAACATGGGTTCCCATGTTATCAATTGTCCACATACAAAGTATGATACAGTCCCTACACTTTCAATTGTCATTTGTCATTTCATCACTAATGTTATACACCACCAACCAAATGACTGTTATCACATAATCACCTTTATCTATATCCTCACTTTCTATTCATCACATATATTTAATTACTTTCATTTCCAACTAACTATAACCCCTCTCCCATCCCCCCCTCTTACCCAATATTCGACATAAAACCCACTTCCCCTCCCCCTCACTCCCTCACTCCTCCTCCTCCCACAATTTCCATCCCACCCACCCAAACAAACCCCCATAACCCCTTCCAAAAAACCCCCTGCCGATTTCTCCGTACCAACCAAAAATTCTCTCTTTTCCCAACCCCCAATCTTTCCCCCCCCCCCACTTAGCATCTTTTTTCACCCCTCGATCCGTCTATAATAATTATATAGGCCCCCATTCTAACATACAAACACTAATTATCAATTTACTAATTAATTAATTTTTAATGGTTAAATTTATCTATAATTTTCACATCTTACAATCATTAAATATAAATTTATTTATACTTTAATCAGCTTATCCAGATATGTACAATGACATGAACATGGTTATTTCCATATCACCTTTAGGGCAAATAACCCGTTAAATTGTCAGCACTCAGATTTCAAATTCCACTTATTATTATGCGGCTGAGAAATGTGCATCAATTATTCATAACTATACTGGCTATTGAATAGGCATATATAATATTATATATATATATATATATATATATATACATATATAGTATTATTATAATATCTCTCATTTAATAATTACATGCCATTTGTATGGGATATATAATTATGTGTAGACTGTTACGTTCCCCTCTCTCCCCTCACCCTGGCTGATGTCATTACAAACTTAAGGATAGGCTAAACAAAGTGTCCATCACAATGGAATATCCAATGAACACCCAGCACTGTCCGTAAATAAGAGACTCATACTGATCACACTACGTTCTGTGATCAAGCTACACTGCGAAACGTACGTCATCTCCCCATGCGATCACGTGGTGCGCACACGTGATCGCACCAACCGGAACTCCAGGACAGTTACCCGGGCAACGGCGTCCAGCCGCGTCTAGCCGCTGAGAGCCGGGAGGCACACAGCTACCACACGCTGTGGAGCAGCGGACACTGCCAGCATAGGAAATAGCCGACCACCACTTCGGCTTTACTACACCTCCAGGATCCTGTCATTCACAGGAGATATCAAACGGCAGCTCTCTACAGGCAGCCCCGTGGGAGTGGTATCGTATTAATACATAAAATATATTTTTTTCTCTACACATTCACCACAGCCCAAATAGGCTATTAACTTGCCTTAAAATATTTAGATGCTGCCTATATGTGTATGTGCATTGTACAATGTTCTATATGTTTATCACTGATAGTCTAAATTTTATAGCTATCTGACTACCCTAGCACATACACATTTTCCAACTGCTCCAAGAGGTGCTGGACTTATATGGTATCTAATAAGGTACTAGGAGTAAACTATTATATTCCTAGATACGGCAGATTTTTGAACAAGGAATCCTAAAGAGGCTCATTAGCTGCACGCTTACAGCAAATTGCTACTCAACTATAAATGTTTTTGTGTGCATTATTTTCTGCTGTGGTGGCGTGTGTGGTATAAATCGTTAGAGGTCATATATACTATATATTGCACACAGCAACAGGTTTGCTACAATTGTTGCCTGATTATATCCAGCTGCACACTTGCAGCAAATTACTACTCAACTATCTCTGTGTGCAGTATTTTCTGCTGTGGTGGCGTATGTGGCATAAATTATTTGAGGCCTCACATATTATATACAGCAACAGGTTTGCTATAATTACTGCCTCATATATTATATACAGCAACAGGTTTGCTATAATTACTGCCTGAGTATATATCATCATCATATCCCGGATTTCATATGCTAACTGTCCTTAATGTAATTTTGTTTATGCATTATGACTAATATTGCTACAAATTCATTTTCATGGGCATGAGATAAACTCAAATACTAAATACACGACTGATTCAGTTCACCTCTGATATACAACTCGATCGATACGGGTATTGGGATTGACTGAACGGGCAGATTAAGAAATTGCGGACATACCCCGCTGGAGATGCCCAATCTCGTCTGATCTTGGAAGCCAAGCAGTGGAGGGCCGGGTCAGTACTCGGATGGGAGACCACCCTGGAACACCTTGGTACTGCAAAATATTCTTCTGCCCGATCTAGAGTGATCCCTAATAATACCAATTGGCATTCGGTTCTGTATGACCTATGATTCAATTCTCTACGACTATTTAATCCTGAATAGGACTGCTGTAGAATAAATGATGGTCATATATTATACAGAGGTGTTACTGTTATCTCAGTAAAACCAATAGCCCAAATATTTGATCTCCGGTCCCTATTGTGGTATCGAAAACCACATTAATTGCACAAAATATAGTGTTATATTTTCGCGTAGCTACACTATCTTACGTATAACTCACTCCTACAGTTATATTTCTAATGAATTAATAAAATTATGTTTTAACAGAATTGATTAATATAATCCTCTGAATTGAGTGCTCCCACACAAGAGTCTACTTTCCAACTTTTCTTCTTTGTTGGGTTTTCTTTGTTGATAGTAAAGGAGTAGTCAGCAAGCTGGTTCTGACAATAATGCATTAACATTAAAGCCAAAGGAATGTTCAGTAGGATGGTCATGTCACTAGTTCAGATCAAACATGTATGGAACAGAACAATAATAATGATAATGGTTAATGCAAAAGAAATGATCAGGAACTATCAAGGTCATATATTTGTTATCAGTAATATAGATCAGGAATGCTGAAGACTAATGGTGTAACACCTAATATCATGACACCTACTGTACGTAGTATCAGATGCAGGCTTAAATAGGATTTTCTGTTCAAATTTGGCTACGTGATAATATCACATGACTACCAGTATACCTTGTCAGGAAAACCATGTACCTTTTCCTATTATAGTGAGCAAGACACTGACTGGAGAGGAGAAGCACCCCGAAGGTACTGTAAGTATTAGCGTTTTTTCTAAGTGGTGAATTGGAAGGATTAGTGGGCTGAAATTCTTGATGAAAGTGGCTAATGTATACCGGGGCATAACTAGGTTGGCGTGGACAGTGCTGAGCACAAATGCCTCATAGTTACAACCGACTGCATCCACCTGCAATCCCCTTTGTATGCACTGCCACCGCCAGCTGCTGTGTACCGCCTGCTGCAGTATATAATAGTAGCGGTGTGCCCTGCTCCTTCTCTGCCATGTGCACAGGTACCATTACACATTACAGCGGGCGCACTACGGCTGCCTCCCATTTGCTCCTGCCCATCTCCTGCAGTGTCTCTTGGGACTGGGAGAGACATCATAACCCAGTTCAACCCCACAGCTTCTTGCACTGAGTAGCCGCAGCATTGGGGCAGACATTGCGCTGCACAGTGCCAACAAGTCAAGCAGCCAGCAGCAGTCAGGCATCAGGAGAAGAAGCAGCAACTGGTGGGCACTGACAGAGGAAGAGGAATGAGTTTAGCAGCACTGCAGCTCCCTTGGTGGGAAGGAGAAGGAGGAGGAATAAAGATGAGATGGAGGCATGATGATGAATGAGGAGGAGGAATGATGATGATGAGGAGGAGGATGATGATGATAAGGAGGAATGATGAGAAGGGGCTTTACTGTGGCATAAACTTTATAGGGGGTTCTACTGTTGTACAATATGTATAAAGGGCTCTGCTGTCTGGTGTGTGGTGTAATGTGAATAACGGACACTACTGTGTGGTCAGGTGTATTAGGGGCTCTACTGTGCAGTGTAATGTAAATAATGGACACTGCTGTGCAGTGTAATGTGATTTGGTACTATTCTGAGGCCACACCCCTTTCCCACAAAGTCACACACTTTTTTTTGTCTATCCCTGATATGTACTGTATATGCTCCTCTTTAACTAAAACAAATCCCATTTGTGTTACTCTCTGACACTAAGCAGAGTGTGCCTATAGGTCGCCCACACTATTGCAGACTTTTGATGCTATAATCTTCCTTCTAGCATGTGCGAGACATTTTATTAATTTTATAGGTATCTTGTACTCTATAAGCATATACAGTTGTTCTCATACGTTTACATACCCTAGCAGAATTTGTGATTTTCTGGCAATTTGTCAGAGAATATGAATGATAACTCAAAAATTTTTCTTTCACTCATGGTTAGTGGTTGGGTGAAGCCATTTATTGTCAAACAACTGTGTTTACTCTTTTTAAATCATAATGACAACAGAAACTACCCAAATGATCCTGATCAAAAGTTTACATACCATGGAGATTTTGGCCTGATAACATGCACACAAGTTGCCACAAACGGGTTTGAATGGCTACTAAAGGTAACCATCCTCACCTGTGATCTGTTTGCTTGTAATCAGTGTGTGTGTAATGATCAGGATCATTTGGGTAGTTTCTGTTGTCATTATGATTTAAAAAGAGTAAACACAGTTGTTTGACAATAAATGGCTTCACCCAACCACTAACCATGAGTGAAAGAAAAGTTTGTGAGTTATCATTCATATTCTCTCTGACAAATGGCCAGAAAATCACAAATTCTGCTAGGTTATGTAAACGTATGAGCACAACTGAATATGGGCACATGCACACGATGTCACTTTGATTTCTGTACATGATAGCTGCCTCTTGCTTTATAAAGCAAAGATAGAAAAAAAACATTGCTGAAGTCTATGTCAGCTGATCAAAAAATATACTTAAAAAATAATTACTGTAAATGCAGGCTTCACTTGTCACAAAGTGTTGGCTACATTGTTATAAAACACTCTATTACAAAATAATTGCAAATATCAATCTCTATAAATACACCATAATCCATCTTAAAGAATGTTGTAGATAAATTCAGCATAGCGTGAGAGAACGAAAATACTTAACCTTGAAGTTGTTATCAAATGTCTCAAGTACAGTATCTGTGATACTGTAAGAATACCAATAACACGCAGTACAGACTTATAGGGCAGTATCCAATTACCTGCGGTCAATTAGTGGAGGTAGTTGTCTCACCTGGGTCTAACCAATTAGCCAAGAATAGCCGGCACTTATCCCTGATGCTGGCACTTATCACGGACTATGAGGCACGGAAGCATAATATGCGCTAAGTGTCCCTTATACTGCCGATATATGCCATAATACATAGGTCCACGTTTTTTGGGGGGATCTATGTATTTTCGTACAAAAAAAGTGTGTTTTTCTCACAACCTAATTGGATAGGAGTGATTAAAAAAAACTTCTAAACAGTAATGTTAGCATGTACAACTACATAACTTCTCATAGACCACTCCCATGACCAACCAGTTATTAGTGCTGGTATAGAGAAGATAATTATTTTTTTACAAAAACTGGGCATTTTGCTGTGGATGATAAGTGGATAATAAGTGGGACTCATCATCCGCAGTTTTAAGGTACATTTGGATGTATGTACTAAGCCTTGGGGAGAAATAAAGTACCAACCAAACAGCTCCTAAATGTCATTCTATAAACACAGCCTGTAACATGGCAGATAGGAGCTGACTGACTGAACTGACTTTATCTTCATCTACTTTAACTCTCTCCAAGGCTTAGTACATAGGCCCTCATTCAGTATGGATCACATTTGCAGCTTTGCAAATGCGATGCTTAGCAATGCAAATGCAAATACAAATGCATTTGCAATCACAGTACTGCTACCAGTACTGCTACCAGTGCCAGTCGCAGTCTTGGATCAAACATCGTGACATCAGCAAGTTGAGTAATCCTCAGTTTACACTACTCAGGCTGGCTGTCGCAGGGTGGTTTGCGAGGCCAAGTAAACTGTATCTCACGATGCAGTCCTTGTCTTTCTGTCCGTTTCTGGCAATGCTGGACACCCCATCCCTCCCCCCAAAAGCCTCTGCCTGTCAATCAGGCAGAATCATTCACAATACTGTGATGTGATCGCAGGACACGTTCTGCGCATGTGCAGATTCACGATTATTACATATCTACACTTGGGATCGCTAATGCGATTTATACTGAATAACTCCATAGACCCAATATACCGTAAAACTGAGTATGATGAGTCACACTTAAGGAAGATGTTAGTAAAATTATTCTAATACAGCACACACTTCTGATTGCAGGTAGAACACAGTTTATTCAAACATATGAAATATGATAATAAGACTAGTCAGATTGTTACTACTAATTACTTTGCACGTGCAGGCATATTAACTTGTATAATCTAAATACTCATGGTGCATTCTGAAAGCAATTGCTTAGACTATCAATATAGGGTCTGATTCATTATGGATCGCTATTGAGGCTGAGAAAGCGATAATCACAAATCTGCTATTGCTAAAAGTCGCATGTGAAGAGTAGAGATGAGTGGGTTCGGTTCCTCAGGATCCGAACACCCGCCCCCCCCCCCCCGAACTTCAACCATTTTACACGGTTCCGAGGCAGCCTCGGATCCTCCTGCCTTGCTCGGTTAACACGAATGCGCCCGAACGTCATCATCCCACTGTCGTATTCTCGCGAGATTCGTATTGCATATAAAGAGACACGCGTCGCCGCCATTTTCACTCATGCATTGGAGATGATAGCGAGAGGACGTGGCTGCATTCTCTCAGTTTCTGTGTTCAGTGTGCTGCAAATATCTGTGCTCAGTGTGCTGCAAATATCTGTGCTCAGTGTGCTGCAAATATCTACGTTCTCTGCCTGAAAACGCTCCATATCTGTGCTGGATTGTAGTTGTGCACAGTATATAGTAGGAGGACAGTGAAGAATTTTGCTGACCACCAGTATATATATAGCAGTACGGTACAGTAGTCCATTGCTCTACCTAAGTGTCGTCAAAGTATACAATCCATACCTGCTGACCACCAGTATATATATAGCAGTACGGTACAGTAGTCCATTGCTCTACCTCTGTGTCGTCAAGTATACAATCCATACCTGTGCTGCATTGTAGTTGTGCGCAGTATATAGTAGGAGGACAGTGCAGAATTTTGCTGACCACCAGTATATATATAGCAATACGGTACAGTAGTCCATTGTTCTACCTCTGTGTCATCAAGTATACAATCCATACCTGTGCTGCACTGCTGCATTGTAGTTGTGCACAGTATATAGTAGGACAGTGCAGAATTTTGCTGACCACCAGTATATATATAGCAGTACAGTACAGTAGTCCATTGCTCTACCTAAGTGTCGTCAAGTATACAATCCATACCTGTGCTGCATTGTAGTTGTGCGCAGTATATAGTAGGAGGACAGTGCAGAATTTTGCTGACCACCAGTATATATATATAGCAGTACGGTACAGTAGTCCATTGCTCTACCTCTGTGTTGTCAAGTATACACTCCATACCTGTGCTGCATTGTGGTTGTGCGTAGTATATAGTAGGAGGACAGTGCAGAATTTTGCTGACCACCAGTATATATATAGCAGTATGGTACAGTAGTCCATTGCTCTACCTTTGTGTCGTCAAGTATACAATCCATACCTGTGCTGGATTGTAGTTGTGCGCAGTATATAGTAGGAGGACAGTGCAGAATTTTGCTGACCACCAGTATATATATAGCAGTACGGTACAGTAGTCCATTGGCCTACCTCTGAGTCATCAAGTACACAATCCATACCTGTGCTGCATTGTAGTTGTACGCAGTATATAGTAGGAGGACAGTGCAGAAATTTGCTGACCACCAGTATATATATATATATATATATATATATATATATATAGCAGTACGGTACAGTAGGCTATTGCTATTGATATATTACTGGCATATAATTCCACACATTAAAAAATGGAGAACAAAAATGTGGAGGGTGAAATAGGGAAAGATCAAGATCCACTTCCACCTCGTGCTGAAGCTGCTGCCACTAGTAATGGCCGAGACGATTAAATGCCATCAACGTCGTCTGCTAAGGCCGATGCCCAATATCATAATAGAGAGCATGTAAAATCAAAAAAACAAAAGTTCACTAAAATGACCCAAAAATCAAAATTAAAAGTGTCTGATGAGAAGCGTAAACTTGCCAATATGCCATTTACGACACGGAGTGGCAAGGAACGGCTGAGGCCCTGGCCTATGTTCATGGCTAGTGGTTCAGCTTCACATGAGGATGGAAGCACTCATCCTCTCACTCGAAAAATTAAAAGACTTAAGCTGGCAAAAGCACAGCAAAGAACTGTGTGTTCTTCTAAATCACAAATCCCCAAGGAGAGTCCAATTGTGTTGGTTGCGATGCCTGACCTTCCCAACACTGGACGGGAAGAGGTGGCGCCTTCCACCATTTGCACGCCCCCTGCAAGTGCTGGAAGGAGAACCTGCAGTACAGTTCCTGATAGTCAAATTGAAGATGTCACTGTTGAAGTACACCAGGATGAGGATATGGGTGTTGCTGGCATGAGGAGGAAATCGACAAGGAGGATTCTGATGGTGAGGTGGTTTGTTTAAGTCAGGCACCAGGGGAGACACCTGTTGTCCGTGGGACGAATATGGCCATTGACATGCCTGGTCAAATAACAAAAAAAAATCACCTCTTCAGTGTGGAATTATTTTAACAGAAATGCGGACAACAGGTTTCAAGCCATGTGTTGCCTTTGTCAAGCTGTAATAATTAGGGGTAAGGACATTAACCACCTAGGAACATCCTCCCTTATACGTCACCTGGAGCGCATTCATCAGAAGTCATTGACAAGTTCAAAAACATTGGGTGACAGCGGAAGCAGTGCACTGACAACTAAATCCCTTCCTCTTGTAACCAAGCTCCTGCAAACCACACCACCAACTCCCTCAGTGTCAATTTCCTCCTTAGGCAGGAAAGCCAATAGTCCTGCAGGCCATATCACTGGCAAGTCTGACGAGTCCTCTCCTGCCTGGGATTCCGCCGATGCATCCTTGAGTGTAACGCCTACTGCTGCTGGCGCTGCTGTTGTTGCTGCTGGGAGTCAATCGTCATCCCAGAGGGGAAGTCGGAAGACCACTTGCACTACTTCCAGTAAGCAATTGACTGTCCAACAGTCCTTTGCGAGGAAGATGAAATATCACAGCAGTCATCCTGCTGCAAAGCGGATAATTCAGGTCTTGGCAGCTGCGGTGGTGTTAAACATGTGTCCGGTATCCACCGTTAATTCACAGGGAATTAGAGAATTGATTGAGGTACTGTGTCCCTGGTACCAAATACCATCTAGGTTCCATTTCTCTAGGCAGGCGATACCGAGAATGTACACAGACCTCAGAAAAAGAGTCACCAGTGTCCTAAAAAATGCAGTTGTACCCAATGTCCACTTAACCACGGACATGTGGACAAGTGGAGCAGGGCAGACTCAGGACTATATGACTGTGACAGCCCACTGGGTAGATGTATTGCCTCCCGCATCAAGAACAGCAGCGGCGGCACCAGTAGCAGCATCTCGCAAATGCCAACTCATTCCTAGGCAGGCTACGCTTTGTATCACCGGTTTCCATAAGAGGCACACAGCTGACAACCTCTTATGGAAACTGAGGAACATCATCGCAGAATGGCTTACCCCAATTGGACTCTCCTGGGGATTTGTGACATCGGACAATGCCACCAATATTGTGCGTGCATTACATGTGGGCAAATTCCAGCACGTCCCATGTTTTGCACATACATTGAATTTGGTGGTGCAGAATTTTAAAAAAAATGACAGGGGCTTGCAAGAGATGCTGTTGGTGGCCCAAAGAATTGCGAGCCACTTTCGGCATTCAGCCACAGCGTGCCGAAGACTGGAGCACCAGCAAACACTCCTGAACCTGCCCCGCCATCATCTGAAGCAAGAGGTGGTAACGAGGTGGATTTCAACCCTTTATATGCTTCAGAGGATGGAGGAGCAGCAAAAGGCCATTAAAGCCTTTACATCTGCCTACGATATAGGCAAAGGAGGGGGAATGCACCTGACTCAAGCGCAGTGGAGAATGATTTCAACGTTGTGCAAGGTTCTGCAACCCTTAGAACTTGCCTAGTGATGTGCACCGGACATTTTTCGGGTTTTGTGTTTTGGTTTTGGATTCGGTTCAGCGGCCGTGTTTTGGATTCGGACGCGTTTTGCCAAAACCTCCCTGAAAATTTTTTGTCGGATTCGGGTGTGTTTTGGATTCGGGTGTTTTTTTACAAAAAACCCTCAAAAACAGCTTAAATCATCGAATTTGGAGGTCATTTTGATCCCATAGTATTATTAACCTCAATAACCATAATTTCCACTCATTTTCAGTCTATTCTGAACACCTCACACCTCACAATATTATTTTTAGTCCTAAAATTTGCACTGAGGTCGCTGGATGACTAAGCTAAGCGACCCAAGTGGCCGACACAAACACCTGGCCCATCTAGGAGTGGCACTACAGTGTCAGACAGGATGGCACTTCAAAAAAATAGTCCCCAAAAAGCACATGATGCAAAGAAAAAAAGAGGCGCAATGAGGTAGCTGTTTGACTAAGCTAAGCGACCCAAGTGGCCGACACAAACACCTGGCCCATCTAGGAGTGGCACTGCAGTGTCAGACAGGATGGCACTTCAAAAAAATAATCACCAAACAGCACATGATGCAAAGAAAAAAAGAGGCGCAATGAGGTAGCTGTGTGACTAAGTTAAGCTACCCAAGTGGCCGACACAAACACCTGGCCCATCTAGGAGTGGCACTGCAGTGTCAGACAGGATGGCACTTCAAAAAAATAGTCCCCAAACAGCACATGATGCAAAGAAAAAAAGAGGCGCAATGAAGTAGCTGTGTGACTAAGCTAAGCGACCCAAGTGGCCGACACAAACACCTGGCCCATCTAGGAGTGGCACTGCAGTGTCAGACAGGATGGCACTTCAAAAAAATAGTCCCCATACAGCACATGATGCAAAGAAAAAAAGAGGCGCAATGAGGTAGCTGTGTGACTAAGCTAAGCGACCCAAGTGGCCGACACAAACACCTGGCCCATCTAGGAGTGGCACTGCAGTGTCAGACAGGATGGCACTTCAAAAAAATAGTCCCCAAACAGCACATGATGCAAAGAAAAAAAGAGGCGCAATGAGGTAGCTGTGTACTAAGCTAAGCGACCCAAGTGGCCGACACAAACACCTGGCCCATCTAGGTGTGGCACTGCAGTGTCAGACAGGATGGCACTTCAAAAAAATAGTCCCCAAACAGCACATGATGCAAAGAAAAAAAGAGGCGCAATGAGGTAGCTGTGTGACTAAGCTAAGTGACCCAAGTGGGCGACACAAACACCTGGCCCATCTAGGAGTGGCACTGCAGTGTCAGACAGGATGGCACTTCAAAAAAATAGTCCCCAAACAGCACATGATGCAAAGAAAAAAAGAGGCGCAATGAGGTAGCTGTGTGACTAAGCTAAGTGACCCAAGTGGGCGACACAAACACCTGGCCCATCTAGGAGTGGCACTGCAGTGTCAGACAGGATGGCACTTCAAAAAAATAGTCCCCAAACAGCACATGATGCAAAGAAAAAAAGAGGCGCAATGAGGTAGCTGTGTGACTAAGCTAAGCGACCCAAGTGGCCGACACAAACACCTGGCCCATCTAGGAGTGGCACTGTAGTGTCAGACAGGATGGCACTTCCAAAAATAGTCCCCAAACAGCACATGATGCAAAGAAAAATGAAAGAAAAAAGAGGTGCAGGCATCGCAACTGACACAATTGGACTCTTCTTGGGGATTTGTGATTTAGAAGAACGCACAGTTCTTTGCTGTGCTTTTGCCATCTTAACTCTTTAAAGTGTTTTAGCAGGAGGATGAGTACTTCCATCCTCAAGTGAAGCTGAACCACTAGCCTTGAACATAGGCCAGGCCCTCAGCCGTTCTTTGCCACTCAGTGTCGTAAATGGCACATTGGCAAGTTTACGCTTCTCCTCAGACGATTTTGATTTAGATTTTTGGGTCATTTTACTGAGCTTTATTTCTTTGGATTTTACATGCTCTCTACTATGACATTGGGCATCGGCCTTGGCAGACGACGTTGATGGCATTTCATCGTCTCAGCCATGACTAGTGGCAGCAGCTTCAGCACGAGGTGGAAGTGGATCTTGATCTTTCCCTATTTTACCCTCCACATTTTTGTTCTCGATTTTTTAATGTGTGGAATTATATGCCAGTAATATATCAATAGCAATGGCCTACTACTATATATACTGCGCACAACTGAAATGCACCACAGGTGCATGGATGGATAGTATACTTGACGACACAGAGGTAGGTAGAGCAGTGGCCTACTGTACCGTACTGCTATATATTATATACTGGTGGTCAGCAAACTGTGCAAAACTGAAATGCACCACAGGTATGGATGGATAGTATACTTGACGACACAGAGGTAGATAGAGCAGTGGCCTACTGTACCGTACTGCTATATAGTATATACTGGTGGTCAGCAAACTGTGCAAAACTGAAATGCACCACAGGTATGGATGCATAGTATACTTAACGACACAGAGCAAGGTAGAGCAGTGGCCTACTGTACCGTACTGCTATATAGTATATACTGGTGGTCAGCAAACTGTGCAAAACTGAAATGCACCACATGTATGGATGGATAGTATACTTGACGACACAGAGGTAGGTAGAGCAGTGGCCTACTGTACCGTACTGCTATATAGTATATACTGGTGGTCAGCAAACTGTGCAAAACTGAAATGCACCACAGGTATGGATGGATAGTATACTTGACGACACAGAGGTAGGTAGAGCAGTGGCCTACTGTACCATACTGCTATATAGTATATACTGGTGGTCAGCAAACTGTGCAAAACTGAAATGCACCACAGGTATGGATGGATAGTATACTTGACGACACAGAGGTAGGTAGAGCAGTGGCCTTCTGTACCGTACTCCTATATATTATATACTGGTGGTCAGCAAAATTATGCACTGTACTCCTCCTATATAATACTGCTGGTCCCCAGTCCCCACAATAAAGCAGTGTGAGCACAGATATATGCAGCACACTGAGCACAGTATGGAGCGTTTTTCGGGCAGACAACGTATACTGGTGGTCACTGGTCAGCAAAACTCTGCACTGTACTCCTCCTATATAATACTGCTGGTCCCCAGTCCCCACAATAAAGCAGTGTGAGCACAGATATATGCAGCACACTGAGCACAGATATGGAGCGTTTTTCAGGCAGACAACGTATACTGGTGGTCACTGGTCAGCATAACTCTGCACTGTACTCCTCCTATATAATACTGCTGGTCCCCAGTCCCCACAATAAAGCAGTGTGAGCACAGATATATGCAGCACACTGAGCACAGATATGGAGCGTTTTTCAGGCAGACAACGTATAATACTGGTAGTCACTGGTCAGCAAAACTCTGCACTGTACTCCTCCTATAATACTGCTTGTCCCCAGAATAAAGATATTTGCACTGCAGCCCCCTGAAACAAAGTGAGAGGACGCCAGCCACGTCCTCTCACTATCATTTCCAATGCACGAGTGAAAAATGGCGGGCTCCTTATATAGAATCCGAATCTCGCGAGAATCCGACAGCGGGATGATGACGTTCGGGCGCGCTCGGGTTAACCGAGCCATACGGGAGAATCCGAGTATGCCTCGGACCCGTGTAAAATGGGTGAGGTTCGGGGGGGTTAGAATTCCGAGGAACCGAACCCGCTCATCACTACTTGCCACACATGAAGTCAGTTCAGACACTGCCAGCCTGAGTCAGGTCATTCCCCTCATCAGGCTTTTGCAGAAGAAGCTGGAGTGATTGAAGGAGGAGCTAAAACGGAGCGATTCCGCTAGGCATGTGGGACTTGTGGATGGAGCCCTTAATTCGCTTCACCAGGATTTACGGGTAGTCAATCTGTTGAAATCAGAGCACTACATTTTGGCCACCAAGCTCGAGCCTAGGTTTAAAGCCTACATTGTATCTCTCTTTCCGGCAGACACAAGTGTGCAGAGGTGCAAGGACCTGCTGGTGAGTAAATTGTCAACTCAAGTGTAATGTGACCCATCAACAGCTTATCCTTCAATTTTTCCCACCACTGGGGCTGAAAGGAAAAGGAAAATATTTCCTAGCCCACCCGCTGGTGGTGATGCAGGGCAGTCAGGAGCGAAAGCTGACATCTGGTCCGGACTGAAGGACCTGCCAATGATTACTGACATGTCTACTGTCACTGCATTTGATTCTGTCACCATTGAAAGAATGGTGGAGGATTATATGAGTGACAACATCCAAGTAGGCTTGTCAGACAGTCCGTAGGTATACTGGCAGGAAAAGAGGCAATTTGGATGCTCTTGTACAAACTAGCTTTATTTTACCTAAGTTTATCCCCCCTACAGTGTGTACTCCGAAAGAGTGTTTAGTGCAGCCGGTAACTTTGTTAGCTATCGGCGTACGAGGTTACTACCACAAAATGTGGAGAAGATGATGTTCATCAAAATGAATTATAAATTCCTCCAGGAAGACCTTGACCAGCAACTGTCTCCAGAAAGTACACAGAGACCTGTGATGGTGGATTCCAGCGGGGACAAATTAATAATCTGTGAGGAGGGGGATGTACACAGTGAAAGGGGTGAGGAATCAGTGGATGTAGATGAGGTTGACAGCTTGGCTCTGTAGAGCCAGTATGTGCTAGGAGAGATTGATTGCTTCTTTTTTTGTGGGGGCCCAAACAAACCAGTCATTTCAGACCTTGTCGCTGAAATGATTGGTTTGTTAAAGTGTGCATGTCCTGTTTATACAACATAAAGGTGGGTGAGAGGGCACAAGGACAATTCCATGTGCTGTTTGGGGACTATTTTTTTAAAGTGCCATCCTGTCTGACACTTCCGTATATGTCCAATGGTACTGCCATTTAATTCCAGTGATTTTGCTGTATAATTCCTGTGATTTGGACGTAGAATTACAGTGATTTTGCTGTTTAATTCCAGTGATATTGCCATTTAATTCCAGTGATTTTGCCTTTTAATTACAGTGATTTGGACGTATAATTCCAGTGATTTGGACATATAGGGGGTAATTCCAAGTTGATCGCAGCAGGATTTTTGATAGCAATTGGGCAAAACCATGTGCACTGCAGGGGAGGCAGATATAACATGTGCAGAAAGAGTTAGATTTGGGTGGGTTATTTTATTTCTGTGCAGGGTAAATACTGGCTGCTTTATTTTTACACTGCAATTTAGATTGCAGATTGAACTCACCACACCCAAATCTAACTCTCTTTGCACATGTTATATCTGCCTCCCCTGCAGTGCACATGGTTTTGCCCAATTGCTAACAAAAATCCTGCTGCGATCAACTTGGAATTACCCCAATAATTCCAGTGATTTTTCTGTATAATTCCAGTAATTTTGCAGTATAATTCCAGTGATTTGGACGTATAATTCCAATGATTTTGCAGTATAATTCCAGTGAATTTGCCATATAATTCCAGTGATTTTGCCTTATAATTCCAGTGATTTGGGGGGTAATTCTGAGTTGATGGCAGCAGCAAGTTTGTTAGCAATTGGGCAAAACCATGTGCAATGCAGGGGGGGCAGATATAACATTTGCAGAGAGAGTTAGATTTGTGTGTGTTATTTTGTTTCTGTGCAGGGTAAATACTGGCTGCTTTATTTTTACACTGCAATTTAGAATTCAGTTTGAATACACCCATCCCAAATCTAACTCTCTCTGCACATGTTATATCTGCCCCCCTGCAGTGCACATGGTTTTGCCCAACTGCTAATAAAATTGCTGCAGCCATCAACTCAGAATTAAGCCCTTTGGCGCATAATTCCAGTGATTTTGACATATAATTTCAGTGATTTTGCTGTATAATTCCAGTGATTTTGCAGTATAATTCCAGTGATTTGGATGTATAATTCCAGTGTTTTTGGCATTTAATTCCAGTGATTTGGAAGTATAATTCCAGTAATTCCACTGGGAATTGTTTGTGTCACTTGGCTTAGTCATACAGCTACCTCATTGCACCTCTTCGACATCTTTGCATGAGGTGATGTTTGGGGCCTAGTTTTTGCAAAGTTCCATTCTGTCTGACACTGCCATAAGAGTCCAGAGATACTGCTGTATTAGTACTGCGGTACTGCCATATAAGTCCACCAATTGCAGAATTTTTGAAAAACGAGAGGGGTATGCAGGAGATGCTGTCAGTGGACCAAACAATTGCTGCACACTTTCGACATTAAGCCACTGCGTGACACTACTAGATGGGCCAGGTGGTTGTGTCGCTTAGCTTAGTCATACAGCAACCTCGGTGCACCTCTTTTTCTTCTTTGCATCATGTGCTGTTTGGGGCCTTTTGTTTTGGATATCTGCCCTCCTGTCTGCCACTGATGTGCCACTCCTAGATGGGCCAGTTGTTTGTGTTGCTTGGCTTAGTCATACAGCTAACTCATTGCACGTCTTCTACATCTTTGCATGAAGTTCTGTTTGGGGCCTAGTTTTTGAAAAGTGCCATCCTGTCTGACACTGCAGTGCTACTCCTAGATGGGCCAGGTGTTTGTGCCGCACACTTGTGTCGCTTGGCTTAGTCATACAGCAGCCTTGGTGCACTTCTTTTTCTTCTTTGCATAATGTGCTGTTTGAGGCCTTTTTTATATCTGCCATCCTGTCTGACACTGCAGTGACAGTCCTAGATGGGCCAGTTATTTGTGCCACACATTTGTGTCATTTAGCTTAGTCATACAGCCACCTCGGTGCAACCTTTTGGCCTAAAAACAATATTTTGAGGTGTGAGGTGTTCAGAATAGACTGGAAATGAGTGCAAATGAATGTTATTGAGGTTAATAATACCGTAGGATCAAAATTACCCCCAAATTCTGTGATTTTAACCATTTTTATGTTTTTTTTTTTAAATCATCCAGATCCAAAACCAAAACACGAAAGGGTGGTTTTGGCAAAACCAAGCTAAAAACAAAACACGAAAGTGGAATTAGAACCAAAACCAAAACACAAATCATGAAAAGTGCCAGCCACACATCTCTATACTTTATACAGTCAAAACTTTGACGTAAACGTCAGTATGACAGGAAAAGCTCTACCTCACCTGCCTCACCCCACCGCACATCACTGGTAGGGTTAGGGTTAAAATGCTCACAGGGATCTGTTGTTATTCTGAAAATCGGGATGCTGCTGTGGGCATTCTGACTGTTGGGGTCTCAACCCCCTACATTCCGAAACCATCCCCTTTTTTAATCATATATATCTCTAGCATTTATGTTATTTGCATTTTAACAAAATATCCTTATACAAACTGTTACCTATTTTATCAATAAAATGTCTCTATAATTAGTATGATTTTTTCTGTCCATCTACATACCTGTATTACTCTGCCATGCCAGTCCTATTCAATCAGCCTCTTATACAGTATTTTCTTCAAGTGCAACCTCATTTCCCCAGTGGCCCATTCCTCTCTTTCTTTCCTGCAAGCACTGAGCAGCAGATTTTAAATTACCAACATTTACCCGTCAGAATTCTATAAAAGCAACTTTCACTTCCTTTCTAACTTCACAATGATCAGTGATACAAATGCAACATTCAATATTCAAAAAACACTTTTCTTAAACTATTTCTAATCTTACTGGGACCCTGCAAAACAATACACAAAGATTTACACTTCAAAGATCAAAACACACTTATAGCAAAAATACAGAATGTAATGTTAATAGAATATTTGAAGTTTGAGTCCGTCTTTGTTCTTTATTTGCCATAGGATGAAAGACTATCAAGTACAATTTAATATTTTATAACTTATTTTCCACTCACTCTTTAAAGAAAAGTTTCCTATTATGTTGTACAATGAAAAGTTGTAACGTTGTGCATATTTAATTTCCTGTCAACTTATTTAAAGTTACGTATGATGTATGTTGCTGTTTTAAGAGTTTGTATGTTTATATATGTAGCTTTGTAAAACATTTCCTTTAATTATTAATCAGCCATACACAGCTACCACAGCAGTTGCACTTAGAGGTGACTTGAACATATGCCCATTTGCTTAGTGTAAAATAAGCAATTTGTATTGTGTATGCCTTCCTAAAAAGGCATGCACCTATATCCATATGGCTCATGATGCTTTGAGATACAGAATGAGTAATGTAAGTGTCTGCAAACACAGACTATGGGGTCTATTTACTAAGCCTTGGATGGAGATAAAGTGGATGGAGATAGAGTACCAGCCAAGCAGCTCCTAACTGTCATGTTACAGGTTGTGTTTGAAAAATGACAGTTAGGAGCTGCTTAGCTGGTACTCTATCTCCATCCACTTTATCTCCAACCAAGGCTTAGAAAATAGACCCCTGAGTACATTAGAGCATATTCATGTGATTCCAAATTATGGCAACAAGCATTGGAGTATACATGTCAGTAGCCAGATAACTTGACTGTGGGGGTAATTCAGAGTTGATCGCAGCAGCAAATTTGTTGGCGGTTGGGAAAAACTATCTGCACTGCAGGGGGGGGGGCAGATATAACATTTGCAGAGAGTGTTAGATTTGGGTGGGTTATATTGTTTCTGTGCAGGGTAAATACTGGCTGCTTTATTTTTACACTGCAATTTAGTTTCAGTTCGAACACACCCCACCCAAATCTAACTATCTCTGCACATGTTATATCTGCCACACCTGCAGTGCACATGGTTTTGCCCAACTGCTAACAAATTTGCTGCTGCGATCAACTCTGAATTAGGCCCTGTGTCTGAAGTTCATTACAAATGCATGCTGATGACAATGGGGGTCATTCCGACCCGATTGCTCGCTGCAGTTTATCACAGTGCAGCGATGGGGCTGGGACTGCGCATGCGCCGGTGCATGGCAGCCGTCGGTGCCTAGCGATCGCATCTGAGACAAAGGCAGTCGCTGGGCAGTAGGGGGCTGAATGGCAGCATTAAGCCGCCATTTAGGTGGAACAGTCCGGCAAATGCAGGTGTGGCCGGACCGCTGCGGGCCGGGGAGCGATGAGTAGCTCCTGGTCAGCACGCCAAAGCTGCGCTTGCCGGGAGCTACTCTTGAAGTGCAAAGGCAAGGGTCATTGCTATGCAGTGTAATGTGAATAAAATTGTGCTACTGTGTTGTGCAATTTGAATTGAAAGTACTATTACAGTATGTGACCATGTTGCTCCTTTGTGAGATCAATGTCCCTTTATAAAGTATGGGAAGTAGGGCACTAATTTATAGTTTGCAGGGGGGGTGCAGAAAACACTAGCACTGGCCCTGGCTCTGCTTAATGTGAGGAGAGGGGGAGGGTGGCTGGGTAAATGAGTACCACCACCTCTCCAGGAAAACTTTAAGCCCTGACCATGGGTGTATAGATGGGTCCTTTGGAAGCCGCTGGCACTTTAAGAATTTAATAGTGTGGGCTGGCTCCTCCCTCTATGCCCCTCCTACCAGACTCATTCTAGAAACTGTGCCCGAGGAGACGGACATACTTCGAGAGAAGGAAATACACAGATAGTGGTGAGATTCACACCAGCTCACACATAACAAAAAGGAAAGTCAAGCTAACCAAGCTGGAACAATTCAGCAATGGCTGAAACAACAATACTGAACCATGTAACAATGCAGGAATATGAACCACTGGGCAGGCGCCCAACATCCTCTACAGACTACGAGAAAATGATTTACCGGTCTATTTTCTCTTATGTCCTAGAGGATGTTGGGGTCCATTTTGTACCATGGGGATGTACCAAAGCTCCCAGTATGGGAGAGTGCTGAGGTTTCTGCAGAACAGATTGACCAAACTTTAGGTCCTCAGAGGCCAAAGTATCGAACTTTGAGAATTTAGCAAATGTGTTCGACACAGACCAAGTAGCTGCTCGGCAAAGCTATAAAGCCGAGACACCCCGAGCAGCTGCCCAGGAAGAACCCACTTTACAAGTAGAGTGGGCCTTAACAGATTTTGGGCACTGCAAGCCAGCCGTCGAATAAGCATGCAGGATAGTAAACCTGATCCAGCGAGAAATCGTCTGATTAGAAGCAGGACACCCAACCTTGTTGGGATCATAAAGGACAAATAAAGCGTCTGACTTCCTGTGACGAGGTTCTCTTCACATAAATTTTCAAAGCCCTCACCACATCCAAGGACTTTGAGGTAATTGAGGAGTCAGTAGCCACTGGCACCACAATAGGTTGTTTGATATGAAAAGCTGACACAACCTTCAGAAGAAATTGCTGATGCATTCTGAGCTCAGCCCTATCTTCATGGAAATCAAGTAAGGGCTCTTGTATGACAATGCCCCCAATTCTGACACATGTCTAGCAGATGCCAATGCCAACAGTGTGACCGTCTTCCAAGTAAGAAACTTGACATCCTTCTCCTGCAAAGGTTCGAACCAATCCGATTACAAGAACTGCAGCACCACATTAAGATCCCCAGGTGCCATAGGAGGCACAAAGGGTGGTTGGATGTGCAGAACCCCTTTCAAGAATATCTGAACCTCAGGGAGGGCAGCCAATTGTTTCTGGAAGAAAATGAACAAGGACAAAATCTGAACATTTATGGAGCCCAAGCGGAGGCCCACGTCCACACCTGTTTGCAGAAAGAGGAGAAACCATCCCAGTTGAAACTCCACCATTGGAAACTTCTTGGATTCACACCAAGAAACATACTTTTTCCAAATCTGATAATAATGTTTAGACGTAACTCCCTTCCTAGCTTTAATCAGGGTAGGAATAACCTTTTTCGGCATTCCCTTCTGAGCTAAGATCTGGCGTTCAACCTCCATGCCATCAAATGTAGCTGCGGTGAGTCTTGATAGGCGAATGGCCCCTGTTGTAGAAGGTCCTCGTGAAGAGGAAGAAGCCTCGGATCCTCCAGCAGTAATTCCAGAAGATCCACGTACCAAGCCCTCCTTGGACAGTCTGGAGCAATGAGGATTGCCTGTTCTTTTTTTAGTTTGAGAATCCTTGGGATGAGTGGAAGTGGAGGGAACACATACACTGACTGGAACACCCACGGAGTTACCAGGGCATCCACCGCCACTGCCTCTGGGTTTCTCGATCTGGAACAGTACCTTTGAAGCTTCTTGTTGAGAGGAGAGGCCATGATAGCTACCTGAGCTGATTGCTGATAGCGCCACCGTGTGCTTATCTTCCAAGAGGAGGATTCTTGTTACCTCTGACATTGCTGCTCTGCTCTTCGTTCCACCCTGTTGGTTTATGTAGGACACTGCCATTACATTGTCCAACTGAACCTGAATGGCCCAATCTTACAGAAGATGTGCCGCTTGAAGAAGGCCGTTGTATATGGCCATTAGCTCCAGGATGTTTATTGGAAGGATGGATTCCAGACTTGACCACCTTCCTTGGAAGTTTTCCCCTTGTGTGACCACACCCCAACCTCTGAGACTTGCATCCGTGGTTAGTAGGATCCAATTCTGAATCCCGAATCTGCGGCCCTCGAGTAGGTGAGAAGTTTGCAGCCAGAAGAGCAGTGTCCTTGTTGGCTCCAAATGTGACTTTGGAAGGTTCAGGATCCACCTGTGATCCTGGAGTAGTCGAGTTGAGAGAGCAAGATTCTGCAACAACCTCTCCCTGGAAGATGCTTTTATCAGCAGATCATCCAGATATGGAATTATGTTCACTCCTTGCCTGCGAGCGAGTAGCATCATCTCTGCCATGACCTTGGTGAACACCCTCAGTGCTGTGGAGAGGTCAAAATGCAGTGCCTGCAACTGATAGTGACAATCCAGCAGCTCACATTGGAGATTATCCTGGTGAGGCGGCCAGATCGGAATGTGATGGTACGCATCCTTGATATCCAGGGATACTAGGAATTCCCCCTCTTCCAGACCTGAGATCACTGCTCTCAGAGACTCCATCTTAAATGTGAATTCCCTCAAGTAGGGGTTCAATTACTTAATTTTGGCTTTACCGAACCGTCCGGTTTGGGTGCTACAAACAGGTTTGAGTAATATACCTTGTGTTTATTGTGAGGTGGACCTGGAACAATAACATTTGTTCGGACCAATTTTTTAATGGCTTCCTGCAGGATAGCACTTTCTGTCAGTGAAACTGGTAAGCCTGATTTGAAGAATCTGTGAGGTGGGAGTTCCTGAAACTTCAGTCTGTAGCCCTTGGTAACAATGTCTGTCACCCAGGGGTTTAGGCATGATTACACCCAGATGTGACTGAAATTTTTTAGTCTCTCTCCCACCTGCCCGATCTCCAGGCTGGGAGGTCCACCGTCATGCTGTAGATTTTGAGGAAGCAGAACCTGGTTTCTGTTCCTGAGAACCTGTTGGTGCAGGTTTTTTTGATTTTCCCCCACCACCCCTAAAGAAGGTGGAAGGGGATTTTGATTTTTTTTTTAATTTTGCGGCCCAAAAGGACTGCATTGTATACGTAGGATAAGATTTCCTCATCAGTGGTGCTGCTGAGGGGAGAAAGGTTGACTTGCCCACAGTTGCCGTGGAGATCCATGCATCCAATGCGTCCCCAAACAGATCCTGAACTGTGAAGGGTAGGTTCTGTACACTTTTCTTGGATTCTGCATCTGCAGTCCATTGGCGTAGCCAGAGTCCTCTGCGCACTGAAACCACCATGGAAGTAGCCCTTGCATTCAGCATGCCAAGGTCCTTCAAGGCTTCCACCATGAACCCAGCAGAATCCTGTATGTGACGCAAAAACAATCCAATGTCGCACCTATCCATAGTATCAAAGTCCTCTAGTAATGTGCCTGACCACTTTACTATGGCTTTAGAAATCCACGCGCAAGCAATAGTGGGTCTTAAAGCCACGCCTGTAGCAATGTATAGTGAGTTGAGTGTAGTCTCAATCTTGTGGTCAGCCGGCTCTTTTAGGGCGGTTGAACCTGGGACAGGTAAAACCACCTTTTTAGACAACCTAGAAACAGAAGCGTCTACTATAGATGGGTTTTCCCACTTCTTTCTATCCTCCTCAGGGGATGGGAAAGCAATGAGAATTCTTTTAGGGATCTGGAATTTTTTCTCTGGGTTTTCCCAGGATTTTTCAAATAAAGAATTTAACTCCTTAGAAGCCGTGAAGGTGAGCAAGGATTTCATATTTTCCGTAAAATAAGATTCCTGTACTTGTTCAGGAACCTTCTCAGAAATATGTAAAACATCCCTAATGGCTTCAATCATTAGCTTCACCCCCTTAGTAAGGGATGCATCACCCCCCTGCATATCCCCATCACTGTCCCCTGTATCAGAGTCGGTATCAGTATCAACTTGCATTATCTGGGCCAGTGTATGCTTTTTGGGGTATGTAGGTAGGTTAGTAGAGGAAGTAGTCGGAGCTGAATGCTGCAACGCCTCTACAGAATTTCTCAAAAACTGCATCTCTTTCTCATTATGGGACATCCTTGATGAAATCTGGGATATCATCCACCTTAATGAATCCACCAATGGGGGTTCAGATTCAGAAGGCTTGGAAAGCACATTGCAGTCTTGAGTACATGGAATAGACTCCTCTGGCGAAGATACACACTCTGCAGCACATGATACAGAGCCCTTAGACATGGTAATGTGGATATATACACTCACACACACATATACAGGAAAATGGCAGACACAGTTTGCCCCAGAGTACCTTCAGAGAGTTACCGAGTATAAGGAGCCAGCCACACAGTGCCTCTGTGGACAGTTATTATGATAAAAGCCTGGCGCTGACTAATCAACCTTAATAGGTTGAATAGTACTAACTACACTCCCCCCCCCCCCCCCCCCCCCCATCTATAACACCCTGGTACCACAGTAACTGGAGTTATGTGGGGTTCAGAGCTCCCTGTCAGGGTCCTGTTCAGCATTCTGGAGGGAGAAAATGGCATTGGTGAGTGCTGGATCCGCTCTGAGGAGAAGCCCCAGCCCCCTGTAATGGCGCGCGGCTACCTGAACAATGATTATACTAGTCTGAGGTCTCATGGTGCTAACAGCAGGATTAGCCCCTGTTAGCTATATACACCAGTGTTAGGGTGATCTTGCTGGCCCAGGAACCCCCTCAGCAGCATATACATACACATGTTGCTGAGTCTTTATAGAGCGCAGCCTGCCATAGCTGTGCTCAAACCCTTGTGCTGCCATTCCCACCAGCGACCCGCTAACCGGGCCACCGGCGCTGTACTCACCACTCTTCTTTATTCTGGCTCTGTTAGGGGATGGCGGCCATGCTGCGGGAGTGAGCGGTCACCTCGTGGGCTTGCGATCTGCACCCTCAGGAGCTCAGTGTCCTGTCAGTGGAGATAGAGAACCATTAACTTCTAGAGTTGGTTCCTAATCCCACCTCCCTAAGTCCCACGAAGCAGAAAGGCTGTAGCCAGCAGTCTCCCTGTACCTAACACTTTTAGAAAAAATATAAGGTAAGAAAAACTCCTAAGGGCTCCCCTAGCTGTGACCGGCTCCTCCGGGCACATTTTCTAAACTGAGTCTGGTAGGAAGGGCATAGTGGGACGAACCAGCCCACACTATTAAATTATTAAAGTGCCAGTGGCTCCCAAAGGACCTGTCTATACCCCAAGGTACTACATGGACTCCAGCATCCTCTAGGACGTAAGCAAAATTGAGCTTATTCAATTACTTTATTCAGTTTACCTACAGATCAGACCTTGTCTAAATTGCTGTATTGCACCTGCATATCACAGCTAATCTTCATTTACTGGAATTAGGAAAGTGTGATGACAAGTATACATAATCAGCTCTAATTCTTGAGCAAAGTGAGTTATTACAACAAAGATATGTAGTTTCATAAGTTCTGCGATAATAAGAATACTCATAAATGTGTTTATTATATCTGAATCCATAACCACTAGACATGCATTTTACTTATAAGAAGAATATCTGAATTACCAAGATATTTCCTGTGTGAAACTTCTATTCCTGCTGTACTCCAAAGCCCAAGAGAACCCACAAACTGTCTTGATTGGGCAAGATGGCAAGGCAGTTCCAACTGAATATAAAGAAAAGGAAGGAAACAATGGCCCTCATTCCGAGTTGATCGGTCGGTATTTTTCATCGCATCGCAATGAAAATCCGCTTAGTACGCATGCGCAATATTCGCACTGCGACTGCGCCAAGTAATTTAACAATGAAGATAGTATTTTTACTCACGGCTTTTTCATCGCTCCGGCGATCGTAATGTGATTGACAGGAAATGGGTGTTACTGGGCGGAAACACGGCGTTTTAGGGGCGTGTGGATGAAAACGCTACCGTTTCCGGAAAAAACGCAGGAGTGGCTGGAGAAACGGAGGAGTGTCTGGGCGAACGCTGGGTGTGTTTGTGACGTCAAACCAGGAACGACAAGCACTGAACTGATCGCACAGGCAGAGTAAGTCTGAAGCTACTCTGAAACTGCAAAGTAGTTTGTAATCGCAATATTGCGAATACATCGGTCGCAATTTTAAGAAGCTAAGATACACTCCCAGTAGGCGTAGGCTTAGCGTGTGTAACTCTGCTAAATTCGCCTTGCGACCGATCAACTCGGAATGAGGGCCAATGTGCAGAAAAACTCAAAATCATCGCCAATTGAATTCCACTTTATGTCAAAAGAAAAATCAATATCCATAGTTAAGGTATAAAATCCAACAAGTTCATAGGCTACTACAAGGAGATGGGAATTTAAAATCTGCTAATGAGATGTGAAATGGATTTTTCTATTGAGCACTGTCAATCTGAATAGAAAAGGGAACTGAGTTTCCAATGTTTTCTCAGGTAATTACTCACTTCAAATAGGGGCCAATGGTCATTAACCTACACTGATGTGTCTTTCAGGACCAATTTGTATCAATGGACTCAGTATCATTTTTAGTGTCTTTTGGGACTTTTTATAAAGAAAAGTAATTTATACTAATGGTCTATTTTGTGCGTTTAGCTATAAATATGTAATTTTGCTTCTGCGACTATAACAGCTCAATGAGATGAAGGAATAGCCTATTAGTATCCATTTGATGGCCGTATTCCTGTGACAATCATTTCTATATTTTATTTCTCCAGAGCATGAAAGACATTTTACTATAACCACTTCATGACTGAATGTTTTTCACACTTTGTTACCTCAATGTTAGTAATGATGCAACTAGGTGTTTGCATAGTACAATTTAATTAAATATTATACAGTACATGTTGATATTCAGTTTCACACAATTTGTGTGATTAGTTCAATTTTAACACATTAATTAAAAAAGTCTAATGCTCCCTAGCTCAATAATATCACGTATATAAGTTACTTTATAAATGTTATGACAAGAAGTAAAAATATGTATTTTTGTTGTATCAGTGACTGTTTCAGGGGTGAAAAGTGGAAGTGAGGAAGTAGTTTTGTATGTAAAAGGAGTATTTTTTTTGGAACATTGTGCAGGAACCACGTGTTATACATCATTGAAGAAATCGCTCATATGCCAAAACGCGTTGGTTGATGAGGCTGTAGCTGAAAGTTCCAAATGAAATATACATCTCAAAATGGTTTCTGGTGGACTTAAAACCTCTTTGGCTATTGCAAATTCAGTTTTGTGTTAATGCATTTTAACTATGAGCTTATAACCTTGTTTTAAGAATTGCATAAAAGAATTGGTATATTATTAAATGGGCTTTTCCTTCCCTCACTTATACCATTATCTCCTCCCACTACCAACAAAGGCACCAAAGTGTGGGCTTAGCTGTCACTGCTTATTTGGGTATTATGACTGCTGATGCAGCAATGTTTATAAACCTTACAGTATAAGTATCTTTTTCATGCTTTCTTCATGCCGTTTCTTTTATTGACTTTGTTAGGTGCTTCAGACCACTTGTGGTGCCATATAAATAAAAGACAAATAATATTATTAATAAAAGATTGTAAAGTCTGAAGGTCCCTCCAGAAAGGATAACAATGACCCCATAACTGTTCTCCTAAAGTTGCCTGCCAAAATCTTACAGGTTTGTGGTGTCTAAAACACGTACTCACTGGTGAAATTATTGGGTGGTCCAGGTGTGCACTGGACCACCCATTAGCCAGATTGCAAAAGAACAGCAGTTAAAGCGGTGTATAAATTAGAGATGAGCGGGTTTCGGTTCTCAGAGAACCGAACCATACGGAACTTCACGCTCTGAACCCGGTTCCGAGCCCAGCTCGGGTTTTCCCGCCGGACTTGGAAACCAGAACGAGGCAAAGCATCATTATCCCGCTGTCGGATTCTCGAGGGATTTGGATTCCATATAAGGAGCCGTGCGTCGCGACCATTTTCACTCCAGTCTCGGAGAGTGTATTGAGAGGACATGTCCTCAGTGTCTGTGTGGGCGGGAAAGTGGGGTGGCGAGTTTTGTGCTGTGTTGTGCTGCTCAGTCCAGTCCAGTGCAGTCAGTGTATTGTGCTGCATCAGTCCAGCCAGTCACAGTGTTGGTGTCCTCTGCTGCTATGTGTCCCCAGTGCTGCTGGCTGCTGTGTAAGTCCCTTGCATTTTTGCTGTGTTGTCTTGCATCAGACCAGGGGTAGTGTCTTTCTTGTGCAGCATCAGTCCAGTGACCAGTCACAGTGGTGGTGTCCTCTGCTGCCATATATCCAGTTTAGCTGTATAAGTCCCTTTCAGTGGTGCTGTGATGTCCTGCATTAGACCAGGGGAAGTCTCATGTGCATCAGTCCAGTGACCAGTCACAGTGGTGGTGTCCTCTGCTGCCATATATCCAGTGCAGCTGTATAAGACCCTTACAGTGTTGTTGTGTTGTGCTGCATCAGACCAGTGGTAGTGTCCTGGCCATCAGTCATTCCAGTGACGAGGCAGTCACAGTGGTATACGCTGCTGCTATATGTCCACTGCTGCCTTATAATAATAATAATAATAACAACAAGTCCCTTACAGTGTTGTTGTGTTGTGCTGCATCAGACCAGTGGTAGTGTCCTGGCCATCAGTCATTCCAGTGACCAGGCAGTCACAGTGGTATACGCTGCTGCTATATGTACACTGCTGATGTATAATAATAATAATAATAATAACAACAACAACAACAAGTCCCTCACAGTGTTGCTGTGTTGTGCTGCATCAGACCAGTGGTAGTGTCCTGGCCATCAGTCATTCCAGTGACGAGGCAATCACAGTGTTATACGCTGCTGCTATATGTCCACTGCTGATGTATAATAATAATAATAACAACAACAACAACAAGTCCCTCACAGTGTTGCTGTGTTGTGCTGCATCAGACCAGTGGTAGTGTCCTGGCCATCAGCCATCAGTCATTCCTGTGCCGCATAGTATGCTATTCCAGAATTCCAGAAAAATAATGGAGAACAAACATTTGGAGGATAAAATAGGGAAAGATCAATAACCACTTCCTCCTAGTGCTGAAGCTGCTTCCACTAGCTATGACATAGCAATGAAATGCCATCAACATTGTTTGTCAAGGCCGATGTCCATTGTGATAGCAGAGGGCATGTAAAATCCAAAAAGCCAAAGTTCAGTAAAAAGAACCAAAAATAGAAATTGAAATGCTCTGAGGAGAAATATAAACTTGCCAATATGCCATTTACGACACGGAGTGGCAAGGAACGGCTAAGGCCCTGGCCTATGTTCATGACTAGTGGTTCAGCTTCACATGACGATGGAAGCCCTCATAACTGAGGCCTTGACACTCATGTTGGTGTTTGACGTGCATCTGGTATCCGCCATTAGTGTAGTGGGATTTAGACAATTGATGGAGGTATTGTGTCCCCGGTACCAAATCCCATCTAGATTCCACTTCACCAGGCAGGTGATAGTGACATTTTGCCATTTAATTCCAGTGATTTGGAGGTATAATTCTTAATTCCAGTGATCTAGCCAATTAATTCCAGTGATTTGGACGTATAATTACAGTGATTTGGACGTATAATTCCAGTTGGAATTGTTTGTGTCGCTTGGCTTAGTCATACAGCTACCTCATTGCACCTCTTCGACATCTTTGCATGAGGTGCTGTTTGCGGCCTAGTTTTTGAAAAGTGCCATCTTGTGTGACACTGCCGTATGAGTCCAGGGGTACTGCTGTATTAGTCCTGGGGTACTGCCGTATAAGTCCACCAATTGCAGATTTTTTAAAAAGTGACTGGAGCGTGCTGGAGATGCTGTCAGTGGACTAAACAATTGCGGCCCACTCTCGACATTCAGCCACTGCGTGACACTACTAGATGGGCCAGGTGGTTGTGTCGCTTAGCTTAGTCAAACAGCAACCTCGGTGCACCTTTTTTTCTTCTTTGCATCATGTGCTGTTAGGGGCCTTTTTTTGATATCTGCCCTCCTGTCTGCCACTGCAGTGCCACGCCTAGATGGGCCAGTTGTTTGTGTTGCTTGGCTAAAGGGGGGTACTCACGGAGCGATAATCTAAGCAATCTGACTAGATTGCTTAGATTTTTAGCATGATCACTCCATGTGTACTCCCCACAGCGATGCGCAACCCCGCGCATCACTATCGCTGGTGCTAGATTGGCCTGCCATGCAGGCCAATCTAGCAGGTCTCTCATTTCACCCGCTGGGTGAAATGAGCGGCCCCCCCGTCTCCCCCGCACACTCAGCACACATTGCGCTGTGCTGAGCGGTGGGAGATATGTATGCTGAATGGTTCGCTCAGCACACATCTCTCCCACATCTGCCCATGAATACAGGCCTTTAGTCATTCAACTACCTCATTGCAATTCTTTTTCTACTTTGCATGATGTGCTGTTTGGGGCCTTTTCTTTTATATCTGCCCTTCTGTCTGCCACTGCAGTACCACTCTTAGATGGGCCAATTGTTTGTGTCGCTTGGCTTAGTCATACAACTACCTCATTGCAATTCTTATTCTTCTTTGCATCATGTGCTGTTTGGGGCCTTTTTTATATCTGCCCTCCTGTCTGACACTGCAGTGCCACTCCTGTGGGTAAATTTACTTAGATGGGAGTTCTATTTAAGATGGGATGTTGCCCATAGCAACCAATCAGATTCTACTTCTCATTTATCTAGCACCTTCTAGAAGATGGTACCTGGAATCTGATTGGTTGCTATGGGCAACATTCCATATTAAATAGAACTTTCATCTTAGTAAATGTATCCCCTAGATGGGTTAGGTGTTTGTGTAGTCCACTTGTGTCGCTTAGCTTAGTCATCCAGCAACCTCGTTGCAACCCTTTGGCCTAAAAACAATATTGTGAGGTGTGAGGTGTTCAGAATAGACTGGAAATGAGTGGAAATGATTGCAAAATTACCCCCCATCTCTGTAATTTTAGCTGTTGTTATGTTTTTTTTAAAAATCATCCAGATCCAAAACTAAAACACGAAAGGGTGGTTTTGGCAAAACCAAGCCAAAACCAAAACACGAAAGTTGATTTTAGAACCAAAACACAAAACACGAAAAGTGCCAGCCGCATATCTCTAGTATAAATGTGATATGATTTACATGCATGTAATGCAGGATGCAAAGTGATGGTGTTACACTACTGTAACTTGCACACCAAGACATTACAAGCTATTCATTATGGGGGAGAAGTGGTATCAGTGCCGTTATGTGCATGGATATCACTTCTCCCCCACGTATGAATGCAGGGATGTGTGCAAGGTGACAGGGGTGCTATGTGCAGGGCCGGTTCTACACTCTGTGGCACGCAGGGCGAAAGTTTCCTTTTGCACCAGGTGTCCCCCCCAACAGGCAAAAAAGGGTTAGTGCGCACCGTAGGCGCGCAACAAACAATAGGGGCATGGCTTCATGGGGAAGGGGCATGACCAGTTATGCCCCCTGTAGCTGTGCCCTCAGTAGTTGTGCCCACAGTACTGTACCCTCAGTAATTGTGCTCCCAGTTCTGTGCCCCAGTACTGTGCCCCCTTTAACTGTGCCCCTGTAGCTGTGCCACCTGTAGCTGTGCCCTCAGTAGTTGTGCCCCCAGTACTGTGCCCTCAGTAGTTGTGCCCCCCAGTACTGTGCCCCCTGTAGCTGTGCTGCTTACAAAAATAAATTATTAAATAAATAGTCACCATCCCCGCTCATGCTTCCCAACTGCTGCTGCCCACCGTCTTCAGCCACCGGCGCCGCTCCTCGGATCTATGGGAGAGACGTCATGACATCTCTCCCATAGCTCCTCATAGACAGTAGAGGTCAATTATGACCTCTAGCGGCTATGGCCGCTCCCACAATGCTGTGCGGTGTGCAATTAAATCATCTGGCACCAGTAGCGGATCTTGCCACGGTGGCGGCACCCTCGGGATGGCGGCGGTGCCCTCAGGGCAACAGCGCCCCGGGCAATAGTCCTGCTTGCCCGTGCAAGATCCGCTACTGGCTATGTGTCCCTATCTACCGGCGCTGCTATCTACAACATGTAACGTATGAACGGTAAGTGCTACTGATTTCAACAGCTGCAAGTGTCATTGCCCATGCACTACAGCAGAGACAGCACTGTCCCTGGCTGTGGCAGCTGACAGCATAGGGCTACACAGGAGATCTTGCGTGACCTGCGATATCTCGTGCATGCCCAGCAAGATGGCTAGAGAAAAGACACAGCACATCAGCACTAGGTTGATGTGCTGTGGGGGGGTCTGTCAGCGATCAATGGAGGCAGCAGTTTTCATTCCCCTGCCTCAGCATCCGAGATGTTAATTCTGCTAATTAATGCTTCACCTTAGTAAAGAGGCGAAGCAGGATGTATTCAGGGTGGGACTGGCCCACAGGGGTACAGGGGAAACCACCAATGGGCCCCACTGCCTGAGGGCCCACTCCTTTCTTTAGGGATTAGGTTCCAGACTGTGCACTTGTGTTATACATGGTAGATATGTGGCATTACACTGCACAAGTCTATTGTGTATTTGAAGCCTCTGTGGAGGTTGGCAACACCCTTTAGTATGGGCCCCTATCACTGCATTCCCCCGGTGGACCCTTCATGCCACTGTCCGACACTGGATGCATTATACAGTACCTGCACGATACATGCGGGTAGAATACATTTTTACCACAGTAGTTTATCGGTGTACCCATCAGTATCTGGAAAATTCTCCTCTTGAGAGACATTTAGGGATATGTCCTTTCTAACTGGAGGATGGTAAAAGAAGATGTATGGTAATAGGGCGCACATGCAGTAATGCAGTGGTTCCCAAACTTTTTTGAGTCAAGGCACCCTAGAGTATCAGATTTTTCCACGGCACCCCTAGATAAAAAGTTTCTTATTGAGAAATTTAGAGAGATATATTAAATTAAGTAAATTATGTTATATGTCATCCTCAGGGTCAGTTATATGGCGAGGGACAATATTCACTTTTGTTTGTCCACATATTTTATGATTGACAGCCACAAGCACTGGTTTTGTCTATTAAAATTACCAGAAATAATTTGAGTTGGTCCTGGACCACCAATCCAAGGCACCCCTGCACTGGTTTTGTCTATTAAAATGACCATAAATAATTAGAATTTGTCCTGGATCACCAATCCAAGGCACCCCAGGATGTTTAAGAACCACTGCAGTAATGCATTTTGGTCAGATGTTGCGCAGCAGAGCATTCTTTTCAACATTTCTTCATGTTCTTTAAAATATCAGACATTCCCAAAATTACTTGGGCTTTTAGGACCTGTCCGATGTGGTTGAAGTACCGATGTTTGAGCAGTTGAGTGATTTGTTTTGAGCTGCACATGCGCCACAGTGGCATTGCACACATGTGGAGGTTGAGTAGCGATGGTGGATGCAGTGTGGTTTTATTCACAAAGTGAGTTACAGCTAGTGAGTGTTTGGATAAAGTAATGGTGTTACTACAAAAACTGCAGGCACATCACAACGATTATCTGGTTGCAGTTGTAAAGGCTCCAGATGCGGATTATGAGCTTACTTGTGATGGGCATTGTGAGCAACCATACGTTTGATCAGATGATCAATGGTGCAATGATGTGTGACCGATGGTGCATTTTTACACACAAGTTGTTGTTCTCAGACTCAGCCGGTGGGCGTCTCTATACAAATTACAGCAGCTGTGGTATTAGCATATA
This sequence comes from Pseudophryne corroboree, assembly GCF_028390025.1. NCBI lineage: Eukaryota > Metazoa > Chordata > Amphibia > Anura > Myobatrachidae > Pseudophryne > Pseudophryne corroboree. Next base: position 960,416,579 of record NC_086444.1, on the reverse strand, counting down.
TTTGCAGTACTGCTACATACAAAGATACAGTCGGAAATTAAATAGCATACACCTCTGAATCGTGTTCTTAATTTGTAGACACTGTGCAGATAAGATATATTTCAATTACATTTGATCAGGTATGATAGTGGAACCATAGTGAGGTGTGACTGGATGTACGTTAACACTTGTTAGGGTCTCCTGCCCTGTGCTGCCACGTCGTCATGGCAACCGGGAGACAAGTGCTAGTGGAGTAACCTGAGCGCAGCTGATACTCCGGTTCGGGTCTTTTGCTGTGCAGTGGTTATAGGCTCGGTGCACGGCAGGGGATCCGGTGCTGGTTTTTGTGCTCACAGTCTGTGAGGTCTGAGTGGGGCGTGGACAGCACCTGCTTTATAAGGCCTCTTTTCAGGGTAAGCAGATGCTGCTGAATCTTTGTTGGTTAGTCAGTTCATGAAAGTTAGCCAGTACTGTGTAGCTTTGTATTTGTTTGTTGCTTACTGCAAATAGGCCTGGGGATTTGGTATTACACTCTGCCAATCCAGACCTAGCAGTAAGACTGGAGTCAGTCGTTTAGCTTGCTGGGGTTCTGTTACTACTCTGTGAACTTAGCAAGTTTGCGGCTGTATTCTAAGACTTGCCTGTCTAATCCTGTCTCACTGTGCTAGGTGTCAGGGGTCAGTTTAGTGGCAGTAAGCTAAAACCTGTGCACTGCAAGTGAGAATTAGGATTGTGGAGATTCTCCTTGTGTCTATCATTCCATCTCTGACCAAGGAGTTTACTGCCACACCCGTTGGTAACCCTTTAGGGTTTTGCTGTTGCCCTTAGCAACAGCATTTCGGGTTCTCTACGTATTAAAACACAACATCTTGCTTTTCCATCTGAGCAGTTCTAATACAAGGGAGATACCCAGTTCCTTAGCCTCTGGGCTTCTCTGTTCACTTTGTGTGTATTTTGTTACCCTATCACCTTCTGTGTACATTATGTCATATCCCCCAGTTTGTCTGTGAGTCCATCTGTTTTGCATAACAGTTCAAACACCAGTACATTCCTGCAGACACTGGAGTGCATAACAGTTCTGACACCAGTACTTTCCTGCAGGCACTGGTGTGCATAACATATTCAGCAGCCTAATACTCCTGTTGAAATTTTGTGGGAATATGGAGCATACCCCTCAAAATACGTTGCAACAGGTGGTCGATCAGGTGCAGGTCCTGACTCGACAATTTAATGATTTGTCCATTAAAATGCACACCTCCCAGGCTGCTGGCGGAGCTCCCGCAGCAGCAGCACCTGCAGGGGTTAAGGAGCCGAAAGTAAATCTCCCGGATCGTTTTTCTGGAGATCGCTCGCAGTTCTTTTGTTTCAAGGAGAGCTGCAAGCTATACTTCCGGCTTAGGCCTCAGTCTTCTGGGTCGGAGATTCAGCGGGTGGGCATAGTGATTTCCTTGCTACAAGGAGACCCACAGGTCTGGGCATATGGGTTGCAGCCTGACTGTCCGTCGCTTAAAAGTGTTGATGCTTTTTTTACGGCACTGGGCATGTTGTATGATGACCCTGACAAGACGGCCTCAGCCGAGGCTCAGATTTCGATCCTTAAGCAAGGGCGAAGGCCAGTTGAGGTTTACTGTACGGAGTTTCGGAGGTTGGCCCATGATACCCAGTGGAATGACCCAGCCCTGAGACACCAGTACCGAAGAGGTCTTTCTAACCAGATAAAGGACCAACTGGTACAATATCCCTTGCCTGATAGCTTGGATCAGCTCATGCAGTTATCCATCCGGGTGGATAGACGGCTGAGAGAGCGTAGGCTTGAAAGGGAGACTGAGATTTCCTTCCTTCCCAAGGGAACCTCAGACTCTGAGGAATTTTCTGAGGAGCCTATGCAGATTGGGGCTACCCGCCTCTCCTCGCGTGAGAAGACGCGGAGGAGACAGCAGGGGTTGTGTTTGTACTGTGGGAATAAAGGTCATGTGGTAGTATCATGCCCAGAAAAGCCGGAAAACTTCAGGGCCTGAGGGTGATGGGAAATATCCTGTCAGGCCAGAAGTCAGAATTTCCCAAGAAGACTTTTATCATTCCGGTGACCTTGAAGATCCTCGGTCAAACTGTCAAGACTGAGGCCTTTGTGGACAGTGGGGCCGACGGGGTTTTTATGGACCGCCAATTCACCCTGAAACACTCTGTTCCCTTAGTACCCTTGGCATCGGAAATTGAGATTTGTGGGTTAAACGGGGAACCATTATCCCAAGGTAAAATTACCTCTTGCACTAGCCAGATTTCTTTGTTTATTGGAGCCACACACTCTGAAAAATTGTCCTTTTATGTGACTGTCTGTACTTTTGCCCCATTGGTGTTGGGGTTACCCTGGTTAAGGGCCCACAATCCTCAATTTGACTGGGTCTCTGGGGAGATTCTTAGTTGGGGTACTGATTGTTTCAGGAGTTGCTTGAGCCTTCCAGTCAGGCTCTCGCAGCTAAGTTTGCCAGGATTGCCAGGGTGTTATGCAGATTTTGCGGACGTGTTCTCCAAAAAAGTTGCAGAGGTACTACCTCCCCATCGCCCCTATGACTGTGCCATTGATTTGTTGCCAAATGCTAAGCTTCCCAAGAGCAGGTTGTACTCCCTGTCACGTCCTGAGACTCAGGCTATGGCAGAGTACATTCAGGAGAACTTGGCTAAGGGATTTATCAGACCTTCACAGTCTCCAGTTGGGTCGGGGTTCTTCTTCGTGGGTAAAAAGGACGGTTCGTTGCGACCCTGCATCGACTTCAGGGAATTGAACCGTATCACGATTAAAAACTCATACCCACTGCCTCTCATTTCGGTCTTGTTTGACCAGCTTCGTACTGCCACCATTTTTTCTAAGATTGACCTACGCGGTGCGTACAATCTAATCCGAATAAGAGAGGGGGATGAATGGAAGACTGCCTTTAATACCCACTCAGGGCATTATGAATATTTGGTGATGCCTTTTGGGCTCTGTGATGCCCCGGCAGTCTTCCAGGATTTCATGAATGATGTGCTCAGGGAATATTTGGATAGATTCTTAGTTGTATACTTAGATGACATCCTAATCTTCTCCCATTCCCTGGAGGAACATCGGAAGCATGTACGCTTAGTCCTCCAGAAACTCAGAGACCACCGGCTTGGGGCGAAGCTGGAGAAGTGCGAATTTGAAGTTCAGCAAATCGCATTTCTAGGATATATTATCTCCCCAGAAGGTTTCCAAATGGAGGGTTCCAAGGTACAGGCAGTCCTGGATTGGGTGCAGCCCACTACTTTGAAGGCGCTTCAGCGTTTCCTGGGCTTTGCGAATTTTTATAGACGATTTATCGCTGGATTTTCGTCTATAGTGGCGCCCTTGGTGGCCCTCACTAAGAAAGGGGCGGATGTTGCTCACTGGTCTTGTGAGGCTAAAGCGGCTTTTGCCCGTCTCAAAAGGGCATTTGTTTCGGCCAAGGTGCTGCGACACCCAGATCCAGAGCGTCCTTTTGTGGTGGAGGTGGATGCCTCTGAGATGGGTATTGGGGCAGTGCTTTCTCAGATGGGAGTGTCTGATAATCGCCTTCATCCCTGTGCTTACTTTTCCCGTAAATTTTCGCCTGCCGAGATGAATTATGACGTGGGTAACCGGGAATTGTTGGCTATTAAGGATGCACTCGAGGAGTGGAGACACTGGCTTGAGGGGGCTAAGTTTGTGGTCTCAATTCTCACTGACCATAAGAATCTGGCATATTTAGAGTCAGCGAAGCGTCTCAATGCCAGGCAGGCACGATGGGCTTTGTTTTTTGCTCGCTTTAATTTTTTGATAACATATCGCCCTGGGTCAAAAAACATCAAGGCTGATGCGCTCTCGCGGAGTTTTGCTCCAATCCAGGAGACCACCGAGGAGCCGTTGCCCATTGTTTCCCCATCATGTATTAAAGTGGGCATTACCCAGGACCTCTTATCATTAGTCCTTAGAGCACAGGAGCAGGCTCCTCCAGACCTTCCGGTAGGTCTTTTGTTTGTGCCTCCTAGGTTAAGACAGCGAGTGTTCCTGGAATTCCATGCCAAGAAGTCGGCAGGTCACCCGGGTATTGCCAGAACTCGGGAGTTGCTATCTAGGGCGGTGTGGTGGCCCTCGGTGGCTAAGGATGTGGATCAGTGGGTTCGGGCATGTGACATCTGTGCCCGAAATAAGACTCCTAGAGGGGTTCCTGTTGGCCCATTACATCCACTCTCTATCCCATCTAAGCCATGGACCCACATTTCAATGGATTTTGTGGTGGACTTGCCCAAATCCTCGGGGATGACAGCCATCTGGGTTGTCGTTGACAGGTTTTCGAAGATGGCGCACTTCGTTCCACTGGTTGGGCTGCCATCAGCCAGACGCCTGTCTGAATTATTTATGCTGCATGTTGTGCGTCTCCACGGGTTGCCACTTGATGTGGTCTCTGACCGCGGATCCCAGTTTGTGGCCAAATTCTGGAGGGCATTTTGTTCCGATCTCCAGATTTCTGTCAGCTTGTCGTCAGGCTACCATCCGCAGTCTAATGGGCAGACTGAAAGGGTGAACCAGTCCTTGGAGCAGTTCCTCAGGTGTTATGTCTCCAAGTGTCAGACTGACTGGGTTGCTCATCTGTCCATGGCGGAGTTTGCCTATAACAACGCGGCTCACTCTGCTACAGGGATCTCTCCCTTCCTTTGTGTGTATGGGCATCATCCTAAGGCCAATTCTTTTGACCCCCTGGACTCCACGCCTGGTGGTTCCTCTGTGGTTTCGGTCCTTAGAGGTATTTGGCGGAAAGTGAAGAAAGCCCTTGTGTCTGTGTCATTAGTGACCAAAAGGGTTTTTGATAAGCGGAAAAGACCCTGCAGCTTCAAATTAGGAGACTTCGTCTGGTTGTCTACCAAGAATTTGAAGTTGAGACAGCCATCTCATAAGTTAGGGCCCCGGTTCATCGGCCCTTATAAGATCACCAGGGTTATCAATCCGGTGGCATTTCAGTTAGATCTGCCCCGTTCTTTGGGTATCAATAAAACATTTCATTGTTCCCTTTTAAAACGGGCGATTAGTAATCCTTCTTCCAGTGGAAGACCTTCCCCTCTTCTGATACGTGGCCAGAGGGAGTTTGTTGTTGAAAGGATTCTTGACTCCAAGGTGGTTCGGGGTCGGCTGTCATTTTTGGTGCACTGGAAGGGGTATGGCCCGGAGGAGCGGTCGTGGGTGCGCAGTTGTGATCTTCATGCCCCCAGACTGATACGCTCTTTCTTCTCGCAGTTCCCCGATAAACCCGGTGGTAGGGGTTCTTTGACCCCTCGTCAGAGGGGGGGTACTGTTAGGGTCTCCTGCCCTGTGCTGCCACGTCGTCATGGCAACCGGGAGACAAGTGCTAGTGGAGTAACCTGAGCGCAGCTGATACTCCGGTTCGGGTCTTTTGCTGTGCAGTGGTTATAGGCTCGGTGCACGGCAGGGGATCCGGTGCTGGTTTTTGTGCTCACAGTCTGTGAGGTCTGAGTGGGGCGTGGACAGCACCTGCTTTATAAGGCCTCTTTTCAGGGTAAGCAGATGCTGCTGAATCTTTGTTGGTTAGTCAGTTCATGAAAGTTAGCCAGTACTGTGTAGCTTTGTATTTGTTTGTTGCTTACTGCAAATAGGCCTGGGGATTTGGTATTACACTCTGCCAATCCAGACCTAGCAGTAAGACTGGAGTCAGTCGTTTAGCTTGCTGGGGTTCTGTTACTACTCTGTGAACTTAGCAAGTTTGCGGCTGTATTCTAAGACTTGCCTGTCTAATCCTGTCTCACTGTGCTAGGTGTCAGGGGTCAGTTTAGTGGCAGTAAGCTAAAACCTGTGCACTGCAAGTGAGAATTAGGATTGTGGAGATTCTCCTTGTGTCTATCATTCCATCTCTGACCAAGGAGTTTACTGCCACACCCGTTGGTAACCCTTTAGGGTTTTGCTGTTGCCCTTAGCAACAGCATTTCGGGTTCTCTACGTATTAAAACACAACATCTTGCTTTTCCATCTGAGCAGTTCTAATACAAGGGAGATACCCAGTTCCTTAGCCTCTGGGCTTCTCTGTTCACTTTGTGTGTATTTTGTTACCCTATCACCTTCTGTGTACATTATGTCATATCCCCCAGTTTGTCTGTGAGTCCATCTGTTTTGCATAACAGTTCAAACACCAGTACATTCCTGCAGACACTGGAGTGCATAACAGTTCTGACACCAGTACTTTCCTGCAGGCACTGGTGTGCATAACAACACTCTCATGTACAGGAGGACAAAATATGTAATACTCTGGACAACTTGCTGTATAGTCATCTATCAACCTGCAACACCAACCTTTACCTAAACTCATGGTAACGGACCTGGGTTGTCTGGATTCTACTATATGGGATTCTTTGTATCAGGGAGAGCAAAGGGCATTGCTTTTTTAAAACCTTGCTTTACCTGTTTAGTTTTAGTCTGACTCGGGATCCGGTCAGGATCCCAGCAGTTGGGATCCCGGCAGGAAAAATACTGATGCCGGAATCCAAACACTAGTCGGAATGCTGACCCTGGCATCCCGAATAGGGTCACAAGCCCAGTGCCGGAATCCCTTCTACTGTGATCCTGAACAAGTGTGTGCTGGCTCATCAGAGAAGTACGCTGTGATGGGGGGACATTAGATTTAGGCTGTGGGGAGGAGGGGTTTGGTTTAGGCACCCCTGGGGAGGGTTAGGGTTAGGCTGCGGGGAGTGGGGTTACGTTTAGGCTGCAGAGAGAAAGGGTTAGGTTTAGGCACCCCTGAGGAGGGTTAGAGTACTGGGGGGGAGTGTTAGGTGTACACAGCAGGGAGAGGGAGGTTAGGTTAGGCACCCCTGGGGAGGGTTAGGGTTAGGCTGCGGGGAGGGGGGTTACGTTTAGGCTGCAGAGAGGAAGGGTTAGGTTTAGGCACCCCTGAGGAGGGTTAGAGTACTGGGGGGAGGGTTAGGTGTACACAGCAGGGAGAGGGAGGTTAGGTTAGGCACCACCGGGAGGGTTAGGGTTAGGCTGCAAGTGTTAGGTTTGGGCTGATAAAACGGAGGGTTAGGGGGCTATTAGAGGAAGGTAAGTATAATTACTTTCCTCTGTCGGGATTCTCAACAACAGGATGATGCAGTCAGTATTCTGAACATCAGCATCCCGACCGCCGACATATCGATCCCAACCCATCTGACTCCATTCATTTGGTGCAAACCTGAGAGACACAGCTCTGTGCATCCATCTTTACATTGCTGCATATTCTCTATTAGGCTATATATTACAGCACATGCATTTTGTTCTCTCTTTACAGTCTTTTTAATCTTAAGTAGTGGTTTTTATTACCACTTGTTTGCATGTACTGGATTGTCTCACAAGTCTTTTTTGTCTGTGTTATATGCTCATGCTTGTTTTTTTCCTAATCAGATTATTTTGTACCAGGGATGTGCAGTAAGGGGAGACAGAGGAGGCACTGCCATTAATGATTAAAGTAATACAAAGAATATACTTACTGTATGACACATATTCTGTGTCATAAGTATCTTCTTTATATTATGGTAATCATTTCAGTGTAAATACATGTTTAAAATTTATTTCAGAGGCATCGAGAGCAATGCCATTCCGGCCAATTGTAAATGGCCGGAATCAGGGGGCGGGCAGGGGGTGGGGCCAAACATTGGGCTGTAAAAGCCCATTGAAAAAATCAGTGTAAGCGGCTCCTATACAAGTGCCTCAGTGCAGGAAAGTGCTTTCAGCCAATATAAAAGCACGCTCCTATCACTGAAGGCAGATGTGTTTGGGCACTGGGCAGAAGATTCAGCACTGACAGTGACAGTATCCTGCTGTCACTGTCAGTGCTATACAAGGAGTGAGAGCGATAGTGTCATCCAGTGTCTGCTGCAGTGTGTCAGTGCATGTAAGTGTTTAGTTACAGTACACTATCACACAGTTTATATACTACTATGGCTTTATTGTTGTCCAGGTCTTTAATACCCCTTTAACACTGACAAATATTTCCCGGGTTACTGCACATGAAAGCGCATCAACCCGGGAATTTGCTCAGTGTGAAAGGGTCCTGAAAGAATATCACAGGTCGAGCGTCCCAGCATTTCATCCCAAGTCTCTAGGCCTGGGTTGAAACTGGAACCGACCTGGGAGGCATGCAGTATGAACGGGTAAGCTGGGTCAAGGCGACCCGGCTTCCGATCTCTGCATAGGAGGAGGCGGTGCTTGGAGATGATTGTCTCCAAGCACCGCCTCCAGTAGCATCAGCGGTGAAGTCACCAACCCGGCAATGTGCCAGGTCGGTCCGCAAGTCTGAAGGGTTCTCAAGCAGGGTCGAACCTGGGAAGCATCCGTGTACAAATTCCCGGGCGTGACCTGGCTATTGTGAATCTGAAAGGGGAATCAGTAACTTAATAATAACTTAACTTAAATAATTACATTAATGTTCTCCTCACACTCCCTCCCTCCCCCCCACCCCCGCCCTTCTACACATGAAGGTTTTTTATTATTTATTTTTATAAAAATGTGCGCTGTATTTGCCTGCTCATCATGTTTGATGAGCAGGCACACTTTGCGGTGTGAGACCCGGCATCAGGGGTGGTAGCGGGCGAAGGCGGCTGCGGGACTTTAGCGGTGGCGGGACTTAAGTGGCAGCAGCGGGACTTATGTGGCATCGGAACTTATGCGGCGGCGGGACTTTAGCGGTGGTGGGCATCGGCAGTGGTGGCAGGACTCAGTGGCCATTTTGACTGTAGGCTCGGATCATGGAACCAGTCCCTGTCAGCCATTAAGGCACACTTTGCACTGGCATTACCAATTTTAAAAATGGCGCCAAAGTGCCATTTTTTCAATCCAAGATGACCAGCTTGGGCCAATCGCGGCTCGCCGAGTCATCGCCTCACCCCTCGGGGCTGGTTGATAGAAGCCAACACGAGCCATGTCAGGCAGTTCATCGGCCAGGAAGGAGTAGGGAAGAGCTCCTAAAGAAAGAAGAGAAATGAAGTCCTGGTGGGCGGTGGCCATGAACAAGAGCTTAAAAGCTGCCACCCACTAGGTGAAGACATCAGAAGCCCTGGGGAGGCAGCAGCCATGAAAAAGAGGTTACAGGTTGCTGCCCCCTAGGTGAAGGCGCTGGAAGCCCTATTGTGTTGGTGGCCGTGAAAAAGAGCTATATGGCTGCCATCTCGCCAGGTGAAGATGCCGGAAGCCCTGGCGGGTTGGCAGCTGCAAAAAAGAGCTATATGCCGCCAGCCCACCATGTGAAGCTGCAGATAAATGAATTATTAAAAAAGCCAGTGTTGTATTTTTATTTTAATATTTCAATTACAGGGGGGACTATAGGTACATAGTTACATAGTTTGTGAGGTTGAAATAAGACAATCCATCTGTCGAGTTCAACCTATTTGAGTTCTCCTACTCTGCATATTTTCAGGAGTAATTTTATCTGTTAATGAAGTTGGCCATTTTATTGTATTTTCTCCTTTTATTATAACTATGGTACGTGATCTATCCTCCATAACCCTGTATATCCTTATCCATAAGGAATTTATCTAGGCCATTCTTAAAAGTATTGACCGAGTCTGCCATTACTATTTTCTCAGGCTCTCTAGGCCTTCTGCTAGATCGTTTATGAAAATGTTGAACAATAGCGGTCCGAGAACAGACCCTTGTGGCACACCACTTAGAACTTCAGACCAATTTGAAAAAGTTCCATTTACCACAATGCGCTGCTCCCTATTATCTAACCAGTTACTAACCCAAGTGAATTTTGTGCTCCCTAGCCCTAGTTCATGTAACTTATAGGTAAGTCTCATGTGTGGCACTGTATCGAAGGCTTTAGCAAAGTCTAAAAAGATTGCATCCACCACCTTATCGTGAACAAGGTTCGCACTGTTTCATAAAAACCTAGTATGTTTGTTTGACATGATCTATCCTTCACAAATCCATGTTGGTTCCTAATAATTATTATTTTTGCTTCAAGGATCTTCTGTACATGATCCATCAGAATGGTTTCTAGGACTTTCCCCACTATAAATGTTAGACTAACTGGTCTATAATTGCCTGGTTCAGCTGTACTTCCCTTTTTGAAGATTGGCACTACTTTTGCTATACGCCAGTCTTTAGGAATCATGTCTGATGTAAGTGAATCATTGAAGATTAAAAATAGAGGTCTTGCTAATTCAGAGTGTAGCTCAATGAGAACGCTTTGATGAATACTGCACTGGACCAGGAGACTTATTAATCTTAATTTTTTTCAATCGGTCACAGACTTCCTCCTCACTTAAATAAGCACTAAGCAGTGGGACATTGGGGGTCATTCTGACCTGATTGCTCGCTGCAGTTGATCGCAGTTCAGCGATCGGGTCAGAATTGCGCATGCGCCGGTGCTGCGTTGCGCCAGCGCATGCCAGACGACCAAAGGCCGCCATTCAGTAGCGATTGCCTCTGCATGATTGAACGGGAGGGGGCTGGATGGCGGCATTAAGCTGCCATTTAGGGGGCGTAGTCCGGCCAACGCAGGCATGGCCGGACCGTTGGGGGGATTGATATATTTAAAAAAAAATTGGGGTTTGATTTTCTTTCCTTTGCTACTAGCGTTTCAGTTTCTACTTTAGCCCTTCTTATTTCTTTTTTGCATAATTTGTTGCCAACCTTATAGTACTGGAATGACTTCCCGTCTGTTTTGTATTTTCTGAATGCTCGCCTTTTTCTGACCATTAATTCCTTAATATTTTTATTAAGCTATATTGGTTTGTAGTTTTTAGTTCTTTGTTTGCTGCCCATGGAAATAAATTTCCGAGTAATCTCATCGAGCAGTAATTTTAACACCTCCCATTTTTCTGTAGTGTTTTTTCCTTGAAACAAAATGTCCCTGATCACAGGGATGCAAAAAATGAACCTTGTGCAGCAAATGGTGCAGTTTAATTCATAAGGTCAATGTTTCTGGGTTTGGAGACCCCATTGTCAGGACAAACCACAAGTGTACAGTGATAAAACCACAACATAAATACCTGTTCCAGTGCACCTCCAGCCCTCCCCGTCACGCTGTCATCTGCATTCACCACTTTTGCTCACCTGACCAGACGTAGAGTCTAATGAGCCGTCCAGTGGGGGCGTCGAGACTATCACCATGGCGACCACTGTAAACAATTACAGCAAAAATACAAATACAACAAAATACTTAAAAATATCAATGGCAACAGTCTCAACGCCTCTGTTGGACGGCCCATGAGACTCTACTTCCGGTCAGGTGAGTGAAAGTAATGAATTTGGAAACTGGACGATATTTTTGTTGTGGTTTTATCACTGTACACTTGTGGTTTGTCCTGATGATGGGGTCTCCGAACCCCGAAACGTTGACCTTATAAATTAAATTGCACCATTTGCTGCACAAGTATTCCAGTCTCCTGAGTACTGCCTCTTTACACGCTATGTGTATACATATATATATATATATATATATATTAAAAAAAAAATATATATATATATATATATATATATATACATAAATATATATACAGGGTGATTCAAAAGTCACATTACACCCTTTTGTTTCAAAAACTGTGCAGGAAATGGGAAAACTAAAAACTCCAGTAAGGTATGGGTGAGGTGGGATATCTTTTATGGTATGTACCAAACATGGGTGCCATCTTGAAATTGTCCATCTTGAATCTAATTCAGTTTTTTCAAATGGAAAGGGAGTCGTGTAACAGGTCAAACAACATCAGAATATGCTGAAAAGTTTATTGTTACAAACAGATTTGAAATATGAGATCAGAATGATTTAATTGAAGCAATTGGTTATGTGATACGAAATGATATGAAAGAGTAGATTAATGCAGCCCCATTTGTAGCAGTTGAAGTTGATGAGACAACAGATGTCACAAGCAAAGCCCAGCTCTCTGACACCCTGTACATGGCCAATGGATATGATCTCTGGCTGTCAAAAGGGGATCAGTACTAAATGCCGCCGGCCGGAATCCCGGCGGTCGAAATACCGACGCCGGAATCCCGACCACACAATCCCGACAGGGGTGGCGAGCGGAACACAGCCCCTTGCGGGCTCGCTTCGCTCGCCATGCTGCGGGCGCACTATTATATTCTCCCTCTATGGGTGTCGTGGACACCCATGGAGGGAGAATATGTTGGGATTGTGGCGGTCGGGATTCCGGCGTCAGTATTTCGTCCGCCGGGATTCCGGCCGGCGGCATCTTGACTGCATCCCATCAAAAGGGGTGGTCTTCAGGTTGCCAGCGGCCAGGCTCTCGATGACCACCATGCCGCTAGAGACGAGTTTGACAGTTTTTATAATCAATTTAATCAGAAATTTGTCACCCTTAGCCTGACAGACAATGCCCGAAGTAAGGTGATGAGATGAGAAGCAAAGAATGTTTCATAACATTTTGGACAATGTCAGTGTTCAAATGAAAGCTAGGTTTGACCAATTTGCTGAGTTAAGTTTCCTAGGTTTGGTTGATTGCACAAAATGTTATGATATGTCCCAACATTTTGACGACACCAAACTGCAGAGTCTTGCAAAATATGCTAAATACTTTTACTTTCTTAGACTAAAGACTGATCTTAATGGCTTGTATAGCTCAGAAATGGTGAGGAACGAATGCAAAACACCCACACAGCTCCTCAGCTTTGTGACCGAGAATAATCTCATGTAAACAGTTACCAAAGTGACAAAGTTACTCCAGCTGGTGCTCACCATACCAGCGACAACAGCATCCATTGAAAGGTCATTCTCTGTTTTGAAACGACTCAAAACATACACTAGGAATAAGACTGTGGAAGGAGGGACACGGAGGGCAAAGCGCGCGGCTCTCCTGTGTCCCTCCTGTGTCTCCGGCGGCGTGTGTGTGTTAAATGAACTGCCAGTTCGTGAGCTCTGATTGGCTCATGAACCGGCACTTCATTTAATACACACACGCCGCTGGAGACGGAGACGCAGGAGGGACACAGGAGAGCCGCGCGCTGTGCCCTCCATGTCCCTCCTTCAGAAGACAACGCGGGAGCGATGGAGGGTAAGTACCCTTCCTGGCACTGTGGGGCATATCTGGCAGCATGAGGGCACATCTGGCACAGTGGGGCATATCTGGCATATCAGGCAGCATGAGGGCACATCTGGCATATCTGGCAGCATGAGGGCACATCTGGCACTGGGGCATATCTGGCATATCTGGCAGCATGAGGGCATATCTGGCACTGTGGGGCATATCTGGCAGCATGAGGGCACATCTGGCATATCTGGCAGCATGAGGGCATATCTGGCACATCTGGCACTGTGGGGCATATCTGGCAGCATGAGGGCATATCTGGCACTGTGGGGCATATCTGGCAGCATGAGGGCATATCTGGCACTGTTGGGCATATCTGGCAGCATGAGGGCATATCTGGCACTGTGGGGCATATCTGGCACTGTGGGGCATATCTGGCAGCATGAGGGCATATCTGGCACTGTGGGGCATATCTGGCAGTATGAGGGCATATCTGGCACTGAGGGTTGTGTATGGCTAGAGCTGCATTTCCCACCCTAGGCTTATACTCGAGTCAATGAGTTTTCCCAGGTTTTTGTGGTAAAATTAGGTGCCTCGGCTTATATTCGGGTTGACTTATGCTCGAGTATATACGGTACATTAGCATCTTGAAATGTAATAAAGGACAGTGTGACTGAATAACAAAGAAATCTCAAGTTGAGTTCATGAATATTGTATAGGTATTAGTGACAGAAGGGGTGGAGGAAAGGAGACAGACAGTCAGGAGGTGCTGGACTTCAAAAAAGGGAGAAGCTGCAAGTGAAAAAAATAAAAACAGTCAATTAACAAATGCCACCAACAGCAACCCCCTACCCTGCAGCGCTATGCGATAGCAATTGAATTGCGATTGCTTCGCTGTCGGGCATTTGCACACTGGGCGGCCTTGCCCTATGCTGGACGGCCCCCAGCATACGATCACAGCTTCAGTTGCAAAACTGCAACTGAAGCTGAATAAGGTCCTAAAAACACAACCACAGGAGTACACTAGAGCTGATGGTAATTTCAGGTAAGCTTTTAGCACTATATATAACAAACTGGGTATAAGCTTACAAAAAGTCTTGGAGATGAACTTACAAAAACTCTAAATCTAGTTACATATCTATAGGTGCATCTGACATATATGAGGGGGTCTCCAAAAGAAACAGGAATTAATGATTGATTAATTAATTAATTATTTGTACACTTTTAAACTTCTGTCTCCCTCAAAGTACAATACTTTCCACATGATTCAATATATTGTCCAAATGTTTTTACCATTGCTCAAAACATTTTTTAAACTCATTTTCATTGAGCCTTTTAGTACTTTTGGCATTTTTTATTTCACCTCTTCAATATCCGCAAAATGTTTTCCTTTAGGTCTCTTTTCATCGGAGTGAATAAAAAATAGTCGTATGCGAGATCTGGTGAATACGGTGAGTGAGGCCAAGGTGTCATGTCATTTATGGCTAAAAGTTACTTAACACTCAATGTTGTGTGGGTAGGTGCATTGTCATGATGGAAGAACCAGTACCCTGTTTGCCACAAATCGGAACGTTTTGTCCTCAAATTGTGTCGCAACCTTTTCAAAACTTCCAAATACTTTGGTTGACAGTTTGATCCTGGGGTACAAATTCTGAGTGAACAATCCCCGTCACATCAAAGAAACAAATGAGCATTGTTTTCACATTTGACTTCACTTGTGCTTTTTTGGGGTGAGGATAAGTGGGAGTTTTCCATTGACCAGAATGCTCTTTTGTTTCTGAATCGTAACTGCAGCACCAATATTCGTTTCCTGTTATGATTTTGGTAAAGAAATTAGGTGTGCTTCTAAATGTTCCTTCAAAGCATGCCAATCAGCCAGGCGATTGTCTCTATGGTCAGCAGTGAGAACACGAGGCATGAATTTTGCTGCTAATTGTTTCATGCCCAAGTCCTCAGTTAAAATCAGCTAACAGGAACTCCATGAAATCCTAGTCAACTCCACGAGTTCATCAATGCACCGACATCCATCTTCCAGAATGGCTTAACACATTTTCATCACATTTACACCAGTTCGGCCAGACAAAGGACATGCGGAACAAGGTTGATATTCAATTCACATTGCACCATTCTTAAATTTGTGTTTTACTCATGGCAGCTTTCTTGTGAGCTGCATTTTTCCCCAAAAGGAAACAAAACTTAACATCAGCACATTGTTCGTATGAATAAGACATCACAAAAAAAGGCAAAAGAGTGAATAACTTGTTGGAAAAAAAACACTGCAGTCAAACGCTACCTTTTCTCCGCAATGTCAGTATGGATACTGGCTCGAAAGGTTTCCGCAAACATTTACCTAGCAGCGGAAGCCCATACTACAAGCCTTCTAGAACAAGATTCCGGTTTCCGGATTTTGGTGTTTTTCTGGTGTTTTTCTGCACACCTGCTGCTACTCACCAGGGCCACCATCAGAGGGTGACTGCCGGGACTGCAGTACCAGGCACCAGACAGATACAATATGGATAAATGACAATATGGATGAAAAAATAACACAAGGAACACATGGAAACATCACATTTAACATAAGTCAGCGAGAAAGCAACATTATAGGAGTAGTTATAACCCCGGCCGTGTCACCAATGTGCACGCACCATCCCGCATATGCGTGGCCACCAAATACTATCAACACACTATGAGTGCGAACAGCTCTGCCAGATTTGAAGGAAGAAGTGTCCGCGGGGTGGGTGGGTGGCGGTGATAAAGTGTTGCGGATGTAACGCAAGAAAAATGGTGGCGGGGCGGTGGTGTTTTCAGGGTGGCTGCATGACATCACATGCAGCCACTCCCATGAGAAAAATGGCGACTGACCGCCTGCATATGCAATATAGCTGCAGGGGGTCATCCACAGTTGCTGTGACCGCAATTAAATTGTGGTTGCATGCTGTGCAGCCTGCCCTCAGCAGGTGAAAGAAAGTATTGCAGATTCTGCTTTTCTGTGATCCCGGTGTGACTTTGTACGCAGTTGCTGAGATTAGCAAAGCCGCCAGTGACATTTGCATATTGTGGCACAGTATCTGCGTATGGAATTGCAGCTACAAATTAATTAGCATACAACTCTGAATAAGGATTATATACAGTGTCGGACTGGGGCATGAACAGCCCATCGGGGGAATGCAGTAGTTGAGGCCCATACTTAAGAAACTGGGCCAACCATTAAGGCGGGTACGCACTAGATGATATTGTGAATTAGGGACGTGCAGTGAAGTAAATGGCTCAGGAGGCACTGGTTAGTACTAGAGCCATATTTACTCACTATATATGAGCCAAAGGGTGCCTGTGGTCATTATATACAGGTGCAGCAGTATATACTCCTGGAAATTTGCTGAGTTTTGATCAAAGATGTGCGGAAAAGACAGGCAGGCGAGGCACTGCCTCACCTGCCATAGACTTTTTACTCCAGAGTTTTGATTATAAAAATGATTAGAATAATACAAAGAAGATATTTCTAATCTATTCTTTGTATTTTTCATATACTTTATACAGTCAAAACTCTGGTCCAAATGCTAGTGTGACAGGAAATGCTCTGCCTCACCTGCCTCACCTGTCTCACCCCACCGCACGTCACTGTTGTGAATTATGTGCCCGATCCGACACATCATTCACGATATCATCTAGTGTGCATGCACTATATTGCTGATGATATATCAACGTCATCCGTTGACCCTGCATGCACTGTTGGTCAGGTGGGCGACATCACCAGCGAGAGCCATGCTGCCAAGAGTAACAAGGTACAAAGCAAGTGCACGGTGTGGAACCTGATATTAGAGGAGGGTTGGGGGCCACAGCACTGGGGCCCTTTGGGGATTTCCCCTGTACACCTATGGGCCAGTCAGAAACTGCCTATATATTAGACCTACATGAGCACTACTGCTCCACAAAATTGCTTAAATATGAATTTCTTAAACTGTGATTTAACCTGCTTTTCCTTTTGTCAGGACACCATTTTATTAATGTAGATGAGATAAAAGTAAATAATGTTAAATCCATTCATTTGACACTAGAGATTTTAACATTTGAACTTCTTTGCAAACTTTTTTTTTTTTACCTCATGATACATTTCTGAAAGTATCATGGAGACTTCACCTTTTTTCCTGATACTGTCATAGCAGGAGTCAGAAGCAGGGTGTTATCACACTCCTTCATCTTAGTACATCAATGAATTCAGAAAACCAAAAGAAAAACATAGACGTACTGTATTTTATAATAGATACCGTTTGAATAAGTTTCTCTTTTACTTTTTTCTTTTACAAAGCTAACACTTTGATCATTTTCCACTTGATCAAAGTGCTCTTTGAAGTTATTTGAAGGATTACAGTATTGGAAGTGTATTTTACTTGTAGATAGGGGATAGGTATTAGGTACTAATAACTGGCTAAATAAAAAGGTCAGTGTTAAATGTGATGCAGATAGAAATTGATATACAATTTGAGCTGCAAAAACATTTCTGATATTGTACAGAGATAATGTAAGAAAATTTTGGCTACACTTAGTTTACGAATAATATATATATTTTATTATATACTGTACACTAGCATCAAACTTTATCTATATTGCAATTAGTTATTATAAGGGGTATATTTGCCAAAGGTCAATTGCCATCAATTTGATTTATTTAGTTTTTAAAAACAATTTAAAATTCATGAGAATAAAACTAACTGTTGTGTTTCAAGGGCTAAAACACGTTTACTAACACAATTTTTTGTATTCATATTTAAATGTTAGCAAAGGTGTGTTTTGTCCACTGAAACACAACATTGATACCCACTGAAAACTAAATCGACCTTTAGTTAATATACCCCTAAGGGTCAACCACATACTATACATTAAATGACTCATCCCACGTGTGCAATATAGTAATGAGTGGATTTTATGCAACACCAGCAGCAATATGTTGAACTGAACACATTATTGTATGTATTGTGTCCCTAATAAAATGCATTGTATTTATTGCAAGGATTGCCAATATGCTCATCATTACAATAATGGCCACACATTTGTCATGTAGCACAAAGTAGAAGTATCTGCAGTGGTGACTGAGCTGCAATTTATGAACAGGATTAAAAGAAGCTAGTAGATCAGGGGCATCTGTTTCTAGTGCTGGAACCAGCTTGTCACTTTTATTATGTTTTCAATGGCCACTCACAGACAGGGGTGTATCTATAGGTCTGAGCGCCCCTGGCAAAGTAAGGGAGTGGCGCCCCCCATGTTACAAATAGGGACAGCGCACAGAGAAAGAGGGGCATGGTCTTGTGGGGAAGAGACATGGCCACAGAAAAGTACACAAGCATTTCTAGAGATGACACCCCTCTGATAGGAGACATGGTACAGCATCACTATACATTTTATTAGAAGACAAAAAAAAAAAGTCATCCCCCTAAGTAATTTGGTCCCCTTACAGTTGTACTACCTGTATCCCTCTGATGGCATCCCAGGGAAAGCAATTACTTTTTTATTAGCATTCCTTCCAGTGGGCGATGTGTGGGACTTATTGTCGTCAGTTTTCAAGTATAACTGACGACACTCTCCTGCTGTAAACATGGTTGCTATTCCCGCTGCCGCCAAGGTCAAGTTGCAATTGTACAGTAGTTGTTGTAGCCTAATAGAAAATGTAATCATAACTGCTGCGTGCAGATGTTGAATAGATATACAAACAGGATTTTGTTATTGAATTCACATGATTCACTCATAGGGGACATAGGGATAAATGTATTATAGCGGCACGCATCATGCTGCTATAACACTTCCTGCTTTGTCTCACTACCGAGGCAAAGCAGGAAGGGACATCAACAAGATACCGAACTGGGGGAACGAAAGCTCCCCCTGTGGTGATGTCCCCTCTGATGCGCTGTGTCTCCCTGCCCGGACCAGCTCCACTGCGAATGTGCGGGATCTCGCTACTCAGGCAATATCCCAAGCCCACTCCAGAGCCAGCACCCGCCACAGACAGGGACAGCTCTGTCCCTGCTGTAGTGTATGGGCATCGCCATCTGTAACTGTCGAAATAGACAGCTGCAGGTGTCAGAATGGTCAGCGCTGCTGACCATTCATACATTGCCCCCTTATATCGGTGTGCAATCTGTTAGGTAGCAGCGCCAATATGGACATGTCACTGAGCGAGCACCGCAGCTGTTTTACATGGGGGAGAAGCGGTATAGTGCACATAACGTGCACCGATACTGCTTATCCCCCATATCGGAGGGTAATATATTTACCCCATATACTCCGGGACTAGAAGCCTATTGTCAAATTGGATTCCTAAAGAATTTAATTGTGTTACTGCACTGAGCCAAGACTTTGACTGGAGAGCATTGTGACTACTCCACAAATTTGTGTAGTATTTTAACAAATCATTACATTCCTTAGCCACATATACTATCTTTGGGTGATTATTCTGTCATCAGAGTAGAGATCAGATTAGCTCACACATATTGCATTACACTATAATTCATAATACATAACAACAATTCATGACATACACACCACCATATATTCCCTTCTCCCTCCCCACCCCCATCTGTGCCGCGCTTGATCAATTAATATTCATTTCAGTATACATTCTGCAGTGTCTTCTTGTTTTATTTTAAGACCCGTTATCCCGTCTCATCATGCCCCAGAGCCGGTACCTGGAGGCCACCTTTGTTCCCTTTTTCTTCTAGGGCGGCCCAACAGCAGGGTCCAACTCCTCCTGCAGCCTCCAATCTCCTCTTTATGATGAGCTAAGCCGGAGCTGTCTCTCCTCCATCACTGCCACTGTGCAGATGGCTTTGTTTTCCACAGTGGGAGCTGCCGGCATTCCCACAGGGACTTGCATGCAGCTGTATTCGAAATTTAAAGTGGTAGGTATGCCAAAAGGTTGAATCTTTTCTCTTTAAAGGGAGTCTCCAGGCACTCTTCAAGTGCCAGAGTATTAGGCTTCTAACTTGTATTCCAGTATCTGTTTTTGTTAAAGTTCCCTGTGAGATTTTGGTATGTGTGACTGGCAGACGGTATGACGGCGGTCACAATACCGATGTCGGCATCCCATTGTTTAAAATCCCGACTGGTAAAGTAAGTATGCTATCCCTTATTCCCTACCCCCTAACCCTATCCTTTCCTTCTTGCAGCATAAACCTAACCTCCACCTTAGTGCCTAACCCTAACCTCCCCCTAGTGGGAGGTTAGAGACAGGATTCCTTGTTTGCCACCATTTGGACAATCTGGAAGTCTAATTAGACCTGTGACAAGTTCTAAGTCTGCTTGAAAAGCACAAATATACGGTGCGGGGATACACAGAGTGAGTCATTGCTGTTGGAGACCAACAATTGTTTATATGTATTTTCCAATGTCTTAAATGTTATAGTATTTTTAAACATATCCGTTTAATTTATCATATACTGTATGAGATAGCAACAGTGCGATTGTTGGGATTGACACCCTTTTACCAGCTACTATTGATAGTGCAAGGAGAACGACTTGGTTTTATTGTAGTACCAGCTTTGTACTCAGTTTTTAATGTATCAAATATTGCAACCACTCTGGGGGTCATTCCGAGTTGATTGTAGCTGTGCTAAATTTAGCACAGCTACGATCATGTTCCCAGACATGTGGGGGGATGCTCAGCACAGGGCTAGCCCACCGCACATGTCTGTCCGGGACCCCCCACACAAGTACAAAAGCATCGCACAGCGGCAATGCTTTTGTACTTGTTGAGTAACTCCCGGCCAGCACAGCTTTTGCAATGTCAACGCAGTCCCTGCAGCCCACCCCCCGCACGGTCTGGCCACACCTGCGTTGGCTGGACCATGCCCCCAGGATCTCCCATTGGCACTACAAGGAACAGCATGCCTTCCAAATGCTGCTCCCATTCAATGCCTCTTGCACACAAGCAGACAAACAATTTGGAAGCTGCTCAATCATACCTGGAGATAATTATATATCAGATGCTGGAAGGGGGAGGGGTCACAGACAAACAACAGACAAAGAGGAAGGGGGGTGCAAATCCCCACCTCTAAATTCCCTTCCGCACACTGAAAATTACCTGTAACCATCCCTGAACTATCTGGTAATAAATTTATAAATGAGCCATTAAACAAATACAATATGCTAACAGTGAGCAAATTTTGAACATTTAAGTTTTATAGGTTCATATTAATGGGATTTGTTGTCCTTACAACAAGCAAATTTGTAATGATAATTAAATATGCAAGAGATTCTGATGAATGAAACTAATAATCTAATAATATAACCTTTTTTATTAAAATGTACCAAAAATATTATTATATTAAACATTTACATTTTATAGAAAAACATTATATAGGCTTTTTATCACAAATAATAATTAAAATTTCAAAATACTAAACAGTTTGTTGCAGAATTTCAGACCTTGTAATTATTTAGACTAATTATATAAAATTTAATTGAGTTTATAATTAAAATATAGTAATATTATAAGAAGATTTAGCAGTTTTTTATTAAAATATACCGTAAACAAAATTAAGCATAGTTCCCAGTTACACAAAATTACCTTTAGTATATTATCTAACCAGTTATGTTTTGTGTGCTATTTACATTAAATCTATGCACCATCATTTTCTCTTGCACGTTACAATCAGGTAACGTAACAGTAAAAAAAACAAGATTGGGTAATAACAGACCTAAAGGTAAGCGGATGGTGGAGGGAATGTATGTGTGTGTGTGTGTGTGTGTGTATGTTTGGGGGGTGCGGCTAGATGGTGTTGCAGGAGAACACTCTAGGCATATGCACTGCTAATAATAATAGTAAACCCTACAATTTAATATAGAGAAATAAAAGGTGGTGCTTGACATAATTTTTGGCTAAAAATATAAGGACACATCCACCTTGTTTAGATGATCTCATCATCAGATGGGTCCCCAACACTATGGTACAAAACCCAGGGCATGGGACTCCCCAAGTCAGCATAGGCCAACCACACCAAAGCACCACACTAGTGAGAGGTTAAACTTTGTGTTAATAGGAGTCCCAGATGCTTACTTGCCAGATGGGATTTGTATAGCCAATTTCTGCATGTACGGCAAAATTGTACAGAAGAACAAACTTGTTATGAAAAAGTGGAGGAGATGGGAAACCATTTCTTAGAAAAAGGTTATGTCAATTAATTAATACTAAAAACAAAAGAAAGCTAAAGGAACAGAAAGAAAAGACTTACTATTATTAGTTTTATAAAAGAGGAAAAGTAATTAAGGATCATCACAGGTCTTTTATCTGTAATTTTAATGCACAACATAGGGAGATCAAATCAGTTTTTCAAAAAGTATTGGAAAGTGCTGAAGGAGGATCCTAGAAATGGTAATAAAATACCAGAAAGACCATATATATACTGTGTGTGTATGTATATATATATATATATATATATATATATAATGTATATATATATATATACTGTATATATATGTATTTATAAGATAAGAACAGAATTCTCATGGGAACTATATCCACCTCAGAAGATAAAAAAACAATTTATATTAAACATTATTTATTAATAAAATCTATATCACTGTTGCAAATATTTGTAACACAAATGAATAAAAATTATTTTCTTAAGATCATATACATCAAATAGACAAAAACATATTGTTTGGACAATAAATTGAAGAAATGTATTCCGATGATATCGGCTGTTACATAAGGTGCCAGATCTTCAATAAATTATTTCAGATGTATGATCTAATCCACATATTTGAAGAAACCCAACGTGTTTCGTCCGTTAGGACTTCATCAGGGGATATAATCTAGGTGGCCATTAGGAAAGAATATGTAAGTCTTAGATTCAATTGTCATAAACACTCAAATTTTTCCTCGAAAATCCACATACATACCAGATATCAATATTTATGAATTTCAACATCATATCCAGATTATTATGCCATTGAATATAAGTAAGATATCTGAAAATGTCATCATCAAAATATCAGTTCACATATATGGAAAGGTACAATGTTCTAAAAAATACATAACAGTATAAATGAACATAGGAAGGAAGGAAGGAAGGAAGGAAGGAAGGAAGGAAGGAAGGAAGGAAGGAAGGAAGGAAGGAGAGCGAAAACAGGTCTGACAACATCATAAAGTCATATTTAATAATTTGCTAAATGATTGAATAATAGCTACACTTCACATCAAAAAATGGTTAATACAGTAATAACTGGTTATTAAGTTAATAATACATTTGGAAATCATTCCAGAAATCATTAAGTTAATATTACAACTATCAATCCCTTTATACTAGATAATGATAAGATAATTGTAGTCTTAATTAAGATCATAATGATAATATTAATTCATCAAATTTCAAAAAGATGACAAGGCTAATAATTGGATTGGTAATTGGATTAATTGATTTTAAATGAATCATTCAAACAGATTGGTGATCACATTCCATAAATGTACATACCAATTTAATTTCACCAACTGATATCAATAAAATGCAGTGCTGTGAACAATTCCTATGAGCAGAAAGGTATTTCAATAAACTTATTGGGAAATTGTTACCCCAAATATAATTAATATAAAACAAACAAATGGTATATCATACCCCTCAATAATATAGAGTCAAAGATTGCTAACACTATGATATAGTAACATAGTAACATAGTATCTGAGGTTGAAAAAAGACAATTGTCCATCGAGTTCAACCTATTTGTGGTCTCCTATGCATGATGATTTGACTAAAATTTCTGACTGATGCTGCTGTCAGCCGTTGCATTTTATCCCTATTTATAGTAACTATAATGCATGACTATGCACCATACCCCTGGATATCCTTATCCATTAGGAATTTATCTAACCCATTCTTAAAGGTGTTGACAGATTCCGCCATTACAACTCCCTCGGGCAGGGAATTCCAAACACGTATTGTCCTTACCGTGAAAAAGCCTTTACGACGTATTGTGCGGAATCTCTTCTCCTCTAACCTGAGCGAGTGTCCACGAGTCCTCTGTGTTGATCTAACCAAAAACAGGTCCCGCGCAAGCTCTGTGTATTGTCCCCTTATATATTTGTAGATGTTGATCATATCCGCTCTTAGTCTCCGCTTTTCCAGTGTAAACATGCCTAGTCTTTCAAGCCTTTCCTTGTATTCCATCGTCTCCATGCCCTTAATTAGTTTGGTCGCCCTCCTCTGTACCTTTTCTAGCTCCAGGATATCCTTTTTGTAGTACGGTGCCCAGAATTGTACACAGTATTCAAGGTGTAGCCTCACTAGTGATTTATATAACGGGAGTATAATACTCTCGTCCCTAGCATCAATACCCCGTTTTATGCATGCTAATATCTTATTAGCCTTCTTTGCTGCAGTCCTACTTTGGGTACTACTGCTTAGCTTGCTATCTATGAGGACACCTAAGTCCTTTTCCAGTACAGAATCCCCTAATTTTACCCCATTAAGTAGGTAGGTGTAATTTTTGTTCTTGTTACCACAGTGCATTACCTTACACTTGTCTGTGTTGAAGCGCATTCTCCATTTGGCTGCCCATGCTTCTAATTTAACTAAGTCGTTCTGAAGAGACTCGGCATCCTCCTCTGTATTTATAGCCTTACACAATTTGGTATCATCTGCAAAAATTGACACCATGCTCTCTAGACCTTCTGTTAGGTCGTTAATGAAAATATTGAACAATAGCGGTTTTAATACTGAGCCTTGCGGCACACCACTTAGCACTTCAGTCCAAGTTGAAAAAGATCCATTAACCACAACGCACTGCTCCCTATTATCTAACCAGTTTTTGACCCAAGTGCATATTGTGCTTCCTAGCCCTGATTCTTGTAGCTTGTAGATAAGTCTCATGTGTGGTACAGTATCGAACGCTTTGGCAAAGTCTAAAAAGATTACAACCACGTCTTTACCCTGATCTAGGTTTGCGCTTACTGTTTCATAAAAGCCAAGTAAGTTGGTTTGACAGGATCTGTCCTTCATAAACCCATGTTGATTCCTTTTAATGACCTTATTGACTTCAAGGAACTTCTGAATACTATCTCTTAGAATACCTTCCAATACTTTCCCCACTATAGATGTAAGACTAACTGGTCTATAATTACCTGGTTCAGCTTTACTTCCCTTTTTGAATATAGGCACTACTTCCGCTATACGCCAGTCTTTGGGAACCATACCTGATATAACTGAATCCTTAAAGATCAAAGATAGCGGTTTTGCCAGTTCAGAGTGAAGCTCCATTAGAACCCTTGGGTGAATACCATCGGGCCCTGGTGATTTATTAATCTTTAAATGTTTTAATCGGTCACAGACTACTTCCTCGCTTAAATAAGTACCTATCAGTGGGATATTCTCATTATTGAGATTGTGTGTCAGTCCCTGAATTGGGTCCTCTCTAGTGAATACTGTTGAAATAAACTAATTTAGTGTGTCCGCTATGTCATTATCATTTTTGCTTAAGACTCCCAACTTGTCTTTTTAAGGGCCTATACTCTCCTTCTTTAATCTCTTGCTATTAATGTATTTAAATATTTTTTTGGGATTCGCTTTGCTTTCCTTTGCTACTAGTTTTTCAGTTTCTACTTTAGCCGCTCTTATTTCCTTTTTGCAAATTTTGTTACATTCCTTATAGTGCTGAAATGACTCTGCTTCCCCGTCAGATTTGTATTTTTTAAATACTCGCCTTTTCTTGCCCATAAGTTCCTTAATCTTTTTGTTAAGCCACATCGGTTTATGATTTTTATTCCTTTTTTTGCTGCTCATAGGAATACATTTGAGTGTATTTTTAGCTAGCAGGAATTTTAGTACCTCCCATTTCTCTGTAGTATTTTTTCCTAAAAACAAACCTTCCCATTCAATATAATTCAGCATAATTCAGAACAGATGGAAACCCTCAGTCGGGTAGGGTCATCATAATACATATACAGAATTACAAACAGATGGAAAAAACCCTCAATTGAATATGGTCACATTAATATAAGGGACCATGCTGATGATGGACTTGTATTATCAACTAGGGAGATCAAAAATGCCCATAATAATGAAATTAATTTAATTAACATTTATGTAATAATTAAAAAATGGTTATAAATTGATCTGTATAAATTGGAATTGAATTAATGGGATTATTGTTGTCATGATATTCATTATACATGAGTATGAATTCATGTAGAGTGAATATTATGATTACTGTTAGTTATTATTATTTATAAATTAAAATAGCCCAATTATAGTACACCTAGATTATATAGCCTTAATAGATATATTGATTAATTAATGTAGTCACATGTCACATAAAAGTTATCCACAGATTATGATCTTAATTAACTAGTCATTTCAGACTAATTGGATGAGTCACTCTTATCAAGCTATTAAATTGGAATTGGCATCATTATTATATTAAAATAATTTAATTAGTCACATTTCACCATTTGATTTATATTATCGTAATTTTTATAAAAGTTAATTAATGTAGTGAGTACTTAAGATCAGTGAATGGATACAATTACCGTTCATAATAAATAATATTAAAAATCACATTGATATGTATTAGTTTTTCACTTATTAAACACATAATATATATATTTTTATTAGTCATATATTTTATAGTCATATTAGCACTAATATATTCCAATTCACATTGTTAATAGTCAATTAATAATAAATGAATTCCATAAACAACAGAGATTATCAGATCCTATAGGGTATGGGAATTGAGGATACAACAGAGATCAGTGCTATATTTCATTTTATAGTTGCCGCTATTGCTAGCGGCTATGTACTGGATCTTCCAGCTGGATCTTCCAGCTATTGCCATCACCAGCGGCTACGAGATGCGCCCATTGGAACGCACCACGGATCTCAGTGGAATGCACAACGCACTTCCGATAAGGCCTTTCCGCCGGAACCGGAAGTGCGACCGTGGAACGCACGCCACTCACTAGATGGAACACAAAAAGCATTCTTAGATGCTTTGGCCCCTTATTATTCATCTTTTGGGACATAATAATAATAAAAAATGTCTCTGAGTTACAATATGAAAGTTTTTACAGTCTGGTCTTTCATTTCAATAGCTAAAAATAGGCTAAAAACGTTTATTTATACTAATTGTTAAACAGGAAGTGATGTAATCACATTAGGTGTATATATAGTTGCCCAGGTCTCACCTTCACTTATAGCTGTGAGGTGAATCCTGAGGCATTGTGAAGGTGAGCTCATTTTCCACTTACATTTAATAATTTATTAAGATTTAATGATTAACTGATAGTTTTTCAATGATCATTTAGGAAATTGTAAATCCTGTCCTTGAATCACACCATCACTTTCACTTATTGTTGTGAAGTGATTATTGATACACCTGAAAGGTGAGCTTGAAATTTATTTATAATTATTTATATTTATTATTAATTTGTAGAAGTGGGATTGAACCATCTATAAATTTGATAGGGACTCAATCATATTAGCAAATATAGAATTGGACAGAAACTCTGTCATGTCATTAATTACATAAATGTTAATTAAATTAATTTCATTATTATGGGCATTTTTGATCTCCCTAGTAAATAATACAAGTCCATCATCAGCATGGTCCCTTATAAAATTATTTAAATGATGTGTAAAAAATTTATTAATGTGGCCATATTCAATTGAGGGTTTTTTTTCCATCTGTTTGTAATATATGTATTATGATTACCCTACCCGACTGAGGGTTTCCATCTGTTCTGAATTTTGCTGAACATATCATAGTATTAGCAATCTTTGACTCTATATTATTGAGGGGTATGAGATACCATTTGTTTGTTTTATATTAATTATATTTGGGGTAACAATTTCCCAATAAGTTTATTCAAATACCTTTCTGCTCATAGGAATTGTTCACAGCACTGCATTTTATTGATATAAGTTGGTGAAATTAAATTGGTATGTACATTTATGGAATGTGATCACCAATCTGTTTGAATGATTCATTTAAAATCAATTAATCCAATTACTAATCCAATTATTAGCCTTGTCATCTTTTTGAAATTTGATAAATTAATATTATCATTATGAGCTTAATTAAGACTACAATTATCTTATCATTATCTAGTATAAAGGGATTGATAATTGGAATATTAACTTAATGATTTCTGGAATGATTTCCAGATGTATTATTAACTTAATAACCAGTTATTACTGGATTAACCATTTTTTTGATGTGAAGTGTAGCTATTATTCAATCATTTAGCAAATTATTAAATATGACTTTATGATGTTGTCAGACCTGTTTTCGCTCTCCTTCCTGCTTTCTTCCTTCCTTCCTTCCTTCCTTCCTTCCTTCCTTCCTTCCTTCCTTCCTTCCTTCTCTCAGATGTTCATTTATACTATTATGTATTTTTTAGAACATTGGCCCTCATTCCGAGTTGTTCGCTCGGTATTTTTCATCGCATCGCAGTGAGAATTCTCTTAGTGCGCATGCGTAATGTTCGCACTGCGCATGCGTCAAGTAACTTTACTAAGAAGAAAGTAATTTTACTCACGGCTTTTTCGTCGCTCCGGAGAACGCATTGTGATTGACAGGAAATGGGTGTTACTGGGCGGATGTACGGCGTTTTAGGGGCGTGTGGCAGGAAACGCTACCGTTTCCGGAAAAAACGCAGGCGTGTCTGGAGAAACGGTGGGAGTGCTTGGGCGAACGCTGGGTGTGTTTATGACGTCAGCCGGGACCGAAAAGCACTGAATTGATCGCACAGGCAGAGTAAGTCTGGAGTTACTCAGAAACTGCTAACTCGGTTTTGATCGCAATATTGCGAATACATCGGTCGCACATTTAAGATGTTTAGATTCACTCCCAGTAGGCGGCGGCTTAGCGTGTGTAACTCTGCTACATTCGCCTTGCGAGCGAACAACTCGGAATGAGGGCCATTGTACCTTTCCATATATGTGAACTGATATTTTGATGATGATATTTTCAGATATTTTACTTATATTCAATGGCATAATTATCTGGATATGATGTTGAAATTCATAAATATTGATATCTGGTATGTATGTGGATTTTCAAGGAAAAATGTGAGTGTTTATGACAATTGAATCTAAGACTTACTTATTCTTTCCTAATGGCCACCTAGATTATATCCCCTGATGAAGTCCTAACGGACGAAACACGTTGGGTTTCTTCAAATATGTGGATTAGATCATACATCTGAAATAATTTATTGAAGATCTGGCATCTTATGCAACAGCCAATATCATTGGAATACATTTCTTCAATTTATTGTCAAAACAATATGTTTTTGTCTATTTGAGGTATATGATCTTAAGAAAATAATTTTTATTCATTTGTGTTACAAATATCTGCAACAGTGATAAAGATTTTATCAATAAATAATTTTTAATATAAATAGTTTTTGATCTTCTGAGGTGGTTATAGCTCCCATGAGAATTCTGTTCTTTTCTTTTATCCTATCTTTGTACCTATTCTGTTAGGAGGTATTTCTCATTGGTCCAAGCTCTTCTTAATTTAGAGCACTAAAGGGACTTAACTATTTCTATAGATATATATATATATTATACAGTAGACACCTTCCCTGAAAGATAAGCTGGTACATAGTGCAATTGAGGATATAAAGAGAACCAGTAGTAGAAGCCATGGTTTTTATAGATGTGGTCTATGTACGATTTGTAAAATAGTGAAGGGCCAAAGTAAGATCAAGGAGTTCCAGGAAGATGGGGCCAAGTATGAGATAAGGGACTTCATCACCTGTAACTCTAAAAACATGATTTATGGGTTAGAGATTAAATGTGGATTGGTCTAAATTAGAAAAACCAGCCAAAATTTAAAAACCAGCTTAGCGGAGCATAACTATAATATCAGAAAGGGATTGAAACCCATACTGTATATATGCACTTTAAAAAAGAACATTCCTCAAATCTGTTACATTAAAGCGTTTTGGAGAATTATGGAATAGGGATACTGAAATTAGGCTTTCTAAAGCAGCAATGAGCTGTATACACCAATTAAAAAATCTGGTTCTGAATTTGTCTTAATAAGGAATTCAAGCTCAAATGGTTTTAATACATTTTATGCATCTGTCTAATTCAATATTTTTATCATTTGCTTTTTGTATTTTTATCATCTGTTTTTTGTATTATATGCATTGCTATTTTTTAACATAGTGTATATTTCTATTTTAATATATACGGACTAAGACTCTCTTTATTTTCACTCATTTGGTGTAGCGCTAAGTACCACCTTTTCACCGATATATATATATATATATCAACTGGACTTTTGAGGACTGATTTATTCAATCATATGGACTCAAGATTATATGGAAGACATTTAATATTTCCCCACCATGGATTTGATTAAGCAAAGTATCGCGGGATGGTTTACTTAAAGTTTTATCCTGTTGGAATACATGGTGAAATTCAGATGCACTTCCACCGGTCATTTCCACCGGCAGCATGAAGCCGCAAGTAGTGGAAAAATGGAGCTAGTATAGGAAAAACTGATTGGACCTTGTTAACTATAAATATGTGTCTTAAATACATAGTCACTATGCTTCTGAGGAAGCATGTGGTATCCGAAATGCTTAAAGCAAGGTGACTACTGATCGGGTGAATTTCTGTTGGAGCTATCTGTTACCAGGAAAAGGAAGAAAAAGCACCCTGGACTTTTTAACTCCTGCTCCAGGAGTTAATGTTAAACTGACTGCCAAAGAAGTGGTACCCCTGTCCATTTGAGAATGGTTATATGCTTGTTATACAATTTGAATCTGTGAGTTTGATGTGATAATCAGTTTCTAACTTTGCTTCCTGGCAATATTGTACTAAGAACATGATTCAATAAGGATTGCAAATTCTGCTAAGCAGTGGAATTTGCAATCCTTTGGATCAAATCCTGCGGGCTGCCGATCACAGGGCAAGGCCGCCCAGGATGCTATCAGCCACCTTGACCATGCTGAAATTGCAGTTGCACCTAAGTTTCAGCATAATCGCAAAAAAATAGGTAGCCTCCTGCCGGCACGGATATCCGCCACCATTTTTCTGATCGCAGAAATCATGCCCCTGTCACACTAATCATTTGACTGGCACCACTCCCGTTTCTCCATTGCCGCCCCCACAATGCTTCATCTCCACCTTTGAAATGGAGTGTTTCCACCCCCCGCGAATGCCTTTGCCTGATTGACAGACAGAGGCATTCGCATTTTCTTCGGTTGCCCGCAGAATATGCAGATACATGCGCAGGATGGGCCATGTGCCCGCATCCTCTTTGTAGCTTTTTCATATTGCAATCCAACCTGAATTAGGTCCTATGTCCTCTTCTTTTTTCTGCATTTGAGATAGCAGGGAAGTGATACTATTGGGGATTAAAGTGTGGAATTGCCTCTCATAGGAAGTAAAACGACCCTGAAAAAGTAAACAGTCATAACAAGGTTTGGAAATCTACCTGATCTATTGAGAATTAAATGTCAAAGACTTCTTCCTATGTTTAATGTGTGGTTTAACATAAGGTTGAGTGCGCCAATTGTGAGAAATCATTTTCTTTTCATTGTTATTGCAGAGGAGTGGTAAAACCTCCATTTTTTATAGGCTACATTCTATAGGTTTGCACAGTCCAGATCATTTTCTGTATAAAGTGTTAATAAGATGCAAAATCTATGTGTTACATGGGTGAGCTGTAATGTTAAATGATGTTACATGGGTAGTAAAAGGTAAGAGAGCCCTGTTTACAAGCTTACAATCAACTGTAAAGGGAAATAGGCATGGATACATAAGGTTAAGTGCTATATAATGCATATTGATCTAGCCAAATTGAACTGTAAACCATGATTGATTAAAAAGAAAATCTACAGTTTCATCATATTGTTTTTTAATGCAACTTTTGGTTATATATTGGCTATTTTTAAGTCTAATACAGTGGGGTATATTTACTAAGATTCGTATTTTCCCGTTTGAGGTCAAAGTTCAATCACGAATGACATCGAAAGTGTAAATATGCAACTTTTTGAATTGATTACGACTAATTTACTAAGCTGCCGTATTCTGCATTTTCGGGTTTTCCGATGTCGATGTCATTCGTTTTTTTTGGCAGTGTTTTACGTGAGTGACTTGTAAAACACTGCCGACTTTAATACAATGAATCTCGGCCGGATCTGAGAGATCCGTGCTGGGCTTCATTGTGCACTTTGTTAAAAAAAAAAAAAAGTTTAAACTTAAAAAAAAAATTGCGTGGGGTCCCCCCTCCTAAGGCAAACCAGCCTCGGGCTCCTTGAGCCGATCCTGGTTGCAGAAATATGGGGAAAAAATGGACAGGGGTTCCCCCCAGTGACGTGCGGTGGGGTGAGGCAGGTGAGGCAGAGCCTTTCCTGTCATACGAACATCTGTGCAAGAGTTTTTACTGGATAAAGTATATGAAAAATACAAAGAATATGTTAAAAATATCTTCTTTGTATTATTCTAATCATTTTTATAGTCAAATCTTTTGAGTAAAAAGTCTATGGCAGGTGAGGCAGTGCCTCACCTGTGTATCTTTTACGCCCATCTCTGATCAAAACCAACCAAATTTCCAGGAGTTTATACCTCTGCACCTGTGTATAATGCCCACATGCACCATTTGGCTCATATATTGTGTGTAGATCTGGCTCTGGTACTAACCAGTGCCTCCTGAGAAATTTACCTCACCGCACGTCCTTGGTTCCCCCATATTTAAACAACCAGCATCGGGCTCTGCGCCTGGTCCTGGTTCCAAAAATACGGGGAACAAAAAGAGTAGGGGTCCCCCGTATTTTTGAAACCAGCACCGGGCTCCACTAGCTGGACAGATAATGCCACAGCCGGGGGTCACTTTTATACAGTGCCTTGCGGCCGTGGCATCAAATATCCAACTAGTCACCCCTGGCCGGGGTACCCTGGGGGAGTGGGGACCCCTTCAATCAAGGGGTCCCCCCCCAGCCACCCAAGGGCCAGGGGTGAAGCCCGAGGCTGTCCGCCCATCCAATGGGCTGCGGATGGGAGGCTGATAGCCTTTGTTCAAAGTGATTGATATTGTTTTTAGTAGCAGTACTACAAGGCCCAGCAAGCCTCCCCCACAAGCTGGTACTTGGAGAACCACAAGTACCAGCATGCGGCGGAAAAATGGGCCCGCTGGTACCTGTAGTACTACTACTAAAAAAATACCCCAATAAAGACAACACACACACACCTTGAAAGTATAACTTTAATACATACATGCACACCAACATACATACATACTTACCTATGTTCCCACGCAGGTCGGTCCTCTTCTCCAGTAGAATCCATGGTGTACCTGTAGAAAAAATTATACTCAGATACTCCAGTGTAGAGGGCTCCTCTGCTTGTAATCCTTTTGTAATCCACGTACTTGAAAAAATAAAAAAATGGATACCCGACCTCGCACTGAAAGGGGCCCCATGTTTTCACATGGGACCCCTTTCCCCGAATGCCAGAAACCCACTCTGACTGATGTCTAAGTGGGTTTCTTCAGCCAATCAGGGAGCGCCACGTTGTGGCACCCTCCTGATCGGCTGTGTGCTCCTGTACTGTCTGACAGGCGGCACACGGCAGTGTTACAATGTAGCGCCTATGCGCTCCATTGTAACCAATGGTGGGAACGTTCAGGTCAGCGGTTGACCGAAAGTGACCTCACCGCTGACCTGAAAGTTCCCACCATTGGTTACAATGGAGCGCATAGGCGCTACATTGTAACACTGCCGTGTGCCGCCTGTCAGACAGTACAGGAGCACACAGCCGATCAGGAGGGTGCCACAACGTGGCGCTCCCTGATTGGCTGAAGAAACCCACTTAGACATCAGTCAGAGGGGGTTTCTGGCATTCGGGGAAAGGGGTCCCATGTGAAAACATGGGTCCCCTTTCAGTTCGTGGTCGGGTGTCCGTTTTTTTTTTTTTTTTCAAGTACGTGGATTACAAAAGGATTACAAGCAGAGGAGCCTTCAACCATGGATTATGTGAGTATAATTTTTTCTACAGGTACACCATGGATTCTACTGGAGAAGAGGACCGACCTGCGTGGGAACATAGGTAAGTATGTATGTATGTTGGTGTGCATGTATGTATTAAAGTTATACTTTCAAGGTGTGTGTGTGTTGTCTTTATTGGGGTATTTTTTTTAGTAGTAGTACTACAGGTACCAGCGGGCCCATTTTTCCGCCGCATGCTGGTACTTGTGGTTCTCCAAGTACCAGCTTGCGGGGGAGGCTTGCTGGGCCTTGTAGTACTGCTACTAAAAACAATATCAATCACTTTGAACAAAGGCTATCAGCCTCCCATCCGCAGCCCATTGGATGGGGGGGACAGCCTCGGGCTTCACCCCTGGCCCTTGGGTGGCTGGGGGGGGGACCCCTTGATTGAAGGGGTCCCCACTCCCCCAGGGTACCCCGGCCAGGGGTGACTAGTTGGATATTTGATGCCACGGCCGCAAGGCACTGTATAAAAGTGACCCCCGGCTGTGGAATTATCTGTCCAGCTAGTGGAGCCCGGTGCTGGTTTCAAAAATACGGGGGACCCCTACGCTTTTCCCCCCCGTATTTTTGGAACCAGGACCAGGCGCAGAGCCCGGTGCTGGTTGCTTAAATATGGGGGAACCCCTGTCAATTTTTTCCCCATATTTTTGCAACCAGGGCCGGCTCAAAGAGCCCGAGGCTGGTTTGGTTTAGGAGGGGGGACCCCACGCATTTTTTGGGGGGAAAAATTATAACATTTCCCACCCCTTCCCACTGAAAAACATGCACGGATCTCATGGATCCGTGCATGCCTATACAAACACGGGATAAAAAAGCAGGTCTGTTTTTTTTTAGCACTTTTTCACGATTTGTATTTTATCACGGCAGTGTTTGGCTATTGTCGGCAGTGTTTGTGTTTTGCACTTTTTAGTAAATTCCCGATTTCTACCAAATTGCAGGCGTATTTGACCGATGGTGTATTGATTCGTGATTTTTTCCTAGGACTTCCAAAATATTACGAATGCCCTCATCACTGCCGTGATTTTTGCTTAGTAAATTACCGAGATGACACTTTGAAGAAAAAACGGCATCTCGGTCAAAATCGGGACCTTAGTAAATATACCCCAGTATTGTTTATTTACATTTTAAATGTGAATAAATACTAAATAATGTTATATTGATTCAAATCAGATTTGTATTAAACTTTATAAAAATCTGCTTAACGTTGTATTGATTACATCACTTGTAAATAAATTATATCTAATCTAATTATATCTGCTTAAAGTGACTAGGTGTTAATTAGTTGCTTTTATCATTCATGTATAAATAAAAGTGCCAAAGTGCCTAACTATTATGTAATGTTATTTTAGTTGCATCCTATAAATCTTTTTTAAATGTATTTGCTATACATATAAATATTCCTACTACTAAAAATTAGAGATGTACGACGGGCACTTTTTTCGTGTTTTGTGTTTTGGTTTTAGATCTGGATCCTCGCTCGTGTTTTGGATCTTGATTGGTTTTGCCAAACCACCTTTTCGGGTTTTGGTTTTGAATCTGGATGATTTTTAAAAAAAACACAAAAACAGCTGGAGTCTCATAATTTGGGGGTAATTTTGATACCTCAATAACATTCATTTCCACTGATTTCCAGTCTATTCTGAACATCTAACACCTCACAATATTGTTTTCAGGCCAAAAGGTTGCACCGAGGTCACTAGATGACTTTACAAAGTGACACAAGTGGGCAGCACAAACACCTGGCCCATCTAGGAGTGGCACTGCAGTGTCAGACAGGATGGCAGTTTGAAAAACTAGGCCCCAAACAGCACATCATGCTAGAAATAAAAGAGGTGCAATGAGGTAGCTGTATGACTAAGCTAAGCGACCCAAGTGTGCGGCACAAACACCTGGATCATCTAGGAGTGGCACTGCAGTTGCAGACAGGATGGAACTTTTAAAAAAACTAGGACCCAAACAGCACATCGTGCAAAGATGTAAAAGAGGTGCAATGAGGTAGCTGTATGACTAGGATAAGCGACACAAGCATGCGACACAAACACCTGACCCATCTAGGAGTGGCAATGCAGTGGCAGACAGGATGGCACTTTTCAAAAACTAGGCCCCAAACAGCACATCATGCAAAGAAGGAAAAGAGGTGCAATGAGGTAGCTGGATGACTAAGCTAAGCGACACAAGTGTGAGGCAAAAATACCTGGCATATCTAGGAGTGGCACTGCAGTGTCAGACAGGATGGCACTTAAAAAAGCTAGTCCCCAAACAGCACATGATGCAAATTAAAAAAGAGGTGCACCAAGGTCGCTGGATGGCTAAGCTAAATGACACAAGTGTGAGGCACAAACACCTGGCCCATCTAGGAGTGGAACTGCAGTGTCAGACAGGATGGCACTTTTCAAAAACTAGGCCCCATCAGCATATGATGCAAAGAAGGAAAAGAGGTGCAAAGAGGTAGCTGTATGGCTAAGCTAAGCGACACAAGTGTGTGGCACAAACACCTGGCCCATCTAGGAGTGGCACTGCAGACGCAGACAGGATGGCACTTAGAAAAAACTAGTCCCCAAACAGCACATGATGCAAAGAAAAAAAGAGGTGCACCAAGATCGCTGGATGGCTAAGCTAAGCAACACAAGTGTAAGGCACAAACACCTGGCCCATCTAGGATGGGACGCAGTGGATGAATGTCAAAAGTGATCCACAATTTTTCGGGCCACCAACAGCATCTTCTGCACACCCCTGTCATTTCTCAAAAACTTCTGCACCACCAAATTAATTGTACAGTATGTGCAAAACATGGGATGTGCTAGAATTTGCCCAGATGTAATACACGCAAAATATTGGTGGCACAGGAGAGTGTACCCCTAAACCACACACACATGTCAATGCCTGTAAAAATACTTTGGATAATAATAACCCTTTTATTTGGACGGAGTTATATAACAATATGCAGCACAGAAGAGCATACCCCTAAACCACACAGGGCAAACCCTTAAAAATTATTTGAATTGCTATTAAATATGAATAACCCCTTTGTTTGGAGTAAATAATATGCAGCACAGGACAGCACCACTGGACTTATATGGCAGTATCACTAGGCTTATACAGCAGTACCACTGGACTTATACGGCAGTATCACTGGACTTATATGGCAGTACCACTGGACTTATACGGCAGTATCACTGGACTTATTCGGCAGAACCACTGGACTGGACTTATATGGCAGTACCACTGGACTTACACGGCAGTACCTCTGTACTTATATGGCAGTACCACTGGAGTTATACGGCAGTACCTCTGGACATATACGGCAGTATCACTGGACTTATACGGCAGTATCACTGGACTTATACGGCAGTACCACGGGACTTATACGGCAGTATCACTGGCCTTATATGGCAGTATCACTAGAATTATATGGCAGTACCACTGGACTGGACTTATACAGCAGTACCACTGGACTTATATGGCAGTACCACTGGACTGGACTTATATGGCAGTACCACTGAACTTATATGGCAGTATCACTGGGCTGATATGGCAGTACCACTGGACTGGACTTATACGGCAGTACCACTGAACTTATACAGCAGTACCACTGGACTTATACGGGAGTACCACTGGATTTATACAGCAGTACCACAGTGGACATATATGGCAGTATCACTGGACTGGACTTATACGGCAATATCACTGGACTTACACAGTAGTACCACTGCACTTACACAGCAGCACATGGACACCACCACTTGACTGATGCAGGACAACACAGCACCTCTGCAATGGACTGGAATTATACAGCATCACTAGACATATGGCAGCAGAGGACACCCCCACTGTGACTGGACTGATGCAGCACAAGACACCACCACTGGAGTAGTGCAGCATGGCATAGCACCACTGGACTGGACTTATACAGCAGCACTGGACATATGGCAGCAGAGGACACCACCACTGTGACTGGACTGATGCAGCACAAGACAGTACTGGAATGACAAATAAGACAGAGCAGGTCACCACATCACTTTCCCGCACAGACAGACACTGAGGAGAGAGACACATCCTCTCGCTACACTCTCCAGGACTGTAGTGAAAATGGTGGTGACGCAAGGCTCCTTATATGGAATCCAAAACACGCAAGAATCCAACAGCGGAATGATGATGTTTTGCCTCATTCTGGTTTCTGAGTCAGGTGGGAAGTCCCGAGCCAGGCTCGGATCCGGGCTCGGGAATTGATGTTTAGGGGGGGGGGGGGGGGGGTTCAGTTCTCAGAGAACCAAACCCGCTCATCTCTACTAAAAATATGTGTGATAAGAAATTTGATTTAATTTTTTGCACCTGATTTGCTATATATTTGCCCTGTGGTATTATGACACTAGTACAGGGCCACCACACCTGACACACTGGGCCTGATTCAGAGAAACATGCATTGCTGATGTTTGCAGACCACTGTATAGTGATTGTTTTTGCTACTGTGTGTGCATGAAAATCCTAAAGAAGTCCTACGGCACAAGCATTACACAGAGTGTATGCACAAAGATTCCATTTGTAGTGACTGAGATGCAAAGTATCACATTTTTTGGAAAAATCCTTGGCATTCCTGGGTTGTGACTGGGAGATAGCTGAACAGACGCAGAGATGTCTGTCATACTGCCGTACAGTGTTTCACTTAGTCATGAACGGCCCACCAGGGGAATGCAGTAGATAGGGCCCATGCTTAGGGATGCGGTTAGCATCCAGAATGGGTGTGGCCAGCCACCATAGAGTATTGACTAACAATTACAGAGTGCATGATCTGGGACACTTCATAGATACAGAAAATACTGCTAGCATACACGATAATGTACCAGATTAATAACAGTTATGCACTGAAGAAAATACAGCATAATACTGTGCAGTATAATTTAACATGTGTATAAAGTATAATTCACGGGAACAGTCTGAAGCCGTATCCCTAGAGGAGAGGGTGGACCCTCAGGGAGCAAGGCTCCATCGGGGGTTTTCCCTTTACCCCTGTGGGCCAGTCTGACCCTACTGCCGTATTACAGGAATCTTGCGAGTAGTGCCACTGAAGTGTTTGCATACTGAAATCTGCACTTGCCATTTCAATGGTGCAACTGATAGTGGCATTTAAATATGCAGCAGCTGTTATTACAGCATCTGTGGATGCTGAAAGTGGGTGTCTCAGAGGAGGACTATGTACAGAGCCGGCCCTACCACTAGGCAGCTTTAGGCAGCTGCCTATGGGCGCCGGCATTTTAAGGGCGGCGCAGAGTAAAAAAAAAAAAAAACAATGTAAGGCCACCGCGTCCCGGCTCACCAGGTGTCTTCCCTCCTGCTCCTTTACTGCTGCGTCGCTCACTCCCCCCCTCCCTTCTCATACCCGCCCCGATGTCCGGGGGTGGCACATTCACCCAGGGAGGAAAGGACTTCTTCCCCTAATGGCACACCCGTCACCCCTCGCAGCGCGACCTGACCGGCGGCAGTTAGAAGAGCAGAAGGTGCGGGACAGGAGGAGGGGGTCAGAGTGCCAGGCACATATTTTTAGCAGGCAGCCGGCGGTTATCAGGAGGAGCCAGGCTGACTGATAAGCTGCCAGTGGCGTAACTACTGCCCCCGCAGTCCTCGCGGTGGCTTGGGGGCGAGGGGCTGCGGGGGCGACACTGACTTAGCACAGATTGACATGCGGACGAGCGTCCGCATGTCAATCTGCGGTCTC
This sequence comes from Pseudophryne corroboree, assembly GCF_028390025.1. Lineage (NCBI taxonomy): Eukaryota > Metazoa > Chordata > Amphibia > Anura > Myobatrachidae > Pseudophryne > Pseudophryne corroboree. The sequence continues at coordinate 960,376,896 of NC_086444.1, read as the reverse complement.
CTTCCCTCCGCTGCTGTAAGGAGGGACACGGAGGGCACAGCACGCGCCTCTCCCGTGTCCCTCTTGGCTCTCCGGCCGGTCTAATAAAGGAAGTGCCGTTCGTGAGCTCTGATTGGCTCACGAACCGGCACTTCCTTTTTTAGACCGGCCGGAGAGCCAGGAGGGACACGGGAGAGGCGCGCGCTGTGCCCTCAGTGTCCCTGGGGGGGGAGAGCAGGCACTGTGGGGGAATATCTGGCACTGGGGGGAGCAGGCACTGAGGGGGCAAATGTGGCACTGTGGAGGAATATCTGGCACTGGGGGGAGCAGGCACTGAGGGGGCATATGTGGCACTGTGGGGGAATATCTGGCACTGGGGATATATACCTGGCACTGTGGGGGAATATCTGGCATTGGGGGGAGCAGGCACTGAGGGGGCATATGTGGCACTGTGGGGGAATATCTGGCACTGGGGATATATATACCTGGCACTGTGGGGGAATATCTGGCACTGGGGGAAGCAGGGGAGCAGGCACTGAGGGGGCATATGTGGCACTGTGGGGGAATATCTGGCACTGGGGGGAGCAGGCACTGAGGGGACATATGTGGCACTGTGGGGGAATATCTGGCACTGGGGATATATACCTGGCACTGTGGCGGAATATCTGGCACTAGGGGGAGCAGGCACTGAGGGGGCAAATGTGGCACTGTGGGGGAATATCTGGCACTGGGGGGGAGCAGGCACTGAGGGGGCATATGTGGCACTGTGGGGGAATTTCTGGCACTGGGGGGAGCAGGCCCTGAGGGGACATATGTGGCACTGTGGGGGAATATCTGGCACTGGGGGCATATACCTGGCACTGTGGGGGAATATCTGGCACTGGGGGCATATGTGACACTGGGGGGGGTATATTTGGCACTGGGGGCATGTACCTGGCACTGTGGGGGAATATCTGGCACTGGGGGCAAATGTGGCACTGGGAGCACGGCCCTAGCAACAAGCACTACCCCTAGCAATGAGCATGACACCCAGTGCATGAAACCCCTGGCAACGAGCAGGTAATTTAAAAGTAATTAGAAGCCTTACTGTAGGACTTAATGTGTAATGGGCATTACGGTGTGTGTCATAATGTGTCAGGCATTACGGTGTGTTGTATACTATATCACGGGCATTGTGGTATGTGGTATAATGTTTCAGGATCATTGCGGTGTGTGTCATACTGTGTCACAGACATTGTATGTGCTATAATGTATCAGGGGCATTGCAGTGTGTAGCATAATGTATAACATTGCGATTCCTGTCGAAGAATTTTTGGCTTGGGGGAGAAAAATTTCTAGTTACTGTAAGCTGCTGCTGGTCGGGGCTGTACAGGGGGACGGATCTGCAGTTAGTGGAGTAAGTCCTTTCCTGTCATCCCTGGGTGAAGGTGCCGCCCCCGTTTTTTTTTTTTTAATGGTGGAAATCGCGCCTGCGGCAGCCGCTAGTTGCAAATAGGGGGAGATGCAGCAGAAGCGCGCAGCTCCTCTCAGCAGTAATCATCTGTGGGGCTTTGTGACAGAGCCGGGTGAGAGCAGGGTAGCGGAGCCGGAATAACGGTGAGTCAATGACTATCTCCCAGCCGACGGGAAGGGTGGGGAGGTGAGTGCGGTGTGGTCTGTGTCTCTTGTTATTTGGGTGTGTGTTTGTCTCTGCAATATGTGTATGTATGTCTTTACTCTGTGTGTATGTATGCTCTGTGTATGTGCTACTGTATGTGTGTCTATGTATGTATGTAAACTACTTTATATATTTATCTTGATGATGGGGGATGGTTGACCCAAAAACACTGTTGTTGTGTGTTGATATCCCGCCACAGGTGAGCACTGGCAGTTGTTTGTTTATATTCACATGAGTAAAGGGTTGCTGTCCCCCGCACATATTGAGTGCCTAGTTATTGACTTTATGCAGCGATGGGACCTGGGAGGCATTAAGTGTATTCTCGATGTGTTTTTTGTCTTTTACAGAGCTCAATTGATGATCTATTATATGTATATATATATATATATATATATATATATATATATATACACATACAGCAAAGGTACCCGGCACTCCCATGGCATGTATTTATTTTTTTATTTTATCATTTGCACACACATATATATATATATATATATATATATATTTTTTTTTATTTTTTTTTTTTTGGGGGGGGGGGGGTTGCTGATGATTTGCCTAGGGTGCTGGGAAACCTTGCACCGGCCCTGACTATGTAACAGCATTTTTATAAAGTTGCAGAGGGGCGACCGCCTAAAAGTGCGACATGTCTGCATCCATCTCTGAATTAGGAAAAAAAAATTGACTCTCATATTGTATGATTGGATTAATTGTAATCCTACATATACACCTGAAATGTAATTTTGTGAGTTCATTTGGAATAGAGTGTACTTTTGACTTTTTATTCAGTATGACATTAATATTACAATATATCAATATAATTAATAGAGTTCAGGGATGGCAGTATTTGTAGAAACAAGAAGATTTCTAGATTAAAGGGATTTGTAGATTTATGTATGACTGAAAGGTCACACACAAACAAAAAAGGCAGATTAAATTAGGTTCTGCTGTCAATTTCTTTGCTTATATACAGTGTGTTGTCAAATTAGCACTTTAGATTTGTTATTCCTTTTAAAATACAGGTTGAGTATCCCTTATCCAAAATGCTTGGGACCAGAGGTATTTTGGATATCGGATTTTTCCGTATTTTGGAATAATTGCATACCATAAGGAGATATCATGGTGATGGGACCTAAATCTAAGCACAGAATGCATTTATGTTTCATATACACCATATACACACAGCCTGAAGGTAGTTTTAGCCAATATTTTTTATAACTTTGTGCATTAAACAAAATGTGTGTACATTCACACAATTAATTTATGTTTCATATACACCTTATACACACAGCCTGAAGGTCATTTAATACAATATATTTAATAACTTTGTGTATTTATCAAAGTTTGTGTACATTAAGCCATCAAAAAACAAAGGTTTCACTATCTCACTCTCACTCAAAAAAGTCTGTATTTCGGAATATTCCGTATTTCGGAATATTTGGATATGAGATACTCAACCTGTACTTCAAAGCCTAACATATTTAAATGGTGCTGTAAAAAATGTCTATGAGGCCGAGCCCACCCCAACGTTCAGTTTCTAAGTGAATCAGACTGCCAGCTCAGGTTTTCTCACCTTGCTCAGATTCCAAAATGACATCTTCTCAGCGTTGGATCTTGTGTGTTTTAGAATCAATATAAGTCCTTCCTGCAATAATTTGGGCACCATTTCACACGTGATCGGTATGAAATACCTCCAATCAAAATCCCGACGTTCAAAATCCCGACACCAATTGACCGATGGTCAAAATCCCGACAAGGTCAAAATACCGACATGGACAAAATACTGACATTTAAAATACCGACAAGGTCAAAATACCGACATGTAAAATGCCGACAGGTCAAAATACCGACACACATTTTCTTGTTGTTTTTTGTGTGTATGTCGACATAAGTCAACATGGACACCATATAAAGTGTACCGCGTCCCCTCGCATGGCTCGCTGCGCTCGCTATGCTCGGCACACTATTATATTCCCCCTCCAGGTCCACTGGGATGGTAAAGTATGAACAAGTTGGTTTCAATGAAAAAAATCATGAAAAACTCATGTCGGTATTTTGACCTGTCGGCATTTAAAAAAATGTCCGTATTTTGACCTTGTCGGTATTTTAAATGTCGGTATTTTGTCCATGTCGGTATTTTGACCTTGTCGGTATTTTGACCATTGGTCAATTGGTGTCGGGATTTTGAACGTCGGGATTTTGATTGGAGGTAAACTGACTGCATCCCTTTCACACAGGGCCACCAAAGGGAGGAAACTTTCACAGATTTAAGCAAGCATACTGTTTGATAGGCACCCACATGTCCCTAGTGCTAATACTGGCTAAGCTAGATGGATGTAGGCAGTTAGCAAAACATTCTTCTTTTTTTATTTTTATAGTGCAGGAACATAAATATTGCTTGCAATTTGGCTGAGTGTGGCACACTGATGCTGTACCTTATTTGCAGTGTTAACCCTTGGTGTACACTGTTGTTGAATTTTTGTCACTGTCCATAGTGCTGCCCAGAGCTCCCACTACAGGGCAGCATAAAGAATTTACTGGTGTACACTGGTGCTGTAACTGTCCACAGTGCAGCCCAGAGCTCAAAATACAGGGGCAACATTAACTCTTGATGAACACTAGTGTTTTTTTTATCACTGCCTGCAGTGCAGTATTAACCCTTTATTGATACACAATGGTGCATGTCATCATTACTATAAAATAAGCGCAGTGATTCACAGCCGTGTGTAAAAAAAAGTAACAAAAAAATGTGGGTGTTGCTGTGCCAAGGCATTAATAATATAAATGCCGTGAGTCACAGTGTGAAGTAGTTGTCAATTGTTAAAAAACAGAATAAAAGTTTTAATTTGTAAAACATGTGTGTCAACAGGGCCAGGTCGTGCCAATGCATTAATAATATAAGCACTGTGAGTCACAGTGTGAAGCTGCTATCATTTGTTAAAAAATAAATATTAAAAAAATAAAATTGTGTGTGCTCAGGGCCAAGCCGTGAAATTGAGTTAATAATATTTAAGTGCTGTGAGAATCACAATGTGGCGTTATTGTCATTTGTTAAAAAGAAAAAAAGTGATGTATTTAAAAAAACAATTGTGTGTGTTCAGGGCCAAGCCATGCCACCGTGTAAATAATCAAAATGTATTGTGAGTTGATATGGATCATAATCAGTTGATAGAAGAACAGGAGCAGCAATCAAGTACTAGAGCTGTGGCTGCCGACAGTCATGATGATTGTGATATTAGTACTTCAACATCTACTAAGCCAGTGCTGAAGGCATAGAGGTTTTAAGAAAGGGCCCCTGAAATAAAATAAAAATATTTCAAAATGCAAGGAAAGTTTACTGCCAAAAAAACATAAAATTGCCAACCACAGTAGCAAGGAAAGGCTCAGGCCCTGGCCTTTATAGAACTGCTTTTAGACAGGCATCTTCTCCTGTAACCTCACATGATGATGCAACACCTTCTCACTCAGAGTCTAAAATGGATCAATTTGGTGGTACAGAATTTGTTAAAATATTACAGGGCATGCCAGGATGCTGTCTGTGTCCCAAAGAATGTCAGGACTTTTTTTTTTACATTCAGCCATAGCATGTAGTAGATTGCAGCAGCTGCAAGAACCATTTAATTTGCCATGCCACCCACTGAAGCAAGAGGTAGTAACAAGGTAGTAACAACACTTTATATGATTCAGCGAATGGTGGAACAGCAGCATGTCATCCAAGCATACACAACAAGCCATGACATAGGGAGAGGAAAGAGAACGTACCTTAGTCCAGTACACTTGGGAATTCTATTCATTTTATACAAGGTACTGAAACCATTTGAAGTAGTACCTGTGAAGTTCAGACAGTGCCATCATATCTGAAGTAATTCCCTTAATTAGACTAAAGGAAAGGCAGCTCAAAAAACTGAAGGAGGAAATTAAACAAAGTGATTTCGCTAAGTATGTTGGACTTCTAGACCAAGTTCCTTATTCACTTCACCAGGACCAAAAGGTTGGCAGCTCAAGTGGCACATAACATGATGACATCTCCTTCAGTTTCTTCTGCAATGTCAGCATCTGGAGTCTTACTGTACCTCTGGTTCTGGTCTCTGTGGCCTTCCTGTTAGCTGGCTGGTGTGGCTGCAGCAGATAGGAGCTGTAGCAGAGAGGTCCTCAAGTGCCGCTGCCAAGTGTCTGGAGGCTGGGGTCCGGGTCCTGGGGAGCGGAGCATGGCAGCCGGAGGTGTCTGTTTTCAAGTGTTCTATTGCTGGAGTGCGGCATCTGGGAGGCTGAGGTCTGAGGTAGTGTCTGTGTGCTGGTTCCACATGTGTCCACTGTGCATGGAGCCACCATGTTGCAGACCAAGTCAAGCCAAGCCAATAGGTATCCCAGTTTGCATCCAGCCAATCTTGTGCAGTCTTCCCTTATAAAAAGGGGTTGATGCTTAGTCATGGTGCCAGTGCTTCAAATTACTTGCTGCTGTAAGATGCTCAAGCTCTGTGCTCCCAGGTTAACCCCAGGTATCCTGGTTCTGTTGTGGCCGCCCGGTGGTCAGTTCTGTTATTGCAGTCCTTTGCTCCCAGTCCAACTGTTCTTGCGGTTTAACCACTGTGTCCTCTATCTGGCAGAGGGTCTCCGTTTGCTGACGGTGCTCACAGTGATCCTCTCTTCAACATCGTTCTTCAAGTCGTCTTTTCATTCAGTGTTCTTCAGCATCGTTTACAAATCACAAGTCAACTCTTCATTCAGTGATCTTCAGTATCGTTTACAAATCACAAGTCATCTCTTCATTCAGTGTTCTTCAGCATCGTTTACAAATCACAAGTCTTCTCTTCATTCAGTATTCTTCATCATCATTTTTAAATCACAAGTTATCTCTTCATTCAGTGTTCTTCAGCATCGATTAAAATCACAAATCATCTCTTAATTCAGAGTTCTTCAGCATAGTTTACAAATCACAAGTCATCTCTTTATTCAGAGTTCTTCAGCATAGTTTACAAATCACAAGTCATCTCTTTATTCAGAGTTCTTCAGCATCATTTACAAATCACAAGTCACTTCTTCATTCAGTATTCTTCAGCATCGTTTACAAGTCACAAACATTTTGTCTTTCAGAATTCACTCAGACTTATCTCCTAGTCGTTGTGTATGATTGAGGTCTCAGTAAAGCTGAATTAATCTTTCTTCAGTGTATCGTTCTCGTTCATTGGGGGTAATTCTGAGTTGATCGCAGCAGCAAGTTTGTTAGCAATTTGGCAAAACCATGTGCACTGCAGGGGGGCAGATATAACATTTGCAGAGAGAGTCAGAATTGGGGGGGTTATTTCGTTTCTGTGCAGGGTAAATACTGGCTGCTTTATTTTTACACTGCAATTTAGATTTCAGTTTGAATACACCCCACCCAAATCTAACTCTCTCTGCACATGTTATATCTGTCCCCTCTGCAGTGCACATGGTTTTGCCCAACTGCTAACAAATTTGCTGCTGCGATCAACTCAGAATTAGGCCCACTGTCCTGATTGCCTACCCCTCTACATCTTCGGGCCTAAGTCTTCAATCCATGAGTAAGAACTACATTCAGCCACCTCATTTCCTTCCTTTGCCGATAGCTGCTCCCTCAGTCAATTATCAGTCATCAGATCCCCAACTCAAGCCAAGCGTGACAGTAAGCACTGGCGCCATGGATCTGACGAGTGATCAGGCTACTGGGGGTGATGCAGCCTCAGACATCCTGTCATGTTTAAATAAACAGGAAGCTACGCAAACTCAAATAGTGCAGTTTATGCAAAGTATGTCAGCCCGTCTCGACTCTCTCCATGCAATCATATACATACCTTAAGTGTCAGCTTCCATTCCTGCCACTCCAGTTCTAACAGCTCCTGTGCCAGTTCCACTTCCATGATTGCAATTACCTTCACATAGTAAGTTTGACAGTACTCCAAAGCAATGCCACGGATTCCTCAACCAATGTGAGATTCAGCTTGAGTTAAAGTCGGTGAATTTACCAACCGCCCAACCAGGATAGCTTATATTTTTCTATGCTGACTGGTCAGGCGTTGGAATGGGCATATCCTCTGTGGGATAGAGCGGATCCCATTCTTTCAAATTACTCCGAATTTGCATCAACTTTCTGAAAGATTTTTGATGAACCGAGCAGGACTTCTTCAGCTTCTTTGGAGATTCTGCATTTGCGACAGGGAACTCGAACCATCAGTCAATACTTTATCCAGTTTTAAACCCCCTCTTCCAAACTTGGTTGGAATGAAGAGGCTCTTATAGCAGCTTTCTGGAATGGTCTTTCAGACAAGATTAAGGATGATCTAGCAACTCTAGACATTCTTTGCAAGTTGGACAAACTAATCTCTCTATGCAACAAGTTGGATCTGAGGTATAGAGAGCATTAATTGATGGTAGGCTGCACTTTACTCTTTCTAATATTAATATAAGGTAGCTGCTATTTGAACACTAATAGTTAGGGAAACTCGTTCCCCTAACAGTTAAATACAGAACCCAAATACACGTTTCCAGCGCTTTCCTTATATTAATTCACTCATATAGATTTCATACATGCAAATGAGTATAAAAAGTAGATAATACATTTTATTTAAGATAGCGGTATTTATATATGTATCAATATTCATATATTTATAAATAGTTTAGTATAGATACCTATGTGATCACAAACATTTCCTTAGCTTCTGTTAATAAGCTGATTTGAACCTAATACCAGTATAATCAAAAATAAAGACAACACAAACATAAACTAATTAAATACACAAATGACATGTATCTTTGTAAACGGACACAACTGTTTCGATTGTGCGGGAGCTGATACACCAACTGGCGTTTTACTCTTCTCCCTTCAAATTAAAATTATGGTTTCTTCTTGTCAGAAACAGGCAAAAGTGTGTGAAAATCCCGTGTCTACAGGTTTCAGTCCCACAGGTGTCTGGCGATAGGTAAGGATCGGGGCTGGCTCAATCGATATTATCTGCAATCTATGCATTTTGCCTTAAAGCTTTGTCAGGATACTGGAGATAGTCGATTGCATTATGTTGCTGCTTTTTATCCCGTATGGACTCCATTCACATTGCCGCCTCTGGTTTTTACTATTAATTTATCATGTCCTTTGATTCTGTTAATTAATTAATTATGTCTTTTCATACACAAAACACATGACAACACAAGACAGAAAAAACAGAATAAAACATTCCTATCTTTTTATCTTTTTTATATAAAACTGATTTCTTCATAAATAAAATTAAATTAAATGTAGTTAGTATTCTTGTATTAATCTTTTATTTGGTGTATGATCCTATGAAACTTCCTTTTTACTTCCAAAGTGGCTGTGAAAAATAAATATAATTTAGACTCTTTAATCTTTTAAAAAGGGTTTCAATTCAAAGTCTATATTGAGCCCTTTCAGACACAATGTTCCTAATTCATAGATTAGTTTTGTTTCTTCTTTTAATAAAAGATCCTCCAAAGTGCCTCCTCTCCATGGCAATTTCACATGTTTATGTCCCACAAATTGTAGTAGTGATGGATCACTTTCATGATATTTATTAAAATGTGCTGGTACACTGTGATCTTCCTTCTTGTTCTTAAAATTACACAAATGTTTGTTTATTCTTTTGATAAGTTTCCTAGATGTCTTGCCTATGTATTGGAAATTGCATGGACATGATAATAAATAGACTACACCCTTCGTGTGGCATGTTATTTTATCTTTTATTGTGTAATTTATACTGTTTGACGTTGAAGTGATTGTTGTTATTGCCTTATTTGACACACTACGGACTTTCTTACATGCCGCACACATTTTACAATGGTAGAAGCCTTTTCTGTTGTCATTGCTTCCATGAGTGCTTGACATCTGTGAAACCTCTGCGCACTTTGAATCCTTCTGAACTCCTGGTAGTCTATCAGGACTTTCAAGATGTCTTTAGCAAACAGGGAGCTGACACTTTGCCTCCCCTTCGTAGTTAGGACTGTCCCATTGATTTGATACCTGGTAAGACTCCTCCAAAAGGTCGAATATACCCTCTATCCCTTCCAGAGACCCAGGCCATGTCAGACTACATTTTGGAAAATCTCAGTAAGGGTTTTGTTCGCCCCTCTTCCTCCTCGGCCAGGGCAGGGGTTTTTTTTTCGTGAAAAAGAAGGATGGGGTTTGGGGCCATGTATAGACTACCCGGGGTTTGAATGAGATCACTGTGAAGAACAGATATCCTCTGCCCCTGATTCCTGAGTTATTCAATCGAGTGACAGGGGCCACCATTTTCACTAAGTTGGACCTTTGAGGTGCTTATATGATGATACGTATTCGTTCTGGAGACGAATGGAAGACCGCTTTTAGCATCTGGGATGGACATTATGAGTATCTAGTGATGCCCTTCGCTTTCTGCAATGCTCCAGCAGTCTTCCAGAAGTTTGTGAACTAGATATTCAGAGATCTTCTTTACAGTTGTCTAGTGGTATACTTGGACGATATTCTAATTTTTTCTAAATATTTGAACGTCCATCGTGAGCAAGTCAAAGAGGTCTTAAACCATCTTAGGAAGAATCATTTTTTTTTGTAAGTTAGAAAAGTGCACCTTTGAGGTACCCTCAATCTCCTTTCTCAGTTATGTCATCTCCGAACAGGAGCTACAAATTGATTCAACCAAGGTCCAAGTGATTCGTGATTGGACTCTTCCTACAACTCTAAAAGGGATCCAATGATTTCTTGGCTTTGCCAACTTTTACAGAAAATTTATCAAGGACTACTCCACTACCATCACCCCAATTACCATGTTAACCAGGAAAGGAGCCAATCCTTTAATTTGGCCACCTGAGGTTCTGAAAGCCTTCACATTCTTAAAAGAGGCCTTCATGTCTGCTCCTATTCTTTGCCAACCTGATCTCAGTCGCCCCTTTCAGGTGGAAGTAGATGCTTCTTCGGTGAAAGTCGGGTCAGTTCTTTTTCAGCCCTTTGAAAATAAGAAAAGTCATTCTTGGGCACATTTGTTTCGAAGATTCACCCAAGAAGAGCAAAATTATCCTATTGGTGTACAAGAACTGTTGCCCATAAAATTAGCTTTTGAAGAGTGGCGATATTTATTAGAGGGAGCACAACACCCTATCTCTGTTATCACGGATCACAAGAATCTTCTGTACCTTCAGACAGCTCATTGTTTAAACCCACGGCAAGCCAGGTGGGCTCTCTTCTTCTCTCAGTTCTCCTTCAAACTCTCTTACTGCATAGGAACCTTAAATCGAAGAACAGATGCACTTTCTCATTCTTTTCACATGGATGATTCACTCGAATCCTCTGTAAAACAATTTATTCTGAATCCGGCTTAATTTGCTTCAACTCATACTGTTCCTCTTCCTCCTCCGGGGAGAACTTTTGTGGCACCAAAACTTTGCAGGAAATTGCTTACATGGGCTCATTTTTCATCTTTCCTGGGTCATGCCGGTGGGCTTAATACTCTCAAGTTCATTCAGTGATTCTACTGGTGGCCTATTCTTAAAACGGATGTCTTTGAATTTGTAGCAGCCTGTTCCAAGTGTGCTCAATATAAAAGTCCACAAACATCTCCCTCAGGTCTTCTTCATCCACTTCCAACACCTCAAAAGCCTTGGACTCACATCTCTATGGATTTCAGAACCGATTTGCCAGTCTACAGATGGCACAACACCATTTGGGTCATTGTGGACTGATTTTAGAAGATGGCTCACTTCATACCCCTCACCGGTCTTCCCTCTGCTCCAAATTGTTTTTCTCATAGATTTTCCATTTGCATGGTCTCCCACAGGAAATAGTTTTTGATTGGGGTCCTCAATTCATTGCCAAGTTCTGGAAAGCTCTCAGCTCTGTCCTAGGAATCAAGTTAAGCTTATCTTCAGCCTATCATCCCCAGACTGATGGACAGACTGAAAGTGTCAATCAAGATCTGGAAACTTTCTTATGGATGTTCATGTCCCCTGCTCAGGATGACTGGATGGATTACCTCCCATTTCCTGAGTTTGCACACAATAACCTATATCATTCTTCTACCAATTCCACTCCTTTCTTCATTAACTATGGTTTCCATTCACAAGTTCCTTCCTTTGAATCTCTCCCAGCTCTCGAGGTTCCTGCTGCTGAATCCGCTCTTCATCATTTCACTAAGATTTGGGGACAAATTCATAAGGCACTACTTAAGACTTCCCTGAAATATAAGACCTACGCCAATCAGAAAATGAGGGCTATTCCTAGTCTCAAAGTGGTAGATCATGTTTGGATATCCACCAGAAACCTCAGATTTAAAGTTCCTACCAAAAAGTTTGCTCCAAGATTCATCGACCTGTATCCTATTTCATCGGACTGTATCCTATTGAAAGAGTGTTGAATCCTGTTTCATACAAGGTGAAACTGCCTCCCTATTTGAAAATTCCCAATGCCTTTCACATTTCTCTGCTAAAGCCTCTTGCACTAAATTGTTTTTGGGCAGCTTTCCCTAAACCTCCCAAGGTTCAAGCCGCTCAAAATGAGGAATTTGAGGTTCATAAGATTCTTGACTCCTGCAAGAGTTATGGTCATCTCCAAGTATCTCATAGATTGGAGAGGATATCGTCCAGAGGAAATATATTGGGTGGCTGCAGAGAATGTTCATGCTCCAAGACTGATTCGTGACTTTCATGCCAAGAATCCCACTAGAGACCACCCTAAAAAGGGGGGGGACTGTAAGCATCCACAGTCTTACCTCAGGTTATGGTCCCTGTGTCTTTCCTTTCAGCTGGCTGGTGTGGCTTCTGTGGATAGGAGCTGCGGCAGCGAGGTCCTCCAGTGCAGCTGCTAGGTGTCTGGAGGCCGGCGTCCAGGTCCTGGGGAGCAGAGCATGGCACTGGAGGTGTCTGTTTCCAAGTGTTCTGTTGCTGGAGTGTGGCGTCTGGGATGCTGAGGCCTGAGGTAGTGTATGTGTGCTGGTTCCAAATGTATCCTCTGTGCAGGGAGCCACCATGTTGCAGACCCAGCCAAGCCAATAGGTATCCCAGTTTACATCCAGCCAATCTGGTGCAGTCTTCCCTTCTAAAAGGGGGTTGCTGCTTAGTCATGGTGCCAGTGCATCAAGTTACTTGCTGCTTTAAGGTGCTCAAGCTCTGTGCTCCCAGGTTAACCCCTGGTATCCTGGTTCTGTTGTGGCTGCCCGGTAGTCAGTTCTGTTATTGCAGTCCTTTGCTCCCAGTCCAACTGCTCTTGCTTTTTTATCCGCTGTGTCCTCTATCTGGTAGAGGGTCTCCATTTGCTGATGGTGCTCACAGCGATTCTCTCTTCAACATTGTTCTTTAAGTCATCTCTTTATTCAGTATTCTTCAGCATCATTTACAAATCACAAGTCAACTCTTCATTCAGTATTTTTCCGCATTGTTTACAAATCACAAGTCATCTCTTCATTCAGTGTTCTTCAGCATCATTTACAAATCACAAGTCATCTCTTCATTCAGTGTTCTTCAGCATCGTTTACAAGTCATGAACATTTCATCTTTCAGAATTCACTCAGACTTATCTCCTAGTCGTTGTGTATGATTGAGGTCTCAGTAACGCTGAATTAATCTTTCTTCAGTGTATCATTCTCATTCATTGTCCTCATTGCCTACCCCTCTACATCTTCAGGCCTAAGTCTTCAAACCATGATTAAGAACAAGTACATTCAGCCACCTCGTTTCCTTCCTTTGCCAATAGCTGCACCCTCAGTCAATTATCAGTCGTCAGATCCCCAACTCAAGCCAAGCGTGACATGCAACTGCTGCTGCCTGGTAAAAATCTTAGAGTTCCCAAGAGACCCACTGGAGATGAGGATGAATCAACTCAGCACACCAGAGTGTAACAGCATTTTGACATCTTGTCAGGTGTCAAAGAATTGACAAATATTAACCAAAATGCATGAAGGTGATTTGTCAAATTAGAACCAAAACACAAAATTAATACAGAGCCAGAACCAAAACACAGGGGTTAGCACACATCTCTACTTTATATATGTCACTGTTCTTATTATATTAGGATATCAAACTTTCAGCATGACAGTCCAAAGACACATATCTCTAAACAAATATTTTCAGAAGACATCATTGCTCAGCAGCAATGATTGATAAACACAGCACACACTCATGTCCAGGGACCTGAGACTGTGTGCCACATCACTATAAAGCAATAGGATCCTAATCTGCTAGTTTGCTTTTCCCTACTGTACAACAGTGGTTCCCAAACTTTTTTGAATAACTATGCCCTACATTACAAGATTTTTTTCATGGCACTCCTAGGCCAAAAGTTTTTATTGAGAAATTTAAAATAAATATTAAATTAGGTAAACTGTGTTTATATGTCATCCTTAGGTTCACTTGTGTGGTGAGAGAATGGATTTGCTACTGTTTGTCCACAAATTTTATAATTGACAGACACCAGCACAGGTTTTGCCTATTTCATTGGTCAGAAATAATTTTAATTGGTCATGGACCACAATCCAAGGCGCCCCTGCAAGTGTCCTGACGCGCCCCTGGGTGCCATGGCACACAGTTTGTGAACCACTGCCTTACAATTATGTGCTACTGTCTGGGTGCTGATTGAGGTTGTAAAGATGGAAACAAAACATGGCAGATGCACTCACTACAGTTTGCATGCACCTACGTTGGAACCTAACTTGCTCATCAGAGACTTTCATCATTTTTTCAATGTGCTCCTATGCTAATGATACCACAGTCACATGGATCTATAACTCTCTCTACGTGTGGGACTGAACATTTGCAGTTGCTAATAATCCCATAAATCCTTGCTCAGGGCCATCAGTGCACCCTGCAGAGTTATTGTCAGAAAATGCTTGCACACTTACCTAGATATTTGACTATTTCATACAGATTACATGTAACTGTTATTGAGCCCTTCAGTGAGTCTTCTAGTGGTAGTGTGAAATGCTCCCATTCTAAGGCAAAGACAAGGCTTAGACAAAATTAAGGATAGAGAAAATGTAGTAAACCTCAATCAGGTTTGCTCTGCTAGAGTAGTTTCTGTTCTATAGCCTGGAAAGAATTTGTAGCCACCAACCAGGGCCAGCTCTACCATTAGGCAGCTTTAGGCATCTGCCTAGGACACTGGGAACTGGGGGGACTCCGCTGAGTTTGCCTATCACAAAATTAAGGATGTTTCTGAAATATGCAAGTCATGGCTGTGGAACTTATACAGTAAGGCACACTTTCATCTGAAGGGCTGGGAAGAGGGTATCGGTAGTGGTAAGAGGCACCCTGAAGGCTAACCCTACAACATAGTGTGAAGTGGTTGTTTATTATTTTGAAGAGTCTTCAAGCTTTTCCATATTAGCAAAGAGCTAATAACACTCCCTGCCTAAACCATCACCACCATTATCATACTGGATCTACACTCCATATCTAAAAATCCATCATTGCTTGTTAGAACCAGAGACCATTAACTGCGGAGAGATAGAACATTAATCAAACAAGTCACTGTGGCATACTGCCTGCTACCCCCACAGAGATTGTTGATGATTTAGAAGAAGGGGAACCTGCCATCCCCCGCAAGCATTTTTTTTTAAATACTGCTATATAAGGTTGTAATTTTAAGTCAGTGAAGATTGAAAGGTTCGCTGTAAGGGAGTCCACCCCTGATATTATAGGTCTCCTGGGGGACATTGTTTGTCTTTGTGTACTTTAGGAAGATAGTAAAAGATGAGTACTAATGGGTGTTTAAATAGAAGATATTTAAATTCCTCATTACATATTAGGTTCTGCTTTTTAGAATCATATAGTAGAACCTGAAGTTCTTCCTGAAAGATATTGGTGGGGTTATCAACTAACCTCTTATATGTGGAGGTATCATCGAGAATTTTATGAGCTTCATGTGCTGTATATAAGCTTTTCTTTCCTGTATATCCACAGCACCCCCTTTATCTGCATTTTTGACACAAGATGTAATTTTGTCCTTTTGATAATTAAATCCTATAATCCACATAACCATACTATCAGTGTGCGCTTCATAGGAACAGGAAGCTGACATAAGTTGAACGCAAGTGTTCACTAGCATGCGTTCCACAGTCCCATGCTAGTTCTGGTTATTATGGTACACAATTGTTGTAATTTGAAAATTGTTTGAATTGTATATTCTGATTTGAACTGTTAATCTTTAATAGGACAAATTAAGTCTATTGAGGGTCCTATTCTGGCCCAAACTGTCATCTAAGCATTACTGGGGATACAGTTTGGTATGTACTTTGAAATTTATCAATACATGTCTATTTATGCTGTAATTTCTATTTGCTCTGATGACCAAACATATATTTATTCTGATTAAAACAATTTTATTGTAGGGTAAATGTAGTTCTATTAGGATTCCATATAACCATTTTTCTCTGGGAATGAGTTTATATTGGATATAACCTGGTCCTGACACACCTTGTAATAAATACATTTTGGTATGGATATATATTTTAAATATCCCCTGATTCTAATGGAGGCCTTATTTATGGCCTAAAAATTGGTTATTTGTTCCATCAAGCCTTATTAGGTCCAATCTGGTTTGGAGAAGAAGATCCACTCAATAAATATTACAAACTGGGATAAGCTCCATTTGAATCCCTTACCTTTAATTATTCCTTGGTATGTATACTCACCAACCTAAAAATTGGTTATTTGTTCCATCAAGCCTTATTAGGTCCAATCTGGTTTGGAGAAGAAGATCCACTCAATAAATATTACAAACTGGGATAAGCTCCATTTGAATCCCTTACCTTTAATTATTCCTTGGTATGTATACTCACCAACCTTTAAAACTATAAACCTTCCCACATTTGCCCTCTTGTGATGAATCAATGTTTGTATCCACCCATTTTTAAGATACTTACCCCTGAAGAAGTCCAATGGACGAAATGCTTAGGGTGTTTCAGTTCAAGGCTTATTGTCCAATAATGTGAAGCACCCCCCTTTTTGAGATCACACCTTAATAAGGTGAAGGTGGGGTTGTCTAACAACTCTCCTGTATTGTCTTTAGGCCATTGCATCATGTCGGGCACTATTAATACAAAATATGTGTGTGAAAAATAACAATATATATAGAGACAATTAATTGGCTGCCTTCACACTGTGGACCTGGATATCCACCGATGAATACAAAGACAATAGAAATATATATATAGTGAAGGCGCACAAAAAATGTCAGCTGCTGGTTTGATTCAAATGTATAATTAACCCGAAACATTGGTCACTTGTTCCAGTGATGAATTAAACACAATTTATTTGACTTTACCTGCTGTACCGAGTCTCTGAGTGCCGCTGCATGTTGGACATTGATTTTATATCTATATATATATATATATATATATATATATATATATATAAAAAATATATATATATATACATATATATGTGATATTCAAATGTACACTGGTAAGATGTTTCTTTATACGGTTACTAGATGAGAAGTAAAAATATATACACAGTGTTCTCAGCGCTATGCCAGAAAAACGTCCGGATGACCATATGAAGAATTGCAATCACAGATGCCCAAATGGTAACTTTTGGAAAGAGACTTACATTCGGGTTCTCACCTGTAGACCCTAAGCAGTTTCTTTTTACCAGCCTGAGTGACAAAGGTGTGTGAGTTGAATGCAGGCTGACACACCGGTAGGAAATACACTTACATTAGTGTTCAATCCCACATTCCCATAATGGTTTCTTTTAGATGGCTCCAGAAGATCTCCACACCATATCAATTTCCAAAAAATATTTTTAATATAATCACATAGATAAGATATGACAGATTCAGACCACTGTCCGGATAGTCATGCGCTACTAGATGTTATTCAATTCAATATTTTCACTTAGCCCCAGAGGTCCAGAGTTCTAAAATGAAAAATCCAATAAGCCTCCCTTCTACATAATAGATTAAATCAGTCCCCTCCCCTTTCTGTTAATTTTGTTTGCTCAAGAATACAGACTCTAATGCCTGGCAAATTCCCCTGTTCACATTGACTTGTATGTCTAGTTAAACTATGGAGTAAGCTCTTATTTATAATATTTCTTCTATGTTCAAGGAAGCATACTTTGAACTTCCAAATAGTTCCCCCCACATACTGTTGGCCACAGCCACATTCAATAAGATACACAACATAAGAAGATTCACAGTTGACAAAGTCTGATATATGGAAAATTAATCCTGTGTTTGTAGATTTAAAGCTCTTAATTTTTAAACCAATATTTTTACATGTGAGACATTTATTTTTTGCACTCCTGAAGAAACCCGTTGGTTTCTCAATTAACCAATATGAAGAGCTAATACTTTTCATCACAACGCTCTGTGTTATAGGTTTTTTTTCTAAACATACTAGGGGCAAGTTTATGTTGTAAGATATCAGACTTCCTATATACAACCTTAAAGTTGGTACCAGTTTCTGAACTTCATAAAGGATCTATTTTGAGAATGGAAGAGTTTTTATGAATTATTTGTCTTATATCTGTAGCATCCATATTATATTGTGTCAAAAAAGCCAATGTGTCATCCAAAGGGTTCTTTTTGGTCCTGTTACTTTTGTTCAGAAGTGTATGTCAAGTGACGTATACAACAGGTGGACCGCAGGTGGAACACAAAAACCGGAAGCCGGAAGCACCAAACCCATAAGTTGAAAGACGCGATTCCAACAAGCATACCCTGGTATTCGCAAGCTGCTGCACAGCGTGCATCCCAAGTCTGATGCAAAATCCCTCCTCCCACTTCCATAGCTGGGACTCCAAGCTGCACGGAGAATTTAGGAGGATACACGAGACCGTGCAAAGTAAACAGTAGTGTTCCTATATCACCACTGCTTAAATGGAAGGGCGAAGTATATAATGACCTAACACCCCTTACTGTTGTGACTTGAGAACTGAGCATTTCATTACCACTATCTTTTATTGCACGTGCATGCTAATCAGTTAAGTATAAAGAGAATTCAACTAACAGCAACTTGCTAGCTTGCATGTAGTTATACAGTGTTCACAATTTCCCTGTTGTGTATGTGTTATATGCTTTTTTAATGTGTATTTTTATAAGCTTATAGCTTGTTCTAAATTTAATAAATCAAACCAGCAACTGAGATATTTTTGTGCGCCTTCACTATGAATATTTCTATTGTCTTTAGGCCTACTGATTTTATGCAGATGTAAACAACTAATTGTATTTGTTCAATACTGGATTCATCTTTTAATTGTGACTAAATACTTTGGTATCATTTACTAATTGGTCATTTGGCCTTGTTGTTGGGTGAACTCATTTGGTGAGAATGTATTTCCACAGGACATTTTGGATATTTATCATATTTGGATACAATTTGGATATTTATACCATAAGAAGATTTTAACCTGATAACCAAAGAGATTCATACAGTATACGGACATCCAAATATGAACTTACTAGCGCACTCTAGAACTTTGTATATGTTTGTATTATTCTTGGTTCCCACTAACAGGGGTCCCTCCTCCATGTGGTGCTGCTTAATATTTAGCACAAGATAAGTATTTTCATTGTTTTATATACAGTGTATATATACATATTAGAGATGTGCACCGGACATTTTTCGGGTTTTATGTTTTGGTTTTGGATTCGGTTCCGCGACCGTGTTTTGGATTCAGACGCGTTTTGGCAAAACCTCCCTTTTTGCCAAAAATTTTTTGTCGGATTCGGGTGTGTTTTGGATTCAGGTTTTTTTTTTCAAAAAAATCTCAAAAACAGCTTAAATCATAGAATTTGGGGGACATTTTGATACCATAGTATTATTAACCTCAATAACCATAATTTCAACTAATTTCCAGTTTATTCTGAACACCTCACACCTCACAATATTATTTTTAGTCCTAAAATTTGCACCGAGGTCGCTGGATGACTAAGCTAAACGACCCAAGTGGCCGGCACAACCACCTGGCCCATCAAGGAGTGGCACTGCAGTGTCAGACAGGATGGCACTTAAAAAAAATTAGCCCCAAACATCACATGATGCAGAGATAAAAAAAAGAGGTGCAAGATGGAATTGTCCTTGGACACCCTCATGTTGTATAAACAGGACATGCACACTTTAAAAAACCCATCATTTCAGCGACAGGGTCTGCCACACGACTGTGACTGAAATGACTGGTTGGTTTGGGCCCCCACCAGAAAAGAAGCAATCAATCTCTCCTTGCACAAACTGGCTCTACAGAGGCAAGATGTCCACCTCCTCCTCATCATCTGATTCCTCACCCCTTTCACTGTGTACATCCCCCTCCTCACAGATTATTAATTCATCCCCAATGGAATCCACCATCTCAGGCCCCTGTGTACTTTCTGGAGGCAATTGCTGGTGAATGTCTCCACGGAGGAATTGATTATAATTCATTTTGATGAACATCATCTTCTCCTCATTTTCTGGAAGTAACCTCGTACACCAATTGCTGACAAGGTGACCGGCTGCACTAAACACTCTTTCGGAGTAAACACTGGAGGGGGGGCAACTTAGGTAAAATAAAGCCAGTTTGTGCAAGGGCCTTCAAATTGCCTCTTTTTCCTGCCAGTATACATACGGACTGTCTGACGTGCCTACTTGGATGCAGTCACTCATATAATCCTCCACCATTCTTTCAATCATATGCAGTGACAGTAGAAAACATGTCAGTAATAGTTGGCAGGTCCTTCAGTCCAGACCAGGTGTCAGCACTCACTCCAGACTGCCCTGCATCACCGCCAGCGGGTGGGCTTGGAATTCTTAGCCTTTTCCTCGCAGCCCCAGTTGTGGGAGAATGTGAAGGAGGAGCTGATGACGGGTCACGTTCCGCTTGACTTGTCAAGTGTGTCTCACCAGCAGGTCTTTGCACCTCTGTAGACTTGTGTCTGCTGGAAAGAGAGATACAACGTAGGCTTTAAACCTAGGATCGAGCATGGTGGCCAAAATGTAGTGCTCTGATTTCAACAGATTGACCACCCGTGAATCCTGGTTAAGCGAATTAAGGGCTCCATCCACAAGTCCCATATGCCTAGCGGAATCACTCCATTTTAGCTCCTCCTTCAATGTCTCCAGCTTCTTCTGCAAAAGCCTGATGAGGGGAATGACCTGACTCAGGCTGGCAGTGTCTGAACTGACTTCACGTGTGGCAAGTTCAAAAGGTTGCAGAACCTTGCACAACGTTGAAATCATTCTCCACTGTGCTTGAGTCAGGTGCATTCCCCCTCCTTTGCCTACAGTATATCATAGGCAGATGTATAGGCTTGAATGGCCTTTTGCTGCTGCTCCATCCTCTGAAGCATATAGAGGGTTGAATTCCACCTCGTTACCAACTCTTGCTTCAGATGATGGCGGGGCAGGTTCAGGAGTGTTTGCTGGTGCTCCAGTCTTCAGCACGCGGTAGCTGAATGCCGAAATTGGCCCGCAATTCTTCGGGCCACCGACAGCATCTCTTGCACGCCCCTGTCGTTTTTTTTTTAAATTCTGCACCACCAAATTCAATGTATGTGCAAAACATAGGACATGCTGGAATTTTCCCACATGTAATGCACGCACAATATTGGTGGCGTTGTCCGATGTCACAAATCCCCAGGAGAGTCCAATTGGGGTAAGCCATTCTGCGATGATGTTCCTCAGTTTCTGTAAGAGGTTGTCAGCTGTGTGCCTCTTATGGAAAGTGGTGATACAAAATGTAGCCTGCCTAGGAACGAGTTGGCATTTGCGAGATGCTGCTACTGGTGCCGCCGCTGCTGTTGTTGCTGCGGGAGGCAATACATCTACCCAGTGGGCTGTCACAGTCATATAGTCCTGAGTCTGCCCTGCTCCACTTGTCCACATGTCCGTGGTTAAGTGGACATTGGGTACAACTGCATTTTTTAGGACACTGGTGACTCTTTTTCTGATGTCTCTGTACATTCTCGGTATCGCCTGCCTAGAGAACCTAGATGGTATTTGGTACCGGGGACACAGTACCTCAAGCAATTCTATAATTCCCTGTGAATTTTCGGTGAATACCAGACACACGTTTGACACCACCGCAGCTGCCAAGACCTGAGTTATCAGCTTTTCAGCAGGATGACTGCTGTGATATTTCATCTTCCTCGCAAAGGACTGTTGGACAGTCAGTTGCTTACTGGAAGTAGTACAAGTGGTCTTCCAACTTCCCCTCTGGGATGACGAACGACTCCCAGCAGCAACAACAGCAGCGCCAGCAGCAGTAGGCTTTACACTCAAGGATCCATCGGAGGAATCCCAGTTAGGAGAGGACTCGTCAGACTTGCCAGTGACATGGCCTGCAGGACTATTGGCGTTCCTGTCTAAGGAGGAAATTGACACTGAGGAAGTTGGTGGTGTGGTTTGTAGGAGCTTGGGTACAAGAGGAAGGGATTTAGTTGTCAGTGGACTGCTTCCGCTGTCACCCAAAGATTTTGAACTTGTCAATGACTTCTGATGAATGCACTCCAGGTGACGTATAACGTAGGAATGTTCCTAGGTGGTTAACGTCCTTACCCCTACTTATTACAGCTTGACAAAGGCAACACATGGCTTGACACCTGTTGTCCGCATTTCTGTTAAAATAATTCCACACCGAAGTGGTGATTCTTTTTGTAATTTGACCAGGCATGTTGGGTGGTCTTCAGTATGCCGGCTGTGGGATCCCAGCGCACAGTATACCGGCGCCGGAATCACGACAGCCAGCATACCGACACTTATTCTCCCTCGTGGGGGTCCACGACCCCCCTGGAGGGAGAATAAAATAGCATGGTGCGCGTATCGCGCCGCCGTGCCCGCAGCATGATGAGCGCAACGAGCCCACAAGGGGCTCATTTGTGCTCGCCACACTGTCGGTAAGCTGGCGGTCGGGCTCCCGGCGCCAGTATGCTGGTTGCCGGGAGCCCGACCGCTGGCATACCATACTACACCCGGCATGTCAATGGCCATATTCGTCCCACAGACAGCAGGTGTCTCCCTGGGTGCCTGACTTAAACAAACCACCTCACCATCAGAATCCTCCTTGTCAATTTCCTCCTCAGCGCCAGCAACACCCATATTCTCAACCTGGTGTACTTCAACAGTGACATCTTCAATTTGACTATCAGGAACTGGACTGCGGGTGCTCCTTCCAGCACTTGCAGGGGGCGTGCAAATGGTGGAAGGTGCCACCTCTTCCCGTCTAGTGTTGGGAAGGTCAGGCATCGCAACCGACACAATTGGACTCTCTTTGGGGATTTGTGATTTAGAAGAACGTACAGTTCTTTGCTGTGCTTTTGCCAGCTTAAGTCTTTCCATTTTTCTAGCAGGAGGATGAGTGCTTCCATCCTCATGTGAAGCTGAACCACTTGCCATGAACATAGGACAGGGCCTCTGCCGTTCCTTGCCACTCCGTGTCGTAAATGGCATATTGACAAGTTTGCGCTTCTCATCAGATGATTTTAATTTTGATTTTTGGGTCATTTTACTGAACTTTTTTGGGGGGATTTTACATGCTCTCTACTATGACATTGGGCATCGGCCTTGGCAGACGACGTTGATGGCATTTCATCGTCTCGGTCATGACTAGTGGCAGCAGCTTTAGCACGAGGTGGAAGTGGATCTTGATCTTTCCCTATTTTACCCTCCACATTTTTGTTCTCCATTTTTTAATGTGTGGAATTATATGCCAGTAATATATCAATAGCAATGGACTACTGTACTGTACTATATATGTATGCTGTTGGTCACCAAAATGCTGCACTGTAATACTTGAAGCTATAGAAAAGTATCTATATTATTGTATATATCAGTACAGAGCGGTGTAACTGTGACCCATGTGTCCTGACAAGCAGTATAGAAGCTATAGAAAAGTATAGATATTATTGTATATATCAGTACAGAGCGGTGTAACTGTGACCATGTGTCCTGACTAGCAGTATAGAAGCTATAGAAAAGTATATATATTATTGTATATATCAGTACAGAGCAGTGTAACTGTGACACATGTGTCCTGACAAGCAGTATAGAAGCTCTAGAAAATAAGAAAAGTATATATATTATTGTATATATCAGTACAGAGCGGTGTAACTGTGACCCATGTGTCCTGACAAGCAGTATAGAAGCTATAGAAAAGTATATATATTATTGTATATATCAGTACAGAGCGGTGTAACTGACCCATGTGTCCTGACAAGCAGTATACAAGCTATAGAAAATTATATATATTATTTTATATATCAGTATAGAGCAGTGTAACTGTGACACATGTGTCCTGACAAGCAGTATCGAGGCTATAGAAAATAAGAAAAGTATATATATTATTGTATATATCAGTACAGAGTGGTGTAACTGTGACCCATGTGTCCCGACAAGCAGTATAGAAGCTATAGAAAGTATATATATTATTGTATATATCAGTACAGTGCGGTGTAACTGTGACCCATGTGTCCTGACAAGCAGTATAAAAGCTATAGAAAAGTATATATATATTATTGTATATATCAGTACAGAGCAGTGTAACTGTGACACATGTGTCCTAACAAGCAGTATAGAAGCTATAGAAAATAAGAAAAGTATACATATAATTGTATATATCAGTACAGAGCGGTGTAACTGTGACCCATGTGTCCTGACAAGCAGTATAAAAGCTATAGAAAAGTATATATATATTATTGTATATATCAGTACAGAGCAGTGTAACTGTGACCCATTTGTCCTTATAAGCAGTAGAGAAGCTATAGAAAAGTATATGTATTACTGTGTATCAGTACAGAGCGGTGTAACTGTGACCCATTTGTCCTTATAAGCAGTAGAGAAGCTATAGAAAAGTATATGTATTACTGTGTATCAGTACAGAGCGGTGTAACTGTGACACATGTGTCCTGACAAGCAGTATAGAAGCTATAGAACAGTATATATATTATTGTATATATCAGTACAGAGCAGTGTAACTGTGACCCATGTGTGTCCTGACAAGCAGTATAGAAGCTATAGAAAAGTATTTAAAATTATTGTATATATCAGTACAGAGCAGTGTAACTGTGACACGTGTCCTGACAAGCAGTATAGAAGCTATAGAAAAGTATATATATTATTGTACATATCAGTACAGAGCGGTGAATCTGTGACCATGTGTCCTGACAAGCAGTTTAGAAGCTATAGAAAAGTATATATTAGTATATCAGTACAGAGCGGTGTAACTGTGACACATGTGTCCTGACAAGCAGTATAGAAGCTATAGAAAAGTATATATATTATTGTATATCAGTACAGAGCGGTGTAACTGTGATTATGTGTCCTGACAAGCAGTATAGAAGCTATAGAAAAGTATATATTATATACTGGTGGTCCCCAGTCCCCACAATGCAGCACACTGATCAGATATTTGCAGTACGCTGAGCACAGATATGGAGCGTTTTCAGGCAGAGAACGTAGATATTTTCAGCACACTGAGCACAGATTATTTGCAGCACACTGAGCACAGATATTTTCAGCACACTGAGCACAGATTACGAAGCTTTTCAGGGAGAGAATGCAGCCACGTCCTCTCCGTTCAAGCTCCAAAGCATGAGATAAAATGGCGGCGATGCATGGCTCCTTATATAGAATACGAATCTCGCGAGAATCCGACAGCGGGATGATGACGTACGGGCACGTTCTGGTTAACCGAGCAAGGCGGGAAGATCCAAGGCTGCCTCGGAACCGTGTAATATAGGTGGAGTTCGGGGGGGTTCGGATCTCGGAGAACCGAACCCGCTCATCTCTAATATATATATATATATATAGAAAAAAAGAGTGTTTCCCCAGGGAGCTAGTGATTCTACTAGGTATGTCAACAAATGTATCACTTATAATAAAATAGTCATAAGAAATAGACTTATTTATTTTTAAATAAAACTCAGTAAGAAATGAGCTGTATCACATTAAATCCAAAAAGACAATCAATGTTCCATACATATAATGATGTTGGTAACAATTCAATTCAATCATATGTCAGTATACAATTGATCTTCCTTGAAGAAATGACAAAATCGCTGTCTTAATCCAACGCGTTTCGTCCTACAGACTTCATCAGGGGTATTTTATTTACAATCTAAACAGAAGATATATACAAACATTACATCAATAGATCTTCTCAATGATCAGTAATATGTTCATATCAATTCTAATTAAAATGTATACATACCAAAAAATCACAGTATGGACAAGTAACTTAATGTGTCTTCAATAGGCAGGTAAAAACACTTAAAAAGTGATATCGAACTCGATTACACCACATGAAACATCTGTAAAATTATGACATAAGTTATACTTGTACAGTAACATGCGAAAGGTGGAAAATACAATCGAAGAGGAGGAGTTGAGGAATCTATTAAATTAAGAGAAATATAATTTGACATTAAAGGGTTTAGATCAACCTATTTGATATATGGTGCTATTACATTTAATGATTCTATAGAAAAATAATATATCCTTATAGGGACTAATCATATTTATCATTTATAAGCTAGATGGTTATAGCGGACATCATACTATTCATATATGATATTACCGTATGGTTCCAAGATTATATTGGTATGATACAGCGATACATACCTCTTTAGCCGAATATTCAATACGACTCATTCTATGTTTGTTTAATGATCCCCACTTGATAAGGTGATTTCTAATAACAACAGTGGTGGAACCTATAATGACAGACCAAATTCCTATTGCTGTAAGGGTACAGTACATATCGGTACTGGCCCATGATGTTTATTCATACATACCAATAGTAATAAGGAAAACTCTTAGAGCAGCTTCCCACTAAATCGTATTGAGTTGTGGACAGAAAATCGTAATCGTGCCTATGTTGGAACAAATTATATGAATGTAAGACCCAATATGTAAATCCGATCAGCTTTAATTGAATCAGAACTATAATAAAGAGGAATTGGTTTCAAAATTCATTATTATTAATGTCTATATTAGTCATGCACTATTATTGCACATTCCCCAAGAAACAGACGTTTTTACCACAATTTACTCATACCTATATTATGTGGCTTAATGAGACTGGGAGATAAACTCCTTGTCCCTAAACGTACTAAAATAATGTGTCAGTGTAAATAAACTGTCACTTCTAAAAATATTAATCCCAGACCGATGTCGGTTGTATTAGAGTTTAAAAGGCTATCAATTTAGTTGGAACAACTTTATAACTATATATCACCATTGGTCATCGATATCAAATATTTTCAAAGCTGGGATTTAACCCCACACATTATTACCAGCAATATTAACACTTGGATTATCAACAACATTTGTGATTACACACCAAAAACAAACTAAAAAGGACCATGAAATCAGTATGCTTACCTCTACACTGTTAGCAATGCTTCTGGCTGCTGCATACAATTGGAACTAAATCCACTGGGTTTTTAAACCCACTATGTGTGACATCATTTCCTGTCATAGAATTAACTAAAAATCGGATTTATGCCGTTATTTTATACTATTTTTTATATACATGATGGGCTGTGATATTAAATTTATTTGAGAAAGATTATATATTTAAAGCTGTAGGGTTAATTATTATAGAACCCTGAAGGTTTACAGAAAAAAGATAATTGCGTTCCATTGCCCTACATGGCGTGCGTTCCACCGTCATAATCCGGCTTCCTGCATTCAAAAATGAATAGTGACTATTCATTTCCTACATGGCGTGCGTTCCACTGTATTAGTGGGGCTTCCTGCACCGCCACGTACCGCTGGGACAACAACGCCTACATGGCGCGGCTCCCTGACGCAGATGTCCCTTGGCAACCAAGTGTTGCCATGACGCGCTTCCGCCTTCCGGCGCGTCATGCGTGTCAAGGTACAACGACTTCCTATATGTGCGTTCCAGGCATGAACTTACTAGGCATCGCGGGCACGGATGGTTTTAATATACAATCACCAGGGATATTATATTATTATTGATACATCTAACAATTGGAGACAGAAATATTGGAGGTTTCCTATATATATAAAATAAATCCACATTCTTAGGCTCGATTTGGTAACCGTAACAATATAAAAGTGATAACTTAATATGTATTAGAATATATTGTTTTAAACACTCATTATCCTAAACATACATATATGTGAATTAACCTAATTAAATATTTGTACTACTAAACTCAAACTACTATTTATTATATTCTTATTAATTAAGATGCAATCCGTTAAGTGCAATACATCTTTAATAGTGCTCTTAAATATTGGATATATTTTAATGTGCTAGAGACAGTCAATATACCGCTATATTTAGCCGCCTCACATTGTTAATAAAAATCCAAATGTGTTGTGATTCATATCCGTCCTAAATATAAATTAATAACTAGTGAGAGTGACTCTTACTTCTAAAATTACACATTGTGCGATAAATATACCGCTATGTCAAACCCCTTAACATTATAGAGATCCAATTGTGAGTGATTCACTTCAATAATACTAAATTTAATCGTTGGTGATAGTGATTCATTATTCATATATTGTACAATATGATAACCTAATACTTTCGGTGTTGTAATGCGCTAATCTCATTAGACAGAATACTAACAATCTTGGGACATTTATTTGGACCCAATGATTAAATAGAGAGTACCTAGCATAAAATTTCATGATTCTTTATTTACAACTCCATACCATTTACAAATGTAAGTCAATAGTACAAATTGGGAGAGAAAAACCAGATAAAAGAACCTGGCCTATATTGACAGGGTCCTTATTTGATAATATAATGCATTTAACAAATATAGACGGACCTATAGGCGTATATTAACACCATCAATTTTAACCATAATCCACTAAATTCTTTACTAATACCCAAAAAATGAAAACAAGATGGGGAAGAGGGGTAGATGGAACCCACCTAATATAAGATCAAACCAGGAGAGAGAACCATTGGTAAAATTACCTTCGAAATTTTACCCAGTCGAATCTAGAGGAAGCAACCTCGATATATTCTATGAATCAGTAAAAGATGATTTTAAACAAATGAAAATACAGAAGAATAAGTATCAAACTAACCTCAGTACACAAGAGAAAGGAGCACTGAAGTCACTAGCTAAAGACCAAAATATCGTCATTAAAAATGCCGATAAGGGAGGGGCAGTGGTCATACAGACCAAAGCGACATATATGGATGAAGCCTCGAGGATTCTTGACGATGGTTTAACGTATGTAGAATTACCATCCAATCCGATTGTTGAATATCAGGAAGAACTTAAAGCCCTACTTCTTAAAGCTTTAAATGAGAATTTGATCTGTAGAGATGAGTTTGATTACTTATATGTAAAATTTCCTATAATTCCAACATTTTACCACATCCCAAAGGTACATAAAAGTCGAACTTCACCACCCGGACGCCCTATAGTGGCAGGGATCAATTCCCTGACGTCCAACCTATCACACTTTTTAGATTTGAAGCTACAACCATACGTAGTAAAACTCACCTCATATTTGAAGGATTCAACGAGTGTATTACGTAAATTGGAAAGTTTCGTCTGGTCGGAGGAATTCTGCTGGCTAACGGTTGACGTTCAGGCCTTATATTCATGTATTCCTCATGCTAAAGGTCTTGAAGCGATTAAGAAAATACTCTCAGCGGATCCTGAAAAATCCATTAAGGAGATAGAATTTCTTATGGATAGTATAATTTTTATATTGAATCATAATTATTTCGAATTTAATAAGAAGTTTTATTTACAACAACAAGGGACTGCGATGGGGACTAAGTTTGCCCCATCGTACGCAAACATTTTTATGGGAATCTGGGAAGATCAATTTATATACAATTCAAGGTTCTCCAACAATGTACTATTCTATCAGAGGTATATTGACGACCTATTATTCATTTGGAGAGGTGATGCAGACAGCATTGCTGATTTCATCTCCTTTATACACTTGAATGATTTCAACTTGAAGTTCACCTACAAAATGGACCCCAAGATTATTGATTATTTGGATTTAGTTCTAATGGGTCAATCTGGAGAAGTAGTTAAAACCAAAACCCATTTTAAAGAGGTGGATGCTAATAGTTATATACCACAGTCTAGCTGCCACCACCCTGCATGGAAGAGAGGGGTGCCATTTGCACAATTTGTGCGTCTGAGACGTAACTGCAGCAATATTAACGATTACTGGGAACAAGCCACTTTGTTACAAAAAAGATTTTTGGAAAGAGGATATACCCATGATTTGATCAGTGAAGCCATGAATAGAGCATCGGCCAGAGACAGAGGACAGATGTTACAACCTCGGATCAGGGAGCAGGAAATCAAGAAACCACCAGTTCGGCCATATGTCACGCAATATAATCGTGAGAATCAAACCATCAGAAAAATTATGGATCGTCATTGGGGCATCCTATTAAAGGATCCGGTTTTAGGCCCTACTCTACCAAGAAAACCAGAAATAGTATTTCAAAGAGCCCCAAACTTGAAAAGCAAAATGGCCCCAAGTAGAATTGTTGGGCCAGATATCCCAAACCCTCGAGTAGATTCGCTTATTCCTACAAAGGGTTGTTTTCCATGCTCAAGGTGCATATGCTGTAAGCATATGGAACGTAAACCCTTTGTACACAAGTTAGATACGGGACGAATGTATAAATTACACCACCTGGTCAACTGTAACACGGAATTTGTAGTATACAGGATCACTTGCAGTTGTAAGATGTCGTATATAGGAAGGACCAAAAGAGCGACTAAGATCAGGATACAAGAGCATATGAGGAATATAAAAAACAAAATGACCACCCACAGCCTGGCAAGACACTACGGAGAAAAACATAATTCTGTAGTCAACAGGGAGAATTTATCTTTTACTGTGTTGGAGTTTATACCAGTGGACACGAGAGGCAGTAGTCGAGAACTCACACTTGCCAAACGTGAAACGTTTTGGATTTACACCTTAAACACCCAGTCCCCCACTGGCCATAATGAGGGCATAGACATTGTCTCTTTTCTATAGTTTTTGATATAATATTATACCAGCAGGAGCCATTACTCATCATTTGAGGCTTCCTTCCATCTACCCCTCTTCCCCATCTTGTTTTTCATTTTTTGGGTATTAGTAAAGAATTTAGTGGATTATGGTTAAAATTGATGGTGTTAATATACGCCTATAGGTCCGTCTATATTTCTTAAATGCATTATATTATCAAATAAGGACCCTGTCAATATAGGCCAGGTTCTTTTATCTGGTTTTTCTCTCCCAATTTGTACTATTGACTTACATTTGTAAATGGTATGGAGTTGTAAATAAAGAATCATGAAATTTTATGCTAGGTACTCTCTATTTAATCATTGGGTCCAAATAAATGTCCCAAGATTGTTAGTATTCTGTCTAATGAGATTAGCGCATTACAACACCGAAAGTATTAGGTTATCATATTGTACAATATATGAATTATGAATCACTATCACCAACGATTAAATTTAGTATTATTGAAGTGAATCACTCACAATTGGATCTCTATAATGTTAAGGGGTTTGACATAGCGGTATATTTATCGCACAATGTGTAATTTTAGAAGTAAGAGTCACTCTCACTAGTTATTAATTTATATTTAGGACGGATATGAATCACAACACATTTGGATTTTTATTAACAATGTAAGGCGGCTAAATATAGCGGTATATTGACTGTCTCTAGCACATTAAAATATATCCAATATTTAAGAGCACTATTAAAGATGTATTGCACTTAACGGATTGCATCTTAATTAATAAGAATATAATAAATAGTAGTTTGAGTTTAGTAGTACAAATATTTAATTAGGTTAATTCACATATATGTATGTTTAGGATAATGAGTGTTTAAAACAATATATTCTAATACATATTAAGTTATCACTTTTATATTGTTACGGTTACCAAATCGAGCCTAAGAATGTGGATTTATTTTATATATATAGGAAACCTCCAATATTTCTGTCTCCAATTGTTAGATGTATCAATAATAATATAATATCCCTGGTGATTGTATATTAAAACCATCCGTGCCCGCGATGCCTAGTAAGTTCATGCCTGGAACGCACATATAGGAAGTCGTTGTACCTTGACACGCATGACGCGCCGGAAGGCGGAAGCGCGTCATGGCAACACTTGGTTGCCAAGGGACATCTGCGTCAGGGAGCCGCGCCATGTAGGCGTTGTTGTCCCAGCGGTACGTGGCGGTGCAGGAAGCCCCACTAATACAGTGGAACGCACGCCATGTAGGAAATGAATAGTCACTATTCATTTTTGAATGCAGGAAGCCGGATTATGACGGTGGAACGCACGCCATGTAGGGCAATGGAACGCAATTATCTTTTTTCTGTAAACCTTCAGGGTTCTATAATAATTAACCCTACAGCTTTAAATATATAATCTTTCTCAAATAAATTTAATATCACAGCCCATCATGTATATAAAAAATAGTATAAAATAACGGCATAAATCCGATTTTTAGTTAATTCTATGACAGGAAATGATGTCACACATAGTGGGTTTAAAAACCCAGTGGATTTAGTTCCAATTGTATGCAGCAGCCAGAAGCATTGCTAACAGTGTAGAGGTAAGCATACTGATTTCATGGTCCTTTTTAGTTTGTTTTTGGTGTGTAATCACAAATGTTGTTGATAATCCAAGTGTTAATATTGCTGGTAATAATGTGTGGGGTTAAATCCCAGCTTTGAAAATATTTGATATCGATGACCAATGGTGATATATAGTTATAAAGTTGTTCCAACTAAATTGATAGCCTTTTAAACTCTAATACAACCGACATCGGTCTGGGATTAATATTTTTAGAAGTGACAGTTTATTTACACTGACACATTATTTTAGTACGTTTAGGGACAAGGAGTTTATCTCCCAGTCTCATTAAGCCACATAATATAGGTATGAGTAAATTGTGGTAAAAACGTCTGTTTCTTGGGGAATGTGCAATAATAGTGCATGACTAATATAGACATTAATAATAATGAATTTTGAAACCAATTCCTCTTTATTATAATTCTGATTCAATTAAAGCTGATCGGATTTACATATTGGGTCTTACATTCATATAATTTGTTCCAACATAGGCATGATTACGATTTTCTGTCCACAACTCAATACGATTTAGTGGGAAGCTGCTCTAAGAGTTTTCCTTATTACTATTGGTATGTATGAATAAACATCATGGGCCAGTACCGATATGTACTGTACCCTTACAGCAATAGGAATTTGGTCTGTCATTATAGGTTCCACCACTGTTGTTATTAGAAATCACCTTATCAAGTGGGGATCATTAAACAAACATAGAATGAGTCGTATTGAATATTCGGCTAAAGAGGTATGTATCGCTGTATCATACCAATATAATCTTGGAACCATACGGTAATATCATATATGAATAGTATGATGTCCGCTATAACCATCTAGCTTATAAATGATAAATATGATTAGTCCCTATAAGGATATATTATTTTTCTATAGAATCATTAAATGTAATAGCACCATATATCAAATAGGTTGATCTAAACCCTTTAATGTCAAATTATATTTCTCTTAATTTAATAGATTCCTCAACTCCTCCTCTTCGATTGTATTTTCCTCCTTTCGCATGTTACTGTACAAGTATAACTTATGTCATAATTTTACAGATGTTTCATGTGGTGTAATCGAGTTCGATATCACTTTTTAAGTGTTTTTACCTGCCTATTGAAGACACATTAAGTTACTTGTCCATACTGTGATTTTTTGGTATGTATACATTTTAATTAGAATTGATATGAACATATTACTGATCATTGAGAAGATCTATTGATGTAATGTTTGTATATATCTTCTGTTTAGATTGTAAATAAAATACCCCTGATGAAGTCTGTAGGACGAAACGCGTTGGGTTAAGACAGCGATTTTGTCATTTCTTCAAGGAAGATCAATTGTATACTGACATATGATTGAATTGAATTGTTACCAACATCATTATATGTATGGAACATTGATTGTCTTTTTGGATTTAATGTGATACAGCTCATTTCTTACTGAGTTTTATTTAAAAATGAATAAGTCTATTTCTTATGACTATTTTATTATAAGTGATAAATTTGTTGACATACCTAGTAGAATTACTAGCTCCCTGGGGAAACACTCTTTTTTTCTGTTCATAACTATTATACCCCATCTAACAGGGGGTATTTTCCCTAAGGTGTAGCTCCACATAGTGTCAGCGCGAGACAGGTCTTATATATATTTTTCACATATATATATATATATGACAAAAACACAATTTACCAGGTGCGCTAGGTAAAAACGTATTTACGAAGGTTCTTCCAATAAAATTCCTGTAGGTATGGACTGTATACTGGAGAATACTTATATCTGGGGACCTGTAACAGACACCCCTCACCAGAAAATCACCCAAGCAAGAGGCCCAAGGCCAATTAGTAAAAAATTTGTTTAATAACATACATTTGATCAAATAGATGTCACGCATAGTTCATCTTGTAGTGTTTACGATAAAAATTATCTAAAATATTGCCAGCAAGTTACAGCCAGTAAGTTTGATGTACAATAAAAATTCTAGATACCCCCTCACCTTTTGCAAGGTGTGAGCTCAAGAGGGAGTATCTTCACAGACTGGTTTAGTAGCTGTAACTTGCTGGCAATATTTTAGATAATTTTTATCGTAAACACTACAAGATAAACTTTGCGTGACATCTATTTGTTCAAATGTATGTTATAAAACTAATTTTTTACTAATTGGCCTTGGGCCTCTAGTTTGGGTGATTATCTGGTGAGGGGTGTCTGTTACAGGTCCCCAGATATAAGTATTTATCCAGTATACAGTCCATACCTACGGACATTTTATTGGAAGAACCTTCGTAAATACGTTTGTACCTGGGAAATTGTGCTTTTGTCTTGTATGTTAATGAGATCTATCAACAGAGATCTCTC
This sequence comes from Pseudophryne corroboree, assembly GCF_028390025.1. Classification (NCBI taxonomy): domain Eukaryota; kingdom Metazoa; phylum Chordata; class Amphibia; order Anura; family Myobatrachidae; genus Pseudophryne; species Pseudophryne corroboree. Next base: position 960,342,379 of record NC_086444.1, on the reverse strand, counting down.
CCATAGTGCTGCTCCTATCTTGGCGCAAGTTAAAGATACTATTGTGTTTTCCATATGTATATATATATATATATATATATATATACATACATAGGGGGAAATTTACTAAGCTCCCGATTTTGACCGAGATGCCGTTTTTTCTTCAAAGTGTCATCTCGGTAATTTACTAAACACTAATCACGGCAGAGATGAGGGCATTCGTAATTTTTTGCAAGTCCAAGTAAAAAATTACGAATGAATACACCATCGGTCAAATTACGCCTGTTTAGATATGAATCTCGGTCATTTACTAACCATTCGTAATTGTAATTGCTGCCGTGAAAATGCATTCGCGGCCGCGAAAAATTACAAATCGTAATTTTTTCCTAAAAAAAAACGCGCCAGCATTTGAAAAGCGTGTTTACATGTGTACTCAATTATCCATTACTCACACCTGAATGTTTGGCCCTATAAAAGTGTTCCAGGCACATTTTGAACTTCTCTCACTCTGAAATGGCGGCTGTGGTGTGTGGCAATGATTTTTTGTTTGCTGTGGGATACCTTAGACTGCTCCATGAGGCTTCCAGGAATCAGGCCCAGGTAAGTGAACATGGTCAACAGGTTGTCCAGGTACCGCGGAGGCTGCGCCAGCCTCGTTTTTTTAGAGGGCGTTTAAACTTAAATGCATTGTCCGATGATAGGGTCATACAGATGTTCCGCCTAAATAGAAACAACATTTTCCACCTGTATGACCTTGTCAAACTGGGCATAGACCCTGAGACAGCACACTCTCGCTCTGTCTCAGGCCTACACAAACTCCTGGCTGTGTTACACTTTATGGCTACTGGGAGCTTCCAGGCTGTGGCAGGCGACGTCATTGGTATCTCACAGCCCACCTTTTCCAGATATTTGATGCAGGTGAGTCTAAAAATACATAGGCGGTTATGTCTAAGTGTTGCTTCTGTAAGTTCAAACAACACAGTATTGTAGAGAATACCTAACATGACACTCACCTTAGCTTCTTTAATGTCCACTCAGGTTTTGGATGTGTTGGAGCCACACATTAATGCCTCAATCTGCTTCCCTACCGAGGAGTCGGAGTGGAGTGCTGTCAGGGTAGCTTTCTATGAGCTTGCTGGCATGCCCAATGTGCTGGGGGCCATAGATTGCACACACGTTCAGCTGAGATCACCTAAGGGCCGCCAATATATATATACTAATAGACATCTGTCCCAATCAACTAATGTCCAGGTGGTCTGTGATGCAAACTTAAAAATTATGAGTGTTGTTGCAGGTTACCCTGGTGGCTGCCATGACTCCTTCATCCTCAGTCAGTCATCGCTCTTCGATAAATTTGAGGCCGGACAAATGCCTGATGGCTGGCTGTTGGGTATGTTTAAAATGTTTTGTGTGTATGTCTTTTATCCACAAACTCGAGTTATGATTAGGTGAAAGAATAATCTAACATATGTACTAATGTGGACTATATCTGTTTTTCAGGTGATGGGGGTTACGGCTGCTACTCTTGGCTCCTTACTCCATTGTCCCAACCTGATTCTCCTGCTGAACACAGTTACAATCATGCACATAAGGCTACGCGGAATGTGATAGAAAGATGTTTTGGTGTGCTGAAGTCACGGTTTCGGTGTCTGGATAAATCTGCTGGCCTTTTGTTGTATAGTCCCTCAAAGGTGACTAGAATTGTGTTCTGCTGCTGTTTTCTCCATAATCTGTGTTTAACCCAACATCTGGCACATGATGAGGGAGAAAGCAGTCGGCAAGCAGAGGAGTTAGACCCATCTGGTGACAGTGTGAGTACATATGTAGGGAGGCAGGTACGGCAAGAAGTGATCCTGCGCTATTTTTCAGGTCAGTTTTAGTAGGCTGTAATTATCCTTGACTAAACACTTTGCACTACTTTCTATTGTGTGTTTTGTTACTTACTGTTTGTAGTTTATAGTGGTGTGTCCATTGTACTTAGTTTATGCTAAAAATACATTTTCAGTCATTACCCATGAAAAATATACATACATACAGAGCAGCTTCGACAATGTTTGAGACGGACACAGGAAGTTGTGTGTTTGTCAAATACAAATTTTTATTTTGCCAATCACATTGGGGTTATTTTTTCCGCTTGTGTGTGCTGGGTGCTGAGCTTTGTGCTGGCTCACTGGCACGTGCTCTGGAGGAACGCCGAACAGGGGAGGTTACTGGCGTTTGGATAGGGGTCGTGGTCCCCGAGCTGGAGGTTACTTGGTGAGCTCCCATCAATGAAATATTGCTGCTCAAATTATTAAGGCTTGCAATCAGCTGAGTGTTGGTTGCAGTGTGGCTGGCTACAATCCTGGATAACGACTCATTCACCACTTGGTTGTGCTGAATGAGCTGAACGAGTGCCTGCTGATGGCGCTGTTGCTCATCTATGATGCGCGATAAATGAGCAAGCATTTGGCTGTGGTCAGCCCTTATTTGCTCCATTGAGGTTGCCATTCGCCCTACTTGTACAATCAGTCTGCCCGAGTTGCGACTAATACGCGGTAGATGATGGGGCAGACTGGCAAGGTGTTGTGTATGTGCGGTCAGGCTGGCATTGCTTTGGGCCTGTTGGCTTGTCCAACTGGCCCAAAAATCATCTGGTATTTGGCTTGGGGGCGGAGCTTGTGCCAGTTGTGGACTGATGGAGGCTTGGGGGATATCCTGCAGCTGTATTGGCTGGCTTGGGTCAACAGGTGTAAGTTGCAGTGTGATGGTTGCCTGTTGGTCTTGTCCCTGCTGGTCCACGTCGGCCATCAAGCTGGGCTCTGTATGGGGTGGCCAACATGCAATGTTTATTTGTAAATTTTTAGCAAGGCTACTTCTACACATTACTACATTCATAATACTCCATTTTTTTACTTTTTGGCGTTGATTTTATAAACTTATAATGTTTTTTATGCTCAAAAACATATATACCAACACAGGCGGCCACATAGACAGATTTGCATAATCCTCACCTAACTAACTCCCCTCCACAGCATTACACTGTTAGATTCCCTCCCCTGACCACGATATAGACTACTTACCTGGATAGTCCAGAGGAGCGGAGCAAGTAAGCCATCTACATACTGGACAGGGGAGATGTGTGAACACTATAATGTTGTGGATGCTTTTTTTTTTTTGGAATTTTATTGTTATTTTATTTAAATGTGCACGTGTGTGGGGCAAATTTTAAAAAAATTCTGATATTTATTAAAAATGATGTTGGCGAGAACATCCACTAAGACCTTATAAAATTTTTTTTTCACCTTTAGCAATTGAAGACGTAACATCACATTGCTTGTTCTGGAAAACATGTAATCTCAAAACCAACTAACAACATATTAACTGTACTGTGTATATTATTGCCTATGTGTTTAATTTCTGTTTTTACTCACCAGATAACTGAGGGGATCGGGGCTCATCACTCTGCGAACTCGCCAATAGTGCCAGTGGTGGCTGGGGTGACACTGCCGAAAGTCGTCGCCTGGGTGGGGATGATGGAGCCGCAGATTCCGAGCCAAGACGCCGTGTCTTACTTGGCCTCCTGGGTAAGTGGCCCAAGCCCTGTGATGGGCGCCTTACAGGAGGTCGGCTTCCAGAAGCAGAACCTATGTGAAAATATAAACATTAATATTTTGTACTTCTATGTGTTTGCAGAATATGTGACTACACTGAAGTCTTACCTGCAATCCCAGCCTCATCCTGACTTGTCTGAGGCCTGTCTGGCCGGCTGGTCTGTGGGACTGTTGAAAAAGTGTACCAAACATTATTACCATGCTTTGTGTAAAAAAACCCCCTGCAAAGCCTTATTGTACTGTAACCATCTATTATGTATTGGATAAACAAATAATTTCTGATTAAGAGCTTCAAGCATCATTATTTTGTGGTGTATATCCAAATGTACATGATGTTGCACACAATAAATGTGTTACATTTTAGAATTATGCCTCAGATATTGCAGAGATTGACTACTTGCAAATGTTTCTCAAATTTAATGTTGAAATAATTGCACCGTTTTTCAGAAGTAAATAAATACAAAAATCTTTTTAAAATAAGCAGACAACACAGATGTCCAAGCAATATCGTCAAAAAAAAAATCATTTTTTTTTAAAAATTAAAAAGCCATTGCACATGTTTTTGCGCAATATTAAATTTACCAAACAGCCAATGCAAGGTGAAAAAAGCACATTCTAAACACAAACACACCTTAAGGGTGCATAGGCCTGCAATATGTGAAACACAATTTATGCATCCTTTACCCTTTAAAAATGACATTTACAACATTTAGAGGACATTTAAATAAAAATATAACACATCAAACTTACCATCCTGCGTGGGTCGGTCCGAATCCCGGACATGAGTAGCAGACACCACTTCGGCAGGAATCAATGCCCGCACAGGCTCCTCCCAGTCCCGATAGGTGGCCCGGAAAGGGGGGCCACCTCCGGTTTTTCTTGCAGATTTGGCCTCTTTGGCCATCTTGGCCTTGACACGCCGCTTTATATCATAAAACCTCTTGCGGCACGTGTCCTCAGTCCGCCTCACCACACCCTCACTATTCACGGCAAGTATTACTTGCCCCCACAGGACAGACTTCCTGCGGGAGGACACCTTGCCAGCATCCTGACCAAACAATTGGCGATGGTGCTTCATCAGCTCACGCACCAAAGCCATGTTTTCAGCATAGCTGAACTTTATATTCCTGCCAGTCTTGGTAGTGGTGCGTGGCTGCGGAGCCACAACACCATCACTATCACTGGAAAATACAGCAACAGGCACCCCCTCCTCCTCCTCCTCACTAACCTCCTCCCTCTCACTACCCCCCTCCACCTCACTAACAGCCTCCACCTCACTACCAGCCTCCACCTCACTACCAGCCTCCACCTCACTAACCTCCGCCACCACACTGACCTCTGAGTCTGACATGACAAACAACAAAAAACACTGAAAAATCAAAACACAAAACACACTCCTCCACTACTCCTACTACTACACACCACACAGCCAACACACACGCTCACTCACTCACTCACAAACAATGACAAAAGACTGTAAAAAAAAAACAAGGACAAAAAAGTAGACAAACTGTGAAAAAACAATACTACAAATATGACAAGACTACTTACACACACAGTACAGCACTCAACAATCACCAAACTCCTCTCCAAATCCACCAAAAACTCCACCAAACTCACCAACTCCAAATACACCTTCCTCTCTCCTCTCCACTAGCTAAACCCACGAGGTGCGGTGTGTTTGGGGCGGTTTTATAGTAATATGCACAGACACTCCTCCTTCACGAATACAACCAATCACGGCCGCGTGACGAAAACGAAACTTAGGACTAAAAACGCGGCAGCAATTTCTAAATCACTGCCGTAACAGACATGTGACGCAGTCGTAAAAAAACCCATAAACGCGGCCGCGAAACAGCAAACGCGGCCGCAATCTACAGCAGAAAAGCACGAATGACATCGACATCGGAAGAAACGAAAAATACGAATACGACAGCTTAGTAAATTAGTCGTAATCAATTCAAAAAGTTGCAATTTTACACTGTCGATGTCATTCGTGATTGAACTTGGACATGATTCTGGAAATTACGAATCTTAGTAAATTTACCCCATACAGTATATACGTATATGTGACAGAACAAGTGCAGAAATTAGTGACCTACTATTGTGAAAAGCTTTAAATTCAGTAATCTGCATACTGGATATTGTGCTATAAAGTGCCTCAACGATATCCCTTCATATGAATGTGCCCAGGAGGATCATTTATTTACAATTTCACACTGTAAACAATGATCGTTTATTAACAATTACACACAACGATCTAAGACTCTACTATCAGAAGCATAAATGACAGCTCAACTATCAAAATATCTTAAGTAATTCCTCCTGAGGGAGCCATTGAAAGGTGAAATGCATTGGTCTTCTGACTGGTACTTACCTCATCTACCTCATCTTACACTGTATACTTTACTGGAATAAATCCAGGAAAAATAATATCCCCAGAGGGACCTATTGGTGATACCATGGCATCCCATTCTTATTGTGGAATAAGTCAAACTATTTTAAAATTTGAGTTGTCATTTATGATACTACAGCTTTAGATCGTTGTGTGTGATTGTATATAAATGGTCCCATTTGTTATATTTACATACCACATTTTGCAATGGTGTTGGAGCAAAATAGAGGACCAATATGGTGCTGTAAGAGTCTAGATACCTGCTGACAATCTCTGATCATCTCCTGGGCACATTCATAAGAAGGGATATTGTTAAGGCACAAAATATCACAATATCTAGTATGCAGATTCACTGTATTTTAAGCTTTTCTCAATAAGTCACTAATTACTAGAGATGTGTAGCGGGCATTTTTTGTGTTTTATGTTTTGGTTTTTGGATTCGGTTCCGCAGTCGTGTTTTGGATTCAGACGTGTTTTGTCAAAACCACCCTTTCAGATTTTTGTCGGACTTGGATGCGTTTTTGATTCGGGTGTTTTTAAAAAGAAAAACCTCAAAAACAGCTTAAATCATAGAATTTGGGGGGGGGGGGGGGGAAATGTTGATCCTATAATATTATTAACCTCAATAACCATGATTTCCACTCATTTCCAGTCTATTATGAAAACCTCACACCTCACAATAATATTTTTAGTCCTAAAATTTGCACCAAGGTCGCTGGATGACTAAGCTAAGCGACCCAAGTGGACGGCACAAACACCTGGCCCATCTAGGAGTGGCACTGCAGTGTCAGACAGGATGGCACTTAAAAAAATAGTCCCCAAACAGCACATGATGCAAAGATAAATAAAAAAAGAGGTGTAAGATGGAATTGTCCTTAGGCCCTCCTACCCACCCTTATGTTGTATAAACAGGACATGCACACTTTAACAAATAAATCATTTCAGCGACAGGGTCTGCAACACGACTGTGGCTGAAATGACTGGTTGGTTTGGGCCCCCACCAAAAAAGAAGCGGGAGGATGAGTGCTTCCATCGTCATGTGAAGCTGAACCACTAGTCATGAGGAACATAGGAGAGGGCCTTAGCCGTTCCTTACCACTACGTGTCATAAATGGCAAATTGTCAAGTTTACGCTTCTCCTCAGATGATTTTAATTTAGATTTTTGGGTCATTTTACTGAACTTTTGCTTTTTGGATTTTACATGCTCTCTACTATGGCATTGGGCATCAGCCTTGGCTGATGACGTTGATGGCATTTCATTGTCTCTGCCATGACTAGTGGCAGCAGCTTCAGCACTAGGTGGAAGTGGATCTTGATCTTTCCCTATTTTACCCTCCAAACTTTTTTTCTCCATTTTTTAATGTGTGGAATTATATGCCAGTAACATATCTGGAATTAGACGGCAGTAATGTCTGGAATTAGATACCACTAGATAGATACCAGATACCACTGTTACTGGAATGATGATAACCTATGCACAGTGACAGGACACTACCACAGCACCCTACAGCAGCAAGATGCAGCACAAGACACTGTACTAGTATTAGTAATGTAGTATTACTGAGCACCACAAGACAATGAGCAGTGATACTGAGCACTGCTGATACTGAGCACTACAGATACTGAGCACTAATTATACTGAGCACTGATGATACTACTGAGAACTGACACTGAGCAGCACGATTAGCACAAGACACTGTACTAGTATTACTAATGTAGTATTACTGAGCACCACTAGACAATGAGCAGTGATACTGAGCACTGATGATACTGAGCACTGATGATACTACGGAGAACTGACACTGAGCAGCACGATTAGCACAAGACACTGTACTAGTATTAGTAATGTAGTATTACTGAGCATCACAAGACAATGGCCCTTGTTCCGAGTTGTTCGCTCGCTAGCTGCTTTTAGCAGCATTGCACACGCTAGGCCGCCGCCCTCTGGGAGTGTATCTTCGCTTAGCAGAATTGCGAACGAAAGAGTAGCAGAATTGCGAATAAATAATTCTTAGCAGTTTCTGAGTAGCTCGAGACTTACTCCTACACTGCGATCAGCTCAGCCCGTTTCGTTCCTGGTTTGACGTCACAAACACACCCTGCGTTCGGCCAGCCACTCCCCCGTTTCTCCATCCACTCCTGCGCTTTATCCTGGCACGCCTGCGTTTTTCCGCACACTCCCAGAAAACGGTCAGTTTCCGCCCAGAAACACCCACTTCCTGTCAATCACACTCCGATCACTTCAACGATGAAAATTCTTCGTTTGGACGTGAGTAAATCTACTAAGTTTTGTGCTAAATTACTTAGCGCATGCGTACTGCGTACCATGCGCATGCACATTTTTGCCTTAATCGCTCTGTTGCAAAAATTGGCAACGAGCGAACAAATCGGAATGACTCCCCATGAGCGGTGATACTGAGCACTGATTATACTGAGCACTGATGATACTGAGCACTGATGATACTGAGCACTGATGATACTGAGCACTGATGATACTATGGAGAACTGACACTGAGCAGCACGATGCAGCACAAGACACTGTACTAGTATTAGTGAGCAGCACAAAAGCACTCTGGAATTGTCACCCCCCAGATACCACTGTGACTGAAATGATGATGAACGATACACAGTCACAGGACACTACTACCACTGCACCCTACAGCAGCAAGATGCAGCACAAGACACTGTACTAGTATTAGTGAGCAGCACAAAAGCACTCTGGAATTGTCACCCCCCAGATACCACTGTGACTGGAATGATGATGAACGATACACAGTCACAGGACACTACTACCAGAGCACCCTACAGCAGCAAGATGCAGCAGAAGAGAGACAATGTACTAGTATTACTGAGCAGCAATAAGCACTGATACTGAGCACTGATACTGAGATTTGACACTGAGAGAACGTAGCCACGTCCTCTCTGTAACCTCTACAATGCACGAGTGAAAATGGCGGTGATGCGCTGCTCTTTATATGGAATCCAAATCTCGCGAGAATCCTACAGTGGGATGATGACGTTTTGCCTCGTTCGGGTTTTCCGAGTCAGGCGGGAACAACCAAGCCTGGCTCGGACCCGTGTTTGACACGTGAAGTTCGGTAGGGTTCGGTTCTCAGAGAACCGAACCCGCTCATCTCTACTAATTACTGCACTATCTGGCACTTGTTCTGTCTTCATTATTTTCAGAATGTCCTGCCTACATACCCAGTGGCACCATTGATGAACTGAGTAGCCACCCACTGTTAGAAGGTGGGGAGTGCATTTGGAGATCTGGTGACAGGCATTCACAGTTAGAAGGAGGGTAGTACATTTGAAAACCTGGTAATAGGCATCTTTTCACATTATTCCCTGGGAGTGATCCAATAGGATCCCTTCCACTGTCCCCAAAGAGTCACGCATGCGTTGGCCAATGGCCACTCATGCACAGAAAGGCTCCTGAGTCACAAACTTGGAAGTCCTGTCAGTGAAAAGGACAGCTTTTATAAGAAGAGCTGTTCTTTGCATTTTTGATTGCAATTGTACATGTACAGTATATGGTGTTACTAAATGCTGCTGTATATACGATCAGTGGCAGGATGCATCACATTAAAAATGTGATGTTTGATACAGCTCACCCTTGCCAAGTGAACCCTTTACTTTTTTATCTAGAATTGCCTTTTAGAAATGGGCGCCAGCTCATCGACCAGTGTGGTGCACTTGTCCCTAGTCTAAAATTTGTCAGCCAGCTCCAGATTGTACAGTAAGTCTGTTGGATCATTCATGGATAGATTTTTCTATAAATGGCTTCTTGAGATGTTTCATTGCAAACTATGTGGAATTGATTGGTGATACTTGGTCTCTTGATTGTCATTAAATATTGAGAGACGAATAGCAGTATTAAAAATGTGGATATAATGCTGATTTTGATATTTATGCACAAAGACTTTGTCTAATGTCTGCTGCCTATATCATCTAAACAAACTGTATATATCAAGTCTGTAACTACCTATGGCATTTTAACATTAGCTGGGAATATAAACTATTATTAGGTATAGCTCTAAATCAAAGTAAAATGATGAAGTTGTTATCGTTAGTTTGCATATGTTTCCTGTATTAAAATTGTTGGCTAGAAATTTTGCCTCCATTATATAGCATACTGTATCTTTCTATTGCAGGACATTGTTATCAGATCATGTTATATTAGCATTTTTATCTGCTGTAGTCACAATAGGAAATAATGAATCTAATACATAACAGAATTAATGATAGTTTTGGAAAGCTGTTAATTTTATGATGTTATGTGGTGTGGACAAGGTTGAAGTGTAAGGATCGATCTTTATCTACTTAATGGTCTAATCATTGTTGAATAATATATTAGCATTTTTTAATAAATAACATTTCATTGTAAGGTTGAGCCTGTTCATCATACTGACAGTGTGATTACAATGAACATTTATCTAGATTTTGTGGTGTTTCCATGAAAGTTTTCAAATAATAGTGTGATTACTGGTTTGTTCTACAGTAGATTAACTGTTCTGTGCCATCAGATGTCTCCCTTATTATCCTTTGCCACTTATTATGGAACAGGTACAGTAAGTTCTTTTACCTTACACATATGCAGGGCCGGACTGGCCATCTGGCACTTCTGGCAAATGCCAGAAGGGCCGATGGCCACGTGGGCTGGTCCAGCGGTCACTGAGACGTGCTGCCGCTCAGTCCGGCGGCAGCGCGTCTCAGCTGTCAGGATTGGAGAGCTGTGAGGGACGGGGGTGAGAGCGCCGGGCGCCCGCCAGCACGGCTGTGTCTGGCGCGGCGCGTATAGCGGACTTCAAAGCAGCCGCCGGTTCGTGAGCCAATCAGAGCTCGCGGACCGGCAGCCAATCAGAAGCCGCCGGTCCGCGAGCTCTGATTGGCTTACGAACCGGCGGCTGGTTTGAACGCTATACGCTGCCGCGCCAGACACAGCCGTGCTGGCGGGCGCCCGGCACTCTCACCCCCATCCCTCACAGCCCAGAGGAGGAGCATCAGCAGTGCAGCAGCGGTAAGCAGCTGCAGCACTGGCTGCTGTGGGGGCAATTGTATACCTGGCACTGTGGGGGCAATTGGCTGGCACTGTGGGGCATTTGTATACCTGGCACTGTGGGGGAAATTGTTTACCTGGCACTGTGGGGGCATCTGTATACATGGCACTGTGGGGGCATCTGTATACCTTGCACTGTGGGGGCATCTGTATACCTGGCACTGTGGGGGCATTTGTATACCTGGCACTGTGGGGGCATTTGTGGATCTGGCACTGTGGGGGCATTTGTATACCTGGCACTGTGGGGGCATTTGTATACCTGGCACTGTGGGGGGCATTTGTGGATCTGGCACTGTGGGGGAATTTGTATACCTGGCACTGTGGGGGCAATTGTTTACCTGTCACTGTGGGGGCAATTGTTTACCTGGCACTGTGGGGGCATCTGTATACCTGGCACTGTGGGGGCATATGTATACCTGGCACTGTAGGGGCATTTGTATACCTGGCACTGTGGGGGCATTTGTATACCTGGCACTGCACTATCGGGGGCATATAATGTAAATTTCGGCTCATACCGGGTGCTGTAATGTGAATTTTGGCTCATACTGTGTGGTATAATGTGAAAGGGGCAGCAGTACTAGATAGTATAAGGGGTCCTACTATTGTGGTGCATAATGCGTATAAGGGGTGTATGGTGTGGTAAACTACACTGAAGGCCACGCCCCCTTTGAGTGACCACGCCCCTTTTCCGGAGCGCGCGCCATCGGCGCGCGCTTAATTACAAACCTCACATTTTTATACCCCCACTTAAAAATTTCCACTTCAACCACTGGTTGTGTATATTTTAATAGAGAATGATGTACGCCTGTATGTTGTTAGAATATTATTAATGATATTTGTAAGAACATAGACTAATAAGTGGGAGGAGTCAGGAATAGTAAGGGGAGGAGTCACAGAGGTGGGCCTGTGTGCTTCAAAAATGCCAGGGCCTATTTTTAGTCCCAGTCCGGCTCTGCACATATGCTAATAAAGTGCAGATGAACAGGTGTATTACATGTACCTCCAGGCATACAATATTTTTGATATTTCTGTAATAGTGAAATTCAACTGTAAATTTTTCATGATAGGAACTACACATTTTTCAGCCCCAAATTGTATTTAATAGTCTTTTGTCACCCCTCCCATACCCCCACCCACCACCACCACCACCACCACCACCACTGTATGTGTTGTAATAAGCATTATGTACTTTGAAAAGTCACCCATCCACCTCATACAGAAGCTTATACTGTACCTAGCTGTGCATTTCTAAGTGAACATCAACTTGTAAAACTTTGCTGTAGTGTGCTCAGCCTTCACAGACATTTTCAAATATACATAATGTATTAGTCCATTACCACTCACAGAGTACAAGACCCAGATCATTGCAGCAAATGATGTAACAAGTAGTACATGTTCAGTATATATTTAGCTATCACCCCAAAATTGGTGGGTTAATTTCCATTAAGAATGTGTATACTGTATGAAGTACTTGATTGAGGACTGGTGACTTAATTAGCGCAGTATCTCAGTCAATCTGATTTTACCATCTGGGCTGTTACAAGCTGCCGCTGTGGCTCATCTCCCTGGCAGGTCCCAGTCATTGTTAGGCGACTAGGACAAGATAGGGATTCCGGACCGCAATACCTGGCAGTTGCTAAGCAAACAGGATGCCGGGTGGCTGCAGGGGATTCTGAGGCTGTTGTGCCCTGGCAGCCAGGATGCTTCTGCTTCATGGAGCACTATAGCTGCAGAGACTCTCTCATTAAGGAAACCTTATAATTCTGGCTGCACTGATTGGTGCACTATCCTATTAAAAGGCAGTCAGTCCTGCATCACCCTGCCGGATATATCTTGTGACTTCTCAGTATAAGCTGCCTGTCCCTGTTTCCGGATATTGTGAGACATGCCAGTTTTGTGGATATTTTTCCAGATTCTTTACCCTTTTGTTACCAATTCCTTGCCTATGTTCAGTCCTTGTGTGTATTAATCCACCGTCCGTCATACCAGTGTTCCCTCACTCAGCCTGCAAAGTGTACCATCTGCACAGTGCCTGCATTCCATTTTACTGTGCCTAATATGCCCACGCTAAGATCCTGGCCCATCCAAGACCTTAACCCTCTGTGCTCCTGTATGTCAATTTACCCTTAGATAACTCCAGCTCATTATCCTGTGCTCTGCAGCCTTTTCTGGGAACTCCAACTGCTAAAGGTTTATGTCCAAATGGCAACCTAATTACTGACATGCGTGTCATGCACTAAGGGAACAGCTCTAGGGGTCTCACACTAATAATGCTGGCGTTCCCTAACATGGGCTCAATCATGGGTATTCTTATGACTACATTTGGGAACCTCTGCAAGAGTGTACTCACGCTTTACAGAAATTGCAGCTAACCTCTCACAGTACAAGTCCCTGATCATTGCAGCAAATTACATACAATAACTACGTGTTTAGTACATGTTTAACCGTTACTCCAAAGTTAGGGAAGTATAACTGTGACACATGCTTTGCACATACTGTACTGTTCAAGTTCAATATAAATAATAAAATGTTGCTGCACCCCATTAATTTCCATTGAGAATGTGCGTGATGTATGAAGTCCACAACTGCTCAGAGTACAAGTCTCAGGTCATAGCAGCAAATGATGCACAAGAAGTACATGGCTAACCATTATCCCAAAGTATATAAAAAAATGTTGCAGCCTACCCTTCATTTCAAGTTATGCTATCCATGTATGATTGGCCACTGAATTAGGGCCTGCTATGCAGCAATGTATATTAGTGTAGTCTCCATCTACTGTTATTGCAAACAGTTCTGTCGTTTTCCAGAGAAGCACTGATAAATTAGTGGTTAAGGTCTTTATTGCATGCTGTTGATCCTCTAGCATCTTTGCACACTTACAGCGGCTCTGTCACAAATTTCACATTCTGTGACAAATGCGCCAGTTTGACGAGCCATGGTGACTTAGAAACATTTGTATCTGTCACTGCAGCTAGTTGAGGATTTTAATAAATATTTCCTGTTTTATATGTGTTTATTTATTTAATTGTTTAGTTAGTACTCAGTACTTAGAACATTCTGTATTTTTAAGTACTAAGCTGCCAGTAGGACTCATCCTTCAAAGTCTGAAGGTATTTGTGGAGGATAAGTCCCTTTCATCCTCCAAAGCAAAAGTGTTAATGTTCACAAGATCTAGAAAAACAAAATGGCATCACATTAAATATTACAAAAACTCACTCTCTGATGTTAGGAAGAGAATGAATAATTTGAATTGACAATCGAAACAGTGCAATTGATTAATTTTATCAGATGTAAAATACATCATTCTGTCAACCTTTCCTTCCGCCACTCAACTGATTTTTTGTAAGCTTCAGGCTAAAAACTTTGTTTATAAACTTATCAAGATGTGTAACACAATAGCTATAAATCATTTTCATTTTACTAAGAGCACCATTAAGATAAAGTTGAAATTAGTTGGAAGTGTGAATTACAGACCATAAACAAATGCAACATCTACCAGTAATGAATCAGGTGCCATTCTAGTGACGGATATACAGCACATGGACCATTCTAGTGCCAAGTATACAATATACCATTTTAGTGACAATAAAAAGACCATTCTAATGACTGATATTAATAAAAGCACTTTGTAGTGTACCACTGTAATGTAGAAAAAAATAGCTGATGTACTGTAGCATAAAACAATCTTTTCTACTACATATACAATAACAAACTGAAAGCAAGATGGTATCAAATAATTCACAAAGGTTTTTACAAGTGTAATAAATTCAGTCCTTGTCAGCCCATTGCTGTGTGACAGTTGTGAAAATCCAAAACAGAATACTTGACTGCACCTGCACCTTTTTTGTTTGGGTTGTTTGTCTTTGGGGGAAGGGGGGGATGGAGTTTCTGTAACACTGTGAAATAGATGTGCCAGCAGTGGATTCCAGTCACATCTGATCTGTCCAGCTCTGTACTACCAGCCACGTGTGTGGATTTCAATGTGAGACTTTGGGATCTATTTACTAAACCTTGGATGGAGAAAAAGTGGATGGAGATAAAGTACCAGCCAATCGGATTCTAACTGTCATTTTTCAAACCCAGCCTGTGACATGGCAGTTAGGAGCTGATTGGCTGGTACTTTATCTCCGTCCACTTTACCTCCATCCAAGGCTTAATAAATAGACTCCTGAGGCTCTTACCAATCAAAGAGACAGTCTCCAGTCACGGGTACAGTAGCTGTAGCATGCCACTTTGACTGCCCCTTATACAATTGACTTCACTCACTGGCACTCTCTGTACTGTAGCCTTTATTCCCCATTCAGAAAATACATTTAGGGCAATCAGTCTCCTATTGGTCAAATCCCATGTGCTGCTGCTGATCTCCAGGTTAAGCAGCCTCTGGGTACTAGTTCCTGCAATGTTTAGTAGATGGGTTTATGTACTGCACCTGGCACAACTTTACAATGTGCAATGGTGGCCGCTTTGACATCAAAACTGATCTGGTCCAGCAGGTGGATGGCACTCTGCACCTGGCCCAGCCCACCCTTTGGCTAGGCAATGCTTGACACCACACCTTTTTCAGAAGTAGTCTGTTTGGTGTAATCTTCAGTTGTCTCTAACTGGATTCTTTAAACAGTTTTTACAATATTTACTGATTCAATGGTAAAGTCTTCCTACTGACTGTGTTACTGTGCATATCCTGCAAAATTAGCTTCTCTGTAGCTTACATGGTGTATAATAATTCCACAGACAGCTACTGTATATGAAGGTCATTAAGTAATAAAGTGTCATGGTACTAATTATATAGTAAATATACATCTAGAGTATGTCTGTGTGAACTCCTGTGTCAAGGATATTATTGAATATAGTGGACACAATATCTGAATCAGACTGTATAATTAATTTACTAATAGCTTAAACAACATTTGAAACATACAAAGACAGTGAAGCAATCTATACCTTTTTACTCATAAACACTACTTAACCACTTAGCTGACAACTTGTTTCCCCAAAAACTGATCAAAAATTTTTAAATGAGTGAATTAGGTGAAGAACACGAATTTAACACTATCTAAAATGATTTTAGTAAAAAAAAAAAAAGAAAAAAATATTTTGGGATTTTTTTGTAACCCCCCCCCAAACATCGGAACATCGATTGGGAACATTGTGACAATCGGAACATCAATAACAACGCAAACATCGCGACTTTAGTTTTTAGAGCTCGGATAGCTGCCAGGTACACAGGGGTGGCTTGGGGACGATGATTTACATTTACCAGCAGTTGCTATTGTCTGCAGACGCTGGAGGTGGGGGATCCTTCCATACTGACCAATCAGCAGTGATCAGCAGCACAGCAACACTGGGGGCTGGGTGCTGGAAGGCAGAGGGGCCTTCCGGTTCCTCTGACAGCAGCAGTGGAGGGAAGTTTCCCTTCCCTGCTGCTGCTAACACAGTTTATCTGACTGGTTGCATCCTGTGCAGCCAGGTCAGTTAAAGCACTTGCAGGCATGGTCGCATCTGATGCGCCCGTGCCAGACAAGTGGATAAATGAAATAAGCAGATTAAATATACAATAGCTGTAAAGAAAGTATCATAGTTACAGTGTCAAGCAATTATAGTGTAAACTACATTATATGCAATAAAGTATCCCCTCCCTCTCACTATTTTGATGGCTGGATTTTAAAGACATCAAAAGTGGGTGTCTGGTTGCAGTTTAAACTACAACACTGGACTGCAGGATCAGAAATGAACAAGCTTATCTCTGCTTACTTGAGTTACTAACATGACATCTAATAGGATCTGTAAGAATAGGGCACAAAGTCTACAGCTCTTATGGATCCT
This sequence comes from Pseudophryne corroboree, assembly GCF_028390025.1. Lineage (NCBI taxonomy): Eukaryota > Metazoa > Chordata > Amphibia > Anura > Myobatrachidae > Pseudophryne > Pseudophryne corroboree. The sequence continues at coordinate 960,325,529 of NC_086444.1, read as the reverse complement.
CAGCAAAAGAAGTTTTGCAGCATGTTTTATGTTTTATAGCTACAGGAAACTTATTATCCCTCCAGGGCTGAAAACTGTGCAAGCAATTTAAAATATCTAAATGGCATTCTGCTAACTTGTGAAATGATAAGTACATGCAGCACCCCTATTACCGGCAATTCGTGGTGTTGCCGAATTTCTATATTAATGACTCTATCACAATGCATCCTGTTCTAAGTTTCTAATGCAAAAGTTTGAAAATATATTTTACAAACTTTATTATCTTTCAGACTTCTTTCAATAAAACATATTTAATGAAGGACAATAACATGAAAATGATAGCCATATTTAATTCAAGACGCAAGCTATAAACCACCATAATGAAAAAATGCTGCCCTCTTGAATTATGCATAATTAAGAAGATTTGTTATATCTACAGGAGTCATGTTTAATCCACTTTTTTTCTCTGTAAATACTGTATGCGTTTTGTTTTTGAAAAGTATCCTGCAAATATACAGTACACTTGGGGTTTCACAGAATGAAAATATATTTGTCATCCAATACAGTTCATTTTTCTATTTTCTCATATCTTAATAAGGGTTATCAGATTAATGAGACCATATGGAGAAATGAATGGGTTGTGTTCTTGATAAACTATACTTCTTCCCCAATATCCTTTATTCTAATAGTCCTGTCCTTCATTCAGACATAATGTAAAGGTGTCAAACGCTAACAATTCAAAGCAATGACATTTTGGAATGCCGTGGTTGGTGCAATCAGTTGTATCTCAATTAATCATTTCTGCTTTTGCTATGTTGTAATTCTCTTTTACAATGCATGTATTGTCAAAAATAAGTCACTATTCAACTGCATAAATTATAAAATCAGGTTTTCATGGTTGAGATAACCTAATGTAGTGAGAATTCTAACAATCTATCAACAAAAACTGTTTTAAGGGAGAAATATCATTAAAACTTTGATAGATAAATGTAAGTTAATCCTTCACAAGAGATGTAATTTTAACATATGTTTACAATATATTCTTATACTGTACCTACATTAGGAAATGCATTTTGCAAGAGTTGTTCCTTAAAGTAAGGGATACAAGTATTTGCCTTTTTTTCGCCTGTACCTTGCCCTTGTTTCCACTCCTAGTGGCAAAGAAAGAAAACAAAAGGGAAATGTATTGGTGTTGTAATATAGGTTTTTTTTTGGTTTGGAGTCATTCATGAATAGCAATCAATTCTACATCAAGCAGATAACATACAGTAATGTAAATATTTTTAGTATCATTTTATTTGATTTTTTTGGGGTAAAGTGCTGACTTGCCACACAGTGCAGTACAGTCCAGTAAGGTGATCATTTAATAAACAAATTACACTGATATTAAACTAAAAGTAAACATTGCCATGCACAAATGAGGTTACGATCTAAGAATTTTGGGGAAGTCTTCATACACATGGTAATGGAGTACCAATTATTGCTGCTGGCCATGAATGTGAATACAACTGTTATAGGATTCACCATATTAACTGGCATATTTATAGTGAGTGCAGTGCACACAAGCCCTGAGTCCAGAGGGGCCCACACTGCACACGCTACACCCATTATTTGAATATTTACCCCTCCGGACTCCCACGTCAACATTGTTAAATCACCGTGAAAATGGTGCTTCGACCATTTTCATGGAGTTCTGCACATGCGCAGTAGAGGAATCACTGGGAAAATGGCCGCCAGAGATCTGCTCATGCGAAGTACAGTCTGAGCCCTCTAGAGCTCAGACTCTCAGCGCAGCTGGCAGAGAGGAGGGAACTCGAACAGAGGAGGCTGCACCCGGGCCTTTTTCTTTCTTAAAGCACCCCTGACCATATACTTATAAAACAATTAGGGTCCCATTTAGTAAAAAATTGTGAAAATAGTTGGCAATATACTACTTGTTTTCACTGCAAATCTTCAAACTTTTTTTGTACCGTGTTAATGCCAGGACAGACTTGTGCTAAAGGTCTGTCCCAGTGGACTCTATTCACTAGTGCAAACACACAGAGGTGCTACAGGTCCTGCCAGACACCACAGACTCTGCAGGTCACTGCTAGGACACCACTGGGCATCCCCTGCACCAATCCCATGGCCGGACATTTCCTGCACCCAGAATAATTTAGAGCCAGGGGGCAGCTTAGGCAGTAGAAATATATTGAACCCACTCATGCTGTCCTTGGAAGGACACCATACATGTGACCAAGCAAATAAATAAGAGTCCACAATGACCATTAGGAGTCATGAGGTGTCAGTTAAATGAAAGGACACACTGCTGATGTCCTGCTTTTATCTTCCATGTGTGTCACATCCTATTGATTGCAGTTGGTGATGGAAAGCCAGATATAGACCTGGGGTCTCTGTGATTTTCAGTGGAAAAGGCAGGACCTGAAGGTGAGGCTCTCCTAAGCTGCTTAGAGCTGAAGGTGTATCAGGATAGGTGGCTAGTCTGTTCTGAGATAGCCACAGCGGTGCAGGGTAGGGGCTGTGAGTTGTTTGTCAGCTGTGCTTGGTGGAGCAATCTCTGGGGACAGTCATTAAATGTGTCACTGCCAGTGGCGTACCTACTGCCCCCGCAGTCCTCGCGGTGGCTTGGGGGCGAGGGGCTGCGGGGGCGCCACTGATTACAGCAGACTGACATGCGGACGAGCGCCCGCATGTCAGACTGCTTTCTCCTTCCCGCCGCCGCTTGTTGGAGGGACACGGACGGCACAGCGTGTGCCTCTACTGTGTCCCTCCTGCATCATCTCCGGCGGCCGCGGGTCTAATAGGGGGAAGTGCCGTCCGTGAGCTCTAATTGGCTCACGGACGGCACTTCCCCCTATTAGACCCGCGGCCGCCGGAGATGATGCAGCAGGAGGGACACAGGAGAGGCGATCTGTGCCCTCCGTGTCCCTCCAATAAGAGGCGGCGGCGACGGCGGCACTGGGAGGAATATCTGGCACAGGGGGGGGGATGTCTGGCACTGGGGCATATATGGCACTGGGGGGGAGATGTCTGGCACTAGGGGGGATATCTGGCACTGGGGCATATATGGCACTGGGGGGGGATGTCTGGCACTGGGGGGGATATCTGGCACTGGGGGGGGGATGTCTGGCACTGGGGGGGATATCTGGCACTGGGGGGGGGGATGTCTGGCACTGGGGCATATATGGCACTGGGGGGGGGATGTCTGGCACTGGGGGGGATATCTGGCACTGGGGGCGGGATGTCTGGCACTGGGGCATAGATGGCACTGGGGGGGAGATGTCTGGCACTAGGGGGATATCTGGCACTGGGGCATATATGGCACTGGGGGGGGGGATATCTGGCACCGGGGGGGAGGGGATGTCTGGCACTGGGGGGGATATCTGGCACTGGGGGGGGGTGTCTGGCACTGGGGCATATATGGCACTGGGGGGGGATGTCTGGCACTGGGGCATATATGGCACTGGGGGGGGGATGTCTGGCACTGGGGGGGATATCTGGCACTGGGGGGGGATGTCTGGCACTGGGGCATATATGGCACTGGGGGGGGATGTCTGGCACTGGGGGGGGGATGTCTGGCACTGGGGGGATATCTGGCACTGGGGGAATATCTGGCACTGGGGGCATATGTGGCACTGGGGGGGAATATATGGCACTGGCGGCATATCTGGCATGGGGGGAATATCTGGCACTGGGGGCATATGTGGCACTGGGAGGGAATATCTGGCACTGGGGGCATATGTGGCACTGGGGGGGGTATATGTGTACCTGGCACATGGGGGGGGCTATATTTGGCACCGGGGGCATGTGAGTACCTGGCACCGTGGGGGAATATCTGGCACTGGGGTCATATGTGGCACTGGGAGCACAGCCCTAGCAACAAGGACTACCTCCTAGCAACGAGCATGACACCCAGTGCATGAAACACCTGACAACGAGCATGACACCCAGTGCATGAAACACCTGGCAACGAGCATGACACCCAGTGCATGAAACCCCTGACAACGAGAAGGTAATTGAAAAGTAATTAGAAGCCTTACTGTAGGACTTAATGTGTAATGGGCATTACGGTGTGTGGCATAATGTATCACGGACATTGCGGTGTGTGTCATAATGTGTCACAGGCATTACGGTGTATGGTATACTATATCGCGGGTATTGTGATATGTGGTATAATGTCTCAGGGTCATTGCAGTGTGTGGCATAATGTATCACGGACATTGCGGTGTGTGTCATAATGTGTCAGGCATTACGGTGTGTGGTATACTATATCACGGGCATTGTGTTATGTGGTATAATGTCTCAGGGTCATTGCAGTGTGGCATAATACATAACGGGCATTGCGGTGTGTGGCATAGGGTATAACGGGCAGGGCATTGCGGTATGTGTCACAGGCATTACGGTGTATGGTATACTATATCACGGGCATTGTGGTATAATGTCTCAAGGTCATTGCGGTGTGTGTCATAATGTGTCACAGGCATTGTATGTGCTATAATGTATCAGGGGCATTGCAGTGTATAGCATAATGTATAACGGGCATTGCGATTCCTGTCATAATGTGTCGGGGGCATTACGGTGTGTGGCATAATGTGTCACAGGCATTACGGTGTGTGGCATAATGTGTCACAGGCATTACGGTGTGTGGCATAATGTGTCGGGGGCATTATGGTGTGTGGCATAATGTGTCATGTGCATTATTGTGTGTGGAATAATGTCTAAGGGCCATTGCAGTATGTGGCATAATGTATACTGGGCATTACTATAAGGAGGAAAAATGACAAATAATGTAAGGGGCATGAATCAGGATTATTTTTCTTTCCTGTGGTGGCTAACGTCTGGGCGTGCAGGTTGCAAAACTGGGGTATAAGGTAGTCTTTTCCTGCAATACCACGCCCCTTTATGAGAAACCACGCCCATTCCAACAAAACCACGCCCCTTTTTTTGCAGCGCGCGCCTTCGGCGCGCGCATATTTATCCCTTTCTTGCTCCCAATTATGCGGCGGGTGGGGGTGGGCGCCAAAGAATTTTTTGGCTTGGGGGAGAAAAATTTCTAGTTACGCCACTGGTCACTGCAACTGACAATACTTCAAGGTGGACCCAGTGAGTTGGCTGTACAATCAGAGGAAGACCTTTAAGAGATTTAAGCTAGGTACACACTTCCCCAATCATCAGCAAGGCAGATTAGATTCCAGATCAGACTGTTTATACAGTACAATCCTACTGCAGACCTGCTCGCAGATTCAATCCATGCCCACACACTTGTCCAAGTTATCAGCAGCCCTCCAAGCTATGTCTGCTGAACCACTCTGCTGTAAAAATGAATGTAGCTGTGGAGGGAGTGGATTTTATTAATGACAATATTGAGGGAATTTGTTAATAACAAAGGTGAGGGAGGGAAGTTAGAATTAACTGATGTGAATGAGGTTTGACATATAATTTTTTTTTATAATAATTGAGTTTCCCTCAAAACTCAATAACCAGCCCTGGACCAATTAGCCTGATCTGGTTTCCCATATTTTCTGAAATCAAACATCAGCCATAACCAGCCAGGGGGATAATGCGATAACAGGGGAGCACTCAGTTTGTGCTCCCCCTACCATCACATTAACCAGCACCAAAACTGGTCAGCCCAGAACTGAAATTCCTTGGAAAATGGGAGACCCAACAAATAAAATGAGGTCCCCCCCTTCCGAGCAAGTTCTGTGCCCCCGCACCCCTGGTGGTGGTGAGTGCAGGCTTCATAGTATGTTAATATTGTTCTTTACAGGTGGCCTACAGGTGCCAGTATGCTAGCACTTGAGAACCACAAGTGCAAGCATACCCAGAGATTAAGGGCCCGCTGGCACCTGTAGTCTGCCTATAAGGAAAATTATAAAAATAAAGACAAAACACCTAATGTGGTAATAATTTATTATACAGCACCTTTACCTGGGGGATGGAAGCCTTTAAGCTCTTTTGCATGTCTACTGCCTCCTGCAGGACTTGCGACGCCTTCTTTTTTTATCTCCACCTTGGGGACAGAGGCCTGTAAACTCTTTTACATGGCCGTTACCCAGTAGGACTTCCTCTGGCTTCTTCTATCTTCAAGTGACTTCTTTGCTCCTACTCCACTGACATCCACTGCCTCTTGCTTGCTAATATTAGCTGAAATAAGTAGATAGCCGCAATTGACTCATCACAGGCCATCTTTAATTTCAAAATGGCGCTGTGGCACCATTTTAAAAATGGGAATTGGCACCATAGCAGTTTTGAAAAAAAGGTTTGGTAGAATGTCAGAGGCACTCCTTGTAAAGTGAATCCCCTGCTGCCTCCCCCTAACACCACTGGATTAATCCCAAGAATAATCCAAATTTGAGCAAAAACTAGACAAGGTGTATGGGTGTAGGGAGTTGGCACTTGAGTAGGGGCAAGGGGTAAGGCTGATGATTCAGCTGGGAGGTTATTGTTTTTAAGTGATGGAAATGAATGAATACTTATCTTGATAATTTTCCAATATGTTCCTGGTCCCTAGTAGGGAGATGTTTTCCTCCAGGAAAAATGGGATCATGCAACGGAGTGGTATGAAAAACACAAAACAATAACAATGTTTTGAGTTAAAAATCCTCAATGGGATCTTATATATGAAATATGCATTTTTGATAGTAGGTATACAAATAGATTTCTCCAAGTGAAATCATCATACCTCACTTACGTAAAGTGAGTGAGGTTTAAAGCGTGTAAAGGTTTCTTTTAAATACTGGTACTATGATTTTCAGCATACCTAACTTACCTACTATCAAAAATGCATATTTCATATATAAGATCCCATTGAGGATTTTTAACTCAAAACATTATTGATTATTATTTTCTTGATTGAGTCTTTTACTGTGTTGAGGTTTGGGTACCGCTTGCCTCTCTGATGTGTGTGTGTGTGTGTGTGTGTGTGTGTGTGTGTGTGTGTGTGTGTGTGAGTGTGTGTGTGTAGAAAACAAGAAGCATCAGAAACAATGAGTACAATGATTAGCAAACACCCTTTGGCTGTCACAAATGGACTAGACAATTATGAGTAGCATGGTGAAAGAGGGGATTAACCGTACTTACAGTGCATCTGGAAACTATTCGCACCACTTCACTTTGTCCCCATTTGTTATGTTACAGCCATATTCCAAAATTAAATAAATATTTTTTTCCCTCCAATTTCGACACACAATTTTCCATAATGACAACGTGAAAAAAGGTTGTTGTTTTTTTAGATTTTTGCAAATGTATTAAAAAAAAAAATAAGAAATCACATGTACATAAGTATTCACAGCCTTTGCTATGAAGTTCAAAATTGAGCTCAGATGCATCCTGTTTCCACTGATCATCCTTGAGCTGTTCCTACAGCTTAATTGGAGTCCACCTGTGGTAAATTCAGTTGATTGGACATGAATTGGAAAGGCACACACCTGTCTATATAAGGTCCCACACTTGACAGTGCATGTTTGAGCACAAACCAAGCATGAAGTCAAAGGAACTGTCTGTAGACCTCTGATAAAGGATTGTCTCGAGGCACAAATCTGAGGAAGGGTACAGAAAAATATCTGCTGCATTGAAGGTCCCAATGAGCACAGTGGCCTCCATCATCCATAAATGGCAGAAGTTTAGAACCACCAGGACTCTTCCTAGAGCTGGCTGGCCATCTAAACTGAGTGATCGGAGGAGAAGGCCCCTAGTCAGGGAGGAGACCAAGAACCCGATGGTCACTCTGTCAGAGCTACAGCATTCCTCTGTGGAGCGAGGAGAACCTTCCAGAAGGACAACCATCTTTGCAGCAATCCACCAATCAGGCCTGTATGGTAGAGTGGCCAGATTGAAGCCACTCCTTAGTAAAAAGCTCATGGCAGCCCACCTTGAGTTTGCCAAAATGCACCTGACGGACTCTCAGACCATGAGAAACAAAATTCTCTGATCTGATGAGACAAAGATTGAACTCTTTGGCGTGAATGGCAGGCATCATGTTTGGAGGACACCAGGCACCGCTCATCACCAGGCCAATACCATCCCTACAGTGAAGCATGGTGGTGGCAGCATCATGCTGTGGGGATGTTTTTCAGTGACAGGAACTTGGAGACTAGTCAGGATAGAGGGAAAGATGAATGCACCAATGTACAGAGGCATCTGGATGAAAACCTGCTCCAGAGCACTCTTGACCTCAGACTGGGGCGACGGTTCATATTTCAGCAGGACAACGACCCTAAGCACACCAACGACCCTAAGCACACAGCCAAGATATCAAAGGAGTGGCTTCAGGACAACTCTGTGAATGTCCTTCAGTGGCCCAGCCAGAGACCAGACTTGAATCCGATTGAACATCTCTGGAGAGATCTGAAAATGGCTTTGCACCAATGCTTCCCATCCAACCTGATGGAGATTGAGAGGTGCTGCAAAGAGGAATGGGTAAAATTTCCCAAAGATAGGTGTGCCAAGCTTGTGGCATTATATTGAAAAAGACTTGAGGCTGTAATTGCTGCCAAAGGTGCACCAACAAAGTATTGAGCAAATGCTGTAAATACTTATGTACATGTGATTTCTTAGTTTTTTATTTTTAATAAATTTGCAAAAATCTAAAAAAAAAAACATTTTTCACATTGTCATTATGTGGTACTGTGTGTAGAATTTTGAAGGAAAATGAATTTATTCCATTTTGGATTAAGGCTGTAACATAACAAAATGTGGAGAAAGTGAAGCGCTGTGAATACTTTCTGGATGCACTGTACAATGTATTATTCATGAATAGTTTAACTCAGCACTTCAATAGTTTATTATCAGAAACTTCAACAAACAAACACATTTCATATATAAAATATATAATATATAAGTATGAATATGGCTTGGTAAAACTAATCATAAAGTTTTTGCAGGCTGAAATGTCAAAATATTAAAAAAGCTGCATGAGCTCAATAGCAAAAGTACATGGACATCTCACAATACTGGAAAACAATTATTATGTTTTGTGATAATCCAAAATACAGTCAATGGTTCAAGAAATATCTATGGAATAATGCCCAGCAAAGGGAAATAATTTTACTTAGCTTGATGAACAGAGTATGAGGGTCATTCCGAGTTGATCGCTCGCTAGCAGTTTTTAGCAGCCGTGCAAACGCATTGTCGCCGCCCACCCAGGAGTGTATTTTCACTTTGCAGAAGTGCGAACGCCTGTGCAGCAGAGCACCTGCAAAATCTTTTTGTGCAAAACAAGACCAGCCCTGTAGTTACTTATCCTGTGCATTGATTCTAACGACGGAGGGATGGCTTTTGACTTCAAACACCCGCCCAGCGAACGCCCAGCCATGCCTGCATTTTCCCCAACACGCCTGCGTTTTTCTAAGCACTCCCTGAAAACGGTCAGTTGACACCCAATTACTGTCAATCTCAATGCGGCCGTCTGTGCGATTGGAATCGTCACTAGAACCAGTGCAAAACCACAATGGACTTTGTACCCATACGACGCGCGTGCGCATTGCAGTGCCTATGCATGTGCAGATTAGCCATTTTTTACACTGATCGCTGCGCAGCGAACAGCAGCAGCTAGCGATCAACTCGGAATGACCCCCTATGTCTCAAGAATTACAAAAGAGTCTGGCAATGGCTGTGGTGTGATGATGCCCAATGATGCTTGTGAATCCAGTAGGCTGGTCTGGATAATTGGGTGAGAGCCCTAGTAGTGTTGGCATAACGTGTTTCATTATAGTAAAAGCCCAAACTTCCTATCTTTATATATTTTATATATGAAAAGTGTTTATTTGTTGAAGTTTGCAATAATAGACTATTGAAGTGCTGAGTTACACTATTTATGAATGATTCACTGTAAGCGCAGATCATCCCCTCTTTTAGTATTTTATGTTTAATTGCACTATTGGAGACAGACAGCCTCCTTTGAACCAGTAGCTTTTTATTCTAGAAAGCACCAACCTGGATCTCTTTCATTTTTTGTAATTATGAGTAGAACATTGAGGCATCATGGTCGGGACGTAATGAAGTCCGAGTTCAGCCTCCATGCTAAACCATTCCTTGTACATGATTGACCCTTTAAAAAAATGCTTGAGTTCGGCCTGCATACCACCTAGCCTCCGTACGCGAACTTCATTACATCCCGGCCCATATATGAAGGATTTTGTGATAAATAACTACACAATGTTAACTTGTAATGGGCTAATTTGCATACCTGGTTTATATTTGTTTGTGATTGTATATAACATTTTTATATAACATAATATATTCTGGCTTGTGTATGATTATAGGATTTTGTTTAATCTGTGGTGTTTCTGTAATTTCTTTACAAAATGAAGTTTCCCAGCATGTAGCCGTAAGAGATTTATGGGGGTTTTGTATCAAGCAATGAAAATAATTTAGAAGTGGACAAGTGGAGAAGTTGCCCATACTGTAGCAACCAATTGGCTTCTACCTATTATTTTATTGAATGTACTTGATACTGCAAAGCTGATTGGTTGTTATGGACAACTTCTTTAATGGGCCACTTCTCCGCTCTTTTCACTGCTTGATAAATCAACCTCTTAATGCCAGTTGGACTTATTTGCATATATAATTCTCAGGTATTATAGAGACACAAAATCTCCTTACCTTTCTATCTTCTCTCTATCCTCGTGTAATCCATTTTGTGCTATACCAAACAGTTGTCTATATTTTGAATGTTGGTGAATATTATCAAGACTAATCAGCATGTTAATGACAAATACAAAATACCTTACCTTTTACTAGAGATGAGCTGTTCAAATTCTGAGGCAGTCCGAGCCACAACCCAAATCTCCTGTCTGCCCTGGATCAGTATCTGAGGCAAAACCTCGATATCCCATTGTTGGATCTCATGGTTTTGCCTCTGGGGCCAATCTCTAAAGTCCTTTTGAAATAAATAGGCTGACCGCTGATTGGCTGAGAGAGCCGGCTGTCAATGGGCAGATTCATGCAAGATGGCGGCCCCCATTGCTGCACACACTGTTAACACTGACAGTGCCCCTGCACTTCCGACACCATCTGCACCCCTGCAATGAGGACACGGCCGGCACTCTAGCACTGCTGACACCACCAGCACCCCACACTGAGGACACCGCCAACACCCCATGCACTGCCAACATCTCCAGCACCCCCCACTGCCGACACTCCCGAACTCCCAACACTTCCTGCACCTACACACTGAGACCATCACCGACACCCCTGCACTACTGACACCCCTGCACTGCAGACACTGCCAGCATACTCACCATGAGAATACCACTAGCACCCCTGTAGTGACAGTTCCTTTCCAGGTTCCTGTATAAGCACACACAGGACCTTGCTTCAGAAGTACACAGTGCAAGGATTACCGTTGCTGCAGCCTACCGCATAGCAATCCAGCCTAACAACATAAGAGAATGCTTACAGCTGCGGTGGAGGGAACCTCACCTTTCACAGAAGTACTTTCAGAGCGCCTTCTTACTGTATATGGCATTTTGCAGTGGACAATAGTACACATGCATTATGGATTTACATGTAATAGAATGTGAGGCTTGTAATAGCTACTTTTTGTTGTGGTCATAACGTGTTATGGTCACATCTGGTAATACTGTGTTTCTCTGTTAGCATGATGCTAAGATACAGAGGGCAAATTTGCCTTATTATACCGTGATTCCCTACATGAATATCTTAAAAACAAATATCAGCTGTATATTTAGATCTGCGGTACAAGCTGATCCCAAGGAAAAGGTATGATTCCGCACCAGTACAATGGTTCAGACAATACTGTATAGTACCAGAATTATAACAGTGTACAGGAATGATTCCTATTAATTGTACCTGGTGGTGCACCCAGAGTCAGAGAGAAACTTGGAGAAAATTGGCTTACAGAAGACTCTTGTGTGGGTGCACTCTTGTATTTATTTGTTTATATGAAAATATTAAAACTTAACTTTTATTAACTAATCATTTAAAAAAAAGATCCACACGCTCATATTCCACCACGGTTAGTTAGTAAGGATATAATGGTATCTGTGTATATACATACAGATCAACCAACATATATCTCTTAGGGGTAAAGTATCGCCAACAGTGTGGTTAAATAAATTGAGCAGAAATGTATACAATAAGTATAAAAGATAACCCAATTAATTGATTAATTAATTGAAAAAAATTGGAAATGTACTGGTTAGTCTGTCCTAGTAGACTTGTAGGGGGATGTAGACACTGTGGCTCTACCCCCAAATCCTATCCAACCAGCACAAGCAAAGCTTGTTTTAATGAGACCTCAATGGGTCATTGGACCGGACTAATATTAGGAGTGTAGATCCTAATAAAATATGCGTGAGTGGGGGATGTCTTCTATAATGCCTCGTAATTATCTATATTAGATTTTACCAATTTTTCCCGGGATATCAGAGAAAAACAGCACGAAGAAAGAGAAGAAAAAGGAGAGAGGAGAGAGGATTAAAGGAAAAATGTGGTGATCCTGCTGTTGGTATATAGTCGAGATAGGTCATAAATTACAACACCGGGTATTCTCTGAGGGTCCCCCTCAAAGATACTGACCCAGCCCACCACCGTTTTGCTTCCAAGATCGGACTAGATCGGGCTCTATCGGTGGGGTATGGTAGTAATTGTTGGACACAATTTTGTCAACTTACCAATGAGAGTGCACCTAAAAAAGAGTTGGAGAGGAGAAAAGTTGCGGATCTGCTGTCTACGTTAGGCACAGGGTTAACCTGTGAATCATAGATGAGAGTCCACAGATGTAAATAAGTAGGAAGCAAAGAAATGAAAAAGAGTCAATTGGGACTATGTCAGGTGTCAACCTGTATTTATTATACAGGCACAGCGTCAGAATTAAAGCTTAGATGCATTAATCAGACAATTTGCAATATTCTGTATTTTAACATATGCCTTCAAATCAAAACAAACAGGGGCACACAGGCCCTAATGAGTGCTAAATTGCCCCGACTGTTCCTGCATACATACACATTCAAGCAGATCATGGTGCAGGGCTGTTTAGGTTATGATGGACAGCTACTGGAAAGGGTACATCCAGGAAGTATTGGTGTCCCTAAACACTGTCTAATTGGTAAGGATTTCAATTTAATGATGCCCTGTACTGTTGAGTATTCCCCGTTACCTGCAGGATGTCATATACGCCGATATCAATGCAATCAGTATACTGTATCTGAAAAAGTGGAGGATATCGATCCCTGCCAAGATCCCTGGGTTACCTTAAAAGTACAATCAATTTGATCCCAATGCAGGGTTATTAAGTTTGCAATAGATAGCCTACTGGGAAAATGGTATGCCCAGAAAATATCAAGGTCCCTGAGACCTTTCGGTTTCGTGTAGATTAGAGCTTGTAATGCCCTGTGCTGTTAAATCAGTTAAATGCATATACCAATATATATGTAATTGGTGTATCAAGTCTGGTAAATTGACGAAAAGATACCGGTCCCTGCCCAGGTCCCTGGGTCAGTCTGGGGTTAGCAGGATCTAAAAGGTACTCCTAGCGTCCTTGGTCCATGCTGGAAAATGCGTTTCACTCGTCCTGCGGGCTTGTTCATTTTTTTTAAAATGATTAGTTAATAAAAGTTAAGTTTAAATATTTTAATATAAACAAATAAATACAAGAGTGCACCCACACAAGAGTCTTCTGTAAGCCAATTTGTACAAGCTGATCCACAAGTAACTTTTAAAGTGAACCTTTAATTTATATACTGCTTGTATCAAATTTTCTGAAACATTGTTAGCCTGGGTTGTAATAATATGTGACATTATGTGTATAAGAGGCGCTATTTTTGTGTGACAGTGTATAAGGTGCACTACTGTCACTGTGGGGTGTAATGTGTATAACGTGCACTGCTGTGTGGTGTAATGTGTATAAGGTGCACTACTGTGTGGTGTAATGTGAATAAGGATCAATACAGTGTGGTATAATGTGAATAAGTAACAATGTGGTGTGGCTTAATGTGAATAACGAACCTTACTTTGTGACATATCGTGAATAAGGAGCACTATTGTATTATATAATGTTAATAAGGTTGCATTACTTTGTGGGGTAATTTGAATTAGGGTTACTATTTGTGGCCACGCCCCTTCCCAGTAAAAACATGTTCCTTTTTTGACCCACGTGCCATTATTTAAAATATTGGGGGTGGGGTACCAATACTCTTAAAGGCAAGGGAAACCAAAACTAGGCAAGGGAAACTAAAAATACACTCAAATTTATTCCTACGAGCAACAAAAAAAGGAATAAAAATCATAAACCGATGTGGCTTAACAAAAAGATAAAGGAATTTATGGGCAAGAAAAGGCGAGCATTTAAAAAATACAAATTTGACGGGGAAGCAGAGTCATTTCAGCACTATAAGGAATGTACCAAAATATGCAAAAAGGAAATAAGAGCGGCTAAAGTAGAAACTGAAAAACTAGTAGCAAAGGAAAGCAAAGCGAATCCCAAAAAATTATTTAAATACATTAATAGCAAGAGATTAAAGAAGGAGAGTAAAGGCCCTTTAAAAGACAAGTTGGGAGTCTTAAGCAAAAATGATAATGACATAGCGGACACACTAAATGAGTTTTTTTCAACAGTATTTACTAGAGAGGACTTAATTCAGGGACTAACACATAATCTCAATAATGAGAATATCCCACTGATAGGTACTTATTTAAGCAAGGAAGTAGTCTGTGACTGATTAAAACATTTAAAGATTAATAAGTCACCAGGTCCCGATGGTATTCACCCAAGGGTTCTAATGGAGCTTCACTCTGAACTTGCAAAACCGCTATTTTTGATCTTTAAGGATTCAGTAATATCAGGTATGGTTCCCAAAGACTGGCGTATAGCGAAAGTAGTGCCTATATTCAAAAAGGGAAGTAAAGCTAAACCAGGTAATTATAGACCAGTTAGTATTACATCTATAGTGGGGAAAGTATTGGAAGGTATTCTAAGAGATAGTATTCATAAGTTCATTGAAGTCAATAAGGTAATTAAAAGGAATCAACATGGGTTTATGAAGGACAGATCCTGTCAAACCAACTTACTTGGCTTTTATGAAACAGTAAGCGCAAACCTAGATCAGGGTAAAGAGGTGGATGTAATCTTTTTAGATTTTGCCAAAGCATTCGACACTGTACCACACATGAGACTTATCTACAAGCTACAAGAATCAGGGCTAGGAAGCACAATATGCACTTGGGTCAAAAACTGGTTAAATAATAAGGAGCAGCGCGTTATGGTTAATGGATCTTTTTCAACTTGGACTGAAGTGCTAAGTGGTGTGCCGCAAGGCTCAATATTAGGACCGCTATTGTTCAATATTTTCATTAACGACCTAACAGAAGGTCTAGAGAGCATGGTGTCAATTTTTGCAGATGATACCAAATTGTGTAAAGTTTTAAATGCGGAGGGGGAAGCTGAGTCGCTTCAGAATGACTTAGTTAAACTAGAAGCTTGGGCAGCGAAATGGAGAATGCGCTTCAATACAGACAAGTGTAAGGTAATGCACTGTGGTAACAAGAACAAAAATAACACCTACCTACTAAATGGGGTAAAATTAGGGGATTCTGTACTGGAAAAGGACTTAGGTGTCCTCATGGATAGCAAACTAAGCAGTAGTACCCAAAGTAGGACTGCAGCAAAGAAGGCTAATAAGATATTAGCATGCATAAAACGGGGAATTGATGCTAGGGACGAGAGTATTATACTCCCATTATATAAATCACTTGTGAGGCCACACCTTGAATACTGTGTACAATTCTGGGCACCTTACTACAAAAAGGATATCCTGGAGCTAGAAAAGGTTCAAAGGCAGGCGACCAAACTAATTAAGGGTATAGAGACGCTGGAATACGAGGAAAGGCTTGTAAGACTAGGCATGTTTATACTGGAAAAGAGGAGATTAAGAGGGGACATGATCAACATTTACAAATATATAAGGGAACAATATACAGATCTTGCGCAGGACCTGTTTTTAGTTAGATCAACACAGAGAACTCGTGGACACTCGCTCAGGTTAGAGGAGAGGAGATTCCGCACAATACGGCGTAAAGGTTTTTTTACGGTAAGGACAATACATGTTTGGAATTCCCTGCCTGAGGGAGTTGTAATGGCCACCTCAGTCAACACCTTTAAGAATGGGTTAGATAAATTCCTAATGGATAAGGATATCCATGGTTACGGCGCATAGTCACGCACTATGGTTATTATAAACAATGGGGTAAAACGTAACGGCAATCATCAACTTCAGTCAAAATTTTATACAAAATAATCGTGCATAGGAGACCACAAATAGGTTGAACTCGATGGACAATTGTCTTTTTTCAACCTTAGATACTATGTTACTATGTTAGAATTGCTCTAAGTGAGGGGTTATGCATGTTACTGGCTGCTGTTGAGATCTGATGGATAGATGGACACAGTGACATCACCACAGCCCCTTAGAGATGGACACAGCCCCAGCAGCACAGCCCCTTAGAAATGGACACAGCCCCAGCAGAACACTTGGACACTGCAGAACAGAGCACAACATGCAGAAGCGTCACTGGACTAGAGTGAAATAGTGTCAAGTCTCGACTGGGGCTCCCGATATAGATTCCAAAATGGATTTGCTTACCCCTTGGTGATTGCCGCAGTATGAAATATAATATTTGTATATAGGTTTCATCCAAATAAGTTGCAGATCACATTGTGAACATCAGCTAGTAATCAATTAATGAGACCCACAAGTATAGTCTGCAGCAAATACAGAATAGGTAGAATAATATTCTTTGTTATAACATTCCCTCATCCCAACCACAAAAAACTCTGCAAGGACCATATGTCCAGCACCTAGTGATCGTGATGGTTAAGGGTGTATAACCGGTGAAAATGGCTTGAGGGAAATCCCTAGGTAGTTGTCATTCATTTTAAAGTGGGACAAGAGCCAATTAGGTCGTATTAATGCATTAGATTGGGAAGCATGGTTACTGTGTTAGTGAGAAAGGCCAAAAGGTCATCTGCAAAGAGATCAAGAATATACTGTAGTCTGTCTAGCCTACACTGATCTCTGAAACAGTGGGGTACAATCTGATCACTTTCATTTACATGAAAAAAATCAATGGCAAGACCAGGCACCCCTGGTGTGTCCCATTTGAGATTTAGATTTTACTTGAGAAAATAGTGTTGACCTTAACAGATACGGGCATGCCAGATGTAAAGTCAAAATACTGTGAGGGCAGTTGTTTCCTATACCCAAGCACTCCAGTGCACCTCTCAGTTAACTCCAATCACCCTGATAAATTGCCTTTTTTGGCATGGGAGAGGAGGATTTCCAGTTATGATGAATTAAGTCAATCACCATTGTGCTACTATACATAGCCTCCCTCCCTGGTACAAAACTCACCTGATGACAATGTTGTTGACAATGGGTATAGCAAATATTTTGACATCAATATTAATGAGTGACATTGGGTGATAACTGGAGCACCTGTCTGGGTCCTTCCCATCCCTCAGAATAACCATAAAATTGGCCTCTAGAGACTTTTCCCTCAGAAACAACATAGGGAAAAGTTGAGATTAGAATGTTTTATAATAAGTGATGGACTCTTACCTGGAGGGGATGATCTGCTGACATTTAACTGTTTAGTGTCTGTAAAGTGGATATCGTGAGCCTGCGCCACATCCCCTGGAAGTAAGGGAAAGTCAATGTCCTCCTGATATGCCTGAATCTCCTTCTCCCTAGCCAAGATCTCCTGATGTGTTATGTGTGCGTGAGAGATCCAAGTTATAGAATAAAATAATTTAAAAGCTTCTGCTATGTGAGTCAATGCATCTCACAGATTCCATATACAGTAATGGTGAATACAAAGAATATAGGTCAAAGACAAATGATATCTAAGAACCCATTAACTTATTCTACCCAAATTGTTGCTCCGCTAATAATGTCTGTTCCTACAACATGAAATATCCCATTCAATATCACCATTGAATCGCTTCAGTAATTCAATGGCATTTTGGAGTTGCACCCAGATAAAAGTTGTACACAAATTCCAAGTCCCAAATCCTGGATAATAGTGCATAAAATATCGCATTAGTTTTTTACATTCAGTTTTTTGTTTTTAAGAAGGAACAATTGGATCAGTTTATTCCTGATTACAGAAGTCAGCTCCCCGCTAATCTACACTAAGGATTACAATACATTATCCAATACGAGACCCGTGTATTGGCGCAATACGGCTCAAAATTAAACAGCGGGTACGGTCTCATATCACTCAAACCAGCGGCGTTGATATATCAAGCTGGCTACCTGCTGGATATTAGTCATACTATCTGTGGGGAACCATATTTCATATTAGAACAAACGGCCTCCTTGTCTGCAACGTGCCGGTATCCACCTGAACCTGGTAAATATAAGCCATATACGTTAGCAATCAGTAATAACCTTATCATCTTGAGCAGCTCATAAAGCTAATTGCATCAAAATTCCGGGGACGCCCGGTATGATCCATTAGTTTCATTGTTATTTGAACATTTGTACTGATATATGGACTTGATTTTTTAGCTTTTTTAAACTGTTCTGGTATAATTGATTGAGTAATGAAACTGAGTGTTATTTATATATATATATATATATATATATATATATATATATACATATATTAGATAATTGATTACATAAAGAGTATAAAATAACAAACAAAAGTTTGGTTTTAATAAAGAATTTTTTATTCATTAATTGGACTCCTTGGCTGGTATATCTGAGATACAGTGCATATGGATATATGAGCGCCTCTATTAATTTATTTTAATTAGCTGTTCATGCTAATTAGTACACTAATAGAACATACTGTACAGAGATACTAAGGATGGTGATTTGGCATCCAGGAACTTAGGGGGAGCTTTTGTCTATCTTCGTTATACTTAGAAAGATTACAATGGAGCAAGATAAACACTCCTCCCTAAGTAACTGGATGCCAAATCACCGTCCTTAGTATCTCTGTACAGTATATTCTATTAGTGTACTAATTAGCATGAACAGCTTGTAATGTACAGCGGCAAGATTAATCTTTCTATGTATAATGGAGAGAGATAAAAGCTCCCCCTAAGTTTCTGGATGTCAAATCACCATACTTAGGGGGGTAATTCCAAGTTGATCGCAGCAGGAAATTTTTTAGCAGTTGGGCAAAACCATGTGCACTGCAGGGGAGGCAGATATAACATGTGCAGAGAGAGATAGATTTGGGTGTGGTGAGTTCAATCTGCAATCTAAATTGCAGTGTAAAAATAAAGCAGCCAGTATTTACCCTGCACAGAAACAAAATAACCCACCCAAATCTAATTCTCTCTGCAAATGTTATATCTGCCCCCCCCCCTGCACTGCACATGGTTTTGCCCAACTGCTAAAAAATTTCCTGCTGCGATCAACTTGGAATTACCCCCTTAGTTTCTCTGTACAGTATGTTTTATTAGTGTACTAATTAGCATGAACAGCTTATAACGTACATCAGCAAGATTAATCTTTATATGTATAACGGTGATTTGGCATCCAGAAACTTAGGGAGGAGCTCCATCAACCACTCCTGAACCTGCCCTGCTATCACCTGAAGCAAGAGGTGGTAACGAGGTGGAATTCAACATTCTATATGCTTCAGAGGATGGAGGAGTAGCAAAAGTTCATTCAAGCCTATACATCCACCTATGATATAGTCAAAGGAGGGGGAATGAACCTTACTCAAGTGCAGTGGAGAATGATTTCTGTGTTGTGCAATGTTTTCCAACCCTTCAAACCCTTGCCACATGTGAAGTCAATTCAGACACTGCCAGCTTGAACCAGGTCATTCCCCTCATCCGGCTTTTGTAGAAGCAGCTGGAGAAGTTGAAGGAGGAGCTAAAATGGAGCGATTCTGCTAAGTATGTGGGACTTGTGGATGGAGTCATTCATTCACTTTGCCAAGATTCAAGAGTGGTCAATCTGTTGAAATCAGAGCACTACATTTTGGCCACCGTGCTCGATCCTAGGTTTAAAGCCTACGTTGTATCTCTCTTTCCAGCAGACACAAATCTGCAGAGGTTCAAAGACCTGCTGGTGAGAAAATTGTCAACTCAAGCGGAATGTGACCCGTCAACAGCTCCTACTTCATTTTCTTTTGCAACTGGGGCTGCGAGGAAAATAATAGAATTTCCTAGCCCATCCGCTGGCGGTGATGCAGGGCAGTCAGGAGAAGGTGTTGACATCTGGTCTGGACTGAAGGACCTGCCAACGATTACTGACATGTCTACTGTCACTGCATATGATGCTGTCACCATTGAAAGAATGGTGGAGGATTATATTAGTGACAGCATCCAAGTAGGCATGTCAGACAGTCCGTGTTTATACTGGCAGGATAAAGGGCAATTTGGAGGCCCTTGCACAAACTGGCTTTATTTTACCTAAGTTGCCACCCCCTCCAGTGTGTACTCCGAAAGAGTGTTTAGTGCAGCCAGTAACCTTGTCAGCGATCAACATAGGAGGTTACTTCCACAAAATGTGGAGAAAATGATGTTCATCAAAATGAATTATAATTTCTCCAGGAAGACCTTTACAAGCAATTGCCTCCAGAAAGTACACAGGGACCTGTGATGGTGGATTCCAGTGGGGACAAATTAATACTCTGTGAGGAGAAGGATGTACACACTGAAAGGGGTAAGGAATCAGAGGATGAGGATCACAGCTTGCTTCTGTAGTGCCAGTTTGTACAAGGAGAGATGAATTGGTTCTTTTTTGGTGGGGGGATTAATTGCTTCTTTTTTGTAGGGGCCCAAACAAACCAATCATTTCAGCCACAGTTCTGTGGCAGACTCTGTCACTGAAATGATTGGTTTGTTAAAGTAAGCATGTCCTGTTTATACAACATAAGGGTGAGTGGGAGTGCCCAAGGACAATTCCATCTTGCAACTCTTTTTATTTCTTCGCATTATGTGCTCTTTGGGGCCTAGTTATTAAAACTGCCATCCTGTCTGCCACTGCAGTGCAACTCCTAGATAGGCCAGGTGTTTGTTCCGCCCACTTGTGTCGCTTAGCTTAGTCATCCAGCGACCTCGGTGAACCTCTTTTTTTCTTTGCATTATGTGCTCTTTGGGGCCTTTTTAAAAAAAATAAAACTGCCATCCTGTCTGCCACTGCAGTGCCACTCCTAGATGGGCCAGGTGATTGTGACGCCCACGTGTGTTGCTTAGCTTAGTCATCCAGCGACCTCAGTGAACCTTTTATTTTTTTCTTTGCATTATGTTTGGGGCCTTATTTTTTAAAACTGCCATCCTGTCTGCCACTGCAGTGCCACTCCTAGATGGGCCAGGTGTTTGTGCCACCCAGTTGTGTTGTTTAGCTTAGTCATCCAGCTACCATGTTGCATTTCTTTTTTTTTATTTGCATTATGTGCTCTTTGGGGACAAGCTTTTAAAACTGCCATCCTGTCTGCCACGGCAGTGCCACGCCTAGATGGGCCAGGTGTTTGTGCCGCCCACTTGTGTCACTTAGCTTAGTCATCCAGCGACCTTGGTGAACCTCTTTTTTTTTTTTTGCATTATGTGCTCTTTGGGGCCTTTTTTTTAACTGCCATCCTTTCTGCCACTGCAGTGCCACTCCTAGATGGGCCAGGTGTTTGTGCCGCCCACTTGTGTCGCTTAACTTAGTCATCCAACGACCTCAGTGATCCTTTTATTTTTTTATTTGCACTATGAGCTCTTTGGGGCCATATTTCTTAAAACTGCCATCCTGTCTGCCACAGCAGTGCCACTCCTAGATGGGCCAGGTGTTTGTGCCGCCCAGTTGTGTCGCTTAGCTTAGTCATCCAGCGACCTCAGTGAACCTCTTTTTTTTCTTTGCATTATGTGCTCTTTGGGGCCTTATTTTTTAAAACTGCCATCCTGTCTGACACTGCAGTGTCACTCCTAGATGGACCATGTGTTTGTGCTTTCCACTTGTGTCACTTAGCTTAGTCATCCAGCTGCCTCGTTGCACTTGTTTATTTTTCTTTGCATTATGTGCTCTTTGGGGCCCAGCTTTTAAAACTGCCAACCTGTCTGCCACGCCTAGATGGGCCAGGTGTTTGTGCCGCCCACTTGTGTCACTTAGCTTAGTCATCCAGCGATCTCAGTGAACCTCATTTTTTCTTTGCATTATGTACTCTTTGGGGCCATATTTTTTAAAACTGCCATCCTGTCTGCCACTGCAGTGCCACTCCTAGATGGACCAGGTGTTTGTGCTGCCCACTTGTGTCGCTTAGCTTAGTCATCCAGCTACCTCATTGCACTTCTTTGTTTTCTTGCATTATGTGCTCTTTGGGGCCCAGCTTTTAAAACTGCGATCCTATCTGCCACTGCAGTGCCACGTCTAGATGGGCCCGGTGTTTGTGCCGCTGACGTGTGTCACTTAGCTTAGTCATCCAGCGATCTCGGTGAACTTTTTTCTTTGCATTATGTGCTCTTTGGGGCCTTAGTTTTTAAAACTGCCATCCTGTCTACCACTGCAGTGCCACGCCTAGATGAGCCAGGTGTTTGTGCCGCCCACTTGTTTCGCTTAGCTTAGTCATCCAGCTACCTAGTTGCACTTCTTTTTTTCTTTGCATTATGTGCTCTTTGAGGCCAAGCTTTTAAAAACTGCCATCCTGTCTGCCACTGCAGTGCCACACCCAGGGCCGGTGCAAGGTAAATTGGCACCCTAGGCAAAACTTATGCCCCCCCCCACACACACACACACACACACATACACACACACCCATTGATAGAAAGGTGTGGAGGTGATAGATCTGTGTCAGGGTTAAGTTCCACCGCAACATGCTGGCGCTGCACCGTGACCTGTGATTGGCCGTCTGGTGGGCTTGTTCCTGTGCACAGTGCGGGACCTCCCGCAACTTCTGTCGCTGTGATTGGTCGGTGGATGTGGGGGCATGTGGGAGAGCAGTGGTATATCTGCAGGGTGCAGTATGTACAATGGGCGCTGCTGCTGACTTGGCTTCCAGCTGCGTAGCAGGGGACCATGGTGGGTAGTGTGTACCGGACCTGCTCCCTGGGGGATGGCGGCCGAGGGCCTCCCGGATCACTACGTGGATGGCCAAGTGCTCTGGTTACTACATCTGAGACAAGCGAAGTCACAGCGATGAGTATCGCTCAGGGATTTTGTCCCTCCTGCAGAGGCATGGCTGCCAAACCACGCTGGACGCTGCCTGTGGCATAGGGTGAGCTCAGTGGGTAAGTGTGACTTGTACCAGAGAGAGAGGACTGCTTCCCCGTCACTGCTACAGTAGTGTCTGTTATTCACATTACGCCGCACAGTAGTGTCCATTATTTACATCACGCAACACAGTAGTATCCGTTGCTCACATTAAGCTACACACTAGAGCCCCTTGTACACATTATGCCACACCGTAGGGCCCCTTACATATTATCCCATCTCCACTCCCAAACCCCTCTTCCCTCCAGTGAACTGAAAAATAAAGCTGGAAACATGAGAGCTTGTAATCTAGCATGATGAGAACAAGCAAGGGGACTGGCAGACCTAGAGTTATAGAAAGGAAGATCCTGAATGTAAAAAGTGATGGGCAGGGGGGGGGGGGGGGGTTGGGGTTGTAACACCACACCTGCTATACCTCAGCAGGAGAATGAGACAGGCCAGAAGAGCTTACAATCTAGCCCAGTGGGGACAAGCTAAAGACCTGAAGGGGACTGGGGGACAAAGAACTGGAATGCAGGAATATAAACCAGTGAGGAGGGAGGGGGGATATTACACATCAACTTTACCCTCAGCCATTAGTGAGTAGTTTGCTGAATTTGTGGCACCCTACTAAAAGAAGAACCATCTGCTTCTGCATATTGTTGTTATATATTTATGATGTGTGCCTTATTGGTTATAATAGTATATTTGTGTTGTTAGTAAATTATGTATTGTGTTCCTTATGACATTGGTGACAGTGGGGTGTAGTGCTGGCCATGCTATTTATGCATCATCCATTGGTGGCAGTGGACTATCAGGGACAAAACTGCTCACTGGAGCCGGCGCGTGATCATGTTCTGAGACTACCACAAGCCGGTCCCCAGACACAGCAGGAGTCTCGTGGGGAGAGGAGATGCAGAGCAACGAGTGCACTGACCGTTGGAACCAGAGGAGGAGAGGAGTGTGTGCTGCACAATCACCACTCATGCTGGAGGGAGAAGTGCGGCTCCGGTGATCTCCGACGGTGACCTCGGCGGGACCTCCGGTAGTGTGTCCCTGCTTCCACACTTTGTCCTGCAGTGCAGACAGTGTGATGGGCCTCACTATCCTTACTGAGGCATGAGGCCCATGCAAAGGCGATCCGCGGCTGGACCAGCATCAGACAGGAGGGAGAAGGTTTAGTAGGGGTTGAGGGGGCGGGTCTGTTAGAAAGAGATTCACTTTCAGTTTATTGGTGGCTTAAGGGAGGGACCAACCACATGCGATTGGCTGAACTCGTCTCTGACAGCGGATTGTGAATGCTGCATCACGGGGGTGGTGGGCGATTGCACACCAAGCTGTGTCCCCTGCACCCCCCATGCTATCCCACCCTTGTTATGACACAAGTATATCCCCTGGCTGCGGGTCCAGTGCTATCACCCTGTACTGTCCCTAATCCACTGTTTTCAGCCTCAGCTGGCCGCCCCTTCAGATCCCCCACCCATAGGCAGCTGCCTAAAGCTGCCTAATGGAAGCGCCGGCTCTGGCCACACCTAGATGGGCCAGACGTTTGTGCCGCCCACTTGTTACGCTTAGCTTAGTAATCCAGCAAACTCGGTGCAAACTATTGGCCTAAAAACAATATTGTGAGGCGTGAGGTGTTCAGAATAGACTGGAAATGAGTGGAAATGAATGTTGAGGTTACTAATACAGTAGGATCAAAATTACCCCCAAATTCTGTGATTTTAGCTTTGTTTTGTGTTGTTTTTTTTTTTAAATCATTCAGATCCAAACCCAAAACCCAAAAGGGTGGTTTTGGAAAATCCAATCCGGATCCAAAACACCAATCCAGATCCAAAACACGAGCAGTGATCCAGATCCAAAACCGAAACCCAAAACCCAAAAAGTGTCTGCCGCACATCTCTAATTTAAATATCTATCCAGTTCCCAGTTGTATTAATTCTAAAATACTTCCATCTCAAAGGAAGCTTTTATCAAGATGCAGGCTCTATTTGCTATATAGATTTAATTGAATTTCATTAGACATAGGCTACAGCTTTTATTACATTCCAGTGTATAATTGTATGGAGTATTTATAATTTGCAGGTGCCACTGCAGAAATATAATCAGTTGGGTTTATTTGCTGATAAAGGGGGTCATTCTGAGTTGATCACTCACTAGCTACTTTTTGCAGCCGTGCAAATACATAGTCGCCACCCACTGGGGAGTGTATTTTAGCTTTGCAAATGTGCGAACGCTTGTGCAGCTGAGCAGTACAAAAACAGTTTCTGAGTAGGTCTGAACTTACTCAGCAGCTGCGATCACTTCAGCCTGTCCAGTCCCGGAACTGACGTCAGACATCCGCCCAGCAAATGCTTGGACATGCCTGTGTTTTTCCAACCACTCCCTGAAAACGGTCAGTTGTCACCCATAAACGCCTTCTTCCTGTCAATCTTGCGATCAGCTGTGCGAATGGATTCTTCGTTAAATCCAACGCCCAGCAACGATCTACTTTGTACCCGTATGACACTGTGCATTGTGCTGCATACACATGCGCAGTAGTGACCTGATCACTGTGCTGCGAAAAATGGCAGCATGCAATCAGGCCGGAATAACCCCAATGTACAAATGTGTAAAATTCTATACAACCCAACCTGACAATGCTGTGTTTGACTAATGTGTACTAAATCAAATTAAGATAATGGCCGATTGTTTTTTCAGTCTAAACAGAAAAAATATAATATTATTTGAAAAATAATAGAAAGAAAAAGACTGCAATAAATATAATAAAACGTACGTATTTTTCTATTGAAATATTTAGTTTAGCAAAATTTCAATTGAATTAACTTTTTGAATAAGATAAAAAGAGTTCATCCTTTTCAGTACATCTTTTAAAGTTTACATTAAAATATAAGAAAACTAATGTTATTAGTGTTTCCCTGCTTTAACTAGGGTTAATACTGCAGAATGAACAAATTATTTCAATACTGTAAGTAGAGAAACGAGGAAGGTTAACTTTTAGAACAGCTTCAAACATTTCATTGTTATTTTGAAACTGACACTACTGCAGATAAACTGTGTGTGAAATATTTGGTCAATCCCTTGTAATCTGCACCAATCTTTCATTTATCTGTCATTCTCATATATATGTATAACAAATCAACTGAAGGCACTTCAAATCCAAAAATGAAAGGGTCAGTCAGTATCAATGAGCATCTATGGGAAAAATTAACTAATGTCAGCAATGCTGGAAATTACCAACCTGAATATCGCATACATATTTTTATTAAGAGTCAAAAAGGAAAATGTTAAATGGTATAATATGCATATTAGTAATTACATTTGAAAGTTTGTCATTGGCCTTTATATATTATAAGACTGGAATCTGTCATGCTTCAGTATTTTTTAAGAAATGAACACAATTATGAGGTTGATAGCATCATATATCACTCAACCCCCAAGCAGGAGTTATTAAATATTTTATATACTTCATTTAATGCAGAAATTAACCAGTGGTTTATGTGTTAGTCAAAAAATGTCACATAAATATAAATCACTTGTAGGTCATCTGCCAAGTCCTTCAAAAAATGAAAATAACAAATTAAAAACAAACAAGCAAAAACATTACAGTAATTCATTTACAGTATATGCTTGACATAATTTTGAAGTCATGCTCAACCACCATGGTGAATGTGAAATATGGACTATTGAGAATCACATTTTAAAATAATATAACCTATGCATACTGCAAAGTATAATAGTTTAACAACATAACCTCCTTTCAAAATTCTAAAAACAAAAGGTTGTGTAACAAGATCAAATGCACCTATGAGCAGTCTGTTGGATAAGTAAGTGTAGTAGCTTCAACCCAAACTACTAAACAATACACAAAAGGAACAAAATCACCAGTTTATCCTTCGGCGCTGTTGGTAGGACAAAAGACAATTTCAAGATTCCACCTCCACAAGTGTTCCTCAAGGCAGAAACATATCTTACAGCTCCCAAGTACACTCAAAAATAGAAGGAGAGAAATCTCATAGTGCATCACCCCTTCAATATATTTTGACATGCAAGGTTGATGATATAGCCCCCTACCGGAAATGGTGGTCTACTAAATATGTAGACAATAACACATTCACTGGAGCGCCTTCAGCCAATCATGATCCTAATCCTTCCTTCAATAAACTTTTAATGTTTGTCCATTGTATATGTGGGAAAAAAGGAAAAGCTTCCACTTGTGATATACAATCTTTTAATAGATTTCATAAAAAAGAACAATATTTAAAATGGACTCTCACCCAGTCATATGGTCTACCCAACAAAAAAGCAAATGCACATGGATTTTAACAATATCATAGATGTCCCCAGGATATCCACTGTACCATCTGACCACGAGAGAGCTTAATAAAAAAGTCCTCATCAAACGCAGTTCGATATCTAAGTATCTTCCTCAAGGCATGAGGAGGAAATGCCATAGACTGCTTTGTATACCCAGTCTATCTAGTTAACAGTAAGTCCTATTTCCAGACATGTAATCACTATCCACTCTAAAAACCTATCTTTTCCCCACATAAACTTCCTCTTATCCATTTCTGCTTCTATTAAAAACCTCCTAATGCCGCCTTTCCCGCCGTTTACTGCGGCCCTGCATCACTTCCGGTCCTGTGTAATTTCCAGTTTCGCGTCACTTACGATTTCACATCACTTCCGGTCTCGTGTCACTACCGGTTCGGAAGTCTGAGGTCTGTGCTCCATTTTCTATTCAGATTTGAGATACTCGAAGCTGGACGATCATATATCACATACTTCCGCTTACTGTATATTAATCAACAGGCAACAATTTGTCCTTAATACAGCACATTCATGGATAAGTTCATTCCCATAAAGAAATGTCCTTAAGGCTGGCGGTGGCCATTTTGGTGGTGACAATCCCATTAAAACCCATTGTATACTTCCATTTTTAAGTGGATCAATTTCTAAACAATAAAATAAACATATTAGTGATCACATTAAAATCTTAACTTCAACAGTACATAATTCAGTTTTATTGTAGCGTAGTTGTTATAACCCACCATATAGAAAAAATGTCCAGAATCTACTTATAAAATTTTACTAAATTGCTGAGAACTCATAAAAACCATTTTAGCTCAAAATCTTTATTGAGCCCCATTAGAATTAAAGTCCTATATTTATAAATAAATAGCATTTCTGTTCTAACTAAAAATTGTGTACATTCTCTATTTCTGACAACTGATGTATTCTTTTTTAAACCATAAAAATTATTTATGTGAGCAACATCACATTGGTGAACCTAGTGCCCATAGTGGTACCTCTATTCTGTATATAAAATTATTTTTAGAAAGGCTCCTAATTTAAGATCTAAATTAGTGAGAAGTCTGTGTCCTTCATCACATCAGTTGGATTTTACAGATGTGGATTCTGTATGTGGTGCAGGAGCATTAAGAACACATTTGGGAATAAGAAAACAAGTGTGGATATCAATGGAAAGAAGGTTGAGATAAAATAATTTATAACATGTCAATCCACTAATATAATATATGGAATTGAATACTCCTGCTATAAATTTTATATTGGGCGAACTAGTAGATCATTAAAAGTGAGAGTAACAGAGCATTAAAGAAATATAAAGAAAGGAGTTGAAACACAGGCACTGTCTATGCACTTTAAACAGGTCCACCAAAGTGATGTTGCTCACATAAATAATTTGTATGGTTTAAAAAAGGTTAAATCAGGTGTCAGAAATAAAAAAATGTGCACAATTTTTTAGCTAGAACACAAATGCTATTTATTTATAAATATAGGACTTTAATACCAATAGGGCTCAATAAAGATTTCGAGCTAAAATGGTTTTTATGAGTAGATTCTGGACATTGTTTTTCTATATTATGGGTTATAACAACTAGGCTACAAGAAAACTGAATTATGTACTGTTGGAGTTAAGATTTTAATGTGCTCACTAATATGTTTGTTTATTGTTTAGAAATTGATCCACTTAAAAATGGAAGTATACAATGGGTCTTAATGGGATTGTCACCTCCGAAATGGCCGTCGCCAGCCTTAAGGACATTTCTCTATGGGAATGAACTTATCCATGAATGCGTTGTATTAAGGACAAATGTATGCCTGTTGATTAAGATACAGGAAGCGGAAGTATGTGATATATGATTGTCCAGCTTCGAGTATCTCAAATCTTAATAAAAAATGAGGAACCCTAAGGAGCATGGACCTCCGACTTCCGGACTAGACGTGACGTGAAACCGGAAGTAACGCTGGACTGGAAGTGATGCGGGAGAACGTTAAATGGTGGGAAAGGTGGCATTAGGAGGTTATTTAATAGAAGCAGAAGTGGATAAGATGAACTGGAGTTTATGTGGGGAAAAGATTTTTAGAGTGGATAGTGTTTCCATGTCTGGAAATAGAACTTTTTGTTAACTAGCTCTCTCGTGGTCAGACAGTACAGTGGATATCCTGGGGACACCTATGATATTGTTAAAATCCATGTGCATTTGTCTACTTTTTTGTTGGGTAGACCATATGACTGGGTGAGAGTCCATTTTAAATATTGTTCTTTTTTATGAAATCTATTAAAAGATTATATTACACTAGTGGAAGCTTTTCCTTTTTCCCACATATACAATGGATGAACATTAAAAGTTAATTGAAGGAAGGATTAGGATCATGATTGGCTGAAGCCGCTCCAGTGAATGTGTTATTGTCTACATATTTTGTAGACCACCATTTCCGGTAGGGGGCTATATCATCAACCTTGCATGTCAAATATATTGAAGGGGTGATACACTATGAGATTTCTCTCCTTCTACTTTTGAGTGTACTTGGGAGCTGTAAGAGATTTGCTTCATGGAGGAATACTGGAGGAGGTGGAATCTTGAAATTGTCTTTTGTCCTACCAACAGCGCCGAAGGATAAAGTGGTGACTTTGTTCCTCCTTTCAACATTTTTGCTAAAATAAATGCTATACAGACTATAATATAGACTAGACACTGGGAGACCTTTACTGTACTGTATGAGATTTAACTAGATTTCAACTAAATTATAGAACATGGAAATGTATATTGGTGAGCTGCTCTACCTGTGTCAATGGTGACTACTATGTGACTGTCCTGCCACCATAAAACTGTCTACTTTGCCTTTATTTATTATAAGGAAACTAGTTGTTTTCTGGGGTGCAAAAAACTCCCCTAGAAGTGTGCATTAAATGGTGTGAAGGGACTGTAAGGAATTAAGGAAACCCTACAAGCCTGAGCTCAATCCAAGGGGAGTGGTGAATACAGAGCTTTATGGATCCAGCATATCAGCTTATGTTTAATGATTTAAATAGTACAGATGATACATACTGCAGGGTCAAACACAGGATTTCTAAAAGGGGGTTTCCAAATGCATACCATTGGAGCAGACCACTCCTCAGACCATTGGAGCAGGTGTAGAAGTCTAGGGGAGTATTAAAAAAATGAGTACTGACCCTTTACATTAATGTACACATTGGTCTTACCATTTGACTAGATGGTCTAATCAGATGCCACCAGGCTGGACTTTCCCTGACATGGTTACATCTGATGCGACCAATCAGAAACACCAACTGTGCAGCTGATGGAAAATAAGTAGCCATAAAGTTATGTGTGGGCTGTATAGATGGGAAGTAATCAGGTAGGAAGCTTATGAAGGATATGTAGATGGTTCTGAAATTTGATAAGAATGTCAGAAAATGTGAATTTTCAGGGAATGCTTGAAGGTTTGGAGGCTAGAGGATAATCTTATTATGCATAGGAGGGAATTCCACAGAGTGGGTGCAGCCCGAAAGAAGTTCTTTAACTAATGTCAGCAAGTATTGAGTGTGAATGAGCTACAGAGATCTTGTGCATAGCAAAGTGGTCGGGTTGAGAGATATATTGATATAAACAAAGAGATGTACAGTATGTTGGCACAGTTTGGTTAATAGCCTTATTTGTATGTAAAGGTATTTTATATTACATTTGGTACAAGACTGGAAACCAACGGAGGACTGACAGAGTAGAGCTCCAAACATTGAATGTTTAGTAAGGAGGATAAACCTTGCAGTTGCATTCAAAAGGAATTGTAGTGGTGATAGCCTGCTTTGGGGAAGATCAGTAAGGAAAAAATTGCAATAATCAATGCAGGAGATTATGAGTACATGAATTACAGTTTTTGCAGTTTCTTGCATAAGATATAGTTATATTCAGGATATGTTTTTTATCTGTATGTAACATGATATGGAGACAGATTGAATGTGGGGAACAAAGGACAGTTCAGAATCAAGCAAGATACCTATAAGGTGAGCTTGTGGGGTGGGGTTGTTTATCAAGTTACTATATCTACAGTGATAGAGATATCAGGGTAGTAACTGCTATTGGGTGGTTGAAAAATAATTCTGGTTTTGAAAT
The DNA here is from genome assembly GCF_028390025.1 of Pseudophryne corroboree. Classification (NCBI taxonomy): domain Eukaryota; kingdom Metazoa; phylum Chordata; class Amphibia; order Anura; family Myobatrachidae; genus Pseudophryne; species Pseudophryne corroboree. The sequence continues at coordinate 960,293,971 of NC_086444.1, read as the reverse complement.
ATTAAGTTTGAGGTGATGAGTTGACATCCAAGAAGAAATGGCAGAAAGACATTCAGTAATGTGGACCTATACAGATAAGGGTGACAAACCAGAGGAGGATATGTACAGTAGATTTGATTATCATCCACATAGAGATGATAATTAAATCTGAAAGAACTGAATAGTTTGCCAAGAGATATGATATAGATTGAGAAAAGAAGGGGGGCCAAGACTGAGGTTTACAGTATTCCAAGTGATAGAGTTAGACAAAGGGAGGTGGAATCAGAGAAACAAACACAAGAGCGATTTCTGATAAGTAGGATGACAACCAGAATAGAACTGTGTCTTTATGTTCTAGGGATTGTAGTGTTTGTATGAAAAGATAGTGATAAACATTGTAAAAGAGAGAGCAACATTAGAAGAACAAAAAGTGAGTAATGGCCTTTAAACGTACAGTGATCATATCATTCACTACCTTAGGCATTACTGTCTCTGTGGAGTGTTGGGAATGAAAGCCTGACTGAATTGGGTCCAATAAGTTGTGCAAGTGAAGAAAGTGTAGGAAAGTCTCTCAAGTAGCTTGAGGAGGCATGGGAGCTCAAAGATGGGACTGTATTTTGAGACTTTGAGTTATGGTAAGAAATGTGTTTATTGTTTTTCAGAAAAAAATGCTGCTTCTATGAACAGTGATGGAAAGATACCAGTAGAAAGAGAGATTACAGATTTTGTTAAGATTGGGATGACCACAGGAGACAGAGCTAAACTGATTTGTTAGGGTACAGGAACAGATTGTAGAGTAGGAAGATAAAAACAGTGTATATGCTTCATCTTTATTTGTAGGATCAAATGAAGAGAAGGAATGTGTATCCAGAGAAAAGCTCAGCACATAATGGCTTTTAACTTTTGGAAATAGTTCCTAGGCTTTAGACCTATTTATTGTGGGTTGATTATTTATTTATTTATTAACAGTTTCTTATATAGCGCAGCAAGTTCTGTTGCACTTTACAATTGGTTGATCATAATATAAGTCCAGCTGGAGCCTGCTCTGCTTTCTTTTTAATGAATTCGCAAATAACCAGAGATCTGTCAGCTCTAGTTTAGTGAACCAAGCAAGGTAGAAGGCACAAATAAACTCTTGCCCAGTGTGATGTGTAAAAAATTTTAGTCCAACTATATTAAGACATGTGCAGTGGGTCATTTGTGTCAAATTTTCTGCATACTGACCATTACAATATGGCTGTTTATGAGGCATTTGCAATTACATTTAGTCATGTTACAGATGTGTTCTCAAACACCTTGACTCAATATGCCTTGCAGTGGGAGATGCCTAGCGTGAGTAAGCTGACAGATTCCATGCAACTGTGCTAGCATCGAGTGTCATTTTTTACTACACAACAGAACTTGATGTGGAAAAAAGCCATAGCCACAGCATCATAGCACTTCTAATATAAATTCAGAGACTTAGGCATCTATTTACTAAGCCTTGGATGGAGATAAAGTGGGTGGAGATAAAATACCAGCCAACTAGATCCTAAATGCCATGTCACAGGCTGTGTTTGAAAAATGACAGTTAGGAGCTGGTTGATTGGGATTTTAACTCCGGCCACTTTAGCTCCATCCAAGGCTTAGTATATAGACCCCTCAGTCACCCAAACATATGTAAGTGTCCATATCAAATTAATCAGCACAGTCTCCTGGTGCAACCTAGTCACATCATGTGGTGTCTAAAATGCATTTTTGTCAAAAAAGACATCCAACACTAGCAGAGTCTTGCAGAACCTAGCATGCTAAGAAGGGGTATATGGCCATTTTGCATCTGATATGATATATACTGTATAAATATAACTTTCCATGTAATTTTGTGTATAGAATCTAAATATATCCCAGAAATCTTATATCATGAAAGGCTTTTGAGATATTTTGAAATATTGAAATTCAAAAGTAATGTATTTAATCACAGTAATTGCTCAACTATGGGGGATATGCTTTGTGCCCAGACTGCTCATCCTCTGTGTCATCAGAATCACCCTTCCATTTTTCCTCATACTCCCCCATGTGCTGGTTCCGAGGCAGAACCCTCAACTTAGTGCTGGGTGATGGGGAGAAAAATAGCAAGTACACTCCATTGGTTGAGCCACATAAAATAATTTTACCTCTGCTTCACATTAAGTTGGGCCTAATGAAGAAATTTGTGAAAGCTCTGTATAAAGATGGCAGCCGCGCTGAACTCTGATTCTCCCCCATGCAGTGACACTTCATCTGAGACGCAGCTGGACAGTATGGGTGAGATCTCCCAGTTTACACAGCCCTCACAGCTTGCACAGCCTGCTTACTCCACACATGACAGACCCATTACCTATTTGGACATGGTTAAAGCCATTCAAGACACCTTGGGTCTATACTGGACACACATGCTATTAAGCTCTCACAGGCGGTGCAGGACATTAAATACCAAATTAAACAACTGCCTTAAAAAGTCAATACTAATGAGAAAAGACTGGGTGAATCTTTCCAAAATATATCTGTTCTGAAAACACAGCTTTCCACTTTGCAGAAAACTAATTACAGTATATGCTTAAGAATAAATTAGATGACCTGGAAAATAGGTCAAGGATGAACAAACTCTGCATAATAGGCCTTCCTGAATCCCTTAAAGGGCCAGCTCTACTATCATTTATAACAGATACACTTTCGGAGATTCTTCAGATACAAGACACCTGCTCTGATTTAGTAGTGGAACGAGCATATAGATTGGGTCCCCCACGATTCACAGCAGATAGCAAACCAAGAGCTGTCATTTCTAGATTCCTCAGTTACATTCACAAGGAGGGGATATGGTCTGCTTCAAGATGTCATCGTGATTTATGCTGGAATGGTACCAGGATACATATTTTCCAGGACTATTCAGCAGAGGTGATGAAAGCTAGAAAGGAGTTCTCTCCCCTGTGCTCCTGCTTATTTAAGGAACATACGAAATTTGCACTCGTCTTCACAGCTAGACTGCATTTGTTTGATGGTGACACTTTTAAAGACTTTCTCATGGTGGCAGATGCAGAGGCTTATCTGGCTGATATTCCTCAAGACACGTGAGCCTTTTCCTCCGAGCCATCAGGCACTGATATGTGAAGGTATACACTGTATATAAAGATTTGGAAAGAGAGGGGTGAGGAACTGCGCTATTTCTACACACAATTCCCTCTAGCTGGTTGCGGCTGAAAACACCTTGTGGGTACACTATAGAGTCCCACTGTGAATGTATACGGAATGGATATGGATATGGTGTTTAGCGCATCCCTAGCTTGAGCATTAAAATTATATTGAATATTGTACTCTGTAAATAATGTCCACAGTGAGACAATGTAGGTGAATAAAAATGTACAATTTATTTGTTTAAAAACGTATAATCTTTTTAAAAAAAAAATATTATTACAATAACCTTTGGGTCTGTGCAGCGGTGGGTACACTGTACTCCTAAAATCTCTCCCTATTACCGGTACACAGAACAAACACACAACACAAAGACAAACATAAACAGTCCTGTGGGCACACTTTTAGGCGTTTTACCCCACTGGTGTGAAATTCTATTTGTAGACCAATTTCTCTGCGGTCTTGTGAACTTGGAAATAATAGATAGTGTGGGCTTTACAGTTCTTGTATGTGAACAGTCTCTGCAGTGATTGCCTTGTCCCGTCACTGGAAACAAATGTCTACATGAGTAGGGCAGCACCTGTGCCCGAGTCCTGGAAATAAAGTCCCCACTGGCAATAAGAGCATTAGGTAAAGGGATCACCCTTTAACCTACCTCTATTTCCGTTGCTGCTGTGTGGGGGTCCTCGTTGGTGGTATATACAGGATGCAGGATTGTTCTATTTTTTATATGAGTTTACCAAACACCCTTAACATTTTTTTCTACTCTTGCTATTTGAATACCCATGATGACTTTGCGACTTCACTGACCTTTGTTTTGCGGTATGTGATTGTACTTTGCAAACAATATTTGGACATGCAGCTCTTCTATGGGTTACGCTATTCCTTTTTGTTTTGTATACTCTGGCCTGAGATTCTGCTCTCATAATGTTTATCTCTTTTTTATTCTTATTTTAGGGTGCTCTTTACTATTTTCCTTGCAGAGGTGCGTGGCTATTCCTGTCATCACTATATTTGCACTCTACTTTTATATTTGAGCTGGGGTTGGCTGGGAGTCAGTAGCAGATCTTGCCATGGGCAAGCAGGACTTTTGCCTGGGGTGCCGCCTTCTGGAGGGTGCCGGCGCCATCCGGAGGGTGCCAAACCATGTCAAGATCCGCTACTGTGCCCCCCACTGTGTCCGCTGTGTCCCCCGCTGGTCCCCCGCTGTGAAGGGAACTATGCTACTCGTCTAGTTTCCCTTTGTGGAGAGGACCTTTGCTGTGCGGTGCGCGATGACGTCATCGCGCACCGCACAGTATTGTGGGACTGACACAGACGCTAGGGGTCATTATTGACCTCTAGTGTCTATCTGTCTCATAGATCCTAGGTCTGCAGCAGTCGGGAATCAGGAGTGGGGATAGTAAGTATTATTTTTTTTTGTGTACAGGGGGCACAAATGGGGGCACAACCCTACAGGGGGCGCCCCCTGTATGAAGCCACACCCCTATTTTCCGCCCAGGGCACCAAAAGGGCTAGAACTGGCCCTGCTGGGAGTACCCATGTTTCCATATACATTGTCTCTATATATACAGACTCAGATAATCTGGAATTTTCTGTGTGATGTTTTTTTTACAAAGGACACAGATTCTCTGTTTCTTTTGTACAGTATGATGTTTTAGTGTGGCTCTTCCCTATTAAGTATTGCTGCATGGTTGTGGCCTTCTTTATTTACATGTTTTTCTTTCTGTTATCCCTCCTCTGTTCCTCTTGTGTCTTGTCCTGTCCTCCCACATATGTTGCACTGTGTTTATGACATTTATGGCTGCTATCTCTGTTGTTCTGATAAATGCCTGAGATTAGTATTGGTACCCTCAATGTTGGGGGAATTCCACTCACCGAGTAAGAGAAAAAAAAATATTGATATGTCTGTCGAAACTTAAGATGGATGTTGTTTTATTGCAGGAATCTCATCTCCTACCACCTGAAAGTTTGAAACTTAATACGCTTGGCTGGTCAGTGCTGGCCACTAAGGCGAGAGATGGTTCTCATTTTGGTACAAAAATTGCTGCCTATAACTGTTTACTTGGTGGAGGCTGACCCCCAGGGTCGATATGTGCTTGCAGATGTCTCTGTTTTTCAGAATAGATTTGTTTTCTGTAATATTTATGCTCCCAATGTGTACTCTAAAGATTTTTTCTGCATAATTTATCTCTTTTATATCACCATGCTGAAATATAAGTCTATATTTCTTGGTGAAGACTTTAATATCACAGCATCTCCCCAAATGGACAGAAGACTAAGACACCTTCTCCCAAGATTGGTATACGCTATATGCTACAACAATTACACTTAATAGATATTGTATATAGAGTGTGTCATCCTCTTGAGATCAATCTCACTTGTCTTTGTTTAGCTCATGGAACGCTCTCATGGCTAGACTATGTACTTCTATCTTCCTCATTGTTCCCCCATGTTATTGACTCTGCACTCAAAACTATTTGTATATCTGATCACGCTCTGGGTCAGACTTTACATGACAATGGATAGAGGCCCATATCTACAGTGGAGGTTCCCTTCTCATTTCTCCAACTCTATAAAATTTAGAAATATGCTTGAGGCATCTTGGATGTCATATAAACATAATAATTTGGATATGGAAGTGAACTCTCCTCTTATCTTTTGTCCTACACAGTGATATAATTTCTTATTGTGCCTTTAGAGATAGGGACTCACGTAACCTGTATCTAGAGATGCAACAGTCTTTGACAGCAGCATATAGAAAATTTAAGATGTCTCCTACCTCGGCACATAAGACTAAGTACTTACATCAGAAATCTTTTTTGATAACCTACTTTCACAGTATGAGTCTTGCTATACTTTTAATTCTAAATGCTGATTTCACAAGTTTGGATGCAAATCTAATAAATTGCTTTCTAATCTTTTGCAGGGGCAACACCCTCCTTCTATTATTAAAGCCCTTAAGACTCCAATGGGTACTCATGTGATGTCAGGTAAAAAGATTTCTGAGGTCCTCCATTTGTTTTATGCAGAATTGTACAGAGTTGATGGGAATAAAAGAAATGCTTTTTGGAACTCCCTTGATTTACCCCAATCTCTTGAGATCAGGCTGATGCCTTAATAACTCCAATAACCCTAGAGGAGGTCTTGGCTGCAATACATCAGCTTAAATTAGGTAATGCCCCTGGACCAGACGGTCTCACAAATGATTTTTATAAAATTTTAAAGCTCCTAAGCTTGCTGAAACTTTGTTGTTGGCGTATAACAAATGGATGTCTGTCGAATCCCCCTTACTGTACTTTAATTCTGCTCTCCTTACGGTACTTCATAAATCTGGTCATGATCCTGAATCTCTGGCATCATACAGACCGATATCCTTGTTGAACACCGACTACAAACTGTTTACTAAAATTTTATCAGACAGACAAGTTTATTTTGCTGAATATAATACATCCTGATCAGTCGGGATTCATTTGGGGGAGACACTCCATGGTTAATATTCGTAAAGTTCTAGCAGTTATGCAGTGGTTGGTGACCTCGGGTACATTTCAAACACATGCCATCTTGTCTTTGGATGCGAAAAGGATTTTGACATTGTAACCTGGTAGCACTTATTTGATACGCTTCACAGGTTTGGTTGCCCTGAGGCCTTCATCTACATTTTTAAACTGCTCTAAACTGGCTCTTCTACTCAAATTTAAAAAAATGGCTATATGTCCCACCTCTTCTATCTCCACCGAGGGACTAGGCAGAGCTGTCCACATTCCCCTCTCCTATTTGCTATGTCTCTGGAACTCTTACCGATTCAATTGCACTCTTCTCCCCTTTTACTCTTGTTTGATCTTAAGAGATCAAGAAATTAAACTAGGCTTACTTGTCGATGATATGTTGCTATTTATCTCAGACCTCCCCACATCCCTGCTGGCTATTTTTACTCTAATTGACAATTTTAGATCCTTTGCAGGCTTTAAAGTAAACTACAATAAATCCAAATTGTTTCCCTTAGGGCCTAATTGCATTTTGTCTGCCTCACATCCTTCTGGTGCCTTATTTTCCCATTGCATGACTGTGCTTAAATATCTTTTAATTTTAATTCCACATTCTCTATCCTCCTTATATAAAATTAATGTAAAGCCAATATTGTCATCCCTCTCCACACTCCTCTCAAACTGTTTTTTGCTCCCTTTATCTATGATGGGCAGAATAGCTGTGATAAAAAGTATAGCTTTTCCCAAACTGTAATACTTATTGGAAATGATCCCAGTGACTCTCACAAGACAGGATTGAAAACTATTTCATACCCTCCTCTCTAGATTTCTATGGGCTGGGAAGAAACCCAGGATCGCTTATAATAGATTACAGATCCTGATATTTACATTTTTTCTCACTCAGCTTTGTTTTGATACATATTGGATTGGTTCACACAAGGCTCTTCCTATACGAATGGATGACTGAAAGAGAACCTTTTCTTACCATATTCTCCTAGTGCTTTGTTGCATGTGCCGAGGAGGTTGATACCTCCTGATATTGCTACTAACATTTTATTTAGAGACAAATATAAGGCCTGGTGCTATATAAATACATTTTTGGGTAGAAGCTCTTCCAGCTCTCCCTTTATAATTTTTTGGGGAAACATATGTTTTTCCCCTTGTTTAGCAGCTAATCTTTTGGTGAAGTGGAAAACTTCTGGAATTGCCACTATTAAGGATATATATGACCCTGGGGGCAGGATCCACACTTTTGCACATTTATCAGATACATTTGAACTACCGAATAAGCAATTCTACATGTACCTTCAAGGTAGGCATTTTGCTCTATCTCTACCCCCAGTGTTACCCTCTAGATCCCATTGTCTCATTTATCTCATTGACCACTGCCAGAGGTTATAAAATCTGTTTCCTTTATTTAGACCTTATTAATACACAATTTGAGGCTCTCTGGTCCTCTGCTCATTTGAAATGGTCCTCCGATATCCCAGTTATACCCCTGCTAGCTCATTAGTATTGCATGGTGCCTCCACTTTCAAACATCTACAGTCTGCAGCTTTGCAAGAAGTACACCTTAAGATGATTAATAGGGCCTAAATTTCCCCTGAACAACGCAGATATATGGTGCCTGATGAACTGGGCAGCTGTCCAAAATACAAGATGCATGAAGCAGGGCCGAAACTAGGATTTGCGGCACCCGGGGCAAGGCAGTAAGTTAGCGCCCCCCCCCCCCCCCCCCCCCACACACACACACACACACACACACACACACACACACAGAAAAGAATAAAAACATTTTTTATTTATATTTATATTTATATTTATATATATATATATATATATATATATATATATATATAAAAGCAACATGGAACTCTCCTGGCAGAGAGAGTAATACGCGGCACTGCAGGATTTTTAAATAGCAAAAGTTTACTTCAACGTTTCAGGACCCAAAGTCCCGTCGTCAGGAAAAAATCATACACCTATTTCCTGACGACGGGACTTTGGGTCCTGAAACGTTGAAGTAAACTTTTGCTATTTAAAAATCCTGCAGTGCCGCGTATTACTCTCTCTGCCAGGAGAGTTCCATGTTGCTTATTGATAATCACGAAGGCACGCAGGTACTGCACTAATAATTGTGAAGAGTGCCGATTCAGCTGTATACATATATATATATATATATATATGATAATAAAGCACTAATAATTGTGAAGAGTGCCGATTCAGCTGTATATATATATATATATATATAAAGTGCAAAAAAATCTTTAGTCAAGAACGACGTTTCGGGGGGTCTCGTTCTTGACTAAAGATTTTTTTGCACTTTAAAAACGCTGGGAGTGCTGCCTCTTTTTTCTGGTTATATTGGGATTCATTTTCTCATGGAGGGCACCCCAGCAAGTTATTTATAGGTGTCGCTGTCCCTTTGAGTGCCGGGTTGTATTGGTATATATATATATATATATATATATATATAAAATAATAAAAGTAGAAAATAGATTAAAAAAATACACTAAAATAGAATAAAAAAAATAATATGCCCCGTAATATCCCTCAGACAAGCAGACCCCAAGTAAAACACACACAGTATGTATGTATATATATATATATATATATATATATACATACACATACATACATACATATACATTCATATATACATACATACATTTATCTATATGAACTTTAGTTGTCACAGTGGTATATACTAAAGCAATATATGCTGTATAAACTTAAATAACTAGTTAAATGAGCTGCAGGGGTTAACACTAGAGTGAGGGAGTGTGTGTTTTACCTCCAGTCCTCTCACTCTTTAATCAGACGGAGGTGAAGGGTGCTGGGCTGCTGCAATCAATCACTGCTGGTGTCTCTGTCAGCGACTCAGCAGGGCAGCGTGGGGCTGGAGAAAGCTTTGCATCGAGTCACAGCCAGAGCGTGCGGCTTGCTGCTCAGAATAGCCGACTAGTACTTCATCTCCAGCGGCGGCCATATCTCTGCAGGATGAGTGAAATGCCTCATGGGATTTGTAGTCTTTCTGTTACAACTCCAAGTATAACCAGTAACAGACTTTACTACAAATCCCATGTTCCTCCACTTCCTCCTTTTGCTGTATCAGATGCAGCAGGATCCCAGCGCCCTATTCGATCCTGCACCCGGGTCACATGCCCCCCTAGCCCCTCCCTAGTTTCGGCCCTGCATGAAGCGTCGTTCTTCCATTGTATTTGGGACTGCGGTATAATTAAGAAAGACTGCGGTATAATTAAGAAGTTCTGGAACAAAGTGTTGGGTTTTATTAATAAGTTATTATCTCTTAGGCTATTTAAATACCCTGTCCCCTGTTTTACTGAATGGAATCAAGGCCAAGACAAGAAAACTGTGACCCCATTGTTGACACTTATTTTAAAAATTGCAAAAAAAAATGATTCTAAATAAATGGATATATAAAAATGCTCCGACAATTTCTGAGGTCAAATCCTTGCCCCTTCAATGCTTATATTCTGAACGCAAGGCTACATTACCTGATGTGGAACATGGGGTACAGAGATTTTACAGAAAATTGGATTTTTACATCCAACAACTGGATGTCTAGACTCAATCATATATAAAAAACTGTTCGAATCCACACAATGGTTTTAATTATGACAACTGGACTCATCTCATATATAGATATTCTTATTCTCTTTCTATATCTGGTTTTATAGCAGTTTCTACTAATTTCTAGGCCTACTTAGCTCTGAGTACTATTTTGTCTTGTGTCTTCACCCCTTCCCCTTGTCTTGTCCTTTCCTTCCCCCATCCATCTTTTTTTTTTTTTGTTCTGCTGATTTATTGTTATACAGTGATTACGCTTAGTCTTCTTGATGTCGATTTTGATATATCAGCCGTTATTTCTGACATCTATTGAAAATGATAGTTGACGCATTTATCTGTATCAATGTATGCTCTTTTTTGTATTTACCATATTACTTGATCATTTCTGTATACTGTTGTCTATTCCTGCAATACCTTGGAATCAAATTTTCTCTTTGATACTATGCGTATATCACACTGACTGTATTCTATTGAACAATTTGAAAATCAATAAATTGTTTTTAAAAAGTCACTTTTTACATTCCCATCTAGACTTTGTCCCTAAAAACTGGGGCAGTGTAAGTAATCTACAAGGGGAACATTTTCCCCAAGACATTCTGACAGTAGAACATCACTTCCAAGGATACTGGTATACTGGTACCCTGCAATAATGGCGGACTACTGCTGGTTCCATTTAGACAGACCATTAAGACACTGTACAAATGGACAACATCATCATCCCAAAGCAAAGTGACTCTACATTTTATCATGAACAATTGCATTACAGCTAAGTTGGACTGTTAAGAGTTTCAGAAGTTTGGTTTCTGCAGTTTTACAGCATGTCTGTAGTTTTATCAGTATTTTATAAAGAGTACAATGAGAATATTTTAATCTATAGAGATTAATTGAAATTGTATTTATTTATTATTTCAGATTCAGTTATTGCTTTTGGTTTCTTGTGTATCTAATATATGTGATACAATAGAGAGAGTCTGATTTTTCCACTGTATCCAGCAAATTAGGTGAAAACTAGTGATGAGCGGGTTCGGTTTCTCGGAAACCGAACCCCCCCGAACTTCATCCATTTTACACGGGTCCGAGGCAGGTTCGAACCTTCCCACCTTGCTCGGCTAACCCGAGCGCGCCCGAACGTCATCATCCCGCTGTCGAATTCTCGCGAGATTCGGATTCTAAATAAGCAGCCTTGCGTCGCCGCCATTTTCACTCATGCATTGGAGATGATAGGGAGAGGACGTGGCTGGCGTCCTCTCCGTTTATTGTTGAACTTGATTGCTTTATTGCTTAATTGTGGGGAGGACTGGGGAGCGGCTGTTAGGAGGAGTACAGTGCAGAGTTTTGCTGATAAGTGACCACCAGTTTTATCCGTTCTCTGCCTGAAAAAAACGCTCCATACCATATCTGTGCTCAGTGTACTGCATAATATATCTGTACTCACACTGCTTAATTGTGGGGACTGGGGAGCAGCTGTATTATATAGCAGGAGTACAGTGCAGAGTTTTGCTGACAGTGACCACCAGTATACGTTGTCTGCCTGAAAAACACTCCATATCTGTGCTCAGTGTGCTGCTTTATTGTGGGGACTGGGGACCACCAGTATAATTAATATTATATAGGAGGAGTACAGTGCAGAGTTTTGCTGACAGTGACCACCAGTATACGTTGTCTGCCTGAAAAACACTCCATATCTGTGCTCAGTGTGCTGCTTTATTGTGGGGACTGGGGACCACCAGTATAATTAATATTATATAGGAGGAGTACAGTGCAGAGTTTTGCTGACACAGTGACCACCAGTATACTATATATAGCAGTACGGTAGGCCACTGCTGTACCTACCTCTGTGTCGTCATTCATTAAGTATACTATCCATCTACATTCTATACCTGTGGTGCATTTTAGTTTTGCAGTTTGCTGACACAGTGACCACCAGTATACTATATATAGCAGTACGGTAGGCCACTGCTATACCTACCTCTGTGTCGTCATTCATTAAGTATACTATCCATCTACATTCTATACCTGTGGTGCATTTTAGTTTTGCAGTTTGCTGACACAGTGACCACCAGTATACTATATATAGCAGTACGGTAGGCCACTGCTGTACCTACCTCTGTGTCGTCATTCATTAAGTATACTATCCATCTACATTCTATACCTGTGGTGCATTTTAGTTTTGCAGTTTGCTGACACAGTGACCACCAGTATACTATATATAGCAGTACGGTAGGCCACTGCTGTACCTACCTCTGTGTCGTCATTCATTAAGTATACTATCCATCTACATTCTATACCTGTGGTGCATTTTAGTTTTGCAGTTTGCTGACACAGTGACCACCAGTATACTATATATAGCAGTACGGTAGGCCACTGCTGTACCTACCTCTGTGTCGTCATTCATTAAGTATACTATCCATCTACATTCTATACCTGTGGTGCGCCTCTTTTTTTCTTTGCATCATGTGCTGTTTGGGGACAATTTTTTTGAAGTGCCATCCTGTATTGACACTGCAGTGCCACTCCTGGATGGGCCAGGTGTTTGTGTCGGCCACTTGTGTCGCTTAGCTTAGTCACACAGCGACCTTGGTGCGCCTCTTTTTTTCTTTGCATCATGTGCTGTTTGGGGACAATTTTTTTGAAGTGCCATCCTGTCTTGACACTGCAGTGCCACTCCTAGATGGGCCAGGTGTTTGTATCGGCCACTTGTGTCGCTTAGCTTAGCCATCCAGCGACCTCGGTGCAAATTGTAGAACTAAAAAAAATATTGTGAGGTGTGAGGTGTTCAGAATAGACTGGAAATGAGTGGAAATTATGGTAATTGAGGTTAATAATACTATGGGATCAAAATGACCCCCAAATTCTATGATTTAAGCTGTTTTTTAGGGTTTTTTGAAAAAAAACACCCGAATCCAAAACACACCCGAATCCGACAAAAAAATTTCGGTGAGGTTTTGCCAAAACGCGTCCGAATCCAAAACACGGCCGCGGAACCGAATCCAAAACCAAAACACAAAACCCGAAAAATGTCCGGTGCACATCACTAGTGAAAACACATATTCACATGCCAGATGCAAAGATTTTTTTTTCAATTTGTTGAGTAGTATCATTGGTCCAGAGTTCACCATCAAAGGGCCAACACCAAGATTTCTACCTATGACATAATTTAAAAAGCTCTCTATTTGTAGTGAAGGTACTGTAGCATGGTCATGCTACATACATACTGGCATATATATTAACATTATCTTTACTAAAATAATGTGGTCCGGTAAAGACTGGCAGTCATCAGGGCTTGCTGCTGCTCCTGTGACTACAGCAGCAGGGAGCCCTGATGACTGGCAGCCCTCTAGGAGCACTGATCCCAAAATCTTGTGAGTATGATTAGTGGTCAGGGGGTTGTGGCGTGGGGGGGGGGTCGTTGAGATGGAGAGGTACCTGGCGGCGGTGGCAGCAGCGATGGCAGTGGCAGCACATGAGCAGCACATACAGTTGTGCTCATAAGTTTACATACCCTAGCAGAATTTGTAATTTTCTGGCCATTTGTCAGAGAATAATAATGATAACTCACAAACTTTTCTTTCACTCATGGTTAGTGGTTGGGTGAAGCCATTTATTGTCAAACAACTGTGTTTACTCTTTTTAAATCATAATGACAACAGAAACTACCCAAATGACCCTGATCAAAAGTTTACATACCCCAGTTCTTAATACCGTGTATTGCCCCCTTTAACATCAATGGCAGCTTGAAGTCTTTTGTGGTAGTTGTGGATGAGGCTCTTTATTTTCTCAGATGGTAAAGCTGCCCATTCTTCTTGGCAAAAATCCTCCAGTTTCTGTAAATTCTTGGGCTGTCTTGCATGAACTGCACGTTTGAGATCTCCCCAGAGTGGCTCAATGATTTTGGGGTCAGGAGACTGAGATGGCCACTCCAGATCCTTCACTTTATTCTGCTGTAGCCAATGACAGGTCAACTTGGCCTTGTGTTTTGGATCATTGTCATGTTGGAACGTCCAAGTACGTTCCATGCGCAGCTTCCGGGCTGATGAGTGCAAATTTTCCTCCAGTATTTTCTGATAACATGCTGCATTCATCTTGCCATCAATTTTGACCAAGTTTCCAGTGCCTTTGTAGCTCACACATCCCCAAAACATCAGCAATCCACCTCCATGTTTCACAGTAGGAATGGTGTACCTTGCATCATAGGCCTTGTTGACTCCTCTCCAAATGTAACGTTTATGGTTGTGGCCAAAAAGTTCAATTTTGGTCTCATCACTCCAAATGACTTTGTTCCAGACGTTTTGAGGCTTGTCTCTGTGCTGTTTGGAGTATTGTAAGCGGGATGCTTTGTGGCATTTGCGTAGTAATGGCTTTCTTCTGGTGACTCGACCATGCAGACCATTTTTCTTCAAATGCCTCCTTATTGTGCATCTTGAAACAACCACACCACTTTTTTTCAGAGAGTCCTGTATTTCAGCTGAAGTTATTTGTGGATTTTTCTTTGCATCCCGAACAATTTTCCTGGCAGTTGTGGCTGAAATTTTTGTTGGTCTACCGGACCGTGATTTGGTTTCCACAGAATCCCTCATTTTCCACTTCTTAATTAGAGTTTGAACACTGCTGATTGGCATTCTCAATTGCTTGGATATCTTTTTATATCCCTTTCCTGTTTTATACAGTTCAATTACCTTTTCCCGCAGATCCTTTGACAATTCTTTTGCTTTCCCCATGACTCAGAATCCAGACACATCAGTGCAGCACTGGATGAAAGATGCAAGGGTCTTTCAGGAGTCCAGAAACTCACTGACCTTTTATACACACACACTGATTACAAGCAAACAGATCACAGGTGAGGATGGTTACCTTTAGTAGCCATTCAAACCCGTTTGTGTCAACTTGTGTGCATGTTATCAGGCCAAAATCTCCAGGGTATGTAAACTTTTGATCAGGGTCATTTGGGTAGTTTCTGTTGTCATTATGATTTAAAAAGAGTAAACACAGTTGTTTGACAATAAATGGCTTCACCCAACCACTAACCATGAGTGAAAGAAAAGTTTGTGAGTTATCATTCATATTTTCTGACAAATGGCCAGAAAATTACAAATTCTGCTAGGGTATGTAAACTTATGAGCACAACTGTATATTCTTGGTATTTTTTATGAAAAATACCCTGGGTTGATTGTGGGGTGACATTGCAGGCATTGCAGAGCTTTCTCGCAATCCTCTGTCCTTGCATGTGATAATTAATTTATCCATGTGATTATCACATTGCAGATTGGGTCAATTTTATCACATCCCATCTGAGTCCTCAGATGTGGATGGTAAAAAATCGGCCCTATAGGGATTACACACCCCCTCTAAAAACTATAATGCATGTGTTTGTTGTGTTCATCAAAGACCTACAGTAAAAACCTGTGTTATAACCAAGCACTGAGTTTAGGCACCCCTATGAAACTGAGATTTCAGTATATAAAATCTTCAGAATAATCCCATCTGGGATCTTTTTAAATGTGTTCTTTGCACTTATTGTACTGCTTCAGTTTACCATCTGAAGACACAGCCTGGCTGCTGGCAGAAAATAACTGTAAATCTCTTCCTGAAAGAACATGGGACTTTTCCAAGCAGAACAACAAGATAAGACTGAGCTCTAGGCTGTCAACAAAAAGTACAATACATAAACTATTAATTAAAATTACATTAGATAAAATACTTCTTATAGGAGTGAAAATTAAATAACACTATTTTACATAGATACACTACGCTGTCAAATCAATGAGTTAATTTGGTATAAGTTTGAACGTAGAACCAGATTGTTTAAATAAATAAACCTACTCCACTTTTAACTTTAGTAAATAAAATAAAATGTGACTTCTATCCTGATGTATCATAGTGCAATTTAAAAATATAATCTTATTTTTTATCCACCTAAATCCAAATAAAAAAAACCAGAAATATAAAAAGAAAAATTAATAACCAGCACACCTGCATGCTACAATGTAAATAATTATTTCCTTTACTCAATTGACAATAATCAATTACCGATGCTAACTACTGTACTTTTGATTAATTGTGTTTGATGATGGGGAGACCTAGTTACTCTAAGCACTATTAATTTCACATCAATTGATTATCATGTGCTGGTAAGACTTCTACGAAAGTACATTTTTATTTTCACTTGGATTTTAGTATATCAACAAGAAAATAATAAAATATACTATTTACTAATATGACTAACAAGGGTTTTGTGAATCCTTGTACTCAATTAAAACGTTCCTTAAAATTTTGATTTTTTTTTTTTTATTTGCTCTTTTGGTAAAATAATTAAGGATACCTATTCATTAAATTAGAAACACAGGGGTGGCAAAGTTGCCAGATGGGTCAAAAAGAGCCTCTGCTCTTTTTCAGTAGGTAACTTCTTGAAAGGGGTACAGTAAATGCCACCAAGTCCTGCTGACCATGTGCATCGTTTCTTTTTTTATTGTGGACAGCAGCTCCTAGGTCAGAAAGTATTTTGGGAGCATCAGATGTTTGTGGCCTTATACTGTATAAACATATCTAGCAGATAAGAGATAAGCATAGATTGCTCCCCTGCACTTCTGTTTGCATCCACTGCATATTCCTCTGCTAAGATGCACAGCTTTGAAATGTGGGGCCCACTGTCACTGGTTTTGACAGGCTTCTGTCATACCTAGTGAAGTGAACAGCAACTAGCCCACTGATTACTGGCTAACCATTGAAAAATAACAATATTAGCAGGTCTTCACTCACTGATTGTGAATCTCTGGAACTATTGAGTACAGAAAACATTCACATCACTGTATACAGCATACATAGATAGAGTGATGGAGTACAGAAGGAACATGTAGCTTAATTAGGTCAACCTCAAAGATCTGAGGTCCTATTTTTGGAGAGGGAGTCAGATCTGGGGTTTAATTTTTATTACTACAGAGATTAGTAATGGAAGCTTTGCATTCTAATTACCCAATATATCTGGAGTTTGATTATTTATTACTACAGGCTTTAGGGTCTGACACACTTACTGACAAAGGGCATATATCAATTACATCATATATCTGGGATCTGAATGGTTATTACTACAGTGATTAATATGGCAGGGGGTGTATTTATTAATACTACCAAAGAGCTGGTATCTTAGTTTTTATTACTATAGTTTTTGTCCGTGGAAACGTCTTTACCCTTTCATACTCCCACTCCTTCCTACTCTCTTAGTTTACAAGCTATCATTTCAGAGACCTCCCTCTTCCCATTTCATCCCTTCCCCCACAGAGTCCCAATGTGTATGTATATGTACAGTAAACCGATCACAATATATATTTTATTGCTTTGTTTATCCTGTTTTGCCTCCTTGCTCTGTACAATGTACTGTATTTTTGTGATACTGTATTAATACTACTGTATTAATAATGCTAATAACAATAATACAGAAATTAGGGTTGGAGTTATGTATTTTAAAGCTACCCAAGACCCATGCTCAGCTTTCTGTCCTAATCTATGTTATCTTCTGAGGTCATCCAAACTAGAATGCTCTGTGTGCTATACTGTGCATTGGTATTTTATAGAGGCCTAATGGTCTCTTCACTGTATAGGGGCCCCTAAGTTCCTGACTGTTAGATGGGGTTGGTAGAAGTTGATCATTATAATAAATCTATGTTATAAGCATTTTTAGCATATGGTCTACATAAAACACACCCACATTAGACAACAGATGCTTCCACAGTTTTTCTTACAACAATTATTTCCTTTGTGGCTCCCAAGTTGAAAAGACTGAGCCAACTACCTGTGTTTTCCCCATGCTAAAATCTACCAGCTGGCCCAAACATAGTACTGTACCTCTTTAAAAAATTAATTATCTAACTCTTTTAAAAATGAATCATCTCCCGTGTAGAGGGAATGATTCAAAGATACTAACTGACCTCTTCTCCCTTCCAATACTTTGGTGATGCATCCACCTGTGACAATTCCAATTAGCCCACCAGGGGTCAGCACAGGATAACCCATAGACCATATTCAGTGTGGTTTAATAAATATTTTTCATCTCTCTTCCTCAAATAATAATTGTCCATCTAATGGGCTTGAATCATTTGATAACAAAGAAACTAAGATATATTTAGACATTATTGACAAGTAAACAAATTAGTATTCGTTTTATGTAATCCTTTAATTTATGTGGTTCCTTATAAATTATTACAACCTCATACCTCTAATTAGTCCAAATACTTGCACCTTAGGGTTCCTTGACTCTAGCTTACTACAATGACAGGGAAAATTCCCTAAAAACTAGAACATTAGGCCATAAGTAACCTAATAGGCATTCAAAATAACTGTATCTTTTTATACTCCTATACTACTCCAACTACAATTTATTATTTAATCCTTCCTTTTATTACCCAGATAAATATTTTATGATTTAACCCAGTTAATCTTTAACCCCTGCTGTAAATTTTAATCCTAAATCTAAATCCAAACGTTCATTCCTACACTCATACTTCATACTCACACATCTAATTCCGTGGTTCCCAAACTTTTTATGACTCATAGTGCTCTAGAATATCAGTATTTTGTTTACTTTTTTTTCATTTGAATTAATTACATTGTGCTTAAATACAGTAGCTGTCATCCTTAGGTTATGTGTTGTTGTACATGGTTGTGCTTCTGTTTGTCCACATATTTTATGATTAGCCATACTGGTTTTGCCTATCATATTGACCACAAATACTTTGATTTGGTCCTGGACCACCAGCAGCAGCAACTAGTATGGGAACCACAATATGATACTTTTGATATAAAATTATAATAGTAAACCTTCTATAAAGCATAATAAGCATACTATTCACCATAATAAGTATATTGTATGGCCAATTGTGCACAATACAATCCATGGAAGACTAAGGTCTCTAGTCCAGTATTTTTTATATGCTAGTGTAGAGTCAGTTACTTTTGTATACTACTGAATATGTGTGGTTTATTAAAGTCTATTTACTTATTAGTACCTGCCTAGTTACAGATTTCTCTGCTGAAGGGTTATCCTTTCCATTGCAGCACATAACCAATTAAAGTCTATGCAATATATAGTAATGACACCAGTGTTTATTAGTCAATATTTTAATCCTCTCCTACTTTATTGTATGTAATTCTTTCTCCCGCTCCCTCTCTTTGGAAGGTTTGTTTGCTATAGCTTCAATTCTTTCATCACAGTTGGGAAACAATTGATACTTTTCCTTTCTATAGTATCAATTAATATTAAGCATGTGAGAGAAAAATCTATTTTCTTTACAAAGAACATTTGTTAGGACCACTGAGGTTTATACAATATGCCCTTTAGGGATTAGCCTTTCACAGTAATAAATACTGTTTGTAGCGAAACAGCTCTTGGTTAAACTGAGAACATACACCTGAAACTTTATTTTGCTTTCTCAAGAGTAATTGTGCAAACATTGCTTTAATGATTAATCAGGTTTTTTTTCATAATACAGACAGTCATTTCAGCACCCTCTTGCTGTGAACATCTCTAATCTCCTTAGGCTCTGTGAGGCAGTTATTAATGCTGGCTCCACAATGCAGAGGGTTCGCTACAGTACCTGTAATTTTGCAGTCATCCTCTGGTAAGCTCTATTATCACAGCTCTGGATGTACCATGCAGAGAATGATCCCCCAGTGGTGTTACAGATCAGGTAAGGTCCCACTAATTACCAAATACTTTCAGACCAATTCAAATTGTCCCTTTAATCAGGGACAAAAATAATTACACAGGTTCTATGGCTGGCTGGCTTCAAGGTTGCATTTCACCTGGTTTTAATCATCCACAGAAAATGTGTAATTCATATGTGCCCCTGATTAAAAAGCTACTGTATTATAGCAACCCTGGTCCAGCTGTATAACAACCCTGGTCTGGATGTGACCTCAGTAACTGTTCTAATAGATCAGTCAGCCACCTATTTATATATCTCAGTCCAAGAAAACAGCAGCTATCTGTTTTTGCCGTCAACTTGGATTCTTCAACAGTATATTCTCATGCTGATCATCTCAGATGACAGATACAACAAACTAGATATGGTCATCAAATGGTTCTCCATTAATGGTACGTCTCCACTCAATGGGGTCATTAAAGTGCAGTTGGATATGCAATCACCACTGCTTCCTGGAAGCAGCAGTGATAGCACTGTATGTAAATGCAGCAAGAGGCATCTATTATATGCAGAAACTTCCTGCTGCAGTAGCGATCAAGCTGCATCCTAGGATGCAGTTGCATGTATGTATGCATTGCAGCAATGATGAGGGCTTAGGGATATACAGTTTGAACCCCAAGACAAAACAAAAGTTGGCACAGTGGACCCTAGTTAGAGGTGTGCCACCACAGAAGTTCTGACATGAGCACAGCGTGGCCAAGAAGATGGCTGTTTTTGTGGCCAAGAGTGGTCATGTAGTTACTGTTTCACTCATGCAGCAGCACACCAACACTGGGAACTAGTACACCAACCAATTCCTGCGGCAAGTGCAGGAAGCTATTTCCAGGCACCATCTAAGAACTCACGCTCGTGATGCCCTTCTCCATCATGATAATGCACTGGCTAACAAGTCTAGGAATGTGGTGGATTTTTTGGCCCATGAATGCATCCAGTAGCTTGGTCATCAAGTGTACAGTCCAGACCTGGCCCCCTGTGATTTCTTTGTGTTCCCACAAATCAAGTCCAAGATTGCTGGAATTAATTTTGATTCATGGAAGCTGCAGGAGAGCTTGAAGAATACATAACTGCTTCAGACTGGTCCAGCTGCTTCACCAATTGGTAAAAGTGCATGCATATTTGCATAGACTCCCCTGGTGAATGCTTTGAAAAAAATTAATGTTCACTTTTTTTGTAAATATAACATTTTTGTGCATCCTGAACCTAATTGTACACCCCATTTAGCATATCTAATACACACTAGTCATCCTCATATACAGGGCCAGTGATATGGTGTTCGGTGACCCCCTGCAAACTGTAAATTTTGACCTCCCTCCAATATTTAAAAAAGGGGAAACACGCACCAAAGGCAATAACAGAGTGTGGTCTCACAAGGAAGGGGCATAACCACACAATCGTACCCCCAGATTCAAATAGTGCTCCTGATTTATATTTCACCACATAGTAGTACCCCTTATTCATATTATGACACCCAGTAGTGTCCCTTACACACATGCTTTCCCATTGCTGCACGTGCGCGCACACACACACACACACACACACACACACACACACACACACACACACACACACACACAGTGTGTGAGTCCAATCAGATTGAGAATTCTTTCACCCCCTCTTTGAGCCATTCTGGGATTGAAGGGTGCCTGATGGGGGACAGGGACAGGCAATGGGTAATGGGAAGAGGCAGTGGGTGGTGGCAAGAGGGTGACGGGGAAAGGAAGAGGGCTACAGGAAGAGGCAGTGGGTGATGAGAAGAGGCAGTGGGTGAGTGGCAGAGGGTGACAGGGAGAGACAGAAGGTGATGGGCATAGGGTGACATATATATTACAATTAGCTTACCTGGGGCCATGGTAGACTGCTGCCAATTATCACCCATGGCAGTGCAAGTCCTCTTTTGCTCTCTGTCCTCTTGTCCTGCATGATCTGAGCTACTGTAGCTCCTTTCCTCAGTATGTCATATGCAGGGCAGGGTCTCTGCTGAGGGATGCCCTCTAAAATATTATTTAATAAAAAAATAAATAAACTACTGTTCTAATGAGAAACTTTCTCCATGAAGTAAGATTGAGAGTGCAGCAGTATCTGCTACACAAGAGATCCGGCTCCCCTCATATCTGTAGAAACTATAGGCAGGGACAATGCAAGGTTTCTTGGCACCCTAGGCAAAGCTAAACAACACCACTATTATCTACATTGGGTATAACACTAGATGCTGGGTATGCATGTGGCATTCATAGTTCTGCATTGATAGGCAACCCAGGGACTGACATAGTATAACAGAGAGAACAGATCAATGTGGGAAGTGGTGTGCTAATGAATACACTGTGTTATAATAAAACCTAGTGGTACATAAACTGAGTATCATAAGAAAATTGTGATTAAAGAAAAATGGGAGTGGGAGATACAAAAAAGGGTTGTAAAGGACTGAGATGCCTACTGTCAGCATATCTGTATGCTGTAATATTGCCACTATTCCTTTATATGCCACTATCACTCGCACCATCAACACTTGCACCATCCCTAGATCAGAAGCAGTGTATCCGTCTGACCATGGCCTACTGTGGGTATGGCTGTGCAACTGGAGCTGCAGACACTCTCACAAATCCCCCCTCCAACACATTCATAACATGCCCCGACACTTGCATAACACTCCCATGAGACAAACAATTATTGCGTGTACTTCTAGTCACCTCCCATTAACCGCCCAGGAATGCCCATCACTTTTCCACACTATGACTGAGATTGCCTGACCCAGGGGCAGATTAGGATGCTGAGACAGAGCACCAGTTGGCTGCCCCCCCCTGTTATATTCAGTGGCCATGCTTCCCCCATGCTTTGGCGACTTCCTATACCTGCAGCTGTGGCGATCTGAGCTTCTGCGCATGCACAGACGCTCATTCAAGCCGCAGTAATGAAGCGAGTGTATGCTGCCCTCAAGGCAAATAACCAGCGAGCACACTGAAGGGCCAGGCACCCAGGACTGGGCAAACAGTGTAATTGCATGGGGTACCCTGGAGTCATACAACCCTTGGTCACTAGCAGCCTGCAGGAACTGGAACCACAACCTTGTCCTCAGATGGAAGCATGTGCAAGTTAGTGCCAGTGACTCCTTGATCATCTGTGAGTGTGTCTGACTTTGCAATGTAACCTTCCCTTCCCCTTATCTGGATCATTCAGCTGCATGATACAAGATGGGGCTGTGCTGTGATAGGAGGTGAAAGGTTGGGTGCCTAGGAGAGCTACAGTATCAGGAAAGTTATTTCTGAATCCTCTGTGCAGCCAGCAGCCAGCCTAGGGCAGGTGACACAGCTTCTCTACAAGCCAGGCACAGCACAGCCTGAGTGTGGGGGGTAATAAAAGTTCAGTTTAAGTAGCTGCAGTTAGCAGAGATGGACATTTAGTAGCAGCCAGCAGCAGCATGTTCTCTCTCTCTCCTCATGGCCACCCTACACCCTCTCTCCCCTATCTCTAGCAGTGACTCTTCGGCTTTCCCTCATCTCTGGCAGTGACTCTGAGGTCTCTCCTATCTCTTGCAGATGTGCTGTATGCAGGGGCAGATAGAACAACACAGTGTCCCTCTTTCACCTGGTGGCAGTGGCTTACTGAGTCCCCCCACTCCCACCCAGTGACCATGGCTTGCACTGTGCCTTCCCCCTGCCCCACTCTCCCACTAGGTGGTTGCATGCAGGGAGACAAGGGAGACACATCATGGGGAGGTGAAATTGTCAGAGTCTCTGTCACTGTGTTAGTGTGTCAGCATCTGTGTCAATGTCAGTGTGTCAGCATCTGTTTGTGTGTCAGCTTCTGTCAGCATCAGTGTGTCAGTATCTGTATGTCAGTAAGTCAGCACCTGTGTCAACATATGTTTGTAGTGTCTGTCTGTGTGTGAGCATCACTTTGTCAGAACCTGTCTGTCAGTGCCAGTGTGTCAGCATCTGTCTGTGTATCAGTGTATCAGTGTGTCAGCGTCAGTGTGTCAATGTCTGTGTGTCATTGTATGTCAGTTTCTGTGTTCAGCATCTGTGTGTGTCAGCTTCTGTGTGTCAGCAAATTTCTGTGTGTCAGTGTCTGTGTCAGCATTTTTCTGAGTCAGTGTCTTTGTCAGCATGAGTGTGTCACTGTCAGTGTGTCAGCATTTTGTAGGCCAATGTGTTTTAATATTTTCCATGTGGGGGCCTGTATATTTTATTTTTTTCTGTGGGGGATAATGTTGACTTGGGGTCAATGTGTGTTTTTTCCTATGGGGGCTAATGTGCTTTATTGTTTTCTGTAGGGGCTAATATGTGTGTTTATTTTCTGTGAATGCCAATATATGTTGTTGTTTTTTTATGTGGCGGCCAATGTGTTTTTATTCCTTTGGAGTGGCCAATGTGTTTTTTTAATTTGTTATGGTTATCAGTGTATATATATTTTTCTTTCATTTTGGTGGTCAATATGTTTGTTTTTTTCTTGTGAAAGCCAGTGTTTTTTCTGTCAATGTGTTTTTCTTCTGTACGGCCAATGGTGTGTGTGTGTATCAATTTATTATTCTGTGGAGGCCAATGTGTTTTTTTATGTGGGGGACATTGGTTTGAGATTTTTTTCTGTAGGGGCTAATGTGTTTGTTTTCTGTAGAGCCAATGTGGGTTTTTTTTCTGTGGAAGCCAATGTATTTTTAGTCTGCACATGCATCCAGAAGCAGTACAGATTCAGACACATGCAACAAGAAGTGTATTAGAAATGTGTTTGGCTTCTCTAATCAGTTAGAGTGGGTTTGCTAAACAGACGTAGTGGTGTACAGAAATGCTGAATTAATCACATTGGAGGCTATACTCAAATGATCTGTACCTAACACAGGGCTAGTGAAAGTATTAATGCTTCGACCGATGGTAGCGTTTAAAGATGCACATGATTGCAGCATCTGTAGACACAGCAGATGTCTAAGTCTTTGCATATTTAAATGCATGTACACCAGGGAAATGCATTGTGGTGGCATTAGTATAAACTAACAGATGCAACTGCAGCAAAAGACACAAGGATGGCTGCAACTGTGTCCAACTGAGAATCAGGCCCTGTAAGACCCAGATCCCACCCAGAATCAGGCCCCATAGGGAGGGAAGAATCAGGCCCCATATGGAGGGATTGGAAGGTATCCCGCCCATCCCGTCCCCTTGACAGGCCCCAGCCCCTCAACAGACTGGCCCGCAGGCCAGTTGAAGGGAAGAACGGAACGAGACTAAAAGATAAAAAAAATTCAAAAAAGCACTCGCCCCAAACAGATGAAATGTACCCGGTCCGCCCGTGTCCCCGCCGCGGCGCCCCCCGCTGGCCAGCCGAGGTAATACACGATTGAGATTAAAAAAAACCAGGCAAAAGACAAAAACACACCACCGATTTAAATGCAGTGTTCACGAGCGCCAGTCCGCGCGCGCGGCGCCCCCTGCTGGCCGCGTAAAAAAAATAATAATAATAATAATAATCCACCGTTGTGAATTTGCGATGTGTCCGGTACGGCGGCGGCGGGGAGGCGTCTCCCCTCGTCGGCGCACCCTGGTGGGGGGAAATAAATGAAAGGGAAAAAAAAAAAAGA